>NC_134213.1:37725000-38975000 GCF_965140235.1 Caretta caretta
ATAGTTGCCTGTGATTGCGGCTCCCCTCCCCTATGCCCTCTATAGCAGGGGAACCCTCCCAGTGCGCATTTCTGATGTAAGTTACATCACAAGGGGTGGCAGTCACCCCTTCCCCAGGCCAGGAGCCTGAGCCTCAGACTCTTTGGTGTCCCGCCTTGATCCAGGGCCTGGGCTAATTGACTGTTTGTTTCCCTGCCAGCCTGAGCACAGGCCTGGGCCCCCAGCTGCAAGTGGAGACTGCTTCGTTCCCCACGGTGGCTGAAGTATCATTAACGTAGTGAGGCAGAGTGGCCTCCTGAGGAGCGAGAGTGGGAGTGTCCCCGATTGAGCCACTACAATACATATAGTAATTGTAAAGTTCTTCTTTTAGGCTTGTAGCTGTGATGGAATAAACTGCTGTCTTAAGTCAAGTCTCTGGCTGCTTCCAAATCATTGAAAGGTCCTCAGTCCATGGGTTAGAATGCGCCCGTTAGTATAGTCCAGAGGCTTGGGCAGGATAGAGGCTGGAGCAGGATAGAGGCAAAATGGAGGGGTTTCCAGGGCCATTTATATCCTCTGCCATGTGGAGGGAAACCCATTGCTTCAAACAAAAACCTCAGCCCAGCTAGTAGAGAATCACAGGTGACCAGATAGTGTTTGGAGTCACATGGGCAAGTCACATGTTCATGCCCAGTTTCGCTCAGTCATTGCAGGAGGCCACTACCTATTTTCCAGAGAGCACATTTGCGGGACAGTCCACTCAATGTAGAGGGGTGTCTACTATGGTCCGTTGTGAGTTAAGTGTCCTTTTGACGAGCCACTCAATTTGAATAGTCCCTCCAAGATGTGCTGGCTAACTGCTTCATGAGCAAGCATTACCGCAGGAGCAAACATTTGAAATCCAGGTCTAGAGCCAATGTTCATAATTTCAAATACAAAAGGAATACATGATTACAGATAGCGGAATCACAATCTGTGACTCATAACCTTTTCATAGACATCTTACATGCCACATTTTACACAAGATGTGTTGCAAATATATAACTGTGGTTGCAACAATGATCTACATGATCATATTTTAATCAGGTAAGGTCACACATGTGTTCTATATATAAATCTATAGTATTTACAGCTATATAATCTCTCTCCAGGTATCGCAGAGAGTCAGATCTACCACTCTAGGGGTATCTATCATTGCAGTGTGATTCCTTGAACATCAGTGCCCCTCAGTCCCTCCTATTCTCTCCCTGTAGCAAATAATTGTTTAGTTTTAAGTGGGCTGTAATACTTTGCTCTAATTTTGGCTGTTGTGTTTAGTGTGTGGGTGCTGGGTGGTGCTGGTGGCCTGTGATACACAGGAGGTCACACTAGAAGACCTGGTTGCCCCCTCTGGCGTTTGACTCTGTGATTCTTTGCTTTTTGAATACTGCTAGTAGATGGATGAAATTAAAATCAAATGCTAACTGATAATTTTTAAAAACTATTGCCTTTTTGATAGAATCAACACATTCGCTGTAATAATCCATTTAGACTCAAGCTGTCGCTGCTGTCCATCACTATCATACTAGCTTTCCCTACGCAGAACACTCTTCTAGTAAAGGCAAACACGGAAGGGATTTTTCCTGTGGGAACGGATGACAAAGGGAAAAACAAGGAAAAGACTCGATGTTAGCTTTTCGCAATTGAGTTATACAAAAGCATTCCACTGAAATCTGAAATAGTCTTGTTCTTCGGCAGAAGATACTGAACAAGGCTTTATTTGTGGAGAGGTTGACACTATGAAGGGGATAAATGAAAGCAGGTATCGGGTTCGGAAATAGCCCTTCTTTCCTTTCTTTCTAACCTGTTCTGCTTTTGTTCTGCAATCGCTGGATGGGATGCTGTTCGGTACTGTAGATGCTATTCGGTTCCCGCGAATTAGAGCCTGGTACCTTTAGTATAGGGGTTATTGCCGATGAGCTGGGGCTGGGTATCAAACATGTCTCCTCGCCGCGGCGGATCGTGTTTTGTGCAGGGAACTGAACGAAAGCTTGGAGAAGTGAATTTGCAGAATGGGGCCCTTATTGTCAGTGAGACGATGGACAGAGGAGAGCTATGTGGGCGAACAGGAAGCTGTCAGATGAAATTTGAGCTTGTCATTGAAAATCCTCTCTCCTACACTATTGTCGGCTGGCAGTCCTGGTTACAAATGACAGCTCGAGCAGATTTCTCCAGAGTGGAGAAGTATCGCTCCCAGGAGCTGAGGCAGCAATGCCTGGCACGGTGTTCCCACCAGTCGCCTCTCACGATCCGGATGTTGGGAATACTTCTTTGGCCCCTTACAAACTTAGGAGAAGCGAGCATTTGCTTTAAAAGTACATACGTGTCGTGAATGGAATAAAATCCCAATGTTAGTGTTACAAAAGTCACTGCAGGGAGAACAAGAGCCGATCCAAAATATCACTGTAAAAGCGAAAGACAACGGGATTTCCCAAAGATACGTCTGCATCGGTGTGCTGGATTCCAACGCTGCCGGTCCCGTGCTTGGTTAAAACAGCTACGCTGCCAGACGAGCGGAGGATGTGGTCAAAGACGTATTGATTATTCAGCTGAATGCTACTGATGTATTTGAATGGAAGAAAAGAGTACACTTTGGGCACTAACTCTGCACCTGAAGTGCAGAGACTATTTTCTACCGAGCGTGATACCGGGCAGATACTGGAAGGGGGTGGGGGGTGGATTTTGAGAGAAGGTGCAGAATATGATGTGGAAGTGCAGGCGCGGGAGGAAAGTCAGTTACTATTGGCATCCCATTGCAGTTCTTGTAAAGGTTGTGAATGGCAATGGCAATGTCCCAGCAGTGACGGTAAATTCCCTTTCTAATCCTATCGGGGAAGACACTGCAGCTGGGACGATGGTCGGTCTGCTCAGTGTCATAGACCGGGGATCCGAAGACAACGGGAAGATCAGCGGCCACATTCTGCAGAACGTACCGTTTCTGAGTAACGGCTCGTTACTGAGTGTCTGAAGCGCTAGCCTGGTGCTTTTATGGGGAATATGGCCGAGGATCTAGAACTGGATAATATCAGAAACCTGCCAGCTCGCAGGCTGCGGACTGTGTCAGGAAAGAGAATCTGTGGAGCTGAAAATGCAGAATGGAGGCGCTGATCGTCACTGTGAAAATGGACAGAGCAGAGCTGCGTGGGCAGACAGTAAGTTGTGCACTGAAATTTAAGATTGTGGTTGAAAATCTTGCAATGTAGTATGTGGAACTAGAAATCCTGGATGATTTCCCCACGTGGCTGAATCTGTTTTAGTGGGCAGTGTACTTCCTATAGTAGGGCTCAAGATCCTCTTTGGTCACATATGAGATTTGGGCAAATGCACACTTTGCTTTGAAAGTAGAGAATCGTGGCGGACATAATAAAGTGCCAATTTAAATACTGGAAGAGTCATTGGACAGGGAAAAAGGATCAACTCAGAATCGAATAACAGCAGCTAAACACAATGGGGCTCCCCAAAGATCTGGCACCCTCCATATGAGTATCACTGTGCTGGAGTCTAACAATAACGCCCCTGCATTTGATGGAAACAGCTACACTATCTGCCTAGTGGAGAATGTGGACAAAGGCATCCTGGTTATTGACTGAATGGCACCGATTTAAATGAAGGAGGAAATGGAAGGAGAGAGGAAATTGTTGGCAGCAACACGACAATCAATGTTCCGAAAATGTTTTCTATCGATCCTGATAACGGGGAGTTAGGGGTGGAAGGTGAAGTGAATTGTGGAGAATATAATGTGGGAGTGCAGGCGCGGGAGGGAAGTCAGTTAGCGTTGCACAGTTCTTGTAAATGTTGTGAATGGCAATGGCAATGTCCCAGCAGTGAGGGTAAATTCCCTTTCTAATCCTATCGGGGAAGACACTGCAGCTGGGACGATGGTCGGTCTGCTCAGCGTCATAGACCAGGGATCCGAGGACAACGGGAAGATCAGCGGCCACATTCTGCAGAACGTACCGTTTCAGCTGCTGTCCCTGCGGAAAACACATTCTCCTTGGTGACCAGCGGCGTCTTGGGCAGAGGGGCGGCCACCGACAACATCACTATAGTTGCCTGTGATTGCGGCTCCCCTCCCCTATGCCCTCTATAGCAGGGGAACCCTCCCAGTGCGCATTTCTGATGTAAGTTACATCACAAGGGGTGGCAGTCACCCCTTCCCCAGGCCAGGAGCCTGAGCCTCAGACTCTTTGGTGTCCCGCCTTGATCCAGGGCCTGGGCTAATTGACTGTTTGTTTCCCTGCCAGCCTGAGCACAGGCCTGGGCCCCCAGCTGCAAGTGGAGACTGCTTCGTTCCCCACGGTGGCTGAAGTATCATTAACGTAGTGAGGCAGAGTGGCCTCCTGAGGAGCGAGAGTGGGAGTGTCCCCGATTGAGCCACTACAATACATATAGTAATTGTAAAGTTCTTCTTTTAGGCTTGTAGCTGTGATGGAATAAACTGCTGTCTTAAGTCAAGTCTCTGGCTGCTTCCAAATCATTGAAAGGTCCTCAGTCCATGGGTTAGAATGCGCCCGTTAGTATAGTCCAGAGGCTTGGGCAGGATAGAGGCTGGAGCAGGATAGAGGCAAAATGGAGGGGTTTCCAGGGCCATTTATATCCTCTGCCATGTGGAGGGAAACCCATTGCTTCAAACAAAAACCTCAGCCCAGCTAGTAGAGAATCACAGGTGACCAGATAGTGTTTGGAGTCACATGGGCAAGTCACATGTTCATGCCCAGTTTCGCTCAGTCATTGCAGGAGGCCACTACCTATTTTCCAGAGAGCACATTTGCGGGACAGTCCACTCAATGTAGAGGGGTGTCTACTATGGTCCGTTGTGAGTTAAGTGTCCTTTTGACGAGCCACTCAATTTGAATAGTCCCTCCAAGATGTGCTTGCTTCATGAGCAAGCATTACCGCAGGAGCAAACATTTGAAATCCAGGTCTAGAGCCAATGTTCATAATTTCAAATACAAAAGTAATACATGATTACAGATAGCGGAATCACAATCTGTGACTCATAACCTTTTCATAGACATCTTACATGCCACATTTTACACAAGATGTGTTGCAAATATATAACTGTGGTTGCAACAATGATCTACATGATCATATTTTAATCAGGTAAGGTCACACATGTGTTCTATATATAAATCTATAGTATTTACAGCTATATAATCTCTCTCCAGGTATCGCAGAGAGTCAGATCTACCACTCTAGGGGTATCTATCATTGCAGTGTGATTCCTTGAACATCAGTGCCCCTCAGTCCCTCCTATTCTCTCCCTGTAGCAAATAATTGTTTAGTTTTAAGTGGGCTGTAATACTTTGCTCTAATTTTGGCTGTTGTGTTTAGTGTGTGGGTGCTGGGTGGTGCTGGTGGCCTGTGATACACAGGAGGTCACACTAGAAGACCTGGTTGCCCCCTCTGGCGTTTGACTCTGTGATTCTTTGCTTTTTGAATACTGCTAGTAGATGGATGAAATTAAAATCAAATGCTAACTGATAATTTTTAAAAACTATTGCCTTTTTGATAGAATCAACACATTCGCTGTAATAATCCATTTAGACTCAAGCTGTCGCTGCTGTCCATCACTATCATACTAGCTTTCCCTACGCAGAACACTCTTCTAGTAAAGGCAAACACGGAAGGGATTTTTCCTGTGGGAACGGATGACAAAGGGAAAAACAAGGAAAAGACTCGATGTTAGCTTTTCGCAATTGAGTTATACAAAAGCATTCCACTGAAATCTGAAATAGTCTTGTTCTTCGGCAGAAGATACTGAACAAGGCTTTATTTGTGGAGAGGTTGACACTATGAAGGGGATAAATGAAAGCAGGTATCGGGTTCGGAAATAGCCCTTCTTTCCTTTCTTTCTAACCTGTTCTGCTTTTGTTCTGCAATCGCTGGATGGGATGCTGTTCGGTACTGTAGATGCTATTCGGTTCCCGCGAATTAGAGCCTGGTACCTTTAGTATAGGGGTTATTGCCGATGAGCTGGGGCTGGGTATCAAACATGTCTCCTCGCCGCGGCGGATCGTGTTTTGTGCAGGGAACTGAACGAAAGCTTGGAGAAGTGAATTTGCAGAATGGGGCCCTTATTGTCAGTGAGACGATGGACAGAGGAGAGCTATGTGGGCGAACAGGAAGCTGTCAGATGAAATTTGAGCTTGTCATTGAAAATCCTCTCTCCTACACTATTGTCGGCTGGCAGTCCTGGTTACAAATGACAGCTCGAGCAGATTTCTCCAGAGTGGAGAAGTATCGCTCCCAGGAGCTGAGGCAGCAATGCCTGGCACGGTGTTCCCACCAGTCGCCTCTCACGATCCGGATGTTGGGAATACTTCTTTGGCCCCTTACAAACTTAGGAGAAGCGAGCATTTGCTTTAAAAGTACATACGTGTCGTGAATGGAATAAAATCCCAATGTTAGTGTTACAAAAGTCACTGCAGGGAGAACAAGAGCCGATCCAAAATATCACTGTAAAAGCGAAAGACAACGGGATTTCCCAAAGATACGTCTGCATCGGTGTGCTGGATTCCAACGCTGCCGGTCCCGTGCTTGGTTAAAACAGCTACGCTGCCAGACGAGCGGAGGATGTGGTCAAAGACGTATTGATTATTCAGCTGAATGCTACTGATGTATTTGAATGGAAGAAAAGAGTACACTTTGGGCACTAACTCTGCACCTGAAGTGCAGAGACTATTTTCTACCGAGCGTGATACCGGGCAGATACTGGAAGGGGGTGGGGGGTGGATTTTGAGAGAAGGTGCAGAATATGATGTGGAAGTGCAGGCGCGGGAGGAAAGTCAGTTACTATTGGCATCCCATTGCAGTTCTTGTAAAGGTTGTGAATGGCAATGGCAATGTCCCAGCAGTGACGGTAAATTCCCTTTCTAATCCTATCGGGGAAGACACTGCAGCTGGGACGATGGTCGGTCTGCTCAGTGTCATAGACCGGGGATCCGAAGACAACGGGAAGATCAGCGGCCACATTCTGCAGAACGTACCGTTTCTGAGTAACGGCTCGTTACTGAGTGTCTGAAGCGCTAGCCTGGTGCTTTTATGGGGAATATGGCCGAGGATCTAGAACTGGATAATATCAGAAACCTGCCAGCTCGCAGGCTGCGGACTGTGTCAGGAAAGAGAATCTGTGGAGCTGAAAATGCAGAATGGAGGCGCTGATCGTCACTGTGAAAATGGACAGAGCAGAGCTGCGTGGGCAGACAGTAAGTTGTGCACTGAAATTTAAGATTGTGGTTGAAAATCTTGCAATGTAGTATGTGGAACTAGAAATCCTGGATGATTTCCCCACGTGGCTGAATCTGTTTTAGTGGGCAGTGTACTTCCTATAGTAGGGCTCAAGATCCTCTTTGGTCACATATGAGATTTGGGCAAATGCACACTTTGCTTTGAAAGTAGAGAATCGTGGCGGACATAATAAAGTGCCAATTTAAATACTGGAAGAGTCATTGGACAGGGAAAAAGGATCAACTCAGAATCGAATAACAGCAGCTAAACACAATGGGGCTCCCCAAAGATCTGGCACCCTCCATATGAGTATCACTGTGCTGGAGTCTAACAATAACGCCCCTGCATTTGATGGAAACAGCTACACTATCTGCCTAGTGGAGAATGTGGACAAAGGCATCCTGGTTATTGACTGAATGGCACCGATTTAAATGAAGGAGGAAATGGAAGGAGAGAGGAAATTGTTGGCAGCAACACGACAATCAATGTTCCGAAAATGTTTTCTATCGATCCTGATAACGGGGAGTTAGGGGTGGAAGGTGAAGTGAATTGTGGAGAATATAATGTGGGAGTGCAGGCGCGGGAGGGAAGTCAGTTAGCGTTGCACAGTTCTTGTAAATGTTGTGAATGGCAATGGCAATGTCCCAGCAGTGAGGGTAAATTCCCTTTCTAATCCTATCGGGGAAGACACTGCAGCTGGGACGATGGTCGGTCTGCTCAGCGTCATAGACCAGGGATCCGAGGACAACGGGAAGATCAGCGGCCACATTCTGCAGAACGTACCGTTTCAGCTGCTGTCCCTGCGGAAAACACATTCTCCTTGGTGACCAGCGGCGTCTTGGGCAGAGGGGCGGCCACCGACAACATCACTATAGTTGCCTGTGATTGCGGCTCCCCTCCCCTATGCCCTCTATAGCAGGGGAACCCTCCCAGTGCGCATTTCTGATGTAAGTTACATCACAAGGGGTGGCAGTCACCCCTTCCCCAGGCCAGGAGCCTGAGCCTCAGACTCTTTGGTGTCCCGCCTTGATCCAGGGCCTGGGCTAATTGACTGTTTGTTTCCCTGCCAGCCTGAGCACAGGCCTGGGCCCCCAGCTGCAAGTGGAGACTGCTTCGTTCCCCACGGTGGCTGAAGTATCATTAACGTAATGAGGCAGAGTGGCCTCCTGAGGAGCGAGAGTGGGAGTGTCCCCGATTGAGCCACTACAATACATATAGTAATTGTAAAGTTCTTCTTTTAGGCTTGTAGCTGTGATGGAATAAACTGCTGTCTTAAGTCAAGTCTCTGGCTGCTTCCAAATCATTGAAAGGTCCTCAGTCCATGGGTTAGAATGCGCCCGTTAGTATAGTCCAGAGGCTTGGGCAGGATAGAGGCTGGAGCAGGATAGAGGCAAAATGGAGGGGTTTCCAGGGCCATTTATATCCTCTGCCATGTGGAGGGAAACCCATTGCTTCAAACAAAAACCTCAGCCCAGCTAGTAGAGAATCACAGGTGACCAGATAGTGTTTGGAGTCACATGGGCAAGTCACATGTTCATGCCCAGTTTCGCTCAGTCATTGCAGGAGGCCACTACCTATTTTCCAGAGAGCACATTTGCGGGACAGTCCACTCAATGTAGAGGGGTGTCTACTATGGTCCGTTGTGAGTTAAGTGTCCTTTTGACGAGCCACTCAATTTGAATAGTCCCTCCAAGATGTGCTGGCTAACTGCTTCATGAGCAAGCATTACCGCAGGAGCAAACATTTGAAATCCAGGTCTAGAGCCAATGTTCATAATTTCAAATACAAAAGTAATACATGATTACAGATAGCGGAATCACAATCTGTGACTCATAACCTTTTCATAGACATCTTACATGCCACATTTTACACAAGATGTGTTGCAAATATATAACTGTGGTTGCAACAATGATCTACATGATCATATTTTAATCAGGTAAGGTCACACATGTGTTCTATATATAAATCTATAGTATTTACAGCTATATAATCTCTCTCCAGGTATCGCAGAGAGTCAGATCTACCACTCTAGGGGTATCTATCATTGCAGTGTGATTCCTTGAACATCAGTGCCCCTCAGTCCCTCCTATTCTCTCCCTGTAGCAAATAATTGTTTAGTTTTAAGTGGGCTGTAATACTTTGCTCTAATTTTGGCTGTTGTGTTTAGTGTGTGGGTGCTGGGTGGTGCTGGTGGCCTGTGATACACAGGAGGTCACACTAGAAGACCTGGTTGCCCCCTCTGGCGTTTGACTCTGTGATTCTTTGCTTTTTGAATACTGCTAGTAGATGGATGAAATTAAAATCAAATGCTAACTGATAATTTTTAAAAACTATTGCCTTTTTGATAGAATCAACACATTCGCTGTAATAATCCATTTAGACTCAAGCTGTCGCTGCTGTCCATCACTATCATACTAGCTTTCCCTACGCAGAACACTCTTCTAGTAAAGGCAAACACGGAAGGGATTTTTCCTGTGGGAACGGATGACAAAGGGAAAAACAAGGAAAAGACTCGATGTTAGCTTTTCGCAATTGAGTTATACAAAAGCATTCCACTGAAATCTGAAATAGTCTTGTTCTTCGGCAGAAGATACTGAACAAGGCTTTATTTGTGGAGAGGTTGACACTATGAAGGGGATAAATGAAAGCAGGTATCGGGTTCGGAAATAGCCCTTCTTTCCTTTCTTTCTAACCTGTTCTGCTTTTGTTCTGCAATCGCTGGATGGGATGCTGTTCGGTACTGTAGATGCTATTCGGTTCCCGCGAATTAGAGCCTGGTACCTTTAGTATAGGGAATATTGCCAATGAGCTGGGGCTGGGTATCAAACATGTCTCCTCGCCGCGGCGGATCGTGTTTTGTGCAGGGAACTGAACGAAAGCTTGGAGAAGTGAATTTGCAGAATGGGGCCCTTATTGTCAGTGAGACGATGGACAGAGGAGAGCTATGTGGGCGAACAGGAAGCTGTCAGATGAAATTTGAGCTTGTCATTGAAAATCCTCTCTCCTACACTATTGTCGGCTGGCAGTCCTGGTTACAAATGACAGCTCGAGCAGATTTCTCCAGAGTGGAGAAGTATCGCTCCCAGGAGCTGAGGCAGCAATGCCTGGCACGGTGTTCCCACCAGTCGCCTCTCACGATCCGGATGTTGGGAATACTTCTTTGGCCCCTTACAAACTTAGGAGAAGCGAGCATTTGCTTTAAAAGTACATACGTGTCGTGAATGGAATAAAATCCCAATGTTAGTGTTACAAAAGTCACTGCAGGGAGAACAAGAGCCGATCCAAAATATCACTGTAAAAGCGAAAGACAACGGGATTTCCCAAAGATACGTCTGCATCGGTGTGCTGGATTCCAACGCTGCCGGTCCCGTGCTTGGTTAAAACAGCTACGCTGCCAGACGAGCGGAGGATGTGGTCAAAGACGTATTGATTATTCAGCTGAATGCTACTGATGTATTTGAATGGAAGAAAAGAGTACACTTTGGGCACTAACTCTGCACCTGAAGTGCAGAGACTATTTTCTACCGAGCGTGATACCGGGCAGATACTGGAAGGGGGTGGGGGGTGGATTTTGAGAGAAGGTGCAGAATATGATGTGGAAGTGCAGGCGCGGGAGGAAAGTCAGTTACTATTGGCATCCCATTGCAGTTCTTGTAAAGGTTGTGAATGGCAATGGCAATGTCCCAGCAGTGACGGTAAATTCCCTTTCTAATCCTATCGGGGAAGACACTGCAGCTGGGACGATGGTCGGTCTGCTCAGTGTCATAGACCGGGGATCCGAAGACAACGGGAAGATCAGCGGCCACATTCTGCAGAACGTACCGTTTCTGAGTAACGGCTCGTTACTGAGTGTCTGAAGCGCTAGCCTGGTGCTTTTATGGGGAATATGGCCGAGGATCTAGAACTGGATAATATCAGAAACCTGCCAGCTCGCAGGCTGCGGACTGTGTCAGGAAAGAGAATCTGTGGAGCTGAAAATGCAGAATGGAGGCGCTGATCGTCACTGTGAAAATGGACAGAGCAGAGCTGCGTGGGCAGACAGTAAGTTGTGCACTGAAATTTAAGATTGTGGTTGAAAATCTTGCAATGTAGTATGTGGAACTAGAAATCCTGGATGATTTCCCCACGTGGCTGAATCTGTTTTAGTGGGCAGTGTACTTCCTATAGTAGGGCTCAAGATCCTCTTTGGTCACATATGAGATTTGGGCAAATGCACACTTTGCTTTGAAAGTAGAGAATCGTGGCGGACATAATAAAGTGCCAATTTAAATACTGGAAGAGTCATTGGACAGGGAAAAAGGATCAACTCAGAATCGAATAACAGCAGCTAAACACAATGGGGCTCCCCAAAGATCTGGCACCCTCCATATGAGTATCACTGTGCTGGAGTCTAACAATAACGCCCCTGCATTTGATGGAAACAGCTACACTATCTGCCTAGTGGAGAATGTGGACAAAGGCATCCTGGTTATTGACTGAATGGCACCGATTTAAATGAAGGAGGAAATGGAAGGAGAGAGGAAATTGTTGGCAGCAACACGACAATCAATGTTCCGAAAATGTTTTCTATCGATCCTGATAACGGGGAGTTAGGGGTGGAAGGTGAAGTGAATTGTGGAGAATATAATGTGGGAGTGCAGGCGCGGGAGGGAAGTCAGTTAGCGTTGCACAGTTCTTGTAAATGTTGTGAATGGCAATGGCAATGTCCCAGCAGTGAGGGTAAATTCCCTTTCTAATCCTATCGGGGAAGACACTGCAGCTGGGACGATGGTCGGTCTGCTCAGCGTCATAGACCAGGGATCCGAGGACAACGGGAAGATCAGCGGCCACATTCTGCAGAACGTACCGTTTCAGCTGCTGTCCCTGCGGAAAACACATTCTCCTTGGTGACCAGCGGCGTCTTGGGCAGAGGGGCGGCCACCGACAACATCACTATAGTTGCCTGTGATTGCGGCTCCCCTCCCCTATGCCCTCTATAGCAGGGGAACCCTCCCAGTGCGCATTTCTGATGTAAGTTACATCACAAGGGGTGGCAGTCACCCCTTCCCCAGGCCAGGAGCCTGAGCCTCAGACTCTTTGGTGTCCCGCCTTGATCCAGGGCCTGGGCTAATTGACTGTTTGTTTCCCTGCCAGCCTGAGCACAGGCCTGGGCCCCCAGCTGCAAGTGGAGACTGCTTCGTTCCCCACGGTGGCTGAAGTATCATTAACGTAGTGAGGCAGAGTGGCCTCCTGAGGAGCGAGAGTGGGAGTGTCCCCGATTGAGCCACTACAATACATATAGTAATTGTAAAGTTCTTCTTTTAGGCTTGTAGCTGTGATGGAATAAACTGCTGTCTTAAGTCAAGTCTCTGGCTGCTTCCAAATCATTGAAAGGTCCTCAGTCCATGGGTTAGAATGCGCCCGTTAGTACAGTCCAGAGGCTTGGGCAGGATAGAGGCTGGAGCAGGATAGAGGCAAAATGGAGGGGTTTCCAGGGCCATTTATATCCTCTGCCATGTGGAGGGAAACCCATTGCTTCAAACAAAAACCTCAGCCCAGCTAGTAGAGAATCACAGGTGACCAGATAGTGTTTGGAGTCACATGGGCAAGTCACATGTTCATGCCCAGTTTCGCTCAGTCATTGCAGGAGGCCACTACCTATTTTCCAGAGAGCACATTTGCGGGACAGTCCACTCAATGTAGAGGGGTGTCTACTATGGTCCGTTGTGAGTTAAGTGTCCTTTTGACGAGCCACTCAATTTGAATAGTCCCTCCAAGATGTGCTGGCTAACTGCTTCATGAGCAAGCATTACCGCAGGAGCAAACATTTGAAATCCAGGTCTAGAGCCAATGTTCATAATTTCAAATACAAAAGTAATACATGATTACAGATAGCGGAATCACAATCTGTGACTCATAACCTTTTCATAGACATCTTACATGCCACATTTTACACAAGATGTGTTGCAAATATATAACTGTGGTTGCAACAATGATCTACATGATCATATTTTAATCAGGTAAGGTCACACATGTGTTCTATATATAAATCTATAGTATTTACAGCTATATAATCTCTCTCCAGGTATCGCAGAGAGTCAGATCTACCACTCTAGGGGTATCTATCATTGCAGTGTGATTCCTTGAACATCAGTGCCCCTCAGTCCCTCCTATTCTCTCCCTGTAGCAAATAATTGTTTAGTTTTAAGTGGGCTGTAATACTTTGCTCTAATTTTGGCTGTTGTGTTTAGTGTGTGGGTGCTGGGTGGTGCTGGTGGCCTGTGATACACAGGAGGTCACACTAGAAGACCTGGTTGCCCCCTCTGGCGTTTGACTCTGTGATTCTTTGCTTTTTGAATACTGCTAGTAGATGGATGAAATTAAAATCAAATGCTAACTGATAATTTTTAAAAACTATTGCCTTTTTGATAGAATCAACACATTCGCTGTAATAATCCATTTAGACTCAAGCTGTCGCTGCTGTCCATCACTATCATACTAGCTTTCCCTACGCAGAACACTCTTCTAGTAAAGGCAAACACGGAAGGGATTTTTCCTGTGGGAATGGATGACAAAGGGAAAAACAAGGAAAAGACTCGATGTTAGCTTTTCGCAATTGAGTTATACAAAAGCATTCCACTGAAATCTGAAATAGTCTTGTTCTTCGGCAGAAGATACTGAACAAGGCTTTATTTGTGGAGAGGTTGACACTATGAAGGGGATAAATGAAAGCAGGTATCGGGTTCGGAAATAGCCCTTCTTTCCTTTCTTTCTAACCTGTTCTGCTTTTGTTCTGCAATCGCTGGATGGGATGCTGTTCGGTACTGTAGATGCTATTCGGTTCCCGCGAATTAGAGCCTGGTACCTTTAGTATAGGGAATATTGCCAATGAGCTGGGGCTGGGTATCAAACATGTCTCCTCGCCGCGGCGGATCGTGTTTTGTGCAGGGAACTGAACGAAAGCTTGGAGAAGTGAATTTGCAGAATGGGGCCCTTATTGTCAGTGAGACGATGGACAGAGGAGAGCTATGTGGGCGAACAGGAAGCTGTCAGATGAAATTTGAGCTTGTCATTGAAAATCCTCTCTCCTACACTATTGTCGGCTGGCAGTCCTGGTTACAAATGACAGCTCGAGCAGATTTCTCCAGAGTGGAGAAGTATCGCTCCCAGGAGCTGAGGCAGCAATGCCTGGCACGGTGTTCCCACCAGTCGCCTCTCACGATCCGGATGTTGGGAATACTTCTTTGGCCCCTTACAAACTTAGGAGAAGCGAGCATTTGCTTTAAAAGTACATACGTGTCGTGAATGGAATAAAATCCCAATGTTAGTGTTACAAAAGTCACTGCAGGGAGAACAAGAGCCGATCCAAAATATCACTGTAAAAGCGAAAGACAACGGGATTTCCCAAAGATACGTCTGCATCGGTGTGCTGGATTCCAACGCTGCCGGTCCCGTGCTTGGTTAAAACAGCTACGCTGCCAGACGAGCGGAGGATGTGGTCAAAGACGTATTGATTATTCAGCTGAATGCTACTGATGTATTTGAATGGAAGAAAAGAGTACACTTTGGGCACTAACTCTGCACCTGAAGTGCAGAGACTATTTTCTACCGAGCGTGATACCGGGCAGATACTGGAAGGGGGTGGGGGGTGGATTTTGAGAGAAGGTGCAGAATATGATGTGGAAGTGCAGGCGCGGGAGGAAAGTCAGTTACTATTGGCATCCCATTGCAGTTCTTGTAAAGGTTGTGAATGGCAATGGCAATGTCCCAGCAGTGACGGTAAATTCCCTTTCTAATCCTATCGGGGAAGACACTGCAGCTGGGACGATGGTCGGTCTGCTCAGTGTCATAGACCGGGGATCCGAAGACAACGGGAAGATCAGCGGCCACATTCTGCAGAACGTACCGTTTCTGAGTAACGGCTCGTTACTGAGTGTCTGAAGCGCTAGCCTGGTGCTTTTATGGGGAATATGGCCGAGGATCTAGAACTGGATAATATCAGAAACCTGCCAGCTCGCAGGCTGCGGACTGTGTCAGGAAAGAGAATCTGTGGAGCTGAAAATGCAGAATGGAGGCGCTGATCGTCACTGTGAAAATGGACAGAGCAGAGCTGCGTGGGCAGACAGTAAGTTGTGCACTGAAATTTAAGATTGTGGTTGAAAATCTTGCAATGTAGTATGTGGAACTAGAAATCCTGGATGATTTCCCCACGTGGCTGAATCTGTTTTAGTGGGCAGTGTACTTCCTATAGTAGGGCTCAAGATCCTCTTTGGTCACATATGAGATTTGGGCAAATGCACACTTTGCTTTGAAAGTAGAGAATCGTGGCGGACATAATAAAGTGCCAATTTAAATACTGGAAGAGTCATTGGACAGGGAAAAAGGATCAACTCAGAATCGAATAACAGCAGCTAAACACAATGGGGCTCCCCAAAGATCTGGCACCCTCCATATGAGTATCACTGTGCTGGAGTCTAACAATAACGCCCCTGCATTTGATGGAAACAGCTACACTATCTGCCTAGTGGAGAATGTGGACAAAGGCATCCTGGTTATTGACTGAATGGCACCGATTTAAATGAAGGAGGAAATGGAAGGAGAGAGGAAATTGTTGGCAGCAACACGACAATCAATGTTCCGAAAATGTTTTCTATCGATCCTGATAACGGGGAGTTAGGGGTGGAAGGTGAAGTGAATTGTGGAGAATATAATGTGGGAGTGCAGGCGCGGGAGGGAAGTCAGTTAGCGTTGCACAGTTCTTGTAAATGTTGTGAATGGCAATGGCAATGTCCCAGCAGTGAGGGTAAATTCCCTTTCTAATCCTATCGGGGAAGACACTGCAGCTGGGACGATGGTCGGTCTGCTCAGCGTCATAGACCAGGGATCCGAGGACAACGGGAAGATCAGCGGCCACATTCTGCAGAACGTACCGTTTCAGCTGCTGTCCCTGCGGAAAACACATTCTCCTTGGTGACCAGCGGCGTCTTGGGCAGAGGGGCGGCCACCGACAACATCACTATAGTTGCCTGTGATTGCGGCTCCCCTCCCCTATGCCCTCTATAGCAGGGGAACCCTCCCAGTGCGCATTTCTGATGTAAGTTACATCACAAGGGGTGGCAGTCACCCCTTCCCCAGGCCAGGAGCCTGAGCCTCAGACTCTTTGGTGTCCCGCCTTGATCCAGGGCCTGGGCTAATTGACTGTTTGTTTCCCTGCCAGCCTGAGCACAGGCCTGGGCCCCCAGCTGCAAGTGGAGACTGCTTCGTTCCCCACGGTGGCTGAAGTATCATTAACGTAGTGAGGCAGAGTGGCCTCCTGAGGAGCGAGAGTGGGAGTGTCCCCGATTGAGCCACTACAATACATATAGTAATTGTAAAGTTCTTCTTTTAGGCTTGTAGCTGTGATGGAATAAACTGCTGTCTTAAGTCAAGTCTCTGGCTGCTTCCAAATCATTGAAAGGTCCTCAGTCCATGGGTTAGAATGCGCCCGTTAGTATAGTCCAGAGGCTTGGGCAGGATAGAGGCTGGAGCAGGATAGAGGCAAAATGGAGGGGTTTCCAGGGCCATTTATATCCTCTGCCATGTGGAGGGAAACCCATTGCTTCAAACAAAAACCTCAGCCCAGCTAGTAGAGAATCACAGGTGACCAGATAGTGTTTGGAGTCACATGGGCAAGTCACATGTTCATGCCCAGTTTCGCTCAGTCATTGCAGGAGGCCACTACCTATTTTCCAGAGAGCACATTTGCGGGACAGTCCACTCAATGTAGAGGGGTGTCTACTATGGTCCGTTGTGAGTTAAGTGTCCTTTTGACGAGCCACTCAATTTGAATAGTCCCTCCAAGATGTGCTGGCTAACTGCTTCATGAGCAAGCATTACCGCAGGAGCAAACATTTGAAATCCAGGTCTAGAGCCAATGTTCATAATTTCAAATACAAAAGGAATACATGATTACAGATAGCGGAATCACAATCTGTGACTCATAACCTTTTCATAGACATCTTACATGCCACATTTTACACAAGATGTGTTGCAAATATATAACTGTGGTTGCAACAATGATCTACATGATCATATTTTAATCAGGTAAGGTCACACATGTGTTCTATATATAAATCTATAGTATTTACAGCTATATAATCTCTCTCCAGGTATCGCAGAGAGTCAGATCTACCACTCTAGGGGTATCTATCATTGCAGTGTGATTCCTTGAACATCAGTGCCCCTCAGTCCCTCCTATTCTCTCCCTGTAGCAAATAATTGTTTAGTTTTAAGTGGGCTGTAATACTTTGCTCTAATTTTGGCTGTTGTGTTTAGTGTGTGGGTGCTGGGTGGTGCTGGTGGCCTGTGATACACAGGAGGTCACACTAGAAGACCTGGTTGCCCCCTCTGGCGTTTGACTCTGTGATTCTTTGCTTTTTGAATACTGCTAGTAGATGGATGAAATTAAAATCAAATGCTAACTGATAATTTTTAAAAACTATTGCCTTTTTGATAGAATCAACACATTCGCTGTAATAATCCATTTAGACTCAAGCTGTCGCTGCTGTCCATCACTATCATACTAGCTTTCCCTACGCAGACCACTCTTCTAGTAAAGGCAAACACGGAAGGGATTTTTCCTGTGGGAACGGATGACAAAGGGAAAAACAAGGAAAAGACTCGATGTTAGCTTTTCGCAATTGAGTTATACAAAAGCATTCCACTGAAATCTGAAATAGTCTTGTTCTTCGGCAGAAGATACTGAACAAGGCTTTATTTGTGGAGAGGTTGACACTATGAAGGGGATAAATGAAAGCAGGTATCGGGTTCGGAAATAGCCCTTCTTTCCTTTCTTTCTAACCTGTTCTGCTTTTGTTCTGCAATCGCTGGATGGGATGCTGTTCGGTACTGTAGATGCTATTCGGTTCCCGCGAATTAGAGCCTGGTACCTTTAGTATAGGGAATATTGCCGATGAGCTGGGGCTGGGTATCAAACATGTCTCCTCGCCGCGGCGGATCGTGTTTTGTGCAGGGAACTGAACGAAAGCTTGGAGAAGTGAATTTGCAGAATGGGGCCCTTATTGTCAGTGAGACGATGGACAGAGGAGAGCTATGTGGGCGAACAGGAAGCTGTCAGATGAAATTTGAGCTTGTCATTGAAAATCCTCTCTCCTACACTATTGTCGGCTGGCAGTCCTGGTTACAAATGACAGCTCGAGCAGATTTCTCCAGAGTGGAGAAGTATCGCTCCCAGGAGCTGAGGCAGCAATGCCTGGCACGGTGTTCCCACCAGTCGCCTCTCACGATCCGGATGTTGGGAATACTTCTTTGGCCCCTTACAAACTTAGGAGAAGTGAGCATTTGCTTTAAAAGTACATACGTGTCGTGAATGGAATAAAATCCCAATGTTAGTGTTACAAAAGTCACTGCAGGGAGAACAAGAGCCGATCCAAAATATCACTGTAAAAGCGAAAGACAACGGGATTTCCCAAAGATACGTCTGCATCGGTGTGCTGGATTCCAACGCTGCCGGTCCCGTGCTTGGTTAAAACAGCTACGCTGCCAGACGAGCGGAGGATGTGGTCAAAGACGTATTGATTATTCAGCTGAATGCTACTGATGTATTTGAATGGAAGAAAAGAGTACACTTTGGGCACTAACTCTGCACCTGAAGTGCAGAGACTATTTTCTACCGAGCGTGATACCGGGCAGATACTGGAAGGGGGTGGGGGGTGGATTTTGAGAGAAGGTGCAGAATATGATGTGGAAGTGCAGGCGCGGGAGGAAAGTCAGTTACTATTGGCATCCCATTGCAGTTCTTGTAAAGGTTGTGAATGGCAATGGCAATGTCCCAGCAGTGACGGTAAATTCCCTTTCTAATCCTATCGGGGAAGACACTGCAGCTGGGACGATGGTCGGTCTGCTCAGTGTCATAGACCGGGGATCCGAAGACAACGGGAAGATCAGCGGCCACATTCTGCAGAACGTACCGTTTCTGAGTAACGGCTCGTTACTGAGTGTCTGAAGCGCTAGCCTGGTGCTTTTATGGGGAATATGGCCGAGGATCTAGAACTGGATAATATCAGAAACCTGCCAGCTCGCAGGCTGCGGACTGTGTCAGGAAAGAGAATCTGTGGAGCTGAAAATGCAGAATGGAGGCGCTGATCGTCACTGTGAAAATGGACAGAGCAGAGCTGCGTGGGCAGACAGTAAGTTGTGCACTGAAATTTAAGATTGTGGTTGAAAATCTTGCAATGTAGTATGTGGAACTAGAAATCCTGGATGATTTCCCCACGTGGCTGAATCTGTTTTAGTGGGCAGTGTACTTCCTATAGTAGGGCTCAAGATCCTCTTTGGTCACATATGAGATTTGGGCAAATGCACACTTTGCTTTGAAAGTAGAGAATCGTGGCGGACATAATAAAGTGCCAATTTAAATACTGGAAGAGTCATTGGACAGGGAAAAAGGATCAACTCAGAATCGAATAACAGCAGCTAAACACAATGGGGCTCCCCAAAGATCTGGCACCCTCCATATGAGTATCACTGTGCTGGAGTCTAACAATAACGCCCCTGCATTTGATGGAAACAGCTACACTATCTGCCTAGTGGAGAATGTGGACAAAGGCATCCTGGTTATTGACTGAATGGCACCGATTTAAATGAAGGAGGAAATGGAAGGAGAGAGGAAATTGTTGGCAGCAACACGACAATCAATGTTCCGAAAATGTTTTCTATCGATCCTGATAACGGGGAGTTAGGGGTGGAAGGTGAAGTGAATTGTGGAGAATATAATGTGGGAGTGCAGGCGCGGGAGGGAAGTCAGTTAGCGTTGCACAGTTCTTGTAAATGTTGTGAATGGCAATGGCAATGTCCCAGCAGTGAGGGTAAATTCCCTTTCTAATCCTATCGGGGAAGACACTGCAGCTGGGACGATGGTCGGTCTGCTCAGCGTCATAGACCAGGGATCCGAGGACAACGGGAAGATCAGCGGCCACATTCTGCAGAACGTACCGTTTCAGCTGCTGTCCCTGCGGAAAACACATTCTCCTTGGTGACCAGCGGCGTCTTGGGCAGAGGGGCGGCCACCGACAACATCACTATAGTTGCCTGTGATTGCGGCTCCCCTCCCCTATGCCCTCTATAGCAGGGGAACCCTCCCAGTGCGCATTTCTGATGTAAGTTACATCACAAGGGGTGGCAGTCACCCCTTCCCCAGGCCAGGAGCCTGAGCCTCAGACTCTTTGGTGTCCCGCCTTGATCCAGGGCCTGGGCTAATTGACTGTTTGTTTCCCTGCCAGCCTGAGCACAGGCCTGGGCCCCCAGCTGCAAGTGGAGACTGCTTCGTTCCCCACGGTGGCTGAAGTATCATTAACGTAGTGAGGCAGAGTGGCCTCCTGAGGAGCGAGAGTGGGAGTGTCCCCGATTGAGCCACTACAATACATATAGTAATTGTAAAGTTCTTCTTTTAGGCTTGTAGCTGTGATGGAATAAACTGCTGTCTTAAGTCAAGTCTCTGGCTGCTTCCAAATCATTGAAAGGTCCTCAGTCCATGGGTTAGAATGCGCCCGTTAGTATAGTCCAGAGGCTTGGGCAGGATAGAGGCTGGAGCAGGATAGAGGCAAAATGGAGGGGTTTCCAGGGCCATTTATATCCTCTGCCATGTGGAGGGAAACCCATTGCTTCAAACAAAAACCTCAGCCCAGCTAGTAGAGAATCACAGGTGACCAGATAGTGTTTGGAGTCACATGGGCAAGTCACATGTTCATGCCCAGTTTCGCTCAGTCATTGCAGGAGGCCACTACCTATTTTCCAGAGAGCATATTTGCGGGACAGTCCACTCAATGTAGAGGGGTGTCTACTATGGTCCGTTGTGAGTTAAGTGTCCTTTTGACGAGCCACTCAATTTGAATAGTCCCTCCAAGATGTGCTGGCTAACTGCTTCATGAGCAAGCATTACCGCAGGAGCAAACATTTGAAATCCAGGTCTAGAGCCAATGTTCATAATTTCAAATACAAAAGTAATACATGATTACAGATAGCGGAATCACAATCTGTGACTCATAACCTTTTCATAGACATCTTACATGCCACATTTTACACAAGATGTGTTGCAAATATATAACTGTGGTTGCAACAATGATCTACATGATCATATTTTAATCAGGTAAGGTCACACATGTGTTCTATATATAAATCTATAGTATTTACAGCTATATAATCTCTCTCCAGGTATCGCAGATAGTCAGATCTACCACTCTAGGGGTATCTATCATTGCAGTGTGATTCCTTGAACATCAGTGCCCCTCAGTCCCTCCTATTCTCTCCCTGTAGCAAATAATTGTTTAGTTTTAAGTGGGCTGTAATACTTTGCTCTAATTTTGGCTGTTGTGTTTAGTGTGTGGGTGCTGGGTGGTGCTGGTGGCCTGTGATACACAGGAGGTCACACTAGAAGACCTGGTTGCCCCCTCTGGCGTTTGACTCTGTGATTCTTTGCTTTTTGAATACTGCTAGTAGATGGATGAAATTAAAATCAAATGCTAACTGATAATTTTTAAAAACTATTGCCTTTTTGATAGAATCAACACATTCGCTGTAATAATCCATTTAGACTCAAGCTGTCGCTGCTGTCCATCACTATCATACTAGCTTTCCCTACGCAGACCACTCTTCTAGTAAAGGCAAACACGGAAGGGATTTTTCCTGTGGGAACGGATGACAAAGGGAAAAACAAGGAAAAGACTCGATGTTAGCTTTTCGCAATTGAGTTATACAAAAGCATTCCACTGAAATCTGAAATAGTCTTGTTCTTCGGCAGAAGATACTGAACAAGGCTTTATTTGTGGAGAGGTTGACACTATGAAGGGGATAAATGAAAGCAGGTATCGGGTTCGGAAATAGCCCTTCTTTCCTTTCTTTCTAACCTGTTCTGCTTTTGTTCTGCAATCGCTGGATGGGATGCTGTTCGGTACTGTAGATGCTATTCGGTTCCCGCGAATTAGAGCCTGGTACCTTTAGTATAGGGGTTATTGCCGATGAGCTGGGGCTGGGTATCAAACATGTCTCCTCGCCGCGGCGGATCGTGTTTTGTGCAGGGAACTGAACGAAAGCTTGGAGAAGTGAATTTGCAGAATGGGGCCCTTATTGTCAGTGAGACGATGGACAGAGGAGAGCTATGTGGGCGAACAGGAAGCTGTCAGATGAAATTTGAGCTTGTCATTGAAAATCCTCTCTCCTACACTATTGTCGGCTGGCAGTCCTGGTTACAAATGACAGCTCGAGCAGATTTCTCCAGAGTGGAGAAGTATCGCTCCCAGGAGCTGAGGCAGCAATGCCTGGCACGGTGTTCCCACCAGTCGCCTCTCACGATCCGGATGTTGGGAATACTTCTTTGGCCCCTTACAAACTTAGGAGAAGCGAGCATTTGCTTTAAAAGTACATACGTGTCGTGAATGGAATAAAATCCCAATGTTAGTGTTACAAAAGTCACTGCAGGGAGAACAAGAGCCGATCCAAAATATCACTGTAAAAGCGAAAGACAACGGGATTTCCCAAAGATACGTCTGCATCGGTGTGCTGGATTCCAACGCTGCCGGTCCCGTGCTTGGTTAAAACAGCTACGCTGCCAGACGAGCGGAGGATGTGGTCAAAGACGTATTGATTATTCAGCTGAATGCTACTGATGTATTTGAATGGAAGAAAAGAGTACACTTTGGGCACTAACTCTGCACCTGAAGTGCAGAGACTATTTTCTACCGAGCGTGATACCGGGCAGATACTGGAAGGGGGTGGGGGGTGGATTTTGAGAGAAGGTGCAGAATATGATGTGGAAGTGCAGGCGCGGGAGGAAAGTCAGTTACTATTGGCATCCCATTGCAGTTCTTGTAAAGGTTGTGAATGGCAATGGCAATGTCCCAGCAGTGACGGTAAATTCCCTTTCTAATCCTATCGGGGAAGACACTGCAGCTGGGACGATGGTCGGTCTGCTCAGTGTCATAGACCGGGGATCCGAAGACAACGGGAAGATCAGCGGCCACATTCTGCAGAACGTACCGTTTCTGAGTAACGGCTCGTTACTGAGTGTCTGAAGCGCTAGCCTGGTGCTTTTATGGGGAATATGGCCGAGGATCTAGAACTGGATAATATCAGAAACCTGCCAGCTCGCAGGCTGCGGACTGTGTCAGGAAAGAGAATCTGTGGAGCTGAAAATGCAGAATGGAGGCGCTGATCGTCACTGTGAAAATGGACAGAGCAGAGCTGCGTGGGCAGACAGTAAGTTGTGCACTGAAATTTAAGATTGTGGTTGAAAATCTTGCAATGTAGTATGTGGAACTAGAAATCCTGGATGATTTCCCCACGTGGCTGAATCTGTTTTAGTGGGCAGTGTACTTCCTATAGTAGGGCTCAAGATCCTCTTTGGTCACATATGAGATTTGGGCAAATGCACACTTTGCTTTGAAAGTAGAGAATCGTGGCGGACATAATAAAGTGCCAATTTAAATACTGGAAGAGTCATTGGACAGGGAAAAAGGATCAACTCAGAATCGAATAACAGCAGCTAAACACAATGGGGCTCCCCAAAGATCTGGCACCCTCCATATGAGTATCACTGTGCTGGAGTCTAACAATAACGCCCCTGCATTTGATGGAAACAGCTACACTATCTGCCTAGTGGAGAATGTGGACAAAGGCATCCTGGTTATTGACTGAATGGCACCGATTTAAATGAAGGAGGAAATGGAAGGAGAGAGGAAATTGTTGGCAGCAACACGACAATCAATGTTCCGAAAATGTTTTCTATCGATCCTGATAACGGGGAGTTAGGGGTGGAAGGTGAAGTGAATTGTGGAGAATATAATGTGGGAGTGCAGGCGCGGGAGGGAAGTCAGTTAGCGTTGCACAGTTCTTGTAAATGTTGTGAATGGCAATGGCAATGTCCCAGCAGTGAGGGTAAATTCCCTTTCTAATCCTATCGGGGAAGACACTGCAGCTGGGACGATGGTCGGTCTGCTCAGCGTCATAGACCAGGGATCCGAGGACAACGGGAAGATCAGCGGCCACATTCTGCAGAACGTACCGTTTCAGCTGCTGTCCCTGCGGAAAACACATTCTCCTTGGTGACCAGCGGCGTCTTGGGCAGAGGGGCGGCCACCGACAACATCACTATAGTTGCCTGTGATTGCGGCTCCCCTCCCCTATGCCCTCTATAGCAGGGGAACCCTCCCAGTGCGCATTTCTGATGTAAGTTACATCACAAGGGGTGGCAGTCACCCCTTCCCCAGGCCAGGAGCCTGAGCCTCAGACTCTTTGGTGTCCCGCCTTGATCCAGGGCCTGGGCTAATTGACTGTTTGTTTCCCTGCCAGCCTGAGCACAGGCCTGGGCCCCCAGCTGCAAGTGGAGACTGCTTCGTTCCCCACGGTGGCTGAAGTATCATTAACGTAGTGAGGCAGAGTGGCCTCCTGAGGAGCGAGAGTGGGAGTGTCCCCGATTGAGCCACTACAATACATATAGTAATTGTAAAGTTCTTCTTTTAGGCTTGTAGCTGTGATGGAATAAACTGCTGTCTTAAGTCAAGTCTCTGGCTGCTTCCAAATCATTGAAAGGTCCTCAGTCCATGGGTTAGAATGCGCCCGTTAGTATAGTCCAGAGGCTTGGGCAGGATAGAGGCTGGAGCAGGATAGAGGCAAAATGGAGGGGTTTCCAGGGCCATTTATATCCTCTGCCATGTGGAGGGAAACCCATTGCTTCAAACAAAAACCTCAGCCCAGCTAGTAGAGAATCACAGGTGACCAGATAGTGTTTGGAGTCACATGGGCAAGTCACATGTTCATGCCCAGTTTCGCTCAGTCATTGCAGGAGGCCACTACCTATTTTCCAGAGAGCATATTTGCGGGACAGTCCACTCAATGTAGAGGGGTGTCTACTATGGTCCGTTGTGAGTTAAGTGTCCTTTTGACGAGCCACTCAATTTGAATAGTCCCTCCAAGATGTGCTGGCTAACTGCTTCATGAGCAAGCATTACCGCAGGAGCAAACATTTGAAATCCAGGTCTAGAGCCAATGTTCATAATTTCAAATACAAAAGTAATACATGATTACAGATAGCGGAATCACAATCTGTGACTCATAACCTTTTCATAGACATCTTACATGCCACATTTTACACAAGATGTGTTGCAAATATATAACTGTGGTTGCAACAATGATCTACATGATCATATTTTAATCAGGTAAGGTCACACATGTGTTCTATATATAAATCTATAGTATTTACAGCTATATAATCTCTCTCCAGGTATCGCAGATAGTCAGATCTACCACTCTAGGGGTATCTATCATTGCAGTGTGATTCCTTGAACATCAGTGCCCCTCAGTCCCTCCTATTCTCTCCCTGTAGCAAATAATTGTTTAGTTTTAAGTGGGCTGTAATACTTTGCTCTAATTTTGGCTGTTGTGTTTAGTGTGTGGGTGCTGGGTGGTGCTGGTGGCCTGTGATACACAGGAGGTCACACTAGAAGACCTGGTTGCCCCCTCTGGCGTTTGACTCTGTGATTCTTTGCTTTTTGAATACTGCTAGTAGATGGATGAAATTAAAATCAAATGCTAACTGATAATTTTTAAAAACTATTGCCTTTTTGATAGAATCAACACATTCGCTGTAATAATCCATTTAGACTCAAGCTGTCGCTGCTGTCCATCACTATCATACTAGCTTTCCCTACGCAGACCACTCTTCTAGTAAAGGCAAACACGGAAGGGATTTTTCCTGTGGGAACGGATGACAAAGGGAAAAACAAGGAAAAGACTCGATGTTAGCTTTTCGCAATTGAGTTATACAAAAGCATTCCACTGAAATCTGAAATAGTCTTGTTCTTCGGCAGAAGATACTGAACAAGGCTTTATTTGTGGAGAGGTTGACACTATGAAGGGGATAAATGAAAGCAGGTATCGGGTTCGGAAATAGCCCTTCTTTCCTTTCTTTCTAACCTGTTCTGCTTTTGTTCTGCAATCGCTGGATGGGATGCTGTTCGGTACTGTAGATGCTATTCGGTTCCCGCGAATTAGAGCCTGGTACCTTTAGTATAGGGGTTATTGCCGATGAGCTGGGGCTGGGTATCAAACATGTCTCCTCGCCGCGGCGGATCGTGTTTTGTGCAGGGAACTGAACGAAAGCTTGGAGAAGTGAATTTGCAGAATGGGGCCCTTATTGTCAGTGAGACGATGGACAGAGGAGAGCTATGTGGGCGAACAGGAAGCTGTCAGATGAAATTTGAGCTTGTCATTGAAAATCCTCTCTCCTACACTATTGTCGGCTGGCAGTCCTGGTTACAAATGACAGCTCGAGCAGATTTCTCCAGAGTGGAGAAGTATCGCTCCCAGGAGCTGAGGCAGCAATGCCTGGCACGGTGTTCCCACCAGTCGCCTCTCACGATCCGGATGTTGGGAATACTTCTTTGGCCCCTTACAAACTTAGGAGAAGCGAGCATTTGCTTTAAAAGTACATACGTGTCGTGAATGGAATAAAATCCCAATGTTAGTGTTACAAAAGTCACTGCAGGGAGAACAAGAGCCGATCCAAAATATCACTGTAAAAGCGAAAGACAACGGGATTTCCCAAAGATACGTCTGCATCGGTGTGCTGGATTCCAACGCTGCCGGTCCCGTGCTTGGTTAAAACAGCTACGCTGCCAGACGAGCGGAGGATGTGGTCAAAGACGTATTGATTATTCAGCTGAATGCTACTGATGTATTTGAATGGAAGAAAAGAGTACACTTTGGGCACTAACTCTGCACCTGAAGTGCAGAGACTATTTTCTACCGAGCGTGATACCGGGCAGATACTGGAAGGGGGTGGGGGGTGGATTTTGAGAGAAGGTGCAGAATATGATGTGGAAGTGCAGGCGCGGGAGGAAAGTCAGTTACTATTGGCATCCCATTGCAGTTCTTGTAAAGGTTGTGAATGGCAATGGCAATGTCCCAGCAGTGACGGTAAATTCCCTTTCTAATCCTATCGGGGAAGACACTGCAGCTGGGACGATGGTCGGTCTGCTCAGTGTCATAGACCGGGGATCCGAAGACAACGGGAAGATCAGCGGCCACATTCTGCAGAACGTACCGTTTCTGAGTAACGGCTCGTTACTGAGTGTCTGAAGCGCTAGCCTGGTGCTTTTATGGGGAATATGGCCGAGGATCTAGAACTGGATAATATCAGAAACCTGCCAGCTCGCAGGCTGCGGACTGTGTCAGGAAAGAGAATCTGTGGAGCTGAAAATGCAGAATGGAGGCGCTGATCGTCACTGTGAAAATGGACAGAGCAGAGCTGCGTGGGCAGACAGTAAGTTGTGCACTGAAATTTAAGATTGTGGTTGAAAATCTTGCAATGTAGTATGTGGAACTAGAAATCCTGGATGATTTCCCCACGTGGCTGAATCTGTTTTAGTGGGCAGTGTACTTCCTATAGTAGGGCTCAAGATCCTCTTTGGTCACATATGAGATTTGGGCAAATGCACACTTTGCTTTGAAAGTAGAGAATCGTGGCGGACATAATAAAGTGCCAATTTAAATACTGGAAGAGTCATTGGACAGGGAAAAAGGATCAACTCAGAATCGAATAACAGCAGCTAAACACAATGGGGCTCCCCAAAGATCTGGCACCCTCCATATGAGTATCACTGTGCTGGAGTCTAACAATAACGCCCCTGCATTTGATGGAAACAGCTACACTATCTGCCTAGTGGAGAATGTGGACAAAGGCATCCTGGTTATTGACTGAATGGCACCGATTTAAATGAAGGAGGAAATGGAAGGAGAGAGGAAATTGTTGGCAGCAACACGACAATCAATGTTCCGAAAATGTTTTCTATCGATCCTGATAACGGGGAGTTAGGGGTGGAAGGTGAAGTGAATTGTGGAGAATATAATGTGGGAGTGCAGGCGCGGGAGGGAAGTCAGTTAGCGTTGCACAGTTCTTGTAAATGTTGTGAATGGCAATGGCAATGTCCCAGCAGTGAGGGTAAATTCCCTTTCTAATCCTATCGGGGAAGACACTGCAGCTGGGACGATGGTCGGTCTGCTCAGCGTCATAGACCAGGGATCCGAGGACAACGGGAAGATCAGCGGCCACATTCTGCAGAACGTACCGTTTCAGCTGCTGTCCCTGCGGAAAACACATTCTCCTTGGTGACCAGCGGCGTCTTGGGCAGAGGGGCGGCCACCGACAACATCACTATAGTTGCCTGTGATTGCGGCTCCCCTCCCCTATGCCCTCTATAGCAGGGGAACCCTCCCAGTGCGCATTTCTGATGTAAGTTACATCACAAGGGGTGGCAGTCACCCCTTCCCCAGGCCAGGAGCCTGAGCCTCAGACTCTTTGGTGTCCCGCCTTGATCCAGGGCCTGGGCTAATTGACTGTTTGTTTCCCTGCCAGCCTGAGCACAGGCCTGGGCCCCCAGCTGCAAGTGGAGACTGCTTCGTTCCCCACGGTGGCTGAAGTATCATTAACGTAGTGAGGCAGAGTGGCCTCCTGAGGAGCGAGAGTGGGAGTGTCCCCGATTGAGCCACTACAATACATATAGTAATTGTAAAGTTCTTCTTTTAGGCTTGTAGCTGTGATGGAATAAACTGCTGTCTTAAGTCAAGTCTCTGGCTGCTTCCAAATCATTGAAAGGTCCTCAGTCCATGGGTTAGAATGCGCCCGTTAGTATAGTCCAGAGGCTTGGGCAGGATAGAGGCTGGAGCAGGATAGAGGCAAAATGGAGGGGTTTCCAGGGCCATTTATATCCTCTGCCATGTGGAGGGAAACCCATTGCTTCAAACAAAAACCTCAGCCCAGCTAGTAGAGAATCACAGGTGACCAGATAGTGTTTGGAGTCACATGGGCAAGTCACATGTTCATGCCCAGTTTCGCTCAGTCATTGCAGGAGGCCACTACCTATTTTCCAGAGAGCACATTTGCGGGACAGTCCACTCAATGTAGAGGGGTGTCTACTATGGTCCGTTGTGAGTTAAGTGTCCTTTTGACGAGCCACTCAATTTGAATAGTCCCTCCAAGATGTGCTGGCTAACTGCTTCATGAGCAAGCATTACCGCAGGAGCAAACATTTGAAATCCAGGTCTAGAGCCAATGTTCATAATTTCCAATACAAAAGGAATACATGATTACAGATAGCGGAATCACAATCTGTGACTCATAACCTTTTCATAGACATCTTACATGCCACATTTTACACAAGATGTGTTGCAAATATATAACTGTGGTTGCAACAATGATCTACATGATCATATTTTAATCAGGTAAGGTCACACATGTGTTCTATATATAAATCTATAGTATTTACAGCTATATAATCTCTCTCCAGGTATCGCAGAGAGTCAGATCTACCACTCTAGGGGTATCTATCATTGCAGTGTGATTCCTTGAACATCAGTGCCCCTCAGTCCCTCCTATTCTCTCCCTGTAGCAAATAATTGTTTAGTTTTAAGTGGGCTGTAATACTTTGCTCTAATTTTGGCTGTTGTGTTTAGTGTGTGGGTGCTGGGTGGTGCTGGTGGCCTGTGATACACAGGAGGTCACACTAGAAGACCTGGTTGCCCCCTCTGGCGTTTGACTCTGTGATTCTTTGCTTTTTGAATACTGCTAGTAGATGGATGAAATTAAAATCAAATGCTAACTGATAATTTTTAAAAACTATTGCCTTTTTGATAGAATCAACACATTCGCTGTAATAATCCATTTAGACTCAAGCTGTCGCTGCTGTCCATCACTATCATACTAGCTTTCCCTACGCAGAACACTCTTCTAGTAAAGGCAAACACGGAAGGGATTTTTCCTGTGGGAACGGATGACAAAGGGAAAAACAAGGAAAAGACTCGATGTTAGCTTTTCGCAATTGAGTTATACAAAAGCATTCCACTGAAATCTGAAATAGTCTTGTTCTTCGGCAGAAGATACTGAACAAGGCTTTATTTGTGGAGAGGTTGACACTATGAAGGGGATAAATGAAAGCAGGTATCGGGTTCGGAAATAGCCCTTCTTTCCTTTCTTTCTAACCTGTTCTGCTTTTGTTCTGCAATCGCTGGATGGGATGCTGTTCGGTACTGTAGATGCTATTCGGTTCCCGCGAATTAGAGCCTGGTACCTTTAGTATAGGGGTTATTGCCGATGAGCTGGGGCTGGGTATCAAACATGTCTCCTCGCCGCGGCGGATCGTGTTTTGTGCAGGGAACTGAACGAAAGCTTGGAGAAGTGAATTTGCAGAATGGGGCCCTTATTGTCAGTGAGACGATGGACAGAGGAGAGCTATGTGGGCGAACAGGAAGCTGTCAGATGAAATTTGAGCTTGTCATTGAAAATCCTCTCTCCTACACTATTGTCGGCTGGCAGTCCTGGTTACAAATGACAGCTCGAGCAGATTTCTCCAGAGTGGAGAAGTATCGCTCCCAGGAGCTGAGGCAGCAATGCCTGGCACGGTGTTCCCACCAGTCGCCTCTCACGATCCGGATGTTGGGAATACTTCTTTGGCCCCTTACAAACTTAGGAGAAGCGAGCATTTGCTTTAAAAGTACATACGTGTCGTGAATGGAATAAAATCCCAATGTTAGTGTTACAAAAGTCACTGCAGGGAGAACAAGAGCCGATCCAAAATATCACTGTAAAAGCGAAAGACAACGGGATTTCCCAAAGATACGTCTGCATCGGTGTGCTGGATTCCAACGCTGCCGGTCCCGTGCTTGGTTAAAACAGCTACGCTGCCAGACGAGCGGAGGATGTGGTCAAAGACGTATTGATTATTCAGCTGAATGCTACTGATGTATTTGAATGGAAGAAAAGAGTACACTTTGGGCACTAACTCTGCACCTGAAGTGCAGAGACTATTTTCTACCGAGCGTGATACCGGGCAGATACTGGAAGGGGGTGGGGGGTGGATTTTGAGAGAAGGTGCAGAATATGATGTGGAAGTGCAGGCGCGGGAGGAAAGTCAGTTACTATTGGCATCCCATTGCAGTTCTTGTAAAGGTTGTGAATGGCAATGGCAATGTCCCAGCAGTGACGGTAAATTCCCTTTCTAATCCTATCGGGGAAGACACTGCAGCTGGGACGATGGTCGGTCTGCTCAGTGTCATAGACCGGGGATCCGAAGACAACGGGAAGATCAGCGGCCACATTCTGCAGAACGTACCGTTTCTGAGTAACGGCTCGTTACTGAGTGTCTGAAGCGCTAGCCTGGTGCTTTTATGGGGAATATGGCCGAGGATCTAGAACTGGATAATATCAGAAACCTGCCAGCTCGCAGGCTGCGGACTGTGTCAGGAAAGAGAATCTGTGGAGCTGAAAATGCAGAATGGAGGCGCTGATCGTCACTGTGAAAATGGACAGAGCAGAGCTGCGTGGGCAGACAGTAAGTTGTGCACTGAAATTTAAGATTGTGGTTGAAAATCTTGCAATGTAGTATGTGGAACTAGAAATCCTGGATGATTTCCCCACGTGGCTGAATCTGTTTTAGTGGGCAGTGTACTTCCTATAGTAGGGCTCAAGATCCTCTTTGGTCACATATGAGATTTGGGCAAATGCACACTTTGCTTTGAAAGTAGAGAATCGTGGCGGACATAATAAAGTGCCAATTTAAATACTGGAAGAGTCATTGGACAGGGAAAAAGGATCAACTCAGAATCGAATAACAGCAGCTAAACACAATGGGGCTCCCCAAAGATCTGGCACCCTCCATATGAGTATCACTGTGCTGGAGTCTAACAATAACGCCCCTGCATTTGATGGAAACAGCTACACTATCTGCCTAGTGGAGAATGTGGACAAAGGCATCCTGGTTATTGACTGAATGGCACCGATTTAAATGAAGGAGGAAATGGAAGGAGAGAGGAAATTGTTGGCAGCAACACGACAATCAATGTTCCGAAAATGTTTTCTATCGATCCTGATAACGGGGAGTTAGGGGTGGAAGGTGAAGTGAATTGTGGAGAATATAATGTGGGAGTGCAGGCGCGGGAGGGAAGTCAGTTAGCGTTGCACAGTTCTTGTAAATGTTGTGAATGGCAATGGCAATGTCCCAGCAGTGAGGGTAAATTCCCTTTCTAATCCTATCGGGGAAGACACTGCAGCTGGGACGATGGTCGGTCTGCTCAGCGTCATAGACCAGGGATCCGAGGACAACGGGAAGATCAGCGGCCACATTCTGCAGAACGTACCGTTTCAGCTGCTGTCCCTGCGGAAAACACATTCTCCTTGGTGACCAGCGGCGTCTTGGGCAGAGGGGCGGCCACCGACAACATCACTATAGTTGCCTGTGATTGCGGCTCCCCTCCCCTATGCCCTCTATAGCAGGGGAACCCTCCCAGTGCGCATTTCTGATGTAAGTTACATCACAAGGGGTGGCAGTCACCCCTTCCCCAGGCCAGGAGCCTGAGCCTCAGACTCTTTGGTGTCCCGCCTTGATCCAGGGCCTGGGCTAATTGACTGTTTGTTTCCCTGCCAGCCTGAGCACAGGCCTGGGCCCCCAGCTGCAAGTGGAGACTGCTTCGTTCCCCACGGTGGCTGAAGTATCATTAACGTAGTGAGGCAGAGTGGCCTCCTGAGGAGCGAGAGTGGGAGTGTCCCCGATTGAGCCACTACAATACATATAGTAATTGTAAAGTTCTTCTTTTAGGCTTGTAGCTGTGATGGAATAAACTGCTGTCTTAAGTCAAGTCTCTGGCTGCTTCCAAATCATTGAAAGGTCCTCAGTCCATGGGTTAGAATGCGCCCGTTAGTATAGTCCAGAGGCTTGGGCAGGATAGAGGCTGGAGCAGGATAGAGGCAAAATGGAGGGGTTTCCAGGGCCATTTATATCCTCTGCCATGTGGAGGGAAACCCATTGCTTCAAACAAAAACCTCAGCCCAGCTAGTAGAGAATCACAGGTGACCAGATAGTGTTTGGAGTCACATGGGCAAGTCACATGTTCATGCCCAGTTTCGCTCAGTCATTGCAGGAGGCCACTACCTATTTTCCAGAGAGCACATTTGCGGGACAGTCCACTCAATGTAGAGGGGTGTCTACTATGGTCCGTTGTGAGTTAAGTGTCCTTTTGACGAGCCACTCAATTTGAATAGTCCCTCCAAGATGTGCTGGCTAACTGCTTCATGAGCAAGCATTACCGCAGGAGCAAACATTTGAAATCCAGGTCTAGAGCCAATGTTCATAATTTCCAATACAAAAGGAATACATGATTACAGATAGCGGAATCACAATCTGTGACTCATAACCTTTTCATAGACATCTTACATGCCACATTTTACACAAGATGTGTTGCAAATATATAACTGTGGTTGCAACAATGATCTACATGATCATATTTTAATCAGGTAAGGTCACACATGTGTTCTATATATAAATCTATAGTATTTACAGCTATATAATCTCTCTCCAGGTATCGCAGAGAGTCAGATCTACCACTCTAGGGGTATCTATCATTGCAGTGTGATTCCTTGAACATCAGTGCCCCTCAGTCCCTCCTATTCTCTCCCTGTAGCAAATAATTGTTTAGTTTTAAGTGGGCTGTAATACTTTGCTCTAATTTTGGCTGTTGTGTTTAGTGTGTGGGTGCTGGGTGGTGCTGGTGGCCTGTGATACACAGGAGGTCACACTAGAAGACCTGGTTGCCCCCTCTGGCGTTTGACTCTGTGATTCTTTGCTTTTTGAATACTGCTAGTAGATGGATGAAATTAAAATCAAATGCTAACTGATAATTTTTAAAAACTATTGCCTTTTTGATAGAATCAACACATTCGCTGTAATAATCCATTTAGACTCAAGCTGTCGCTGCTGTCCATCACTATCATACTAGCTTTCCCTACGCAGAACACTCTTCTAGTAAAGGCAAACACGGAAGGGATTTTTCCTGTGGGAACGGATGACAAAGGGAAAAACAAGGAAAAGACTCGATGTTAGCTTTTCGCAATTGAGTTATACAAAAGCATTCCACTGAAATCTGAAATAGTCTTGTTCTTCGGCAGAAGATACTGAACAAGGCTTTATTTGTGGAGAGGTTGACACTATGAAGGGGATAAATGAAAGCAGGTATCGGGTTCGGAAATAGCCCTTCTTTCCTTTCTTTCTAACCTGTTCTGCTTTTGTTCTGCAATCGCTGGATGGGATGCTGTTCGGTACTGTAGATGCTATTCGGTTCCCGCGAATTAGAGCCTGGTACCTTTAGTATAGGGGTTATTGCCGATGAGCTGGGGCTGGGTATCAAACATGTCTCCTCGCCGCGGCGGATCGTGTTTTGTGCAGGGAACTGAACGAAAGCTTGGAGAAGTGAATTTGCAGAATGGGGCCCTTATTGTCAGTGAGACGATGGACAGAGGAGAGCTATGTGGGCGAACAGGAAGCTGTCAGATGAAATTTGAGCTTGTCATTGAAAATCCTCTCTCCTACACTATTGTCGGCTGGCAGTCCTGGTTACAAATGACAGCTCGAGCAGATTTCTCCAGAGTGGAGAAGTATCGCTCCCAGGAGCTGAGGCAGCAATGCCTGGCACGGTGTTCCCACCAGTCGCCTCTCACGATCCGGATGTTGGGAATACTTCTTTGGCCCCTTACAAACTTAGGAGAAGCGAGCATTTGCTTTAAAAGTACATACGTGTCGTGAATGGAATAAAATCCCAATGTTAGTGTTACAAAAGTCACTGCAGGGAGAACAAGAGCCGATCCAAAATATCACTGTAAAAGCGAAAGACAACGGGATTTCCCAAAGATACGTCTGCATCGGTGTGCTGGATTCCAACGCTGCCGGTCCCGTGCTTGGTTAAAACAGCTACGCTGCCAGACGAGCGGAGGATGTGGTCAAAGACGTATTGATTATTCAGCTGAATGCTACTGATGTATTTGAATGGAAGAAAAGAGTACACTTTGGGCACTAACTCTGCACCTGAAGTGCAGAGACTATTTTCTACCGAGCGTGATACCGGGCAGATACTGGAAGGGGGTGGGGGGTGGATTTTGAGAGAAGGTGCAGAATATGATGTGGAAGTGCAGGCGCGGGAGGAAAGTCAGTTACTATTGGCATCCCATTGCAGTTCTTGTAAAGGTTGTGAATGGCAATGGCAATGTCCCAGCAGTGACGGTAAATTCCCTTTCTAATCCTATCGGGGAAGACACTGCAGCTGGGACGATGGTCGGTCTGCTCAGTGTCATAGACCGGGGATCCGAAGACAACGGGAAGATCAGCGGCCACATTCTGCAGAACGTACCGTTTCTGAGTAACGGCTCGTTACTGAGTGTCTGAAGCGCTAGCCTGGTGCTTTTATGGGGAATATGGCCGAGGATCTAGAACTGGATAATATCAGAAACCTGCCAGCTCGCAGGCTGCGGACTGTGTCAGGAAAGAGAATCTGTGGAGCTGAAAATGCAGAATGGAGGCGCTGATCGTCACTGTGAAAATGGACAGAGCAGAGCTGCGTGGGCAGACAGTAAGTTGTGCACTGAAATTTAAGATTGTGGTTGAAAATCTTGCAATGTAGTATGTGGAACTAGAAATCCTGGATGATTTCCCCACGTGGCTGAATCTGTTTTAGTGGGCAGTGTACTTCCTATAGTAGGGCTCAAGATCCTCTTTGGTCACATATGAGATTTGGGCAAATGCACACTTTGCTTTGAAAGTAGAGAATCGTGGCGGACATAATAAAGTGCCAATTTAAATACTGGAAGAGTCATTGGACAGGGAAAAAGGATCAACTCAGAATCGAATAACAGCAGCTAAACACAATGGGGCTCCCCAAAGATCTGGCACCCTCCATATGAGTATCACTGTGCTGGAGTCTAACAATAACGCCCCTGCATTTGATGGAAACAGCTACACTATCTGCCTAGTGGAGAATGTGGACAAAGGCATCCTGGTTATTGACTGAATGGCACCGATTTAAATGAAGGAGGAAATGGAAGGAGAGAGGAAATTGTTGGCAGCAACACGACAATCAATGTTCCGAAAATGTTTTCTATCGATCCTGATAACGGGGAGTTAGGGGTGGAAGGTGAAGTGAATTGTGGAGAATATAATGTGGGAGTGCAGGCGCGGGAGGGAAGTCAGTTTGCGTTGCACAGTTCTTGTAAATGTTGTGAATGGCAATGGCAATGTCCCAGCAGTGAGGGTAAATTCCCTTTCTAATCCTATCGGGGAAGACACTGCAGCTGGGACGATGGTCGGTCTGCTCAGCGTCATAGACCAGGGATCCGAGGACAACGGGAAGATCAGCGGCCACATTCTGCAGAACGTACCGTTTCAGCTGCTGTCCCTGCGGAAAACACATTCTCCTTGGTGACCAGCGGCGTCTTGGGCAGAGGGGCGGCCACCGACAACATCACTATAGTTGCCTGTGATTGCGGCTCCCCTCCCCTATGCCCTCTATAGCAGGGGAACCCTCCCAGTGCGCATTTCTGATGTAAGTTACATCACAAGGGGTGGCAGTCACCCCTTCCCCAGGCCAGGAGCCTGAGCCTCAGACTCTTTGGTGTCCCGCCTTGATCCAGGGCCTGGGCTAATTGACTGTTTGTTTCCCTGCCAGCCTGAGCACAGGCCTGGGCCCCCAGCTGCAAGTGGAGACTGCTTCGTTCCCCACGGTGGCTGAAGTATCATTAACGTAGTGAGGCAGAGTGGCCTCCTGAGGAGCGAGAGTGGGAGTGTCCCCGATTGAGCCACTACAATACATATAGTAATTGTAAAGTTCTTCTTTTAGGCTTGTAGCTGTGATGGAATAAACTGCTGTCTTAAGTCAAGTCTCTGGCTGCTTCCAAATCATTGAAAGGTCCTCAGTCCATGGGTTAGAATGCGCCCGTTAGTATAGTCCAGAGGCTTGGGCAGGATAGAGGCTGGAGCAGGATAGAGGCAAAATGGAGGGGTTTCCAGGGCCATTTATATCCTCTGCCATGTGGAGGGAAACCCATTGCTTCAAACAAAAACCTCAGCCCAGCTAGTAGAGAATCACAGGTGACCAGATAGTGTTTGGAGTCACATGGGCAAGTCACATGTTCATGCCCAGTTTCGCTCAGTCATTGCAGGAGGCCACTACCTATTTTCCAGAGAGCACATTTGCGGGACAGTCCACTCAATGTAGAGGGGTGTCTACTATGGTCCGTTGTGAGTTAAGTGTCCTTTTGACGAGCCACTCAATTTGAATAGTCCCTCCAAGATGTGCTGGCTAACTGCTTCATGAGCAAGCATTACCGCAGGAGCAAACATTTGAAATCCAGGTCTAGAGCCAATGTTCATAATTTCAAATACAAACGTAATACATGATTACAGATAGCGGAATCACAATCTGTGACTCATAACCTTTTCATAGACATCTTACATGCCACATTTTACACAAGATGTGTTGCAAATATATAACTGTGGTTGCAACAATGATCTACATGATCATATTTTAATCAGGTAAGGTCACACATGTGTTCTATATATAAATCTATAGTATTTACAGCTATATAATCTCTCTCCAGGTATCGCAGAGAGTCAGATCTACCACTCTAGGGGTATCTATCATTGCAGTGTGATTCCTTGAACATCAGTGCCCCTCAGTCCCTCCTATTCTCTCCCTGTAGCAAATAATTGTTTAGTTTTAAGTGGGCTGTAATACTTTGCTCTAATTTTGGCTGTTGTGTTTAGTGTGTGGGTGCTGGGTGGTGCTGGTGGCCTGTGATACACAGGAGGTCACACTAGAAGACCTGGTTGCCCCCTCTGGCGTTTGACTCTGTGATTCTTTGCTTTTTGAATACTGCTAGTAGATGGATGAAATTAAAATCAAATGCTAACTGATAATTTTTAAAAACTATTGCCTTTTTGATAGAATCAACACATTCGCTGTAATAATCCATTTAGACTCAAGCTGTCGCTGCTGTCCATCACTATCATACTAGCTTTCCCTACGCAGAACACTCTTCTAGTAAAGGCAAACACGGAAGGGATTTTTCCTGTGGGAACGGATGACAAAGGGAAAAACAAGGAAAAGACTCGATGTTAGCTTTTCGCAATTGAGTTATACAAAAGCATTCCACTGAAATCTGAAATAGTCTTGTTCTTCGGCAGAAGATACTGAACAAGGCTTTATTTGTGGAGAGGTTGACACTATGAAGGGGATAAATGAAAGCAGGTATCGGGTTCGGAAATAGCCCTTCTTTCCTTTCTTTCTAACCTGTTCTGCTTTTGTTCTGCAATCGCTGGATGGGATGCTGTTCGGTACTGTAGATGCTATTCGGTTCCCGCGAATTAGAGCCTGGTACCTTTAGTATAGGGGTTATTGCCGATGAGCTGGGGCTGGGTATCAAACATGTCTCCTCGCCGCGGCGGATCGTGTTTTGTGCAGGGAACTGAACGAAAGCTTGGAGAAGTGAATTTGCAGAATGGGGCCCTTATTGTCAGTGAGACGATGGACAGAGGAGAGCTATGTGGGCGAACAGGAAGCTGTCAGATGAAATTTGAGCTTGTCATTGAAAATCCTCTCTCCTACACTATTGTCGGCTGGCAGTCCTGGTTACAAATGACAGCTCGAGCAGATTTCTCCAGAGTGGAGAAGTATCGCTCCCAGGAGCTGAGGCAGCAATGCCTGGCACGGTGTTCCCACCAGTCGCCTCTCACGATCCGGATGTTGGGAATACTTCTTTGGCCCCTTACAAACTTAGGAGAAGCGAGCATTTGCTTTAAAAGTACATACGTGTCGTGAATGGAATAAAATCCCAATGTTAGTGTTACAAAAGTCACTGCAGGGAGAACAAGAGCCGATCCAAAATATCACTGTAAAAGCGAAAGACAACGGGATTTCCCAAAGATACGTCTGCATCGGTGTGCTGGATTCCAACGCTGCCGGTCCCGTGCTTGGTTAAAACAGCTACGCTGCCAGACGAGCGGAGGATGTGGTCAAAGACGTATTGATTATTCAGCTGAATGCTACTGATGTATTTGAATGGAAGAAAAGAGTACACTTTGGGCACTAACTCTGCACCTGAAGTGCAGAGACTATTTTCTACCGAGCGTGATACCGGGCAGATACTGGAAGGGGGTGGGGGGTGGATTTTGAGAGAAGGTGCAGAATATGATGTGGAAGTGCAGGCGCGGGAGGAAAGTCAGTTACTATTGGCATCCCATTGCAGTTCTTGTAAAGGTTGTGAATGGCAATGGCAATGTCCCAGCAGTGACGGTAAATTCCCTTTCTAATCCTATCGGGGAAGACACTGCAGCTGGGACGATGGTCGGTCTGCTCAGTGTCATAGACCGGGGATCCGAAGACAACGGGAAGATCAGCGGCCACATTCTGCAGAACGTACCGTTTCTGAGTAACGGCTCGTTACTGAGTGTCTGAAGCGCTAGCCTGGTGCTTTTATGGGGAATATGGCCGAGGATCTAGAACTGGATAATATCAGAAACCTGCCAGCTCGCAGGCTGCGGACTGTGTCAGGAAAGAGAATCTGTGGAGCTGAAAATGCAGAATGGAGGCGCTGATCGTCACTGTGAAAATGGACAGAGCAGAGCTGCGTGGGCAGACAGTAAGTTGTGCACTGAAATTTAAGATTGTGGTTGAAAATCTTGCAATGTAGTATGTGGAACTAGAAATCCTGGATGATTTCCCCACGTGGCTGAATCTGTTTTAGTGGGCAGTGTACTTCCTATAGTAGGGCTCAAGATCCTCTTTGGTCACATATGAGATTTGGGCAAATGCACACTTTGCTTTGAAAGTAGAGAATCGTGGCGGACATAATAAAGTGCCAATTTAAATACTGGAAGAGTCATTGGACAGGGAAAAAGGATCAACTCAGAATCGAATAACAGCAGCTAAACACAATGGGGCTCCCCAAAGATCTGGCACCCTCCATATGAGTATCACTGTGCTGGAGTCTAACAATAACGCCCCTGCATTTGATGGAAACAGCTACACTATCTGCCTAGTGGAGAATGTGGACAAAGGCATCCTGGTTATTGACTGAATGGCACCGATTTAAATGAAGGAGGAAATGGAAGGAGAGAGGAAATTGTTGGCAGCAACACGACAATCAATGTTCCGAAAATGTTTTCTATCGATCCTGATAACGGGGAGTTAGGGGTGGAAGGTGAAGTGAATTGTGGAGAATATAATGTGGGAGTGCAGGCGCGGGAGGGAAGTCAGTTAGCGTTGCACAGTTCTTGTAAATGTTGTGAATGGCAATGGCAATGTCCCAGCAGTGAGGGTAAATTCCCTTTCTAATCCTATCGGGGAAGACACTGCAGCTGGGACGATGGTCGGTCTGCTCAGCGTCATAGACCAGGGATCCGAGGACAACGGGAAGATCAGCGGCCACATTCTGCAGAACGTACCGTTTCAGCTGCTGTCCCTGCGGAAAACACATTCTCCTTGGTGACCAGCGGCGTCTTGGGCAGAGGGGCGGCCACCGACAACATCACTATAGTTGCCTGTGATTGCGGCTCCCCTCCCCTATGCCCTCTATAGCAGGGGAACCCTCCCAGTGCGCATTTCTGATGTAAGTTACATCACAAGGGGTGGCAGTCACCCCTTCCCCAGGCCAGGAGCCTGAGCCTCAGACTCTTTGGTGTCCCGCCTTGATCCAGGGCCTGGGCTAATTGACTGTTTGTTTCCCTGCCAGCCTGAGCACAGGCCTGGGCCCCCAGCTGCAAGTGGAGACTGCTTCGTTCCCCACGGTGGCTGAAGTATCATTAACGTAGTGAGGCAGAGTGGCCTCCTGAGGAGCGAGAGTGGGAGTGTCCCCGATTGAGCCACTACAATACATATAGTAATTGTAAAGTTCTTCTTTTAGGCTTGTAGCTGTGATGGAATAAACTGCTGTCTTAAGTCAAGTCTCTGGCTGCTTCCAAATCATTGAAAGGTCCTCAGTCCATGGGTTAGAATGCGCCCGTTAGTATAGTCCAGAGGCTTGGGCAGGATAGAGGCTGGAGCAGGATAGAGGCAAAATGGAGGGGTTTCCAGGGCCATTTATATCCTCTGCCATGTGGAGGGAAACCCATTGCTTCAAACAAAAACCTCAGCCCAGCTAGTAGAGAATCACAGGTGACCAGATAGTGTTTGGAGTCACATGGGCAAGTCACATGTTCATGCCCAGTTTCGCTCAGTCATTGCAGGAGGCCACTACCTATTTTCCAGAGAGCACATTTGCGGGACAGTCCACTCAATGTAGAGGGGTGTCTACTATGGTCCGTTGTGAGTTAAGTGTCCTTTTGACGAGCCACTCAATTTGAATAGTCCCTCCAAGATGTGCTGGCTAACTGCTTCATGAGCAAGCATTACCGCAGGAGCAAACATTTGAAATCCAGGTCTAGAGCCAATGTTCATAATTTCAAATACAAACGTAATACATGATTACAGATAGCGGAATCACAATCTGTGACTCATAACCTTTTCATAGACATCTTACATGCCACATTTTACACAAGATGTGTTGCAAATATATAACTGTGGTTGCAACAATGATCTACATGATCATATTTTAATCAGGTAAGGTCACACATGTGTTCTATATATAAATCTATAGTATTTACAGCTATATAATCTCTCTCCAGGTATCGCAGAGAGTCAGATCTACCACTCTAGGGGTATCTATCATTGCAGTGTGATTCCTTGAACATCAGTGCCCCTCAGTCCCTCCTATTCTCTCCCTGTAGCAAATAATTGTTTAGTTTTAAGTGGGCTGTAATACTTTGCTCTAATTTTGGCTGTTGTGTTTAGTGTGTGGGTGCTGGGTGGTGCTGGTGGCCTGTGATACACAGGAGGTCACACTAGAAGACCTGGTTGCCCCCTCTGGCGTTTGACTCTGTGATTCTTTGCTTTTTGAATACTGCTAGTAGATGGATGAAATTAAAATCAAATGCTAACTGATAATTTTTAAAAACTATTGCCTTTTTGATAGAATCAACACATTCGCTGTAATAATCCATTTAGACTCAAGCTGTCGCTGCTGTCCATCACTATCATACTAGCTTTCCCTACGCAGAACACTCTTCTAGTAAAGGCAAACACGGAAGGGATTTTTCCTGTGGGAACGGATGACAAAGGGAAAAACAAGGAAAAGACTCGATGTTAGCTTTTCGCAATTGAGTTATACAAAAGCATTCCACTGAAATCTGAAATAGTCTTGTTCTTCGGCAGAAGATACTGAACAAGGCTTTATTTGTGGAGAGGTTGACACTATGAAGGGGATAAATGAAAGCAGGTATCGGGTTCGGAAATAGCCCTTCTTTCCTTTCTTTCTAACCTGTTCTGCTTTTGTTCTGCAATCGCTGGATGGGATGCTGTTCGGTACTGTAGATGCTATTCGGTTCCCGCGAATTAGAGCCTGGTACCTTTAGTATAGGGGTTATTGCCGATGAGCTGGGGCTGGGTATCAAACATGTCTCCTCGCCGCGGCGGATCGTGTTTTGTGCAGGGAACTGAACGAAAGCTTGGAGAAGTGAATTTGCAGAATGGGGCCCTTATTGTCAGTGAGACGATGGACAGAGGAGAGCTATGTGGGCGAACAGGAAGCTGTCAGATGAAATTTGAGCTTGTCATTGAAAATCCTCTCTCCTACACTATTGTCGGCTGGCAGTCCTGGTTACAAATGACAGCTCGAGCAGATTTCTCCAGAGTGGAGAAGTATCGCTCCCAGGAGCTGAGGCAGCAATGCCTGGCACGGTGTTCCCACCAGTCGCCTCTCACGATCCGGATGTTGGGAATACTTCTTTGGCCCCTTACAAACTTAGGAGAAGCGAGCATTTGCTTTAAAAGTACATACGTGTCGTGAATGGAATAAAATCCCAATGTTAGTGTTACAAAAGTCACTGCAGGGAGAACAAGAGCCGATCCAAAATATCACTGTAAAAGCGAAAGACAACGGGATTTCCCAAAGATACGTCTGCATCGGTGTGCTGGATTCCAACGCTGCCGGTCCCGTGCTTGGTTAAAACAGCTACGCTGCCAGACGAGCGGAGGATGTGGTCAAAGACGTATTGATTATTCAGCTGAATGCTACTGATGTATTTGAATGGAAGAAAAGAGTACACTTTGGGCACTAACTCTGCACCTGAAGTGCAGAGACTATTTTCTACCGAGCGTGATACCGGGCAGATACTGGAAGGGGGTGGGGGGTGGATTTTGAGAGAAGGTGCAGAATATGATGTGGAAGTGCAGGCGCGGGAGGAAAGTCAGTTACTATTGGCATCCCATTGCAGTTCTTGTAAAGGTTGTGAATGGCAATGGCAATGTCCCAGCAGTGACGGTAAATTCCCTTTCTAATCCTATCGGGGAAGACACTGCAGCTGGGACGATGGTCGGTCTGCTCAGTGTCATAGACCGGGGATCCGAAGACAACGGGAAGATCAGCGGCCACATTCTGCAGAACGTACCGTTTCTGAGTAACGGCTCGTTACTGAGTGTCTGAAGCGCTAGCCTGGTGCTTTTATGGGGAATATGGCCGAGGATCTAGAACTGGATAATATCAGAAACCTGCCAGCTCGCAGGCTGCGGACTGTGTCAGGAAAGAGAATCTGTGGAGCTGAAAATGCAGAATGGAGGCGCTGATCGTCACTGTGAAAATGGACAGAGCAGAGCTGCGTGGGCAGACAGTAAGTTGTGCACTGAAATTTAAGATTGTGGTTGAAAATCTTGCAATGTAGTATGTGGAACTAGAAATCCTGGATGATTTCCCCACGTGGCTGAATCTGTTTTAGTGGGCAGTGTACTTCCTATAGTAGGGCTCAAGATCCTCTTTGGTCACATATGAGATTTGGGCAAATGCACACTTTGCTTTGAAAGTAGAGAATCGTGGCGGACATAATAAAGTGCCAATTTAAATACTGGAAGAGTCATTGGACAGGGAAAAAGGATCAACTCAGAATCGAATAACAGCAGCTAAACACAATGGGGCTCCCCAAAGATCTGGCACCCTCCATATGAGTATCACTGTGCTGGAGTCTAACAATAACGCCCCTGCATTTGATGGAAACAGCTACACTATCTGCCTAGTGGAGAATGTGGACAAAGGCATCCTGGTTATTGACTGAATGGCACCGATTTAAATGAAGGAGGAAATGGAAGGAGAGAGGAAATTGTTGGCAGCAACACGACAATCAATGTTCCGAAAATGTTTTCTATCGATCCTGATAACGGGGAGTTAGGGGTGGAAGGTGAAGTGAATTGTGGAGAATATAATGTGGGAGTGCAGGCGCGGGAGGGAAGTCAGTTAGCGTTGCACAGTTCTTGTAAATGTTGTGAATGGCAATGGCAATGTCCCAGCAGTGAGGGTAAATTCCCTTTCTAATCCTATCGGGGAAGACACTGCAGCTGGGACGATGGTCGGTCTGCTCAGCGTCATAGACCAGGGATCCGAGGACAACGGGAAGATCAGCGGCCACATTCTGCAGAACGTACCGTTTCAGCTGCTGTCCCTGCGGAAAACACATTCTCCTTGGTGACCAGCGGCGTCTTGGGCAGAGGGGCGGCCACCGACAACATCACTATAGTTGCCTGTGATTGCGGCTCCCCTCCCCTATGCCCTCTATAGCAGGGGAACCCTCCCAGTGCGCATTTCTGATGTAAGTTACATCACAAGGGGTGGCAGTCACCCCTTCCCCAGGCCAGGAGCCTGAGCCTCAGACTCTTTGGTGTCCCGCCTTGATCCAGGGCCTGGGCTAATTGACTGTTTGTTTCCCTGCCAGCCTGAGCACAGGCCTGGGCCCCCAGCTGCAAGTGGAGACTGCTTCGTTCCCCACGGTGGCTGAAGTATCATTAACGTAGTGAGGCAGAGTGGCCTCCTGAGGAGCGAGAGTGGGAGTGTCCCCGATTGAGCCACTACAATACATATAGTAATTGTAAAGTTCTTCTTTTAGGCTTGTAGCTGTGATGGAATAAACTGCTGTCTTAAGTCAAGTCTCTGGCTGCTTCCAAATCATTGAAAGGTCCTCAGTCCATGGGTTAGAATGCGCCCGTTAGTATAGTCCAGAGGCTTGGGCAGGATAGAGGCTGGAGCAGGATAGAGGCAAAATGGAGGGGTTTCCAGGGCCATTTATATCCTCTGCCATGTGGAGGGAAACCCATTGCTTCAAACAAAAACCTCAGCCCAGCTAGTAGAGAATCACAGGTGACCAGATAGTGTTTGGAGTCACATGGGCAAGTCACATGTTCATGCCCAGTTTCGCTCAGTCATTGCAGGAGGCCACTACCTATTTTCCAGAGAGCACATTTGCGGGACAGTCCACTCAATGTAGAGGGGTGTCTACTATGGTCCGTTGTGAGTTAAGTGTCCTTTTGACGAGCCACTCAATTTGAATAGTCCCTCCAAGATGTGCTGGCTAACTGCTTCATGAGCAAGCATTACCGCAGGAGCAAACATTTGAAATCCAGGTCTAGAGCCAATGTTCATAATTTCAAATACAAACGTAATACATGATTACAGATAGCGGAATCACAATCTGTGACTCATAACCTTTTCATAGACATCTTACATGCCACATTTTACACAAGATGTGTTGCAAATATATAACTGTGGTTGCAACAATGATCTACATGATCATATTTTAATCAGGTAAGGTCACACATGTGTTCTATATATAAATCTATAGTATTTACAGCTATATAATCTCTCTCCAGGTATCGCAGAGAGTCAGATCTACCACTCTAGGGGTATCTATCATTGCAGTGTGATTCCTTGAACATCAGTGCCCCTCAGTCCCTCCTATTCTCTCCCTGTAGCAAATAATTGTTTAGTTTTAAGTGGGCTGTAATACTTTGCTCTAATTTTGGCTGTTGTGTTTAGTGTGTGGGTGCTGGGTGGTGCTGGTGGCCTGTGATACACAGGAGGTCACACTAGAAGACCTGGTTGCCCCCTCTGGCGTTTGACTCTGTGATTCTTTGCTTTTTGAATACTGCTAGTAGATGGATGAAATTAAAATCAAATGCTAACTGATAATTTTTAAAAACTATTGCCTTTTTGATAGAATCAACACATTCGCTGTAATAATCCATTTAGACTCAAGCTGTCGCTGCTGTCCATCACTATCATACTAGCTTTCCCTACGCAGAACACTCTTCTAGTAAAGGCAAACACGGAAGGGATTTTTCCTGTGGGAACGGATGACAAAGGGAAAAACAAGGAAAAGACTCGATGTTAGCTTTTCGCAATTGAGTTATACAAAAGCATTCCACTGAAATCTGAAATAGTCTTGTTCTTCGGCAGAAGATACTGAACAAGGCTTTATTTGTGGAGAGGTTGACACTATGAAGGGGATAAATGAAAGCAGGTATCGGGTTCGGAAATAGCCCTTCTTTCCTTTCTTTCTAACCTGTTCTGCTTTTGTTCTGCAATCGCTGGATGGGATGCTGTTCGGTACTGTAGATGCTATTCGGTTCCCGCGAATTAGAGCCTGGTACCTTTAGTATAGGGAATATTGCCGATGAGCTGGGGCTGGGTATCAAACATGTCTCCTCGCCGCGGCGGATCGTGTTTTGTGCAGGGAACTGAACGAAAGCTTGGAGAAGTGAATTTGCAGAATGGGGCCCTTATTGTCAGTGAGACGATGGACAGAGGAGAGCTATGTGGGCGAACAGGAAGCTGTCAGATGAAATTTGAGCTTGTCATTGAAAATCCTCTCTCCTACACTATTGTCGGCTGGCAGTCCTGGTTACAAATGACAGCTCGAGCAGATTTCTCCAGAGTGGAGAAGTATCGCTCCCAGGAGCTGAGGCAGCAATGCCTGGCACGGTGTTCCCACCAGTCGCCTCTCACGATCCGGATGTTGGGAATACTTCTTTGGCCCCTTACAAACTTAGGAGAAGCGAGCATTTGCTTTAAAAGTACATACGTGTCGTGAATGGAATAAAATCCCAATGTTAGTGTTACAAAAGTCACTGCAGGGAGAACAAGAGCCGATCCAAAATATCACTGTAAAAGCGAAAGACAACGGGATTTCCCAAAGATACGTCTGCATCGGTGTGCTGGATTCCAACGCTGCCGGTCCCGTGCTTGGTTAAAACAGCTACGCTGCCAGACGAGCGGAGGATGTGGTCAAAGACGTATTGATTATTCAGCTGAATGCTACTGATGTATTTGAATGGAAGAAAAGAGTACACTTTGGGCACTAACTCTGCACCTGAAGTGCAGAGACTATTTTCTACCGAGCGTGATACCGGGCAGATACTGGAAGGGGGTGGGGGGTGGATTTTGAGAGAAGGTGCAGAATATGATGTGGAAGTGCAGGCGCGGGAGGAAAGTCAGTTACTATTGGCATCCCATTGCAGTTCTTGTAAAGGTTGTGAATGGCAATGGCAATGTCCCAGCAGTGACGGTAAATTCCCTTTCTAATCCTATCGGGGAAGACACTGCAGCTGGGACGATGGTCGGTCTGCTCAGTGTCATAGACCGGGGATCCGAAGACAACGGGAAGATCAGCGGCCACATTCTGCAGAACGTACCGTTTCTGAGTAACGGCTCGTTACTGAGTGTCTGAAGCGCTAGCCTGGTGCTTTTATGGGGAATATGGCCGAGGATCTAGAACTGGATAATATCAGAAACCTGCCAGCTCGCAGGCTGCGGACTGTGTCAGGAAAGAGAATCTGTGGAGCTGAAAATGCAGAATGGAGGCGCTGATCGTCACTGTGAAAATGGACAGAGCAGAGCTGCGTGGGCAGACAGTAAGTTGTGCACTGAAATTTAAGATTGTGGTTGAAAATCTTGCAATGTAGTATGTGGAACTAGAAATCCTGGATGATTTCCCCACGTGGCTGAATCTGTTTTAGTGGGCAGTGTACTTCCTATAGTAGGGCTCAAGATCCTCTTTGGTCACATATGAGATTTGGGCAAATGCACACTTTGCTTTGAAAGTAGAGAATCGTGGCGGACATAATAAAGTGCCAATTTAAATACTGGAAGAGTCATTGGACAGGGAAAAAGGATCAACTCAGAATCGAATAACAGCAGCTAAACACAATGGGGCTCCCCAAAGATCTGGCACCCTCCATATGAGTATCACTGTGCTGGAGTCTAACAATAACGCCCCTGCATTTGATGGAAACAGCTACACTATCTGCCTAGTGGAGAATGTGGACAAAGGCATCCTGGTTATTGACTGAATGGCACCGATTTAAATGAAGGAGGAAATGGAAGGAGAGAGGAAATTGTTGGCAGCAACACGACAATCAATGTTCCGAAAATGTTTTCTATCGATCCTGATAACGGGGAGTTAGGGGTGGAAGGTGAAGTGAATTGTGGAGAATATAATGTGGGAGTGCAGGCGCGGGAGGGAAGTCAGTTAGCGTTGCACAGTTCTTGTAAATGTTGTGAATGGCAATGGCAATGTCCCAGCAGTGAGGGTAAATTCCCTTTCTAATCCTATCGGGGAAGACACTGCAGCTGGGACGATGGTCGGTCTGCTCAGCGTCATAGACCAGGGATCCGAGGACAACGGGAAGATCAGCGGCCACATTCTGCAGAACGTACCGTTTCAGCTGCTGTCCCTGCGGAAAACACATTCTCCTTGGTGACCAGCGGCGTCTTGGGCAGAGGGGCGGCCACCGACAACATCACTATAGTTGCCTGTGATTGCGGCTCCCCTCCCCTATGCCCTCTATAGCAGGGGAACCCTCCCAGTGCGCATTTCTGATGTAAGTTACATCACAAGGGGTGGCAGTCACCCCTTCCCCAGGCCAGGAGCCTGAGCCTCAGACTCTTTGGTGTCCCGCCTTGATCCAGGGCCTGGGCTAATTGACTGTTTGTTTCCCTGCCAGCCTGAGCACAGGCCTGGGCCCCCAGCTGCAAGTGGAGACTGCTTCGTTCCCCACGGTGGCTGAAGTATCATTAACGTAGTGAGGCAGAGTGGCCTCCTGAGGAGCGAGAGTGGGAGTGTCCCCGATTGAGCCACTACAATACATATAGTAATTGTAAAGTTCTTCTTTTAGGCTTGTAGCTGTGATGGAATAAACTGCTGTCTTAAGTCAAGTCTCTGGCTGCTTCCAAATCATTGAAAGGTCCTCAGTCCATGGGTTAGAATGCGCCCGTTAGTATAGTCCAGAGGCTTGGGCAGGATAGAGGCTGGAGCAGGATAGAGGCAAAATGGAGGGGTTTCCAGGGCCATTTATATCCTCTGCCATGTGGAGGGAAACCCATTGCTTCAAACAAAAACCTCAGCCCAGCTAGTAGAGAATCACAGGTGACCAGATAGTGTTTGGAGTCACATGGGCAAGTCACATGTTCATGCCCAGTTTCGCTCAGTCATTGCAGGAGGCCACTACCTATTTTCCAGAGAGCACATTTGCGGGACAGTCCACTCAATGTAGAGGGGTGTCTACTATGGTCCGTTGTGAGTTAAGTGTCCTTTTGACGAGCCACTCAATTTGAATAGTCCCTCCAAGATGTGCTGGCTAACTGCTTCATGAGCAAGCATTACCGCAGGAGCAAACATTTGAAATCCAGGTCTAGAGCCAATGTTCATAATTTCAAATACAAACGTAATACATGATTACAGATAGCGGAATCACAATCTGTGACTCATAACCTTTTCATAGACATCTTACATGCCACATTTTACACAAGATGTGTTGCAAATATATAACTGTGGTTGCAACAATGATCTACATGATCATATTTTAATCAGGTAAGGTCACACATGTGTTCTATATATAAATCTATAGTATTTACAGCTATATAATCTCTCTCCAGGTATCGCAGAGAGTCAGATCTACCACTCTAGGGGTATCTATCATTGCAGTGTGATTCCTTGAACATCAGTGCCCCTCAGTCCCTCCTATTCTCTCCCTGTAGCAAATAATTGTTTAGTTTTAAGTGGGCTGTAATACTTTGCTCTAATTTTGGCTGTTGTGTTTAGTGTGTGGGTGCTGGGTGGTGCTGGTGGCCTGTGATACACAGGAGGTCACACTAGAAGACCTGGTTGCCCCCTCTGGCGTTTGACTCTGTGATTCTTTGCTTTTTGAATACTGCTAGTAGATGGATGAAATTAAAATCAAATGCTAACTGATAATTTTTAAAAACTATTGCCTTTTTGATAGAATCAACACATTCGCTGTAATAATCCATTTAGACTCAAGCTGTCGCTGCTGTCCATCACTATCATACTAGCTTTCCCTACGCAGAACACTCTTCTAGTAAAGGCAAACACGGAAGGGATTTTTCCTGTGGGAACGGATGACAAAGGGAAAAACAAGGAAAAGACTCGATGTTAGCTTTTCGCAATTGAGTTATACAAAAGCATTCCACTGAAATCTGAAATAGTCTTGTTCTTCGGCAGAAGATACTGAACAAGGCTTTATTTGTGGAGAGGTTGACACTATGAAGGGGATAAATGAAAGCAGGTATCGGGTTCGGAAATAGCCCTTCTTTCCTTTCTTTCTAACCTGTTCTGCTTTTGTTCTGCAATCGCTGGATGGGATGCTGTTCGGTACTGTAGATGCTATTCGGTTCCCGCGAATTAGAGCCTGGTACCTTTAGTATAGGGGTTATTGCCGATGAGCTGGGGCTGGGTATCAAACATGTCTCCTCGCCGCGGCGGATCGTGTTTTGTGCAGGGAACTGAACGAAAGCTTGGAGAAGTGAATTTGCAGAATGGGGCCCTTATTGTCAGTGAGACGATGGACAGAGGAGAGCTATGTGGGCGAACAGGAAGCTGTCAGATGAAATTTGAGCTTGTCATTGAAAATCCTCTCTCCTACACTATTGTCGGCTGGCAGTCCTGGTTACAAATGACAGCTCGAGCAGATTTCTCCAGAGTGGAGAAGTATCGCTCCCAGGAGCTGAGGCAGCAATGCCTGGCACGGTGTTCCCACCAGTCGCCTCTCACGATCCGGATGTTGGGAATACTTCTTTGGCCCCTTACAAACTTAGGAGAAGCGAGCATTTGCTTTAAAAGTACATACGTGTCGTGAATGGAATAAAATCCCAATGTTAGTGTTACAAAAGTCACTGCAGGGAGAACAAGAGCCGATCCAAAATATCACTGTAAAAGCGAAAGACAACGGGATTTCCCAAAGATACGTCTGCATCGGTGTGCTGGATTCCAACGCTGCCGGTCCCGTGCTTGGTTAAAACAGCTACGCTGCCAGACGAGCGGAGGATGTGGTCAAAGACGTATTGATTATTCAGCTGAATGCTACTGATGTATTTGAATGGAAGAAAAGAGTACACTTTGGGCACTAACTCTGCACCTGAAGTGCAGAGACTATTTTCTACCGAGCGTGATACCGGGCAGATACTGGAAGGGGGTGGGGGGTGGATTTTGAGAGAAGGTGCAGAATATGATGTGGAAGTGCAGGCGCGGGAGGAAAGTCAGTTACTATTGGCATCCCATTGCAGTTCTTGTAAAGGTTGTGAATGGCAATGGCAATGTCCCAGCAGTGACGGTAAATTCCCTTTCTAATCCTATCGGGGAAGACACTGCAGCTGGGACGATGGTCGGTCTGCTCAGTGTCATAGACCGGGGATCCGAAGACAACGGGAAGATCAGCGGCCACATTCTGCAGAACGTACCGTTTCTGAGTAACGGCTCGTTACTGAGTGTCTGAAGCGCTAGCCTGGTGCTTTTATGGGGAATATGGCCGAGTATCTAGAACTGGATAATATCAGAAACCTGCCAGCTCGCAGGCTGCGGACTGTGTCAGGAAAGAGAATCTGTGGAGCTGAAAATGCAGAATGGAGGCGCTGATCGTCACTGTGAAAATGGACAGAGCAGAGCTGCGTGGGCAGACAGTAAGTTGTGCACTGAAATTTAAGATTGTGGTTGAAAATCTTGCAATGTAGTATGTGGAACTAGAAATCCTGGATGATTTCCCCACGTGGCTGAATCTGTTTTAGTGGGCAGTGTACTTCCTATAGTAGGGCTCAAGATCCTCTTTGGTCACATATGAGATTTGGGCAAATGCACACTTTGCTTTGAAAGTAGAGAATCGTGGCGGACATAATAAAGTGCCAATTTAAATACTGGAAGAGTCATTGGACAGGGAAAAAGGATCAACTCAGAATCGAATAACAGCAGCTAAACACAATGGGGCTCCCCAAAGATCTGGCACCCTCCATATGAGTATCACTGTGCTGGAGTCTAACAATAACGCCCCTGCATTTGATGGAAACAGCTACACTATCTGCCTAGTGGAGAATGTGGACAAAGGCATCCTGGTTATTGACTGAATGGCACCGATTTAAATGAAGGAGGAAATGGAAGGAGAGAGGAAATTGTTGGCAGCAACACGACAATCAATGTTCCGAAAATGTTTTCTATCGATCCTGATAACGGGGAGTTAGGGGTGGAAGGTGAAGTGAATTGTGGAGAATATAATGTGGGAGTGCAGGCGCGGGAGGGAAGTCAGTTAGCGTTGCACAGTTCTTGTAAATGTTGTGAATGGCAATGGCAATGTCCCAGCAGTGAGGGTAAATTCCCTTTCTAATCCTATCGGGGAAGACACTGCAGCTGGGACGATGGTCGGTCTGCTCAGCGTCATAGACCAGGGATCCGAGGACAACGGGAAGATCAGCGGCCACATTCTGCAGAACGTACCGTTTCAGCTGCTGTCCCTGCGGAAAACACATTCTCCTTGGTGACCAGCGGCGTCTTGGGCAGAGGGGCGGCCACCGACAACATCACTATAGTTGCCTGTGATTGCGGCTCCCCTCCCCTATGCCCTCTATAGCAGGGGAACCCTCCCAGTGCGCATTTCTGATGTAAGTTACATCACAAGGGGTGGCAGTCACCCCTTCCCCAGGCCAGGAGCCTGAGCCTCAGACTCTTTGGTGTCCCGCCTTGATCCAGGGCCTGGGCTAATTGACTGTTTGTTTCCCTGCCAGCCTGAGCACAGGCCTGGGCCCCCAGCTGCAAGTGGAGACTGCTTCGTTCCCCACGGTGGCTGAAGTATCATTAACGTAGTGAGGCAGAGTGGCCTCCTGAGGAGCGAGAGTGGGAGTGTCCCCGATTGAGCCACTACAATACATATAGTAATTGTAAAGTTCTTCTTTTAGGCTTGTAGCTGTGATGGAATAAACTGCTGTCTTAAGTCAAGTCTCTGGCTGCTTCCAAATCATTGAAAGGTCCTCAGTCCATGGGTTAGAATGCGCCCGTTAGTATAGTCCAGAGGCTTGGGCAGGATAGAGGCTGGAGCAGGATAGAGGCAAAATGGAGGGGTTTCCAGGGCCATTTATATCCTCTGCCATGTGGAGGGAAACCCATTGCTTCAAACAAAAACCTCAGCCCAGCTAGTAGAGAATCACAGGTGACCAGATAGTGTTTGGAGTCACATGGGCAAGTCACATGTTCATGCCCAGTTTCGCTCAGTCATTGCAGGAGGCCACTACCTATTTTCCAGAGAGCACATTTGCGGGACAGTCCACTCAATGTAGAGGGGTGTCTACTATGGTCCGTTGTGAGTTAAGTGTCCTTTTGACGAGCCACTCAATTTGAATAGTCCCTCCAAGATGTGCTGGCTAACTGCTTCATGAGCAAGCATTACCGCAGGAGCAAACATTTGAAATCCAGGTCTAGAGCCAATGTTCATAATTTCAAATACAAAAGGAATACATGATTACAGATAGCGGAATCACAATCTGTGACTCATAACCTTTTCATAGACATCTTACATGCCACATTTTACACAAGATGTGTTGCAAATATATAACTGTGGTTGCAACAATGATCTACATGATCATATTTTAATCAGGTAAGGTCACACATGTGTTCTATATATAAATCTATAGTATTTACAGCTATATAATCTCTCTCCAGGTATCGCAGAGAGTCAGATCTACCACTCTAGGGGTATCTATCATTGCAGTGTGATTCCTTGAACATCAGTGCCCCTCAGTCCCTCCTATTCTCTCCCTGTAGCAAATAATTGTTTAGTTTTAAGTGGGCTGTAATACTTTGCTCTAATTTTGGCTGTTGTGTTTAGTGTGTGGGTGCTGGGTGGTGCTGGTGGCCTGTGATACACAGGAGGTCACACTAGAAGACCTGGTTGCCCCCTCTGGCGTTTGACTCTGTGATTCTTTGCTTTTTGAATACTGCTAGTAGATGGATGAAATTAAAAACAAATGCTAACTGATAATTTTTAAAAACTATTGCCTTTTTGATAGAATCAACACATTCGCTGTAATAATCCATTTAGACTCAAGCTGTCGCTGCTGTCCATCACTATCATACTAGCTTTCCCTACGCAGAACACTCTTCTAGTAAAGGCAAACACGGAAGGGATTTTTCCTGTGGGAACGGATGACAAAGGGAAAAACAAGGAAAAGACTCGATGTTAGCTTTTCGCAATTGAGTTATACAAAAGCATTCCACTGAAATCTGAAATAGTCTTGTTCTTCGGCAGAAGATACTGAACAAGGCTTTATTTGTGGAGAGGTTGACACTATGAAGGGGATAAATGAAAGCAGGTATCGGGTTCGGAAATAGCCCTTCTTTCCTTTCTTTCTAACCTGTTCTGCTTTTGTTCTGCAATCGCTGGATGGGATGCTGTTCGGTACTGTAGATGCTATTCGGTTCCCGCGAATTAGAGCCTGGTACCTTTAGTATAGGGGTTATTGCCGATGAGCTGGGGCTGGGTATCAAACATGTCTCCTCGCCGCGGCGGATCGTGTTTTGTGCAGGGAACTGAACGAAAGCTTGGAGAAGTGAATTTGCAGAATGGGGCCCTTATTGTCAGTGAGACGATGGACAGAGGAGAGCTATGTGGGCGAACAGGAAGCTGTCAGATGAAATTTGAGCTTGTCATTGAAAATCCTCTCTCCTACACTATTGTCGGCTGGCAGTCCTGGTTACAAATGACAGCTCGAGCAGATTTCTCCAGAGTGGAGAAGTATCGCTCCCAGGAGCTGAGGCAGCAATGCCTGGCACGGTGTTCCCACCAGTCGCCTCTCACGATCCGGATGTTGGGAATACTTCTTTGGCCCCTTACAAACTTAGGAGAAGCGAGCATTTGCTTTAAAAGTACATACGTGTCGTGAATGGAATAAAATCCCAATGTTAGTGTTACAAAAGTCACTGCAGGGAGAACAAGAGCCGATCCAAAATATCACTGTAAAAGCGAAAGACAACGGGATTTCCCAAAGATACGTCTGCATCGGTGTGCTGGATTCCAACGCTGCCGGTCCCGTGCTTGGTTAAAACAGCTACGCTGCCAGACGAGCGGAGGATGTGGTCAAAGACGTATTGATTATTCAGCTGAATGCTACTGATGTATTTGAATGGAAGAAAAGAGTACACTTTGGGCACTAACTCTGCACCTGAAGTGCAGAGACTATTTTCTACCGAGCGTGATACCGGGCAGATACTGGAAGGGGGTGGGGGGTGGATTTTGAGAGAAGGTGCAGAATATGATGTGGAAGTGCAGGCGCGGGAGGAAAGTCAGTTACTATTGGCATCCCATTGCAGTTCTTGTAAAGGTTGTGAATGGCAATGGCAATGTCCCAGCAGTGACGGTAAATTCCCTTTCTAATCCTATCGGGGAAGACACTGCAGCTGGGACGATGGTCGGTCTGCTCAGTGTCATAGACCGGGGATCCGAAGACAACGGGAAGATCAGCGGCCACATTCTGCAGAACGTACCGTTTCTGAGTAACGGCTCGTTACTGAGTGTCTGAAGCGCTAGCCTGGTGCTTTTATGGGGAATATGGCCGAGGATCTAGAACTGGATAATATCAGAAACCTGCCAGCTCGCAGGCTGCGGACTGTGTCAGGAAAGAGAATCTGTGGAGCTGAAAATGCAGAATGGAGGCGCTGATCGTCACTGTGAAAATGGACAGAGCAGAGCTGCGTGGGCAGACAGTAAGTTGTGCACTGAAATTTAAGATTGTGGTTGAAAATCTTGCAATGTAGTATGTGGAACTAGAAATCCTGGATGATTTCCCCACGTGGCTGAATCTGTTTTAGTGGGCAGTGTACTTCCTATAGTAGGGCTCAAGATCCTCTTTGGTCACATATGAGATTTGGGCAAATGCACACTTTGCTTTGAAAGTAGAGAATCGTGGCGGACATAATAAAGTGCCAATTTAAATACTGGAAGAGTCATTGGACAGGGAAAAAGGATCAACTCAGAATCGAATAACAGCAGCTAAACACAATGGGGCTCCCCAAAGATCTGGCACCCTCCATATGAGTATCACTGTGCTGGAGTCTAACAATAACGCCCCTGCATTTGATGGAAACAGCTACACTATCTGCCTAGTGGAGAATGTGGACAAAGGCATCCTGGTTATTGACTGAATGGCACCGATTTAAATGAAGGAGGAAATGGAAGGAGAGAGGAAATTGTTGGCAGCAACACGACAATCAATGTTCCGAAAATGTTTTCTATCGATCCTGATAACGGGGAGTTAGGGGTGGAAGGTGAAGTGAATTGTGGAGAATATAATGTGGGAGTGCAGGCGCGGGAGGGAAGTCAGTTAGCGTTGCACAGTTCTTGTAAATGTTGTGAATGGCAATGGCAATGTCCCAGCAGTGAGGGTAAATTCCCTTTCTAATCCTATCGGGGAAGACACTGCAGCTGGGACGATGGTCGGTCTGCTCAGCGTCATAGACCAGGGATCCGAGGACAACGGGAAGATCAGCGGCCACATTCTGCAGAACGTACCGTTTCAGCTGCTGTCCCTGCGGAAAACACATTCTCCTTGGTGACCAGCGGCGTCTTGGGCAGAGGGGCGGCCACCGACAACATCACTATAGTTGCCTGTGATTGCGGCTCCCCTCCCCTATGCCCTCTATAGCAGGGGAACCCTCCCAGTGCGCATTTCTGATGTAAGTTACATCACAAGGGGTGGCAGTCACCCCTTCCCCAGGCCAGGAGCCTGAGCCTCAGACTCTTTGGTGTCCCGCCTTGATCCAGGGCCTGGGCTAATTGACTGTTTGTTTCCCTGCCAGCCTGAGCACAGGCCTGGGCCCCCAGCTGCAAGTGGAGACTGCTTCGTTCCCCACGGTGGCTGAAGTATCATTAACGTAGTGAGGCAGAGTGGCCTCCTGAGGAGCGAGAGTGGGAGTGTCCCCGATTGAGCCACTACAATACATATAGTAATTGTAAAGTTCTTCTTTTAGGCTTGTAGCTGTGATGGAATAAACTGCTGTCTTAAGTCAAGTCTCTGGCTGCTTCCAAATCATTGAAAGGTCCTCAGTCCATGGGTTAGAATGCGCCCGTTAGTATAGTCCAGAGGCTTGGGCAGGATAGAGGCTGGAGCAGGATAGAGGCAAAATGGAGGGGTTTCCAGGGCCATTTATATCCTCTGCCATGTGGAGGGAAACCCATTGCTTCAAACAAAAACCTCAGCCCAGCTAGTAGAGAATCACAGGTGACCAGATAGTGTTTGGAGTCACATGGGCAAGTCACATGTTCATGCCCAGTTTCGCTCAGTCATTGCAGGAGGCCACTACCTATTTTCCAGAGAGCACATTTGCGGGACAGTCCACTCAATGTAGAGGGGTGTCTACTATGGTCCGTTGTGAGTTAAGTGTCCTTTTGACGAGCCACTCAATTTGAATAGTCCCTCCAAGATGTGCTGGCTAACTGCTTCATGAGCAAGCATTACCGCAGGAGCAAACATTTGAAATCCAGGTCTAGAGCCAATGTTCATAATTTCAAATACAAACGTAATACATGATTACAGATAGCGGAATCACAATCTGTGACTCATAACCTTTTCATAGACATCTTACATGCCACATTTTACACAAGATGTGTTGCAAATATATAACTGTGGTTGCAACAATGATCTACATGATCATATTTTAATCAGGTAAGGTCACACATGTGTTCTATATATAAATCTATAGTATTTACAGCTATATAATCTCTCTCCAGGTATCGCAGAGAGTCAGATCTACCACTCTAGGGGTATCTATCATTGCAGTGTGATTCCTTGAACATCAGTGCCCCTCAGTCCCTCCTATTCTCTCCCTGTAGCAAATAATTGTTTAGTTTTAAGTGGGCTGTAATACTTTGCTCTAATTTTGGCTGTTGTGTTTAGTGTGTGGGTGCTGGGTGGTGCTGGTGGCCTGTGATACACAGGAGGTCACACTAGAAGACCTGGTTGCCCCCTCTGGCGTTTGACTCTGTGATTCTTTGCTTTTTGAATACTGCTAGTAGATGGATGAAATTAAAATCAAATGCTAACTGATAATTTTTAAAAACTATTGCCTTTTTGATAGAATCAACACATTCGCTGTAATAATCCATTTAGACTCAAGCTGTCGCTGCTGTCCATCACTATCATACTAGCTTTCCCTACGCAGAACACTCTTCTAGTAAAGGCAAACACGGAAGGGATTTTTCCTGTGGGAACGGATGACAAAGGGAAAAACAAGGAAAAGACTCGATGTTAGCTTTTCGCAATTGAGTTATACAAAAGCATTCCACTGAAATCTGAAATAGTCTTGTTCTTCGGCAGAAGATACTGAACAAGGCTTTATTTGTGGAGAGGTTGACACTATGAAGGGGATAAATGAAAGCAGGTATCGGGTTCGGAAATAGCCCTTCTTTCCTTTCTTTCTAACCTGTTCTGCTTTTGTTCTGCAATCGCTGGATGGGATGCTGTTCGGTACTGTAGATGCTATTCGGTTCCCGCGAATTAGAGCCTGGTACCTTTAGTATAGGGGTTATTGCCGATGAGCTGGGGCTGGGTATCAAACATGTCTCCTCGCCGCGGCGGATCGTGTTTTGTGCAGGGAACTGAACGAAAGCTTGGAGAAGTGAATTTGCAGAATGGGGCCCTTATTGTCAGTGAGACGATGGACAGAGGAGAGCTATGTGGGCGAACAGGAAGCTGTCAGATGAAATTTGAGCTTGTCATTGAAAATCCTCTCTCCTACACTATTGTCGGCTGGCAGTCCTGGTTACAAATGACAGCTCGAGCAGATTTCTCCAGAGTGGAGAAGTATCGCTCCCAGGAGCTGAGGCAGCAATGCCTGGCACGGTGTTCCCACCAGTCGCCTCTCACGATCCGGATGTTGGGAATACTTCTTTGGCCCCTTACAAACTTAGGAGAAGCGAGCATTTGCTTTAAAAGTACATACGTGTCGTGAATGGAATAAAATCCCAATGTTAGTGTTACAAAAGTCACTGCAGGGAGAACAAGAGCCGATCCAAAATATCACTGTAAAAGCGAAAGACAACGGGATTTCCCAAAGATACGTCTGCATCGGTGTGCTGGATTCCAACGCTGCCGGTCCCGTGCTTGGTTAAAACAGCTACGCTGCCAGACGAGCGGAGGATGTGGTCAAAGACGTATTGATTATTCAGCTGAATGCTACTGATGTATTTGAATGGAAGAAAAGAGTACACTTTGGGCACTAACTCTGCACCTGAAGTGCAGAGACTATTTTCTACCGAGCGTGATACCGGGCAGATACTGGAAGGGGGTGGGGGGTGGATTTTGAGAGAAGGTGCAGAATATGATGTGGAAGTGCAGGCGCGGGAGGAAAGTCAGTTACTATTGGCATCCCATTGCAGTTCTTGTAAAGGTTGTGAATGGCAATGGCAATGTCCCAGCAGTGACGGTAAATTCCCTTTCTAATCCTATCGGGGAAGACACTGCAGCTGGGACGATGGTCGGTCTGCTCAGTGTCATAGACCGGGGATCCGAAGACAACGGGAAGATCAGCGGCCACATTCTGCAGAACGTACCGTTTCTGAGTAACGGCTCGTTACTGAGTGTCTGAAGCGCTAGCCTGGTGCTTTTATGGGGAATATGGCCGAGGATCTAGAACTGGATAATATCAGAAACCTGCCAGCTCGCAGGCTGCGGACTGTGTCAGGAAAGAGAATCTGTGGAGCTGAAAATGCAGAATGGAGGCGCTGATCGTCACTGTGAAAATGGACAGAGCAGAGCTGCGTGGGCAGACAGTAAGTTGTGCACTGAAATTTAAGATTGTGGTTGAAAATCTTGCAATGTAGTATGTGGAACTAGAAATCCTGGATGATTTCCCCACGTGGCTGAATCTGTTTTAGTGGGCAGTGTACTTCCTATAGTAGGGCTCAAGATCCTCTTTGGTCACATATGAGATTTGGGCAAATGCACACTTTGCTTTGAAAGTAGAGAATCGTGGCGGACATAATAAAGTGCCAATTTAAATACTGGAAGAGTCATTGGACAGGGAAAAAGGATCAACTCAGAATCGAATAACAGCAGCTAAACACAATGGGGCTCCCCAAAGATCTGGCACCCTCCATATGAGTATCACTGTGCTGGAGTCTAACAATAACGCCCCTGCATTTGATGGAAACAGCTACACTATCTGCCTAGTGGAGAATGTGGACAAAGGCATCCTGGTTATTGACTGAATGGCACCGATTTAAATGAAGGAGGAAATGGAAGGAGAGAGGAAATTGTTGGCAGCAACACGACAATCAATGTTCCGAAAATGTTTTCTATCGATCCTGATAACGGGGAGTTAGGGGTGGAAGGTGAAGTGAATTGTGGAGAATATAATGTGGGAGTGCAGGCGCGGGAGGGAAGTCAGTTAGCGTTGCACAGTTCTTGTAAATGTTGTGAATGGCAATGGCAATGTCCCAGCAGTGAGGGTAAATTCCCTTTCTAATCCTATCGGGGAAGACACTGCAGCTGGGACGATGGTCGGTCTGCTCAGCGTCATAGACCAGGGATCCGAGGACAACGGGAAGATCAGCGGCCACATTCTGCAGAACGTACCGTTTCAGCTGCTGTCCCTGCGGAAAACACATTCTCCTTGGTGACCAGCGGCGTCTTGGGCAGAGGGGCGGCCACCGACAACATCACTATAGTTGCCTGTGATTGCGGCTCCCCTCCCCTATGCCCTCTATAGCAGGGGAACCCTCCCAGTGCGCATTTCTGATGTAAGTTACATCACAAGGGGTGGCAGTCACCCCTTCCCCAGGCCAGGAGCCTGAGCCTCAGACTCTTTGGTGTCCCGCCTTGATCCAGGGCCTGGGCTAATTGACTGTTTGTTTCCCTGCCAGCCTGAGCACAGGCCTGGGCCCCCAGCTGCAAGTGGAGACTGCTTCGTTCCCCACGGTGGCTGAAGTATCATTAACGTAGTGAGGCAGAGTGGCCTCCTGAGGAGCGAGAGTGGGAGTGTCCCCGATTGAGCCACTACAATACATATAGTAATTGTAAAGTTCTTCTTTTAGGCTTGTAGCTGTGATGGAATAAACTGCTGTCTTAAGTCAAGTCTCTGGCTGCTTCCAAATCATTGAAAGGTCCTCAGTCCATGGGTTAGAATGCGCCCGTTAGTATAGTCCAGAGGCTTGGGCAGGATAGAGGCTGGAGCAGGATAGAGGCAAAATGGAGGGGTTTCCAGGGCCATTTATATCCTCTGCCATGTGGAGGGAAACCCATTGCTTCAAACAAAAACCTCAGCCCAGCTAGTAGAGAATCACAGGTGACCAGATAGTGTTTGGAGTCACATGGGCAAGTCACATGTTCATGCCCAGTTTCGCTCAGTCATTGCAGGAGGCCACTACCTATTTTCCAGAGAGCACATTTGCGGGACAGTCCACTCAATGTAGAGGGGTGTCTACTATGGTCCGTTGTGAGTTAAGTGTCCTTTTGACGAGCCACTCAATTTGAATAGTCCCTCCAAGATGTGCTGGCTAACTGCTTCATGAGCAAGCATTACCGCAGGAGCAAACATTTGAAATCCAGGTCTAGAGCCAATGTTCATAATTTCAAATACAAACGTAATACATGATTACAGATAGCGGAATCACAATCTGTGACTCATAACCTTTTCATAGACATCTTACATGCCACATTTTACACAAGATGTGTTGCAAATATATAACTGTGGTTGCAACAATGATCTACATGATCATATTTTAATCAGGTAAGGTCACACATGTGTTCTATATATAAATCTATAGTATTTACAGCTATATAATCTCTCTCCAGGTATCGCAGAGAGTCAGATCTACCACTCTAGGGGTATCTATCATTGCAGTGTGATTCCTTGAACATCAGTGCCCCTCAGTCCCTCCTATTCTCTCCCTGTAGCAAATAATTGTTTAGTTTTAAGTGGGCTGTAATACTTTGCTCTAATTTTGGCTGTTGTGTTTAGTGTGTGGGTGCTGGGTGGTGCTGGTGGCCTGTGATACACAGGAGGTCACACTAGAAGACCTGGTTGCCCCCTCTGGCGTTTGACTCTGTGATTCTTTGCTTTTTGAATACTGCTAGTAGATGGATGAAATTAAAATCAAATGCTAACTGATAATTTTTAAAAACTATTGCCTTTTTGATAGAATCAACACATTCGCTGTAATAATCCATTTAGACTCAAGCTGTCGCTGCTGTCCATCACTATCATACTAGCTTTCCCTACGCAGAACACTCTTCTAGTAAAGGCAAACACGGAAGGGATTTTTCCTGTGGGAACGGATGACAAAGGGAAAAACAAGGAAAAGACTCGATGTTAGCTTTTCGCAATTGAGTTATACAAAAGCATTCCACTGAAATCTGAAATAGTCTTGTTCTTCGGCAGAAGATACTGAACAAGGCTTTATTTGTGGAGAGGTTGACACTATGAAGGGGATAAATGAAAGCAGGTATCGGGTTCGGAAATAGCCCTTCTTTCCTTTCTTTCTAACCTGTTCTGCTTTTGTTCTGCAATCGCTGGATGGGATGCTGTTCGGTACTGTAGATGCTATTCGGTTCCCGCGAATTAGAGCCTGGTACCTTTAGTATAGGGAATATTGCCGATGAGCTGGGGCTGGGTATCAAACATGTCTCCTCGCCGCGGCGGATCGTGTTTTGTGCAGGGAACTGAACGAAAGCTTGGAGAAGTGAATTTGCAGAATGGGGCCCTTATTGTCAGTGAGACGATGGACAGAGGAGAGCTATGTGGGCGAACAGGAAGCTGTCAGATGAAATTTGAGCTTGTCATTGAAAATCCTCTCTCCTACACTATTGTCGGCTGGCAGTCCTGGTTACAAATGACAGCTCGAGCAGATTTCTCCAGAGTGGAGAAGTATCGCTCCCAGGAGCTGAGGCAGCAATGCCTGGCACGGTGTTCCCACCAGTCGCCTCTCACGATCCGGATGTTGGGAATACTTCTTTGGCCCCTTACAAACTTAGGAGAAGCGAGCATTTGCTTTAAAAGTACATACGTGTCGTGAATGGAATAAAATCCCAATGTTAGTGTTACAAAAGTCACTGCAGGGAGAACAAGAGCCGATCCAAAATATCACTGTAAAAGCGAAAGACAACGGGATTTCCCAAAGATACGTCTGCATCGGTGTGCTGGATTCCAACGCTGCCGGTCCCGTGCTTGGTTAAAACAGCTACGCTGCCAGACGAGCGGAGGATGTGGTCAAAGACGTATTGATTATTCAGCTGAATGCTACTGATGTATTTGAATGGAAGAAAAGAGTACACTTTGGGCACTAACTCTGCACCTGAAGTGCAGAGACTATTTTCTACCGAGCGTGATACCGGGCAGATACTGGAAGGGGGTGGGGGGTGGATTTTGAGAGAAGGTGCAGAATATGATGTGGAAGTGCAGGCGCGGGAGGAAAGTCAGTTACTATTGGCATCCCATTGCAGTTCTTGTAAAGGTTGTGAATGGCAATGGCAATGTCCCAGCAGTGACGGTAAATTCCCTTTCTAATCCTATCGGGGAAGACACTGCAGCTGGGACGATGGTCGGTCTGCTCAGTGTCATAGACCGGGGATCCGAAGACAACGGGAAGATCAGCGGCCACATTCTGCAGAACGTACCGTTTCTGAGTAACGGCTCGTTACTGAGTGTCTGAAGCGCTAGCCTGGTGCTTTTATGGGGAATATGGCCGAGGATCTAGAACTGGATAATATCAGAAACCTGCCAGCTCGCAGGCTGCGGACTGTGTCAGGAAAGAGAATCTGTGGAGCTGAAAATGCAGAATGGAGGCGCTGATCGTCACTGTGAAAATGGACAGAGCAGAGCTGCGTGGGCAGACAGTAAGTTGTGCACTGAAATTTAAGATTGTGGTTGAAAATCTTGCAATGTAGTATGTGGAACTAGAAATCCTGGATGATTTCCCCACGTGGCTGAATCTGTTTTAGTGGGCAGTGTACTTCCTATAGTAGGGCTCAAGATCCTCTTTGGTCACATATGAGATTTGGGCAAATGCACACTTTGCTTTGAAAGTAGAGAATCGTGGCGGACATAATAAAGTGCCAATTTAAATACTGGAAGAGTCATTGGACAGGGAAAAAGGATCAACTCAGAATCGAATAACAGCAGCTAAACACAATGGGGCTCCCCAAAGATCTGGCACCCTCCATATGAGTATCACTGTGCTGGAGTCTAACAATAACGCCCCTGCATTTGATGGAAACAGCTACACTATCTGCCTAGTGGAGAATGTGGACAAAGGCATCCTGGTTATTGACTGAATGGCACCGATTTAAATGAAGGAGGAAATGGAAGGAGAGAGGAAATTGTTGGCAGCAACACGACAATCAATGTTCCGAAAATGTTTTCTATCGATCCTGATAACGGGGAGTTAGGGGTGGAAGGTGAAGTGAATTGTGGAGAATATAATGTGGGAGTGCAGGCGCGGGAGGGAAGTCAGTTAGCGTTGCACAGTTCTTGTAAATGTTGTGAATGGCAATGGCAATGTCCCAGCAGTGAGGGTAAATTCCCTTTCTAATCCTATCGGGGAAGACACTGCAGCTGGGACGATGGTCGGTCTGCTCAGCGTCATAGACCAGGGATCCGAGGACAACGGGAAGATCAGCGGCCACATTCTGCAGAACGTACCGTTTCAGCTGCTGTCCCTGCGGAAAACACATTCTCCTTGGTGACCAGCGGCGTCTTGGGCAGAGGGGCGGCCACCGACAACATCACTATAGTTGCCTGTGATTGCGGCTCCCCTCCCCTATGCCCTCTATAGCAGGGGAACCCTCCCAGTGCGCATTTCTGATGTAAGTTACATCACAAGGGGTGGCAGTCACCCCTTCCCCAGGCCAGGAGCCTGAGCCTCAGACTCTTTGGTGTCCCGCCTTGATCCAGGGCCTGGGCTAATTGACTGTTTGTTTCCCTGCCAGCCTGAGCACAGGCCTGGGCCCCCAGCTGCAAGTGGAGACTGCTTCGTTCCCCACGGTGGCTGAAGTATCATTAACGTAGTGAGGCAGAGTGGCCTCCTGAGGAGCGAGAGTGGGAGTGTCCCCGATTGAGCCACTACAATACATATAGTAATTGTAAAGTTCTTCTTTTAGGCTTGTAGCTGTGATGGAATAAACTGCTGTCTTAAGTCAAGTCTCTGGCTGCTTCCAAATCATTGAAAGGTCCTCAGTCCATGGGTTAGAATGCGCCCGTTAGTATAGTCCAGAGGCTTGGGCAGGATAGAGGCTGGAGCAGGATAGAGGCAAAATGGAGGGGTTTCCAGGGCCATTTATATCCTCTGCCATGTGGAGGGAAACCCATTGCTTCAAACAAAAACCTCAGCCCAGCTAGTAGAGAATCACAGGTGACCAGATAGTGTTTGGAGTCACATGGGCAAGTCACATGTTCATGCCCAGTTTCGCTCAGTCATTGCAGGAGGCCACTACCTATTTTCCAGAGAGCACATTTGCGGGACAGTCCACTCAATGTAGAGGGGTGTCTACTATGGTCCGTTGTGAGTTAAGTGTCCTTTTGACGAGCCACTCAATTTGAATAGTCCCTCCAAGATGTGCTGGCTAACTGCTTCATGAGCAAGCATTACCGCAGGAGCAAACATTTGAAATCCAGGTCTAGAGCCAATGTTCATAATTTCAAATACAAACGTAATACATGATTACAGATAGCGGAATCACAATCTGTGACTCATAACCTTTTCATAGACATCTTACATGCCACATTTTACACAAGATGTGTTGCAAATATATAACTGTGGTTGCAACAATGATCTACATGATCATATTTTAATCAGGTAAGGTCACACATGTGTTCTATATATAAATCTATAGTATTTACAGCTATATAATCTCTCTCCAGGTATCGCAGAGAGTCAGATCTACCACTCTAGGGGTATCTATCATTGCAGTGTGATTCCTTGAACATCAGTGCCCCTCAGTCCCTCCTATTCTCTCCCTGTAGCAAATAATTGTTTAGTTTTAAGTGGGCTGTAATACTTTGCTCTAATTTTGGCTGTTGTGTTTAGTGTGTGGGTGCTGGGTGGTGCTGGTGGCCTGTGATACACAGGAGGTCACACTAGAAGACCTGGTTGCCCCCTCTGGCGTTTGACTCTGTGATTCTTTGCTTTTTGAATACTGCTAGTAGATGGATGAAATTAAAATCAAATGCTAACTGATAATTTTTAAAAACTATTGCCTTTTTGATAGAATCAACACATTCGCTGTAATAATCCATTTAGACTCAAGCTGTCGCTGCTGTCCATCACTATCATACTAGCTTTCCCTACGCAGAACACTCTTCTAGTAAAGGCAAACACGGAAGGGATTTTTCCTGTGGGAACGGATGACAAAGGGAAAAACAAGGAAAAGACTCGATGTTAGCTTTTCGCAATTGAGTTATACAAAAGCATTCCACTGAAATCTGAAATAGTCTTGTTCTTCGGCAGAAGATACTGAACAAGGCTTTATTTGTGGAGAGGTTGACACTATGAAGGGGATAAATGAAAGCAGGTATCGGGTTCGGAAATAGCCCTTCTTTCCTTTCTTTCTAACCTGTTCTGCTTTTGTTCTGCAATCGCTGGATGGGATGCTGTTCGGTACTGTAGATGCTATTCGGTTCCCGCGAATTAGAGCCTGGTACCTTTAGTATAGGGGTTATTGCCGATGAGCTGGGGCTGGGTATCAAACATGTCTCCTCGCCGCGGCGGATCGTGTTTTGTGCAGGGAACTGAACGAAAGCTTGGAGAAGTGAATTTGCAGAATGGGGCCCTTATTGTCAGTGAGACGATGGACAGAGGAGAGCTATGTGGGCGAACAGGAAGCTGTCAGATGAAATTTGAGCTTGTCATTGAAAATCCTCTCTCCTACACTATTGTCGGCTGGCAGTCCTGGTTACAAATGACAGCTCGAGCAGATTTCTCCAGAGTGGAGAAGTATCGCTCCCAGGAGCTGAGGCAGCAATGCCTGGCACGGTGTTCCCACCAGTCGCCTCTCACGATCCGGATGTTGGGAATACTTCTTTGGCCCCTTACAAACTTAGGAGAAGCGAGCATTTGCTTTAAAAGTACATACGTGTCGTGAATGGAATAAAATCCCAATGTTAGTGTTACAAAAGTCACTGCAGGGAGAACAAGAGCCGATCCAAAATATCACTGTAAAAGCGAAAGACAACGGGATTTCCCAAAGATACGTCTGCATCGGTGTGCTGGATTCCAACGCTGCCGGTCCCGTGCTTGGTTAAAACAGCTACGCTGCCAGACGAGCGGAGGATGTGGTCAAAGACGTATTGATTATTCAGCTGAATGCTACTGATGTATTTGAATGGAAGAAAAGAGTACACTTTGGGCACTAACTCTGCACCTGAAGTGCAGAGACTATTTTCTACCGAGCGTGATACCGGGCAGATACTGGAAGGGGGTGGGGGGTGGATTTTGAGAGAAGGTGCAGAATATGATGTGGAAGTGCAGGCGCGGGAGGAAAGTCAGTTACTATTGGCATCCCATTGCAGTTCTTGTAAAGGTTGTGAATGGCAATGGCAATGTCCCAGCAGTGACGGTAAATTCCCTTTCTAATCCTATCGGGGAAGACACTGCAGCTGGGACGATGGTCGGTCTGCTCAGTGTCATAGACCGGGGATCCGAAGACAACGGGAAGATCAGCGGCCACATTCTGCAGAACGTACCGTTTCTGAGTAACGGCTCGTTACTGAGTGTCTGAAGCGCTAGCCTGGTGCTTTTATGGGGAATATGGCCGAGTATCTAGAACTGGATAATATCAGAAACCTGCCAGCTCGCAGGCTGCGGACTGTGTCAGGAAAGAGAATCTGTGGAGCTGAAAATGCAGAATGGAGGCGCTGATCGTCACTGTGAAAATGGACAGAGCAGAGCTGCGTGGGCAGACAGTAAGTTGTGCACTGAAATTTAAGATTGTGGTTGAAAATCTTGCAATGTAGTATGTGGAACTAGAAATCCTGGATGATTTCCCCACGTGGCTGAATCTGTTTTAGTGGGCAGTGTACTTCCTATAGTAGGGCTCAAGATCCTCTTTGGTCACATATGAGATTTGGGCAAATGCACACTTTGCTTTGAAAGTAGAGAATCGTGGCGGACATAATAAAGTGCCAATTTAAATACTGGAAGAGTCATTGGACAGGGAAAAAGGATCAACTCAGAATCGAATAACAGCAGCTAAACACAATGGGGCTCCCCAAAGATCTGGCACCCTCCATATGAGTATCACTGTGCTGGAGTCTAACAATAACGCCCCTGCATTTGATGGAAACAGCTACACTATCTGCCTAGTGGAGAATGTGGACAAAGGCATCCTGGTTATTGACTGAATGGCACCGATTTAAATGAAGGAGGAAATGGAAGGAGAGAGGAAATTGTTGGCAGCAACACGACAATCAATGTTCCGAAAATGTTTTCTATCGATCCTGATAACGGGGAGTTAGGGGTGGAAGGTGAAGTGAATTGTGGAGAATATAATGTGGGAGTGCAGGCGCGGGAGGGAAGTCAGTTAGCGTTGCACAGTTCTTGTAAATGTTGTGAATGGCAATGGCAATGTCCCAGCAGTGAGGGTAAATTCCCTTTCTAATCCTATCGGGGAAGACACTGCAGCTGGGACGATGGTCGGTCTGCTCAGCGTCATAGACCAGGGATCCGAGGACAACGGGAAGATCAGCGGCCACATTCTGCAGAACGTACCGTTTCAGCTGCTGTCCCTGCGGAAAACACATTCTCCTTGGTGACCAGCGGCGTCTTGGGCAGAGGGGCGGCCACCGACAACATCACTATAGTTGCCTGTGATTGCGGCTCCCCTCCCCTATGCCCTCTATAGCAGGGGAACCCTCCCAGTGCGCATTTCTGATGTAAGTTACATCACAAGGGGTGGCAGTCACCCCTTCCCCAGGCCAGGAGCCTGAGCCTCAGACTCTTTGGTGTCCCGCCTTGATCCAGGGCCTGGGCTAATTGACTGTTTGTTTCCCTGCCAGCCTGAGCACAGGCCTGGGCCCCCAGCTGCAAGTGGAGACTGCTTCGTTCCCCACGGTGGCTGAAGTATCATTAACGTAGTGAGGCAGAGTGGCCTCCTGAGGAGCGAGAGTGGGAGTGTCCCCGATTGAGCCACTACAATACATATAGTAATTGTAAAGTTCTTCTTTTAGGCTTGTAGCTGTGATGGAATAAACTGCTGTCTTAAGTCAAGTCTCTGGCTGCTTCCAAATCATTGAAAGGTCCTCAGTCCATGGGTTAGAATGCGCCCGTTAGTATAGTCCAGAGGCTTGGGCAGGATAGAGGCTGGAGCAGGATAGAGGCAAAATGGAGGGGTTTCCAGGGCCATTTATATCCTCTGCCATGTGGAGGGAAACCCATTGCTTCAAACAAAAACCTCAGCCCAGCTAGTAGAGAATCACAGGTGACCAGATAGTGTTTGGAGTCACATGGGCAAGTCACATGTTCATGCCCAGTTTCGCTCAGTCATTGCAGGAGGCCACTACCTATTTTCCAGAGAGCACATTTGCGGGACAGTCCACTCAATGTAGAGGGGTGTCTACTATGGTCCGTTGTGAGTTAAGTGTCCTTTTGACGAGCCACTCAATTTGAATAGTCCCTCCAAGATGTGCTGGCTAACTGCTTCATGAGCAAGCATTACCGCAGGAGCAAACATTTGAAATCCAGGTCTAGAGCCAATGTTCATAATTTCAAATACAAACGTAATACATGATTACAGATAGCGGAATCACAATCTGTGACTCATAACCTTTTCATAGACATCTTACATGCCACATTTTACACAAGATGTGTTGCAAATATATAACTGTGGTTGCAACAATGATCTACATGATCATATTTTAATCAGGTAAGGTCACACATGTGTTCTATATATAAATCTATAGTATTTACAGCTATATAATCTCTCTCCAGGTATCGCAGAGAGTCAGATCTACCACTCTAGGGGTATCTATCATTGCAGTGTGATTCCTTGAACATCAGTGCCCCTCAGTCCCTCCTATTCTCTCCCTGTAGCAAATAATTGTTTAGTTTTAAGTGGGCTGTAATACTTTGCTCTAATTTTGGCTGTTGTGTTTAGTGTGTGGGTGCTGGGTGGTGCTGGTGGCCTGTGATACACAGGAGGTCACACTAGAAGACCTGGTTGCCCCCTCTGGCGTTTGACTCTGTGATTCTTTGCTTTTTGAATACTGCTAGTAGATGGATGAAATTAAAATCAAATGCTAACTGATAATTTTTAAAAACTATTGCCTTTTTGATAGAATCAACACATTCGCTGTAATAATCCATTTAGACTCAAGCTGTCGCTGCTGTCCATCACTATCATACTAGCTTTCCCTACGCAGAACACTCTTCTAGTAAAGGCAAACACGGAAGGGATTTTTCCTGTGGGAACGGATGACAAAGGGAAAAACAAGGAAAAGACTCGATGTTAGCTTTTCGCAATTGAGTTATACAAAAGCATTCCACTGAAATCTGAAATAGTCTTGTTCTTCGGCAGAAGATACTGAACAAGGCTTTATTTGTGGAGAGGTTGACACTATGAAGGGGATAAATGAAAGCAGGTATCGGGTTCGGAAATAGCCCTTCTTTCCTTTCTTTCTAACCTGTTCTGCTTTTGTTCTGCAATCGCTGGATGGGATGCTGTTCGGTACTGTAGATGCTATTCGGTTCCCGCGAATTAGAGCCTGGTACCTTTAGTATAGGGGTTATTGCCGATGAGCTGGGGCTGGGTATCAAACATGTCTCCTCGCCGCGGCGGATCGTGTTTTGTGCAGGGAACTGAACGAAAGCTTGGAGAAGTGAATTTGCAGAATGGGGCCCTTATTGTCAGTGAGACGATGGACAGAGGAGAGCTATGTGGGCGAACAGGAAGCTGTCAGATGAAATTTGAGCTTGTCATTGAAAATCCTCTCTCCTACACTATTGTCGGCTGGCAGTCCTGGTTACAAATGACAGCTCGAGCAGATTTCTCCAGAGTGGAGAAGTATCGCTCCCAGGAGCTGAGGCAGCAATGCCTGGCACGGTGTTCCCACCAGTCGCCTCTCACGATCCGGATGTTGGGAATACTTCTTTGGCCCCTTACAAACTTAGGAGAAGCGAGCATTTGCTTTAAAAGTACATACGTGTCGTGAATGGAATAAAATCCCAATGTTAGTGTTACAAAAGTCACTGCAGGGAGAACAAGAGCCGATCCAAAATATCACTGTAAAAGCGAAAGACAACGGGATTTCCCAAAGATACGTCTGCATCGGTGTGCTGGATTCCAACGCTGCCGGTCCCGTGCTTGGTTAAAACAGCTACGCTGCCAGACGAGCGGAGGATGTGGTCAAAGACGTATTGATTATTCAGCTGAATGCTACTGATGTATTTGAATGGAAGAAAAGAGTACACTTTGGGCACTAACTCTGCACCTGAAGTGCAGAGACTATTTTCTACCGAGCGTGATACCGGGCAGATACTGGAAGGGGGTGGGGGGTGGATTTTGAGAGAAGGTGCAGAATATGATGTGGAAGTGCAGGCGCGGGAGGAAAGTCAGTTACTATTGGCATCCCATTGCAGTTCTTGTAAAGGTTGTGAATGGCAATGGCAATGTCCCAGCAGTGACGGTAAATTCCCTTTCTAATCCTATCGGGGAAGACACTGCAGCTGGGACGATGGTCGGTCTGCTCAGTGTCATAGACCGGGGATCCGAAGACAACGGGAAGATCAGCGGCCACATTCTGCAGAACGTACCGTTTCTGAGTAACGGCTCGTTACTGAGTGTCTGAAGCGCTAGCCTGGTGCTTTTATGGGGAATATGGCCGAGGATCTAGAACTGGATAATATCAGAAACCTGCCAGCTCGCAGGCTGCGGACTGTGTCAGGAAAGAGAATCTGTGGAGCTGAAAATGCAGAATGGAGGCGCTGATCGTCACTGTGAAAATGGACAGAGCAGAGCTGCGTGGGCAGACAGTAAGTTGTGCACTGAAATTTAAGATTGTGGTTGAAAATCTTGCAATGTAGTATGTGGAACTAGAAATCCTGGATGATTTCCCCACGTGGCTGAATCTGTTTTAGTGGGCAGTGTACTTCCTATAGTAGGGCTCAAGATCCTCTTTGGTCACATATGAGATTTGGGCAAATGCACACTTTGCTTTGAAAGTAGAGAATCGTGGCGGACATAATAAAGTGCCAATTTAAATACTGGAAGAGTCATTGGACAGGGAAAAAGGATCAACTCAGAATCGAATAACAGCAGCTAAACACAATGGGGCTCCCCAAAGATCTGGCACCCTCCATATGAGTATCACTGTGCTGGAGTCTAACAATAACGCCCCTGCATTTGATGGAAACAGCTACACTATCTGCCTAGTGGAGAATGTGGACAAAGGCATCCTGGTTATTGACTGAATGGCACCGATTTAAATGAAGGAGGAAATGGAAGGAGAGAGGAAATTGTTGGCAGCAACACGACAATCAATGTTCCGAAAATGTTTTCTATCGATCCTGATAACGGGGAGTTAGGGGTGGAAGGTGAAGTGAATTGTGGAGAATATAATGTGGGAGTGCAGGCGCGGGAGGGAAGTCAGTTAGCGTTGCACAGTTCTTGTAAATGTTGTGAATGGCAATGGCAATGTCCCAGCAGTGAGGGTAAATTCCCTTTCTAATCCTATCGGGGAAGACACTGCAGCTGGGACGATGGTCGGTCTGCTCAGCGTCATAGACCAGGGATCCGAGGACAACGGGAAGATCAGCGGCCACATTCTGCAGAACGTACCGTTTCAGCTGCTGTCCCTGCGGAAAACACATTCTCCTTGGTGACCAGCGGCGTCTTGGGCAGAGGGGCGGCCACCGACAACATCACTATAGTTGCCTGTGATTGCGGCTCCCCTCCCCTATGCCCTCTATAGCAGGGGAACCCTCCCAGTGCGCATTTCTGATGTAAGTTACATCACAAGGGGTGGCAGTCACCCCTTCCCCAGGCCAGGAGCCTGAGCCTCAGACTCTTTGGTGTCCCGCCTTGATCCAGGGCCTGGGCTAATTGACTGTTTGTTTCCCTGCCAGCCTGAGCACAGGCCTGGGCCCCCAGCTGCAAGTGGAGACTGCTTCGTTCCCCACGGTGGCTGAAGTATCATTAACGTAGTGAGGCAGAGTGGCCTCCTGAGGAGCGAGAGTGGGAGTGTCCCCGATTGAGCCACTACAATACATATAGTAATTGTAAAGTTCTTCTTTTAGGCTTGTAGCTGTGATGGAATAAACTGCTGTCTTAAGTCAAGTCTCTGGCTGCTTCCAAATCATTGAAAGGTCCTCAGTCCATGGGTTAGAATGCGCCCGTTAGTATAGTCCAGAGGCTTGGGCAGGATAGAGGCTGGAGCAGGATAGAGGCAAAATGGAGGGGTTTCCAGGGCCATTTATATCCTCTGCCATGTGGAGGGAAACCCATTGCTTCAAACAAAAACCTCAGCCCAGCTAGTAGAGAATCACAGGTGACCAGATAGTGTTTGGAGTCACATGGGCAAGTCACATGTTCATGCCCAGTTTCGCTCAGTCATTGCAGGAGGCCACTACCTATTTTCCAGAGAGCACATTTGCGGGACAGTCCACTCAATGTAGAGGGGTGTCTACTATGGTCCGTTGTGAGTTAAGTGTCCTTTTGACGAGCCACTCAATTTGAATAGTCCCTCCAAGATGTGCTGGCTAACTGCTTCATGAGCAAGCATTACCGCAGGAGCAAACATTTGAAATCCAGGTCTAGAGCCAATGTTCATAATTTCAAATACAAACGTAATACATGATTACAGATAGCGGAATCACAATCTGTGACTCATAACCTTTTCATAGACATCTTACATGCCACATTTTACACAAGATGTGTTGCAAATATATAACTGTGGTTGCAACAATGATCTACATGATCATATTTTAATCAGGTAAGGTCACACATGTGTTCTATATATAAATCTATAGTATTTACAGCTATATAATCTCTCTCCAGGTATCGCAGAGAGTCAGATCTACCACTCTAGGGGTATCTATCATTGCAGTGTGATTCCTTGAACATCAGTGCCCCTCAGTCCCTCCTATTCTCTCCCTGTAGCAAATAATTGTTTAGTTTTAAGTGGGCTGTAATACTTTGCTCTAATTTTGGCTGTTGTGTTTAGTGTGTGGGTGCTGGGTGGTGCTGGTGGCCTGTGATACACAGGAGGTCACACTAGAAGACCTGGTTGCCCCCTCTGGCGTTTGACTCTGTGATTCTTTGCTTTTTGAATACTGCTAGTAGATGGATGAAATTAAAATCAAATGCTAACTGATAATTTTTAAAAACTATTGCCTTTTTGATAGAATCAACACATTCGCTGTAATAATCCATTTAGACTCAAGCTGTCGCTGCTGTCCATCACTATCATACTAGCTTTCCCTACGCAGAACACTCTTCTAGTAAAGGCAAACACGGAAGGGATTTTTCCTGTGGGAACGGATGACAAAGGGAAAAACAAGGAAAAGACTCGATGTTAGCTTTTCGCAATTGAGTTATACAAAAGCATTCCACTGAAATCTGAAATAGTCTTGTTCTTCGGCAGAAGATACTGAACAAGGCTTTATTTGTGGAGAGGTTGACACTATGAAGGGGATAAATGAAAGCAGGTATCGGGTTCGGAAATAGCCCTTCTTTCCTTTCTTTCTAACCTGTTCTGCTTTTGTTCTGCAATCGCTGGATGGGATGCTGTTCGGTACTGTAGATGCTATTCGGTTCCCGCGAATTAGAGCCTGGTACCTTTAGTATAGGGGTTATTGCCGATGAGCTGGGGCTGGGTATCAAACATGTCTCCTCGCCGCGGCGGATCGTGTTTTGTGCAGGGAACTGAACGAAAGCTTGGAGAAGTGAATTTGCAGAATGGGGCCCTTATTGTCAGTGAGACGATGGACAGAGGAGAGCTATGTGGGCGAACAGGAAGCTGTCAGATGAAATTTGAGCTTGTCATTGAAAATCCTCTCTCCTACACTATTGTCGGCTGGCAGTCCTGGTTACAAATGACAGCTCGAGCAGATTTCTCCAGAGTGGAGAAGTATCGCTCCCAGGAGCTGAGGCAGCAATGCCTGGCACGGTGTTCCCACCAGTCGCCTCTCACGATCCGGATGTTGGGAATACTTCTTTGGCCCCTTACAAACTTAGGAGAAGCGAGCATTTGCTTTAAAAGTACATACGTGTCGTGAATGGAATAAAATCCCAATGTTAGTGTTACAAAAGTCACTGCAGGGAGAACAAGAGCCGATCCAAAATATCACTGTAAAAGCGAAAGACAACGGGATTTCCCAAAGATACGTCTGCATCGGTGTGCTGGATTCCAACGCTGCCGGTCCCGTGCTTGGTTAAAACAGCTACGCTGCCAGACGAGCGGAGGATGTGGTCAAAGACGTATTGATTATTCAGCTGAATGCTACTGATGTATTTGAATGGAAGAAAAGAGTACACTTTGGGCACTAACTCTGCACCTGAAGTGCAGAGACTATTTTCTACCGAGCGTGATACCGGGCAGATACTGGAAGGGGGTGGGGGGTGGATTTTGAGAGAAGGTGCAGAATATGATGTGGAAGTGCAGGCGCGGGAGGAAAGTCAGTTACTATTGGCATCCCATTGCAGTTCTTGTAAAGGTTGTGAATGGCAATGGCAATGTCCCAGCAGTGACGGTAAATTCCCTTTCTAATCCTATCGGGGAAGACACTGCAGCTGGGACGATGGTCGGTCTGCTCAGTGTCATAGACCGGGGATCCGAAGACAACGGGAAGATCAGCGGCCACATTCTGCAGAACGTACCGTTTCTGAGTAACGGCTCGTTACTGAGTGTCTGAAGCGCTAGCCTGGTGCTTTTATGGGGAATATGGCCGAGTATCTAGAACTGGATAATATCAGAAACCTGCCAGCTCGCAGGCTGCGGACTGTGTCAGGAAAGAGAATCTGTGGAGCTGAAAATGCAGAATGGAGGCGCTGATCGTCACTGTGAAAATGGACAGAGCAGAGCTGCGTGGGCAGACAGTAAGTTGTGCACTGAAATTTAAGATTGTGGTTGAAAATCTTGCAATGTAGTATGTGGAACTAGAAATCCTGGATGATTTCCCCACGTGGCTGAATCTGTTTTAGTGGGCAGTGTACTTCCTATAGTAGGGCTCAAGATCCTCTTTGGTCACATATGAGATTTGGGCAAATGCACACTTTGCTTTGAAAGTAGAGAATCGTGGCGGACATAATAAAGTGCCAATTTAAATACTGGAAGAGTCATTGGACAGGGAAAAAGGATCAACTCAGAATCGAATAACAGCAGCTAAACACAATGGGGCTCCCCAAAGATCTGGCACCCTCCATATGAGTATCACTGTGCTGGAGTCTAACAATAACGCCCCTGCATTTGATGGAAACAGCTACACTATCTGCCTAGTGGAGAATGTGGACAAAGGCATCCTGGTTATTGACTGAATGGCACCGATTTAAATGAAGGAGGAAATGGAAGGAGAGAGGAAATTGTTGGCAGCAACACGACAATCAATGTTCCGAAAATGTTTTCTATCGATCCTGATAACGGGGAGTTAGGGGTGGAAGGTGAAGTGAATTGTGGAGAATATAATGTGGGAGTGCAGGCGCGGGAGGGAAGTCAGTTAGCGTTGCACAGTTCTTGTAAATGTTGTGAATGGCAATGGCAATGTCCCAGCAGTGAGGGTAAATTCCCTTTCTAATCCTATCGGGGAAGACACTGCAGCTGGGACGATGGTCGGTCTGCTCAGCGTCATAGACCAGGGATCCGAGGACAACGGGAAGATCAGCGGCCACATTCTGCAGAACGTACCGTTTCAGCTGCTGTCCCTGCGGAAAACACATTCTCCTTGGTGACCAGCGGCGTCTTGGGCAGAGGGGCGGCCACCGACAACATCACTATAGTTGCCTGTGATTGCGGCTCCCCTCCCCTATGCCCTCTATAGCAGGGGAACCCTCCCAGTGCGCATTTCTGATGTAAGTTACATCACAAGGGGTGGCAGTCACCCCTTCCCCAGGCCAGGAGCCTGAGCCTCAGACTCTTTGGTGTCCCGCCTTGATCCAGGGCCTGGGCTAATTGACTGTTTGTTTCCCTGCCAGCCTGAGCACAGGCCTGGGCCCCCAGCTGCAAGTGGAGACTGCTTCGTTCCCCACGGTGGCTGAAGTATCATTAACGTAGTGAGGCAGAGTGGCCTCCTGAGGAGCGAGAGTGGGAGTGTCCCCGATTGAGCCACTACAATACATATAGTAATTGTAAAGTTCTTCTTTTAGGCTTGTAGCTGTGATGGAATAAACTGCTGTCTTAAGTCAAGTCTCTGGCTGCTTCCAAATCATTGAAAGGTCCTCAGTCCATGGGTTAGAATGCGCCCGTTAGTATAGTCCAGAGGCTTGGGCAGGATAGAGGCTGGAGCAGGATAGAGGCAAAATGGAGGGGTTTCCAGGGCCATTTATATCCTCTGCCATGTGGAGGGAAACCCATTGCTTCAAACAAAAACCTCAGCCCAGCTAGTAGAGAATCACAGGTGACCAGATAGTGTTTGGAGTCACATGGGCAAGTCACATGTTCATGCCCAGTTTCGCTCAGTCATTGCAGGAGGCCACTACCTATTTTCCAGAGAGCACATTTGCGGGACAGTCCACTCAATGTAGAGGGGTGTCTACTATGGTCCGTTGTGAGTTAAGTGTCCTTTTGACGAGCCACTCAATTTGAATAGTCCCTCCAAGATGTGCTGGCTAACTGCTTCATGAGCAAGCATTACCGCAGGAGCAAACATTTGAAATCCAGGTCTAGAGCCAATGTTCATAATTTCAAATACAAACGTAATACATGATTACAGATAGCGGAATCACAATCTGTGACTCATAACCTTTTCATAGACATCTTACATGCCACATTTTACACAAGATGTGTTGCAAATATATAACTGTGGTTGCAACAATGATCTACATGATCATATTTTAATCAGGTAAGGTCACACATGTGTTCTATATATAAATCTATAGTATTTACAGCTATATAATCTCTCTCCAGGTATCGCAGAGAGTCAGATCTACCACTCTAGGGGTATCTATCATTGCAGTGTGATTCCTTGAACATCAGTGCCCCTCAGTCCCTCCTATTCTCTCCCTGTAGCAAATAATTGTTTAGTTTTAAGTGGGCTGTAATACTTTGCTCTAATTTTGGCTGTTGTGTTTAGTGTGTGGGTGCTGGGTGGTGCTGGTGGCCTGTGATACACAGGAGGTCACACTAGAAGACCTGGTTGCCCCCTCTGGCGTTTGACTCTGTGATTCTTTGCTTTTTGAATACTGCTAGTAGATGGATGAAATTAAAATCAAATGCTAACTGATAATTTTTAAAAACTATTGCCTTTTTGATAGAATCAACACATTCGCTGTAATAATCCATTTAGACTCAAGCTGTCGCTGCTGTCCATCACTATCATACTAGCTTTCCCTACGCAGAACACTCTTCTAGTAAAGGCAAACACGGAAGGGATTTTTCCTGTGGGAACGGATGACAAAGGGAAAAACAAGGAAAAGACTCGATGTTAGCTTTTCGCAATTGAGTTATACAAAAGCATTCCACTGAAATCTGAAATAGTCTTGTTCTTCGGCAGAAGATACTGAACAAGGCTTTATTTGTGGAGAGGTTGACACTATGAAGGGGATAAATGAAAGCAGGTATCGGGTTCGGAAATAGCCCTTCTTTCCTTTCTTTCTAACCTGTTCTGCTTTTGTTCTGCAATCGCTGGATGGGATGCTGTTCGGTACTGTAGATGCTATTCGGTTCCCGCGAATTAGAGCCTGGTACCTTTAGTATAGGGGTTATTGCCGATGAGCTGGGGCTGGGTATCAAACATGTCTCCTCGCCGCGGCGGATCGTGTTTTGTGCAGGGAACTGAACGAAAGCTTGGAGAAGTGAATTTGCAGAATGGGGCCCTTATTGTCAGTGAGACGATGGACAGAGGAGAGCTATGTGGGCGAACAGGAAGCTGTCAGATGAAATTTGAGCTTGTCATTGAAAATCCTCTCTCCTACACTATTGTCGGCTGGCAGTCCTGGTTACAAATGACAGCTCGAGCAGATTTCTCCAGAGTGGAGAAGTATCGCTCCCAGGAGCTGAGGCAGCAATGCCTGGCACGGTGTTCCCACCAGTCGCCTCTCACGATCCGGATGTTGGGAATACTTCTTTGGCCCCTTACAAACTTAGGAGAAGCGAGCATTTGCTTTAAAAGTACATACGTGTCGTGAATGGAATAAAATCCCAATGTTAGTGTTACAAAAGTCACTGCAGGGAGAACAAGAGCCGATCCAAAATATCACTGTAAAAGCGAAAGACAACGGGATTTCCCAAAGATACGTCTGCATCGGTGTGCTGGATTCCAACGCTGCCGGTCCCGTGCTTGGTTAAAACAGCTACGCTGCCAGACGAGCGGAGGATGTGGTCAAAGACGTATTGATTATTCAGCTGAATGCTACTGATGTATTTGAATGGAAGAAAAGAGTACACTTTGGGCACTAACTCTGCACCTGAAGTGCAGAGACTATTTTCTACCGAGCGTGATACCGGGCAGATACTGGAAGGGGGTGGGGGGTGGATTTTGAGAGAAGGTGCAGAATATGATGTGGAAGTGCAGGCGCGGGAGGAAAGTCAGTTACTATTGGCATCCCATTGCAGTTCTTGTAAAGGTTGTGAATGGCAATGGCAATGTCCCAGCAGTGACGGTAAATTCCCTTTCTAATCCTATCGGGGAAGACACTGCAGCTGGGACGATGGTCGGTCTGCTCAGTGTCATAGACCGGGGATCCGAAGACAACGGGAAGATCAGCGGCCACATTCTGCAGAACGTACCGTTTCTGAGTAACGGCTCGTTACTGAGTGTCTGAAGCGCTAGCCTGGTGCTTTTATGGGGAATATGGCCGAGGATCTAGAACTGGATAATATCAGAAACCTGCCAGCTCGCAGGCTGCGGACTGTGTCAGGAAAGAGAATCTGTGGAGCTGAAAATGCAGAATGGAGGCGCTGATCGTCACTGTGAAAATGGACAGAGCAGAGCTGCGTGGGCAGACAGTAAGTTGTGCACTGAAATTTAAGATTGTGGTTGAAAATCTTGCAATGTAGTATGTGGAACTAGAAATCCTGGATGATTTCCCCACGTGGCTGAATCTGTTTTAGTGGGCAGTGTACTTCCTATAGTAGGGCTCAAGATCCTCTTTGGTCACATATGAGATTTGGGCAAATGCACACTTTGCTTTGAAAGTAGAGAATCGTGGCGGACATAATAAAGTGCCAATTTAAATACTGGAAGAGTCATTGGACAGGGAAAAAGGATCAACTCAGAATCGAATAACAGCAGCTAAACACAATGGGGCTCCCCAAAGATCTGGCACCCTCCATATGAGTATCACTGTGCTGGAGTCTAACAATAACGCCCCTGCATTTGATGGAAACAGCTACACTATCTGCCTAGTGGAGAATGTGGACAAAGGCATCCTGGTTATTGACTGAATGGCACCGATTTAAATGAAGGAGGAAATGGAAGGAGAGAGGAAATTGTTGGCAGCAACACGACAATCAATGTTCCGAAAATGTTTTCTATCGATCCTGATAACGGGGAGTTAGGGGTGGAAGGTGAAGTGAATTGTGGAGAATATAATGTGGGAGTGCAGGCGCGGGAGGGAAGTCAGTTAGCGTTGCACAGTTCTTGTAAATGTTGTGAATGGCAATGGCAATGTCCCAGCAGTGAGGGTAAATTCCCTTTCTAATCCTATCGGGGAAGACACTGCAGCTGGGACGATGGTCGGTCTGCTCAGCGTCATAGACCAGGGATCCGAGGACAACGGGAAGATCAGCGGCCACATTCTGCAGAACGTACCGTTTCAGCTGCTGTCCCTGCGGAAAACACATTCTCCTTGGTGACCAGCGGCGTCTTGGGCAGAGGGGCGGCCACCGACAACATCACTATAGTTGCCTGTGATTGCGGCTCCCCTCCCCTATGCCCTCTATAGCAGGGGAACCCTCCCAGTGCGCATTTCTGATGTAAGTTACATCACAAGGGGTGGCAGTCACCCCTTCCCCAGGCCAGGAGCCTGAGCCTCAGACTCTTTGGTGTCCCGCCTTGATCCAGGGCCTGGGCTAATTGACTGTTTGTTTCCCTGCCAGCCTGAGCACAGGCCTGGGCCCCCAGCTGCAAGTGGAGACTGCTTCGTTCCCCACGGTGGCTGAAGTATCATTAACGTAGTGAGGCAGAGTGGCCTCCTGAGGAGCGAGAGTGGGAGTGTCCCCGATTGAGCCACTACAATACATATAGTAATTGTAAAGTTCTTCTTTTAGGCTTGTAGCTGTGATGGAATAAACTGCTGTCTTAAGTCAAGTCTCTGGCTGCTTCCAAATCATTGAAAGGTCCTCAGTCCATGGGTTAGAATGCGCCCGTTAGTATAGTCCAGAGGCTTGGGCAGGATAGAGGCTGGAGCAGGATAGAGGCAAAATGGAGGGGTTTCCAGGGCCATTTATATCCTCTGCCATGTGGAGGGAAACCCATTGCTTCAAACAAAAACCTCAGCCCAGCTAGTAGAGAATCACAGGTGACCAGATAGTGTTTGGAGTCACATGGGCAAGTCACATGTTCATGCCCAGTTTCGCTCAGTCATTGCAGGAGGCCACTACCTATTTTCCAGAGAGCACATTTGCGGGACAGTCCACTCAATGTAGAGGGGTGTCTACTATGGTCCGTTGTGAGTTAAGTGTCCTTTTGACGAGCCACTCAATTTGAATAGTCCCTCCAAGATGTGCTGGCTAACTGCTTCATGAGCAAGCATTACCGCAGGAGCAAACATTTGAAATCCAGGTCTAGAGCCAATGTTCATAATTTCAAATACAAACGTAATACATGATTACAGATAGCGGAATCACAATCTGTGACTCATAACCTTTTCATAGACATCTTACATGCCACATTTTACACAAGATGTGTTGCAAATATATAACTGTGGTTGCAACAATGATCTACATGATCATATTTTAATCAGGTAAGGTCACACATGTGTTCTATATATAAATCTATAGTATTTACAGCTATATAATCTCTCTCCAGGTATCGCAGAGAGTCAGATCTACCACTCTAGGGGTATCTATCATTGCAGTGTGATTCCTTGAACATCAGTGCCCCTCAGTCCCTCCTATTCTCTCCCTGTAGCAAATAATTGTTTAGTTTTAAGTGGGCTGTAATACTTTGCTCTAATTTTGGCTGTTGTGTTTAGTGTGTGGGTGCTGGGTGGTGCTGGTGGCCTGTGATACACAGGAGGTCACACTAGAAGACCTGGTTGCCCCCTCTGGCGTTTGACTCTGTGATTCTTTGCTTTTTGAATACTGCTAGTAGATGGATGAAATTAAAATCAAATGCTAACTGATAATTTTTAAAAACTATTGCCTTTTTGATAGAATCAACACATTCGCTGTAATAATCCATTTAGACTCAAGCTGTCGCTGCTGTCCATCACTATCATACTAGCTTTCCCTACGCAGAACACTCTTCTAGTAAAGGCAAACACGGAAGGGATTTTTCCTGTGGGAACGGATGACAAAGGGAAAAACAAGGAAAAGACTCGATGTTAGCTTTTCGCAATTGAGTTATACAAAAGCATTCCACTGAAATCTGAAATAGTCTTGTTCTTCGGCAGAAGATACTGAACAAGGCTTTATTTGTGGAGAGGTTGACACTATGAAGGGGATAAATGAAAGCAGGTATCGGGTTCGGAAATAGCCCTTCTTTCCTTTCTTTCTAACCTGTTCTGCTTTTGTTCTGCAATCGCTGGATGGGATGCTGTTCGGTACTGTAGATGCTATTCGGTTCCCGCGAATTAGAGCCTGGTACCTTTAGTATAGGGGTTATTGCCGATGAGCTGGGGCTGGGTATCAAACATGTCTCCTCGCCGCGGCGGATCGTGTTTTGTGCAGGGAACTGAACGAAAGCTTGGAGAAGTGAATTTGCAGAATGGGGCCCTTATTGTCAGTGAGACGATGGACAGAGGAGAGCTATGTGGGCGAACAGGAAGCTGTCAGATGAAATTTGAGCTTGTCATTGAAAATCCTCTCTCCTACACTATTGTCGGCTGGCAGTCCTGGTTACAAATGACAGCTCGAGCAGATTTCTCCAGAGTGGAGAAGTATCGCTCCCAGGAGCTGAGGCAGCAATGCCTGGCACGGTGTTCCCACCAGTCGCCTCTCACGATCCGGATGTTGGGAATACTTCTTTGGCCCCTTACAAACTTAGGAGAAGCGAGCATTTGCTTTAAAAGTACATACGTGTCGTGAATGGAATAAAATCCCAATGTTAGTGTTACAAAAGTCACTGCAGGGAGAACAAGAGCCGATCCAAAATATCACTGTAAAAGCGAAAGACAACGGGATTTCCCAAAGATACGTCTGCATCGGTGTGCTGGATTCCAACGCTGCCGGTCCCGTGCTTGGTTAAAACAGCTACGCTGCCAGACGAGCGGAGGATGTGGTCAAAGACGTATTGATTATTCAGCTGAATGCTACTGATGTATTTGAATGGAAGAAAAGAGTACACTTTGGGCACTAACTCTGCACCTGAAGTGCAGAGACTATTTTCTACCGAGCGTGATACCGGGCAGATACTGGAAGGGGGTGGGGGGTGGATTTTGAGAGAAGGTGCAGAATATGATGTGGAAGTGCAGGCGCGGGAGGAAAGTCAGTTACTATTGGCATCCCATTGCAGTTCTTGTAAAGGTTGTGAATGGCAATGGCAATGTCCCAGCAGTGACGGTAAATTCCCTTTCTAATCCTATCGGGGAAGACACTGCAGCTGGGACGATGGTCGGTCTGCTCAGTGTCATAGACCGGGGATCCGAAGACAACGGGAAGATCAGCGGCCACATTCTGCAGAACGTACCGTTTCTGAGTAACGGCTCGTTACTGAGTGTCTGAAGCGCTAGCCTGGTGCTTTTATGGGGAATATGGCCGAGTATCTAGAACTGGATAATATCAGAAACCTGCCAGCTCGCAGGCTGCGGACTGTGTCAGGAAAGAGAATCTGTGGAGCTGAAAATGCAGAATGGAGGCGCTGATCGTCACTGTGAAAATGGACAGAGCAGAGCTGCGTGGGCAGACAGTAAGTTGTGCACTGAAATTTAAGATTGTGGTTGAAAATCTTGCAATGTAGTATGTGGAACTAGAAATCCTGGATGATTTCCCCACGTGGCTGAATCTGTTTTAGTGGGCAGTGTACTTCCTATAGTAGGGCTCAAGATCCTCTTTGGTCACATATGAGATTTGGGCAAATGCACACTTTGCTTTGAAAGTAGAGAATCGTGGCGGACATAATAAAGTGCCAATTTAAATACTGGAAGAGTCATTGGACAGGGAAAAAGGATCAACTCAGAATCGAATAACAGCAGCTAAACACAATGGGGCTCCCCAAAGATCTGGCACCCTCCATATGAGTATCACTGTGCTGGAGTCTAACAATAACGCCCCTGCATTTGATGGAAACAGCTACACTATCTGCCTAGTGGAGAATGTGGACAAAGGCATCCTGGTTATTGACTGAATGGCACCGATTTAAATGAAGGAGGAAATGGAAGGAGAGAGGAAATTGTTGGCAGCAACACGACAATCAATGTTCCGAAAATGTTTTCTATCGATCCTGATAACGGGGAGTTAGGGGTGGAAGGTGAAGTGAATTGTGGAGAATATAATGTGGGAGTGCAGGCGCGGGAGGGAAGTCAGTTAGCGTTGCACAGTTCTTGTAAATGTTGTGAATGGCAATGGCAATGTCCCAGCAGTGAGGGTAAATTCCCTTTCTAATCCTATCGGGGAAGACACTGCAGCTGGGACGATGGTCGGTCTGCTCAGCGTCATAGACCAGGGATCCGAGGACAACGGGAAGATCAGCGGCCACATTCTGCAGAACGTACCGTTTCAGCTGCTGTCCCTGCGGAAAACACATTCTCCTTGGTGACCAGCGGCGTCTTGGGCAGAGGGGCGGCCACCGACAACATCACTATAGTTGCCTGTGATTGCGGCTCCCCTCCCCTATGCCCTCTATAGCAGGGGAACCCTCCCAGTGCGCATTTCTGATGTAAGTTACATCACAAGGGGTGGCAGTCACCCCTTCCCCAGGCCAGGAGCCTGAGCCTCAGACTCTTTGGTGTCCCGCCTTGATCCAGGGCCTGGGCTAATTGACTGTTTGTTTCCCTGCCAGCCTGAGCACAGGCCTGGGCCCCCAGCTGCAAGTGGAGACTGCTTCGTTCCCCACGGTGGCTGAAGTATCATTAACGTAGTGAGGCAGAGTGGCCTCCTGAGGAGCGAGAGTGGGAGTGTCCCCGATTGAGCCACTACAATACATATAGTAATTGTAAAGTTCTTCTTTTAGGCTTGTAGCTGTGATGGAATAAACTGCTGTCTTAAGTCAAGTCTCTGGCTGCTTCCAAATCATTGAAAGGTCCTCAGTCCATGGGTTAGAATGCGCCCGTTAGTATAGTCCAGAGGCTTGGGCAGGATAGAGGCTGGAGCAGGATAGAGGCAAAATGGAGGGGTTTCCAGGGCCATTTATATCCTCTGCCATGTGGAGGGAAACCCATTGCTTCAAACAAAAACCTCAGCCCAGCTAGTAGAGAATCACAGGTGACCAGATAGTGTTTGGAGTCACATGGGCAAGTCACATGTTCATGCCCAGTTTCGCTCAGTCATTGCAGGAGGCCACTACCTATTTTCCAGAGAGCACATTTGCGGGACAGTCCACTCAATGTAGAGGGGTGTCTACTATGGTCCGTTGTGAGTTAAGTGTCCTTTTGACGAGCCACTCAATTTGAATAGTCCCTCCAAGATGTGCTGGCTAACTGCTTCATGAGCAAGCATTACCGCAGGAGCAAACATTTGAAATCCAGGTCTAGAGCCAATGTTCATAATTTCAAATACAAAAGTAATACATGATTACAGATAGCGGAATCACAATCTGTGACTCATAACCTTTTCATAGACATCTTACATGCCACATTTTACACAAGATGTGTTGCAAATATATAACTGTGGTTGCAACAATGATCTACATGATCATATTTTAATCAGGTAAGGTCACACATGTGTTCTATATATAAATCTATAGTATTTACAGCTATATAATCTCTCTCCAGGTATCGCAGAGAGTCAGATCTACCACTCTAGGGGTATCTATCATTGCAGTGTGATTCCTTGAACATCAGTGCCCCTCAGTCCCTCCTATTCTCTCCCTGTAGCAAATAATTGTTTAGTTTTAAGTGGGCTGTAATACTTTGCTCTAATTTTGGCTGTTGTGTTTAGTGTGTGGGTGCTGGGTGGTGCTGGTGGCCTGTGATACACAGGAGGTCACACTAGAAGACCTGGTTGCCCCCTCTGGCGTTTGACTCTGTGATTCTTTGCTTTTTGAATACTGCTAGTAGATGGATGAAATTAAAATCAAATGCTAACTGATAATTTTTAAAAACTATTGCCTTTTTGATAGAATCAACACATTCGCTGTAATAATCCATTTAGACTCAAGCTGTCGCTGCTGTCCATCACTATCATACTAGCTTTCCCTACGCAGAACACTCTTCTAGTAAAGGCAAACACGGAAGGGATTTTTCCTGTGGGAACGGATGACAAAGGGAAAAACAAGGAAAAGACTCGATGTTAGCTTTTCGCAATTGAGTTATACAAAAGCATTCCACTGAAATCTGAAATAGTCTTGTTCTTCGGCAGAAGATACTGAACAAGGCTTTATTTGTGGAGAGGTTGACACTATGAAGGGGATAAATGAAAGCAGGTATCGGGTTCGGAAATAGCCCTTCTTTCCTTTCTTTCTAACCTGTTCTGCTTTTGTTCTGCAATCGCTGGATGGGATGCTGTTCGGTACTGTAGATGCTATTCGGTTCCCGCGAATTAGAGCCTGGTACCTTTAGTATAGGGGTTATTGCCGATGAGCTGGGGCTGGGTATCAAACATGTCTCCTCGCCGCGGCGGATCGTGTTTTGTGCAGGGAACTGAACGAAAGCTTGGAGAAGTGAATTTGCAGAATGGGGCCCTTATTGTCAGTGAGACGATGGACAGAGGAGAGCTATGTGGGCGAACAGGAAGCTGTCAGATGAAATTTGAGCTTGTCATTGAAAATCCTCTCTCCTACACTATTGTCGGCTGGCAGTCCTGGTTACAAATGACAGCTCGAGCAGATTTCTCCAGAGTGGAGAAGTATCGCTCCCAGGAGCTGAGGCAGCAATGCCTGGCACGGTGTTCCCACCAGTCGCCTCTCACGATCCGGATGTTGGGAATACTTCTTTGGCCCCTTACAAACTTAGGAGAAGTGAGCATTTGCTTTAAAAGTACATACGTGTCGTGAATGGAATAAAATCCCAATGTTAGTGTTACAAAAGTCACTGCAGGGAGAACAAGAGCCGATCCAAAATATCACTGTAAAAGCGAAAGACAACGGGATTTCCCAAAGATACGTCTGCATCGGTGTGCTGGATTCCAACGCTGCCGGTCCCGTGCTTGGTTAAAACAGCTACGCTGCCAGACGAGCGGAGGATGTGGTCAAAGACGTATTGATTATTCAGCTGAATGCTACTGATGTATTTGAATGGAAGAAAAGAGTACACTTTGGGCACTAACTCTGCACCTGAAGTGCAGAGACTATTTTCTACCGAGCGTGATACCGGGCAGATACTGGAAGGGGGTGGGGGGTGGATTTTGAGAGAAGGTGCAGAATATGATGTGGAAGTGCAGGCGCGGGAGGAAAGTCAGTTACTATTGGCATCCCATTGCAGTTCTTGTAAAGGTTGTGAATGGCAATGGCAATGTCCCAGCAGTGACGGTAAATTCCCTTTCTAATCCTATCGGGGAAGACACTGCAGCTGGGACGATGGTCGGTCTGCTCAGTGTCATAGACCGGGGATCCGAAGACAACGGGAAGATCAGCGGCCACATTCTGCAGAACGTACCGTTTCTGAGTAACGGCTCGTTACTGAGTGTCTGAAGCGCTAGCCTGGTGCTTTTATGGGGAATATGGCCGAGGATCTAGAACTGGATAATATCAGAAACCTGCCAGCTCGCAGGCTGCGGACTGTGTCAGGAAAGAGAATCTGTGGAGCTGAAAATGCAGAATGGAGGCGCTGATCGTCACTGTGAAAATGGACAGAGCAGAGCTGCGTGGGCAGACAGTAAGTTGTGCACTGAAATTTAAGATTGTGGTTGAAAATCTTGCAATGTAGTATGTGGAACTAGAAATCCTGGATGATTTCCCCACGTGGCTGAATCTGTTTTAGTGGGCAGTGTACTTCCTATAGTAGGGCTCAAGATCCTCTTTGGTCACATATGAGATTTGGGCAAATGCACACTTTGCTTTGAAAGTAGAGAATCGTGGCGGACATAATAAAGTGCCAATTTAAATACTGGAAGAGTCATTGGACAGGGAAAAAGGATCAACTCAGAATCGAATAACAGCAGCTAAACACAATGGGGCTCCCCAAAGATCTGGCACCCTCCATATGAGTATCACTGTGCTGGAGTCTAACAATAACGCCCCTGCATTTGATGGAAACAGCTACACTATCTGCCTAGTGGAGAATGTGGACAAAGGCATCCTGGTTATTGACTGAATGGCACCGATTTAAATGAAGGAGGAAATGGAAGGAGAGAGGAAATTGTTGGCAGCAACACGACAATCAATGTTCCGAAAATGTTTTCTATCGATCCTGATAACGGGGAGTTAGGGGTGGAAGGTGAAGTGAATTGTGGAGAATATAATGTGGGAGTGCAGGCGCGGGAGGGAAGTCAGTTAGCGTTGCACAGTTCTTGTAAATGTTGTGAATGGCAATGGCAATGTCCCAGCAGTGAGGGTAAATTCCCTTTCTAATCCTATCGGGGAAGACACTGCAGCTGGGACGATGGTCGGTCTGCTCAGCGTCATAGACCAGGGATCCGAGGACAACGGGAAGATCAGCGGCCACATTCTGCAGAACGTACCGTTTCAGCTGCTGTCCCTGCGGAAAACACATTCTCCTTGGTGACCAGCGGCGTCTTGGGCAGAGGGGCGGCCACCGACAACATCACTATAGTTGCCTGTGATTGCGGCTCCCCTCCCCTATGCCCTCTATAGCAGGGGAACCCTCCCAGTGCGCATTTCTGATGTAAGTTACATCACAAGGGGTGGCAGTCACCCCTTCCCCAGGCCAGGAGCCTGAGCCTCAGACTCTTTGGTGTCCCGCCTTGATCCAGGGCCTGGGCTAATTGACTGTTTGTTTCCCTGCCAGCCTGAGCACAGGCCTGGGCCCCCAGCTGCAAGTGGAGACTGCTTCGTTCCCCACGGTGGCTGAAGTATCATTAACGTAGTGAGGCAGAGTGGCCTCCTGAGGAGCGAGAGTGGGAGTGTCCCCGATTGAGCCACTACAATACATATAGTAATTGTAAAGTTCTTCTTTTAGGCTTGTAGCTGTGATGGAATAAACTGCTGTCTTAAGTCAAGTCTCTGGCTGCTTCCAAATCATTGAAAGGTCCTCAGTCCATGGGTTAGAATGCGCCCGTTAGTATAGTCCAGAGGCTTGGGCAGGATAGAGGCTGGAGCAGGATAGAGGCAAAATGGAGGGGTTTCCAGGGCCATTTATATCCTCTGCCATGTGGAGGGAAACCCATTGCTTCAAACAAAAACCTCAGCCCAGCTAGTAGAGAATCACAGGTGACCAGATAGTGTTTGGAGTCACATGGGCAAGTCACATGTTCATGCCCAGTTTCGCTCAGTCATTGCAGGAGGCCACTACCTATTTTCCAGAGAGCACATTTGCGGGACAGTCCACTCAATGTAGAGGGGTGTCTACTATGGTCCGTTGTGAGTTAAGTGTCCTTTTGACGAGCCACTCAATTTGAATAGTCCCTCCAAGATGTGCTGGCTAACTGCTTCATGAGCAAGCATTACCGCAGGAGCAAACATTTGAAATCCAGGTCTAGAGCCAATGTTCATAATTTCAAATACAAAAGTAATACATGATTACAGATAGCGGAATCACAATCTGTGACTCATAACCTTTTCATAGACATCTTACATGCCACATTTTACACAAGATGTGTTGCAAATATATAACTGTGGTTGCAACAATGATCTACATGATCATATTTTAATCAGGTAAGGTCACACATGTGTTCTATATATAAATCTATAGTATTTACAGCTATATAATCTCTCTCCAGGTATCGCAGAGAGTCAGATCTACCACTCTAGGGGTATCTATCATTGCAGTGTGATTCCTTGAACATCAGTGCCCCTCAGTCCCTCCTATTCTCTCCCTGTAGCAAATAATTGTTTAGTTTTAAGTGGGCTGTAATACTTTGCTCTAATTTTGGCTGTTGTGTTTAGTGTGTGGGTGCTGGGTGGTGCTGGTGGCCTGTGATACACAGGAGGTCACACTAGAAGACCTGGTTGCCCCCTCTGGCGTTTGACTCTGTGATTCTTTGCTTTTTGAATACTGCTAGTAGATGGATGAAATTAAAATCAAATGCTAACTGATAATTTTTAAAAACTATTGCCTTTTTGATAGAATCAACACATTCGCTGTAATAATCCATTTAGACTCAAGCTGTCGCTGCTGTCCATCACTATCATACTAGCTTTCCCTACGCAGAACACTCTTCTAGTAAAGGCAAACACGGAAGGGATTTTTCCTGTGGGAACGGATGACAAAGGGAAAAACAAGGAAAAGACTCGATGTTAGCTTTTCGCAATTGAGTTATACAAAAGCATTCCACTGAAATCTGAAATAGTCTTGTTCTTCGGCAGAAGATACTGAACAAGGCTTTATTTGTGGAGAGGTTGACACTATGAAGGGGATAAATGAAAGCAGGTATCGGGTTCGGAAATAGCCCTTCTTTCCTTTCTTTCTAACCTGTTCTGCTTTTGTTCTGCAATCGCTGGATGGGATGCTGTTCGGTACTGTAGATGCTATTCGGTTCCCGCGAATTAGAGCCTGGTACCTTTAGTATAGGGGTTATTGCCGATGAGCTGGGGCTGGGTATCAAACATGTCTCCTCGCCGCGGCGGATCGTGTTTTGTGCAGGGAACTGAACGAAAGCTTGGAGAAGTGAATTTGCAGAATGGGGCCCTTATTGTCAGTGAGACGATGGACAGAGGAGAGCTATGTGGGCGAACAGGAAGCTGTCAGATGAAATTTGAGCTTGTCATTGAAAATCCTCTCTCCTACACTATTGTCGGCTGGCAGTCCTGGTTACAAATGACAGCTCGAGCAGATTTCTCCAGAGTGGAGAAGTATCGCTCCCAGGAGCTGAGGCAGCAATGCCTGGCACGGTGTTCCCACCAGTCGCCTCTCACGATCCGGATGTTGGGAATACTTCTTTGGCCCCTTACAAACTTAGGAGAAGTGAGCATTTGCTTTAAAAGTACATACGTGTCGTGAATGGAATAAAATCCCAATGTTAGTGTTACAAAAGTCACTGCAGGGAGAACAAGAGCCGATCCAAAATATCACTGTAAAAGCGAAAGACAACGGGATTTCCCAAAGATACGTCTGCATCGGTGTGCTGGATTCCAACGCTGCCGGTCCCGTGCTTGGTTAAAACAGCTACGCTGCCAGACGAGCGGAGGATGTGGTCAAAGACGTATTGATTATTCAGCTGAATGCTACTGATGTATTTGAATGGAAGAAAAGAGTACACTTTGGGCACTAACTCTGCACCTGAAGTGCAGAGACTATTTTCTACCGAGCGTGATACCGGGCAGATACTGGAAGGGGGTGGGGGGTGGATTTTGAGAGAAGGTGCAGAATATGATGTGGAAGTGCAGGCGCGGGAGGAAAGTCAGTTACTATTGGCATCCCATTGCAGTTCTTGTAAAGGTTGTGAATGGCAATGGCAATGTCCCAGCAGTGACGGTAAATTCCCTTTCTAATCCTATCGGGGAAGACACTGCAGCTGGGACGATGGTCGGTCTGCTCAGTGTCATAGACCGGGGATCCGAAGACAACGGGAAGATCAGCGGCCACATTCTGCAGAACGTACCGTTTCTGAGTAACGGCTCGTTACTGAGTGTCTGAAGCGCTAGCCTGGTGCTTTTATGGGGAATATGGCCGAGGATCTAGAACTGGATAATATCAGAAACCTGCCAGCTCGCAGGCTGCGGACTGTGTCAGGAAAGAGAATCTGTGGAGCTGAAAATGCAGAATGGAGGCGCTGATCGTCACTGTGAAAATGGACAGAGCAGAGCTGCGTGGGCAGACAGTAAGTTGTGCACTGAAATTTAAGATTGTGGTTGAAAATCTTGCAATGTAGTATGTGGAACTAGAAATCCTGGATGATTTCCCCACGTGGCTGAATCTGTTTTAGTGGGCAGTGTACTTCCTATAGTAGGGCTCAAGATCCTCTTTGGTCACATATGAGATTTGGGCAAATGCACACTTTGCTTTGAAAGTAGAGAATCGTGGCGGACATAATAAAGTGCCAATTTAAATACTGGAAGAGTCATTGGACAGGGAAAAAGGATCAACTCAGAATCGAATAACAGCAGCTAAACACAATGGGGCTCCCCAAAGATCTGGCACCCTCCATATGAGTATCACTGTGCTGGAGTCTAACAATAACGCCCCTGCATTTGATGGAAACAGCTACACTATCTGCCTAGTGGAGAATGTGGACAAAGGCATCCTGGTTATTGACTGAATGGCACCGATTTAAATGAAGGAGGAAATGGAAGGAGAGAGGAAATTGTTGGCAGCAACACGACAATCAATGTTCCGAAAATGTTTTCTATCGATCCTGATAACGGGGAGTTAGGGGTGGAAGGTGAAGTGAATTGTGGAGAATATAATGTGGGAGTGCAGGCGCGGGAGGGAAGTCAGTTAGCGTTGCACAGTTCTTGTAAATGTTGTGAATGGCAATGGCAATGTCCCAGCAGTGAGGGTAAATTCCCTTTCTAATCCTATCGGGGAAGACACTGCAGCTGGGACGATGGTCGGTCTGCTCAGCGTCATAGACCAGGGATCCGAGGACAACGGGAAGATCAGCGGCCACATTCTGCAGAACGTACCGTTTCAGCTGCTGTCCCTGCGGAAAACACATTCTCCTTGGTGACCAGCGGCGTCTTGGGCAGAGGGGCGGCCACCGACAACATCACTATAGTTGCCTGTGATTGCGGCTCCCCTCCCCTATGCCCTCTATAGCAGGGGAACCCTCCCAGTGCGCATTTCTGATGTAAGTTACATCACAAGGGGTGGCAGTCACCCCTTCCCCAGGCCAGGAGCCTGAGCCTCAGACTCTTTGGTGTCCCGCCTTGATCCAGGGCCTGGGCTAATTGACTGTTTGTTTCCCTGCCAGCCTGAGCACAGGCCTGGGCCCCCAGCTGCAAGTGGAGACTGCTTCGTTCCCCACGGTGGCTGAAGTATCATTAACGTAGTGAGGCAGAGTGGCCTCCTGAGGAGCGAGAGTGGGAGTGTCCCCGATTGAGCCACTACAATACATATAGTAATTGTAAAGTTCTTCTTTTAGGCTTGTAGCTGTGATGGAATAAACTGCTGTCTTAAGTCAAGTCTCTGGCTGCTTCCAAATCATTGAAAGGTCCTCAGTCCATGGGTTAGAATGCGCCCGTTAGTATAGTCCAGAGGCTTGGGCAGGATAGAGGCTGGAGCAGGATAGAGGCAAAATGGAGGGGTTTCCAGGGCCATTTATATCCTCTGCCATGTGGAGGGAAACCCATTGCTTCAAACAAAAACCTCAGCCCAGCTAGTAGAGAATCACAGGTGACCAGATAGTGTTTGGAGTCACATGGGCAAGTCACATGTTCATGCCCAGTTTCGCTCAGTCATTGCAGGAGGCCACTACCTATTTTCCAGAGAGCACATTTGCGGGACAGTCCACTCAATGTAGAGGGGTGTCTACTATGGTCCGTTGTGAGTTAAGTGTCCTTTTGACGAGCCACTCAATTTGAATAGTCCCTCCAAGATGTGCTGGCTAACTGCTTCATGAGCAAGCATTACCGCAGGAGCAAACATTTGAAATCCAGGTCTAGAGCCAATGTTCATAATTTCAAATACAAACGTAATACATGATTACAGATAGCGGAATCACAATCTGTGACTCATAACCTTTTCATAGACATCTTACATGCCACATTTTACACAAGATGTGTTGCAAATATATAACTGTGGTTGCAACAATGATCTACATGATCATATTTTAATCAGGTAAGGTCACACATGTGTTCTATATATAAATCTATAGTATTTACAGCTATATAATCTCTCTCCAGGTATCGCAGAGAGTCAGATCTACCACTCTAGGGGTATCTATCATTGCAGTGTGATTCCTTGAACATCAGTGCCCCTCAGTCCCTCCTATTCTCTCCCTGTAGCAAATAATTGTTTAGTTTTAAGTGGGCTGTAATACTTTGCTCTAATTTTGGCTGTTGTGTTTAGTGTGTGGGTGCTGGGTGGTGCTGGTGGCCTGTGATACACAGGAGGTCACACTAGAAGACCTGGTTGCCCCCTCTGGCGTTTGACTCTGTGATTCTTTGCTTTTTGAATACTGCTAGTAGATGGATGAAATTAAAATCAAATGCTAACTGATAATTTTTAAAAACTATTGCCTTTTTGATAGAATCAACACATTCGCTGTAATAATCCATTTAGACTCAAGCTGTCGCTGCTGTCCATCACTATCATACTAGCTTTCCCTACGCAGAACACTCTTCTAGTAAAGGCAAACACGGAAGGGATTTTTCCTGTGGGAACGGATGACAAAGGGAAAAACAAGGAAAAGACTCGATGTTAGCTTTTCGCAATTGAGTTATACAAAAGCATTCCACTGAAATCTGAAATAGTCTTGTTCTTCGGCAGAAGATACTGAACAAGGCTTTATTTGTGGAGAGGTTGACACTATGAAGGGGATAAATGAAAGCAGGTATCGGGTTCGGAAATAGCCCTTCTTTCCTTTCTTTCTAACCTGTTCTGCTTTTGTTCTGCAATCGCTGGATGGGATGCTGTTCGGTACTGTAGATGCTATTCGGTTCCCGCGAATTAGAGCCTGGTACCTTTAGTATAGGGGTTATTGCCGATGAGCTGGGGCTGGGTATCAAACATGTCTCCTCGCCGCGGCGGATCGTGTTTTGTGCAGGGAACTGAACGAAAGCTTGGAGAAGTGAATTTGCAGAATGGGGCCCTTATTGTCAGTGAGACGATGGACAGAGGAGAGCTATGTGGGCGAACAGGAAGCTGTCAGATGAAATTTGAGCTTGTCATTGAAAATCCTCTCTCCTACACTATTGTCGGCTGGCAGTCCTGGTTACAAATGACAGCTCGAGCAGATTTCTCCAGAGTGGAGAAGTATCGCTCCCAGGAGCTGAGGCAGCAATGCCTGGCACGGTGTTCCCACCAGTCGCCTCTCACGATCCGGATGTTGGGAATACTTCTTTGGCCCCTTACAAACTTAGGAGAAGTGAGCATTTGCTTTAAAAGTACATACGTGTCGTGAATGGAATAAAATCCCAATGTTAGTGTTACAAAAGTCACTGCAGGGAGAACAAGAGCCGATCCAAAATATCACTGTAAAAGCGAAAGACAACGGGATTTCCCAAAGATACGTCTGCATCGGTGTGCTGGATTCCAACGCTGCCGGTCCCGTGCTTGGTTAAAACAGCTACGCTGCCAGACGAGCGGAGGATGTGGTCAAAGACGTATTGATTATTCAGCTGAATGCTACTGATGTATTTGAATGGAAGAAAAGAGTACACTTTGGGCACTAACTCTGCACCTGAAGTGCAGAGACTATTTTCTACCGAGCGTGATACCGGGCAGATACTGGAAGGGGGTGGGGGGTGGATTTTGAGAGAAGGTGCAGAATATGATGTGGAAGTGCAGGCGCGGGAGGAAAGTCAGTTACTATTGGCATCCCATTGCAGTTCTTGTAAAGGTTGTGAATGGCAATGGCAATGTCCCAGCAGTGACGGTAAATTCCCTTTCTAATCCTATCGGGGAAGACACTGCAGCTGGGACGATGGTCGGTCTGCTCAGTGTCATAGACCGGGGATCCGAAGACAACGGGAAGATCAGCGGCCACATTCTGCAGAACGTACCGTTTCTGAGTAACGGCTCGTTACTGAGTGTCTGAAGCGCTAGCCTGGTGCTTTTATGGGGAATATGGCCGAGGATCTAGAACTGGATAATATCAGAAACCTGCCAGCTCGCAGGCTGCGGACTGTGTCAGGAAAGAGAATCTGTGGAGCTGAAAATGCAGAATGGAGGCGCTGATCGTCACTGTGAAAATGGACAGAGCAGAGCTGCGTGGGCAGACAGTAAGTTGTGCACTGAAATTTAAGATTGTGGTTGAAAATCTTGCAATGTAGTATGTGGAACTAGAAATCCTGGATGATTTCCCCACGTGGCTGAATCTGTTTTAGTGGGCAGTGTACTTCCTATAGTAGGGCTCAAGATCCTCTTTGGTCACATATGAGATTTGGGCAAATGCACACTTTGCTTTGAAAGTAGAGAATCGTGGCGGACATAATAAAGTGCCAATTTAAATACTGGAAGAGTCATTGGACAGGGAAAAAGGATCAACTCAGAATCGAATAACAGCAGCTAAACACAATGGGGCTCCCCAAAGATCTGGCACCCTCCATATGAGTATCACTGTGCTGGAGTCTAACAATAACGCCCCTGCATTTGATGGAAACAGCTACACTATCTGCCTAGTGGAGAATGTGGACAAAGGCATCCTGGTTATTGACTGAATGGCACCGATTTAAATGAAGGAGGAAATGGAAGGAGAGAGGAAATTGTTGGCAGCAACACGACAATCAATGTTCCGAAAATGTTTTCTATCGATCCTGATAACGGGGAGTTAGGGGTGGAAGGTGAAGTGAATTGTGGAGAATATAATGTGGGAGTGCAGGCGCGGGAGGGAAGTCAGTTAGCGTTGCACAGTTCTTGTAAATGTTGTGAATGGCAATGGCAATGTCCCAGCAGTGAGGGTAAATTCCCTTTCTAATCCTATCGGGGAAGACACTGCAGCTGGGACGATGGTCGGTCTGCTCAGCGTCATAGACCAGGGATCCGAGGACAACGGGAAGATCAGCGGCCACATTCTGCAGAACGTACCGTTTCAGCTGCTGTCCCTGCGGAAAACACATTCTCCTTGGTGACCAGCGGCGTCTTGGGCAGAGGGGCGGCCACCGACAACATCACTATAGTTGCCTGTGATTGCGGCTCCCCTCCCCTATGCCCTCTATAGCAGGGGAACCCTCCCAGTGCGCATTTCTGATGTAAGTTACATCACAAGGGGTGGCAGTCACCCCTTCCCCAGGCCAGGAGCCTGAGCCTCAGACTCTTTGGTGTCCCGCCTTGATCCAGGGCCTGGGCTAATTGACTGTTTGTTTCCCTGCCAGCCTGAGCACAGGCCTGGGCCCCCAGCTGCAAGTGGAGACTGCTTCGTTCCCCACGGTGGCTGAAGTATCATTAACGTAGTGAGGCAGAGTGGCCTCCTGAGGAGCGAGAGTGGGAGTGTCCCCGATTGAGCCACTACAATACATATAGTAATTGTAAAGTTCTTCTTTTAGGCTTGTAGCTGTGATGGAATAAACTGCTGTCTTAAGTCAAGTCTCTGGCTGCTTCCAAATCATTGAAAGGTCCTCAGTCCATGGGTTAGAATGCGCCCGTTAGTATAGTCCAGAGGCTTGGGCAGGATAGAGGCTGGAGCAGGATAGAGGCAAAATGGAGGGGTTTCCAGGGCCATTTATATCCTCTGCCATGTGGAGGGAAACCCATTGCTTCAAACAAAAACCTCAGCCCAGCTAGTAGAGAATCACAGGTGACCAGATAGTGTTTGGAGTCACATGGGCAAGTCACATGTTCATGCCCAGTTTCGCTCAGTCATTGCAGGAGGCCACTACCTATTTTCCAGAGAGCACATTTGCGGGACAGTCCACTCAATGTAGAGGGGTGTCTACTATGGTCCGTTGTGAGTTAAGTGTCCTTTTGACGAGCCACTCAATTTGAATAGTCCCTCCAAGATGTGCTGGCTAACTGCTTCATGAGCAAGCATTACCGCAGGAGCAAACATTTGAAATCCAGGTCTAGAGCCAATGTTCATAATTTCAAATACAAAAGTAATACATGATTACAGATAGCGGAATCACAATCTGTGACTCATAACCTCTTCATAGACATCTTACATGCCACATTTTACACAAGATGTGTTGCAAATATATAACTGTGGTTGCAACAATGATCTACATGATCATATTTTAATCAGGTAAGGTCACACATGTGTTCTATATATAAATCTATAGTATTTACAGCTATATAATCTCTCTCCAGGTATCGCAGAGAGTCAGATCTACCACTCTAGGGGTATCTATCATTGCAGTGTGATTCCTTGAACATCAGTGCCCCTCAGTCCCTCCTATTCTCTCCCTGTAGCAAATAATTGTTTAGTTTTAAGTGGGCTGTAATACTTTGCTCTAATTTTGGCTGTTGTGTTTAGTGTGTGGGTGCTGGGTGGTGCTGGTGGCCTGTGATACACAGGAGGTCACACTAGAAGACCTGGTTGCCCCCTCTGGCGTTTGACTCTGTGATTCTTTGCTTTTTGAATACTGCTAGTAGATGGATGAAATTAAAATCAAATGCTAACTGATAATTTTTAAAAACTATTGCCTTTTTGATAGAATCAACACATTCGCTGTAATAATCCATTTAGACTCAAGCTGTCGCTGCTGTCCATCACTATCATACTAGCTTTCCCTACGCAGAACACTCTTCTAGTAAAGGCAAACACGGAAGGGATTTTTCCTGTGGGAACGGATGACAAAGGGAAAAACAAGGAAAAGACTCGATGTTAGCTTTTCGCAATTGAGTTATACAAAAGCATTCCACTGAAATCTGAAATAGTCTTGTTCTTCGGCAGAAGATACTGAACAAGGCTTTATTTGTGGAGAGGTTGACACTATGAAGGGGATAAATGAAAGCAGGTATCGGGTTCGGAAATAGCCCTTCTTTCCTTTCTTTCTAACCTGTTCTGCTTTTGTTCTGCAATCGCTGGATGGGATGCTGTTCGGTACTGTAGATGCTATTCGGTTCCCGCGAATTAGAGCCTGGTACCTTTAGTATAGGGGTTATTGCCGATGAGCTGGGGCTGGGTATCAAACATGTCTCCTCGCCGCGGCGGATCGTGTTTTGTGCAGGGAACTGAACGAAAGCTTGGAGAAGTGAATTTGCAGAATGGGGCCCTTATTGTCAGTGAGACGATGGACAGAGGAGAGCTATGTGGGCGAACAGGAAGCTGTCAGATGAAATTTGAGCTTGTCATTGAAAATCCTCTCTCCTACACTATTGTCGGCTGGCAGTCCTGGTTACAAATGACAGCTCGAGCAGATTTCTCCAGAGTGGAGAAGTATCGCTCCCAGGAGCTGAGGCAGCAATGCCTGGCACGGTGTTCCCACCAGTCGCCTCTCACGATCCGGATGTTGGGAATACTTCTTTGGCCCCTTACAAACTTAGGAGAAGTGAGCATTTGCTTTAAAAGTACATACGTGTCGTGAATGGAATAAAATCCCAATGTTAGTGTTACAAAAGTCACTGCAGGGAGAACAAGAGCCGATCCAAAATATCACTGTAAAAGCGAAAGACAACGGGATTTCCCAAAGATACGTCTGCATCGGTGTGCTGGATTCCAACGCTGCCGGTCCCGTGCTTGGTTAAAACAGCTACGCTGCCAGACGAGCGGAGGATGTGGTCAAAGACGTATTGATTATTCAGCTGAATGCTACTGATGTATTTGAATGGAAGAAAAGAGTACACTTTGGGCACTAACTCTGCACCTGAAGTGCAGAGACTATTTTCTACCGAGCGTGATACCGGGCAGATACTGGAAGGGGGTGGGGGGTGGATTTTGAGAGAAGGTGCAGAATATGATGTGGAAGTGCAGGCGCGGGAGGAAAGTCAGTTACTATTGGCATCCCATTGCAGTTCTTGTAAAGGTTGTGAATGGCAATGGCAATGTCCCAGCAGTGACGGTAAATTCCCTTTCTAATCCTATCGGGGAAGACACTGCAGCTGGGACGATGGTCGGTCTGCTCAGTGTCATAGACCGGGGATCCGAAGACAACGGGAAGATCAGCGGCCACATTCTGCAGAACGTACCGTTTCTGAGTAACGGCTCGTTACTGAGTGTCTGAAGCGCTAGCCTGGTGCTTTTATGGGGAATATGGCCGAGGATCTAGAACTGGATAATATCAGAAACCTGCCAGCTCGCAGGCTGCGGACTGTGTCAGGAAAGAGAATCTGTGGAGCTGAAAATGCAGAATGGAGGCGCTGATCGTCACTGTGAAAATGGACAGAGCAGAGCTGCGTGGGCAGACAGTAAGTTGTGCACTGAAATTTAAGATTGTGGTTGAAAATCTTGCAATGTAGTATGTGGAACTAGAAATCCTGGATGATTTCCCCACGTGGCTGAATCTGTTTTAGTGGGCAGTGTACTTCCTATAGTAGGGCTCAAGATCCTCTTTGGTCACATATGAGATTTGGGCAAATGCACACTTTGCTTTGAAAGTAGAGAATCGTGGCGGACATAATAAAGTGCCAATTTAAATACTGGAAGAGTCATTGGACAGGGAAAAAGGATCAACTCAGAATCGAATAACAGCAGCTAAACACAATGGGGCTCCCCAAAGATCTGGCACCCTCCATATGAGTATCACTGTGCTGGAGTCTAACAATAACGCCCCTGCATTTGATGGAAACAGCTACACTATCTGCCTAGTGGAGAATGTGGACAAAGGCATCCTGGTTATTGACTGAATGGCACCGATTTAAATGAAGGAGGAAATGGAAGGAGAGAGGAAATTGTTGGCAGCAACACGACAATCAATGTTCCGAAAATGTTTTCTATCGATCCTGATAACGGGGAGTTAGGGGTGGAAGGTGAAGTGAATTGTGGAGAATATAATGTGGGAGTGCAGGCGCGGGAGGGAAGTCAGTTAGCGTTGCACAGTTCTTGTAAATGTTGTGAATGGCAATGGCAATGTCCCAGCAGCGAGGGTAAATTCCCTTTCTAATCCTATCGGGGAAGACACTGCAGCTGGGACGATGGTCGGTCTGCTCAGCGTCATAGACCAGGGATCCGAGGACAACGGGAAGATCAGCGGCCACATTCTGCAGAACGTACCGTTTCAGCTGCTGTCCCTGCGGAAAACACATTCTCCTTGGTGACCAGCGGCGTCTTGGGCAGAGGGGCGGCCACCGACAACATCACTATAGTTGCCTGTGATTGCGGCTCCCCTCCCCTATGCCCTCTATAGCAGGGGAACCCTCCCAGTGCGCATTTCTGATGTAAGTTACATCACAAGGGGTGGCAGTCACCCCTTCCCCAGGCCAGGAGCCTGAGCCTCAGACTCTTTGGTGTCCCGCCTTGATCCAGGGCCTGGGCTAATTGACTGTTTGTTTCCCTGCCAGCCTGAGCACAGGCCTGGGCCCCCAGCTGCAAGTGGAGACTGCTTCGTTCCCCACGGTGGCTGAAGTATCATTAACGTAGTGAGGCAGAGTGGCCTCCTGAGGAGCGAGAGTGGGAGTGTCCCCGATTGAGCCACTACAATACATATAGTAATTGTAAAGTTCTTCTTTTAGGCTTGTAGCTGTGATGGAATAAACTGCTGTCTTAAGTCAAGTCTCTGGCTGCTTCCAAATCATTGAAAGGTCCTCAGTCCATGGGTTAGAATGCGCCCGTTAGTATAGTCCAGAGGCTTGGGCAGGATAGAGGCTGGAGCAGGATAGAGGCAAAATGGAGGGGTTTCCAGGGCCATTTATATCCTCTGCCATGTGGAGGGAAACCCATTGCTTCAAACAAAAACCTCAGCCCAGCTAGTAGAGAATCACAGGTGACCAGATAGTGTTTGGAGTCACATGGGCAAGTCACATGTTCATGCCCAGTTTCGCTCAGTCATTGCAGGAGGCCACTACCTATTTTCCAGAGAGCACATTTGCGGGACAGTCCACTCAATGTAGAGGGGTGTCTACTATGGTCCGTTGTGAGTTAAGTGTCCTTTTGACGAGCCACTCAATTTGAATAGTCCCTCCAAGATGTGCTGGCTAACTGCTTCATGAGCAAGCATTACCGCAGGAGCAAACATTTGAAATCCAGGTCTAGAGCCAATGTTCATAATTTCAAATACAAAAGTAATACATGATTACAGATAGCGGAATCACAATCTGTGACTCATAACCTTTTCATAGACATCTTACATGCCACATTTTACACAAGATGTGTTGCAAATATATAACTGTGGTTGCAACAATGATCTACATGATCATATTTTAATCAGGTAAGGTCACACATGTGTTCTATATATAAATCTATAGTATTTACAGCTATATAATCTCTCTCCAGGTATCGCAGAGAGTCAGATCTACCACTCTAGGGGTATCTATCATTGCAGTGTGATTCCTTGAACATCAGTGCCCCTCAGTCCCTCCTATTCTCTCCCTGTAGCAAATAATTGTTTAGTTTTAAGTGGGCTGTAATACTTTGCTCTAATTTTGGCTGTTGTGTTTAGTGTGTGGGTGCTGGGTGGTGCTGGTGGCCTGTGATACACAGGAGGTCACACTAGAAGACCTGGTTGCCCCCTCTGGCGTTTGACTCTGTGATTCTTTGCTTTTTGAATACTGCTAGTAGATGGATGAAATTAAAATCAAATGCTAACTGATAATTTTTAAAAACTATTGCCTTTTTGATAGAATCAACACATTCGCTGTAATAATCCATTTAGACTCAAGCTGTCGCTGCTGTCCATCACTATCATACTAGCTTTCCCTACGCAGAACACTCTTCTAGTAAAGGCAAACACGGAAGGGATTTTTCCTGTGGGAACGGATGACAAAGGGAAAAACAAGGAAAAGACTCGATGTTAGCTTTTCGCAATTGAGTTATACAAAAGCATTCCACTGAAATCTGAAATAGTCTTGTTCTTCGGCAGAAGATACTGAACAAGGCTTTATTTGTGGAGAGGTTGACACTATGAAGGGGATAAATGAAAGCAGGTATCGGGTTCGGAAATAGCCCTTCTTTCCTTTCTTTCTAACCTGTTCTGCTTTTGTTCTGCAATCGCTGGATGGGATGCTGTTCGGTACTGTAGATGCTATTCGGTTCCCGCGAATTAGAGCCTGGTACCTTTAGTATAGGGGTTATTGCCGATGAGCTGGGGCTGGGTATCAAACATGTCTCCTCGCCGCGGCGGATCGTGTTTTGTGCAGGGAACTGAACGAAAGCTTGGAGAAGTGAATTTGCAGAATGGGGCCCTTATTGTCAGTGAGACGATGGACAGAGGAGAGCTATGTGGGCGAACAGGAAGCTGTCAGATGAAATTTGAGCTTGTCATTGAAAATCCTCTCTCCTACACTATTGTCGGCTGGCAGTCCTGGTTACAAATGACAGCTCGAGCAGATTTCTCCAGAGTGGAGAAGTATCGCTCCCAGGAGCTGAGGCAGCAATGCCTGGCACGGTGTTCCCACCAGTCGCCTCTCACGATCCGGATGTTGGGAATACTTCTTTGGCCCCTTACAAACTTAGGAGAAGTGAGCATTTGCTTTAAAAGTACATACGTGTCGTGAATGGAATAAAATCCCAATGTTAGTGTTACAAAAGTCACTGCAGGGAGAACAAGAGCCGATCCAAAATATCACTGTAAAAGCGAAAGACAACGGGATTTCCCAAAGATACGTCTGCATCGGTGTGCTGGATTCCAACGCTGCCGGTCCCGTGCTTGGTTAAAACAGCTACGCTGCCAGACGAGCGGAGGATGTGGTCAAAGACGTATTGATTATTCAGCTGAATGCTACTGATGTATTTGAATGGAAGAAAAGAGTACACTTTGGGCACTAACTCTGCACCTGAAGTGCAGAGACTATTTTCTACCGAGCGTGATACCGGGCAGATACTGGAAGGGGGTGGGGGGTGGATTTTGAGAGAAGGTGCAGAATATGATGTGGAAGTGCAGGCGCGGGAGGAAAGTCAGTTACTATTGGCATCCCATTGCAGTTCTTGTAAAGGTTGTGAATGGCAATGGCAATGTCCCAGCAGTGACGGTAAATTCCCTTTCTAATCCTATCGGGGAAGACACTGCAGCTGGGACGATGGTCGGTCTGCTCAGTGTCATAGACCGGGGATCCGAAGACAACGGGAAGATCAGCGGCCACATTCTGCAGAACGTACCGTTTCTGAGTAACGGCTCGTTACTGAGTGTCTGAAGCGCTAGCCTGGTGCTTTTATGGGGAATATGGCCGAGTATCTAGAACTGGATAATATCAGAAACCTGCCAGCTCGCAGGCTGCGGACTGTGTCAGGAAAGAGAATCTGTGGAGCTGAAAATGCAGAATGGAGGCGCTGATCGTCACTGTGAAAATGGACAGAGCAGAGCTGCGTGGGCAGACAGTAAGTTGTGCACTGAAATTTAAGATTGTGGTTGAAAATCTTGCAATGTAGTATGTGGAACTAGAAATCCTGGATGATTTCCCCACGTGGCTGAATCTGTTTTAGTGGGCAGTGTACTTCCTATAGTAGGGCTCAAGATCCTCTTTGGTCACATATGAGATTTGGGCAAATGCACACTTTGCTTTGAAAGTAGAGAATCGTGGCGGACATAATAAAGTGCCAATTTAAATACTGGAAGAGTCATTGGACAGGGAAAAAGGATCAACTCAGAATCGAATAACAGCAGCTAAACACAATGGGGCTCCCCAAAGATCTGGCACCCTCCATATGAGTATCACTGTGCTGGAGTCTAACAATAACGCCCCTGCATTTGATGGAAACAGCTACACTATCTGCCTAGTGGAGAATGTGGACAAAGGCATCCTGGTTATTGACTGAATGGCACCGATTTAAATGAAGGAGGAAATGGAAGGAGAGAGGAAATTGTTGGCAGCAACACGACAATCAATGTTCCGAAAATGTTTTCTATCGATCCTGATAACGGGGAGTTAGGGGTGGAAGGTGAAGTGAATTGTGGAGAATATAATGTGGGAGTGCAGGCGCGGGAGGGAAGTCAGTTAGCGTTGCACAGTTCTTGTAAATGTTGTGAATGGCAATGGCAATGTCCCAGCAGTGAGGGTAAATTCCCTTTCTAATCCTATCGGGGAAGACACTGCAGCTGGGACGATGGTCGGTCTGCTCAGCGTCATAGACCAGGGATCCGAGGACAACGGGAAGATCAGCGGCCACATTCTGCAGAACGTACCGTTTCAGCTGCTGTCCCTGCGGAAAACACATTCTCCTTGGTGACCAGCGGCGTCTTGGGCAGAGGGGCGGCCACCGACAACATCACTATAGTTGCCTGTGATTGCGGCTCCCCTCCCCTATGCCCTCTATAGCAGGGGAACCCTCCCAGTGCGCATTTCTGATGTAAGTTACATCACAAGGGGTGGCAGTCACCCCTTCCCCAGGCCAGGAGCCTGAGCCTCAGACTCTTTGGTGTCCCGCCTTGATCCAGGGCCTGGGCTAATTGACTGTTTGTTTCCCTGCCAGCCTGAGCACAGGCCTGGGCCCCCAGCTGCAAGTGGAGACTGCTTCGTTCCCCACGGTGGCTGAAGTATCATTAACGTAGTGAGGCAGAGTGGCCTCCTGAGGAGCGAGAGTGGGAGTGTCCCCGATTGAGCCACTACAATACATATAGTAATTGTAAAGTTCTTCTTTTAGGCTTGTAGCTGTGATGGAATAAACTGCTGTCTTAAGTCAAGTCTCTGGCTGCTTCCAAATCATTGAAAGGTCCTCAGTCCATGGGTTAGAATGCGCCCGTTAGTATAGTCCAGAGGCTTGGGCAGGATAGAGGCTGGAGCAGGATAGAGGCAAAATGGAGGGGTTTCCAGGGCCATTTATATCCTCTGCCATGTGGAGGGAAACCCATTGCTTCAAACAAAAACCTCAGCCCAGCTAGTAGAGAATCACAGGTGACCAGATAGTGTTTGGAGTCACATGGGCAAGTCACATGTTCATGCCCAGTTTCGCTCAGTCATTGCAGGAGGCCACTACCTATTTTCCAGAGAGCACATTTGCGGGACAGTCCACTCAATGTAGAGGGGTGTCTACTATGGTCCGTTGTGAGTTAAGTGTCCTTTTGACGAGCCACTCAATTTGAATAGTCCCTCCAAGATGTGCTGGCTAACTGCTTCATGAGCAAGCATTACCGCAGGAGCAAACATTTGAAATCCAGGTCTAGAGCCAATGTTCATAATTTCAAATACAAAAGTAATACATGATTACAGATAGCGGAATCACAATCTGTGACTCATAACCTCTTCATAGACATCTTACATGCCACATTTTACACAAGATGTGTTGCAAATATATAACTGTGGTTGCAACAATGATCTACATGATCATATTTTAATCAGGTAAGGTCACACATGTGTTCTATATATAAATCTATAGTATTTACAGCTATATAATCTCTCTCCAGGTATCGCAGAGAGTCAGATCTACCACTCTAGGGGTATCTATCATTGCAGTGTGATTCCTTGAACATCAGTGCCCCTCAGTCCCTCCTATTCTCTCCCTGTAGCAAATAATTGTTTAGTTTTAAGTGGGCTGTAATACTTTGCTCTAATTTTGGCTGTTGTGTTTAGTGTGTGGGTGCTGGGTGGTGCTGGTGGCCTGTGATACACAGGAGGTCACACTAGAAGACCTGGTTGCCCCCTCTGGCGTTTGACTCTGTGATTCTTTGCTTTTTGAATACTGCTAGTAGATGGATGAAATTAAAATCAAATGCTAACTGATAATTTTTAAAAACTATTGCCTTTTTGATAGAATCAACACATTCGCTGTAATAATCCATTTAGACTCAAGCTGTCGCTGCTGTCCATCACTATCATACTAGCTTTCCCTACGCAGAACACTCTTCTAGTAAAGGCAAACACGGAAGGGATTTTTCCTGTGGGAACGGATGACAAAGGGAAAAACAAGGAAAAGACTCGATGTTAGCTTTTCGCAATTGAGTTATACAAAAGCATTCCACTGAAATCTGAAATAGTCTTGTTCTTCGGCAGAAGATACTGAACAAGGCTTTATTTGTGGAGAGGTTGACACTATGAAGGGGATAAATGAAAGCAGGTATCGGGTTCGGAAATAGCCCTTCTTTCCTTTCTTTCTAACCTGTTCTGCTTTTGTTCTGCAATCGCTGGATGGGATGCTGTTCGGTACTGTAGATGCTATTCGGTTCCCGCGAATTAGAGCCTGGTACCTTTAGTATAGGGGTTATTGCCGATGAGCTGGGGCTGGGTATCAAACATGTCTCCTCGCCGCGGCGGATCGTGTTTTGTGCAGGGAACTGAACGAAAGCTTGGAGAAGTGAATTTGCAGAATGGGGCCCTTATTGTCAGTGAGACGATGGACAGAGGAGAGCTATGTGGGCGAACAGGAAGCTGTCAGATGAAATTTGAGCTTGTCATTGAAAATCCTCTCTCCTACACTATTGTCGGCTGGCAGTCCTGGTTACAAATGACAGCTCGAGCAGATTTCTCCAGAGTGGAGAAGTATCGCTCCCAGGAGCTGAGGCAGCAATGCCTGGCACGGTGTTCCCACCAGTCGCCTCTCACGATCCGGATGTTGGGAATACTTCTTTGGCCCCTTACAAACTTAGGAGAAGTGAGCATTTGCTTTAAAAGTACATACGTGTCGTGAATGGAATAAAATCCCAATGTTAGTGTTACAAAAGTCACTGCAGGGAGAACAAGAGCCGATCCAAAATATCACTGTAAAAGCGAAAGACAACGGGATTTCCCAAAGATACGTCTGCATCGGTGTGCTGGATTCCAACGCTGCCGGTCCCGTGCTTGGTTAAAACAGCTACGCTGCCAGACGAGCGGAGGATGTGGTCAAAGACGTATTGATTATTCAGCTGAATGCTACTGATGTATTTGAATGGAAGAAAAGAGTACACTTTGGGCACTAACTCTGCACCTGAAGTGCAGAGACTATTTTCTACCGAGCGTGATACCGGGCAGATACTGGAAGGGGGTGGGGGGTGGATTTTGAGAGAAGGTGCAGAATATGATGTGGAAGTGCAGGCGCGGGAGGAAAGTCAGTTACTATTGGCATCCCATTGCAGTTCTTGTAAAGGTTGTGAATGGCAATGGCAATGTCCCAGCAGTGACGGTAAATTCCCTTTCTAATCCTATCGGGGAAGACACTGCAGCTGGGACGATGGTCGGTCTGCTCAGTGTCATAGACCGGGGATCCGAAGACAACGGGAAGATCAGCGGCCACATTCTGCAGAACGTACCGTTTCTGAGTAACGGCTCGTTACTGAGTGTCTGAAGCGCTAGCCTGGTGCTTTTATGGGGAATATGGCCGAGGATCTAGAACTGGATAATATCAGAAACCTGCCAGCTCGCAGGCTGCGGACTGTGTCAGGAAAGAGAATCTGTGGAGCTGAAAATGCAGAATGGAGGCGCTGATCGTCACTGTGAAAATGGACAGAGCAGAGCTGCGTGGGCAGACAGTAAGTTGTGCACTGAAATTTAAGATTGTGGTTGAAAATCTTGCAATGTAGTATGTGGAACTAGAAATCCTGGATGATTTCCCCACGTGGCTGAATCTGTTTTAGTGGGCAGTGTACTTCCTATAGTAGGGCTCAAGATCCTCTTTGGTCACATATGAGATTTGGGCAAATGCACACTTTGCTTTGAAAGTAGAGAATCGTGGCGGACATAATAAAGTGCCAATTTAAATACTGGAAGAGTCATTGGACAGGGAAAAAGGATCAACTCAGAATCGAATAACAGCAGCTAAACACAATGGGGCTCCCCAAAGATCTGGCACCCTCCATATGAGTATCACTGTGCTGGAGTCTAACAATAACGCCCCTGCATTTGATGGAAACAGCTACACTATCTGCCTAGTGGAGAATGTGGACAAAGGCATCCTGGTTATTGACTGAATGGCACCGATTTAAATGAAGGAGGAAATGGAAGGAGAGAGGAAATTGTTGGCAGCAACACGACAATCAATGTTCCGAAAATGTTTTCTATCGATCCTGATAACGGGGAGTTAGGGGTGGAAGGTGAAGTGAATTGTGGAGAATATAATGTGGGAGTGCAGGCGCGGGAGGGAAGTCAGTTAGCGTTGCACAGTTCTTGTAAATGTTGTGAATGGCAATGGCAATGTCCCAGCAGTGAGGGTAAATTCCCTTTCTAATCCTATCGGGGAAGACACTGCAGCTGGGACGATGGTCGGTCTGCTCAGCGTCATAGACCAGGGATCCGAGGACAACGGGAAGATCAGCGGCCACATTCTGCAGAACGTACCGTTTCAGCTGCTGTCCCTGCGGAAAACACATTCTCCTTGGTGACCAGCGGCGTCTTGGGCAGAGGGGCGGCCACCGACAACATCACTATAGTTGCCTGTGATTGCGGCTCCCCTCCCCTATGCCCTCTATAGCAGGGGAACCCTCCCAGTGCGCATTTCTGATGTAAGTTACATCACAAGGGGTGGCAGTCACCCCTTCCCCAGGCCAGGAGCCTGAGCCTCAGACTCTTTGGTGTCCCGCCTTGATCCAGGGCCTGGGCTAATTGACTGTTTGTTTCCCTGCCAGCCTGAGCACAGGCCTGGGCCCCCAGCTGCAAGTGGAGACTGCTTCGTTCCCCACGGTGGCTGAAGTATCATTAACGTAGTGAGGCAGAGTGGCCTCCTGAGGAGCGAGAGTGGGAGTGTCCCCGATTGAGCCACTACAATACATATAGTAATTGTAAAGTTCTTCTTTTAGGCTTGTAGCTGTGATGGAATAAACTGCTGTCTTAAGTCAAGTCTCTGGCTGCTTCCAAATCATTGAAAGGTCCTCAGTCCATGGGTTAGAATGCGCCCGTTAGTATAGTCCAGAGGCTTGGGCAGGATAGAGGCTGGAGCAGGATAGAGGCAAAATGGAGGGGTTTCCAGGGCCATTTATATCCTCTGCCATGTGGAGGGAAACCCATTGCTTCAAACAAAAACCTCAGCCCAGCTAGTAGAGAATCACAGGTGACCAGATAGTGTTTGGAGTCACATGGGCAAGTCACATGTTCATGCCCAGTTTCGCTCAGTCATTGCAGGAGGCCACTACCTATTTTCCAGAGAGCACATTTGCGGGACAGTCCACTCAATGTAGAGGGGTGTCTACTATGGTCCGTTGTGAGTTAAGTGTCCTTTTGACGAGCCACTCAATTTGAATAGTCCCTCCAAGATGTGCTGGCTAACTGCTTCATGAGCAAGCATTACCGCAGGAGCAAACATTTGAAATCCAGGTCTAGAGCCAATGTTCATAATTTCAAATACAAAAGTAATACATGATTACAGATAGCGGAATCACAATCTGTGACTCATAACCTCTTCATAGACATCTTACATGCCACATTTTACACAAGATGTGTTGCAAATATATAACTGTGGTTGCAACAATGATCTACATGATCATATTTTAATCAGGTAAGGTCACACATGTGTTCTATATATAAATCTATAGTATTTACAGCTATATAATCTCTCTCCAGGTATCGCAGAGAGTCAGATCTACCACTCTAGGGGTATCTATCATTGCAGTGTGATTCCTTGAACATCAGTGCCCCTCAGTCCCTCCTATTCTCTCCCTGTAGCAAATAATTGTTTAGTTTTAAGTGGGCTGTAATACTTTGCTCTAATTTTGGCTGTTGTGTTTAGTGTGTGGGTGCTGGGTGGTGCTGGTGGCCTGTGATACACAGGAGGTCACACTAGAAGACCTGGTTGCCCCCTCTGGCGTTTGACTCTGTGATTCTTTGCTTTTTGAATACTGCTAGTAGATGGATGAAATTAAAATCAAATGCTAACTGATAATTTTTAAAAACTATTGCCTTTTTGATAGAATCAACACATTCGCTGTAATAATCCATTTAGACTCAAGCTGTCGCTGCTGTCCATCACTATCATACTAGCTTTCCCTACGCAGAACACTCTTCTAGTAAAGGCAAACACGGAAGGGATTTTTCCTGTGGGAACGGATGACAAAGGGAAAAACAAGGAAAAGACTCGATGTTAGCTTTTCGCAATTGAGTTATACAAAAGCATTCCACTGAAATCTGAAATAGTCTTGTTCTTCGGCAGAAGATACTGAACAAGGCTTTATTTGTGGAGAGGTTGACACTATGAAGGGGATAAATGAAAGCAGGTATCGGGTTCGGAAATAGCCCTTCTTTCCTTTCTTTCTAACCTGTTCTGCTTTTGTTCTGCAATCGCTGGATGGGATGCTGTTCGGTACTGTAGATGCTATTCGGTTCCCGCGAATTAGAGCCTGGTACCTTTAGTATAGGGGTTATTGCCGATGAGCTGGGGCTGGGTATCAAACATGTCTCCTCGCCGCGGCGGATCGTGTTTTGTGCAGGGAACTGAACGAAAGCTTGGAGAAGTGAATTTGCAGAATGGGGCCCTTATTGTCAGTGAGACGATGGACAGAGGAGAGCTATGTGGGCGAACAGGAAGCTGTCAGATGAAATTTGAGCTTGTCATTGAAAATCCTCTCTCCTACACTATTGTCGGCTGGCAGTCCTGGTTACAAATGACAGCTCGAGCAGATTTCTCCAGAGTGGAGAAGTATCGCTCCCAGGAGCTGAGGCAGCAATGCCTGGCACGGTGTTCCCACCAGTCGCCTCTCACGATCCGGATGTTGGGAATACTTCTTTGGCCCCTTACAAACTTAGGAGAAGTGAGCATTTGCTTTAAAAGTACATACGTGTCGTGAATGGAATAAAATCCCAATGTTAGTGTTACAAAAGTCACTGCAGGGAGAACAAGAGCCGATCCAAAATATCACTGTAAAAGCGAAAGACAACGGGATTTCCCAAAGATACGTCTGCATCGGTGTGCTGGATTCCAACGCTGCCGGTCCCGTGCTTGGTTAAAACAGCTACGCTGCCAGACGAGCGGAGGATGTGGTCAAAGACGTATTGATTATTCAGCTGAATGCTACTGATGTATTTGAATGGAAGAAAAGAGTACACTTTGGGCACTAACTCTGCACCTGAAGTGCAGAGACTATTTTCTACCGAGCGTGATACCGGGCAGATACTGGAAGGGGGTGGGGGGTGGATTTTGAGAGAAGGTGCAGAATATGATGTGGAAGTGCAGGCGCGGGAGGAAAGTCAGTTACTATTGGCATCCCATTGCAGTTCTTGTAAAGGTTGTGAATGGCAATGGCAATGTCCCAGCAGTGACGGTAAATTCCCTTTCTAATCCTATCGGGGAAGACACTGCAGCTGGGACGATGGTCGGTCTGCTCAGTGTCATAGACCGGGGATCCGAAGACAACGGGAAGATCAGCGGCCACATTCTGCAGAACGTACCGTTTCTGAGTAACGGCTCGTTACTGAGTGTCTGAAGCGCTAGCCTGGTGCTTTTATGGGGAATATGGCCGAGTATCTAGAACTGGATAATATCAGAAACCTGCCAGCTCGCAGGCTGCGGACTGTGTCAGGAAAGAGAATCTGTGGAGCTGAAAATGCAGAATGGAGGCGCTGATCGTCACTGTGAAAATGGACAGAGCAGAGCTGCGTGGGCAGACAGTAAGTTGTGCACTGAAATTTAAGATTGTGGTTGAAAATCTTGCAATGTAGTATGTGGAACTAGAAATCCTGGATGATTTCCCCACGTGGCTGAATCTGTTTTAGTGGGCAGTGTACTTCCTATAGTAGGGCTCAAGATCCTCTTTGGTCACATATGAGATTTGGGCAAATGCACACTTTGCTTTGAAAGTAGAGAATCGTGGCGGACATAATAAAGTGCCAATTTAAATACTGGAAGAGTCATTGGACAGGGAAAAAGGATCAACTCAGAATCGAATAACAGCAGCTAAACACAATGGGGCTCCCCAAAGATCTGGCACCCTCCATATGAGTATCACTGTGCTGGAGTCTAACAATAACGCCCCTGCATTTGATGGAAACAGCTACACTATCTGCCTAGTGGAGAATGTGGACAAAGGCATCCTGGTTATTGACTGAATGGCACCGATTTAAATGAAGGAGGAAATGGAAGGAGAGAGGAAATTGTTGGCAGCAACACGACAATCAATGTTCCGAAAATGTTTTCTATCGATCCTGATAACGGGGAGTTAGGGGTGGAAGGTGAAGTGAATTGTGGAGAATATAATGTGGGAGTGCAGGCGCGGGAGGGAAGTCAGTTAGCGTTGCACAGTTCTTGTAAATGTTGTGAATGGCAATGGCAATGTCCCAGCAGTGAGGGTAAATTCCCTTTCTAATCCTATCGGGGAAGACACTGCAGCTGGGACGATGGTCGGTCTGCTCAGCGTCATAGACCAGGGATCCGAGGACAACGGGAAGATCAGCGGCCACATTCTGCAGAACGTACCGTTTCAGCTGCTGTCCCTGCGGAAAACACATTCTCCTTGGTGACCAGCGGCGTCTTGGGCAGAGGGGCGGCCACCGACAACATCACTATAGTTGCCTGTGATTGCGGCTCCCCTCCCCTATGCCCTCTATAGCAGGGGAACCCTCCCAGTGCGCATTTCTGATGTAAGTTACATCACAAGGGGTGGCAGTCACCCCTTCCCCAGGCCAGGAGCCTGAGCCTCAGACTCTTTGGTGTCCCGCCTTGATCCAGGGCCTGGGCTAATTGACTGTTTGTTTCCCTGCCAGCCTGAGCACAGGCCTGGGCCCCCAGCTGCAAGTGGAGACTGCTTCGTTCCCCACGGTGGCTGAAGTATCATTAACGTAGTGAGGCAGAGTGGCCTCCTGAGGAGCGAGAGTGGGAGTGTCCCCGATTGAGCCACTACAATACATATAGTAATTGTAAAGTTCTTCTTTTAGGCTTGTAGCTGTGATGGAATAAACTGCTGTCTTAAGTCAAGTCTCTGGCTGCTTCCAAATCATTGAAAGGTCCTCAGTCCATGGGTTAGAATGCGCCCGTTAGTATAGTCCAGAGGCTTGGGCAGGATAGAGGCTGGAGCAGGATAGAGGCAAAATGGAGGGGTTTCCAGGGCCATTTATATCCTCTGCCATGTGGAGGGAAACCCATTGCTTCAAACAAAAACCTCAGCCCAGCTAGTAGAGAATCACAGGTGACCAGATAGTGTTTGGAGTCACATGGGCAAGTCACATGTTCATGCCCAGTTTCGCTCAGTCATTGCAGGAGGCCACTACCTATTTTCCAGAGAGCACATTTGCGGGACAGTCCACTCAATGTAGAGGGGTGTCTACTATGGTCCGTTGTGAGTTAAGTGTCCTTTTGACGAGCCACTCAATTTGAATAGTCCCTCCAAGATGTGCTGGCTAACTGCTTCATGAGCAAGCATTACCGCAGGAGCAAACATTTGAAATCCAGGTCTAGAGCCAATGTTCATAATTTCAAATACAAAAGTAATACATGATTACAGATAGCGGAATCACAATCTGTGACTCATAACCTCTTCATAGACATCTTACATGCCACATTTTACACAAGATGTGTTGCAAATATATAACTGTGGTTGCAACAATGATCTACATGATCATATTTTAATCAGGTAAGGTCACACATGTGTTCTATATATAAATCTATAGTATTTACAGCTATATAATCTCTCTCCAGGTATCGCAGAGAGTCAGATCTACCACTCTAGGGGTATCTATCATTGCAGTGTGATTCCTTGAACATCAGTGCCCCTCAGTCCCTCCTATTCTCTCCCTGTAGCAAATAATTGTTTAGTTTTAAGTGGGCTGTAATACTTTGCTCTAATTTTGGCTGTTGTGTTTAGTGTGTGGGTGCTGGGTGGTGCTGGTGGCCTGTGATACACAGGAGGTCACACTAGAAGACCTGGTTGCCCCCTCTGGCGTTTGACTCTGTGATTCTTTGCTTTTTGAATACTGCTAGTAGATGGATGAAATTAAAATCAAATGCTAACTGATAATTTTTAAAAACTATTGCCTTTTTGATAGAATCAACACATTCGCTGTAATAATCCATTTAGACTCAAGCTGTCGCTGCTGTCCATCACTATCATACTAGCTTTCCCTACGCAGAACACTCTTCTAGTAAAGGCAAACACGGAAGGGATTTTTCCTGTGGGAACGGATGACAAAGGGAAAAACAAGGAAAAGACTCGATGTTAGCTTTTCGCAATTGAGTTATACAAAAGCATTCCACTGAAATCTGAAATAGTCTTGTTCTTCGGCAGAAGATACTGAACAAGGCTTTATTTGTGGAGAGGTTGACACTATGAAGGGGATAAATGAAAGCAGGTATCGGGTTCGGAAATAGCCCTTCTTTCCTTTCTTTCTAACCTGTTCTGCTTTTGTTCTGCAATCGCTGGATGGGATGCTGTTCGGTACTGTAGATGCTATTCGGTTCCCGCGAATTAGAGCCTGGTACCTTTAGTATAGGGGTTATTGCCGATGAGCTGGGGCTGGGTATCAAACATGTCTCCTCGCCGCGGCGGATCGTGTTTTGTGCAGGGAACTGAACGAAAGCTTGGAGAAGTGAATTTGCAGAATGGGGCCCTTATTGTCAGTGAGACGATGGACAGAGGAGAGCTATGTGGGCGAACAGGAAGCTGTCAGATGAAATTTGAGCTTGTCATTGAAAATCCTCTCTCCTACACTATTGTCGGCTGGCAGTCCTGGTTACAAATGACAGCTCGAGCAGATTTCTCCAGAGTGGAGAAGTATCGCTCCCAGGAGCTGAGGCAGCAATGCCTGGCACGGTGTTCCCACCAGTCGCCTCTCACGATCCGGATGTTGGGAATACTTCTTTGGCCCCTTACAAACTTAGGAGAAGTGAGCATTTGCTTTAAAAGTACATACGTGTCGTGAATGGAATAAAATCCCAATGTTAGTGTTACAAAAGTCACTGCAGGGAGAACAAGAGCCGATCCAAAATATCACTGTAAAAGCGAAAGACAACGGGATTTCCCAAAGATACGTCTGCATCGGTGTGCTGGATTCCAACGCTGCCGGTCCCGTGCTTGGTTAAAACAGCTACGCTGCCAGACGAGCGGAGGATGTGGTCAAAGACGTATTGATTATTCAGCTGAATGCTACTGATGTATTTGAATGGAAGAAAAGAGTACACTTTGGGCACTAACTCTGCACCTGAAGTGCAGAGACTATTTTCTACCGAGCGTGATACCGGGCAGATACTGGAAGGGGGTGGGGGGTGGATTTTGAGAGAAGGTGCAGAATATGATGTGGAAGTGCAGGCGCGGGAGGAAAGTCAGTTACTATTGGCATCCCATTGCAGTTCTTGTAAAGGTTGTGAATGGCAATGGCAATGTCCCAGCAGTGACGGTAAATTCCCTTTCTAATCCTATCGGGGAAGACACTGCAGCTGGGACGATGGTCGGTCTGCTCAGTGTCATAGACCGGGGATCCGAAGACAACGGGAAGATCAGCGGCCACATTCTGCAGAACGTACCGTTTCTGAGTAACGGCTCGTTACTGAGTGTCTGAAGCGCTAGCCTGGTGCTTTTATGGGGAATATGGCCGAGGATCTAGAACTGGATAATATCAGAAACCTGCCAGCTCGCAGGCTGCGGACTGTGTCAGGAAAGAGAATCTGTGGAGCTGAAAATGCAGAATGGAGGCGCTGATCGTCACTGTGAAAATGGACAGAGCAGAGCTGCGTGGGCAGACAGTAAGTTGTGCACTGAAATTTAAGATTGTGGTTGAAAATCTTGCAATGTAGTATGTGGAACTAGAAATCCTGGATGATTTCCCCACGTGGCTGAATCTGTTTTAGTGGGCAGTGTACTTCCTATAGTAGGGCTCAAGATCCTCTTTGGTCACATATGAGATTTGGGCAAATGCACACTTTGCTTTGAAAGTAGAGAATCGTGGCGGACATAATAAAGTGCCAATTTAAATACTGGAAGAGTCATTGGACAGGGAAAAAGGATCAACTCAGAATCGAATAACAGCAGCTAAACACAATGGGGCTCCCCAAAGATCTGGCACCCTCCATATGAGTATCACTGTGCTGGAGTCTAACAATAACGCCCCTGCATTTGATGGAAACAGCTACACTATCTGCCTAGTGGAGAATGTGGACAAAGGCATCCTGGTTATTGACTGAATGGCACCGATTTAAATGAAGGAGGAAATGGAAGGAGAGAGGAAATTGTTGGCAGCAACACGACAATCAATGTTCCGAAAATGTTTTCTATCGATCCTGATAACGGGGAGTTAGGGGTGGAAGGTGAAGTGAATTGTGGAGAATATAATGTGGGAGTGCAGGCGCGGGAGGGAAGTCAGTTAGCGTTGCACAGTTCTTGTAAATGTTGTGAATGGCAATGGCAATGTCCCAGCAGTGAGGGTAAATTCCCTTTCTAATCCTATCGGGGAAGACACTGCAGCTGGGACGATGGTCGGTCTGCTCAGCGTCATAGACCAGGGATCCGAGGACAACGGGAAGATCAGCGGCCACATTCTGCAGAACGTACCGTTTCAGCTGCTGTCCCTGCGGAAAACACATTCTCCTTGGTGACCAGCGGCGTCTTGGGCAGAGGGGCGGCCACCGACAACATCACTATAGTTGCCTGTGATTGCGGCTCCCCTCCCCTATGCCCTCTATAGCAGGGGAACCCTCCCAGTGCGCATTTCTGATGTAAGTTACATCACAAGGGGTGGCAGTCACCCCTTCCCCAGGCCAGGAGCCTGAGCCTCAGACTCTTTGGTGTCCCGCCTTGATCCAGGGCCTGGGCTAATTGACTGTTTGTTTCCCTGCCAGCCTGAGCACAGGCCTGGGCCCCCAGCTGCAAGTGGAGACTGCTTCGTTCCCCACGGTGGCTGAAGTATCATTAACGTAGTGAGGCAGAGTGGCCTCCTGAGGAGCGAGAGTGGGAGTGTCCCCGATTGAGCCACTACAATACATATAGTAATTGTAAAGTTCTTCTTTTAGGCTTGTAGCTGTGATGGAATAAACTGCTGTCTTAAGTCAAGTCTCTGGCTGCTTCCAAATCATTGAAAGGTCCTCAGTCCATGGGTTAGAATGCGCCCGTTAGTATAGTCCAGAGGCTTGGGCAGGATAGAGGCTGGAGCAGGATAGAGGCAAAATGGAGGGGTTTCCAGGGCCATTTATATCCTCTGCCATGTGGAGGGAAACCCATTGCTTCAAACAAAAACCTCAGCCCAGCTAGTAGAGAATCACAGGTGACCAGATAGTGTTTGGAGTCACATGGGCAAGTCACATGTTCATGCCCAGTTTCGCTCAGTCATTGCAGGAGGCCACTACCTATTTTCCAGAGAGCACATTTGCGGGACAGTCCACTCAATGTAGAGGGGTGTCTACTATGGTCCGTTGTGAGTTAAGTGTCCTTTTGACGAGCCACTCAATTTGAATAGTCCCTCCAAGATGTGCTGGCTAACTGCTTCATGAGCAAGCATTACCGCAGGAGCAAACATTTGAAATCCAGGTCTAGAGCCAATGTTCATAATTTCAAATACAAAAGTAATACATGATTACAGATAGCGGAATCACAATCTGTGACTCATAACCTCTTCATAGACATCTTACATGCCACATTTTACACAAGATGTGTTGCAAATATATAACTGTGGTTGCAACAATGATCTACATGATCATATTTTAATCAGGTAAGGTCACACATGTGTTCTATATATAAATCTATAGTATTTACAGCTATATAATCTCTCTCCAGGTATCGCAGAGAGTCAGATCTACCACTCTAGGGGTATCTATCATTGCAGTGTGATTCCTTGAACATCAGTGCCCCTCAGTCCCTCCTATTCTCTCCCTGTAGCAAATAATTGTTTAGTTTTAAGTGGGCTGTAATACTTTGCTCTAATTTTGGCTGTTGTGTTTAGTGTGTGGGTGCTGGGTGGTGCTGGTGGCCTGTGATACACAGGAGGTCACACTAGAAGACCTGGTTGCCCCCTCTGGCGTTTGACTCTGTGATTCTTTGCTTTTTGAATACTGCTAGTAGATGGATGAAATTAAAATCAAATGCTAACTGATAATTTTTAAAAACTATTGCCTTTTTGATAGAATCAACACATTCGCTGTAATAATCCATTTAGACTCAAGCTGTCGCTGCTGTCCATCACTATCATACTAGCTTTCCCTACGCAGAACACTCTTCTAGTAAAGGCAAACACGGAAGGGATTTTTCCTGTGGGAACGGATGACAAAGGGAAAAACAAGGAAAAGACTCGATGTTAGCTTTTCGCAATTGAGTTATACAAAAGCATTCCACTGAAATCTGAAATAGTCTTGTTCTTCGGCAGAAGATACTGAACAAGGCTTTATTTGTGGAGAGGTTGACACTATGAAGGGGATAAATGAAAGCAGGTATCGGGTTCGGAAATAGCCCTTCTTTCCTTTCTTTCTAACCTGTTCTGCTTTTGTTCTGCAATCGCTGGATGGGATGCTGTTCGGTACTGTAGATGCTATTCGGTTCCCGCGAATTAGAGCCTGGTACCTTTAGTATAGGGGTTATTGCCGATGAGCTGGGGCTGGGTATCAAACATGTCTCCTCGCCGCGGCGGATCGTGTTTTGTGCAGGGAACTGAACGAAAGCTTGGAGAAGTGAATTTGCAGAATGGGGCCCTTATTGTCAGTGAGACGATGGACAGAGGAGAGCTATGTGGGCGAACAGGAAGCTGTCAGATGAAATTTGAGCTTGTCATTGAAAATCCTCTCTCCTACACTATTGTCGGCTGGCAGTCCTGGTTACAAATGACAGCTCGAGCAGATTTCTCCAGAGTGGAGAAGTATCGCTCCCAGGAGCTGAGGCAGCAATGCCTGGCACGGTGTTCCCACCAGTCGCCTCTCACGATCCGGATGTTGGGAATACTTCTTTGGCCCCTTACAAACTTAGGAGAAGTGAGCATTTGCTTTAAAAGTACATACGTGTCGTGAATGGAATAAAATCCCAATGTTAGTGTTACAAAAGTCACTGCAGGGAGAACAAGAGCCGATCCAAAATATCACTGTAAAAGCGAAAGACAACGGGATTTCCCAAAGATACGTCTGCATCGGTGTGCTGGATTCCAACGCTGCCGGTCCCGTGCTTGGTTAAAACAGCTACGCTGCCAGACGAGCGGAGGATGTGGTCAAAGACGTATTGATTATTCAGCTGAATGCTACTGATGTATTTGAATGGAAGAAAAGAGTACACTTTGGGCACTAACTCTGCACCTGAAGTGCAGAGACTATTTTCTACCGAGCGTGATACCGGGCAGATACTGGAAGGGGGTGGGGGGTGGATTTTGAGAGAAGGTGCAGAATATGATGTGGAAGTGCAGGCGCGGGAGGAAAGTCAGTTACTATTGGCATCCCATTGCAGTTCTTGTAAAGGTTGTGAATGGCAATGGCAATGTCCCAGCAGTGACGGTAAATTCCCTTTCTAATCCTATCGGGGAAGACACTGCAGCTGGGACGATGGTCGGTCTGCTCAGTGTCATAGACCGGGGATCCGAAGACAACGGGAAGATCAGCGGCCACATTCTGCAGAACGTACCGTTTCTGAGTAACGGCTCGTTACTGAGTGTCTGAAGCGCTAGCCTGGTGCTTTTATGGGGAATATGGCCGAGGATCTAGAACTGGATAATATCAGAAACCTGCCAGCTCGCAGGCTGCGGACTGTGTCAGGAAAGAGAATCTGTGGAGCTGAAAATGCAGAATGGAGGCGCTGATCGTCACTGTGAAAATGGACAGAGCAGAGCTGCGTGGGCAGACAGTAAGTTGTGCACTGAAATTTAAGATTGTGGTTGAAAATCTTGCAATGTAGTATGTGGAACTAGAAATCCTGGATGATTTCCCCACGTGGCTGAATCTGTTTTAGTGGGCAGTGTACTTCCTATAGTAGGGCTCAAGATCCTCTTTGGTCACATATGAGATTTGGGCAAATGCACACTTTGCTTTGAAAGTAGAGAATCGTGGCGGACATAATAAAGTGCCAATTTAAATACTGGAAGAGTCATTGGACAGGGAAAAAGGATCAACTCAGAATCGAATAACAGCAGCTAAACACAATGGGGCTCCCCAAAGATCTGGCACCCTCCATATGAGTATCACTGTGCTGGAGTCTAACAATAACGCCCCTGCATTTGATGGAAACAGCTACACTATCTGCCTAGTGGAGAATGTGGACAAAGGCATCCTGGTTATTGACTGAATGGCACCGATTTAAATGAAGGAGGAAATGGAAGGAGAGAGGAAATTGTTGGCAGCAACACGACAATCAATGTTCCGAAAATGTTTTCTATCGATCCTGATAACGGGGAGTTAGGGGTGGAAGGTGAAGTGAATTGTGGAGAATATAATGTGGGAGTGCAGGCGCGGGAGGGAAGTCAGTTAGCGTTGCACAGTTCTTGTAAATGTTGTGAATGGCAATGGCAATGTCCCAGCAGTGAGGGTAAATTCCCTTTCTAATCCTATCGGGGAAGACACTGCAGCTGGGACGATGGTCGGTCTGCTCAGCGTCATAGACCAGGGATCCGAGGACAACGGGAAGATCAGCGGCCACATTCTGCAGAACGTACCGTTTCAGCTGCTGTCCCTGCGGAAAACACATTCTCCTTGGTGACCAGCGGCGTCTTGGGCAGAGGGGCGGCCACCGACAACATCACTATAGTTGCCTGTGATTGCGGCTCCCCTCCCCTATGCCCTCTATAGCAGGGGAACCCTCCCAGTGCGCATTTCTGATGTAAGTTACATCACAAGGGGTGGCAGTCACCCCTTCCCCAGGCCAGGAGCCTGAGCCTCAGACTCTTTGGTGTCCCGCCTTGATCCAGGGCCTGGGCTAATTGACTGTTTGTTTCCCTGCCAGCCTGAGCACAGGCCTGGGCCCCCAGCTGCAAGTGGAGACTGCTTCGTTCCCCACGGTGGCTGAAGTATCATTAACGTAGTGAGGCAGAGTGGCCTCCTGAGGAGCGAGAGTGGGAGTGTCCCCGATTGAGCCACTACAATACATATAGTAATTGTAAAGTTCTTCTTTTAGGCTTGTAGCTGTGATGGAATAAACTGCTGTCTTAAGTCAAGTCTCTGGCTGCTTCCAAATCATTGAAAGGTCCTCAGTCCATGGGTTAGAATGCGCCCGTTAGTATAGTCCAGAGGCTTGGGCAGGATAGAGGCTGGAGCAGGATAGAGGCAAAATGGAGGGGTTTCCAGGGCCATTTATATCCTCTGCCATGTGGAGGGAAACCCATTGCTTCAAACAAAAACCTCAGCCCAGCTAGTAGAGAATCACAGGTGACCAGATAGTGTTTGGAGTCACATGGGCAAGTCACATGTTCATGCCCAGTTTCGCTCAGTCATTGCAGGAGGCCACTACCTATTTTCCAGAGAGCACATTTGCGGGACAGTCCACTCAATGTAGAGGGGTGTCTACTATGGTCCGTTGTGAGTTAAGTGTCCTTTTGACGAGCCACTCAATTTGAATAGTCCCTCCAAGATGTGCTGGCTAACTGCTTCATGAGCAAGCATTACCGCAGGAGCAAACATTTGAAATCCAGGTCTAGAGCCAATGTTCATAATTTCAAATACAAAAGTAATACATGATTACAGATAGCGGAATCACAATCTGTGACTCATAACCTCTTCATAGACATCTTACATGCCACATTTTACACAAGATGTGTTGCAAATATATAACTGTGGTTGCAACAATGATCTACATGATCATATTTTAATCAGGTAAGGTCACACATGTGTTCTATATATAAATCTATAGTATTTACAGCTATATAATCTCTCTCCAGGTATCGCAGAGAGTCAGATCTACCACTCTAGGGGTATCTATCATTGCAGTGTGATTCCTTGAACATCAGTGCCCCTCAGTCCCTCCTATTCTCTCCCTGTAGCAAATAATTGTTTAGTTTTAAGTGGGCTGTAATACTTTGCTCTAATTTTGGCTGTTGTGTTTAGTGTGTGGGTGCTGGGTGGTGCTGGTGGCCTGTGATACACAGGAGGTCACACTAGAAGACCTGGTTGCCCCCTCTGGCGTTTGACTCTGTGATTCTTTGCTTTTTGAATACTGCTAGTAGATGGATGAAATTAAAATCAAATGCTAACTGATAATTTTTAAAAACTATTGCCTTTTTGATAGAATCAACACATTCGCTGTAATAATCCATTTAGACTCAAGCTGTCGCTGCTGTCCATCACTATCATACTAGCTTTCCCTACGCAGAACACTCTTCTAGTAAAGGCAAACACGGAAGGGATTTTTCCTGTGGGAACGGATGACAAAGGGAAAAACAAGGAAAAGACTCGATGTTAGCTTTTCGCAATTGAGTTATACAAAAGCATTCCACTGAAATCTGAAATAGTCTTGTTCTTCGGCAGAAGATACTGAACAAGGCTTTATTTGTGGAGAGGTTGACACTATGAAGGGGATAAATGAAAGCAGGTATCGGGTTCGGAAATAGCCCTTCTTTCCTTTCTTTCTAACCTGTTCTGCTTTTGTTCTGCAATCGCTGGATGGGATGCTGTTCGGTACTGTAGATGCTATTCGGTTCCCGCGAATTAGAGCCTGGTACCTTTAGTATAGGGGTTATTGCCGATGAGCTGGGGCTGGGTATCAAACATGTCTCCTCGCCGCGGCGGATCGTGTTTTGTGCAGGGAACTGAACGAAAGCTTGGAGAAGTGAATTTGCAGAATGGGGCCCTTATTGTCAGTGAGACGATGGACAGAGGAGAGCTATGTGGGCGAACAGGAAGCTGTCAGATGAAATTTGAGCTTGTCATTGAAAATCCTCTCTCCTACACTATTGTCGGCTGGCAGTCCTGGTTACAAATGACAGCTCGAGCAGATTTCTCCAGAGTGGAGAAGTATCGCTCCCAGGAGCTGAGGCAGCAATGCCTGGCACGGTGTTCCCACCAGTCGCCTCTCACGATCCGGATGTTGGGAATACTTCTTTGGCCCCTTACAAACTTAGGAGAAGCGAGCATTTGCTTTAAAAGTACATACGTGTCGTGAATGGAATAAAATCCCAATGTTAGTGTTACAAAAGTCACTGCAGGGAGAACAAGAGCCGATCCAAAATATCACTGTAAAAGCGAAAGACAACGGGATTTCCCAAAGATACGTCTGCATCGGTGTGCTGGATTCCAACGCTGCCGGTCCCGTGCTTGGTTAAAACAGCTACGCTGCCAGACGAGCGGAGGATGTGGTCAAAGACGTATTGATTATTCAGCTGAATGCTACTGATGTATTTGAATGGAAGAAAAGAGTACACTTTGGGCACTAACTCTGCACCTGAAGTGCAGAGACTATTTTCTACCGAGCGTGATACCGGGCAGATACTGGAAGGGGGTGGGGGGTGGATTTTGAGAGAAGGTGCAGAATATGATGTGGAAGTGCAGGCGCGGGAGGAAAGTCAGTTACTATTGGCATCCCATTGCAGTTCTTGTAAAGGTTGTGAATGGCAATGGCAATGTCCCAGCAGTGACGGTAAATTCCCTTTCTAATCCTATCGGGGAAGACACTGCAGCTGGGACGATGGTCGGTCTGCTCAGTGTCATAGACCGGGGATCCGAAGACAACGGGAAGATCAGCGGCCACATTCTGCAGAACGTACCGTTTCTGAGTAACGGCTCGTTACTGAGTGTCTGAAGCGCTAGCCTGGTGCTTTTATGGGGAATATGGCCGAGGATCTAGAACTGGATAATATCAGAAACCTGCCAGCTCGCAGGCTGCGGACTGTGTCAGGAAAGAGAATCTGTGGAGCTGAAAATGCAGAATGGAGGCGCTGATCGTCACTGTGAAAATGGACAGAGCAGAGCTGCGTGGGCAGACAGTAAGTTGTGCACTGAAATTTAAGATTGTGGTTGAAAATCTTGCAATGTAGTATGTGGAACTAGAAATCCTGGATGATTTCCCCACGTGGCTGAATCTGTTTTAGTGGGCAGTGTACTTCCTATAGTAGGGCTCAAGATCCTCTTTGGTCACATATGAGATTTGGGCAAATGCACACTTTGCTTTGAAAGTAGAGAATCGTGGCGGACATAATAAAGTGCCAATTTAAATACTGGAAGAGTCATTGGACAGGGAAAAAGGATCAACTCAGAATCGAATAACAGCAGCTAAACACAATGGGGCTCCCCAAAGATCTGGCACCCTCCATATGAGTATCACTGTGCTGGAGTCTAACAATAACGCCCCTGCATTTGATGGAAACAGCTACACTATCTGCCTAGTGGAGAATGTGGACAAAGGCATCCTGGTTATTGACTGAATGGCACCGATTTAAATGAAGGAGGAAATGGAAGGAGAGAGGAAATTGTTGGCAGCAACACGACAATCAATGTTCCGAAAATGTTTTCTATCGATCCTGATAACGGGGAGTTAGGGGTGGAAGGTGAAGTGAATTGTGGAGAATATAATGTGGGAGTGCAGGCGCGGGAGGGAAGTCAGTTAGCGTTGCACAGTTCTTGTAAATGTTGTGAATGGCAATGGCAATGTCCCAGCAGTGAGGGTAAATTCCCTTTCTAATCCTATCGGGGAAGACACTGCAGCTGGGACGATGGTCGGTCTGCTCAGCGTCATAGACCAGGGATCCGAGGACAACGGGAAGATCAGCGGCCACATTCTGCAGAACGTACCGTTTCAGCTGCTGTCCCTGCGGAAAACACATTCTCCTTGGTGACCAGCGGCGTCTTGGGCAGAGGGGCGGCCACCGACAACATCACTATAGTTGCCTGTGATTGCGGCTCCCCTCCCCTATGCCCTCTATAGCAGGGGAACCCTCCCAGTGCGCATTTCTGATGTAAGTTACATCACAAGGGGTGGCAGTCACCCCTTCCCCAGGCCAGGAGCCTGAGCCTCAGACTCTTTGGTGTCCCGCCTTGATCCAGGGCCTGGGCTAATTGACTGTTTGTTTCCCTGCCAGCCTGAGCACAGGCCTGGGCCCCCAGCTGCAAGTGGAGACTGCTTCGTTCCCCACGGTGGCTGAAGTATCATTAACGTAGTGAGGCAGAGTGGCCTCCTGAGGAGCGAGAGTGGGAGTGTCCCCGATTGAGCCACTACAATACATATAGTAATTGTAAAGTTCTTCTTTTAGGCTTGTAGCTGTGATGGAATAAACTGCTGTCTTAAGTCAAGTCTCTGGCTGCTTCCAAATCATTGAAAGGTCCTCAGTCCATGGGTTAGAATGCGCCCGTTAGTATAGTCCAGAGGCTTGGGCAGGATAGAGGCTGGAGCAGGATAGAGGCAAAATGGAGGGGTTTCCAGGGCCATTTATATCCTCTGCCATGTGGAGGGAAACCCATTGCTTCAAACAAAAACCTCAGCCCAGCTAGTAGAGAATCACAGGTGACCAGATAGTGTTTGGAGTCACATGGGCAAGTCACATGTTCATGCCCAGTTTCGCTCAGTCATTGCAGGAGGCCACTACCTATTTTCCAGAGAGCACATTTGCGGGACAGTCCACTCAATGTAGAGGGGTGTCTACTATGGTCCGTTGTGAGTTAAGTGTCCTTTTGACGAGCCACTCAATTTGAATAGTCCCTCCAAGATGTGCTGGCTAACTGCTTCATGAGCAAGCATTACCGCAGGAGCAAACATTTGAAATCCAGGTCTAGAGCCAATGTTCATAATTTCAAATACAAACGTAATACATGATTACAGATAGCGGAATCACAATCTGTGACTCATAACCTTTTCATAGACATCTTACATGCCACATTTTACACAAGATGTGTTGCAAATATATAACTGTGGTTGCAACAATGATCTACATGATCATATTTTAATCAGGTAAGGTCACACATGTGTTCTATATATAAATCTATAGTATTTACAGCTATATAATCTCTCTCCAGGTATCGCAGAGAGTCAGATCTACCACTCTAGGGGTATCTATCATTGCAGTGTGATTCCTTGAACATCAGTGCCCCTCAGTCCCTCCTATTCTCTCCCTGTAGCAAATAATTGTTTAGTTTTAAGTGGGCTGTAATACTTTGCTCTAATTTTGGCTGTTGTGTTTAGTGTGTGGGTGCTGGGTGGTGCTGGTGGCCTGTGATACACAGGAGGTCACACTAGAAGACCTGGTTGCCCCCTCTGGCGTTTGACTCTGTGATTCTTTGCTTTTTGAATACTGCTAGTAGATGGATGAAATTAAAATCAAATGCTAACTGATAATTTTTAAAAACTATTGCCTTTTTGATAGAATCAACACATTCGCTGTAATAATCCATTTAGACTCAAGCTGTCGCTGCTGTCCATCACTATCATACTAGCTTTCCCTACGCAGAACACTCTTCTAGTAAAGGCAAACACGGAAGGGATTTTTCCTGTGGGAACGGATGACAAAGGGAAAAACAAGGAAAAGACTCGATGTTAGCTTTTCGCAATTGAGTTATACAAAAGCATTCCACTGAAATCTGAAATAGTCTTGTTCTTCGGCAGAAGATACTGAACAAGGCTTTATTTGTGGAGAGGTTGACACTATGAAGGGGATAAATGAAAGCAGGTATCGGGTTCGGAAATAGCCCTTCTTTCCTTTCTTTCTAACCTGTTCTGCTTTTGTTCTGCAATCGCTGGATGGGATGCTGTTCGGTACTGTAGATGCTATTCGGTTCCCGCGAATTAGAGCCTGGTACCTTTAGTATAGGGGTTATTGCCGATGAGCTGGGGCTGGGTATCAAACATGTCTCCTCGCCGCGGCGGATCGTGTTTTGTGCAGGGAACTGAACGAAAGCTTGGAGAAGTGAATTTGCAGAATGGGGCCCTTATTGTCAGTGAGACGATGGACAGAGGAGAGCTATGTGGGCGAACAGGAAGCTGTCAGATGAAATTTGAGCTTGTCATTGAAAATCCTCTCTCCTACACTATTGTCGGCTGGCAGTCCTGGTTACAAATGACAGCTCGAGCAGATTTCTCCAGAGTGGAGAAGTATCGCTCCCAGGAGCTGAGGCAGCAATGCCTGGCACGGTGTTCCCACCAGTCGCCTCTCACGATCCGGATGTTGGGAATACTTCTTTGGCCCCTTACAAACTTAGGAGAAGCGAGCATTTGCTTTAAAAGTACATACGTGTCGTGAATGGAATAAAATCCCAATGTTAGTGTTACAAAAGTCACTGCAGGGAGAACAAGAGCCGATCCAAAATATCACTGTAAAAGCGAAAGACAACGGGATTTCCCAAAGATACGTCTGCATCGGTGTGCTGGATTCCAACGCTGCCGGTCCCGTGCTTGGTTAAAACAGCTACGCTGCCAGACGAGCGGAGGATGTGGTCAAAGACGTATTGATTATTCAGCTGAATGCTACTGATGTATTTGAATGGAAGAAAAGAGTACACTTTGGGCACTAACTCTGCACCTGAAGTGCAGAGACTATTTTCTACCGAGCGTGATACCGGGCAGATACTGGAAGGGGGTGGGGGGTGGATTTTGAGAGAAGGTGCAGAATATGATGTGGAAGTGCAGGCGCGGGAGGAAAGTCAGTTACTATTGGCATCCCATTGCAGTTCTTGTAAAGGTTGTGAATGGCAATGGCAATGTCCCAGCAGTGACGGTAAATTCCCTTTCTAATCCTATCGGGGAAGACACTGCAGCTGGGACGATGGTCGGTCTGCTCAGTGTCATAGACCGGGGATCCGAAGACAACGGGAAGATCAGCGGCCACATTCTGCAGAACGTACCGTTTCTGAGTAACGGCTCGTTACTGAGTGTCTGAAGCGCTAGCCTGGTGCTTTTATGGGGAATATGGCCGAGGATCTAGAACTGGATAATATCAGAAACCTGCCAGCTCGCAGGCTGCGGACTGTGTCAGGAAAGAGAATCTGTGGAGCTGAAAATGCAGAATGGAGGCGCTGATCGTCACTGTGAAAATGGACAGAGCAGAGCTGCGTGGGCAGACAGTAAGTTGTGCACTGAAATTTAAGATTGTGGTTGAAAATCTTGCAATGTAGTATGTGGAACTAGAAATCCTGGATGATTTCCCCACGTGGCTGAATCTGTTTTAGTGGGCAGTGTACTTCCTATAGTAGGGCTCAAGATCCTCTTTGGTCACATATGAGATTTGGGCAAATGCACACTTTGCTTTGAAAGTAGAGAATCGTGGCGGACATAATAAAGTGCCAATTTAAATACTGGAAGAGTCATTGGACAGGGAAAAAGGATCAACTCAGAATCGAATAACAGCAGCTAAACACAATGGGGCTCCCCAAAGATCTGGCACCCTCCATATGAGTATCACTGTGCTGGAGTCTAACAATAACGCCCCTGCATTTGATGGAAACAGCTACACTATCTGCCTAGTGGAGAATGTGGACAAAGGCATCCTGGTTATTGACTGAATGGCACCGATTTAAATGAAGGAGGAAATGGAAGGAGAGAGGAAATTGTTGGCAGCAACACGACAATCAATGTTCCGAAAATGTTTTCTATCGATCCTGATAACGGGGAGTTAGGGGTGGAAGGTGAAGTGAATTGTGGAGAATATAATGTGGGAGTGCAGGCGCGGGAGGGAAGTCAGTTAGCGTTGCACAGTTCTTGTAAATGTTGTGAATGGCAATGGCAATGTCCCAGCAGTGAGGGTAAATTCCCTTTCTAATCCTATCGGGGAAGACACTGCAGCTGGGACGATGGTCGGTCTGCTCAGCGTCATAGACCAGGGATCCGAGGACAACGGGAAGATCAGCGGCCACATTCTGCAGAACGTACCGTTTCAGCTGCTGTCCCTGCGGAAAACACATTCTCCTTGGTGACCAGCGGCGTCTTGGGCAGAGGGGCGGCCACCGACAACATCACTATAGTTGCCTGTGATTGCGGCTCCCCTCCCCTATGCCCTCTATAGCAGGGGAACCCTCCCAGTGCGCATTTCTGATGTAAGTTACATCACAAGGGGTGGCAGTCACCCCTTCCCCAGGCCAGGAGCCTGAGCCTCAGACTCTTTGGTGTCCCGCCTTGATCCAGGGCCTGGGCTAATTGACTGTTTGTTTCCCTGCCAGCCTGAGCACAGGCCTGGGCCCCCAGCTGCAAGTGGAGACTGCTTCGTTCCCCACGGTGGCTGAAGTATCATTAACGTAGTGAGGCAGAGTGGCCTCCTGAGGAGCGAGAGTGGGAGTGTCCCCGATTGAGCCACTACAATACATATAGTAATTGTAAAGTTCTTCTTTTAGGCTTGTAGCTGTGATGGAATAAACTGCTGTCTTAAGTCAAGTCTCTGGCTGCTTCCAAATCATTGAAAGGTCCTCAGTCCATGGGTTAGAATGCGCCCGTTAGTATAGTCCAGAGGCTTGGGCAGGATAGAGGCTGGAGCAGGATAGAGGCAAAATGGAGGGGTTTCCAGGGCCATTTATATCCTCTGCCATGTGGAGGGAAACCCATTGCTTCAAACAAAAACCTCAGCCCAGCTAGTAGAGAATCACAGGTGACCAGATAGTGTTTGGAGTCACATGGGCAAGTCACATGTTCATGCCCAGTTTCGCTCAGTCATTGCAGGAGGCCACTACCTATTTTCCAGAGAGCACATTTGCGGGACAGTCCACTCAATGTAGAGGGGTGTCTACTATGGTCCGTTGTGAGTTAAGTGTCCTTTTGACGAGCCACTCAATTTGAATAGTCCCTCCAAGATGTGCTGGCTAACTGCTTCATGAGCAAGCATTACCGCAGGAGCAAACATTTGAAATCCAGGTCTAGAGCCAATGTTCATAATTTCAAATACAAACGTAATACATGATTACAGATAGCGGAATCACAATCTGTGACTCATAACCTTTTCATAGACATCTTACATGCCACATTTTACACAAGATGTGTTGCAAATATATAACTGTGGTTGCAACAATGATCTACATGATCATATTTTAATCAGGTAAGGTCACACATGTGTTCTATATATAAATCTATAGTATTTACAGCTATATAATCTCTCTCCAGGTATCGCAGAGAGTCAGATCTACCACTCTAGGGGTATCTATCATTGCAGTGTGATTCCTTGAACATCAGTGCCCCTCAGTCCCTCCTATTCTCTCCCTGTAGCAAATAATTGTTTAGTTTTAAGTGGGCTGTAATACTTTGCTCTAATTTTGGCTGTTGTGTTTAGTGTGTGGGTGCTGGGTGGTGCTGGTGGCCTGTGATACACAGGAGGTCACACTAGAAGACCTGGTTGCCCCCTCTGGCGTTTGACTCTGTGATTCTTTGCTTTTTGAATACTGCTAGTAGATGGATGAAATTAAAATCAAATGCTAACTGATAATTTTTAAAAACTATTGCCTTTTTGATAGAATCAACACATTCGCTGTAATAATCCATTTAGACTCAAGCTGTCGCTGCTGTCCATCACTATCATACTAGCTTTCCCTACGCAGAACACTCTTCTAGTAAAGGCAAACACGGAAGGGATTTTTCCTGTGGGAACGGATGACAAAGGGAAAAACAAGGAAAAGACTCGATGTTAGCTTTTCGCAATTGAGTTATACAAAAGCATTCCACTGAAATCTGAAATAGTCTTGTTCTTCGGCAGAAGATACTGAACAAGGCTTTATTTGTGGAGAGGTTGACACTATGAAGGGGATAAATGAAAGCAGGTATCGGGTTCGGAAATAGCCCTTCTTTCCTTTCTTTCTAACCTGTTCTGCTTTTGTTCTGCAATCGCTGGATGGGATGCTGTTCGGTACTGTAGATGCTATTCGGTTCCCGCGAATTAGAGCCTGGTACCTTTAGTATAGGGGTTATTGCCGATGAGCTGGGGCTGGGTATCAAACATGTCTCCTCGCCGCGGCGGATCGTGTTTTGTGCAGGGAACTGAACGAAAGCTTGGAGAAGTGAATTTGCAGAATGGGGCCCTTATTGTCAGTGAGACGATGGACAGAGGAGAGCTATGTGGGCGAACAGGAAGCTGTCAGATGAAATTTGAGCTTGTCATTGAAAATCCTCTCTCCTACACTATTGTCGGCTGGCAGTCCTGGTTACAAATGACAGCTCGAGCAGATTTCTCCAGAGTGGAGAAGTATCGCTCCCAGGAGCTGAGGCAGCAATGCCTGGCACGGTGTTCCCACCAGTCGCCTCTCACGATCCGGATGTTGGGAATACTTCTTTGGCCCCTTACAAACTTAGGAGAAGCGAGCATTTGCTTTAAAAGTACATACGTGTCGTGAATGGAATAAAATCCCAATGTTAGTGTTACAAAAGTCACTGCAGGGAGAACAAGAGCCGATCCAAAATATCACTGTAAAAGCGAAAGACAACGGGATTTCCCAAAGATACGTCTGCATCGGTGTGCTGGATTCCAACGCTGCCGGTCCCGTGCTTGGTTAAAACAGCTACGCTGCCAGACGAGCGGAGGATGTGGTCAAAGACGTATTGATTATTCAGCTGAATGCTACTGATGTATTTGAATGGAAGAAAAGAGTACACTTTGGGCACTAACTCTGCACCTGAAGTGCAGAGACTATTTTCTACCGAGCGTGATACCGGGCAGATACTGGAAGGGGGTGGGGGGTGGATTTTGAGAGAAGGTGCAGAATATGATGTGGAAGTGCAGGCGCGGGAGGAAAGTCAGTTACTATTGGCATCCCATTGCAGTTCTTGTAAAGGTTGTGAATGGCAATGGCAATGTCCCAGCAGTGACGGTAAATTCCCTTTCTAATCCTATCGGGGAAGACACTGCAGCTGGGACGATGGTCGGTCTGCTCAGTGTCATAGACCGGGGATCCGAAGACAACGGGAAGATCAGCGGCCACATTCTGCAGAACGTACCGTTTCTGAGTAACGGCTCGTTACTGAGTGTCTGAAGCGCTAGCCTGGTGCTTTTATGGGGAATATGGCCGAGTATCTAGAACTGGATAATATCAGAAACCTGCCAGCTCGCAGGCTGCGGACTGTGTCAGGAAAGAGAATCTGTGGAGCTGAAAATGCAGAATGGAGGCGCTGATCGTCACTGTGAAAATGGACAGAGCAGAGCTGCGTGGGCAGACAGTAAGTTGTGCACTGAAATTTAAGATTGTGGTTGAAAATCTTGCAATGTAGTATGTGGAACTAGAAATCCTGGATGATTTCCCCACGTGGCTGAATCTGTTTTAGTGGGCAGTGTACTTCCTATAGTAGGGCTCAAGATCCTCTTTGGTCACATATGAGATTTGGGCAAATGCACACTTTGCTTTGAAAGTAGAGAATCGTGGCGGACATAATAAAGTGCCAATTTAAATACTGGAAGAGTCATTGGACAGGGAAAAAGGATCAACTCAGAATCGAATAACAGCAGCTAAACACAATGGGGCTCCCCAAAGATCTGGCACCCTCCATATGAGTATCACTGTGCTGGAGTCTAACAATAACGCCCCTGCATTTGATGGAAACAGCTACACTATCTGCCTAGTGGAGAATGTGGACAAAGGCATCCTGGTTATTGACTGAATGGCACCGATTTAAATGAAGGAGGAAATGGAAGGAGAGAGGAAATTGTTGGCAGCAACACGACAATCAATGTTCCGAAAATGTTTTCTATCGATCCTGATAACGGGGAGTTAGGGGTGGAAGGTGAAGTGAATTGTGGAGAATATAATGTGGGAGTGCAGGCGCGGGAGGGAAGTCAGTTAGCGTTGCACAGTTCTTGTAAATGTTGTGAATGGCAATGGCAATGTCCCAGCAGTGAGGGTAAATTCCCTTTCTAATCCTATCGGGGAAGACACTGCAGCTGGGACGATGGTCGGTCTGCTCAGCGTCATAGACCAGGGATCCGAGGACAACGGGAAGATCAGCGGCCACATTCTGCAGAACGTACCGTTTCAGCTGCTGTCCCTGCGGAAAACACATTCTCCTTGGTGACCAGCGGCGTCTTGGGCAGAGGGGCGGCCACTGACAACATCACTATAGTTGCCTGTGATTGCGGCTCCCCTCCCCTATGCCCTCTATAGCAGGGGAACCCTCCCAGTGCGCATTTCTGATGTAAGTTACATCACAAGGGGTGGCAGTCACCCCTTCCCCAGGCCAGGAGCCTGAGCCTCAGACTCTTTGGTGTCCCGCCTTGATCCAGGGCCTGGGCTAATTGACTGTTTGTTTCCCTGCCAGCCTGAGCACAGGCCTGGGCCCCCAGCTGCAAGTGGAGACTGCTTCGTTCCCCACGGTGGCTGAAGTATCATTAACGTAGTGAGGCAGAGTGGCCTCCTGAGGAGCGAGAGTGGGAGTGTCCCCGATTGAGCCACTACAATACATATAGTAATTGTAAAGTTCTTCTTTTAGGCTTGTAGCTGTGATGGAATAAACTGCTGTCTTAAGTCAAGTCTCTGGCTGCTTCCAAATCATTGAAAGGTCCTCAGTCCATGGGTTAGAATGCGCCCGTTAGTATAGTCCAGAGGCTTGGGCAGGATAGAGGCTGGAGCAGGATAGAGGCAAAATGGAGGGGTTTCCAGGGCCATTTATATCCTCTGCCATGTGGAGGGAAACCCATTGCTTCAAACAAAAACCTCAGCCCAGCTAGTAGAGAATCACAGGTGACCAGATAGTGTTTGGAGTCACATGGGCAAGTCACATGTTCATGCCCAGTTTCGCTCAGTCATTGCAGGAGGCCACTACCTATTTTCCAGAGAGCACATTTGCGGGACAGTCCACTCAATGTAGAGGGGTGTCTACTATGGTCCGTTGTGAGTTAAGTGTCCTTTTGACGAGCCACTCAATTTGAATAGTCCCTCCAAGATGTGCTGGCTAACTGCTTCATGAGCAAGCATTACCGCAGGAGCAAACATTTGAAATCCAGGTCTAGAGCCAATGTTCATAATTTCAAATACAAAAGTAATACATGATTACAGATAGCGGAATCACAATCTGTGACTCATAACCTCTTCATAGACATCTTACATGCCACATTTTACACAAGATGTGTTGCAAATATATAACTGTGGTTGCAACAATGATCTACATGATCATATTTTAATCAGGTAAGGTCACACATGTGTTCTATATATAAATCTATAGTATTTACAGCTATATAATCTCTCTCCAGGTATCGCAGAGAGTCAGATCTACCACTCTAGGGGTATCTATCATTGCAGTGTGATTCCTTGAACATCAGTGCCCCTCAGTCCCTCCTATTCTCTCCCTGTAGCAAATAATTGTTTAGTTTTAAGTGGGCTGTAATACTTTGCTCTAATTTTGGCTGTTGTGTTTAGTGTGTGGGTGCTGGGTGGTGCTGGTGGCCTGTGATACACAGGAGGTCACACTAGAAGACCTGGTTGCCCCCTCTGGCGTTTGACTCTGTGATTCTTTGCTTTTTGAATACTGCTAGTAGATGGATGAAATTAAAATCAAATGCTAACTGATAATTTTTAAAAACTATTGCCTTTTTGATAGAATCAACACATTCGCTGTAATAATCCATTTAGACTCAAGCTGTCGCTGCTGTCCATCACTATCATACTAGCTTTCCCTACGCAGAACACTCTTCTAGTAAAGGCAAACACGGAAGGGATTTTTCCTGTGGGAACGGATGACAAAGGGAAAAACAAGGAAAAGACTCGATGTTAGCTTTTCGCAATTGAGTTATACAAAAGCATTCCACTGAAATCTGAAATAGTCTTGTTCTTCGGCAGAAGATACTGAACAAGGCTTTATTTGTGGAGAGGTTGACACTATGAAGGGGATAAATGAAAGCAGGTATCGGGTTCGGAAATAGCCCTTCTTTCCTTTCTTTCTAACCTGTTCTGCTTTTGTTCTGCAATCGCTGGATGGGATGCTGTTCGGTACTGTAGATGCTATTCGGTTCCCGCGAATTAGAGCCTGGTACCTTTAGTATAGGGGTTATTGCCGATGAGCTGGGGCTGGGTATCAAACATGTCTCCTCGCCGCGGCGGATCGTGTTTTGTGCAGGGAACTGAACGAAAGCTTGGAGAAGTGAATTTGCAGAATGGGGCCCTTATTGTCAGTGAGACGATGGACAGAGGAGAGCTATGTGGGCGAACAGGAAGCTGTCAGATGAAATTTGAGCTTGTCATTGAAAATCCTCTCTCCTACACTATTGTCGGCTGGCAGTCCTGGTTACAAATGACAGCTCGAGCAGATTTCTCCAGAGTGGAGAAGTATCGCTCCCAGGAGCTGAGGCAGCAATGCCTGGCACGGTGTTCCCACCAGTCGCCTCTCACGATCCGGATGTTGGGAATACTTCTTTGGCCCCTTACAAACTTAGGAGAAGCGAGCATTTGCTTTAAAAGTACATACGTGTCGTGAATGGAATAAAATCCCAATGTTAGTGTTACAAAAGTCACTGCAGGGAGAACAAGAGCCGATCCAAAATATCACTGTAAAAGCGAAAGACAACGGGATTTCCCAAAGATACGTCTGCATCGGTGTGCTGGATTCCAACGCTGCCGGTCCCGTGCTTGGTTAAAACAGCTACGCTGCCAGACGAGCGGAGGATGTGGTCAAAGACGTATTGATTATTCAGCTGAATGCTACTGATGTATTTGAATGGAAGAAAAGAGTACACTTTGGGCACTAACTCTGCACCTGAAGTGCAGAGACTATTTTCTACCGAGCGTGATACCGGGCAGATACTGGAAGGGGGTGGGGGGTGGATTTTGAGAGAAGGTGCAGAATATGATGTGGAAGTGCAGGCGCGGGAGGAAAGTCAGTTACTATTGGCATCCCATTGCAGTTCTTGTAAAGGTTGTGAATGGCAATGGCAATGTCCCAGCAGTGACGGTAAATTCCCTTTCTAATCCTATCGGGGAAGACACTGCAGCTGGGACGATGGTCGGTCTGCTCAGTGTCATAGACCGGGGATCCGAAGACAACGGGAAGATCAGCGGCCACATTCTGCAGAACGTACCGTTTCTGAGTAACGGCTCGTTACTGAGTGTCTGAAGCGCTAGCCTGGTGCTTTTATGGGGAATATGGCCGAGGATCTAGAACTGGATAATATCAGAAACCTGCCAGCTCGCAGGCTGCGGACTGTGTCAGGAAAGAGAATCTGTGGAGCTGAAAATGCAGAATGGAGGCGCTGATCGTCACTGTGAAAATGGACAGAGCAGAGCTGCGTGGGCAGACAGTAAGTTGTGCACTGAAATTTAAGATTGTGGTTGAAAATCTTGCAATGTAGTATGTGGAACTAGAAATCCTGGATGATTTCCCCACGTGGCTGAATCTGTTTTAGTGGGCAGTGTACTTCCTATAGTAGGGCTCAAGATCCTCTTTGGTCACATATGAGATTTGGGCAAATGCACACTTTGCTTTGAAAGTAGAGAATCGTGGCGGACATAATAAAGTGCCAATTTAAATACTGGAAGAGTCATTGGACAGGGAAAAAGGATCAACTCAGAATCGAATAACAGCAGCTAAACACAATGGGGCTCCCCAAAGATCTGGCACCCTCCATATGAGTATCACTGTGCTGGAGTCTAACAATAACGCCCCTGCATTTGATGGAAACAGCTACACTATCTGCCTAGTGGAGAATGTGGACAAAGGCATCCTGGTTATTGACTGAATGGCACCGATTTAAATGAAGGAGGAAATGGAAGGAGAGAGGAAATTGTTGGCAGCAACACGACAATCAATGTTCCGAAAATGTTTTCTATCGATCCTGATAACGGGGAGTTAGGGGTGGAAGGTGAAGTGAATTGTGGAGAATATAATGTGGGAGTGCAGGCGCGGGAGGGAAGTCAGTTAGCGTTGCACAGTTCTTGTAAATGTTGTGAATGGCAATGGCAATGTCCCAGCAGTGAGGGTAAATTCCCTTTCTAATCCTATCGGGGAAGACACTGCAGCTGGGACGATGGTCGGTCTGCTCAGCGTCATAGACCAGGGATCCGAGGACAACGGGAAGATCAGCGGCCACATTCTGCAGAACGTACCGTTTCAGCTGCTGTCCCTGCGGAAAACACATTCTCCTTGGTGACCAGCGGCGTCTTGGGCAGAGGGGCGGCCACCGACAACATCACTATAGTTGCCTGTGATTGCGGCTCCCCTCCCCTATGCCCTCTATAGCAGGGGAACCCTCCCAGTGCGCATTTCTGATGTAAGTTACATCACAAGGGGTGGCAGTCACCCCTTCCCCAGGCCAGGAGCCTGAGCCTCAGACTCTTTGGTGTCCCGCCTTGATCCAGGGCCTGGGCTAATTGACTGTTTGTTTCCCTGCCAGCCTGAGCACAGGCCTGGGCCCCCAGCTGCAAGTGGAGACTGCTTCGTTCCCCACGGTGGCTGAAGTATCATTAACGTAGTGAGGCAGAGTGGCCTCCTGAGGAGCGAGAGTGGGAGTGTCCCCGATTGAGCCACTACAATACATATAGTAATTGTAAAGTTCTTCTTTTAGGCTTGTAGCTGTGATGGAATAAACTGCTGTCTTAAGTCAAGTCTCTGGCTGCTTCCAAATCATTGAAAGGTCCTCAGTCCATGGGTTAGAATGCGCCCGTTAGTATAGTCCAGAGGCTTGGGCAGGATAGAGGCTGGAGCAGGATAGAGGCAAAATGGAGGGGTTTCCAGGGCCATTTATATCCTCTGCCATGTGGAGGGAAACCCATTGCTTCAAACAAAAACCTCAGCCCAGCTAGTAGAGAATCACAGGTGACCAGATAGTGTTTGGAGTCACATGGGCAAGTCACATGTTCATGCCCAGTTTCGCTCAGTCATTGCAGGAGGCCACTACCTATTTTCCAGAGAGCACATTTGCGGGACAGTCCACTCAATGTAGAGGGGTGTCTACTATGGTCCGTTGTGAGTTAAGTGTCCTTTTGACGAGCCACTCAATTTGAATAGTCCCTCCAAGATGTGCTGGCTAACTGCTTCATGAGCAAGCATTACCGCAGGAGCAAACATTTGAAATCCAGGTCTAGAGCCAATGTTCATAATTTCAAATACAAAAGTAATACATGATTACAGATAGCGGAATCACAATCTGTGACTCATAACCTCTTCATAGACATCTTACATGCCACATTTTACACAAGATGTGTTGCAAATATATAACTGTGGTTGCAACAATGATCTACATGATCATATTTTAATCAGGTAAGGTCACACATGTGTTCTATATATAAATCTATAGTATTTACAGCTATATAATCTCTCTCCAGGTATCGCAGAGAGTCAGATCTACCACTCTAGGGGTATCTATCATTGCAGTGTGATTCCTTGAACATCAGTGCCCCTCAGTCCCTCCTATTCTCTCCCTGTAGCAAATAATTGTTTAGTTTTAAGTGGGCTGTAATACTTTGCTCTAATTTTGGCTGTTGTGTTTAGTGTGTGGGTGCTGGGTGGTGCTGGTGGCCTGTGATACACAGGAGGTCACACTAGAAGACCTGGTTGCCCCCTCTGGCGTTTGACTCTGTGATTCTTTGCTTTTTGAATACTGCTAGTAGATGGATGAAATTAAAATCAAATGCTAACTGATAATTTTTAAAAACTATTGCCTTTTTGATAGAATCAACACATTCGCTGTAATAATCCATTTAGACTCAAGCTGTCGCTGCTGTCCATCACTATCATACTAGCTTTCCCTACGCAGAACACTCTTCTAGTAAAGGCAAACACGGAAGGGATTTTTCCTGTGGGAACGGATGACAAAGGGAAAAACAAGGAAAAGACTCGATGTTAGCTTTTCGCAATTGAGTTATACAAAAGCATTCCACTGAAATCTGAAATAGTCTTGTTCTTCGGCAGAAGATACTGAACAAGGCTTTATTTGTGGAGAGGTTGACACTATGAAGGGGATAAATGAAAGCAGGTATCGGGTTCGGAAATAGCCCTTCTTTCCTTTCTTTCTAACCTGTTCTGCTTTTGTTCTGCAATCGCTGGATGGGATGCTGTTCGGTACTGTAGATGCTATTCGGTTCCCGCGAATTAGAGCCTGGTACCTTTAGTATAGGGGTTATTGCCGATGAGCTGGGGCTGGGTATCAAACATGTCTCCTCGCCGCGGCGGATCGTGTTTTGTGCAGGGAACTGAACGAAAGCTTGGAGAAGTGAATTTGCAGAATGGGGCCCTTATTGTCAGTGAGACGATGGACAGAGGAGAGCTATGTGGGCGAACAGGAAGCTGTCAGATGAAATTTGAGCTTGTCATTGAAAATCCTCTCTCCTACACTATTGTCGGCTGGCAGTCCTGGTTACAAATGACAGCTCGAGCAGATTTCTCCAGAGTGGAGAAGTATCGCTCCCAGGAGCTGAGGCAGCAATGCCTGGCACGGTGTTCCCACCAGTCGCCTCTCACGATCCGGATGTTGGGAATACTTCTTTGGCCCCTTACAAACTTAGGAGAAGCGAGCATTTGCTTTAAAAGTACATACGTGTCGTGAATGGAATAAAATCCCAATGTTAGTGTTACAAAAGTCACTGCAGGGAGAACAAGAGCCGATCCAAAATATCACTGTAAAAGCGAAAGACAACGGGATTTCCCAAAGATACGTCTGCATCGGTGTGCTGGATTCCAACGCTGCCGGTCCCGTGCTTGGTTAAAACAGCTACGCTGCCAGACGAGCGGAGGATGTGGTCAAAGACGTATTGATTATTCAGCTGAATGCTACTGATGTATTTGAATGGAAGAAAAGAGTACACTTTGGGCACTAACTCTGCACCTGAAGTGCAGAGACTATTTTCTACCGAGCGTGATACCGGGCAGATACTGGAAGGGGGTGGGGGGTGGATTTTGAGAGAAGGTGCAGAATATGATGTGGAAGTGCAGGCGCGGGAGGAAAGTCAGTTACTATTGGCATCCCATTGCAGTTCTTGTAAAGGTTGTGAATGGCAATGGCAATGTCCCAGCAGTGACGGTAAATTCCCTTTCTAATCCTATCGGGGAAGACACTGCAGCTGGGACGATGGTCGGTCTGCTCAGTGTCATAGACCGGGGATCCGAAGACAACGGGAAGATCAGCGGCCACATTCTGCAGAACGTACCGTTTCTGAGTAACGGCTCGTTACTGAGTGTCTGAAGCGCTAGCCTGGTGCTTTTATGGGGAATATGGCCGAGGATCTAGAACTGGATAATATCAGAAACCTGCCAGCTCGCAGGCTGCGGACTGTGTCAGGAAAGAGAATCTGTGGAGCTGAAAATGCAGAATGGAGGCGCTGATCGTCACTGTGAAAATGGACAGAGCAGAGCTGCGTGGGCAGACAGTAAGTTGTGCACTGAAATTTAAGATTGTGGTTGAAAATCTTGCAATGTAGTATGTGGAACTAGAAATCCTGGATGATTTCCCCACGTGGCTGAATCTGTTTTAGTGGGCAGTGTACTTCCTATAGTAGGGCTCAAGATCCTCTTTGGTCACATATGAGATTTGGGCAAATGCACACTTTGCTTTGAAAGTAGAGAATCGTGGCGGACATAATAAAGTGCCAATTTAAATACTGGAAGAGTCATTGGACAGGGAAAAAGGATCAACTCAGAATCGAATAACAGCAGCTAAACACAATGGGGCTCCCCAAAGATCTGGCACCCTCCATATGAGTATCACTGTGCTGGAGTCTAACAATAACGCCCCTGCATTTGATGGAAACAGCTACACTATCTGCCTAGTGGAGAATGTGGACAAAGGCATCCTGGTTATTGACTGAATGGCACCGATTTAAATGAAGGAGGAAATGGAAGGAGAGAGGAAATTGTTGGCAGCAACACGACAATCAATGTTCCGAAAATGTTTTCTATCGATCCTGATAACGGGGAGTTAGGGGTGGAAGGTGAAGTGAATTGTGGAGAATATAATGTGGGAGTGCAGGCGCGGGAGGGAAGTCAGTTAGCGTTGCACAGTTCTTGTAAATGTTGTGAATGGCAATGGCAATGTCCCAGCAGTGAGGGTAAATTCCCTTTCTAATCCTATCGGGGAAGACACTGCAGCTGGGACGATGGTCGGTCTGCTCAGCGTCATAGACCAGGGATCCGAGGACAACGGGAAGATCAGCGGCCACATTCTGCAGAACGTACCGTTTCAGCTGCTGTCCCTGCGGAAAACACATTCTCCTTGGTGACCAGCGGCGTCTTGGGCAGAGGGGCGGCCACCGACAACATCACTATAGTTGCCTGTGATTGCGGCTCCCCTCCCCTATGCCCTCTATAGCAGGGGAACCCTCCCAGTGCGCATTTCTGATGTAAGTTACATCACAAGGGGTGGCAGTCACCCCTTCCCCAGGCCAGGAGCCTGAGCCTCAGACTCTTTGGTGTCCCGCCTTGATCCAGGGCCTGGGCTAATTGACTGTTTGTTTCCCTGCCAGCCTGAGCACAGGCCTGGGCCCCCAGCTGCAAGTGGAGACTGCTTCGTTCCCCACGGTGGCTGAAGTATCATTAACGTAGTGAGGCAGAGTGGCCTCCTGAGGAGCGAGAGTGGGAGTGTCCCCGATTGAGCCACTACAATACATATAGTAATTGTAAAGTTCTTCTTTTAGGCTTGTAGCTGTGATGGAATAAACTGCTGTCTTAAGTCAAGTCTCTGGCTGCTTCCAAATCATTGAAAGGTCCTCAGTCCATGGGTTAGAATGCGCCCGTTAGTATAGTCCAGAGGCTTGGGCAGGATAGAGGCTGGAGCAGGATAGAGGCAAAATGGAGGGGTTTCCAGGGCCATTTATATCCTCTGCCATGTGGAGGGAAACCCATTGCTTCAAACAAAAACCTCAGCCCAGCTAGTAGAGAATCACAGGTGACCAGATAGTGTTTGGAGTCACATGGGCAAGTCACATGTTCATGCCCAGTTTCGCTCAGTCATTGCAGGAGGCCACTACCTATTTTCCAGAGAGCACATTTGCGGGACAGTCCACTCAATGTAGAGGGGTGTCTACTATGGTCCGTTGTGAGTTAAGTGTCCTTTTGACGAGCCACTCAATTTGAATAGTCCCTCCAAGATGTGCTGGCTAACTGCTTCATGAGCAAGCATTACCGCAGGAGCAAACATTTGAAATCCAGGTCTAGAGCCAATGTTCATAATTTCAAATACAAAAGTAATACATGATTACAGATAGCGGAATCACAATCTGTGACTCATAACCTCTTCATAGACATCTTACATGCCACATTTTACACAAGATGTGTTGCAAATATATAACTGTGGTTGCAACAATGATCTACATGATCATATTTTAATCAGGTAAGGTCACACATGTGTTCTATATATAAATCTATAGTATTTACAGCTATATAATCTCTCTCCAGGTATCGCAGAGAGTCAGATCTACCACTCTAGGGGTATCTATCATTGCAGTGTGATTCCTTGAACATCAGTGCCCCTCAGTCCCTCCTATTCTCTCCCTGTAGCAAATAATTGTTTAGTTTTAAGTGGGCTGTAATACTTTGCTCTAATTTTGGCTGTTGTGTTTAGTGTGTGGGTGCTGGGTGGTGCTGGTGGCCTGTGATACACAGGAGGTCACACTAGAAGACCTGGTTGCCCCCTCTGGCGTTTGACTCTGTGATTCTTTGCTTTTTGAATACTGCTAGTAGATGGATGAAATTAAAATCAAATGCTAACTGATAATTTTTAAAAACTATTGCCTTTTTGATAGAATCAACACATTCGCTGTAATAATCCATTTAGACTCAAGCTGTCGCTGCTGTCCATCACTATCATACTAGCTTTCCCTACGCAGAACACTCTTCTAGTAAAGGCAAACACGGAAGGGATTTTTCCTGTGGGAACGGATGACAAAGGGAAAAACAAGGAAAAGACTCGATGTTAGCTTTTCGCAATTGAGTTATACAAAAGCATTCCACTGAAATCTGAAATAGTCTTGTTCTTCGGCAGAAGATACTGAACAAGGCTTTATTTGTGGAGAGGTTGACACTATGAAGGGGATAAATGAAAGCAGGTATCGGGTTCGGAAATAGCCCTTCTTTCCTTTCTTTCTAACCTGTTCTGCTTTTGTTCTGCAATCGCTGGATGGGATGCTGTTCGGTACTGTAGATGCTATTCGGTTCCCGCGAATTAGAGCCTGGTACCTTTAGTATAGGGGTTATTGCCGATGAGCTGGGGCTGGGTATCAAACATGTCTCCTCGCCGCGGCGGATCGTGTTTTGTGCAGGGAACTGAACGAAAGCTTGGAGAAGTGAATTTGCAGAATGGGGCCCTTATTGTCAGTGAGACGATGGACAGAGGAGAGCTATGTGGGCGAACAGGAAGCTGTCAGATGAAATTTGAGCTTGTCATTGAAAATCCTCTCTCCTACACTATTGTCGGCTGGCAGTCCTGGTTACAAATGACAGCTCGAGCAGATTTCTCCAGAGTGGAGAAGTATCGCTCCCAGGAGCTGAGGCAGCAATGCCTGGCACGGTGTTCCCACCAGTCGCCTCTCACGATCCGGATGTTGGGAATACTTCTTTGGCCCCTTACAAACTTAGGAGAAGCGAGCATTTGCTTTAAAAGTACATACGTGTCGTGAATGGAATAAAATCCCAATGTTAGTGTTACAAAAGTCACTGCAGGGAGAACAAGAGCCGATCCAAAATATCACTGTAAAAGCGAAAGACAACGGGATTTCCCAAAGATACGTCTGCATCGGTGTGCTGGATTCCAACGCTGCCGGTCCCGTGCTTGGTTAAAACAGCTACGCTGCCAGACGAGCGGAGGATGTGGTCAAAGACGTATTGATTATTCAGCTGAATGCTACTGATGTATTTGAATGGAAGAAAAGAGTACACTTTGGGCACTAACTCTGCACCTGAAGTGCAGAGACTATTTTCTACCGAGCGTGATACCGGGCAGATACTGGAAGGGGGTGGGGGGTGGATTTTGAGAGAAGGTGCAGAATATGATGTGGAAGTGCAGGCGCGGGAGGAAAGTCAGTTACTATTGGCATCCCATTGCAGTTCTTGTAAAGGTTGTGAATGGCAATGGCAATGTCCCAGCAGTGACGGTAAATTCCCTTTCTAATCCTATCGGGGAAGACACTGCAGCTGGGACGATGGTCGGTCTGCTCAGTGTCATAGACCGGGGATCCGAAGACAACGGGAAGATCAGCGGCCACATTCTGCAGAACGTACCGTTTCTGAGTGACGGCTCGTTACTGAGTGTCTGAAGCGCTAGCCTGGTGCTTTTATGGGGAATATGGCCGAGGATCTAGAACTGGATAATATCAGAAACCTGCCAGCTCGCAGGCTGCGGACTGTGTCAGGAAAGAGAATCTGTGGAGCTGAAAATGCAGAATGGAGGCGCTGATCGTCACTGTGAAAATGGACAGAGCAGAGCTGCGTGGGCAGACAGTAAGTTGTGCACTGAAATTTAAGATTGTGGTTGAAAATCTTGCAATGTAGTATGTGGAACTAGAAATCCTGGATGATTTCCCCACGTGGCTGAATCTGTTTTAGTGGGCAGTGTACTTCCTATAGTAGGGCTCAAGATCCTCTTTGGTCACATATGAGATTTGGGCAAATGCACACTTTGCTTTGAAAGTAGAGAATCGTGGCGGACATAATAAAGTGCCAATTTAAATACTGGAAGAGTCATTGGACAGGGAAAAAGGATCAACTCAGAATCGAATAACAGCAGCTAAACACAATGGGGCTCCCCAAAGATCTGGCACCCTCCATATGAGTATCACTGTGCTGGAGTCTAACAATAACGCCCCTGCATTTGATGGAAACAGCTACACTATCTGCCTAGTGGAGAATGTGGACAAAGGCATCCTGGTTATTGACTGAATGGCACCGATTTAAATGAAGGAGGAAATGGAAGGAGAGAGGAAATTGTTGGCAGCAACACGACAATCAATGTTCCGAAAATGTTTTCTATCGATCCTGATAACGGGGAGTTAGGGGTGGAAGGTGAAGTGAATTGTGGAGAATATAATGTGGGAGTGCAGGCGCGGGAGGGAAGTCAGTTAGCGTTGCACAGTTCTTGTAAATGTTGTGAATGGCAATGGCAATGTCCCAGCAGTGAGGGTAAATTCCCTTTCTAATCCTATCGGGGAAGACACTGCAGCTGGGACGATGGTCGGTCTGCTCAGCGTCATAGACCAGGGATCCGAGGACAACGGGAAGATCAGCGGCCACATTCTGCAGAACGTACCGTTTCAGCTGCTGTCCCTGCGGAAAACACATTCTCCTTGGTGACCAGCGGCGTCTTGGGCAGAGGGGCGGCCACCGACAACATCACTATAGTTGCCTGTGATTGCGGCTCCCCTCCCCTATGCCCTCTATAGCAGGGGAACCCTCCCAGTGCGCATTTCTGATGTAAGTTACATCACAAGGGGTGGCAGTCACCCCTTCCCCAGGCCAGGAGCCTGAGCCTCAGACTCTTTGGTGTCCCGCCTTGATCCAGGGCCTGGGCTAATTGACTGTTTGTTTCCCTGCCAGCCTGAGCACAGGCCTGGGCCCCCAGCTGCAAGTGGAGACTGCTTCGTTCCCCACGGTGGCTGAAGTATCATTAACGTAGTGAGGCAGAGTGGCCTCCTGAGGAGCGAGAGTGGGAGTGTCCCCGATTGAGCCACTACAATACATATAGTAATTGTAAAGTTCTTCTTTTAGGCTTGTAGCTGTGATGGAATAAACTGCTGTCTTAAGTCAAGTCTCTGGCTGCTTCCAAATCATTGAAAGGTCCTCAGTCCATGGGTTAGAATGCGCCCGTTAGTATAGTCCAGAGGCTTGGGCAGGATAGAGGCTGGAGCAGGATAGAGGCAAAATGGAGGGGTTTCCAGGGCCATTTATATCCTCTGCCATGTGGAGGGAAACCCATTGCTTCAAACAAAAACCTCAGCCCAGCTAGTAGAGAATCACAGGTGACCAGATAGTGTTTGGAGTCACATGGGCAAGTCACATGTTCATGCCCAGTTTCGCTCAGTCATTGCAGGAGGCCACTACCTATTTTCCAGAGAGCACATTTGCGGGACAGTCCACTCAATGTAGAGGGGTGTCTACTATGGTCCGTTGTGAGTTAAGTGTCCTTTTGACGAGCCACTCAATTTGAATAGTCCCTCCAAGATGTGCTGGCTAACTGCTTCATGAGCAAGCATTACCGCAGGAGCAAACATTTGAAATCCAGGTCTAGAGCCAATGTTCATAATTTCAAATACAAAAGTAATACATGATTACAGATAGCGGAATCACAATCTGTGACTCATAACCTTTTCATAGACATCTTACATGCCACATTTTACACAAGATGTGTTGCAAATATATAACTGTGGTTGCAACAATGATCTACATGATCATATTTTAATCAGGTAAGGTCACATATGTGTTCTATATATAAATCTATAGTATTTACAGCTATATAATCTCTCTCCAGGTATCGCAGAGAGTCAGATCTACCACTCTAGGGGTATCTATCATTGCAGTGTGATTCCTTGAACATCAGTGCCCCTCAGTCCCTCCTATTCTCTCCCTGTAGCAAATAATTGTTTAGTTTTAAGTGGGCTGTAATACTTTGCTCTAATTTTGGCTGTTGTGTTTAGTGTGTGGGTGCTGGGTGGTGCTGGTGGCCTGTGATACACAGGAGGTCACACTAGAAGACCTGGTTGCCCCCTCTGGCGTTTGACTCTGTGATTCTTTGCTTTTTGAATACTGCTAGTAGATGGATGAAATTAAAATCAAATGCTAACTGATAATTTTTAAAAACTATTGCCTTTTTGATAGAATCAACACATTCGCTGTAATAATCCATTTAGACTCAAGCTGTCGCTGCTGTCCATCACTATCATACTAGCTTTCCCTACGCAGAACACTCTTCTAGTAAAGGCAAACACGGAAGGGATTTTTCCTGTGGGAACGGATGACAAAGGGAAAAACAAGGAAAAGACTCGATGTTAGCTTTTCGCAATTGAGTTATACAAAAGCATTCCACTGAAATCTGAAATAGTCTTGTTCTTCGGCAGAAGATACTGAACAAGGCTTTATTTGTGGAGAGGTTGACACTATGAAGGGGATAAATGAAAGCAGGTATCGGGTTCGGAAATAGCCCTTCTTTCCTTTCTTTCTAACCTGTTCTGCTTTTGTTCTGCAATCGCTGGATGGGATGCTGTTCGGTACTGTAGATGCTATTCGGTTCCCGCGAATTAGAGCCTGGTACCTTTAGTATAGGGGTTATTGCCGATGAGCTGGGGCTGGGTATCAAACATGTCTCCTCGCCGCGGCGGATCGTGTTTTGTGCAGGGAACTGAACGAAAGCTTGGAGAAGTGAATTTGCAGAATGGGGCCCTTATTGTCAGTGAGACGATGGACAGAGGAGAGCTATGTGGGCGAACAGGAAGCTGTCAGATGAAATTTGAGCTTGTCATTGAAAATCCTCTCTCCTACACTATTGTCGGCTGGCAGTCCTGGTTACAAATGACAGCTCGAGCAGATTTCTCCAGAGTGGAGAAGTATCGCTCCCAGGAGCTGAGGCAGCAATGCCTGGCACGGTGTTCCCACCAGTCGCCTCTCACGATCCGGATGTTGGGAATACTTCTTTGGCCCCTTACAAACTTAGGAGAAGCGAGCATTTGCTTTAAAAGTACATACGTGTCGTGAATGGAATAAAATCCCAATGTTAGTGTTACAAAAGTCACTGCAGGGAGAACAAGAGCCGATCCAAAATATCACTGTAAAAGCGAAAGACAACGGGATTTCCCAAAGATACGTCTGCATCGGTGTGCTGGATTCCAACGCTGCCGGTCCCGTGCTTGGTTAAAACAGCTACGCTGCCAGACGAGCGGAGGATGTGGTCAAAGACGTATTGATTATTCAGCTGAATGCTACTGATGTATTTGAATGGAAGAAAAGAGTACACTTTGGGCACTAACTCTGCACCTGAAGTGCAGAGACTATTTTCTACCGAGCGTGATACCGGGCAGATACTGGAAGGGGGTGGGGGGTGGATTTTGAGAGAAGGTGCAGAATATGATGTGGAAGTGCAGGCGCGGGAGGAAAGTCAGTTACTATTGGCATCCCATTGCAGTTCTTGTAAAGGTTGTGAATGGCAATGGCAATGTCCCAGCAGTGACGGTAAATTCCCTTTCTAATCCTATCGGGGAAGACACTGCAGCTGGGACGATGGTCGGTCTGCTCAGTGTCATAGACCGGGGATCCGAAGACAACGGGAAGATCAGCGGCCACATTCTGCAGAACGTACCGTTTCTGAGTAACGGCTCGTTACTGAGTGTCTGAAGCGCTAGCCTGGTGCTTTTATGGGGAATATGGCCGAGGATCTAGAACTGGATAATATCAGAAACCTGCCAGCTCGCAGGCTGCGGACTGTGTCAGGAAAGAGAATCTGTGGAGCTGAAAATGCAGAATGGAGGCGCTGATCGTCACTGTGAAAATGGACAGAGCAGAGCTGCGTGGGCAGACAGTAAGTTGTGCACTGAAATTTAAGATTGTGGTTGAAAATCTTGCAATGTAGTATGTGGAACTAGAAATCCTGGATGATTTCCCCACGTGGCTGAATCTGTTTTAGTGGGCAGTGTACTTCCTATAGTAGGGCTCAAGATCCTCTTTGGTCACATATGAGATTTGGGCAAATGCACACTTTGCTTTGAAAGTAGAGAATCGTGGCGGACATAATAAAGTGCCAATTTAAATACTGGAAGAGTCATTGGACAGGGAAAAAGGATCAACTCAGAATCGAATAACAGCAGCTAAACACAATGGGGCTCCCCAAAGATCTGGCACCCTCCATATGAGTATCACTGTGCTGGAGTCTAACAATAACGCCCCTGCATTTGATGGAAACAGCTACACTATCTGCCTAGTGGAGAATGTGGACAAAGGCATCCTGGTTATTGACTGAATGGCACCGATTTAAATGAAGGAGGAAATGGAAGGAGAGAGGAAATTGTTGGCAGCAACACGACAATCAATGTTCCGAAAATGTTTTCTATCGATCCTGATAACGGGGAGTTAGGGGTGGAAGGTGAAGTGAATTGTGGAGAATATAATGTGGGAGTGCAGGCGCGGGAGGGAAGTCAGTTAGCGTTGCACAGTTCTTGTAAATGTTGTGAATGGCAATGGCAATGTCCCAGCAGTGAGGGTAAATTCCCTTTCTAATCCTATCGGGGAAGACACTGCAGCTGGGACGATGGTCGGTCTGCTCAGCGTCATAGACCAGGGATCCGAGGACAACGGGAAGATCAGCGGCCACATTCTGCAGAACGTACCGTTTCAGCTGCTGTCCCTGCGGAAAACACATTCTCCTTGGTGACCAGCGGCGTCTTGGGCAGAGGGGCGGCCACCGACAACATCACTATAGTTGCCTGTGATTGCGGCTCCCCTCCCCTATGCCCTCTATAGCAGGGGAACCCTCCCAGTGCGCATTTCTGATGTAAGTTACATCACAAGGGGTGGCAGTCACCCCTTCCCCAGGCCAGGAGCCTGAGCCTCAGACTCTTTGGTGTCCCGCCTTGATCCAGGGCCTGGGCTAATTGACTGTTTGTTTCCCTGCCAGCCTGAGCACAGGCCTGGGCCCCCAGCTGCAAGTGGAGACTGCTTCGTTCCCCACGGTGGCTGAAGTATCATTAACGTAGTGAGGCAGAGTGGCCTCCTGAGGAGCGAGAGTGGGAGTGTCCCCGATTGAGCCACTACAATACATATAGTAATTGTAAAGTTCTTCTTTTAGGCTTGTAGCTGTGATGGAATAAACTGCTGTCTTAAGTCAAGTCTCTGGCTGCTTCCAAATCATTGAAAGGTCCTCAGTCCATGGGTTAGAATGCGCCCGTTAGTATAGTCCAGAGGCTTGGGCAGGATAGAGGCTGGAGCAGGATAGAGGCAAAATGGAGGGGTTTCCAGGGCCATTTATATCCTCTGCCATGTGGAGGGAAACCCATTGCTTCAAACAAAAACCTCAGCCCAGCTAGTAGAGAATCACAGGTGACCAGATAGTGTTTGGAGTCACATGGGCAAGTCACATGTTCATGCCCAGTTTCGCTCAGTCATTGCAGGAGGCCACTACCTATTTTCCAGAGAGCACATTTGCGGGACAGTCCACTCAATGTAGAGGGGTGTCTACTATGGTCCGTTGTGAGTTAAGTGTCCTTTTGACGAGCCACTCAATTTGAATAGTCCCTCCAAGATGTGCTGGCTAACTGCTTCATGAGCAAGCATTACCGCAGGAGCAAACATTTGAAATCCAGGTCTAGAGCCAATGTTCATAATTTCAAATACAAAAGTAATACATGATTACAGATAGCGGAATCACAATCTGTGACTCATAACCTCTTCATAGACATCTTACATGCCACATTTTACACAAGATGTGTTGCAAATATATAACTGTGGTTGCAACAATGATCTACATGATCATATTTTAATCAGGTAAGGTCACACATGTGTTCTATATATAAATCTATAGTATTTACAGCTATATAATCTCTCTCCAGGTATCGCAGAGAGTCAGATCTACCACTCTAGGGGTATCTATCATTGCAGTGTGATTCCTTGAACATCAGTGCCCCTCAGTCCCTCCTATTCTCTCCCTGTAGCAAATAATTGTTTAGTTTTAAGTGGGCTGTAATACTTTGCTCTAATTTTGGCTGTTGTGTTTAGTGTGTGGGTGCTGGGTGGTGCTGGTGGCCTGTGATACACAGGAGGTCACACTAGAAGACCTGGTTGCCCCCTCTGGCGTTTGACTCTGTGATTCTTTGCTTTTTGAATACTGCTAGTAGATGGATGAAATTAAAATCAAATGCTAACTGATAATTTTTAAAAACTATTGCCTTTTTGATAGAATCAACACATTCGCTGTAATAATCCATTTAGACTCAAGCTGTCGCTGCTGTCCATCACTATCATACTAGCTTTCCCTACGCAGAACACTCTTCTAGTAAAGGCAAACACGGAAGGGATTTTTCCTGTGGGAACGGATGACAAAGGGAAAAACAAGGAAAAGACTCGATGTTAGCTTTTCGCAATTGAGTTATACAAAAGCATTCCACTGAAATCTGAAATAGTCTTGTTCTTCGGCAGAAGATACTGAACAAGGCTTTATTTGTGGAGAGGTTGACACTATGAAGGGGATAAATGAAAGCAGGTATCGGGTTCGGAAATAGCCCTTCTTTCCTTTCTTTCTAACCTGTTCTGCTTTTGTTCTGCAATCGCTGGATGGGATGCTGTTCGGTACTGTAGATGCTATTCGGTTCCCGCGAATTAGAGCCTGGTACCTTTAGTATAGGGGTTATTGCCGATGAGCTGGGGCTGGGTATCAAACATGTCTCCTCGCCGCGGCGGATCGTGTTTTGTGCAGGGAACTGAACGAAAGCTTGGAGAAGTGAATTTGCAGAATGGGGCCCTTATTGTCAGTGAGACGATGGACAGAGGAGAGCTATGTGGGCGAACAGGAAGCTGTCAGATGAAATTTGAGCTTGTCATTGAAAATCCTCTCTCCTACACTATTGTCGGCTGGCAGTCCTGGTTACAAATGACAGCTCGAGCAGATTTCTCCAGAGTGGAGAAGTATCGCTCCCAGGAGCTGAGGCAGCAATGCCTGGCACGGTGTTCCCACCAGTCGCCTCTCACGATCCGGATGTTGGGAATACTTCTTTGGCCCCTTACAAACTTAGGAGAAGCGAGCATTTGCTTTAAAAGTACATACGTGTCGTGAATGGAATAAAATCCCAATGTTAGTGTTACAAAAGTCACTGCAGGGAGAACAAGAGCCGATCCAAAATATCACTGTAAAAGCGAAAGACAACGGGATTTCCCAAAGATACGTCTGCATCGGTGTGCTGGATTCCAACGCTGCCGGTCCCGTGCTTGGTTAAAACAGCTACGCTGCCAGACGAGCGGAGGATGTGGTCAAAGACGTATTGATTATTCAGCTGAATGCTACTGATGTATTTGAATGGAAGAAAAGAGTACACTTTGGGCACTAACTCTGCACCTGAAGTGCAGAGACTATTTTCTACCGAGCGTGATACCGGGCAGATACTGGAAGGGGGTGGGGGGTGGATTTTGAGAGAAGGTGCAGAATATGATGTGGAAGTGCAGGCGCGGGAGGAAAGTCAGTTACTATTGGCATCCCATTGCAGTTCTTGTAAAGGTTGTGAATGGCAATGGCAATGTCCCAGCAGTGACGGTAAATTCCCTTTCTAATCCTATCGGGGAAGACACTGCAGCTGGGACGATGGTCGGTCTGCTCAGTGTCATAGACCGGGGATCCGAAGACAACGGGAAGATCAGCGGCCACATTCTGCAGAACGTACCGTTTCTGAGTGACGGCTCGTTACTGAGTGTCTGAAGCGCTAGCCTGGTGCTTTTATGGGGAATATGGCCGAGGATCTAGAACTGGATAATATCAGAAACCTGCCAGCTCGCAGGCTGCGGACTGTGTCAGGAAAGAGAATCTGTGGAGCTGAAAATGCAGAATGGAGGCGCTGATCGTCACTGTGAAAATGGACAGAGCAGAGCTGCGTGGGCAGACAGTAAGTTGTGCACTGAAATTTAAGATTGTGGTTGAAAATCTTGCAATGTAGTATGTGGAACTAGAAATCCTGGATGATTTCCCCACGTGGCTGAATCTGTTTTAGTGGGCAGTGTACTTCCTATAGTAGGGCTCAAGATCCTCTTTGGTCACATATGAGATTTGGGCAAATGCACACTTTGCTTTGAAAGTAGAGAATCGTGGCGGACATAATAAAGTGCCAATTTAAATACTGGAAGAGTCATTGGACAGGGAAAAAGGATCAACTCAGAATCGAATAACAGCAGCTAAACACAATGGGGCTCCCCAAAGATCTGGCACCCTCCATATGAGTATCACTGTGCTGGAGTCTAACAATAACGCCCCTGCATTTGATGGAAACAGCTACACTATCTGCCTAGTGGAGAATGTGGACAAAGGCATCCTGGTTATTGACTGAATGGCACCGATTTAAATGAAGGAGGAAATGGAAGGAGAGAGGAAATTGTTGGCAGCAACACGACAATCAATGTTCCGAAAATGTTTTCTATCGATCCTGATAACGGGGAGTTAGGGGTGGAAGGTGAAGTGAATTGTGGAGAATATAATGTGGGAGTGCAGGCGCGGGAGGGAAGTCAGTTAGCGTTGCACAGTTCTTGTAAATGTTGTGAATGGCAATGGCAATGTCCCAGCAGTGAGGGTAAATTCCCTTTCTAATCCTATCGGGGAAGACACTGCAGCTGGGACGATGGTCGGTCTGCTCAGCGTCATAGACCAGGGATCCGAGGACAACGGGAAGATCAGCGGCCACATTCTGCAGAACGTACCGTTTCAGCTGCTGTCCCTGCGGAAAACACATTCTCCTTGGTGACCAGCGGCGTCTTGGGCAGAGGGGCGGCCACCGACAACATCACTATAGTTGCCTGTGATTGCGGCTCCCCTCCCCTATGCCCTCTATAGCAGGGGAACCCTCCCAGTGCGCATTTCTGATGTAAGTTACATCACAAGGGGTGGCAGTCACCCCTTCCCCAGGCCAGGAGCCTGAGCCTCAGACTCTTTGGTGTCCCGCCTTGATCCAGGGCCTGGGCTAATTGACTGTTTGTTTCCCTGCCAGCCTGAGCACAGGCCTGGGCCCCCAGCTGCAAGTGGAGACTGCTTCGTTCCCCACGGTGGCTGAAGTATCATTAACGTAGTGAGGCAGAGTGGCCTCCTGAGGAGCGAGAGTGGGAGTGTCCCCGATTGAGCCACTACAATACATATAGTAATTGTAAAGTTCTTCTTTTAGGCTTGTAGCTGTGATGGAATAAACTGCTGTCTTAAGTCAAGTCTCTGGCTGCTTCCAAATCATTGAAAGGTCCTCAGTCCATGGGTTAGAATGCGCCCGTTAGTATAGTCCAGAGGCTTGGGCAGGATAGAGGCTGGAGCAGGATAGAGGCAAAATGGAGGGGTTTCCAGGGCCATTTATATCCTCTGCCATGTGGAGGGAAACCCATTGCTTCAAACAAAAACCTCAGCCCAGCTAGTAGAGAATCACAGGTGACCAGATAGTGTTTGGAGTCACATGGGCAAGTCACATGTTCATGCCCAGTTTCGCTCAGTCATTGCAGGAGGCCACTACCTATTTTCCAGAGAGCACATTTGCGGGACAGTCCACTCAATGTAGAGGGGTGTCTACTATGGTCCGTTGTGAGTTAAGTGTCCTTTTGACGAGCCACTCAATTTGAATAGTCCCTCCAAGATGTGCTGGCTAACTGCTTCATGAGCAAGCATTACCGCAGGAGCAAACATTTGAAATCCAGGTCTAGAGCCAATGTTCATAATTTCAAATACAAAAGTAATACATGATTACAGATAGCGGAATCACAATCTGTGACTCATAACCTTTTCATAGACATCTTACATGCCACATTTTACACAAGATGTGTTGCAAATATATAACTGTGGTTGCAACAATGATCTACATGATCATATTTTAATCAGGTAAGGTCACATATGTGTTCTATATATAAATCTATAGTATTTACAGCTATATAATCTCTCTCCAGGTATCGCAGAGAGTCAGATCTACCACTCTAGGGGTATCTATCATTGCAGTGTGATTCCTTGAACATCAGTGCCCCTCAGTCCCTCCTATTCTCTCCCTGTAGCAAATAATTGTTTAGTTTTAAGTGGGCTGTAATACTTTGCTCTAATTTTGGCTGTTGTGTTTAGTGTGTGGGTGCTGGGTGGTGCTGGTGGCCTGTGATACACAGGAGGTCACACTAGAAGACCTGGTTGCCCCCTCTGGCGTTTGACTCTGTGATTCTTTGCTTTTTGAATACTGCTAGTAGATGGATGAAATTAAAATCAAATGCTAACTGATAATTTTTAAAAACTATTGCCTTTTTGATAGAATCAACACATTCGCTGTAATAATCCATTTAGACTCAAGCTGTCGCTGCTGTCCATCACTATCATACTAGCTTTCCCTACGCAGAACACTCTTCTAGTAAAGGCAAACACGGAAGGGATTTTTCCTGTGGGAACGGATGACAAAGGGAAAAACAAGGAAAAGACTCGATGTTAGCTTTTCGCAATTGAGTTATACAAAAGCATTCCACTGAAATCTGAAATAGTCTTGTTCTTCGGCAGAAGATACTGAACAAGGCTTTATTTGTGGAGAGGTTGACACTATGAAGGGGATAAATGAAAGCAGGTATCGGGTTCGGAAATAGCCCTTCTTTCCTTTCTTTCTAACCTGTTCTGCTTTTGTTCTGCAATCGCTGGATGGGATGCTGTTCGGTACTGTAGATGCTATTCGGTTCCCGCGAATTAGAGCCTGGTACCTTTAGTATAGGGGTTATTGCCGATGAGCTGGGGCTGGGTATCAAACATGTCTCCTCGCCGCGGCGGATCGTGTTTTGTGCAGGGAACTGAACGAAAGCTTGGAGAAGTGAATTTGCAGAATGGGGCCCTTATTGTCAGTGAGACGATGGACAGAGGAGAGCTATGTGGGCGAACAGGAAGCTGTCAGATGAAATTTGAGCTTGTCATTGAAAATCCTCTCTCCTACACTATTGTCGGCTGGCAGTCCTGGTTACAAATGACAGCTCGAGCAGATTTCTCCAGAGTGGAGAAGTATCGCTCCCAGGAGCTGAGGCAGCAATGCCTGGCACGGTGTTCCCACCAGTCGCCTCTCACGATCCGGATGTTGGGAATACTTCTTTGGCCCCTTACAAACTTAGGAGAAGCGAGCATTTGCTTTAAAAGTACATACGTGTCGTGAATGGAATAAAATCCCAATGTTAGTGTTACAAAAGTCACTGCAGGGAGAACAAGAGCCGATCCAAAATATCACTGTAAAAGCGAAAGACAACGGGATTTCCCAAAGATACGTCTGCATCGGTGTGCTGGATTCCAACGCTGCCGGTCCCGTGCTTGGTTAAAACAGCTACGCTGCCAGACGAGCGGAGGATGTGGTCAAAGACGTATTGATTATTCAGCTGAATGCTACTGATGTATTTGAATGGAAGAAAAGAGTACACTTTGGGCACTAACTCTGCACCTGAAGTGCAGAGACTATTTTCTACCGAGCGTGATACCGGGCAGATACTGGAAGGGGGTGGGGGGTGGATTTTGAGAGAAGGTGCAGAATATGATGTGGAAGTGCAGGCGCGGGAGGAAAGTCAGTTACTATTGGCATCCCATTGCAGTTCTTGTAAAGGTTGTGAATGGCAATGGCAATGTCCCAGCAGTGACGGTAAATTCCCTTTCTAATCCTATCGGGGAAGACACTGCAGCTGGGACGATGGTCGGTCTGCTCAGTGTCATAGACCGGGGATCCGAAGACAACGGGAAGATCAGCGGCCACATTCTGCAGAACGTACCGTTTCTGAGTGACGGCTCGTTACTGAGTGTCTGAAGCGCTAGCCTGGTGCTTTTATGGGGAATATGGCCGAGGATCTAGAACTGGATAATATCAGAAACCTGCCAGCTCGCAGGCTGCGGACTGTGTCAGGAAAGAGAATCTGTGGAGCTGAAAATGCAGAATGGAGGCGCTGATCGTCACTGTGAAAATGGACAGAGCAGAGCTGCGTGGGCAGACAGTAAGTTGTGCACTGAAATTTAAGATTGTGGTTGAAAATCTTGCAATGTAGTATGTGGAACTAGAAATCCTGGATGATTTCCCCACGTGGCTGAATCTGTTTTAGTGGGCAGTGTACTTCCTATAGTAGGGCTCAAGATCCTCTTTGGTCACATATGAGATTTGGGCAAATGCACACTTTGCTTTGAAAGTAGAGAATCGTGGCGGACATAATAAAGTGCCAATTTAAATACTGGAAGAGTCATTGGACAGGGAAAAAGGATCAACTCAGAATCGAATAACAGCAGCTAAACACAATGGGGCTCCCCAAAGATCTGGCACCCTCCATATGAGTATCACTGTGCTGGAGTCTAACAATAACGCCCCTGCATTTGATGGAAACAGCTACACTATCTGCCTAGTGGAGAATGTGGACAAAGGCATCCTGGTTATTGACTGAATGGCACCGATTTAAATGAAGGAGGAAATGGAAGGAGAGAGGAAATTGTTGGCAGCAACACGACAATCAATGTTCCGAAAATGTTTTCTATCGATCCTGATAACGGGGAGTTAGGGGTGGAAGGTGAAGTGAATTGTGGAGAATATAATGTGGGAGTGCAGGCGCGGGAGGGAAGTCAGTTAGCGTTGCACAGTTCTTGTAAATGTTGTGAATGGCAATGGCAATGTCCCAGCAGTGAGGGTAAATTCCCTTTCTAATCCTATCGGGGAAGACACTGCAGCTGGGACGATGGTCGGTCTGCTCAGCGTCATAGACCAGGGATCCGAGGACAACGGGAAGATCAGCGGCCACATTCTGCAGAACGTACCGTTTCAGCTGCTGTCCCTGCGGAAAACACATTCTCCTTGGTGACCAGCGGCGTCTTGGGCAGAGGGGCGGCCACCGACAACATCACTATAGTTGCCTGTGATTGCGGCTCCCCTCCCCTATGCCCTCTATAGCAGGGGAACCCTCCCAGTGCGCATTTCTGATGTAAGTTACATCACAAGGGGTGGCAGTCACCCCTTCCCCAGGCCAGGAGCCTGAGCCTCAGACTCTTTGGTGTCCCGCCTTGATCCAGGGCCTGGGCTAATTGACTGTTTGTTTCCCTGCCAGCCTGAGCACAGGCCTGGGCCCCCAGCTGCAAGTGGAGACTGCTTCGTTCCCCACGGTGGCTGAAGTATCATTAACGTAGTGAGGCAGAGTGGCCTCCTGAGGAGCGAGAGTGGGAGTGTCCCCGATTGAGCCACTACAATACATATAGTAATTGTAAAGTTCTTCTTTTAGGCTTGTAGCTGTGATGGAATAAACTGCTGTCTTAAGTCAAGTCTCTGGCTGCTTCCAAATCATTGAAAGGTCCTCAGTCCATGGGTTAGAATGCGCCCGTTAGTATAGTCCAGAGGCTTGGGCAGGATAGAGGCTGGAGCAGGATAGAGGCAAAATGGAGGGGTTTCCAGGGCCATTTATATCCTCTGCCATGTGGAGGGAAACCCATTGCTTCAAACAAAAACCTCAGCCCAGCTAGTAGAGAATCACAGGTGACCAGATAGTGTTTGGAGTCACATGGGCAAGTCACATGTTCATGCCCAGTTTCGCTCAGTCATTGCAGGAGGCCACTACCTATTTTCCAGAGAGCACATTTGCGGGACAGTCCACTCAATGTAGAGGGGTGTCTACTATGGTCCGTTGTGAGTTAAGTGTCCTTTTGACGAGCCACTCAATTTGAATAGTCCCTCCAAGATGTGCTGGCTAACTGCTTCATGAGCAAGCATTACCGCAGGAGCAAACATTTGAAATCCAGGTCTAGAGCCAATGTTCATAATTTCAAATACAAAAGGAATACATGATTACAGATAGCGGAATCACAATCTGTGACTCATAACCTTTTCATAGACATCTTACATGCCACATTTTACACAAGATGTGTTGCAAATATATAACTGTGGTTGCAACAATGATCTACATGATCATATTTTAATCAGGTAAGGTCACACATGTGTTCTATATATAAATCTATAGTATTTACAGCTATATAATCTCTCTCCAGGTATCGCAGAGAGTCAGATCTACCACTCTAGGGGTATCTATCATTGCAGTGTGATTCCTTGAACATCAGTGCCCCTCAGTCCCTCCTATTCTCTCCCTGTAGCAAATAATTGTTTAGTTTTAAGTGGGCTGTAATACTTTGCTCTAATTTTGGCTGTTGTGTTTAGTGTGTGGGTGCTGGGTGGTGCTGGTGGCCTGTGATACACAGGAGGTCACACTAGAAGACCTGGTTGCCCCCTCTGGCGTTTGACTCTGTGATTCTTTGCTTTTTGAATACTGCTAGTAGATGGATGAAATTAAAATCAAATGCTAACTGATAATTTTTAAAAACTATTGCCTTTTTGATAGAATCAACACATTCGCTGTAATAATCCATTTAGACTCAAGCTGTCGCTGCTGTCCATCACTATCATACTAGCTTTCCCTACGCAGAACACTCTTCTAGTAAAGGCAAACACGGAAGGGATTTTTCCTGTGGGAACGGATGACAAAGGGAAAAACAAGGAAAAGACTCGATGTTAGCTTTTCGCAATTGAGTTATACAAAAGCATTCCACTGAAATCTGAAATAGTCTTGTTCTTCGGCAGAAGATACTGAACAAGGCTTTATTTGTGGAGAGGTTGACACTATGAAGGGGATAAATGAAAGCAGGTATCGGGTTCGGAAATAGCCCTTCTTTCCTTTCTTTCTAACCTGTTCTGCTTTTGTTCTGCAATCGCTGGATGGGATGCTGTTCGGTACTGTAGATGCTATTCGGTTCCCGCGAATTAGAGCCTGGTACCTTTAGTATAGGGGTTATTGCCGATGAGCTGGGGCTGGGTATCAAACATGTCTCCTCGCCGCGGCGGATCGTGTTTTGTGCAGGGAACTGAACGAAAGCTTGGAGAAGTGAATTTGCAGAATGGGGCCCTTATTGTCAGTGAGACGATGGACAGAGGAGAGCTATGTGGGCGAACAGGAAGCTGTCAGATGAAATTTGAGCTTGTCATTGAAAATCCTCTCTCCTACACTATTGTCGGCTGGCAGTCCTGGTTACAAATGACAGCTCGAGCAGATTTCTCCAGAGTGGAGAAGTATCGCTCCCAGGAGCTGAGGCAGCAATGCCTGGCACGGTGTTCCCACCAGTCGCCTCTCACGATCCGGATGTTGGGAATACTTCTTTGGCCCCTTACAAACTTAGGAGAAGCGAGCATTTGCTTTAAAAGTACATACGTGTCGTGAATGGAATAAAATCCCAATGTTAGTGTTACAAAAGTCACTGCAGGGAGAACAAGAGCCGATCCAAAATATCACTGTAAAAGCGAAAGACAACGGGATTTCCCAAAGATACGTCTGCATCGGTGTGCTGGATTCCAACGCTGCCGGTCCCGTGCTTGGTTAAAACAGCTACGCTGCCAGACGAGCGGAGGATGTGGTCAAAGACGTATTGATTATTCAGCTGAATGCTACTGATGTATTTGAATGGAAGAAAAGAGTACACTTTGGGCACTAACTCTGCACCTGAAGTGCAGAGACTATTTTCTACCGAGCGTGATACCGGGCAGATACTGGAAGGGGGTGGGGGGTGGATTTTGAGAGAAGGTGCAGAATATGATGTGGAAGTGCAGGCGCGGGAGGAAAGTCAGTTACTATTGGCATCCCATTGCAGTTCTTGTAAAGGTTGTGAATGGCAATGGCAATGTCCCAGCAGTGACGGTAAATTCCCTTTCTAATCCTATCGGGGAAGACACTGCAGCTGGGACGATGGTCGGTCTGCTCAGTGTCATAGACCGGGGATCCGAAGACAACGGGAAGATCAGCGGCCACATTCTGCAGAACGTACCGTTTCTGAGTGACGGCTCGTTACTGAGTGTCTGAAGCGCTAGCCTGGTGCTTTTATGGGGAATATGGCCGAGGATCTAGAACTGGATAATATCAGAAACCTGCCAGCTCGCAGGCTGCGGACTGTGTCAGGAAAGAGAATCTGTGGAGCTGAAAATGCAGAATGGAGGCGCTGATCGTCACTGTGAAAATGGACAGAGCAGAGCTGCGTGGGCAGACAGTAAGTTGTGCACTGAAATTTAAGATTGTGGTTGAAAATCTTGCAATGTAGTATGTGGAACTAGAAATCCTGGATGATTTCCCCACGTGGCTGAATCTGTTTTAGTGGGCAGTGTACTTCCTATAGTAGGGCTCAAGATCCTCTTTGGTCACATATGAGATTTGGGCAAATGCACACTTTGCTTTGAAAGTAGAGAATCGTGGCGGACATAATAAAGTGCCAATTTAAATACTGGAAGAGTCATTGGACAGGGAAAAAGGATCAACTCAGAATCGAATAACAGCAGCTAAACACAATGGGGCTCCCCAAAGATCTGGCACCCTCCATATGAGTATCACTGTGCTGGAGTCTAACAATAACGCCCCTGCATTTGATGGAAACAGCTACACTATCTGCCTAGTGGAGAATGTGGACAAAGGCATCCTGGTTATTGACTGAATGGCACCGATTTAAATGAAGGAGGAAATGGAAGGAGAGAGGAAATTGTTGGCAGCAACACGACAATCAATGTTCCGAAAATGTTTTCTATCGATCCTGATAACGGGGAGTTAGGGGTGGAAGGTGAAGTGAATTGTGGAGAATATAATGTGGGAGTGCAGGCGCGGGAGGGAAGTCAGTTAGCGTTGCACAGTTCTTGTAAATGTTGTGAATGGCAATGGCAATGTCCCAGCAGTGAGGGTAAATTCCCTTTCTAATCCTATCGGGGAAGACACTGCAGCTGGGACGATGGTCGGTCTGCTCAGCGTCATAGACCAGGGATCCGAGGACAACGGGAAGATCAGCGGCCACATTCTGCAGAACGTACCGTTTCAGCTGCTGTCCCTGCGGAAAACACATTCTCCTTGGTGACCAGCGGCGTCTTGGGCAGAGGGGCGGCCACCGACAACATCACTATAGTTGCCTGTGATTGCGGCTCCCCTCCCCTATGCCCTCTATAGCAGGGGAACCCTCCCAGTGCGCATTTCTGATGTAAGTTACATCACAAGGGGTGGCAGTCACCCCTTCCCCAGGCCAGGAGCCTGAGCCTCAGACTCTTTGGTGTCCCGCCTTGATCCAGGGCCTGGGCTAATTGACTGTTTGTTTCCCTGCCAGCCTGAGCACAGGCCTGGGCCCCCAGCTGCAAGTGGAGACTGCTTCGTTCCCCACGGTGGCTGAAGTATCATTAACGTAGTGAGGCAGAGTGGCCTCCTGAGGAGCGAGAGTGGGAGTGTCCCCGATTGAGCCACTACAATACATATAGTAATTGTAAAGTTCTTCTTTTAGGCTTGTAGCTGTGATGGAATAAACTGCTGTCTTAAGTCAAGTCTCTGGCTGCTTCCAAATCATTGAAAGGTCCTCAGTCCATGGGTTAGAATGCGCCCGTTAGTATAGTCCAGAGGCTTGGGCAGGATAGAGGCTGGAGCAGGATAGAGGCAAAATGGAGGGGTTTCCAGGGCCATTTATATCCTCTGCCATGTGGAGGGAAACCCATTGCTTCAAACAAAAACCTCAGCCCAGCTAGTAGAGAATCACAGGTGACCAGATAGTGTTTGGAGTCACATGGGCAAGTCACATGTTCATGCCCAGTTTCGCTCAGTCATTGCAGGAGGCCACTACCTATTTTCCAGAGAGCACATTTGCGGGACAGTCCACTCAATGTAGAGGGGTGTCTACTATGGTCCGTTGTGAGTTAAGTGTCCTTTTGACGAGCCACTCAATTTGAATAGTCCCTCCAAGATGTGCTGGCTAACTGCTTCATGAGCAAGCATTACCGCAGGAGCAAACATTTGAAATCCAGGTCTAGAGCCAATGTTCATAATTTCAAATACAAAAGGAATACATGATTACAGATAGCGGAATCACAATCTGTGACTCATAACCTTTTCATAGACATCTTACATGCCACATTTTACACAAGATGTGTTGCAAATATATAACTGTGGTTGCAACAATGATCTACATGATCATATTTTAATCAGGTAAGGTCACACATGTGTTCTATATATAAATCTATAGTATTTACAGCTATATAATCTCTCTCCAGGTATCGCAGAGAGTCAGATCTACCACTCTAGGGGTATCTATCATTGCAGTGTGATTCCTTGAACATCAGTGCCCCTCAGTCCCTCCTATTCTCTCCCTGTAGCAAATAATTGTTTAGTTTTAAGTGGGCTGTAATACTTTGCTCTAATTTTGGCTGTTGTGTTTAGTGTGTGGGTGCTGGGTGGTGCTGGTGGCCTGTGATACACAGGAGGTCACACTAGAAGACCTGGTTGCCCCCTCTGGCGTTTGACTCTGTGATTCTTTGCTTTTTGAATACTGCTAGTAGATGGATGAAATTAAAATCAAATGCTAACTGATAATTTTTAAAAACTATTGCCTTTTTGATAGAATCAACACATTCGCTGTAATAATCCATTTAGACTCAAGCTGTCGCTGCTGTCCATCACTATCATACTAGCTTTCCCTACGCAGAACACTCTTCTAGTAAAGGCAAACACGGAAGGGATTTTTCCTGTGGGAACGGATGACAAAGGGAAAAACAAGGAAAAGACTCGATGTTAGCTTTTCGCAATTGAGTTATACAAAAGCATTCCACTGAAATCTGAAATAGTCTTGTTCTTCGGCAGAAGATACTGAACAAGGCTTTATTTGTGGAGAGGTTGACACTATGAAGGGGATAAATGAAAGCAGGTATCGGGTTCGGAAATAGCCCTTCTTTCCTTTCTTTCTAACCTGTTCTGCTTTTGTTCTGCAATCGCTGGATGGGATGCTGTTCGGTACTGTAGATGCTATTCGGTTCCCGCGAATTAGAGCCTGGTACCTTTAGTATAGGGGTTATTGCCGATGAGCTGGGGCTGGGTATCAAACATGTCTCCTCGCCGCGGCGGATCGTGTTTTGTGCAGGGAACTGAACGAAAGCTTGGAGAAGTGAATTTGCAGAATGGGGCCCTTATTGTCAGTGAGACGATGGACAGAGGAGAGCTATGTGGGCGAACAGGAAGCTGTCAGATGAAATTTGAGCTTGTCATTGAAAATCCTCTCTCCTACACTATTGTCGGCTGGCAGTCCTGGTTACAAATGACAGCTCGAGCAGATTTCTCCAGAGTGGAGAAGTATCGCTCCCAGGAGCTGAGGCAGCAATGCCTGGCACGGTGTTCCCACCAGTCGCCTCTCACGATCCGGATGTTGGGAATACTTCTTTGGCCCCTTACAAACTTAGGAGAAGCGAGCATTTGCTTTAAAAGTACATACGTGTCGTGAATGGAATAAAATCCCAATGTTAGTGTTACAAAAGTCACTGCAGGGAGAACAAGAGCCGATCCAAAATATCACTGTAAAAGCGAAAGACAACGGGATTTCCCAAAGATACGTCTGCATCGGTGTGCTGGATTCCAACGCTGCCGGTCCCGTGCTTGGTTAAAACAGCTACGCTGCCAGACGAGCGGAGGATGTGGTCAAAGACGTATTGATTATTCAGCTGAATGCTACTGATGTATTTGAATGGAAGAAAAGAGTACACTTTGGGCACTAACTCTGCACCTGAAGTGCAGAGACTATTTTCTACCGAGCGTGATACCGGGCAGATACTGGAAGGGGGTGGGGGGTGGATTTTGAGAGAAGGTGCAGAATATGATGTGGAAGTGCAGGCGCGGGAGGAAAGTCAGTTACTATTGGCATCCCATTGCAGTTCTTGTAAAGGTTGTGAATGGCAATGGCAATGTCCCAGCAGTGACGGTAAATTCCCTTTCTAATCCTATCGGGGAAGACACTGCAGCTGGGACGATGGTCGGTCTGCTCAGTGTCATAGACCGGGGATCCGAAGACAACGGGAAGATCAGCGGCCACATTCTGCAGAACGTACCGTTTCTGAGTGACGGCTCGTTACTGAGTGTCTGAAGCGCTAGCCTGGTGCTTTTATGGGGAATATGGCCGAGGATCTAGAACTGGATAATATCAGAAACCTGCCAGCTCGCAGGCTGCGGACTGTGTCAGGAAAGAGAATCTGTGGAGCTGAAAATGCAGAATGGAGGCGCTGATCGTCACTGTGAAAATGGACAGAGCAGAGCTGCGTGGGCAGACAGTAAGTTGTGCACTGAAATTTAAGATTGTGGTTGAAAATCTTGCAATGTAGTATGTGGAACTAGAAATCCTGGATGATTTCCCCACGTGGCTGAATCTGTTTTAGTGGGCAGTGTACTTCCTATAGTAGGGCTCAAGATCCTCTTTGGTCACATATGAGATTTGGGCAAATGCACACTTTGCTTTGAAAGTAGAGAATCGTGGCGGACATAATAAAGTGCCAATTTAAATACTGGAAGAGTCATTGGACAGGGAAAAAGGATCAACTCAGAATCGAATAACAGCAGCTAAACACAATGGGGCTCCCCAAAGATCTGGCACCCTCCATATGAGTATCACTGTGCTGGAGTCTAACAATAACGCCCCTGCATTTGATGGAAACAGCTACACTATCTGCCTAGTGGAGAATGTGGACAAAGGCATCCTGGTTATTGACTGAATGGCACCGATTTAAATGAAGGAGGAAATGGAAGGAGAGAGGAAATTGTTGGCAGCAACACGACAATCAATGTTCCGAAAATGTTTTCTATCGATCCTGATAACGGGGAGTTAGGGGTGGAAGGTGAAGTGAATTGTGGAGAATATAATGTGGGAGTGCAGGCGCGGGAGGGAAGTCAGTTAGCGTTGCACAGTTCTTGTAAATGTTGTGAATGGCAATGGCAATGTCCCAGCAGTGAGGGTAAATTCCCTTTCTAATCCTATCGGGGAAGACACTGCAGCTGGGACGATGGTCGGTCTGCTCAGCGTCATAGACCAGGGATCCGAGGACAACGGGAAGATCAGCGGCCACATTCTGCAGAACGTACCGTTTCAGCTGCTGTCCCTGCGGAAAACACATTCTCCTTGGTGACCAGCGGCGTCTTGGGCAGAGGGGCGGCCACCGACAACATCACTATAGTTGCCTGTGATTGCGGCTCCCCTCCCCTATGCCCTCTATAGCAGGGGAACCCTCCCAGTGCGCATTTCTGATGTAAGTTACATCACAAGGGGTGGCAGTCACCCCTTCCCCAGGCCAGGAGCCTGAGCCTCAGACTCTTTGGTGTCCCGCCTTGATCCAGGGCCTGGGCTAATTGACTGTTTGTTTCCCTGCCAGCCTGAGCACAGGCCTGGGCCCCCAGCTGCAAGTGGAGACTGCTTCGTTCCCCACGGTGGCTGAAGTATCATTAACGTAGTGAGGCAGAGTGGCCTCCTGAGGAGCGAGAGTGGGAGTGTCCCCGATTGAGCCACTACAATACATATAGTAATTGTAAAGTTCTTCTTTTAGGCTTGTAGCTGTGATGGAATAAACTGCTGTCTTAAGTCAAGTCTCTGGCTGCTTCCAAATCATTGAAAGGTCCTCAGTCCATGGGTTAGAATGCGCCCGTTAGTATAGTCCAGAGGCTTGGGCAGGATAGAGGCTGGAGCAGGATAGAGGCAAAATGGAGGGGTTTCCAGGGCCATTTATATCCTCTGCCATGTGGAGGGAAACCCATTGCTTCAAACAAAAACCTCAGCCCAGCTAGTAGAGAATCACAGGTGACCAGATAGTGTTTGGAGTCACATGGGCAAGTCACATGTTCATGCCCAGTTTCGCTCAGTCATTGCAGGAGGCCACTACCTATTTTCCAGAGAGCACATTTGCGGGACAGTCCACTCAATGTAGAGGGGTGTCTACTATGGTCCGTTGTGAGTTAAGTGTCCTTTTGACGAGCCACTCAATTTGAATAGTCCCTCCAAGATGTGCTGGCTAACTGCTTCATGAGCAAGCATTACCGCAGGAGCAAACATTTGAAATCCAGGTCTAGAGCCAATGTTCATAATTTCAAATACAAAAGGAATACATGATTACAGATAGCGGAATCACAATCTGTGACTCATAACCTTTTCATAGACATCTTACATGCCACATTTTACACAAGATGTGTTGCAAATATATAACTGTGGTTGCAACAATGATCTACATGATCATATTTTAATCAGGTAAGGTCACACATGTGTTCTATATATAAATCTATAGTATTTACAGCTATATAATCTCTCTCCAGGTATCGCAGAGAGTCAGATCTACCACTCTAGGGGTATCTATCATTGCAGTGTGATTCCTTGAACATCAGTGCCCCTCAGTCCCTCCTATTCTCTCCCTGTAGCAAATAATTGTTTAGTTTTAAGTGGGCTGTAATACTTTGCTCTAATTTTGGCTGTTGTGTTTAGTGTGTGGGTGCTGGGTGGTGCTGGTGGCCTGTGATACACAGGAGGTCACACTAGAAGACCTGGTTGCCCCCTCTGGCGTTTGACTCTGTGATTCTTTGCTTTTTGAATACTGCTAGTAGATGGATGAAATTAAAATCAAATGCTAACTGATAATTTTTAAAAACTATTGCCTTTTTGATAGAATCAACACATTCGCTGTAATAATCCATTTAGACTCAAGCTGTCGCTGCTGTCCATCACTATCATACTAGCTTTCCCTACGCAGAACACTCTTCTAGTAAAGGCAAACACGGAAGGGATTTTTCCTGTGGGAACGGATGACAAAGGGAAAAACAAGGAAAAGACTCGATGTTAGCTTTTCGCAATTGAGTTATACAAAAGCATTCCACTGAAATCTGAAATAGTCTTGTTCTTCGGCAGAAGATACTGAACAAGGCTTTATTTGTGGAGAGGTTGACACTATGAAGGGGATAAATGAAAGCAGGTATCGGGTTCGGAAATAGCCCTTCTTTCCTTTCTTTCTAACCTGTTCTGCTTTTGTTCTGCAATCGCTGGATGGGATGCTGTTCGGTACTGTAGATGCTATTCGGTTCCCGCGAATTAGAGCCTGGTACCTTTAGTATAGGGGTTATTGCCGATGAGCTGGGGCTGGGTATCAAACATGTCTCCTCGCCGCGGCGGATCGTGTTTTGTGCAGGGAACTGAACGAAAGCTTGGAGAAGTGAATTTGCAGAATGGGGCCCTTATTGTCAGTGAGACGATGGACAGAGGAGAGCTATGTGGGCGAACAGGAAGCTGTCAGATGAAATTTGAGCTTGTCATTGAAAATCCTCTCTCCTACACTATTGTCGGCTGGCAGTCCTGGTTACAAATGACAGCTCGAGCAGATTTCTCCAGAGTGGAGAAGTATCGCTCCCAGGAGCTGAGGCAGCAATGCCTGGCACGGTGTTCCCACCAGTCGCCTCTCACGATCCGGATGTTGGGAATACTTCTTTGGCCCCTTACAAACTTAGGAGAAGCGAGCATTTGCTTTAAAAGTACATACGTGTCGTGAATGGAATAAAATCCCAATGTTAGTGTTACAAAAGTCACTGCAGGGAGAACAAGAGCCGATCCAAAATATCACTGTAAAAGCGAAAGACAACGGGATTTCCCAAAGATACGTCTGCATCGGTGTGCTGGATTCCAACGCTGCCGGTCCCGTGCTTGGTTAAAACAGCTACGCTGCCAGACGAGCGGAGGATGTGGTCAAAGACGTATTGATTATTCAGCTGAATGCTACTGATGTATTTGAATGGAAGAAAAGAGTACACTTTGGGCACTAACTCTGCACCTGAAGTGCAGAGACTATTTTCTACCGAGCGTGATACCGGGCAGATACTGGAAGGGGGTGGGGGGTGGATTTTGAGAGAAGGTGCAGAATATGATGTGGAAGTGCAGGCGCGGGAGGAAAGTCAGTTACTATTGGCATCCCATTGCAGTTCTTGTAAAGGTTGTGAATGGCAATGGCAATGTCCCAGCAGTGACGGTAAATTCCCTTTCTAATCCTATCGGGGAAGACACTGCAGCTGGGACGATGGTCGGTCTGCTCAGTGTCATAGACCGGGGATCCGAAGACAACGGGAAGATCAGCGGCCACATTCTGCAGAACGTACCGTTTCTGAGTAACGGCTCGTTACTGAGTGTCTGAAGCGCTAGCCTGGTGCTTTTATGGGGAATATGGCCGAGGATCTAGAACTGGATAATATCAGAAACCTGCCAGCTCGCAGGCTGCGGACTGTGTCAGGAAAGAGAATCTGTGGAGCTGAAAATGCAGAATGGAGGCGCTGATCGTCACTGTGAAAATGGACAGAGCAGAGCTGCGTGGGCAGACAGTAAGTTGTGCACTGAAATTTAAGATTGTGGTTGAAAATCTTGCAATGTAGTATGTGGAACTAGAAATCCTGGATGATTTCCCCACGTGGCTGAATCTGTTTTAGTGGGCAGTGTACTTCCTATAGTAGGGCTCAAGATCCTCTTTGGTCACATATGAGATTTGGGCAAATGCACACTTTGCTTTGAAAGTAGAGAATCGTGGCGGACATAATAAAGTGCCAATTTAAATACTGGAAGAGTCATTGGACAGGGAAAAAGGATCAACTCAGAATCGAATAACAGCAGCTAAACACAATGGGGCTCCCCAAAGATCTGGCACCCTCCATATGAGTATCACTGTGCTGGAGTCTAACAATAACGCCCCTGCATTTGATGGAAACAGCTACACTATCTGCCTAGTGGAGAATGTGGACAAAGGCATCCTGGTTATTGACTGAATGGCACCGATTTAAATGAAGGAGGAAATGGAAGGAGAGAGGAAATTGTTGGCAGCAACACGACAATCAATGTTCCGAAAATGTTTTCTATCGATCCTGATAACGGGGAGTTAGGGGTGGAAGGTGAAGTGAATTGTGGAGAATATAATGTGGGAGTGCAGGCGCGGGAGGGAAGTCAGTTAGCGTTGCACAGTTCTTGTAAATGTTGTGAATGGCAATGGCAATGTCCCAGCAGTGAGGGTAAATTCCCTTTCTAATCCTATCGGGGAAGACACTGCAGCTGGGACGATGGTCGGTCTGCTCAGCGTCATAGACCAGGGATCCGAGGACAACGGGAAGATCAGCGGCCACATTCTGCAGAACGTACCGTTTCAGCTGCTGTCCCTGCGGAAAACACATTCTCCTTGGTGACCAGCGGCGTCTTGGGCAGAGGGGCGGCCACCGACAACATCACTATAGTTGCCTGTGATTGCGGCTCCCCTCCCCTATGCCCTCTATAGCAGGGGAACCCTCCCAGTGCGCATTTCTGATGTAAGTTACATCACAAGGGGTGGCAGTCACCCCTTCCCCAGGCCAGGAGCCTGAGCCTCAGACTCTTTGGTGTCCCGCCTTGATCCAGGGCCTGGGCTAATTGACTGTTTGTTTCCCTGCCAGCCTGAGCACAGGCCTGGGCCCCCAGCTGCAAGTGGAGACTGCTTCGTTCCCCACGGTGGCTGAAGTATCATTAACGTAGTGAGGCAGAGTGGCCTCCTGAGGAGCGAGAGTGGGAGTGTCCCCGATTGAGCCACTACAATACATATAGTAATTGTAAAGTTCTTCTTTTAGGCTTGTAGCTGTGATGGAATAAACTGCTGTCTTAAGTCAAGTCTCTGGCTGCTTCCAAATCATTGAAAGGTCCTCAGTCCATGGGTTAGAATGCGCCCGTTAGTATAGTCCAGAGGCTTGGGCAGGATAGAGGCTGGAGCAGGATAGAGGCAAAATGGAGGGGTTTCCAGGGCCATTTATATCCTCTGCCATGTGGAGGGAAACCCATTGCTTCAAACAAAAACCTCAGCCCAGCTAGTAGAGAATCACAGGTGACCAGATAGTGTTTGGAGTCACATGGGCAAGTCACATGTTCATGCCCAGTTTTGCTCAGTCATTGCAGGAGGCCACTACCTATTTTCCAGAGAGCACATTTGCGGGACAGTCCACTCAATGTAGAGGGGTGTCTACTATGGTCCGTTGTGAGTTAAGTGTCCTTTTGACGAGCCACTCAATTTGAATAGTCCCTCCAAGATGTGCTGGCTAACTGCTTCATGAGCAAGCATTACCGCAGGAGCAAACATTTGAAATCCAGGTCTAGAGCCAATGTTCATAATTTCCAATACAAAAGGAATACATGATTACAGATAGCGGAATCACAATCTGTGACTCATAACCTTTTCATAGACATCTTACATGCCACATTTTACACAAGATGTGTTGCAAATATATAACTGTGGTTGCAACAATGATCTACATGATCATATTTTAATCAGGTAAGGTCACACATGTGTTCTATATATATATCTATAGTATTTACAGCTATATAATCTCTCTCCAGGTATCGCAGAGAGTCAGATCTACCACTCTAGGGGTATCTATCATTGCAGTGTGATTCCTTGAACATCAGTGCCCCTCAGTCCCTCCTATTCTCTCCCTGTAGCAAATAATTGTTTAGTTTTAAGTGGGCTGTAATACTTTGCTCTAATTTTGGCTGTTGTGTTTAGTGTGTGGGTGCTGGGTGGTGCTGGTGGCCTGTGATACACAGGAGGTCACACTAGAAGACCTGGTTGCCCCCTCTGGCGTTTGACTCTGTGATTCTTTGCTTTTTGAATACTGCTAGTAGATGGATGAAATTAAAATCAAATGCTAACTGATAATTTTTAAAAACTATTGCCTTTTTGATAGAATCAACACATTCGCTGTAATAATCCATTTAGACTCAAGCTGTCGCTGCTGTCCATCACTATCATACTAGCTTTCCCTACGCAGAACACTCTTCTAGTAAAGGCAAACACGGAAGGGATTTTTCCTGTGGGAACGGATGACAAAGGGAAAAACAAGGAAAAGACTCGATGTTAGCTTTTCGCAATTGAGTTATACAAAAGCATTCCACTGAAATCTGAAATAGTCTTGTTCTTCGGCAGAAGATACTGAACAAGGCTTTATTTGTGGAGAGGTTGACACTATGAAGGGGATAAATGAAAGCAGGTATCGGGTTCGGAAATAGCCCTTCTTTCCTTTCTTTCTAACCTGTTCTGCTTTTGTTCTGCAATCGCTGGATGGGATGCTGTTCGGTACTGTAGATGCTATTCGGTTCCCGCGAATTAGAGCCTGGTACCTTTAGTATAGGGGTTATTGCCGATGAGCTGGGGCTGGGTATCAAACATGTCTCCTCGCCGCGGCGGATCGTGTTTTGTGCAGGGAACTGAACGAAAGCTTGGAGAAGTGAATTTGCAGAATGGGGCCCTTATTGTCAGTGAGACGATGGACAGAGGAGAGCTATGTGGGCGAACAGGAAGCTGTCAGATGAAATTTGAGCTTGTCATTGAAAATCCTCTCTCCTACACTATTGTCGGCTGGCAGTCCTGGTTACAAATGACAGCTCGAGCAGATTTCTCCAGAGTGGAGAAGTATCGCTCCCAGGAGCTGAGGCAGCAATGCCTGGCACGGTGTTCCCACCAGTCGCCTCTCACGATCCGGATGTTGGGAATACTTCTTTGGCCCCTTACAAACTTAGGAGAAGCGAGCATTTGCTTTAAAAGTACATACGTGTCGTGAATGGAATAAAATCCCAATGTTAGTGTTACAAAAGTCACTGCAGGGAGAACAAGAGCCGATCCAAAATATCACTGTAAAAGCGAAAGACAACGGGATTTCCCAAAGATACGTCTGCATCGGTGTGCTGGATTCCAACGCTGCCGGTCCCGTGCTTGGTTAAAACAGCTACGCTGCCAGACGAGCGGAGGATGTGGTCAAAGACGTATTGATTATTCAGCTGAATGCTACTGATGTATTTGAATGGAAGAAAAGAGTACACTTTGGGCACTAACTCTGCACCTGAAGTGCAGAGACTATTTTCTACCGAGCGTGATACCGGGCAGATACTGGAAGGGGGTGGGGGGTGGATTTTGAGAGAAGGTGCAGAATATGATGTGGAAGTGCAGGCGCGGGAGGAAAGTCAGTTACTATTGGCATCCCATTGCAGTTCTTGTAAAGGTTGTGAATGGCAATGGCAATGTCCCAGCAGTGACGGTAAATTCCCTTTCTAATCCTATCGGGGAAGACACTGCAGCTGGGACGATGGTCGGTCTGCTCAGTGTCATAGACCGGGGATCCGAAGACAACGGGAAGATCAGCGGCCACATTCTGCAGAACGTACCGTTTCTGAGTAACGGCTCGTTACTGAGTGTCTGAAGCGCTAGCCTGGTGCTTTTATGGGGAATATGGCCGAGGATCTAGAACTGGATAATATCAGAAACCTGCCAGCTCGCAGGCTGCGGACTGTGTCAGGAAAGAGAATCTGTGGAGCTGAAAATGCAGAATGGAGGCGCTGATCGTCACTGTGAAAATGGACAGAGCAGAGCTGCGTGGGCAGACAGTAAGTTGTGCACTGAAATTTAAGATTGTGGTTGAAAATCTTGCAATGTAGTATGTGGAACTAGAAATCCTGGATGATTTCCCCACGTGGCTGAATCTGTTTTAGTGGGCAGTGTACTTCCTATAGTAGGGCTCAAGATCCTCTTTGGTCACATATGAGATTTGGGCAAATGCACACTTTGCTTTGAAAGTAGAGAATCGTGGCGGACATAATAAAGTGCCAATTTAAATACTGGAAGAGTCATTGGACAGGGAAAAAGGATCAACTCAGAATCGAATAACAGCAGCTAAACACAATGGGGCTCCCCAAAGATCTGGCACCCTCCATATGAGTATCACTGTGCTGGAGTCTAACAATAACGCCCCTGCATTTGATGGAAACAGCTACACTATCTGCCTAGTGGAGAATGTGGACAAAGGCATCCTGGTTATTGACTGAATGGCACCGATTTAAATGAAGGAGGAAATGGAAGGAGAGAGGAAATTGTTGGCAGCAACACGACAATCAATGCTCCGAAAATGTTTTCTATCGATCCTGATAACGGGGAGTTAGGGGTGGAAGGTGAAGTGAATTGTGGAGAATATAATGTGGGAGTGCAGGCGCGGGAGGGAAGTCAGTTAGCGTTGCACAGTTCTTGTAAATGTTGTGAATGGCAATGGCAATGTCCCAGCAGTGAGGGTAAATTCCCTTTCTAATCCTATCGGGGAAGACACTGCAGCTGGGACGATGGTCGGTCTGCTCAGCGTCATAGACCAGGGATCCGAGGACAACGGGAAGATCAGCGGCCACATTCTGCAGAACGTACCGTTTCAGCTGCTGTCCCTGCGGAAAACACATTCTCCTTGGTGACCAGCGGCGTCTTGGGCAGAGGGGCGGCCACCGACAACATCACTATAGTTGCCTGTGATTGCGGCTCCCCTCCCCTATGCCCTCTATAGCAGGGGAACCCTCCCAGTGCGCATTTCTGATGTAAGTTACATCACAAGGGGTGGCAGTCACCCCTTCCCCAGGCCAGGAGCCTGAGCCTCAGACTCTTTGGTGTCCCGCCTTGATCCAGGGCCTGGGCTAATTGACTGTTTGTTTCCCTGCCAGCCTGAGCACAGGCCTGGGCCCCCAGCTGCAAGTGGAGACTGCTTCGTTCCCCACGGTGGCTGAAGTATCATTAACGTAGTGAGGCAGAGTGGCCTCCTGAGGAGCGAGAGTGGGAGTGTCCCCGATTGAGCCACTACAATACATATAGTAATTGTAAAGTTCTTCTTTTAGGCTTGTAGCTGTGATGGAATAAACTGCTGTCTTAAGTCAAGTCTCTGGCTGCTTCCAAATCATTGAAAGGTCCTCAGTCCATGGGTTAGAATGCGCCCGTTAGTACAGTCCAGAGGCTTGGGCAGGATAGAGGCTGGAGCAGGATAGAGGCAAAATGGAGGGGTTTCCAGGGCCATTTATATCCTCTGCCATGTGGAGGGAAACCCATTGCTTCAAACAAAAACCTCAGCCCAGCTAGTAGAGAATCACAGGTGACCAGATAGTGTTTGGAGTCACATGGGCAAGTCACATGTTCATGCCCAGTTTCGCTCAGTCATTGCAGGAGGCCACTACCTATTTTCCAGAGAGCACATTTGCGGGACAGTCCACTCAATGTAGAGGGGTGTCTACTATGGTCCGTTGTGAGTTAAGTGTCCTTTTGACGAGCCACTCAATTTGAATAGTCCCTCCAAGATGTGCTGGCTAACTGCTTCATGAGCAAGCATTACCGCAGGAGCAAACATTTGAAATCCAGGTCTAGAGCCAATGTTCATAATTTCAAATACAAAAGTAATACATGATTACAGATAGCGGAATCACAATCTGTGACTCATAACCTCTTCATAGACATCTTACATGCCACATTTTACACAAGATGTGTTGCAAATATATAACTGTGGTTGCAACAATGATCTACATGATCATATTTTAATCAGGTAAGGTCACACATGTGTTCTATATATAAATCTATAGTATTTACAGCTATATAATCTCTCTCCAGGTATCGCAGAGAGTCAGATCTACCACTCTAGGGGTATCTATCATTGCAGTGTGATTCCTTGAACATCAGTGCCCCTCAGTCCCTCCTATTCTCTCCCTGTAGCAAATAATTGTTTAGTTTTAAGTGGGCTGTAATACTTTGCTCTAATTTTGGCTGTTGTGTTTAGTGTGTGGGTGCTGGGTGGTGCTGGTGGCCTGTGATACACAGGAGGTCACACTAGAAGACCTGGTTGCCCCCTCTGGCGTTTGACTCTGTGATTCTTTGCTTTTTGAATACTGCTAGTAGATGGATGAAATTAAAATCAAATGCTAACTGATAATTTTTAAAAACTATTGCCTTTTTGATAGAATCAACACATTCGCTGTAATAATCCATTTAGACTCAAGCTGTCGCTGCTGTCCATCACTATCATACTAGCTTTCCCTACGCAGAACACTCTTCTAGTAAAGGCAAACACGGAAGGGATTTTTCCTGTGGGAACGGATGACAAAGGGAAAAACAAGGAAAAGACTCGATGTTAGCTTTTCGCAATTGAGTTATACAAAAGCATTCCACTGAAATCTGAAATAGTCTTGTTCTTCGGCAGAAGATACTGAACAAGGCTTTATTTGTGGAGAGGTTGACACTATGAAGGGGATAAATGAAAGCAGGTATCGGGTTCGGAAATAGCCCTTCTTTCCTTTCTTTCTAACCTGTTCTGCTTTTGTTCTGCAATCGCTGGATGGGATGCTGTTCGGTACTGTAGATGCTATTCGGTTCCCGCGAATTAGAGCCTGGTACCTTTAGTATAGGGGTTATTGCCGATGAGCTGGGGCTGGGTATCAAACATGTCTCCTCGCCGCGGCGGATCGTGTTTTGTGCAGGGAACTGAACGAAAGCTTGGAGAAGTGAATTTGCAGAATGGGGCCCTTATTGTCAGTGAGACGATGGACAGAGGAGAGCTATGTGGGCGAACAGGAAGCTGTCAGATGAAATTTGAGCTTGTCATTGAAAATCCTCTCTCCTACACTATTGTCGGCTGGCAGTCCTGGTTACAAATGACAGCTCGAGCAGATTTCTCCAGAGTGGAGAAGTATCGCTCCCAGGAGCTGAGGCAGCAATGCCTGGCACGGTGTTCCCACCAGTCGCCTCTCACGATCCGGATGTTGGGAATACTTCTTTGGCCCCTTACAAACTTAGGAGAAGCGAGCATTTGCTTTAAAAGTACATACGTGTCGTGAATGGAATAAAATCCCAATGTTAGTGTTACAAAAGTCACTGCAGGGAGAACAAGAGCCGATCCAAAATATCACTGTAAAAGCGAAAGACAACGGGATTTCCCAAAGATACGTCTGCATCGGTGTGCTGGATTCCAACGCTGCCGGTCCCGTGCTTGGTTAAAACAGCTACGCTGCCAGACGAGCGGAGGATGTGGTCAAAGACGTATTGATTATTCAGCTGAATGCTACTGATGTATTTGAATGGAAGAAAAGAGTACACTTTGGGCACTAACTCTGCACCTGAAGTGCAGAGACTATTTTCTACCGAGCGTGATACCGGGCAGATACTGGAAGGGGGTGGGGGGTGGATTTTGAGAGAAGGTGCAGAATATGATGTGGAAGTGCAGGCGCGGGAGGAAAGTCAGTTACTATTGGCATCCCATTGCAGTTCTTGTAAAGGTTGTGAATGGCAATGGCAATGTCCCAGCAGTGACGGTAAATTCCCTTTCTAATCCTATCGGGGAAGACACTGCAGCTGGGACGATGGTCGGTCTGCTCAGTGTCATAGACCGGGGATCCGAAGACAACGGGAAGATCAGCGGCCACATTCTGCAGAACGTACCGTTTCTGAGTAACGGCTCGTTACTGAGTGTCTGAAGCGCTAGCCTGGTGCTTTTATGGGGAATATGGCCGAGGATCTAGAACTGGATAATATCAGAAACCTGCCAGCTCGCAGGCTGCGGACTGTGTCAGGAAAGAGAATCTGTGGAGCTGAAAATGCAGAATGGAGGCGCTGATCGTCACTGTGAAAATGGACAGAGCAGAGCTGCGTGGGCAGACAGTAAGTTGTGCACTGAAATTTAAGATTGTGGTTGAAAATCTTGCAATGTAGTATGTGGAACTAGAAATCCTGGATGATTTCCCCACGTGGCTGAATCTGTTTTAGTGGGCAGTGTACTTCCTATAGTAGGGCTCAAGATCCTCTTTGGTCACATATGAGATTTGGGCAAATGCACACTTTGCTTTGAAAGTAGAGAATCGTGGCGGACATAATAAAGTGCCAATTTAAATACTGGAAGAGTCATTGGACAGGGAAAAAGGATCAACTCAGAATCGAATAACAGCAGCTAAACACAATGGGGCTCCCCAAAGATCTGGCACCCTCCATATGAGTATCACTGTGCTGGAGTCTAACAATAACGCCCCTGCATTTGATGGAAACAGCTACACTATCTGCCTAGTGGAGAATGTGGACAAAGGCATCCTGGTTATTGACTGAATGGCACCGATTTAAATGAAGGAGGAAATGGAAGGAGAGAGGAAATTGTTGGCAGCAACACGACAATCAATGTTCCGAAAATGTTTTCTATCGATCCTGATAACGGGGAGTTAGGGGTGGAAGGTGAAGTGAATTGTGGAGAATATAATGTGGGAGTGCAGGCGCGGGAGGGAAGTCAGTTAGCGTTGCACAGTTCTTGTAAATGTTGTGAATGGCAATGGCAATGTCCCAGCAGTGAGGGTAAATTCCCTTTCTAATCCTATCGGGGAAGACACTGCAGCTGGGACGATGGTCGGTCTGCTCAGCGTCATAGACCAGGGATCCGAGGACAACGGGAAGATCAGCGGCCACATTCTGCAGAACGTACCGTTTCAGCTGCTGTCCCTGCGGAAAACACATTCTCCTTGGTGACCAGCGGCGTCTTGGGCAGAGGGGCGGCCACCGACAACATCACTATAGTTGCCTGTGATTGCGGCTCCCCTCCCCTATGCCCTCTATAGCAGGGGAACCCTCCCAGTGCGCATTTCTGATGTAAGTTACATCACAAGGGGTGGCAGTCACCCCTTCCCCAGGCCAGGAGCCTGAGCCTCAGACTCTTTGGTGTCCCGCCTTGATCCAGGGCCTGGGCTAATTGACTGTTTGTTTCCCTGCCAGCCTGAGCACAGGCCTGGGCCCCCAGCTGCAAGTGGAGACTGCTTCGTTCCCCACGGTGGCTGAAGTATCATTAACGTAGTGAGGCAGAGTGGCCTCCTGAGGAGCGAGAGTGGGAGTGTCCCCGATTGAGCCACTACAATACATATAGTAATTGTAAAGTTCTTCTTTTAGGCTTGTAGCTGTGATGGAATAAACTGCTGTCTTAAGTCAAGTCTCTGGCTGCTTCCAAATCATTGAAAGGTCCTCAGTCCATGGGTTAGAATGCGCCCGTTAGTATAGTCCAGAGGCTTGGGCAGGATAGAGGCTGGAGCAGGATAGAGGCAAAATGGAGGGGTTTCCAGGGCCATTTATATCCTCTGCCATGTGGAGGGAAACCCATTGCTTCAAACAAAAACCTCAGCCCAGCTAGTAGAGAATCACAGGTGACCAGATAGTGTTTGGAGTCACATGGGCAAGTCACATGTTCATGCCCAGTTTCGCTCAGTCATTGCAGGAGGCCACTACCTATTTTCCAGAGAGCACATTTGCGGGACAGTCCACTCAATGTAGAGGGGTGTCTACTATGGTCCGTTGTGAGTTAAGTGTCCTTTTGACGAGCCACTCAATTTGAATAGTCCCTCCAAGATGTGCTGGCTAACTGCTTCATGAGCAAGCATTACCGCAGGAGCAAACATTTGAAATCCAGGTCTAGAGCCAATGTTCATAATTTCCAATACAAAAGGAATACATGATTACAGATAGCGGAATCACAATCTGTGACTCATAACCTTTTCATAGACATCTTACATGCCACATTTTAGACAAGATGTGTTGCAAATATATAACTGTGGTTGCAACAATGATCTACATGATCATATTTTAATCAGGTAAGGTCACACATGTGTTCTATATATAAATCTATAGTATTTACAGCTATATAATCTCTCTCCAGGTATCGCAGAGAGTCAGATCTACCACTCTAGGGGTATCTATCATTGCAGTGTGATTCCTTGAACATCAGTGCCCCTCAGTCCCTCCTATTCTCTCCCTGTAGCAAATAATTGTTTAGTTTTAAGTGGGCTGTAATACTTTGCTCTAATTTTGGCTGTTGTGTTTAGTGTGTGGGTGCTGGGTGGTGCTGGTGGCCTGTGATACACAGGAGGTCACACTAGAAGACCTGGTTGCCCCCTCTGGCGTTTGACTCTGTGATTCTTTGCTTTTTGAATACTGCTAGTAGATGGATGAAATTAAAATCAAATGCTAACTGATAATTTTTAAAAACTATTGCCTTTTTGATAGAATCAACACATTCGCTGTAATAATCCATTTAGACTCAAGCTGTCGCTGCTGTCCATCACTATCATACTAGCTTTCCCTACGCAGAACACTCTTCTAGTAAAGGCAAACACGGAAGGGATTTTTCCTGTGGGAACGGATGACAAAGGGAAAAACAAGGAAAAGACTCGATGTTAGCTTTTCGCAATTGAGTTATACAAAAGCATTCCACTGAAATCTGAAATAGTCTTGTTCTTCGGCAGAAGATACTGAACAAGGCTTTATTTGTGGAGAGGTTGACACTATGAAGGGGATAAATGAAAGCAGGTATCGGGTTCGGAAATAGCCCTTCTTTCCTTTCTTTCTAACCTGTTCTGCTTTTGTTCTGCAATCGCTGGATGGGATGCTGTTCGGTACTGTAGATGCTATTCGGTTCCCGCGAATTAGAGCCTGGTACCTTTAGTATAGGGGTTATTGCCGATGAGCTGGGGCTGGGTATCAAACATGTCTCCTCGCCGCGGCGGATCGTGTTTTGTGCAGGGAACTGAACGAAAGCTTGGAGAAGTGAATTTGCAGAATGGGGCCCTTATTGTCAGTGAGACGATGGACAGAGGAGAGCTATGTGGGCGAACAGGAAGCTGTCAGATGAAATTTGAGCTTGTCATTGAAAATCCTCTCTCCTACACTATTGTCGGCTGGCAGTCCTGGTTACAAATGACAGCTCGAGCAGATTTCTCCAGAGTGGAGAAGTATCGCTCCCAGGAGCTGAGGCAGCAATGCCTGGCACGGTGTTCCCACCAGTCGCCTCTCACGATCCGGATGTTGGGAATACTTCTTTGGCCCCTTACAAACTTAGGAGAAGCGAGCATTTGCTTTAAAAGTACATACGTGTCGTGAATGGAATAAAATCCCAATGTTAGTGTTACAAAAGTCACTGCAGGGAGAACAAGAGCCGATCCAAAATATCACTGTAAAAGCGAAAGACAACGGGATTTCCCAAAGATACGTCTGCATCGGTGTGCTGGATTCCAACGCTGCCGGTCCCGTGCTTGGTTAAAACAGCTACGCTGCCAGACGAGCGGAGGATGTGGTCAAAGACGTATTGATTATTCAGCTGAATGCTACTGATGTATTTGAATGGAAGAAAAGAGTACACTTTGGGCACTAACTCTGCACCTGAAGTGCAGAGACTATTTTCTACCGAGCGTGATACCGGGCAGATACTGGAAGGGGGTGGGGGGTGGATTTTGAGAGAAGGTGCAGAATATGATGTGGAAGTGCAGGCGCGGGAGGAAAGTCAGTTACTATTGGCATCCCATTGCAGTTCTTGTAAAGGTTGTGAATGGCAATGGCAATGTCCCAGCAGTGACGGTAAATTCCCTTTCTAATCCTATCGGGGAAGACACTGCAGCTGGGACGATGGTCGGTCTGCTCAGTGTCATAGACCGGGGATCCGAAGACAACGGGAAGATCAGCGGCCACATTCTGCAGAACGTACCGTTTCTGAGTAACGGCTCGTTACTGAGTGTCTGAAGCGCTAGCCTGGTGCTTTTATGGGGAATATGGCCGAGGATCTAGAACTGGATAATATCAGAAACCTGCCAGCTCGCAGGCTGCGGACTGTGTCAGGAAAGAGAATCTGTGGAGCTGAAAATGCAGAATGGAGGCGCTGATCGTCACTGTGAAAATGGACAGAGCAGAGCTGCGTGGGCAGACAGTAAGTTGTGCACTGAAATTTAAGATTGTGGTTGAAAATCTTGCAATGTAGTATGTGGAACTAGAAATCCTGGATGATTTCCCCACGTGGCTGAATCTGTTTTAGTGGGCAGTGTACTTCCTATAGTAGGGCTCAAGATCCTCTTTGGTCACATATGAGATTTGGGCAAATGCACACTTTGCTTTGAAAGTAGAGAATCGTGGCGGACATAATAAAGTGCCAATTTAAATACTGGAAGAGTCATTGGACAGGGAAAAAGGATCAACTCAGAATCGAATAACAGCAGCTAAACACAATGGGGCTCCCCAAAGATCTGGCACCCTCCATATGAGTATCACTGTGCTGGAGTCTAACAATAACGCCCCTGCATTTGATGGAAACAGCTACACTATCTGCCTAGTGGAGAATGTGGACAAAGGCATCCTGGTTATTGACTGAATGGCACCGATTTAAATGAAGGAGGAAATGGAAGGAGAGAGGAAATTGTTGGCAGCAACACGACAATCAATGTTCCGAAAATGTTTTCTATCGATCCTGATAACGGGGAGTTAGGGGTGGAAGGTGAAGTGAATTGTGGAGAATATAATGTGGGAGTGCAGGCGCGGGAGGGAAGTCAGTTAGCGTTGCACAGTTCTTGTAAATGTTGTGAATGGCAATGGCAATGTCCCAGCAGTGAGGGTAAATTCCCTTTCTAATCCTATCGGGGAAGACACTGCAGCTGGGACGATGGTCGGTCTGCTCAGCGTCATAGACCAGGGATCCGAGGACAACGGGAAGATCAGCGGCCACATTCTGCAGAACGTACCGTTTCAGCTGCTGTCCCTGCGGAAAACACATTCTCCTTGGTGACCAGCGGCGTCTTGGGCAGAGGGGCGGCCACCGACAACATCACTATAGTTGCCTGTGATTGCGGCTCCCCTCCCCTATGCCCTCTATAGCAGGGGAACCCTCCCAGTGCGCATTTCTGATGTAAGTTACATCACAAGGGGTGGCAGTCACCCCTTCCCCAGGCCAGGAGCCTGAGCCTCAGACTCTTTGGTGTCCCGCCTTGATCCAGGGCCTGGGCTAATTGACTGTTTGTTTCCCTGCCAGCCTGAGCACAGGCCTGGGCCCCCAGCTGCAAGTGGAGACTGCTTCGTTCCCCACGGTGGCTGAAGTATCATTAACGTAGTGAGGCAGAGTGGCCTCCTGAGGAGCGAGAGTGGGAGTGTCCCCGATTGAGCCACTACAATACATATAGTAATTGTAAAGTTCTTCTTTTAGGCTTGTAGCTGTGATGGAATAAACTGCTGTCTTAAGTCAAGTCTCTGGCTGCTTCCAAATCATTGAAAGGTCCTCAGTCCATGGGTTAGAATGCGCCCGTTAGTATAGTCCAGAGGCTTGGGCAGGATAGAGGCTGGAGCAGGATAGAGGCAAAATGGAGGGGTTTCCAGGGCCATTTATATCCTCTGCCATGTGGAGGGAAACCCATTGCTTCAAACAAAAACCTCAGCCCAGCTAGTAGAGAATCACAGGTGACCAGATAGTGTTTGGAGTCACATGGGCAAGTCACATGTTCATGCCCAGTTTCGCTCAGTCATTGCAGGAGGCCACTACCTATTTTCCAGAGAGCACATTTGCGGGACAGTCCACTCAATGTAGAGGGGTGTCTACTATGGTCCGTTGTGAGTTAAGTGTCCTTTTGACGAGCCACTCAATTTGAATAGTCCCTCCAAGATGTGCTGGCTAACTGCTTCATGAGCAAGCATTACCGCAGGAGCAAACATTTGAAATCCAGGTCTAGAGCCAATGTTCATAATTTCCAATACAAAAGGAATACATGATTACAGATAGCGGAATCACAATCTGTGACTCATAACCTTTTCATAGACATCTTACATGCCACATTTTACACAAGATGTGTTGCAAATATATAACTGTGGTTGCAACAATGATCTACATGATCATATTTTAATCAGGTAAGGTCACACATGTGTTCTATATATAAATCTATAGTATTTACAGCTATATAATCTCTCTCCAGGTATCGCAGAGAGTCAGATCTACCACTCTAGGGGTATCTATCATTGCAGTGTGATTCCTTGAACATCAGTGCCCCTCAGTCCCTCCTATTCTCTCCCTGTAGCAAATAATTGTTTAGTTTTAAGTGGGCTGTAATACTTTGCTCTAATTTTGGCTGTTGTGTTTAGTGTGTGGGTGCTGGGTGGTGCTGGTGGCCTGTGATACACAGGAGGTCACACTAGAAGACCTGGTTGCCCCCTCTGGCGTTTGACTCTGTGATTCTTTGCTTTTTGAATACTGCTAGTAGATGGATGAAATTAAAATCAAATGCTAACTGATAATTTTTAAAAACTATTGCCTTTTTGATAGAATCAACACATTCGCTGTAATAATCCATTTAGACTCAAGCTGTCGCTGCTGTCCATCACTATCATACTAGCTTTCCCTACGCAGAACACTCTTCTAGTAAAGGCAAACACGGAAGGGATTTTTCCTGTGGGAACGGATGACAAAGGGAAAAACAAGGAAAAGACTCGATGTTAGCTTTTCGCAATTGAGTTATACAAAAGCATTCCACTGAAATCTGAAATAGTCTTGTTCTTCGGCAGAAGATACTGAACAAGGCTTTATTTGTGGAGAGGTTGACACTATGAAGGGGATAAATGAAAGCAGGTATCGGGTTCGGAAATAGCCCTTCTTTCCTTTCTTTCTAACCTGTTCTGCTTTTGTTCTGCAATCGCTGGATGGGATGCTGTTCGGTACTGTAGATGCTATTCGGTTCCCGCGAATTAGAGCCTGGTACCTTTAGTATAGGGAATATTGCCGATGAGCTGGGGCTGGGTATCAAACATGTCTCCTCGCCGCGGCGGATCGTGTTTTGTGCAGGGAACTGAACGAAAGCTTGGAGAAGTGAATTTGCAGAATGGGGCCCTTATTGTCAGTGAGACGATGGACAGAGGAGAGCTATGTGGGCGAACAGGAAGCTGTCAGATGAAATTTGAGCTTGTCATTGAAAATCCTCTCTCCTACACTATTGTCGGCTGGCAGTCCTGGTTACAAATGACAGCTCGAGCAGATTTCTCCAGAGTGGAGAAGTATCGCTCCCAGGAGCTGAGGCAGCAATGCCTGGCACGGTGTTCCCACCAGTCGCCTCTCACGATCCGGATGTTGGGAATACTTCTTTGGCCCCTTACAAACTTAGGAGAAGTGAGCATTTGCTTTAAAAGTACATACGTGTCGTGAATGGAATAAAATCCCAATGTTAGTGTTACAAAAGTCACTGCAGGGAGAACAAGAGCCGATCCAAAATATCACTGTAAAAGCGAAAGACAACGGGATTTCCCAAAGATACGTCTGCATCGGTGTGCTGGATTCCAACGCTGCCGGTCCCGTGCTTGGTTAAAACAGCTACGCTGCCAGACGAGCGGAGGATGTGGTCAAAGACGTATTGATTATTCAGCTGAATGCTACTGATGTATTTGAATGGAAGAAAAGAGTACACTTTGGGCACTAACTCTGCACCTGAAGTGCAGAGACTATTTTCTACCGAGCGTGATACCGGGCAGATACTGGAAGGGGGTGGGGGGTGGATTTTGAGAGAAGGTGCAGAATATGATGTGGAAGTGCAGGCGCGGGAGGAAAGTCAGTTACTATTGGCATCCCATTGCAGTTCTTGTAAAGGTTGTGAATGGCAATGGCAATGTCCCAGCAGTGACGGTAAATTCCCTTTCTAATCCTATCGGGGAAGACACTGCAGCTGGGACGATGGTCGGTCTGCTCAGTGTCATAGACCGGGGATCCGAAGACAACGGGAAGATCAGCGGCCACATTCTGCAGAACGTACCGTTTCTGAGTAACGGCTCGTTACTGAGTGTCTGAAGCGCTAGCCTGGTGCTTTTATGGGGAATATGGCCGAGGATCTAGAACTGGATAATATCAGAAACCTGCCAGCTCGCAGGCTGCGGACTGTGTCAGGAAAGAGAATCTGTGGAGCTGAAAATGCAGAATGGAGGCGCTGATCGTCACTGTGAAAATGGACAGAGCAGAGCTGCGTGGGCAGACAGTAAGTTGTGCACTGAAATTTAAGATTGTGGTTGAAAATCTTGCAATGTAGTATGTGGAACTAGAAATCCTGGATGATTTCCCCACGTGGCTGAATCTGTTTTAGTGGGCAGTGTACTTCCTATAGTAGGGCTCAAGATCCTCTTTGGTCACATATGAGATTTGGGCAAATGCACACTTTGCTTTGAAAGTAGAGAATCGTGGCGGACATAATAAAGTGCCAATTTAAATACTGGAAGAGTCATTGGACAGGGAAAAAGGATCAACTCAGAATCGAATAACAGCAGCTAAACACAATGGGGCTCCCCAAAGATCTGGCACCCTCCATATGAGTATCACTGTGCTGGAGTCTAACAATAACGCCCCTGCATTTGATGGAAACAGCTACACTATCTGCCTAGTGGAGAATGTGGACAAAGGCATCCTGGTTATTGACTGAATGGCACCGATTTAAATGAAGGAGGAAATGGAAGGAGAGAGGAAATTGTTGGCAGCAACACGACAATCAATGTTCCGAAAATGTTTTCTATCGATCCTGATAACGGGGAGTTAGGGGTGGAAGGTGAAGTGAATTGTGGAGAATATAATGTGGGAGTGCAGGCGCGGGAGGGAAGTCAGTTAGCGTTGCACAGTTCTTGTAAATGTTGTGAATGGCAATGGCAATGTCCCAGCAGTGAGGGTAAATTCCCTTTCTAATCCTATCGGGGAAGACACTGCAGCTGGGACGATGGTCGGTCTGCTCAGCGTCATAGACCAGGGATCCGAGGACAACGGGAAGATCAGCGGCCACATTCTGCAGAACGTACCGTTTCAGCTGCTGTCCCTGCGGAAAACACATTCTCCTTGGTGACCAGCGGCGTCTTGGGCAGAGGGGCGGCCACCGACAACATCACTATAGTTGCCTGTGATTGCGGCTCCCCTCCCCTATGCCCTCTATAGCAGGGGAACCCTCCCAGTGCGCATTTCTGATGTAAGTTACATCACAAGGGGTGGCAGTCACCCCTTCCCCAGGCCAGGAGCCTGAGCCTCAGACTCTTTGGTGTCCCGCCTTGATCCAGGGCCTGGGCTAATTGACTGTTTGTTTCCCTGCCAGCCTGAGCACAGGCCTGGGCCCCCAGCTGCAAGTGGAGACTGCTTCGTTCCCCACGGTGGCTGAAGTATCATTAACGTAGTGAGGCAGAGTGGCCTCCTGAGGAGCGAGAGTGGGAGTGTCCCCGATTGAGCCACTACAATACATATAGTAATTGTAAAGTTCTTCTTTTAGGCTTGTAGCTGTGATGGAATAAACTGCTGTCTTAAGTCAAGTCTCTGGCTGCTTCCAAATCATTGAAAGGTCCTCAGTCCATGGGTTAGAATGCGCCCGTTAGTATAGTCCAGAGGCTTGGGCAGGATAGAGGCTGGAGCAGGATAGAGGCAAAATGGAGGGGTTTCCAGGGCCATTTATATCCTCTGCCATGTGGAGGGAAACCCATTGCTTCAAACAAAAACCTCAGCCCAGCTAGTAGAGAATCACAGGTGACCAGATAGTGTTTGGAGTCACATGGGCAAGTCACATGTTCATGCCCAGTTTCGCTCAGTCATTGCAGGAGGCCACTACCTATTTTCCAGAGAGCACATTTGCGGGACAGTCCACTCAATGTAGAGGGGTGTCTACTATGGTCCGTTGTGAGTTAAGTGTCCTTTTGACGAGCCACTCAATTTGAATAGTCCCTCCAAGATGTGCTGGCTAACTGCTTCATGAGCAAGCATTACCGCAGGAGCAAACATTTGAAATCCAGGTCTAGAGCCAATGTTCATAATTTCAAATACAAAAGGAATACATGATTACAGATAGCGGAATCACAATCTGTGACTCATAACCTTTTCATAGACATCTTACATGCCACATTTTACACAAGATGTGTTGCAAATATATAACTGTGGTTGCAACAATGATCTACATGATCATATTTTAATCAGGTAAGGTCACACATGTGTTCTATATATAAATCTATAGTATTTACAGCTATATAATCTCTCTCCAGGTATCGCAGAGAGTCAGATCTACCACTCTAGGGGTATCTATCATTGCAGTGTGATTCCTTGAACATCAGTGCCCCTCAGTCCCTCCTATTCTCTCCCTGTAGCAAATAATTGTTTAGTTTTAAGTGGGCTGTAATACTTTGCTCTAATTTTGGCTGTTGTGTTTAGTGTGTGGGTGCTGGGTGGTGCTGGTGGCCTGTGATACACAGGAGGTCACACTAGAAGACCTGGTTGCCCCCTCTGGCGTTTGACTCTGTGATTCTTTGCTTTTTGAATACTGCTAGTAGATGGATGAAATTAAAATCAAATGCTAACTGATAATTTTTAAAAACTATTGCCTTTTTGATAGAATCAACACATTCGCTGTAATAATCCATTTAGACTCAAGCTGTCGCTGCTGTCCATCACTATCATACTAGCTTTCCCTACGCAGAACACTCTTCTAGTAAAGGCAAACACGGAAGGGATTTTTCCTGTGGGAACGGATGACAAAGGGAAAAACAAGGAAAAGACTCGATGTTAGCTTTTCGCAATTGAGTTATACAAAAGCATTCCACTGAAATCTGAAATAGTCTTGTTCTTCGGCAGAAGATACTGAACAAGGCTTTATTTGTGGAGAGGTTGACACTATGAAGGGGATAAATGAAAGCAGGTATCGGGTTCGGAAATAGCCCTTCTTTCCTTTCTTTCTAACCTGTTCTGCTTTTGTTCTGCAATCGCTGGATGGGATGCTGTTCGGTACTGTAGATGCTATTCGGTTCCCGCGAATTAGAGCCTGGTACCTTTAGTATAGGGAATATTGCCGATGAGCTGGGGCTGGGTATCAAACATGTCTCCTCGCCGCGGCGGATCGTGTTTTGTGCAGGGAACTGAACGAAAGCTTGGAGAAGTGAATTTGCAGAATGGGGCCCTTATTGTCAGTGAGACGATGGACAGAGGAGAGCTATGTGGGCGAACAGGAAGCTGTCAGATGAAATTTGAGCTTGTCATTGAAAATCCTCTCTCCTACACTATTGTCGGCTGGCAGTCCTGGTTACAAATGACAGCTCGAGCAGATTTCTCCAGAGTGGAGAAGTATCGCTCCCAGGAGCTGAGGCAGCAATGCCTGGCATGGTGTTCCCACCAGTCGCCTCTCACGATCCGGATGTTGGGAATACTTCTTTGGCCCCTTACAAACTTAGGAGAAGCGAGCATTTGCTTTAAAAGTACATACGTGTCGTGAATGGAATAAAATCCCAATGTTAGTGTTACAAAAGTCACTGCAGGGAGAACAAGAGCCGATCCAAAATATCACTGTAAAAGCGAAAGACAACGGGATTTCCCAAAGATACGTCTGCATCGGTGTGCTGGATTCCAACGCTGCCGGTCCCGTGCTTGGTTAAAACAGCTACGCTGCCAGACGAGCGGAGGATGTGGTCAAAGACGTATTGATTATTCAGCTGAATGCTACTGATGTATTTGAATGGAAGAAAAGAGTACACTTTGGGCACTAACTCTGCACCTGAAGTGCAGAGACTATTTTCTACCGAGCGTGATACCGGGCAGATACTGGAAGGGGGTGGGGGGTGGATTTTGAGAGAAGGTGCAGAATATGATGTGGAAGTGCAGGCGCGGGAGGAAAGTCAGTTACTATTGGCATCCCATTGCAGTTCTTGTAAAGGTTGTGAATGGCAATGGCAATGTCCCAGCAGTGACGGTAAATTCCCTTTCTAATCCTATCGGGGAAGACACTGCAGCTGGGACGATGGTCGGTCTGCTCAGTGTCATAGACCGGGGATCCGAAGACAACGGGAAGATCAGCGGCCACATTCTGCAGAACGTACCGTTTCTGAGTAACGGCTCGTTACTGAGTGTCTGAAGCGCTAGCCTGGTGCTTTTATGGGGAATATGGCCGAGGATCTAGAACTGGATAATATCAGAAACCTGCCAGCTCGCAGGCTGCGGACTGTGTCAGGAAAGAGAATCTGTGGAGCTGAAAATGCAGAATGGAGGCGCTGATCGTCACTGTGAAAATGGACAGAGCAGAGCTGCGTGGGCAGACAGTAAGTTGTGCACTGAAATTTAAGATTGTGGTTGAAAATCTTGCAATGTAGTATGTGGAACTAGAAATCCTGGATGATTTCCCCACGTGGCTGAATCTGTTTTAGTGGGCAGTGTACTTCCTATAGTAGGGCTCAAGATCCTCTTTGGTCACATATGAGATTTGGGCAAATGCACACTTTGCTTTGAAAGTAGAGAATCGTGGCGGACATAATAAAGTGCCAATTTAAATACTGGAAGAGTCATTGGACAGGGAAAAAGGATCAACTCAGAATCGAATAACAGCAGCTAAACACAATGGGGCTCCCCAAAGATCTGGCACCCTCCATATGAGTATCACTGTGCTGGAGTCTAACAATAACGCCCCTGCATTTGATGGAAACAGCTACACTATCTGCCTAGTGGAGAATGTGGACAAAGGCATCCTGGTTATTGACTGAATGGCACCGATTTAAATGAAGGAGGAAATGGAAGGAGAGAGGAAATTGTTGGCAGCAACACGACAATCAATGTTCCGAAAATGTTTTCTATCGATCCTGATAACGGGGAGTTAGGGGTGGAAGGTGAAGTGAATTGTGGAGAATATAATGTGGGAGTGCAGGCGCGGGAGGGAAGTCAGTTAGCGTTGCACAGTTCTTGTAAATGTTGTGAATGGCAATGGCAATGTCCCAGCAGTGAGGGTAAATTCCCTTTCTAATCCTATCGGGGAAGACACTGCAGCTGGGACGATGGTCGGTCTGCTCAGCGTCATAGACCAGGGATCCGAGGACAACGGGAAGATCAGCGGCCACATTCTGCAGAACGTACCGTTTCAGCTGCTGTCCCTGCGGAAAACACATTCTCCTTGGTGACCAGCGGCGTCTTGGGCAGAGGGGCGGCCACCGACAACATCACTATAGTTGCCTGTGATTGCGGCTCCCCTCCCCTATGCCCTCTATAGCAGGGGAACCCTCCCAGTGCGCATTTCTGATGTAAGTTACATCACAAGGGGTGGCAGTCACCCCTTCCCCAGGCCAGGAGCCTGAGCCTCAGACTCTTTGGTGTCCCGCCTTGATCCAGGGCCTGGGCTAATTGACTGTTTGTTTCCCTGCCAGCCTGAGCACAGGCCTGGGCCCCCAGCTGCAAGTGGAGACTGCTTCGTTCCCCACGGTGGCTGAAGTATCATTAACGTAGTGAGGCAGAGTGGCCTCCTGAGGAGCGAGAGTGGGAGTGTCCCCGATTGAGCCACTACAATACATATAGTAATTGTAAAGTTCTTCTTTTAGGCTTGTAGCTGTGATGGAATAAACTGCTGTCTTAAGTCAAGTCTCTGGCTGCTTCCAAATCATTGAAAGGTCCTCAGTCCATGGGTTAGAATGCGCCCGTTAGTATAGTCCAGAGGCTTGGGCAGGATAGAGGCTGGAGCAGGATAGAGGCAAAATGGAGGGGTTTCCAGGGCCATTTATATCCTCTGCCATGTGGAGGGAAACCCATTGCTTCAAACAAAAACCTCAGCCCAGCTAGTAGAGAATCACAGGTGACCAGATAGTGTTTGGAGTCACATGGGCAAGTCACATGTTCATGCCCAGTTTCGCTCAGTCATTGCAGGAGGCCACTACCTATTTTCCAGAGAGCACATTTGCGGGACAGTCCACTCAATGTAGAGGGGTGTCTACTATGGTCCGTTGTGAGTTAAGTGTCCTTTTGACGAGCCACTCAATTTGAATAGTCCCTCCAAGATGTGCTGGCTAACTGCTTCATGAGCAAGCATTACCGCAGGAGCAAACATTTGAAATCCAGGTCTAGAGCCAATGTTCATAATTTCCAATACAAAAGGAATACATGATTACAGATAGCGGAATCACAATCTGTGACTCATAACCTTTTCATAGACATCTTACATGCCACATTTTACACAAGATGTGTTGCAAATATATAACTGTGGTTGCAACAATGATCTACATGATCATATTTTAATCAGGTAAGGTCACACATGTGTTCTATATATAAATCTATAGTATTTACAGCTATATAATCTCTCTCCAGGTATCGCAGAGAGTCAGATCTACCACTCTAGGGGTATCTATCATTGCAGTGTGATTCCTTGAACATCAGTGCCCCTCAGTCCCTCCTATTCTCTCCCTGTAGCAAATAATTGTTTAGTTTTAAGTGGGCTGTAATACTTTGCTCTAATTTTGGCTGTTGTGTTTAGTGTGTGGGTGCTGGGTGGTGCTGGTGGCCTGTGATACACAGGAGGTCACACTAGAAGACCTGGTTGCCCCCTCTGGCGTTTGACTCTGTGATTCTTTGCTTTTTGAATACTGCTAGTAGATGGATGAAATTAAAATCAAATGCTAACTGATAATTTTTAAAAACTATTGCCTTTTTGATAGAATCAACACATTCGCTGTAATAATCCATTTAGACTCAAGCTGTCGCTGCTGTCCATCACTATCATACTAGCTTTCCCTACGCAGAACACTCTTCTAGTAAAGGCAAACACGGAAGGGATTTTTCCTGTGGGAACGGATGACAAAGGGAAAAACAAGGAAAAGACTCGATGTTAGCTTTTCGCAATTGAGTTATACAAAAGCATTCCACTGAAATCTGAAATAGTCTTGTTCTTCGGCAGAAGATACTGAACAAGGCTTTATTTGTGGAGAGGTTGACACTATGAAGGGGATAAATGAAAGCAGGTATCGGGTTCGGAAATAGCCCTTCTTTCCTTTCTTTCTAACCTGTTCTGCTTTTGTTCTGCAATCGCTGGATGGGATGCTGTTCGGTACTGTAGATGCTATTCGGTTCCCGCGAATTAGAGCCTGGTACCTTTAGTATAGGGAATATTGCCGATGAGCTGGGGCTGGGTATCAAACATGTCTCCTCGCCGCGGCGGATCGTGTTTTGTGCAGGGAACTGAACGAAAGCTTGGAGAAGTGAATTTGCAGAATGGGGCCCTTATTGTCAGTGAGACGATGGACAGAGGAGAGCTATGTGGGCGAACAGGAAGCTGTCAGATGAAATTTGAGCTTGTCATTGAAAATCCTCTCTCCTACACTATTGTCGGCTGGCAGTCCTGGTTACAAATGACAGCTCGAGCAGATTTCTCCAGAGTGGAGAAGTATCGCTCCCAGGAGCTGAGGCAGCAATGCCTGGCACGGTGTTCCCACCAGTCGCCTCTCACGATCCGGATGTTGGGAATACTTCTTTGGCCCCTTACAAACTTAGGAGAAGCGAGCATTTGCTTTAAAAGTACATACGTGTCGTGAATGGAATAAAATCCCAATGTTAGTGTTACAAAAGTCACTGCAGGGAGAACAAGAGCCGATCCAAAATATCACTGTAAAAGCGAAAGACAACGGGATTTCCCAAAGATACGTCTGCATCGGTGTGCTGGATTCCAACGCTGCCGGTCCCGTGCTTGGTTAAAACAGCTACGCTGCCAGACGAGCGGAGGATGTGGTCAAAGACGTATTGATTATTCAGCTGAATGCTACTGATGTATTTGAATGGAAGAAAAGAGTACACTTTGGGCACTAACTCTGCACCTGAAGTGCAGAGACTATTTTCTACCGAGCGTGATACCGGGCAGATACTGGAAGGGGGTGGGGGGTGGATTTTGAGAGAAGGTGCAGAATATGATGTGGAAGTGCAGGCGCGGGAGGAAAGTCAGTTACTATTGGCATCCCATTGCAGTTCTTGTAAAGGTTGTGAATGGCAATGGCAATGTCCCAGCAGTGACGGTAAATTCCCTTTCTAATCCTATCGGGGAAGACACTGCAGCTGGGACGATGGTCGGTCTGCTCAGTGTCATAGACCGGGGATCCGAAGACAACGGGAAGATCAGCGGCCACATTCTGCAGAACGTACCGTTTCTGAGTAACGGCTCGTTACTGAGTGTCTGAAGCGCTAGCCTGGTGCTTTTATGGGGAATATGGCCGAGGATCTAGAACTGGATAATATCAGAAACCTGCCAGCTCGCAGGCTGCGGACTGTGTCAGGAAAGAGAATCTGTGGAGCTGAAAATGCAGAATGGAGGCGCTGATCGTCACTGTGAAAATGGACAGAGCAGAGCTGCGTGGGCAGACAGTAAGTTGTGCACTGAAATTTAAGATTGTGGTTGAAAATCTTGCAATGTAGTATGTGGAACTAGAAATCCTGGATGATTTCCCCACGTGGCTGAATCTGTTTTAGTGGGCAGTGTACTTCCTATAGTAGGGCTCAAGATCCTCTTTGGTCACATATGAGATTTGGGCAAATGCACACTTTGCTTTGAAAGTAGAGAATCGTGGCGGACATAATAAAGTGCCAATTTAAATACTGGAAGAGTCATTGGACAGGGAAAAAGGATCAACTCAGAATCGAATAACAGCAGCTAAACACAATGGGGCTCCCCAAAGATCTGGCACCCTCCATATGAGTATCACTGTGCTGGAGTCTAACAATAACGCCCCTGCATTTGATGGAAACAGCTACACTATCTGCCTAGTGGAGAATGTGGACAAAGGCATCCTGGTTATTGACTGAATGGCACCGATTTAAATGAAGGAGGAAATGGAAGGAGAGAGGAAATTGTTGGCAGCAACACGACAATCAATGTTCCGAAAATGTTTTCTATCGATCCTGATAACGGGGAGTTAGGGGTGGAAGGTGAAGTGAATTGTGGAGAATATAATGTGGGAGTGCAGGCGCGGGAGGGAAGTCAGTTAGCGTTGCACAGTTCTTGTAAATGTTGTGAATGGCAATGGCAATGTCCCAGCAGTGAGGGTAAATTCCCTTTCTAATCCTATCGGGGAAGACACTGCAGCTGGGACGATGGTCGGTCTGCTCAGCGTCATAGACCAGGGATCCGAGGACAACGGGAAGATCAGCGGCCACATTCTGCAGAACGTACCGTTTCAGCTGCTGTCCCTGCGGAAAACACATTCTCCTTGGTGACCAGCGGCGTCTTGGGCAGAGGGGCGGCCACCGACAACATCACTATAGTTGCCTGTGATTGCGGCTCCCCTCCCCTATGCCCTCTATAGCAGGGGAACCCTCCCAGTGCGCATTTCTGATGTAAGTTACATCACAAGGGGTGGCAGTCACCCCTTCCCCAGGCCAGGAGCCTGAGCCTCAGACTCTTTGGTGTCCCGCCTTGATCCAGGGCCTGGGCTAATTGTCTGTTTGTTTCCCTGCCAGCCTGAGCACAGGCCTGGGCCCCCAGCTGCAAGTGGAGACTGCTTCGTTCCCCACGGTGGCTGAAGTATCATTAACGTAGTGAGGCAGAGTGGCCTCCTGAGGAGCGAGAGTGGGAGTGTCCCCGATTGAGCCACTACAATACATATAGTAATTGTAAAGTTCTTCTTTTAGGCTTGTAGCTGTGATGGAATAAACTGCTGTCTTAAGTCAAGTCTCTGGCTGCTTCCAAATCATTGAAAGGTCCTCAGTCCATGGGTTAGAATGCGCCCGTTAGTATAGTCCAGAGGCTTGGGCAGGATAGAGGCTGGAGCAGGATAGAGGCAAAATGGAGGGGTTTCCAGGGCCATTTATATCCTCTGCCATGTGGAGGGAAACCCATTGCTTCAAACAAAAACCTCAGCCCAGCTAGTAGAGAATCACAGGTGACCAGATAGTGTTTGGAGTCACATGGGCAAGTCACATGTTCATGCCCAGTTTCGCTCAGTCATTGCAGGAGGCCACTACCTATTTTCCAGAGAGCACATTTGCGGGACAGTCCACTCAATGTAGAGGGGTGTCTACTATGGTCCGTTGTGAGTTAAGTGTCCTTTTGACGAGCCACTCAATTTGAATAGTCCCTCCAAGATGTGCTGGCTAACTGCTTCATGAGCAAGCATTACCGCAGGAGCAAACATTTGAAATCCAGGTCTAGAGCCAATGTTCATAATTTCCAATACAAAAGGAATACATGATTACAGATAGCGGAATCACAATCTGTGACTCATAACCTTTTCATAGACATCTTACATGCCACATTTTACACAAGATGTGTTGCAAATATATAACTGTGGTTGCAACAATGATCTACATGATCATATTTTAATCAGGTAAGGTCACACATGTGTTCTATATATAAATCTATAGTATTTACAGCTATATAATCTCTCTCCAGGTATCGCAGAGAGTCAGATCTACCACTCTAGGGGTATCTATCATTGCAGTGTGATTCCTTGAACATCAGTGCCCCTCAGTCCCTCCTATTCTCTCCCTGTAGCAAATAATTGTTTAGTTTTAAGTGGGCTGTAATACTTTGCTCTAATTTTGGCTGTTGTGTTTAGTGTGTGGGTGCTGGGTGGTGCTGGTGGCCTGTGATACACAGGAGGTCACACTAGAAGACCTGGTTGCCCCCTCTGGCGTTTGACTCTGTGATTCTTTGCTTTTTGAATACTGCTAGTAGATGGATGAAATTAAAATCAAATGCTAACTGATAATTTTTAAAAACTATTGCCTTTTTGATAGAATCAACACATTCGCTGTAATAATCCATTTAGACTCAAGCTGTCGCTGCTGTCCATCACTATCATACTAGCTTTCCCTACGCAGAACACTCTTCTAGTAAAGGCAAACACGGAAGGGATTTTTCCTGTGGGAACGGATGACAAAGGGAAAAACAAGGAAAAGACTCGATGTTAGCTTTTCGCAATTGAGTTATACAAAAGCATTCCACTGAAATCTGAAATAGTCTTGTTCTTCGGCAGAAGATACTGAACAAGGCTTTATTTGTGGAGAGGTTGACACTATGAAGGGGATAAATGAAAGCAGGTATCGGGTTCGGAAATAGCCCTTCTTTCCTTTCTTTCTAACCTGTTCTGCTTTTGTTCTGCAATCGCTGGATGGGATGCTGTTCGGTACTGTAGATGCTATTCGGTTCCCGCGAATTAGAGCCTGGTACCTTTAGTATAGGGAATATTGCCGATGAGCTGGGGCTGGGTATCAAACATGTCTCCTCGCCGCGGCGGATCGTGTTTTGTGCAGGGAACTGAACGAAAGCTTGGAGAAGTGAATTTGCAGAATGGGGCCCTTATTGTCAGTGAGACGATGGACAGAGGAGAGCTATGTGGGCGAACAGGAAGCTGTCAGATGAAATTTGAGCTTGTCATTGAAAATCCTCTCTCCTACACTATTGTCGGCTGGCAGTCCTGGTTACAAATGACAGCTCGAGCAGATTTCTCCAGAGTGGAGAAGTATCGCTCCCAGGAGCTGAGGCAGCAATGCCTGGCACGGTGTTCCCACCAGTCGCCTCTCACGATCCGGATGTTGGGAATACTTCTTTGGCCCCTTACAAACTTAGGAGAAGTGAGCATTTGCTTTAAAAGTACATACGTGTCGTGAATGGAATAAAATCCCAATGTTAGTGTTACAAAAGTCACTGCAGGGAGAACAAGAGCCAATCCAAAATATCACTGTAAAAGCGAAAGACAACGGGATTTCCCAAAGATACGTCTGCATCGGTGTGCTGGATTCCAACGCTGCCGGTCCCGTGCTTGGTTAAAACAGCTACGCTGCCAGACGAGCGGAGGATGTGGTCAAAGACGTATTGATTATTCAGCTGAATGCTACTGATGTATTTGAATGGAAGAAAAGAGTACACTTTGGGCACTAACTCTGCACCTGAAGTGCAGAGACTATTTTCTACCGAGCGTGATACCGGGCAGATACTGGAAGGGGGTGGGGGGTGGATTTTGAGAGAAGGTGCAGAATATGATGTGGAAGTGCAGGCGCGGGAGGAAAGTCAGTTACTATTGGCATCCCATTGCAGTTCTTGTAAAGGTTGTGAATGGCAATGGCAATGTCCCAGCAGTGACGGTAAATTCCCTTTCTAATCCTATCGGGGAAGACACTGCAGCTGGGACGATGGTCGGTCTGCTCAGTGTCATAGACCGGGGATCCGAAGACAACGGGAAGATCAGCGGCCACATTCTGCAGAACGTACCGTTTCTGAGTAACGGCTCGTTACTGAGTGTCTGAAGCGCTAGCCTGGTGCTTTTATGGGGAATATGGCCGAGGATCTAGAACTGGATAATATCAGAAACCTGCCAGCTCGCAGGCTGCGGACTGTGTCAGGAAAGAGAATCTGTGGAGCTGAAAATGCAGAATGGAGGCGCTGATCGTCACTGTGAAAATGGACAGAGCAGAGCTGCGTGGGCAGACAGTAAGTTGTGCACTGAAATTTAAGATTGTGGTTGAAAATCTTGCAATGTAGTATGTGGAACTAGAAATCCTGGATGATTTCCCCACGTGGCTGAATCTGTTTTAGTGGGCAGTGTACTTCCTATAGTAGGGCTCAAGATCCTCTTTGGTCACATATGAGATTTGGGCAAATGCACACTTTGCTTTGAAAGTAGAGAATCGTGGCGGACATAATAAAGTGCCAATTTAAATACTGGAAGAGTCATTGGACAGGGAAAAAGGATCAACTCAGAATCGAATAACAGCAGCTAAACACAATGGGGCTCCCCAAAGATCTGGCACCCTCCATATGAGTATCACTGTGCTGGAGTCTAACAATAACGCCCCTGCATTTGATGGAAACAGCTACACTATCTGCCTAGTGGAGAATGTGGACAAAGGCATCCTGGTTATTGACTGAATGGCACCGATTTAAATGAAGGAGGAAATGGAAGGAGAGAGGAAATTGTTGGCAGCAACACGACAATCAATGTTCCGAAAATGTTTTCTATCGATCCTGATAACGGGGAGTTAGGGGTGGAAGGTGAAGTGAATTGTGGAGAATATAATGTGGGAGTGCAGGCGCGGGAGGGAAGTCAGTTAGCGTTGCACAGTTCTTGTAAATGTTGTGAATGGCAATGGCAATGTCCCAGCAGTGAGGGTAAATTCCCTTTCTAATCCTATCGGGGAAGACACTGCAGCTGGGACGATGGTCGGTCTGCTCAGCGTCATAGACCAGGGATCCGAGGACAACGGGAAGATCAGCGGCCACATTCTGCAGAACGTACCGTTTCAGCTGCTGTCCCTGCGGAAAACACATTCTCCTTGGTGACCAGCGGCGTCTTGGGCAGAGGGGCGGCCACCGACAACATCACTATAGTTGCCTGTGATTGCGGCTCCCCTCCCCTATGCCCTCTATAGCAGGGGAACCCTCCCAGTGCGCATTTCTGATGTAAGTTACATCACAAGGGGTGGCAGTCACCCCTTCCCCAGGCCAGGAGCCTGAGCCTCAGACTCTTTGGTGTCCCGCCTTGATCCAGGGCCTGGGCTAATTGACTGTTTGTTTCCCTGCCAGCCTGAGCACAGGCCTGGGCCCCCAGCTGCAAGTGGAGACTGCTTCGTTCCCCACGGTGGCTGAAGTATCATTAACGTAGTGAGGCAGAGTGGCCTCCTGAGGAGCGAGAGTGGGAGTGTCCCCGATTGAGCCACTACAATACATATAGTAATTGTAAAGTTCTTCTTTTAGGCTTGTAGCTGTGATGGAATAAACTGCTGTCTTAAGTCAAGTCTCTGGCTGCTTCCAAATCATTGAAAGGTCCTCAGTCCATGGGTTAGAATGCGCCCGTTAGTATAGTCCAGAGGCTTGGGCAGGATAGAGGCTGGAGCAGGATAGAGGCAAAATGGAGGGGTTTCCAGGGCCATTTATATCCTCTGCCATGTGGAGGGAAACCCATTGCTTCAAACAAAAACCTCAGCCCAGCTAGTAGAGAATCACAGGTGACCAGATAGTGTTTGGAGTCACATGGGCAAGTCACATGTTCATGCCCAGTTTCGCTCAGTCATTGCAGGAGGCCACTACCTATTTTCCAGAGAGCACATTTGCGGGACAGTCCACTCAATGTAGAGGGGTGTCTACTATGGTCCGTTGTGAGTTAAGTGTCCTTTTGACGAGCCACTCAATTTGAATAGTCCCTCCAAGATGTGCTGGCTAACTGCTTCATGAGCAAGCATTACCGCAGGAGCAAACATTTGAAATCCAGGTCTAGAGCCAATGTTCATAATTTCCAATACAAAAGGAATACATGATTACAGATAGCGGAATCACAATCTGTGACTCATAACCTTTTCATAGACATCTTACATGCCACATTTTACACAAGATGTGTTGCAAATATATAACTGTGGTTGCAACAATGATCTACATGATCATATTTTAATCAGGTAAGGTCACACATGTGTTCTATATATAAATCTATAGTATTTACAGCTATATAATCTCTCTCCAGGTATCGCAGAGAGTCAGATCTACCACTCTAGGGGTATCTATCATTGCAGTGTGATTCCTTGAACATCAGTGCCCCTCAGTCCCTCCTATTCTCTCCCTGTAGCAAATAATTGTTTAGTTTTAAGTGGGCTGTAATACTTTGCTCTAATTTTGGCTGTTGTGTTTAGTGTGTGGGTGCTGGGTGGTGCTGGTGGCCTGTGATACACAGGAGGTCACACTAGAAGACCTGGTTGCCCCCTCTGGCGTTTGACTCTGTGATTCTTTGCTTTTTGAATACTGCTAGTAGATGGATGAAATTAAAATCAAATGCTAACTGATAATTTTTAAAAACTATTGCCTTTTTGATAGAATCAACACATTCGCTGTAATAATCCATTTAGACTCAAGCTGTCGCTGCTGTCCATCACTATCATACTAGCTTTCCCTACGCAGAACACTCTTCTAGTAAAGGCAAACACGGAAGGGATTTTTCCTGTGGGAACGGATGACAAAGGGAAAAACAAGGAAAAGACTCGATGTTAGCTTTTCGCAATTGAGTTATACAAAAGCATTCCACTGAAATCTGAAATAGTCTTGTTCTTCGGCAGAAGATACTGAACAAGGCTTTATTTGTGGAGAGGTTGACACTATGAAGGGGATAAATGAAAGCAGGTATCGGGTTCGGAAATAGCCCTTCTTTCCTTTCTTTCTAACCTGTTCTGCTTTTGTTCTGCAATCGCTGGATGGGATGCTGTTCGGTACTGTAGATGCTATTCGGTTCCCGCGAATTAGAGCCTGGTACCTTTAGTATAGGGAATATTGCCGATGAGCTGGGGCTGGGTATCAAACATGTCTCCTCGCCGCGGCGGATCGTGTTTTGTGCAGGGAACTGAACGAAAGCTTGGAGAAGTGAATTTGCAGAATGGGGCCCTTATTGTCAGTGAGACGATGGACAGAGGAGAGCTATGTGGGCGAACAGGAAGCTGTCAGATGAAATTTGAGCTTGTCATTGAAAATCCTCTCTCCTACACTATTGTCGGCTGGCAGTCCTGGTTACAAATGACAGCTCGAGCAGATTTCTCCAGAGTGGAGAAGTATCGCTCCCAGGAGCTGAGGCAGCAATGCCTGGCACGGTGTTCCCACCAGTCGCCTCTCACGATCCGGATGTTGGGAATACTTCTTTGGCCCCTTACAAACTTAGGAGAAGTGAGCATTTGCTTTAAAAGTACATACGTGTCGTGAATGGAATAAAATCCCAATGTTAGTGTTACAAAAGTCACTGCAGGGAGAACAAGAGCCGATCCAAAATATCACTGTAAAAGCGAAAGACAACGGGATTTCCCAAAGATACGTCTGCATCGGTGTGCTGGATTCCAACGCTGCCGGTCCCGTGCTTGGTTAAAACAGCTACGCTGCCAGACGAGCGGAGGATGTGGTCAAAGACGTATTGATTATTCAGCTGAATGCTACTGATGTATTTGAATGGAAGAAAAGAGTACACTTTGGGCACTAACTCTGCACCTGAAGTGCAGAGACTATTTTCTACCGAGCGTGATACCGGGCAGATACTGGAAGGGGGTGGGGGGTGGATTTTGAGAGAAGGTGCAGAATATGATGTGGAAGTGCAGGCGCGGGAGGAAAGTCAGTTACTATTGGCATCCCATTGCAGTTCTTGTAAAGGTTGTGAATGGCAATGGCAATGTCCCAGCAGTGACGGTAAATTCCCTTTCTAATCCTATCGGGGAAGACACTGCAGCTGGGACGATGGTCGGTCTGCTCAGTGTCATAGACCGGGGATCCGAAGACAACGGGAAGATCAGCGGCCACATTCTGCAGAACGTACCGTTTCTGAGTAACGGCTCGTTACTGAGTGTCTGAAGCGCTAGCCTGGTGCTTTTATGGGGAATATGGCCGAGGATCTAGAACTGGATAATATCAGAAACCTGCCAGCTCGCAGGCTGCGGACTGTGTCAGGAAAGAGAATCTGTGGAGCTGAAAATGCAGAATGGAGGCGCTGATCGTCACTGTGAAAATGGACAGAGCAGAGCTGCGTGGGCAGACAGTAAGTTGTGCACTGAAATTTAAGATTGTGGTTGAAAATCTTGCAATGTAGTATGTGGAACTAGAAATCCTGGATGATTTCCCCACGTGGCTGAATCTGTTTTAGTGGGCAGTGTACTTCCTATAGTAGGGCTCAAGATCCTCTTTGGTCACATATGAGATTTGGGCAAATGCACACTTTGCTTTGAAAGTAGAGAATCGTGGCGGACATAATAAAGTGCCAATTTAAATACTGGAAGAGTCATTGGACAGGGAAAAAGGATCAACTCAGAATCGAATAACAGCAGCTAAACACAATGGGGCTCCCCAAAGATCTGGCACCCTCCATATGAGTATCACTGTGCTGGAGTCTAACAATAACGCCCCTGCATTTGATGGAAACAGCTACACTATCTGCCTAGTGGAGAATGTGGACAAAGGCATCCTGGTTATTGACTGAATGGCACCGATTTAAATGAAGGAGGAAATGGAAGGAGAGAGGAAATTGTTGGCAGCAACACGACAATCAATGTTCCGAAAATGTTTTCTATCGATCCTGATAACGGGGAGTTAGGGGTGGAAGGTGAAGTGAATTGTGGAGAATATAATGTGGGAGTGCAGGCGCGGGAGGGAAGTCAGTTAGCGTTGCACAGTTCTTGTAAATGTTGTGAATGGCAATGGCAATGTCCCAGCAGTGAGGGTAAATTCCCTTTCTAATCCTATCGGGGAAGACACTGCAGCTGGGACGATGGTCGGTCTGCTCAGCGTCATAGACCAGGGATCCGAGGACAACGGGAAGATCAGCGGCCACATTCTGCAGAACGTACCGTTTCAGCTGCTGTCCCTGCGGAAAACACATTCTCCTTGGTGACCAGCGGCGTCTTGGGCAGAGGGGCGGCCACCGACAACATCACTATAGTTGCCTGTGATTGCGGCTCCCCTCCCCTATGCCCTCTATAGCAGGGGAACCCTCCCAGTGCGCATTTCTGATGTAAGTTACATCACAAGGGGTGGCAGTCACCCCTTCCCCAGGCCAGGAGCCTGAGCCTCAGACTCTTTGGTGTCCCGCCTTGATCCAGGGCCTGGGCTAATTGACTGTTTGTTTCCCTGCCAGCCTGAGCACAGGCCTGGGCCCCCAGCTGCAAGTGGAGACTGCTTCGTTCCCCACGGTGGCTGAAGTATCATTAACGTAGTGAGGCAGAGTGGCCTCCTGAGGAGCGAGAGTGGGAGTGTCCCCGATTGAGCCACTACAATACATATAGTAATTGTAAAGTTCTTCTTTTAGGCTTGTAGCTGTGATGGAATAAACTGCTGTCTTAAGTCAAGTCTCTGGCTGCTTCCAAATCATTGAAAGGTCCTCAGTCCATGGGTTAGAATGCGCCCGTTAGTATAGTCCAGAGGCTTGGGCAGGATAGAGGCTGGAGCAGGATAGAGGCAAAATGGAGGGGTTTCCAGGGCCATTTATATCCTCTGCCATGTGGAGGGAAACCCATTGCTTCAAACAAAAACCTCAGCCCAGCTAGTAGAGAATCACAGGTGACCAGATAGTGTTTGGAGTCACATGGGCAAGTCACATGTTCATGCCCAGTTTCGCTCAGTCATTGCAGGAGGCCACTACCTATTTTCCAGAGAGCACATTTGCGGGACAGTCCACTCAATGTAGAGGGGTGTCTACTATGGTCCGTTGTGAGTTAAGTGTCCTTTTGACGAGCCACTCAATTTGAATAGTCCCTCCAAGATGTGCTGGCTAACTGCTTCATGAGCAAGCATTACCGCAGGAGCAAACATTTGAAATCCAGGTCTAGAGCCAATGTTCATAATTTCCAATACAAAAGGAATACATGATTACAGATAGCGGAATCACAATCTGTGACTCATAACCTTTTCATAGACATCTTACATGCCACATTTTACACAAGATGTGTTGCAAATATATAACTGTGGTTGCAACAATGATCTACATGATCATATTTTAATCAGGTAAGGTCACACATGTGTTCTATATATAAATCTATAGTATTTACAGCTATATAATCTCTCTCCAGGTATCGCAGAGAGTCAGATCTACCACTCTAGGGGTATCTATCATTGCAGTGTGATTCCTTGAACATCAGTGCCCCTCAGTCCCTCCTATTCTCTCCCTGTAGCAAATAATTGTTTAGTTTTAAGTGGGCTGTAATACTTTGCTCTAATTTTGGCTGTTGTGTTTAGTGTGTGGGTGCTGGGTGGTGCTGGTGGCCTGTGATACACAGGAGGTCACACTAGAAGACCTGGTTGCCCCCTCTGGCGTTTGACTCTGTGATTCTTTGCTTTTTGAATACTGCTAGTAGATGGATGAAATTAAAATCAAATGCTAACTGATAATTTTTAAAAACTATTGCCTTTTTGATAGAATCAACACATTCGCTGTAATAATCCATTTAGACTCAAGCTGTCGCTGCTGTCCATCACTATCATACTAGCTTTCCCTACGCAGAACACTCTTCTAGTAAAGGCAAACACGGAAGGGATTTTTCCTGTGGGAACGGATGACAAAGGGAAAAACAAGGAAAAGACTCGATGTTAGCTTTTCGCAATTGAGTTATACAAAAGCATTCCACTGAAATCTGAAATAGTCTTGTTCTTCGGCAGAAGATACTGAACAAGGCTTTATTTGTGGAGAGGTTGACACTATGAAGGGGATAAATGAAAGCAGGTATCGGGTTCGGAAATAGCCCTTCTTTCCTTTCTTTCTAACCTGTTCTGCTTTTGTTCTGCAATCGCTGGATGGGATGCTGTTCGGTACTGTAGATGCTATTCGGTTCCCGCGAATTAGAGCCTGGTACCTTTAGTATAGGGAATATTGCCGATGAGCTGGGGCTGGGTATCAAACATGTCTCCTCGCCGCGGCGGATCGTGTTTTGTGCAGGGAACTGAACGAAAGCTTGGAGAAGTGAATTTGCAGAATGGGGCCCTTATTGTCAGTGAGACGATGGACAGAGGAGAGCTATGTGGGCGAACAGGAAGCTGTCAGATGAAATTTGAGCTTGTCATTGAAAATCCTCTCTCCTACACTATTGTCGGCTGGCAGTCCTGGTTACAAATGACAGCTCGAGCAGATTTCTCCAGAGTGGAGAAGTATCGCTCCCAGGAGCTGAGGCAGCAATGCCTGGCACGGTGTTCCCACCAGTCGCCTCTCACGATCCGGATGTTGGGAATACTTCTTTGGCCCCTTACAAACTTAGGAGAAGTGAGCATTTGCTTTAAAAGTACATACGTGTCGTGAATGGAATAAAATCCCAATGTTAGTGTTACAAAAGTCACTGCAGGGAGAACAAGAGCCGATCCAAAATATCACTGTAAAAGCGAAAGACAACGGGATTTCCCAAAGATACGTCTGCATCGGTGTGCTGGATTCCAACGCTGCCGGTCCCGTGCTTGGTTAAAACAGCTACGCTGCCAGACGAGCGGAGGATGTGGTCAAAGACGTATTGATTATTCAGCTGAATGCTACTGATGTATTTGAATGGAAGAAAAGAGTACACTTTGGGCACTAACTCTGCACCTGAAGTGCAGAGACTATTTTCTACCGAGCGTGATACCGGGCAGATACTGGAAGGGGGTGGGGGGTGGATTTTGAGAGAAGGTGCAGAATATGATGTGGAAGTGCAGGCGCGGGAGGAAAGTCAGTTACTATTGGCATCCCATTGCAGTTCTTGTAAAGGTTGTGAATGGCAATGGCAATGTCCCAGCAGTGACGGTAAATTCCCTTTCTAATCCTATCGGGGAAGACACTGCAGCTGGGACGATGGTCGGTCTGCTCAGTGTCATAGACCGGGGATCCGAAGACAACGGGAAGATCAGCGGCCACATTCTGCAGAACGTACCGTTTCTGAGTAACGGCTCGTTACTGAGTGTCTGAAGCGCTAGCCTGGTGCTTTTATGGGGAATATGGCCGAGGATCTAGAACTGGATAATATCAGAAACCTGCCAGCTCGCAGGCTGCGGACTGTGTCAGGAAAGAGAATCTGTGGAGCTGAAAATGCAGAATGGAGGCGCTGATCGTCACTGTGAAAATGGACAGAGCAGAGCTGCGTGGGCAGACAGTAAGTTGTGCACTGAAATTTAAGATTGTGGTTGAAAATCTTGCAATGTAGTATGTGGAACTAGAAATCCTGGATGATTTCCCCACGTGGCTGAATCTGTTTTAGTGGGCAGTGTACTTCCTATAGTAGGGCTCAAGATCCTCTTTGGTCACATATGAGATTTGGGCAAATGCACACTTTGCTTTGAAAGTAGAGAATCGTGGCGGACATAATAAAGTGCCAATTTAAATACTGGAAGAGTCATTGGACAGGGAAAAAGGATCAACTCAGAATCGAATAACAGCAGCTAAACACAATGGGGCTCCCCAAAGATCTGGCACCCTCCATATGAGTATCACTGTGCTGGAGTCTAACAATAACGCCCCTGCATTTGATGGAAACAGCTACACTATCTGCCTAGTGGAGAATGTGGACAAAGGCATCCTGGTTATTGACTGAATGGCACCGATTTAAATGAAGGAGGAAATGGAAGGAGAGAGGAAATTGTTGGCAGCAACACGACAATCAATGTTCCGAAAATGTTTTCTATCGATCCTGATAACGGGGAGTTAGGGGTGGAAGGTGAAGTGAATTGTGGAGAATATAATGTGGGAGTGCAGGCGCGGGAGGGAAGTCAGTTAGCGTTGCACAGTTCTTGTAAATGTTGTGAATGGCAATGGCAATGTCCCAGCAGTGAGGGTAAATTCCCTTTCTAATCCTATCGGGGAAGACACTGCAGCTGGGACGATGGTCGGTCTGCTCAGCGTCATAGACCAGGGATCCGAGGACAACGGGAAGATCAGCGGCCACATTCTGCAGAACGTACCGTTTCAGCTGCTGTCCCTGCGGAAAACACATTCTCCTTGGTGACCAGCGGCGTCTTGGGCAGAGGGGCGGCCACCGACAACATCACTATAGTTGCCTGTGATTGCGGCTCCCCTCCCCTATGCCCTCTATAGCAGGGGAACCCTCCCAGTGCGCATTTCTGATGTAAGTTACATCACAAGGGGTGGCAGTCACCCCTTCCCCAGGCCAGGAGCCTGAGCCTCAGACTCTTTGGTGTCCCGCCTTGATCCAGGGCCTGGGCTAATTGACTGTTTGTTTCCCTGCCAGCCTGAGCACAGGCCTGGGCCCCCAGCTGCAAGTGGAGACTGCTTCGTTCCCCACGGTGGCTGAAGTATCATTAACGTAGTGAGGCAGAGTGGCCTCCTGAGGAGCGAGAGTGGGAGTGTCCCCGATTGAGCCACTACAATACATATAGTAATTGTAAAGTTCTTCTTTTAGGCTTGTAGCTGTGATGGAATAAACTGCTGTCTTAAGTCAAGTCTCTGGCTGCTTCCAAATCATTGAAAGGTCCTCAGTCCATGGGTTAGAATGCGCCCGTTAGTACAGTCCAGAGGCTTGGGCAGGATAGAGGCTGGAGCAGGATAGAGGCAAAATGGAGGGGTTTCCAGGGCCATTTATATCCTCTGCCATGTGGAGGGAAACCCATTGCTTCAAACAAAAACCTCAGCCCAGCTAGTAGAGAATCACAGGTGACCAGATAGTGTTTGGAGTCACATGGGCAAGTCACATGTTCATGCCCAGTTTCGCTCAGTCATTGCAGGAGGCCACTACCTATTTTCCAGAGAGCACATTTGCGGGACAGTCCACTCAATGTAGAGGGGTGTCTACTATGGTCCGTTGTGAGTTAAGTGTCCTTTTGACGAGCCACTCAATTTGAATAGTCCCTCCAAGATGTGCTGGCTAACTGCTTCATGAGCAAGCATTACCGCAGGAGCAAACATTTGAAATCCAGGTCTAGAGCCAATGTTCATAATTTCCAATACAAAAGGAATACATGATTACAGATAGCGGAATCACAATCTGTGACTCATAACCTTTTCATAGACATCTTACATGCCACATTTTACACAAGATGTGTTGCAAATATATAACTGTGGTTGCAACAATGATCTACATGATCATATTTTAATCAGGTAAGGTCACACATGTGTTCTATATATAAATCTATAGTATTTACAGCTATATAATCTCTCTCCAGGTATCGCAGAGAGTCAGATCTACCACTCTAGGGGTATCTATCATTGCAGTGTGATTCCTTGAACATCAGTGCCCCTCAGTCCCTCCTATTCTCTCCCTGTAGCAAATAATTGTTTAGTTTTAAGTGGGCTGTAATACTTTGCTCTAATTTTGGCTGTTGTGTTTAGTGTGTGGGTGCTGGGTGGTGCTGGTGGCCTGTGATACACAGGAGGTCACACTAGAAGACCTGGTTGCCCCCTCTGGCGTTTGACTCTGTGATTCTTTGCTTTTTGAATACTGCTAGTAGATGGATGAAATTAAAATCAAATGCTAACTGATAATTTTTAAAAACTATTGCCTTTTTGATAGAATCAACACATTCGCTGTAATAATCCATTTAGACTCAAGCTGTCGCTGCTGTCCATCACTATCATACTAGCTTTCCCTACGCAGAACACTCTTCTAGTAAAGGCAAACACGGAAGGGATTTTTCCTGTGGGAACGGATGACAAAGGGAAAAACAAGGAAAAGACTCGATGTTAGCTTTTCGCAATTGAGTTATACAAAAGCATTCCACTGAAATCTGAAATAGTCTTGTTCTTCGGCAGAAGATACTGAACAAGGCTTTATTTGTGGAGAGGTTGACACTATGAAGGGGATAAATGAAAGCAGGTATCGGGTTCGGAAATAGCCCTTCTTTCCTTTCTTTCTAACCTGTTCTGCTTTTGTTCTGCAATCGCTGGATGGGATGCTGTTCGGTACTGTAGATGCTATTCGGTTCCCGCGAATTAGAGCCTGGTACCTTTAGTATAGGGAATATTGCCGATGAGCTGGGGCTGGGTATCAAACATGTCTCCTCGCCGCGGCGGATCGTGTTTTGTGCAGGGAACTGAACGAAAGCTTGGAGAAGTGAATTTGCAGAATGGGGCCCTTATTGTCAGTGAGACGATGGACAGAGGAGAGCTATGTGGGCGAACAGGAAGCTGTCAGATGAAATTTGAGCTTGTCATTGAAAATCCTCTCTCCTACACTATTGTCGGCTGGCAGTCCTGGTTACAAATGACAGCTCGAGCAGATTTCTCCAGAGTGGAGAAGTATCGCTCCCAGGAGCTGAGGCAGCAATGCCTGGCACGGTGTTCCCACCAGTCGCCTCTCACGATCCGGATGTTGGGAATACTTCTTTGGCCCCTTACAAACTTAGGAGAAGCGAGCATTTGCTTTAAAAGTACATACGTGTCGTGAATGGAATAAAATCCCAATGTTAGTGTTACAAAAGTCACTGCAGGGAGAACAAGAGCCGATCCAAAATATCACTGTAAAAGCGAAAGACAACGGGATTTCCCAAAGATACGTCTGCATCGGTGTGCTGGATTCCAACGCTGCCGGTCCCGTGCTTGGTTAAAACAGCTACGCTGCCAGACGAGCGGAGGATGTGGTCAAAGACGTATTGATTATTCAGCTGAATGCTACTGATGTATTTGAATGGAAGAAAAGAGTACACTTTGGGCACTAACTCTGCACCTGAAGTGCAGAGACTATTTTCTACCGAGCGTGATACCGGGCAGATACTGGAAGGGGGTGGGGGGTGGATTTTGAGAGAAGGTGCAGAATATGATGTGGAAGTGCAGGCGCGGGAGGAAAGTCAGTTACTATTGGCATCCCATTGCAGTTCTTGTAAAGGTTGTGAATGGCAATGGCAATGTCCCAGCAGTGACGGTAAATTCCCTTTCTAATCCTATCGGGGAAGACACTGCAGCTGGGACGATGGTCGGTCTGCTCAGTGTCATAGACCGGGGATCCGAAGACAACGGGAAGATCAGCGGCCACATTCTGCAGAACGTACCGTTTCTGAGTAACGGCTCGTTACTGAGTGTCTGAAGCGCTAGCCTGGTGCTTTTATGGGGAATATGGCCGAGGATCTAGAACTGGATAATATCAGAAACCTGCCAGCTCGCAGGCTGCGGACTGTGTCAGGAAAGAGAATCTGTGGAGCTGAAAATGCAGAATGGAGGCGCTGATCGTCACTGTGAAAATGGACAGAGCAGAGCTGCGTGGGCAGACAGTAAGTTGTGCACTGAAATTTAAGATTGTGGTTGAAAATCTTGCAATGTAGTATGTGGAACTAGAAATCCTGGATGATTTCCCCACGTGGCTGAATCTGTTTTAGTGGGCAGTGTACTTCCTATAGTAGGGCTCAAGATCCTCTTTGGTCACATATGAGATTTGGGCAAATGCACACTTTGCTTTGAAAGTAGAGAATCGTGGCGGACATAATAAAGTGCCAATTTAAATACTGGAAGAGTCATTGGACAGGGAAAAAGGATCAACTCAGAATCGAATAACAGCAGCTAAACACAATGGGGCTCCCCAAAGATCTGGCACCCTCCATATGAGTATCACTGTGCTGGAGTCTAACAATAACGCCCCTGCATTTGATGGAAACAGCTACACTATCTGCCTAGTGGAGAATGTGGACAAAGGCATCCTGGTTATTGACTGAATGGCACCGATTTAAATGAAGGAGGAAATGGAAGGAGAGAGGAAATTGTTGGCAGCAACACGACAATCAATGTTCCGAAAATGTTTTCTATCGATCCTGATAACGGGGAGTTAGGGGTGGAAGGTGAAGTGAATTGTGGAGAATATAATGTGGGAGTGCAGGCGCGGGAGGGAAGTCAGTTAGCGTTGCACAGTTCTTGTAAATGTTGTGAATGGCAATGGCAATGTCCCAGCAGTGAGGGTAAATTCCCTTTCTAATCCTATCGGGGAAGACACTGCAGCTGGGACGATGGTCGGTCTGCTCAGCGTCATAGACCAGGGATCCGAGGACAACGGGAAGATCAGCGGCCACATTCTGCAGAACGTACCGTTTCAGCTGCTGTCCCTGCGGAAAACACATTCTCCTTGGTGACCAGCGGCGTCTTGGGCAGAGGGGCGGCCACCGACAACATCACTATAGTTGCCTGTGATTGCGGCTCCCCTCCCCTATGCCCTCTATAGCAGGGGAACCCTCCCAGTGCGCATTTCTGATGTAAGTTACATCACAAGGGGTGGCAGTCACCCCTTCCCCAGGCCAGGAGCCTGAGCCTCAGACTCTTTGGTGTCCCGCCTTGATCCAGGGCCTGGGCTAATTGACTGTTTGTTTCCCTGCCAGCCTGAGCACAGGCCTGGGCCCCCAGCTGCAAGTGGAGACTGCTTCGTTCCCCACGGTGGCTGAAGTATCATTAACGTAGTGAGGCAGAGTGGCCTCCTGAGGAGCGAGAGTGGGAGTGTCCCCGATTGAGCCACTACAATACATATAGTAATTGTAAAGTTCTTCTTTTAGGCTTGTAGCTGTGATGGAATAAACTGCTGTCTTAAGTCAAGTCTCTGGCTGCTTCCAAATCATTGAAAGGTCCTCAGTCCATGGGTTAGAATGCGCCCGTTAGTATAGTCCAGAGGCTTGGGCAGGATAGAGGCTGGAGCAGGATAGAGGCAAAATGGAGGGGTTTCCAGGGCCATTTATATCCTCTGCCATGTGGAGGGAAACCCATTGCTTCAAACAAAAACCTCAGCCCAGCTAGTAGAGAATCACAGGTGACCAGATAGTGTTTGGAGTCACATGGGCAAGTCACATGTTCATGCCCAGTTTCGCTCAGTCATTGCAGGAGGCCACTACCTATTTTCCAGAGAGCACATTTGCGGGACAGTCCACTCAATGTAGAGGGGTGTCTACTATGGTCCGTTGTGAGTTAAGTGTCCTTTTGACGAGCCACTCAATTTGAATAGTCCCTCCAAGATGTGCTGGCTAACTGCTTCATGAGCAAGCATTACCGCAGGAGCAAACATTTGAAATCCAGGTCTAGAGCCAATGTTCATAATTTCCAATACAAAAGGAATACATGATTACAGATAGCGGAATCACAATCTGTGACTCATAACCTTTTCATAGACATCTTACATGCCACATTTTACACAAGATGTGTTGCAAATATATAACTGTGGTTGCAACAATGATCTACATGATCATATTTTAATCAGGTAAGGTCACACATGTGTTCTATATATAAATCTATAGTATTTACAGCTATATAATCTCTCTCCAGGTATCGCAGAGAGTCAGATCTACCACTCTAGGGGTATCTATCATTGCAGTGTGATTCCTTGAACATCAGTGCCCCTCAGTCCCTCCTATTCTCTCCCTGTAGCAAATAATTGTTTAGTTTTAAGTGGGCTGTAATACTTTGCTCTAATTTTGGCTGTTGTGTTTAGTGTGTGGGTGCTGGGTGGTGCTGGTGGCCTGTGATACACAGGAGGTCACACTAGAAGACCTGGTTGCCCCCTCTGGCGTTTGACTCTGTGATTCTTTGCTTTTTGAATACTGCTAGTAGATGGATGAAATTAAAATCAAATGCTAACTGATAATTTTTAAAAACTATTGCCTTTTTGATAGAATCAACACATTCGCTGTAATAATCCATTTAGACTCAAGCTGTCGCTGCTGTCCATCACTATCATACTAGCTTTCCCTACGCAGAACACTCTTCTAGTAAAGGCAAACACGGAAGGGATTTTTCCTGTGGGAACGGATGACAAAGGGAAAAACAAGGAAAAGACTCGATGTTAGCTTTTCGCAATTGAGTTATACAAAAGCATTCCACTGAAATCTGAAATAGTCTTGTTCTTCGGCAGAAGATACTGAACAAGGCTTTATTTGTGGAGAGGTTGACACTATGAAGGGGATAAATGAAAGCAGGTATCGGGTTCGGAAATAGCCCTTCTTTCCTTTCTTTCTAACCTGTTCTGCTTTTGTTCTGCAATCGCTGGATGGGATGCTGTTCGGTACTGTAGATGCTATTCGGTTCCCGCGAATTAGAGCCTGGTACCTTTAGTATAGGGAATATTGCCGATGAGCTGGGGCTGGGTATCAAACATGTCTCCTCGCCGCGGCGGATCGTGTTTTGTGCAGGGAACTGAACGAAAGCTTGGAGAAGTGAATTTGCAGAATGGGGCCCTTATTGTCAGTGAGACGATGGACAGAGGAGAGCTATGTGGGCGAACAGGAAGCTGTCAGATGAAATTTGAGCTTGTCATTGAAAATCCTCTCTCCTACACTATTGTCGGCTGGCAGTCCTGGTTACAAATGACAGCTCGAGCAGATTTCTCCAGAGTGGAGAAGTATCGCTCCCAGGAGCTGAGGCAGCAATGCCTGGCACGGTGTTCCCACCAGTCGCCTCTCACGATCCGGATGTTGGGAATACTTCTTTGGCCCCTTACAAACTTAGGAGAAGCGAGCATTTGCTTTAAAAGTACATACGTGTCGTGAATGGAATAAAATCCCAATGTTAGTGTTACAAAAGTCACTGCAGGGAGAACAAGAGCCGATCCAAAATATCACTGTAAAAGCGAAAGACAACGGGATTTCCCAAAGATACGTCTGCATCGGTGTGCTGGATTCCAACGCTGCCGGTCCCGTGCTTGGTTAAAACAGCTACGCTGCCAGACGAGCGGAGGATGTGGTCAAAGACGTATTGATTATTCAGCTGAATGCTACTGATGTATTTGAATGGAAGAAAAGAGTACACTTTGGGCACTAACTCTGCACCTGAAGTGCAGAGACTATTTTCTACCGAGCGTGATACCGGGCAGATACTGGAAGGGGGTGGGGGGTGGATTTTGAGAGAAGGTGCAGAATATGATGTGGAAGTGCAGGCGCGGGAGGAAAGTCAGTTACTATTGGCATCCCATTGCAGTTCTTGTAAAGGTTGTGAATGGCAATGGCAATGTCCCAGCAGTGACGGTAAATTCCCTTTCTAATCCTATCGGGGAAGACACTGCAGCTGGGACGATGGTCGGTCTGCTCAGTGTCATAGACCGGGGATCCGAAGACAACGGGAAGATCAGCGGCCACATTCTGCAGAACGTACCGTTTCTGAGTAACGGCTCGTTACTGAGTGTCTGAAGCGCTAGCCTGGTGCTTTTATGGGGAATATGGCCGAGGATCTAGAACTGGATAATATCAGAAACCTGCCAGCTCGCAGGCTGCGGACTGTGTCAGGAAAGAGAATCTGTGGAGCTGAAAATGCAGAATGGAGGCGCTGATCGTCACTGTGAAAATGGACAGAGCAGAGCTGCGTGGGCAGACAGTAAGTTGTGCACTGAAATTTAAGATTGTGGTTGAAAATCTTGCAATGTAGTATGTGGAACTAGAAATCCTGGATGATTTCCCCACGTGGCTGAATCTGTTTTAGTGGGCAGTGTACTTCCTATAGTAGGGCTCAAGATCCTCTTTGGTCACATATGAGATTTGGGCAAATGCACACTTTGCTTTGAAAGTAGAGAATCGTGGCGGACATAATAAAGTGCCAATTTAAATACTGGAAGAGTCATTGGACAGGGAAAAAGGATCAACTCAGAATCGAATAACAGCAGCTAAACACAATGGGGCTCCCCAAAGATCTGGCACCCTCCATATGAGTATCACTGTGCTGGAGTCTAACAATAACGCCCCTGCATTTGATGGAAACAGCTACACTATCTGCCTAGTGGAGAATGTGGACAAAGGCATCCTGGTTATTGACTGAATGGCACCGATTTAAATGAAGGAGGAAATGGAAGGAGAGAGGAAATTGTTGGCAGCAACACGACAATCAATGTTCCGAAAATGTTTTCTATCGATCCTGATAACGGGGAGTTAGGGGTGGAAGGTGAAGTGAATTGTGGAGAATATAATGTGGGAGTGCAGGCGCGGGAGGGAAGTCAGTTAGCGTTGCACAGTTCTTGTAAATGTTGTGAATGGCAATGGCAATGTCCCAGCAGTGAGGGTAAATTCCCTTTCTAATCCTATCGGGGAAGACACTGCAGCTGGGACGATGGTCGGTCTGCTCAGCGTCATAGACCAGGGATCCGAGGACAACGGGAAGATCAGCGGCCACATTCTGCAGAACGTACCGTTTCAGCTGCTGTCCCTGCGGAAAACACATTCTCCTTGGTGACCAGCGGCGTCTTGGGCAGAGGGGCGGCCACCGACAACATCACTATAGTTGCCTGTGATTGCGGCTCCCCTCCCCTATGCCCTCTATAGCAGGGGAACCCTCCCAGTGCGCATTTCTGATGTAAGTTACATCACAAGGGGTGGCAGTCACCCCTTCCCCAGGCCAGGAGCCTGAGCCTCAGACTCTTTGGTGTCCCGCCTTGATCCAGGGCCTGGGCTAATTGACTGTTTGTTTCCCTGCCAGCCTGAGCACAGGCCTGGGCCCCCAGCTGCAAGTGGAGACTGCTTCGTTCCCCACGGTGGCTGAAGTATCATTAACGTAGTGAGGCAGAGTGGCCTCCTGAGGAGCGAGAGTGGGAGTGTCCCCGATTGAGCCACTACAATACATATAGTAATTGTAAAGTTCTTCTTTTAGGCTTGTAGCTGTGATGGAATAAACTGCTGTCTTAAGTCAAGTCTCTGGCTGCTTCCAAATCATTGAAAGGTCCTCAGTCCATGGGTTAGAATGCGCCCGTTAGTATAGTCCAGAGGCTTGGGCAGGATAGAGGCTGGAGCAGGATAGAGGCAAAATGGAGGGGTTTCCAGGGCCATTTATATCCTCTGCCATGTGGAGGGAAACCCATTGCTTCAAACAAAAACCTCAGCCCAGCTAGTAGAGAATCACAGGTGACCAGATAGTGTTTGGAGTCACATGGGCAAGTCACATGTTCATGCCCAGTTTCGCTCAGTCATTGCAGGAGGCCACTACCTATTTTCCAGAGAGCACATTTGCGGGACAGTCCACTCAATGTAGAGGGGTGTCTACTATGGTCCGTTGTGAGTTAAGTGTCCTTTTGACGAGCCACTCAATTTGAATAGTCCCTCCAAGATGTGCTGGCTAACTGCTTCATGAGCAAGCATTACCGCAGGAGCAAACATTTGAAATCCAGGTCTAGAGCCAATGTTCATAATTTCCAATACAAAAGGAATACATGATTACAGATAGCGGAATCACAATCTGTGACTCATAACCTTTTCATAGACATCTTACATGCCACATTTTACACAAGATGTGTTGCAAATATATAACTGTGGTTGCAACAATGATCTACATGATCATATTTTAATCAGGTAAGGTCACACATGTGTTCTATATATAAATCTATAGTATTTACAGCTATATAATCTCTCTCCAGGTATCGCAGAGAGTCAGATCTACCACTCTAGGGGTATCTATCATTGCAGTGTGATTCCTTGAACATCAGTGCCCCTCAGTCCCTCCTATTCTCTCCCTGTAGCAAATAATTGTTTAGTTTTAAGTGGGCTGTAATACTTTGCTCTAATTTTGGCTGTTGTGTTTAGTGTGTGGGTGCTGGGTGGTGCTGGTGGCCTGTGATACACAGGAGGTCACACTAGAAGACCTGGTTGCCCCCTCTGGCGTTTGACTCTGTGATTCTTTGCTTTTTGAATACTGCTAGTAGATGGATGAAATTAAAATCAAATGCTAACTGATAATTTTTAAAAACTATTGCCTTTTTGATAGAATCAACACATTCGCTGTAATAATCCATTTAGACTCAAGCTGTCGCTGCTGTCCATCACTATCATACTAGCTTTCCCTACGCAGAACACTCTTCTAGTAAAGGCAAACACGGAAGGGATTTTTCCTGTGGGAACGGATGACAAAGGGAAAAACAAGGAAAAGACTCGATGTTAGCTTTTCGCAATTGAGTTATACAAAAGCATTCCACTGAAATCTGAAATAGTCTTGTTCTTCGGCAGAAGATACTGAACAAGGCTTTATTTGTGGAGAGGTTGACACTATGAAGGGGATAAATGAAAGCAGGTATCGGGTTCGGAAATAGCCCTTCTTTCCTTTCTTTCTAACCTGTTCTGCTTTTGTTCTGCAATCGCTGGATGGGATGCTGTTCGGTACTGTAGATGCTATTCGGTTCCCGCGAATTAGAGCCTGGTACCTTTAGTATAGGGAATATTGCCGATGAGCTGGGGCTGGGTATCAAACATGTCTCCTCGCCGCGGCGGATCGTGTTTTGTGCAGGGAACTGAACGAAAGCTTGGAGAAGTGAATTTGCAGAATGGGGCCCTTATTGTCAGTGAGACGATGGACAGAGGAGAGCTATGTGGGCGAACAGGAAGCTGTCAGATGAAATTTGAGCTTGTCATTGAAAATCCTCTCTCCTACACTATTGTCGGCTGGCAGTCCTGGTTACAAATGACAGCTCGAGCAGATTTCTCCAGAGTGGAGAAGTATCGCTCCCAGGAGCTGAGGCAGCAATGCCTGGCACGGTGTTCCCACCAGTCGCCTCTCACGATCCGGATGTTGGGAATACTTCTTTGGCCCCTTACAAACTTAGGAGAAGCGAGCATTTGCTTTAAAAGTACATACGTGTCGTGAATGGAATAAAATCCCAATGTTAGTGTTACAAAAGTCACTGCAGGGAGAACAAGAGCCGATCCAAAATATCACTGTAAAAGCGAAAGACAACGGGATTTCCCAAAGATACGTCTGCATCGGTGTGCTGGATTCCAACGCTGCCGGTCCCGTGCTTGGTTAAAACAGCTACGCTGCCAGACGAGCGGAGGATGTGGTCAAAGACGTATTGATTATTCAGCTGAATGCTACTGATGTATTTGAATGGAAGAAAAGAGTACACTTTGGGCACTAACTCTGCACCTGAAGTGCAGAGACTATTTTCTACCGAGCGTGATACCGGGCAGATACTGGAAGGGGGTGGGGGGTGGATTTTGAGAGAAGGTGCAGAATATGATGTGGAAGTGCAGGCGCGGGAGGAAAGTCAGTTACTATTGGCATCCCATTGCAGTTCTTGTAAAGGTTGTGAATGGCAATGGCAATGTCCCAGCAGTGACGGTAAATTCCCTTTCTAATCCTATCGGGGAAGACACTGCAGCTGGGACGATGGTCGGTCTGCTCAGTGTCATAGACCGGGGATCCGAAGACAACGGGAAGATCAGCGGCCACATTCTGCAGAACGTACCGTTTCTGAGTAACGGCTCGTTACTGAGTGTCTGAAGCGCTAGCCTGGTGCTTTTATGGGGAATATGGCCGAGGATCTAGAACTGGATAATATCAGAAACCTGCCAGCTCGCAGGCTGCGGACTGTGTCAGGAAAGAGAATCTGTGGAGCTGAAAATGCAGAATGGAGGCGCTGATCGTCACTGTGAAAATGGACAGAGCAGAGCTGCGTGGGCAGACAGTAAGTTGTGCACTGAAATTTAAGATTGTGGTTGAAAATCTTGCAATGTAGTATGTGGAACTAGAAATCCTGGATGATTTCCCCACGTGGCTGAATCTGTTTTAGTGGGCAGTGTACTTCCTATAGTAGGGCTCAAGATCCTCTTTGGTCACATATGAGATTTGGGCAAATGCACACTTTGCTTTGAAAGTAGAGAATCGTGGCGGACATAATAAAGTGCCAATTTAAATACTGGAAGAGTCATTGGACAGGGAAAAAGGATCAACTCAGAATCGAATAACAGCAGCTAAACACAATGGGGCTCCCCAAAGATCTGGCACCCTCCATATGAGTATCACTGTGCTGGAGTCTAACAATAACGCCCCTGCATTTGATGGAAACAGCTACACTATCTGCCTAGTGGAGAATGTGGACAAAGGCATCCTGGTTATTGACTGAATGGCACCGATTTAAATGAAGGAGGAAATGGAAGGAGAGAGGAAATTGTTGGCAGCAACACGACAATCAATGTTCCGAAAATGTTTTCTATCGATCCTGATAACGGGGAGTTAGGGGTGGAAGGTGAAGTGAATTGTGGAGAATATAATGTGGGAGTGCAGGCGCGGGAGGGAAGTCAGTTAGCGTTGCACAGTTCTTGTAAATGTTGTGAATGGCAATGGCAATGTCCCAGCAGTGAGGGTAAATTCCCTTTCTAATCCTATCGGGGAAGACACTGCAGCTGGGACGATGGTCGGTCTGCTCAGCGTCATAGACCAGGGATCCGAGGACAACGGGAAGATCAGCGGCCACATTCTGCAGAACGTACCGTTTCAGCTGCTGTCCCTGCGGAAAACACATTCTCCTTGGTGACCAGCGGCGTCTTGGGCAGAGGGGCGGCCACCGACAACATCACTATAGTTGCCTGTGATTGCGGCTCCCCTCCCCTATGCCCTCTATAGCAGGGGAACCCTCCCAGTGCGCATTTCTGATGTAAGTTACATCACAAGGGGTGGCAGTCACCCCTTCCCCAGGCCAGGAGCCTGAGCCTCAGACTCTTTGGTGTCCCGCCTTGATCCAGGGCCTGGGCTAATTGACTGTTTGTTTCCCTGCCAGCCTGAGCACAGGCCTGGGCCCCCAGCTGCAAGTGGAGACTGCTTCGTTCCCCACGGTGGCTGAAGTATCATTAACGTAGTGAGGCAGAGTGGCCTCCTGAGGAGCGAGAGTGGGAGTGTCCCCGATTGAGCCACTACAATACATATAGTAATTGTAAAGTTCTTCTTTTAGGCTTGTAGCTGTGATGGAATAAACTGCTGTCTTAAGTCAAGTCTCTGGCTGCTTCCAAATCATTGAAAGGTCCTCAGTCCATGGGTTAGAATGCGCCCGTTAGTATAGTCCAGAGGCTTGGGCAGGATAGAGGCTGGAGCAGGATAGAGGCAAAATGGAGGGGTTTCCAGGGCCATTTATATCCTCTGCCATGTGGAGGGAAACCCATTGCTTCAAACAAAAACCTCAGCCCAGCTAGTAGAGAATCACAGGTGACCAGATAGTGTTTGGAGTCACATGGGCAAGTCACATGTTCATGCCCAGTTTCGCTCAGTCATTGCAGGAGGCCACTACCTATTTTCCAGAGAGCACATTTGCGGGACAGTCCACTCAATGTAGAGGGGTGTCTACTATGGTCCGTTGTGAGTTAAGTGTCCTTTTGACGAGCCACTCAATTTGAATAGTCCCTCCAAGATGTGCTGGCTAACTGCTTCATGAGCAAGCATTACCGCAGGAGCAAACATTTGAAATCCAGGTCTAGAGCCAATGTTCATAATTTCCAATACAAAAGGAATACATGATTACAGATAGCGGAATCACAATCTGTGACTCATAACCTTTTCATAGACATCTTACATGCCACATTTTACACAAGATGTGTTGCAAATATATAACTGTGGTTGCAACAATGATCTACATGATCATATTTTAATCAGGTAAGGTCACACATGTGTTCTATATATAAATCTATAGTATTTACAGCTATATAATCTCTCTCCAGGTATCGCAGAGAGTCAGATCTACCACTCTAGGGGTATCTATCATTGCAGTGTGATTCCTTGAACATCAGTGCCCCTCAGTCCCTCCTATTCTCTCCCTGTAGCAAATAATTGTTTAGTTTTAAGTGGGCTGTAATACTTTGCTCTAATTTTGGCTGTTGTGTTTAGTGTGTGGGTGCTGGGTGGTGCTGGTGGCCTGTGATACACAGGAGGTCACACTAGAAGACCTGGTTGCCCCCTCTGGCGTTTGACTCTGTGATTCTTTGCTTTTTGAATACTGCTAGTAGATGGATGAAATTAAAATCAAATGCTAACTGATAATTTTTAAAAACTATTGCCTTTTTGATAGAATCAACACATTCGCTGTAATAATCCATTTAGACTCAAGCTGTCGCTGCTGTCCATCACTATCATACTAGCTTTCCCTACGCAGAACACTCTTCTAGTAAAGGCAAACACGGAAGGGATTTTTCCTGTGGGAACGGATGACAAAGGGAAAAACAAGGAAAAGACTCGATGTTAGCTTTTCGCAATTGAGTTATACAAAAGCATTCCACTGAAATCTGAAATAGTCTTGTTCTTCGGCAGAAGATACTGAACAAGGCTTTATTTGTGGAGAGGTTGACACTATGAAGGGGATAAATGAAAGCAGGTATCGGGTTCGGAAATAGCCCTTCTTTCCTTTCTTTCTAACCTGTTCTGCTTTTGTTCTGCAATCGCTGGATGGGATGCTGTTCGGTACTGTAGATGCTATTCGGTTCCCGCGAATTAGAGCCTGGTACCTTTAGTATAGGGGTTATTGCCGATGAGCTGGGGCTGGGTATCAAACATGTCTCCTCGCCGCGGCGGATCGTGTTTTGTGCAGGGAACTGAACGAAAGCTTGGAGAAGTGAATTTGCAGAATGGGGCCCTTATTGTCAGTGAGACGATGGACAGAGGAGAGCTATGTGGGCGAACAGGAAGCTGTCAGATGAAATTTGAGCTTGTCATTGAAAATCCTCTCTCCTACACTATTGTCGGCTGGCAGTCCTGGTTACAAATGACAGCTCGAGCAGATTTCTCCAGAGTGGAGAAGTATCGCTCCCAGGAGCTGAGGCAGCAATGCCTGGCACGGTGTTCCCACCAGTCGCCTCTCACGATCCGGATGTTGGGAATACTTCTTTGGCCCCTTACAAACTTAGGAGAAGTGAGCATTTGCTTTAAAAGTACATACGTGTCGTGAATGGAATAAAATCCCAATGTTAGTGTTACAAAAGTCACTGCAGGGAGAACAAGAGCCGATCCAAAATATCACTGTAAAAGCGAAAGACAACGGGATTTCCCAAAGATACGTCTGCATCGGTGTGCTGGATTCCAACGCTGCCGGTCCCGTGCTTGGTTAAAACAGCTACGCTGCCAGACGAGCGGAGGATGTGGTCAAAGACGTATTGATTATTCAGCTGAATGCTACTGATGTATTTGAATGGAAGAAAAGAGTACACTTTGGGCACTAACTCTGCACCTGAAGTGCAGAGACTATTTTCTACCGAGCGTGATACCGGGCAGATACTGGAAGGGGGTGGGGGGTGGATTTTGAGAGAAGGTGCAGAATATGATGTGGAAGTGCAGGCGCGGGAGGAAAGTCAGTTACTATTGGCATCCCATTGCAGTTCTTGTAAAGGTTGTGAATGGCAATGGCAATGTCCCAGCAGTGACGGTAAATTCCCTTTCTAATCCTATCGGGGAAGACACTGCAGCTGGGACGATGGTCGGTCTGCTCAGTGTCATAGACCGGGGATCCGAAGACAACGGGAAGATCAGCGGCCACATTCTGCAGAACGTACCGTTTCTGAGTAACGGCTCGTTACTGAGTGTCTGAAGCGCTAGCCTGGTGCTTTTATGGGGAATATGGCCGAGGATCTAGAACTGGATAATATCAGAAACCTGCCAGCTCGCAGGCTGCGGACTGTGTCAGGAAAGAGAATCTGTGGAGCTGAAAATGCAGAATGGAGGCGCTGATCGTCACTGTGAAAATGGACAGAGCAGAGCTGCGTGGGCAGACAGTAAGTTGTGCACTGAAATTTAAGATTGTGGTTGAAAATCTTGCAATGTAGTATGTGGAACTAGAAATCCTGGATGATTTCCCCACGTGGCTGAATCTGTTTTAGTGGGCAGTGTACTTCCTATAGTAGGGCTCAAGATCCTCTTTGGTCACATATGAGATTTGGGCAAATGCACACTTTGCTTTGAAAGTAGAGAATCGTGGCGGACATAATAAAGTGCCAATTTAAATACTGGAAGAGTCATTGGACAGGGAAAAAGGATCAACTCAGAATCGAATAACAGCAGCTAAACACAATGGGGCTCCCCAAAGATCTGGCACCCTCCATATGAGTATCACTGTGCTGGAGTCTAACAATAACGCCCCTGCATTTGATGGAAACAGCTACACTATCTGCCTAGTGGAGAATGTGGACAAAGGCATCCTGGTTATTGACTGAATGGCACCGATTTAAATGAAGGAGGAAATGGAAGGAGAGAGGAAATTGTTGGCAGCAACACGACAATCAATGTTCCGAAAATGTTTTCTATCGATCCTGATAACGGGGAGTTAGGGGTGGAAGGTGAAGTGAATTGTGGAGAATATAATGTGGGAGTGCAGGCGCGGGAGGGAAGTCAGTTAGCGTTGCACAGTTCTTGTAAATGTTGTGAATGGCAATGGCAATGTCCCAGCAGTGAGGGTAAATTCCCTTTCTAATCCTATCGGGGAAGACACTGCAGCTGGGACGATGGTCGGTCTGCTCAGCGTCATAGACCAGGGATCCGAGGACAACGGGAAGATCAGCGGCCACATTCTGCAGAACGTACCGTTTCAGCTGCTGTCCCTGCGGAAAACACATTCTCCTTGGTGACCAGCGGCGTCTTGGGCAGAGGGGCGGCCACCGACAACATCACTATAGTTGCCTGTGATTGCGGCTCCCCTCCCCTATGCCCTCTATAGCAGGGGAACCCTCCCAGTGCGCATTTCTGATGTAAGTTACATCACAAGGGGTGGCAGTCACCCCTTCCCCAGGCCAGGAGCCTGAGCCTCAGACTCTTTGGTGTCCCGCCTTGATCCAGGGCCTGGGCTAATTGACTGTTTGTTTCCCTGCCAGCCTGAGCACAGGCCTGGGCCCCCAGCTGCAAGTGGAGACTGCTTCGTTCCCCACGGTGGCTGAAGTATCATTAACGTAGTGAGGCAGAGTGGCCTCCTGAGGAGCGAGAGTGGGAGTGTCCCCGATTGAGCCACTACAATACATATAGTAATTGTAAAGTTCTTCTTTTAGGCTTGTAGCTGTGATGGAATAAACTGCTGTCTTAAGTCAAGTCTCTGGCTGCTTCCAAATCATTGAAAGGTCCTCAGTCCATGGGTTAGAATGCGCCCGTTAGTACAGTCCAGAGGCTTGGGCAGGATAGAGGCTGGAGCAGGATAGAGGCAAAATGGAGGGGTTTCCAGGGCCATTTATATCCTCTGCCATGTGGAGGGAAACCCATTGCTTCAAACAAAAACCTCAGCCCAGCTAGTAGAGAATCACAGGTGACCAGATAGTGTTTGGAGTCACATGGGCAAGTCACATGTTCATGCCCAGTTTCGCTCAGTCATTGCAGGAGGCCACTACCTATTTTCCAGAGAGCACATTTGCGGGACAGTCCACTCAATGTAGAGGGGTGTCTACTATGGTCCGTTGTGAGTTAAGTGTCCTTTTGACGAGCCACTCAATTTGAATAGTCCCTCCAAGATGTGCTGGCTAACTGCTTCATGAGCAAGCATTACCGCAGGAGCAAACATTTGAAATCCAGGTCTAGAGCCAATGTTCATAATTTCCAATACAAAAGGAATACATGATTACAGATAGCGGAATCACAATCTGTGACTCATAACCTTTTCATAGACATCTTACATGCCACATTTTACACAAGATGTGTTGCAAATATATAACTGTGGTTGCAACAATGATCTACATGATCATATTTTAATCAGGTAAGGTCACACATGTGTTCTATATATATATCTATAGTATTTACAGCTATATAATCTCTCTCCAGGTATCGCAGAGAGTCAGATCTACCACTCTAGGGGTATCTATCATTGCAGTGTGATTCCTTGAACATCAGTGCCCCTCAGTCCCTCCTATTCTCTCCCTGTAGCAAATAATTGTTTAGTTTTAAGTGGGCTGTAATACTTTGCTCTAATTTTGGCTGTTGTGTTTAGTGTGTGGGTGCTGGGTGGTGCTGGTGGCCTGTGATACACAGGAGGTCACACTAGAAGACCTGGTTGCCCCCTCTGGCGTTTGACTCTGTGATTCTTTGCTTTTTGAATACTGCTAGTAGATGGATGAAATTAAAATCAAATGCTAACTGATAATTTTTAAAAACTATTGCCTTTTTGATAGAATCAACACATTCGCTGTAATAATCCATTTAGACTCAAGCTGTCGCTGCTGTCCATCACTATCATACTAGCTTTCCCTACGCAGAACACTCTTCTAGTAAAGGCAAACACGGAAGGGATTTTTCCTGTGGGAACGGATGACAAAGGGAAAAACAAGGAAAAGACTCGATGTTAGCTTTTCGCAATTGAGTTATACAAAAGCATTCCACTGAAATCTGAAATAGTCTTGTTCTTCGGCAGAAGATACTGAACAAGGCTTTATTTGTGGAGAGGTTGACACTATGAAGGGGATAAATGAAAGCAGGTATCGGGTTCGGAAATAGCCCTTCTTTCCTTTCTTTCTAACCTGTTCTGCTTTTGTTCTGCAATCGCTGGATGGGATGCTGTTCGGTACTGTAGATGCTATTCGGTTCCCGCGAATTAGAGCCTGGTACCTTTAGTATAGGGGTTATTGCCGATGAGCTGGGGCTGGGTATCAAACATGTCTCCTCGCCGCGGCGGATCGTGTTTTGTGCAGGGAACTGAACGAAAGCTTGGAGAAGTGAATTTGCAGAATGGGGCCCTTATTGTCAGTGAGACGATGGACAGAGGAGAGCTATGTGGGCGAACAGGAAGCTGTCAGATGAAATTTGAGCTTGTCATTGAAAATCCTCTCTCCTACACTATTGTCGGCTGGCAGTCCTGGTTACAAATGACAGCTCGAGCAGATTTCTCCAGAGTGGAGAAGTATCGCTCCCAGGAGCTGAGGCAGCAATGCCTGGCACGGTGTTCCCACCAGTCGCCTCTCACGATCCGGATGTTGGGAATACTTCTTTGGCCCCTTACAAACTTAGGAGAAGCGAGCATTTGCTTTAAAAGTACATACGTGTCGTGAATGGAATAAAATCCCAATGTTAGTGTTACAAAAGTCACTGCAGGGAGAACAAGAGCCGATCCAAAATATCACTGTAAAAGCGAAAGACAACGGGATTTCCCAAAGATACGTCTGCATCGGTGTGCTGGATTCCAACGCTGCCGGTCCCGTGCTTGGTTAAAACAGCTACGCTGCCAGACGAGCGGAGGATGTGGTCAAAGACGTATTGATTATTCAGCTGAATGCTACTGATGTATTTGAATGGAAGAAAAGAGTACACTTTGGGCACTAACTCTGCACCTGAAGTGCAGAGACTATTTTCTACCGAGCGTGATACCGGGCAGATACTGGAAGGGGGTGGGGGGTGGATTTTGAGAGAAGGTGCAGAATATGATGTGGAAGTGCAGGCGCGGGAGGAAAGTCAGTTACTATTGGCATCCCATTGCAGTTCTTGTAAAGGTTGTGAATGGCAATGGCAATGTCCCAGCAGTGACGGTAAATTCCCTTTCTAATCCTATCGGGGAAGACACTGCAGCTGGGACGATGGTCGGTCTGCTCAGTGTCATAGACCGGGGATCCGAAGACAACGGGAAGATCAGCGGCCACATTCTGCAGAACGTACCGTTTCTGAGTAACGGCTCGTTACTGAGTGTCTGAAGCGCTAGCCTGGTGCTTTTATGGGGAATATGGCCGAGGATCTAGAACTGGATAATATCAGAAACCTGCCAGCTCGCAGGCTGCGGACTGTGTCAGGAAAGAGAATCTGTGGAGCTGAAAATGCAGAATGGAGGCGCTGATCGTCACTGTGAAAATGGACAGAGCAGAGCTGCGTGGGCAGACAGTAAGTTGTGCACTGAAATTTAAGATTGTGGTTGAAAATCTTGCAATGTAGTATGTGGAACTAGAAATCCTGGATGATTTCCCCACGTGGCTGAATCTGTTTTAGTGGGCAGTGTACTTCCTATAGTAGGGCTCAAGATCCTCTTTGGTCACATATGAGATTTGGGCAAATGCACACTTTGCTTTGAAAGTAGAGAATCGTGGCGGACATAATAAAGTGCCAATTTAAATACTGGAAGAGTCATTGGACAGGGAAAAAGGATCAACTCAGAATCGAATAACAGCAGCTAAACACAATGGGGCTCCCCAAAGATCTGGCACCCTCCATATGAGTATCACTGTGCTGGAGTCTAACAATAACGCCCCTGCATTTGATGGAAACAGCTACACTATCTGCCTAGTGGAGAATGTGGACAAAGGCATCCTGGTTATTGACTGAATGGCACCGATTTAAATGAAGGAGGAAATGGAAGGAGAGAGGAAATTGTTGGCAGCAACACGACAATCAATGTTCCGAAAATGTTTTCTATCGATCCTGATAACGGGGAGTTAGGGGTGGAAGGTGAAGTGAATTGTGGAGAATATAATGTGGGAGTGCAGGCGCGGGAGGGAAGTCAGTTAGCGTTGCACAGTTCTTGTAAATGTTGTGAATGGCAATGGCAATGTCCCAGCAGTGAGGGTAAATTCCCTTTCTAATCCTATCGGGGAAGACACTGCAGCTGGGACGATGGTCGGTCTGCTCAGCGTCATAGACCAGGGATCCGAGGACAACGGGAAGATCAGCGGCCACATTCTGCAGAACGTACCGTTTCAGCTGCTGTCCCTGCGGAAAACACATTCTCCTTGGTGACCAGCGGCGTCTTGGGCAGAGGGGCGGCCACCGACAACATCACTATAGTTGCCTGTGATTGCGGCTCCCCTCCCCTATGCCCTCTATAGCAGGGGAACCCTCCCAGTGCGCATTTCTGATGTAAGTTACATCACAAGGGGTGGCAGTCACCCCTTCCCCAGGCCAGGAGCCTGAGCCTCAGACTCTTTGGTGTCCCGCCTTGATCCAGGGCCTGGGCTAATTGACTGTTTGTTTCCCTGCCAGCCTGAGCACAGGCCTGGGCCCCCAGCTGCAAGTGGAGACTGCTTCGTTCCCCACGGTGGCTGAAGTATCATTAACGTAGTGAGGCAGAGTGGCCTCCTGAGGAGCGAGAGTGGGAGTGTCCCCGATTGAGCCACTACAATACATATAGTAATTGTAAAGTTCTTCTTTTAGGCTTGTAGCTGTGATGGAATAAACTGCTGTCTTAAGTCAAGTCTCTGGCTGCTTCCAAATCATTGAAAGGTCCTCAGTCCATGGGTTAGAATGCGCCCGTTAGTACAGTCCAGAGGCTTGGGCAGGATAGAGGCTGGAGCAGGATAGAGGCAAAATGGAGGGGTTTCCAGGGCCATTTATATCCTCTGCCATGTGGAGGGAAACCCATTGCTTCAAACAAAAACCTCAGCCCAGCTAGTAGAGAATCACAGGTGACCAGATAGTGTTTGGAGTCACATGGGCAAGTCACATGTTCATGCCCAGTTTCGCTCAGTCATTGCAGGAGGCCACTACCTATTTTCCAGAGAGCACATTTGCGGGACAGTCCACTCAATGTAGAGGGGTGTCTACTATGGTCCGTTGTGAGTTAAGTGTCCTTTTGACGAGCCACTCAATTTGAATAGTCCCTCCAAGATGTGCTGGCTAACTGCTTCATGAGCAAGCATTACCGCAGGAGCAAACATTTGAAATCCAGGTCTAGAGCCAATGTTCATAATTTCCAATACAAAAGGAATACATGATTACAGATAGCGGAATCACAATCTGTGACTCATAACCTTTTCATAGACATCTTACATGCCACATTTTACACAAGATGTGTTGCAAATATATAACTGTGGTTGCAACAATGATCTACATGATCATATTTTAATCAGGTAAGGTCACACATGTGTTCTATATATATATCTATAGTATTTACAGCTATATAATCTCTCTCCAGGTATCGCAGAGAGTCAGATCTACCACTCTAGGGGTATCTATCATTGCAGTGTGATTCCTTGAACATCAGTGCCCCTCAGTCCCTCCTATTCTCTCCCTGTAGCAAATAATTGTTTAGTTTTAAGTGGGCTGTAATACTTTGCTCTAATTTTGGCTGTTGTGTTTAGTGTGTGGGTGCTGGGTGGTGCTGGTGGCCTGTGATACACAGGAGGTCACACTAGAAGACCTGGTTGCCCCCTCTGGCGTTTGACTCTGTGATTCTTTGCTTTTTGAATACTGCTAGTAGATGGATGAAATTAAAATCAAATGCTAACTGATAATTTTTAAAAACTATTGCCTTTTTGATAGAATCAACACATTCGCTGTAATAATCCATTTAGACTCAAGCTGTCGCTGCTGTCCATCACTATCATACTAGCTTTCCCTACGCAGAACACTCTTCTAGTAAAGGCAAACACGGAAGGGATTTTTCCTGTGGGAACGGATGACAAAGGGAAAAACAAGGAAAAGACTCGATGTTAGCTTTTCGCAATTGAGTTATACAAAAGCATTCCACTGAAATCTGAAATAGTCTTGTTCTTCGGCAGAAGATACTGAACAAGGCTTTATTTGTGGAGAGGTTGACACTATGAAGGGGATAAATGAAAGCAGGTATCGGGTTCGGAAATAGCCCTTCTTTCCTTTCTTTCTAACCTGTTCTGCTTTTGTTCTGCAATCGCTGGATGGGATGCTGTTCGGTACTGTAGATGCTATTCGGTTCCCGCGAATTAGAGCCTGGTACCTTTAGTATAGGGGTTATTGCCGATGAGCTGGGGCTGGGTATCAAACATGTCTCCTCGCCGCGGCGGATCGTGTTTTGTGCAGGGAACTGAACGAAAGCTTGGAGAAGTGAATTTGCAGAATGGGGCCCTTATTGTCAGTGAGACGATGGACAGAGGAGAGCTATGTGGGCGAACAGGAAGCTGTCAGATGAAATTTGAGCTTGTCATTGAAAATCCTCTCTCCTACACTATTGTCGGCTGGCAGTCCTGGTTACAAATGACAGCTCGAGCAGATTTCTCCAGAGTGGAGAAGTATCGCTCCCAGGAGCTGAGGCAGCAATGCCTGGCACGGTGTTCCCACCAGTCGCCTCTCACGATCCGGATGTTGGGAATACTTCTTTGGCCCCTTACAAACTTAGGAGAAGCGAGCATTTGCTTTAAAAGTACATACGTGTCGTGAATGGAATAAAATCCCAATGTTAGTGTTACAAAAGTCACTGCAGGGAGAACAAGAGCCGATCCAAAATATCACTGTAAAAGCGAAAGACAACGGGATTTCCCAAAGATACGTCTGCATCGGTGTGCTGGATTCCAACGCTGCCGGTCCCGTGCTTGGTTAAAACAGCTACGCTGCCAGACGAGCGGAGGATGTGGTCAAAGACGTATTGATTATTCAGCTGAATGCTACTGATGTATTTGAATGGAAGAAAAGAGTACACTTTGGGCACTAACTCTGCACCTGAAGTGCAGAGACTATTTTCTACCGAGCGTGATACCGGGCAGATACTGGAAGGGGGTGGGGGGTGGATTTTGAGAGAAGGTGCAGAATATGATGTGGAAGTGCAGGCGCGGGAGGAAAGTCAGTTACTATTGGCATCCCATTGCAGTTCTTGTAAAGGTTGTGAATGGCAATGGCAATGTCCCAGCAGTGACGGTAAATTCCCTTTCTAATCCTATCGGGGAAGACACTGCAGCTGGGACGATGGTCGGTCTGCTCAGTGTCATAGACCGGGGATCCGAAGACAACGGGAAGATCAGCGGCCACATTCTGCAGAACGTACCGTTTCTGAGTAACGGCTCGTTACTGAGTGTCTGAAGCGCTAGCCTGGTGCTTTTATGGGGAATATGGCCGAGGATCTAGAACTGGATAATATCAGAAACCTGCCAGCTCGCAGGCTGCGGACTGTGTCAGGAAAGAGAATCTGTGGAGCTGAAAATGCAGAATGGAGGCGCTGATCGTCACTGTGAAAATGGACAGAGCAGAGCTGCGTGGGCAGACAGTAAGTTGTGCACTGAAATTTAAGATTGTGGTTGAAAATCTTGCAATGTAGTATGTGGAACTAGAAATCCTGGATGATTTCCCCACGTGGCTGAATCTGTTTTAGTGGGCAGTGTACTTCCTATAGTAGGGCTCAAGATCCTCTTTGGTCACATATGAGATTTGGGCAAATGCACACTTTGCTTTGAAAGTAGAGAATCGTGGCGGACATAATAAAGTGCCAATTTAAATACTGGAAGAGTCATTGGACAGGGAAAAAGGATCAACTCAGAATCGAATAACAGCAGCTAAACACAATGGGGCTCCCCAAAGATCTGGCACCCTCCATATGAGTATCACTGTGCTGGAGTCTAACAATAACGCCCCTGCATTTGATGGAAACAGCTACACTATCTGCCTAGTGGAGAATGTGGACAAAGGCATCCTGGTTATTGACTGAATGGCACCGATTTAAATGAAGGAGGAAATGGAAGGAGAGAGGAAATTGTTGGCAGCAACACGACAATCAATGTTCCGAAAATGTTTTCTATCGATCCTGATAACGGGGAGTTAGGGGTGGAAGGTGAAGTGAATTGTGGAGAATATAATGTGGGAGTGCAGGCGCGGGAGGGAAGTCAGTTAGCGTTGCACAGTTCTTGTAAATGTTGTGAATGGCAATGGCAATGTCCCAGCAGTGAGGGTAAATTCCCTTTCTAATCCTATCGGGGAAGACACTGCAGCTGGGACGATGGTCGGTCTGCTCAGCGTCATAGACCAGGGATCCGAGGACAACGGGAAGATCAGCGGCCACATTCTGCAGAACGTACCGTTTCAGCTGCTGTCCCTGCGGAAAACACATTCTCCTTGGTGACCAGCGGCGTCTTGGGCAGAGGGGCGGCCACCGACAACATCACTATAGTTGCCTGTGATTGCGGCTCCCCTCCCCTATGCCCTCTATAGCAGGGGAACCCTCCCAGTGCGCATTTCTGATGTAAGTTACATCACAAGGGGTGGCAGTCACCCCTTCCCCAGGCCAGGAGCCTGAGCCTCAGACTCTTTGGTGTCCCGCCTTGATCCAGGGCCTGGGCTAATTGACTGTTTGTTTCCCTGCCAGCCTGAGCACAGGCCTGGGCCCCCAGCTGCAAGTGGAGACTGCTTCGTTCCCCACGGTGGCTGAAGTATCATTAACGTAGTGAGGCAGAGTGGCCTCCTGAGGAGCGAGAGTGGGAGTGTCCCCGATTGAGCCACTACAATACATATAGTAATTGTAAAGTTCTTCTTTTAGGCTTGTAGCTGTGATGGAATAAACTGCTGTCTTAAGTCAAGTCTCTGGCTGCTTCCAAATCATTGAAAGGTCCTCAGTCCATGGGTTAGAATGCGCCCGTTAGTACAGTCCAGAGGCTTGGGCAGGATAGAGGCTGGAGCAGGATAGAGGCAAAATGGAGGGGTTTCCAGGGCCATTTATATCCTCTGCCATGTGGAGGGAAACCCATTGCTTCAAACAAAAACCTCAGCCCAGCTAGTAGAGAATCACAGGTGACCAGATAGTGTTTGGAGTCACATGGGCAAGTCACATGTTCATGCCCAGTTTCGCTCAGTCATTGCAGGAGGCCACTACCTATTTTCCAGAGAGCACATTTGCGGGACAGTCCACTCAATGTAGAGGGGTGTCTACTATGGTCCGTTGTGAGTTAAGTGTCCTTTTGACGAGCCACTCAATTTGAATAGTCCCTCCAAGATGTGCTGGCTAACTGCTTCATGAGCAAGCATTACCGCAGGAGCAAACATTTGAAATCCAGGTCTAGAGCCAATGTTCATAATTTCCAATACAAAAGGAATACATGATTACAGATAGCGGAATCACAATCTGTGACTCATAACCTTTTCATAGACATCTTACATGCCACATTTTACACAAGATGTGTTGCAAATATATAACTGTGGTTGCAACAATGATCTACATGATCATATTTTAATCAGGTAAGGTCACACATGTGTTCTATATATAAATCTATAGTATTTACAGCTATATAATCTCTCTCCAGGTATCGCAGAGAGTCAGATCTACCACTCTAGGGGTATCTATCATTGCAGTGTGATTCCTTGAACATCAGTGCCCCTCAGTCCCTCCTATTCTCTCCCTGTAGCAAATAATTGTTTAGTTTTAAGTGGGCTGTAATACTTTGCTCTAATTTTGGCTGTTGTGTTTAGTGTGTGGGTGCTGGGTGGTGCTGGTGGCCTGTGATACACAGGAGGTCACACTAGAAGACCTGGTTGCCCCCTCTGGCGTTTGACTCTGTGATTCTTTGCTTTTTGAATACTGCTAGTAGATGGATGAAATTAAAATCAAATGCTAACTGATAATTTTTAAAAACTATTGCCTTTTTGATAGAATCAACACATTCGCTGTAATAATCCATTTAGACTCAAGCTGTCGCTGCTGTCCATCACTATCATACTAGCTTTCCCTACGCAGAACACTCTTCTAGTAAAGGCAAACACGGAAGGGATTTTTCCTGTGGGAACGGATGACAAAGGGAAAAACAAGGAAAAGACTCGATGTTAGCTTTTCGCAATTGAGTTATACAAAAGCATTCCACTGAAATCTGAAATAGTCTTGTTCTTCGGCAGAAGATACTGAACAAGGCTTTATTTGTGGAGAGGTTGACACTATGAAGGGGATAAATGAAAGCAGGTATCGGGTTCGGAAATAGCCCTTCTTTCCTTTCTTTCTAACCTGTTCTGCTTTTGTTCTGCAATCGCTGGATGGGATGCTGTTCGGTACTGTAGATGCTATTCGGTTCCCGCGAATTAGAGCCTGGTACCTTTAGTATAGGGGTTATTGCCGATGAGCTGGGGCTGGGTATCAAACATGTCTCCTCGCCGCGGCGGATCGTGTTTTGTGCAGGGAACTGAACGAAAGCTTGGAGAAGTGAATTTGCAGAATGGGGCCCTTATTGTCAGTGAGACGATGGACAGAGGAGAGCTATGTGGGCGAACAGGAAGCTGTCAGATGAAATTTGAGCTTGTCATTGAAAATCCTCTCTCCTACACTATTGTCGGCTGGCAGTCCTGGTTACAAATGACAGCTCGAGCAGATTTCTCCAGAGTGGAGAAGTATCGCTCCCAGGAGCTGAGGCAGCAATGCCTGGCACGGTGTTCCCACCAGTCGCCTCTCACGATCCGGATGTTGGGAATACTTCTTTGGCCCCTTACAAACTTAGGAGAAGTGAGCATTTGCTTTAAAAGTACATACGTGTCGTGAATGGAATAAAATCCCAATGTTAGTGTTACAAAAGTCACTGCAGGGAGAACAAGAGCCGATCCAAAATATCACTGTAAAAGCGAAAGACAACGGGATTTCCCAAAGATACGTCTGCATCGGTGTGCTGGATTCCAACGCTGCCGGTCCCGTGCTTGGTTAAAACAGCTACGCTGCCAGACGAGCGGAGGATGTGGTCAAAGACGTATTGATTATTCAGCTGAATGCTACTGATGTATTTGAATGGAAGAAAAGAGTACACTTTGGGCACTAACTCTGCACCTGAAGTGCAGAGACTATTTTCTACCGAGCGTGATACCGGGCAGATACTGGAAGGGGGTGGGGGGTGGATTTTGAGAGAAGGTGCAGAATATGATGTGGAAGTGCAGGCGCGGGAGGAAAGTCAGTTACTATTGGCATCCCATTGCAGTTCTTGTAAAGGTTGTGAATGGCAATGGCAATGTCCCAGCAGTGACGGTAAATTCCCTTTCTAATCCTATCGGGGAAGACACTGCAGCTGGGACGATGGTCGGTCTGCTCAGTGTCATAGACCGGGGATCCGAAGACAACGGGAAGATCAGCGGCCACATTCTGCAGAACGTACCGTTTCTGAGTAACGGCTCGTTACTGAGTGTCTGAAGCGCTAGCCTGGTGCTTTTATGGGGAATATGGCCGAGGATCTAGAACTGGATAATATCAGAAACCTGCCAGCTCGCAGGCTGCGGACTGTGTCAGGAAAGAGAATCTGTGGAGCTGAAAATGCAGAATGGAGGCGCTGATCGTCACTGTGAAAATGGACAGAGCAGAGCTGCGTGGGCAGACAGTAAGTTGTGCACTGAAATTTAAGATTGTGGTTGAAAATCTTGCAATGTAGTATGTGGAACTAGAAATCCTGGATGATTTCCCCACGTGGCTGAATCTGTTTTAGTGGGCAGTGTACTTCCTATAGTAGGGCTCAAGATCCTCTTTGGTCACATATGAGATTTGGGCAAATGCACACTTTGCTTTGAAAGTAGAGAATCGTGGCGGACATAATAAAGTGCCAATTTAAATACTGGAAGAGTCATTGGACAGGGAAAAAGGATCAACTCAGAATCGAATAACAGCAGCTAAACACAATGGGGCTCCCCAAAGATCTGGCACCCTCCATATGAGTATCACTGTGCTGGAGTCTAACAATAACGCCCCTGCATTTGATGGAAACAGCTACACTATCTGCCTAGTGGAGAATGTGGACAAAGGCATCCTGGTTATTGACTGAATGGCACCGATTTAAATGAAGGAGGAAATGGAAGGAGAGAGGAAATTGTTGGCAGCAACACGACAATCAATGTTCCGAAAATGTTTTCTATCGATCCTGATAACGGGGAGTTAGGGGTGGAAGGTGAAGTGAATTGTGGAGAATATAATGTGGGAGTGCAGGCGCGGGAGGGAAGTCAGTTAGCGTTGCACAGTTCTTGTAAATGTTGTGAATGGCAATGGCAATGTCCCAGCAGTGAGGGTAAATTCCCTTTCTAATCCTATCGGGGAAGACACTGCAGCTGGGACGATGGTCGGTCTGCTCAGCGTCATAGACCAGGGATCCGAGGACAACGGGAAGATCAGCGGCCACATTCTGCAGAACGTACCGTTTCAGCTGCTGTCCCTGCGGAAAACACATTCTCCTTGGTGACCAGCGGCGTCTTGGGCAGAGGGGCGGCCACCGACAACATCACTATAGTTGCCTGTGATTGCGGCTCCCCTCCCCTATGCCCTCTATAGCAGGGGAACCCTCCCAGTGCGCATTTCTGATGTAAGTTACATCACAAGGGGTGGCAGTCACCCCTTCCCCAGGCCAGGAGCCTGAGCCTCAGACTCTTTGGTGTCCCGCCTTGATCCAGGGCCTGGGCTAATTGACTGTTTGTTTCCCTGCCAGCCTGAGCACAGGCCTGGGCCCCCAGCTGCAAGTGGAGACTGCTTCGTTCCCCACGGTGGCTGAAGTATCATTAACGTAGTGAGGCAGAGTGGCCTCCTGAGGAGCGAGAGTGGGAGTGTCCCCGATTGAGCCACTACAATACATATAGTAATTGTAAAGTTCTTCTTTTAGGCTTGTAGCTGTGATGGAATAAACTGCTGTCTTAAGTCAAGTCTCTGGCTGCTTCCAAATCATTGAAAGGTCCTCAGTCCATGGGTTAGAATGCGCCCGTTAGTACAGTCCAGAGGCTTGGGCAGGATAGAGGCTGGAGCAGGATAGAGGCAAAATGGAGGGGTTTCCAGGGCCATTTATATCCTCTGCCATGTGGAGGGAAACCCATTGCTTCAAACAAAAACCTCAGCCCAGCTAGTAGAGAATCACAGGTGACCAGATAGTGTTTGGAGTCACATGGGCAAGTCACATGTTCATGCCCAGTTTCGCTCAGTCATTGCAGGAGGCCACTACCTATTTTCCAGAGAGCACATTTGCGGGACAGTCCACTCAATGTAGAGGGGTGTCTACTATGGTCCGTTGTGAGTTAAGTGTCCTTTTGACGAGCCACTCAATTTGAATAGTCCCTCCAAGATGTGCTGGCTAACTGCTTCATGAGCAAGCATTACCGCAGGAGCAAACATTTGAAATCCAGGTCTAGAGCCAATGTTCATAATTTCCAATACAAAAGGAATACATGATTACAGATAGCGGAATCACAATCTGTGACTCATAACCTTTTCATAGACATCTTACATGCCACATTTTACACAAGATGTGTTGCAAATATATAACTGTGGTTGCAACAATGATCTACATGATCATATTTTAATCAGGTAAGGTCACACATGTGTTCTATATATAAATCTATAGTATTTACAGCTATATAATCTCTCTCCAGGTATCGCAGAGAGTCAGATCTACCACTCTAGGGGTATCTATCATTGCAGTGTGATTCCTTGAACATCAGTGCCCCTCAGTCCCTCCTATTCTCTCCCTGTAGCAAATAATTGTTTAGTTTTAAGTGGGCTGTAATACTTTGCTCTAATTTTGGCTGTTGTGTTTAGTGTGTGGGTGCTGGGTGGTGCTGGTGGCCTGTGATACACAGGAGGTCACACTAGAAGACCTGGTTGCCCCCTCTGGCGTTTGACTCTGTGATTCTTTGCTTTTTGAATACTGCTAGTAGATGGATGAAATTAAAATCAAATGCTAACTGATAATTTTTAAAAACTATTGCCTTTTTGATAGAATCAACACATTCGCTGTAATAATCCATTTAGACTCAAGCTGTCGCTGCTGTCCATCACTATCATACTAGCTTTCCCTACGCAGAACACTCTTCTAGTAAAGGCAAACACGGAAGGGATTTTTCCTGTGGGAACGGATGACAAAGGGAAAAACAAGGAAAAGACTCGATGTTAGCTTTTCGCAATTGAGTTATACAAAAGCATTCCACTGAAATCTGAAATAGTCTTGTTCTTCGGCAGAAGATACTGAACAAGGCTTTATTTGTGGAGAGGTTGACACTATGAAGGGGATAAATGAAAGCAGGTATCGGGTTCGGAAATAGCCCTTCTTTCCTTTCTTTCTAACCTGTTCTGCTTTTGTTCTGCAATCGCTGGATGGGATGCTGTTCGGTACTGTAGATGCTATTCGGTTCCCGCGAATTAGAGCCTGGTACCTTTAGTATAGGGGTTATTGCCGATGAGCTGGGGCTGGGTATCAAACATGTCTCCTCGCCGCGGCGGATCGTGTTTTGTGCAGGGAACTGAACGAAAGCTTGGAGAAGTGAATTTGCAGAATGGGGCCCTTATTGTCAGTGAGACGATGGACAGAGGAGAGCTATGTGGGCGAACAGGAAGCTGTCAGATGAAATTTGAGCTTGTCATTGAAAATCCTCTCTCCTACACTATTGTCGGCTGGCAGTCCTGGTTACAAATGACAGCTCGAGCAGATTTCTCCAGAGTGGAGAAGTATCGCTCCCAGGAGCTGAGGCAGCAATGCCTGGCACGGTGTTCCCACCAGTCGCCTCTCACGATCCGGATGTTGGGAATACTTCTTTGGCCCCTTACAAACTTAGGAGAAGTGAGCATTTGCTTTAAAAGTACATACGTGTCGTGAATGGAATAAAATCCCAATGTTAGTGTTACAAAAGTCACTGCAGGGAGAACAAGAGCCGATCCAAAATATCACTGTAAAAGCGAAAGACAACGGGATTTCCCAAAGATACGTCTGCATCGGTGTGCTGGATTCCAACGCTGCCGGTCCCGTGCTTGGTTAAAACAGCTACGCTGCCAGACGAGCGGAGGATGTGGTCAAAGACGTATTGATTATTCAGCTGAATGCTACTGATGTATTTGAATGGAAGAAAAGAGTACACTTTGGGCACTAACTCTGCACCTGAAGTGCAGAGACTATTTTCTACCGAGCGTGATACCGGGCAGATACTGGAAGGGGGTGGGGGGTGGATTTTGAGAGAAGGTGCAGAATATGATGTGGAAGTGCAGGCGCGGGAGGAAAGTCAGTTACTATTGGCATCCCATTGCAGTTCTTGTAAAGGTTGTGAATGGCAATGGCAATGTCCCAGCAGTGACGGTAAATTCCCTTTCTAATCCTATCGGGGAAGACACTGCAGCTGGGACGATGGTCGGTCTGCTCAGTGTCATAGACCGGGGATCCGAAGACAACGGGAAGATCAGCGGCCACATTCTGCAGAACGTACCGTTTCTGAGTAACGGCTCGTTACTGAGTGTCTGAAGCGCTAGCCTGGTGCTTTTATGGGGAATATGGCCGAGGATCTAGAACTGGATAATATCAGAAACCTGCCAGCTCGCAGGCTGCGGACTGTGTCAGGAAAGAGAATCTGTGGAGCTGAAAATGCAGAATGGAGGCGCTGATCGTCACTGTGAAAATGGACAGAGCAGAGCTGCGTGGGCAGACAGTAAGTTGTGCACTGAAATTTAAGATTGTGGTTGAAAATCTTGCAATGTAGTATGTGGAACTAGAAATCCTGGATGATTTCCCCACGTGGCTGAATCTGTTTTAGTGGGCAGTGTACTTCCTATAGTAGGGCTCAAGATCCTCTTTGGTCACATATGAGATTTGGGCAAATGCACACTTTGCTTTGAAAGTAGAGAATCGTGGCGGACATAATAAAGTGCCAATTTAAATACTGGAAGAGTCATTGGACAGGGAAAAAGGATCAACTCAGAATCGAATAACAGCAGCTAAACACAATGGGGCTCCCCAAAGATCTGGCACCCTCCATATGAGTATCACTGTGCTGGAGTCTAACAATAACGCCCCTGCATTTGATGGAAACAGCTACACTATCTGCCTAGTGGAGAATGTGGACAAAGGCATCCTGGTTATTGACTGAATGGCACCGATTTAAATGAAGGAGGAAATGGAAGGAGAGAGGAAATTGTTGGCAGCAACACGACAATCAATGTTCCGAAAATGTTTTCTATCGATCCTGATAACGGGGAGTTAGGGGTGGAAGGTGAAGTGAATTGTGGAGAATATAATGTGGGAGTGCAGGCGCGGGAGGGAAGTCAGTTAGCGTTGCACAGTTCTTGTAAATGTTGTGAATGGCAATGGCAATGTCCCAGCAGTGAGGGTAAATTCCCTTTCTAATCCTATCGGGGAAGACACTGCAGCTGGGACGATGGTCGGTCTGCTCAGCGTCATAGACCAGGGATCCGAGGACAACGGGAAGATCAGCGGCCACATTCTGCAGAACGTACCGTTTCAGCTGCTGTCCCTGCGGAAAACACATTCTCCTTGGTGACCAGCGGCGTCTTGGGCAGAGGGGCGGCCACCGACAACATCACTATAGTTGCCTGTGATTGCGGCTCCCCTCCCCTATGCCCTCTATAGCAGGGGAACCCTCCCAGTGCGCATTTCTGATGTAAGTTACATCACAAGGGGTGGCAGTCACCCCTTCCCCAGGCCAGGAGCCTGAGCCTCAGACTCTTTGGTGTCCCGCCTTGATCCAGGGCCTGGGCTAATTGACTGTTTGTTTCCCTGCCAGCCTGAGCACAGGCCTGGGCCCCCAGCTGCAAGTGGAGACTGCTTCGTTCCCCACGGTGGCTGAAGTATCATTAACGTAGTGAGGCAGAGTGGCCTCCTGAGGAGCGAGAGTGGGAGTGTCCCCGATTGAGCCACTACAATACATATAGTAATTGTAAAGTTCTTCTTTTAGGCTTGTAGCTGTGATGGAATAAACTGCTGTCTTAAGTCAAGTCTCTGGCTGCTTCCAAATCATTGAAAGGTCCTCAGTCCATGGGTTAGAATGCGCCCGTTAGTATAGTCCAGAGGCTTGGGCAGGATAGAGGCTGGAGCAGGATAGAGGCAAAATGGAGGGGTTTCCAGGGCCATTTATATCCTCTGCCATGTGGAGGGAAACCCATTGCTTCAAACAAAAACCTCAGCCCAGCTAGTAGAGAATCACAGGTGACCAGATAGTGTTTGGAGTCACATGGGCAAGTCACATGTTCATGCCCAGTTTCGCTCAGTCATTGCAGGAGGCCACTACCTATTTTCCAGAGAGCACATTTGCGGGACAGTCCACTCAATGTAGAGGGGTGTCTACTATGGTCCGTTGTGAGTTAAGTGTCCTTTTGACGAGCCACTCAATTTGAATAGTCCCTCCAAGATGTGCTGGCTAACTGCTTCATGAGCAAGCATTACCGCAGGAGCAAACATTTGAAATCCAGGTCTAGAGCCAATGTTCATAATTTCCAATACAAAAGGAATACATGATTACAGATAGCGGAATCACAATCTGTGACTCATAACCTTTTCATAGACATCTTACATGCCACATTTTACACAAGATGTGTTGCAAATATATAACTGTGGTTGCAACAATGATCTACATGATCATATTTTAATCAGGTAAGGTCACACATGTGTTCTATATATAAATCTATAGTATTTACAGCTATATAATCTCTCTCCAGGTATCGCAGAGAGTCAGATCTACCACTCTAGGGGTATCTATCATTGCAGTGTGATTCCTTGAACATCAGTGCCCCTCAGTCCCTCCTATTCTCTCCCTGTAGCAAATAATTGTTTAGTTTTAAGTGGGCTGTAATACTTTGCTCTAATTTTGGCTGTTGTGTTTAGTGTGTGGGTGCTGGGTGGTGCTGGTGGCCTGTGATACACAGGAGGTCACACTAGAAGACCTGGTTGCCCCCTCTGGCGTTTGACTCTGTGATTCTTTGCTTTTTGAATACTGCTAGTAGATGGATGAAATTAAAATCAAATGCTAACTGATAATTTTTAAAAACTATTGCCTTTTTGATAGAATCAACACATTCGCTGTAATAATCCATTTAGACTCAAGCTGTCGCTGCTGTCCATCACTATCATACTAGCTTTCCCTACGCAGAACACTCTTCTAGTAAAGGCAAACACGGAAGGGATTTTTCCTGTGGGAACGGATGACAAAGGGAAAAACAAGGAAAAGACTCGATGTTAGCTTTTCGCAATTGAGTTATACAAAAGCATTCCACTGAAATCTGAAATAGTCTTGTTCTTCGGCAGAAGATACTGAACAAGGCTTTATTTGTGGAGAGGTTGACACTATGAAGGGGATAAATGAAAGCAGGTATCGGGTTCGGAAATAGCCCTTCTTTCCTTTCTTTCTAACCTGTTCTGCTTTTGTTCTGCAATCGCTGGATGGGATGCTGTTCGGTACTGTAGATGCTATTCGGTTCCCGCGAATTAGAGCCTGGTACCTTTAGTATAGGGGTTATTGCCGATGAGCTGGGGCTGGGTATCAAACATGTCTCCTCGCCGCGGCGGATCGTGTTTTGTGCAGGGAACTGAACGAAAGCTTGGAGAAGTGAATTTGCAGAATGGGGCCCTTATTGTCAGTGAGACGATGGACAGAGGAGAGCTATGTGGGCGAACAGGAAGCTGTCAGATGAAATTTGAGCTTGTCATTGAAAATCCTCTCTCCTACACTATTGTCGGCTGGCAGTCCTGGTTACAAATGACAGCTCGAGCAGATTTCTCCAGAGTGGAGAAGTATCGCTCCCAGGAGCTGAGGCAGCAATGCCTGGCACGGTGTTCCCACCAGTCGCCTCTCACGATCCGGATGTTGGGAATACTTCTTTGGCCCCTTACAAACTTAGGAGAAGTGAGCATTTGCTTTAAAAGTACATACGTGTCGTGAATGGAATAAAATCCCAATGTTAGTGTTACAAAAGTCACTGCAGGGAGAACAAGAGCCGATCCAAAATATCACTGTAAAAGCGAAAGACAACGGGATTTCCCAAAGATACGTCTGCATCGGTGTGCTGGATTCCAACGCTGCCGGTCCCGTGCTTGGTTAAAACAGCTACGCTGCCAGACGAGCGGAGGATGTGGTCAAAGACGTATTGATTATTCAGCTGAATGCTACTGATGTATTTGAATGGAAGAAAAGAGTACACTTTGGGCACTAACTCTGCACCTGAAGTGCAGAGACTATTTTCTACCGAGCGTGATACCGGGCAGATACTGGAAGGGGGTGGGGGGTGGATTTTGAGAGAAGGTGCAGAATATGATGTGGAAGTGCAGGCGCGGGAGGAAAGTCAGTTACTATTGGCATCCCATTGCAGTTCTTGTAAAGGTTGTGAATGGCAATGGCAATGTCCCAGCAGTGACGGTAAATTCCCTTTCTAATCCTATCGGGGAAGACACTGCAGCTGGGACGATGGTCGGTCTGCTCAGTGTCATAGACCGGGGATCCGAAGACAACGGGAAGATCAGCGGCCACATTCTGCAGAACGTACCGTTTCTGAGTAACGGCTCGTTACTGAGTGTCTGAAGCGCTAGCCTGGTGCTTTTATGGGGAATATGGCCGAGGATCTAGAACTGGATAATATCAGAAACCTGCCAGCTCGCAGGCTGCGGACTGTGTCAGGAAAGAGAATCTGTGGAGCTGAAAATGCAGAATGGAGGCGCTGATCGTCACTGTGAAAATGGACAGAGCAGAGCTGCGTGGGCAGACAGTAAGTTGTGCACTGAAATTTAAGATTGTGGTTGAAAATCTTGCAATGTAGTATGTGGAACTAGAAATCCTGGATGATTTCCCCACGTGGCTGAATCTGTTTTAATGGGCAGTGTACTTCCTATAGTAGGGCTCAAGATCCTCTTTGGTCACATATGAGATTTGGGCAAATGCACACTTTGCTTTGAAAGTAGAGAATCGTGGCGGACATAATAAAGTGCCAATTTAAATACTGGAAGAGTCATTGGACAGGGAAAAAGGATCAACTCAGAATCGAATAACAGCAGCTAAACACAATGGGGCTCCCCAAAGATCTGGCACCCTCCATATGAGTATCACTGTGCTGGAGTCTAACAATAACGCCCCTGCATTTGATGGAAACAGCTACACTATCTGCCTAGTGGAGAATGTGGACAAAGGCATCCTGGTTATTGACTGAATGGCACCGATTTAAATGAAGGAGGAAATGGAAGGAGAGAGGAAATTGTTGGCAGCAACACGACAATCAATGTTCCGAAAATGTTTTCTATCGATCCTGATAACGGGGAGTTAGGGGTGGAAGGTGAAGTGAATTGTGGAGAATATAATGTGGGAGTGCAGGCGCGGGAGGGAAGTCAGTTAGCGTTGCACAGTTCTTGTAAATGTTGTGAATGGCAATGGCAATGTCCCAGCAGTGAGGGTAAATTCCCTTTCTAATCCTATCGGGGAAGACACTGCAGCTGGGACGATGGTCGGTCTGCTCAGCGTCATAGACCAGGGATCCGAGGACAACGGGAAGATCAGCGGCCACATTCTGCAGAACGTACCGTTTCAGCTGCTGTCCCTGCGGAAAACACATTCTCCTTGGTGACCAGCGGCGTCTTGGGCAGAGGGGCGGCCACCGACAACATCACTATAGTTGCCTGTGATTGCGGCTCCCCTCCCCTATGCCCTCTATAGCAGGGGAACCCTCCCAGTGCGCATTTCTGATGTAAGTTACATCACAAGGGGTGGCAGTCACCCCTTCCCCAGGCCAGGAGCCTGAGCCTCAGACTCTTTGGTGTCCCGCCTTGATCCAGGGCCTGGGCTAATTGACTGTTTGTTTCCCTGCCAGCCTGAGCACAGGCCTGGGCCCCCAGCTGCAAGTGGAGACTGCTTCGTTCCCCACGGTGGCTGAAGTATCATTAACGTAGTGAGGCAGAGTGGCCTCCTGAGGAGCGAGAGTGGGAGTGTCCCCGATTGAGCCACTACAATACATATAGTAATTGTAAAGTTCTTCTTTTAGGCTTGTAGCTGTGATGGAATAAACTGCTGTCTTAAGTCAAGTCTCTGGCTGCTTCCAAATCATTGAAAGGTCCTCAGTCCATGGGTTAGAATGCGCCCGTTAGTATAGTCCAGAGGCTTGGGCAGGATAGAGGCTGGAGCAGGATAGAGGCAAAATGGAGGGGTTTCCAGGGCCATTTATATCCTCTGCCATGTGGAGGGAAACCCATTGCTTCAAACAAAAACCTCAGCCCAGCTAGTAGAGAATCACAGGTGACCAGATAGTGTTTGGAGTCACATGGGCAAGTCACATGTTCATGCCCAGTTTCGCTCAGTCATTGCAGGAGGCCACTACCTATTTTCCAGAGAGCACATTTGCGGGACAGTCCACTCAATGTAGAGGGGTGTCTACTATGGTCCGTTGTGAGTTAAGTGTCCTTTTGACGAGCCACTCAATTTGAATAGTCCCTCCAAGATGTGCTGGCTAACTGCTTCATGAGCAAGCATTACCGCAGGAGCAAACATTTGAAATCCAGGTCTAGAGCCAATGTTCATAATTTCCAATACAAAAGGAATACATGATTACAGATAGCGGAATCACAATCTGTGACTCATAACCTTTTCATAGACATCTTACATGCCACATTTTACACAAGATGTGTTGCAAATATATAACTGTGGTTGCAACAATGATCTACATGATCATATTTTAATCAGGTAAGGTCACACATGTGTTCTATATATAAATCTATAGTATTTACAGCTATATAATCTCTCTCCAGGTATCGCAGAGAGTCAGATCTACCACTCTAGGGGTATCTATCATTGCAGTGTGATTCCTTGAACATCAGTGCCCCTCAGTCCCTCCTATTCTCTCCCTGTAGCAAATAATTGTTTAGTTTTAAGTGGGCTGTAATACTTTGCTCTAATTTTGGCTGTTGTGTTTAGTGTGTGGGTGCTGGGTGGTGCTGGTGGCCTGTGATACACAGGAGGTCACACTAGAAGACCTGGTTGCCCCCTCTGGCGTTTGACTCTGTGATTCTTTGCTTTTTGAATACTGCTAGTAGATGGATGAAATTAAAATCAAATGCTAACTGATAATTTTTAAAAACTATTGCCTTTTTGATAGAATCAACACATTCGCTGTAATAATCCATTTAGACTCAAGCTGTCGCTGCTGTCCATCACTATCATACTAGCTTTCCCTACGCAGAACACTCTTCTAGTAAAGGCAAACACGGAAGGGATTTTTCCTGTGGGAACGGATGACAAAGGGAAAAACAAGGAAAAGACTCGATGTTAGCTTTTCGCAATTGAGTTATACAAAAGCATTCCACTGAAATCTGAAATAGTCTTGTTCTTCGGCAGAAGATACTGAACAAGGCTTTATTTGTGGAGAGGTTGACACTATGAAGGGGATAAATGAAAGCAGGTATCGGGTTCGGAAATAGCCCTTCTTTCCTTTCTTTCTAACCTGTTCTGCTTTTGTTCTGCAATCGCTGGATGGGATGCTGTTCGGTACTGTAGATGCTATTCGGTTCCCGCGAATTAGAGCCTGGTACCTTTAGTATAGGGAATATTGCCGATGAGCTGGGGCTGGGTATCAAACATGTCTCCTCGCCGCGGCGGATCGTGTTTTGTGCAGGGAACTGAACGAAAGCTTGGAGAAGTGAATTTGCAGAATGGGGCCCTTATTGTCAGTGAGACGATGGACAGAGGAGAGCTATGTGGGCGAACAGGAAGCTGTCAGATGAAATTTGAGCTTGTCATTGAAAATCCTCTCTCCTACACTATTGTCGGCTGGCAGTCCTGGTTACAAATGACAGCTCGAGCAGATTTCTCCAGAGTGGAGAAGTATCGCTCCCAGGAGCTGAGGCAGCAATGCCTGGCACGGTGTTCCCACCAGTCGCCTCTCACGATCCGGATGTTGGGAATACTTCTTTGGCCCCTTACAAACTTAGGAGAAGCGAGCATTTGCTTTAAAAGTACATACGTGTCGTGAATGGAATAAAATCCCAATGTTAGTGTTACAAAAGTCACTGCAGGGAGAACAAGAGCCGATCCAAAATATCACTGTAAAAGCGAAAGACAACGGGATTTCCCAAAGATACGTCTGCATCGGTGTGCTGGATTCCAACGCTGCCGGTCCCGTGCTTGGTTAAAACAGCTACGCTGCCAGACGAGCGGAGGATGTGGTCAAAGACGTATTGATTATTCAGCTGAATGCTACTGATGTATTTGAATGGAAGAAAAGAGTACACTTTGGGCACTAACTCTGCACCTGAAGTGCAGAGACTATTTTCTACCGAGCGTGATACCGGGCAGATACTGGAAGGGGGTGGGGGGTGGATTTTGAGAGAAGGTGCAGAATATGATGTGGAAGTGCAGGCGCGGGAGGAAAGTCAGTTACTATTGGCATCCCATTGCAGTTCTTGTAAAGGTTGTGAATGGCAATGGCAATGTCCCAGCAGTGACGGTAAATTCCCTTTCTAATCCTATCGGGGAAGACACTGCAGCTGGGACGATGGTCGGTCTGCTCAGTGTCATAGACCGGGGATCCGAAGACAACGGGAAGATCAGCGGCCACATTCTGCAGAACGTACCGTTTCTGAGTAACGGCTCGTTACTGAGTGTCTGAAGCGCTAGCCTGGTGCTTTTATGGGGAATATGGCCGAGGATCTAGAACTGGATAATATCAGAAACCTGCCAGCTCGCAGGCTGCGGACTGTGTCAGGAAAGAGAATCTGTGGAGCTGAAAATGCAGAATGGAGGCGCTGATCGTCACTGTGAAAATGGACAGAGCAGAGCTGCGTGGGCAGACAGTAAGTTGTGCACTGAAATTTAAGATTGTGGTTGAAAATCTTGCAATGTAGTATGTGGAACTAGAAATCCTGGATGATTTCCCCACGTGGCTGAATCTGTTTTAGTGGGCAGTGTACTTCCTATAGTAGGGCTCAAGATCCTCTTTGGTCACATATGAGATTTGGGCAAATGCACACTTTGCTTTGAAAGTAGAGAATCGTGGCGGACATAATAAAGTGCCAATTTAAATACTGGAAGAGTCATTGGACAGGGAAAAAGGATCAACTCAGAATCGAATAACAGCAGCTAAACACAATGGGGCTCCCCAAAGATCTGGCACCCTCCATATGAGTATCACTGTGCTGGAGTCTAACAATAACGCCCCTGCATTTGATGGAAACAGCTACACTATCTGCCTAGTGGAGAATGTGGACAAAGGCATCCTGGTTATTGACTGAATGGCACCGATTTAAATGAAGGAGGAAATGGAAGGAGAGAGGAAATTGTTGGCAGCAACACGACAATCAATGTTCCGAAAATGTTTTCTATCGATCCTGATAACGGGGAGTTAGGGGTGGAAGGTGAAGTGAATTGTGGAGAATATAATGTGGGAGTGCAGGCGCGGGAGGGAAGTCAGTTAGCGTTGCACAGTTCTTGTAAATGTTGTGAATGGCAATGGCAATGTCCCAGCAGTGAGGGTAAATTCCCTTTCTAATCCTATCGGGGAAGACACTGCAGCTGGGACGATGGTCGGTCTGCTCAGCGTCATAGACCAGGGATCCGAGGACAACGGGAAGATCAGCGGCCACATTCTGCAGAACGTACCGTTTCAGCTGCTGTCCCTGCGGAAAACACATTCTCCTTGGTGACCAGCGGCGTCTTGGGCAGAGGGGCGGCCACCGACAACATCACTATAGTTGCCTGTGATTGCGGCTCCCCTCCCCTATGCCCTCTATAGCAGGGGAACCCTCCCAGTGCGCATTTCTGATGTAAGTTACATCACAAGGGGTGGCAGTCACCCCTTCCCCAGGCCAGGAGCCTGAGCCTCAGACTCTTTGGTGTCCCGCCTTGATCCAGGGCCTGGGCTAATTGACTGTTTGTTTCCCTGCCAGCCTGAGCACAGGCCTGGGCCCCCAGCTGCAAGTGGAGACTGCTTCGTTCCCCACGGTGGCTGAAGTATCATTAACGTAGTGAGGCAGAGTGGCCTCCTGAGGAGCGAGAGTGGGAGTGTCCCCGATTGAGCCACTACAATACATATAGTAATTGTAAAGTTCTTCTTTTAGGCTTGTAGCTGTGATGGAATAAACTGCTGTCTTAAGTCAAGTCTCTGGCTGCTTCCAAATCATTGAAAGGTCCTCAGTCCATGGGTTAGAATGCGCCCGTTAGTATAGTCCAGAGGCTTGGGCAGGATAGAGGCTGGAGCAGGATAGAGGCAAAATGGAGGGGTTTCCAGGGCCATTTATATCCTCTGCCATGTGGAGGGAAACCCATTGCTTCAAACAAAAACCTCAGCCCAGCTAGTAGAGAATCACAGGTGACCAGATAGTGTTTGGAGTCACATGGGCAAGTCACATGTTCATGCCCAGTTTCGCTCAGTCATTGCAGGAGGCCACTACCTATTTTCCAGAGAGCACATTTGCGGGACAGTCCACTCAATGTAGAGGGGTGTCTACTATGGTCCGTTGTGAGTTAAGTGTCCTTTTGACGAGCCACTCAATTTGAATAGTCCCTCCAAGATGTGCTGGCTAACTGCTTCATGAGCAAGCATTACCGCAGGAGCAAACATTTGAAATCCAGGTCTAGAGCCAATGTTCATAATTTCCAATACAAAAGGAATACATGATTACAGATAGCGGAATCACAATCTGTGACTCATAACCTTTTCATAGACATCTTACATGCCACATTTTACACAAGATGTGTTGCAAATATATAACTGTGGTTGCAACAATGATCTACATGATCATATTTTAATCAGGTAAGGTCACACATGTGTTCTATATATAAATCTATAGTATTTACAGCTATATAATCTCTCTCCAGGTATCGCAGAGAGTCAGATCTACCACTCTAGGGGTATCTATCATTGCAGTGTGATTCCTTGAACATCAGTGCCCCTCAGTCCCTCCTATTCTCTCCCTGTAGCAAATAATTGTTTAGTTTTAAGTGGGCTGTAATACTTTGCTCTAATTTTGGCTGTTGTGTTTAGTGTGTGGGTGCTGGGTGGTGCTGGTGGCCTGTGATACACAGGAGGTCACACTAGAAGACCTGGTTGCCCCCTCTGGCGTTTGACTCTGTGATTCTTTGCTTTTTGAATACTGCTAGTAGATGGATGAAATTAAAATCAAATGCTAACTGATAATTTTTAAAAACTATTGCCTTTTTGATAGAATCAACACATTCGCTGTAATAATCCATTTAGACTCAAGCTGTCGCTGCTGTCCATCACTATCATACTAGCTTTCCCTACGCAGAACACTCTTCTAGTAAAGGCAAACACGGAAGGGATTTTTCCTGTGGGAACGGATGACAAAGGGAAAAACAAGGAAAAGACTCGATGTTAGCTTTTCGCAATTGAGTTATACAAAAGCATTCCACTGAAATCTGAAATAGTCTTGTTCTTCGGCAGAAGATACTGAACAAGGCTTTATTTGTGGAGAGGTTGACACTATGAAGGGGATAAATGAAAGCAGGTATCGGGTTCGGAAATAGCCCTTCTTTCCTTTCTTTCTAACCTGTTCTGCTTTTGTTCTGCAATCGCTGGATGGGATGCTGTTCGGTACTGTAGATGCTATTCGGTTCCCGCGAATTAGAGCCTGGTACCTTTAGTATAGGGAATATTGCCGATGAGCTGGGGCTGGGTATCAAACATGTCTCCTCGCCGCGGCGGATCGTGTTTTGTGCAGGGAACTGAACGAAAGCTTGGAGAAGTGAATTTGCAGAATGGGGCCCTTATTGTCAGTGAGACGATGGACAGAGGAGAGCTATGTGGGCGAACAGGAAGCTGTCAGATGAAATTTGAGCTTGTCATTGAAAATCCTCTCTCCTACACTATTGTCGGCTGGCAGTCCTGGTTACAAATGACAGCTCGAGCAGATTTCTCCAGAGTGGAGAAGTATCGCTCCCAGGAGCTGAGGCAGCAATGCCTGGCACGGTGTTCCCACCAGTCGCCTCTCACGATCCGGATGTTGGGAATACTTCTTTGGCCCCTTACAAACTTAGGAGAAGCGAGCATTTGCTTTAAAAGTACATACGTGTCGTGAATGGAATAAAATCCCAATGTTAGTGTTACAAAAGTCACTGCAGGGAGAACAAGAGCCGATCCAAAATATCACTGTAAAAGCGAAAGACAACGGGATTTCCCAAAGATACGTCTGCATCGGTGTGCTGGATTCCAACGCTGCCGGTCCCGTGCTTGGTTAAAACAGCTACGCTGCCAGACGAGCGGAGGATGTGGTCAAAGACGTATTGATTATTCAGCTGAATGCTACTGATGTATTTGAATGGAAGAAAAGAGTACACTTTGGGCACTAACTCTGCACCTGAAGTGCAGAGACTATTTTCTACCGAGCGTGATACCGGGCAGATACTGGAAGGGGGTGGGGGGTGGATTTTGAGAGAAGGTGCAGAATATGATGTGGAAGTGCAGGCGCGGGAGGAAAGTCAGTTACTATTGGCATCCCATTGCAGTTCTTGTAAAGGTTGTGAATGGCAATGGCAATGTCCCAGCAGTGACGGTAAATTCCCTTTCTAATCCTATCGGGGAAGACACTGCAGCTGGGACGATGGTCGGTCTGCTCAGTGTCATAGACCGGGGATCCGAAGACAACGGGAAGATCAGCGGCCACATTCTGCAGAACGTACCGTTTCTGAGTAACGGCTCGTTACTGAGTGTCTGAAGCGCTAGCCTGGTGCTTTTATGGGGAATATGGCCGAGGATCTAGAACTGGATAATATCAGAAACCTGCCAGCTCGCAGGCTGCGGACTGTGTCAGGAAAGAGAATCTGTGGAGCTGAAAATGCAGAATGGAGGCGCTGATCGTCACTGTGAAAATGGACAGAGCAGAGCTGCGTGGGCAGACAGTAAGTTGTGCACTGAAATTTAAGATTGTGGTTGAAAATCTTGCAATGTAGTATGTGGAACTAGAAATCCTGGATGATTTCCCCACGTGGCTGAATCTGTTTTAGTGGGCAGTGTACTTCCTATAGTAGGGCTCAAGATCCTCTTTGGTCACATATGAGATTTGGGCAAATGCACACTTTGCTTTGAAAGTAGAGAATCGTGGCGGACATAATAAAGTGCCAATTTAAATACTGGAAGAGTCATTGGACAGGGAAAAAGGATCAACTCAGAATCGAATAACAGCAGCTAAACACAATGGGGCTCCCCAAAGATCTGGCACCCTCCATATGAGTATCACTGTGCTGGAGTCTAACAATAACGCCCCTGCATTTGATGGAAACAGCTACACTATCTGCCTAGTGGAGAATGTGGACAAAGGCATCCTGGTTATTGACTGAATGGCACCGATTTAAATGAAGGAGGAAATGGAAGGAGAGAGGAAATTGTTGGCAGCAACACGACAATCAATGTTCCGAAAATGTTTTCTATCGATCCTGATAACGGGGAGTTAGGGGTGGAAGGTGAAGTGAATTGTGGAGAATATAATGTGGGAGTGCAGGCGCGGGAGGGAAGTCAGTTAGCGTTGCACAGTTCTTGTAAATGTTGTGAATGGCAATGGCAATGTCCCAGCAGTGAGGGTAAATTCCCTTTCTAATCCTATCGGGGAAGACACTGCAGCTGGGACGATGGTCGGTCTGCTCAGCGTCATAGACCAGGGATCCGAGGACAACGGGAAGATCAGCGGCCACATTCTGCAGAACGTACCGTTTCAGCTGCTGTCCCTGCGGAAAACACATTCTCCTTGGTGACCAGCGGCGTCTTGGGCAGAGGGGCGGCCACCGACAACATCACTATAGTTGCCTGTGATTGCGGCTCCCCTCCCCTATGCCCTCTATAGCAGGGGAACCCTCCCAGTGCGCATTTCTGATGTAAGTTACATCACAAGGGGTGGCAGTCACCCCTTCCCCAGGCCAGGAGCCTGAGCCTCAGACTCTTTGGTGTCCCGCCTTGATCCAGGGCCTGGGCTAATTGACTGTTTGTTTCCCTGCCAGCCTGAGCACAGGCCTGGGCCCCCAGCTGCAAGTGGAGACTGCTTCGTTCCCCACGGTGGCTGAAGTATCATTAACGTAGTGAGGCAGAGTGGCCTCCTGAGGAGCGAGAGTGGGAGTGTCCCCGATTGAGCCACTACAATACATATAGTAATTGTAAAGTTCTTCTTTTAGGCTTGTAGCTGTGATGGAATAAACTGCTGTCTTAAGTCAAGTCTCTGGCTGCTTCCAAATCATTGAAAGGTCCTCAGTCCATGGGTTAGAATGCGCCCGTTAGTATAGTCCAGAGGCTTGGGCAGGATAGAGGCTGGAGCAGGATAGAGGCAAAATGGAGGGGTTTCCAGGGCCATTTATATCCTCTGCCATGTGGAGGGAAACCCATTGCTTCAAACAAAAACCTCAGCCCAGCTAGTAGAGAATCACAGGTGACCAGATAGTGTTTGGAGTCACATGGGCAAGTCACATGTTCATGCCCAGTTTCGCTCAGTCATTGCAGGAGGCCACTACCTATTTTCCAGAGAGCACATTTGCGGGACAGTCCACTCAATGTAGAGGGGTGTCTACTATGGTCCGTTGTGAGTTAAGTGTCCTTTTGACGAGCCACTCAATTTGAATAGTCCCTCCAAGATGTGCTGGCTAACTGCTTCATGAGCAAGCATTACCGCAGGAGCAAACATTTGAAATCCAGGTCTAGAGCCAATGTTCATAATTTCCAATACAAAAGGAATACATGATTACAGATAGCGGAATCACAATCTGTGACTCATAACCTTTTCATAGACATCTTACATGCCACATTTTAGACAAGATGTGTTGCAAATATATAACTGTGGTTGCAACAATGATCTACATGATCATATTTTAATCAGGTAAGGTCACACATGTGTTCTATATATAAATCTATAGTATTTACAGCTATATAATCTCTCTCCAGGTATCGCAGAGAGTCAGATCTACCACTCTAGGGGTATCTATCATTGCAGTGTGATTCCTTGAACATCAGTGCCCCTCAGTCCCTCCTATTCTCTCCCTGTAGCAAATAATTGTTTAGTTTTAAGTGGGCTGTAATACTTTGCTCTAATTTTGGCTGTTGTGTTTAGTGTGTGGGTGCTGGGTGGTGCTGGTGGCCTGTGATACACAGGAGGTCACACTAGAAGACCTGGTTGCCCCCTCTGGCGTTTGACTCTGTGATTCTTTGCTTTTTGAATACTGCTAGTAGATGGATGAAATTAAAATCAAATGCTAACTGATAATTTTTAAAAACTATTGCCTTTTTGATAGAATCAACACATTCGCTGTAATAATCCATTTAGACTCAAGCTGTCGCTGCTGTCCATCACTATCATACTAGCTTTCCCTACGCAGAACACTCTTCTAGTAAAGGCAAACACGGAAGGGATTTTTCCTGTGGGAACGGATGACAAAGGGAAAAACAAGGAAAAGACTCGATGTTAGCTTTTCGCAATTGAGTTATACAAAAGCATTCCACTGAAATCTGAAATAGTCTTGTTCTTCGGCAGAAGATACTGAACAAGGCTTTATTTGTGGAGAGGTTGACACTATGAAGGGGATAAATGAAAGCAGGTATCGGGTTCGGAAATAGCCCTTCTTTCCTTTCTTTCTAACCTGTTCTGCTTTTGTTCTGCAATCGCTGGATGGGATGCTGTTCGGTACTGTAGATGCTATTCGGTTCCCGCGAATTAGAGCCTGGTACCTTTAGTATAGGGAATATTGCCGATGAGCTGGGGCTGGGTATCAAACATGTCTCCTCGCCGCGGCGGATCGTGTTTTGTGCAGGGAACTGAACGAAAGCTTGGAGAAGTGAATTTGCAGAATGGGGCCCTTATTGTCAGTGAGACGATGGACAGAGGAGAGCTATGTGGGCGAACAGGAAGCTGTCAGATGAAATTTGAGCTTGTCATTGAAAATCCTCTCTCCTACACTATTGTCGGCTGGCAGTCCTGGTTACAAATGACAGCTCGAGCAGATTTCTCCAGAGTGGAGAAGTATCGCTCCCAGGAGCTGAGGCAGCAATGCCTGGCACGGTGTTCCCACCAGTCGCCTCTCACGATCCGGATGTTGGGAATACTTCTTTGGCCCCTTACAAACTTAGGAGAAGTGAGCATTTGCTTTAAAAGTACATACGTGTCGTGAATGGAATAAAATCCCAATGTTAGTGTTACAAAAGTCACTGCAGGGAGAACAAGAGCCGATCCAAAATATCACTGTAAAAGCGAAAGACAACGGGATTTCCCAAAGATACGTCTGCATCGGTGTGCTGGATTCCAACGCTGCCGGTCCCGTGCTTGGTTAAAACAGCTACGCTGCCAGACGAGCGGAGGATGTGGTCAAAGACGTATTGATTATTCAGCTGAATGCTACTGATGTATTTGAATGGAAGAAAAGAGTACACTTTGGGCACTAACTCTGCACCTGAAGTGCAGAGACTATTTTCTACCGAGCGTGATACCGGGCAGATACTGGAAGGGGGTGGGGGGTGGATTTTGAGAGAAGGTGCAGAATATGATGTGGAAGTGCAGGCGCGGGAGGAAAGTCAGTTACTATTGGCATCCCATTGCAGTTCTTGTAAAGGTTGTGAATGGCAATGGCAATGTCCCAGCAGTGACGGTAAATTCCCTTTCTAATCCTATCGGGGAAGACACTGCAGCTGGGACGATGGTCGGTCTGCTCAGTGTCATAGACCGGGGATCCGAAGACAACGGGAAGATCAGCGGCCACATTCTGCAGAACGTACCGTTTCTGAGTAACGGCTCGTTACTGAGTGTCTGAAGCGCTAGCCTGGTGCTTTTATGGGGAATATGGCCGAGGATCTAGAACTGGATAATATCAGAAACCTGCCAGCTCGCAGGCTGCGGACTGTGTCAGGAAAGAGAATCTGTGGAGCTGAAAATGCAGAATGGAGGCGCTGATCGTCACTGTGAAAATGGACAGAGCAGAGCTGCGTGGGCAGACAGTAAGTTGTGCACTGAAATTTAAGATTGTGGTTGAAAATCTTGCAATGTAGTATGTGGAACTAGAAATCCTGGATGATTTCCCCACGTGGCTGAATCTGTTTTAGTGGGCAGTGTACTTCCTATAGTAGGGCTCAAGATCCTCTTTGGTCACATATGAGATTTGGGCAAATGCACACTTTGCTTTGAAAGTAGAGAATCGTGGCGGACATAATAAAGTGCCAATTTAAATACTGGAAGAGTCATTGGACAGGGAAAAAGGATCAACTCAGAATCGAATAACAGCAGCTAAACACAATGGGGCTCCCCAAAGATCTGGCACCCTCCATATGAGTATCACTGTGCTGGAGTCTAACAATAACGCCCCTGCATTTGATGGAAACAGCTACACTATCTGCCTAGTGGAGAATGTGGACAAAGGCATCCTGGTTATTGACTGAATGGCACCGATTTAAATGAAGGAGGAAATGGAAGGAGAGAGGAAATTGTTGGCAGCAACACGACAATCAATGTTCCGAAAATGTTTTCTATCGATCCTGATAACGGGGAGTTAGGGGTGGAAGGTGAAGTGAATTGTGGAGAATATAATGTGGGAGTGCAGGCGCGGGAGGGAAGTCAGTTAGCGTTGCACAGTTCTTGTAAATGTTGTGAATGGCAATGGCAATGTCCCAGCAGTGAGGGTAAATTCCCTTTCTAATCCTATCGGGGAAGACACTGCAGCTGGGACGATGGTCGGTCTGCTCAGCGTCATAGACCAGGGATCCGAGGACAACGGGAAGATCAGCGGCCACATTCTGCAGAACGTACCGTTTCAGCTGCTGTCCCTGCGGAAAACACATTCTCCTTGGTGACCAGCGGCGTCTTGGGCAGAGGGGCGGCCACCGACAACATCACTATAGTTGCCTGTGATTGCGGCTCCCCTCCCCTATGCCCTCTATAGCAGGGGAACCCTCCCAGTGCGCATTTCTGATGTAAGTTACATCACAAGGGGTGGCAGTCACCCCTTCCCCAGGCCAGGAGCCTGAGCCTCAGACTCTTTGGTGTCCCGCCTTGATCCAGGGCCTGGGCTAATTGACTGTTTGTTTCCCTGCCAGCCTGAGCACAGGCCTGGGCCCCCAGCTGCAAGTGGAGACTGCTTCGTTCCCCACGGTGGCTGAAGTATCATTAACGTAGTGAGGCAGAGTGGCCTCCTGAGGAGCGAGAGTGGGAGTGTCCCCGATTGAGCCACTACAATACATATAGTAATTGTAAAGTTCTTCTTTTAGGCTTGTAGCTGTGATGGAATAAACTGCTGTCTTAAGTCAAGTCTCTGGCTGCTTCCAAATCATTGAAAGGTCCTCAGTCCATGGGTTAGAATGCGCCCGTTAGTACAGTCCAGAGGCTTGGGCAGGATAGAGGCTGGAGCAGGATAGAGGCAAAATGGAGGGGTTTCCAGGGCCATTTATATCCTCTGCCATGTGGAGGGAAACCCATTGCTTCAAACAAAAACCTCAGCCCAGCTAGTAGAGAATCACAGGTGACCAGATAGTGTTTGGAGTCACATGGGCAAGTCACATGTTCATGCCCAGTTTCGCTCAGTCATTGCAGGAGGCCACTACCTATTTTCCAGAGAGCACATTTGCGGGACAGTCCACTCAATGTAGAGGGGTGTCTACTATGGTCCGTTGTGAGTTAAGTGTCCTTTTGACGAGCCACTCAATTTGAATAGTCCCTCCAAGATGTGCTGGCTAACTGCTTCATGAGCAAGCATTACCGCAGGAGCAAACATTTGAAATCCAGGTCTAGAGCCAATGTTCATAATTTCCAATACAAAAGGAATACATGATTACAGATAGCGGAATCACAATCTGTGACTCATAACCTTTTCATAGACATCTTACATGCCACATTTTACACAAGATGTGTTGCAAATATATAACTGTGGTTGCAACAATGATCTACATGATCATATTTTAATCAGGTAAGGTCACACATGTGTTCTATATATAAATCTATAGTATTTACAGCTATATAATCTCTCTCCAGGTATCGCAGAGAGTCAGATCTACCACTCTAGGGGTATCTATCATTGCAGTGTGATTCCTTGAACATCAGTGCCCCTCAGTCCCTCCTATTCTCTCCCTGTAGCAAATAATTGTTTAGTTTTAAGTGGGCTGTAATACTTTGCTCTAATTTTGGCTGTTGTGTTTAGTGTGTGGGTGCTGGGTGGTGCTGGTGGCCTGTGATACACAGGAGGTCACACTAGAAGACCTGGTTGCCCCCTCTGGCGTTTGACTCTGTGATTCTTTGCTTTTTGAATACTGCTAGTAGATGGATGAAATTAAAATCAAATGCTAACTGATAATTTTTAAAAACTATTGCCTTTTTGATAGAATCAACACATTCGCTGTAATAATCCATTTAGACTCAAGCTGTCGCTGCTGTCCATCACTATCATACTAGCTTTCCCTACGCAGAACACTCTTCTAGTAAAAGCAAACACGGAAGGGATTTTTCCTGTGGGAACGGATGACAAAGGGAAAAACAAGGAAAAGACTCGATGTTAGCTTTTCGCAATTGAGTTATACAAAAGCATTCCACTGAAATCTGAAATAGTCTTGTTCTTCGGCAGAAGATACTGAACAAGGCTTTATTTGTGGAGAGGTTGACACTATGAAGGGGATAAATGAAAGCAGGTATCGGGTTCGGAAATAGCCCTTCTTTCCTTTCTTTCTAACCTGTTCTGCTTTTGTTCTGCAATCGCTGGATGGGATGCTGTTCGGTACTGTAGATGCTATTCGGTTCCCGCGAATTAGAGCCTGGTACCTTTAGTATAGGGAATATTGCCGATGAGCTGGGGCTGGGTATCAAACATGTCTCCTCGCCGCGGCGGATCGTGTTTTGTGCAGGGAACTGAACGAAAGCTTGGAGAAGTGAATTTGCAGAATGGGGCCCTTATTGTCAGTGAGACGATGGACAGAGGAGAGCTATGTGGGCGAACAGGAAGCTGTCAGATGAAATTTGAGCTTGTCATTGAAAATCCTCTCTCCTACACTATTGTCGGCTGGCAGTCCTGGTTACAAATGACAGCTCGAGCAGATTTCTCCAGAGTGGAGAAGTATCGCTCCCAGGAGCTGAGGCAGCAATGCCTGGCACGGTGTTCCCACCAGTCGCCTCTCACGATCCGGATGTTGGGAATACTTCTTTGGCCCCTTACAAACTTAGGAGAAGTGAGCATTTGCTTTAAAAGTACATACGTGTCGTGAATGGAATAAAATCCCAATGTTAGTGTTACAAAAGTCACTGCAGGGAGAACAAGAGCCGATCCAAAATATCACTGTAAAAGCGAAAGACAACGGGATTTCCCAAAGATACGTCTGCATCGGTGTGCTGGATTCCAACGCTGCCGGTCCCGTGCTTGGTTAAAACAGCTACGCTGCCAGACGAGCGGAGGATGTGGTCAAAGACGTATTGATTATTCAGCTGAATGCTACTGATGTATTTGAATGGAAGAAAAGAGTACACTTTGGGCACTAACTCTGCACCTGAAGTGCAGAGACTATTTTCTACCGAGCGTGATACCGGGCAGATACTGGAAGGGGGTGGGGGGTGGATTTTGAGAGAAGGTGCAGAATATGATGTGGAAGTGCAGGCGCGGGAGGAAAGTCAGTTACTATTGGCATCCCATTGCAGTTCTTGTAAAGGTTGTGAATGGCAATGGCAATGTCCCAGCAGTGACGGTAAATTCCCTTTCTAATCCTATCGGGGAAGACACTGCAGCTGGGACGATGGTCGGTCTGCTCAGTGTCATAGACCGGGGATCCGAAGACAACGGGAAGATCAGCGGCCACATTCTGCAGAACGTACCGTTTCTGAGTAACGGCTCGTTACTGAGTGTCTGAAGCGCTAGCCTGGTGCTTTTATGGGGAATATGGCCGAGGATCTAGAACTGGATAATATCAGAAACCTGCCAGCTCGCAGGCTGCGGACTGTGTCAGGAAAGAGAATCTGTGGAGCTGAAAATGCAGAATGGAGGCGCTGATCGTCACTGTGAAAATGGACAGAGCAGAGCTGCGTGGGCAGACAGTAAGTTGTGCACTGAAATTTAAGATTGTGGTTGAAAATCTTGCAATGTAGTATGTGGAACTAGAAATCCTGGATGATTTCCCCACGTGGCTGAATCTGTTTTAGTGGGCAGTGTACTTCCTATAGTAGGGCTCAAGATCCTCTTTGGTCACATATGAGATTTGGGCAAATGCACACTTTGCTTTGAAAGTAGAGAATCGTGGCGGACATAATAAAGTGCCAATTTAAATACTGGAAGAGTCATTGGACAGGGAAAAAGGATCAACTCAGAATCGAATAACAGCAGCTAAACACAATGGGGCTCCCCAAAGATCTGGCACCCTCCATATGAGTATCACTGTGCTGGAGTCTAACAATAACGCCCCTGCATTTGATGGAAACAGCTACACTATCTGCCTAGTGGAGAATGTGGACAAAGGCATCCTGGTTATTGACTGAATGGCACCGATTTAAATGAAGGAGGAAATGGAAGGAGAGAGGAAATTGTTGGCAGCAACACGACAATCAATGTTCCGAAAATGTTTTCTATCGATCCTGATAACGGGGAGTTAGGGGTGGAAGGTGAAGTGAATTGTGGAGAATATAATGTGGGAGTGCAGGCGCGGGAGGGAAGTCAGTTAGCGTTGCACAGTTCTTGTAAATGTTGTGAATGGCAATGGCAATGTCCCAGCAGTGAGGGTAAATTCCCTTTCTAATCCTATCGGGGAAGACACTGCAGCTGGGACGATGGTCGGTCTGCTCAGCGTCATAGACCAGGGATCCGAGGACAACGGGAAGAGCAGCGGCCACATTCTGCAGAACGTACCGTTTCAGCTGCTGTCCCTGCGGAAAACACATTCTCCTTGGTGACCAGCGGCGTCTTGGGCAGAGGGGCGGCCACCGACAACATCACTATAGTTGCCTGTGATTGCGGCTCCCCTCCCCTATGCCCTCTATAGCAGGGGAACCCTCCCAGTGCGCATTTCTGATGTAAGTTACATCACAAGGGGTGGCAGTCACCCCTTCCCCAGGCCAGGAGCCTGAGCCTCAGACTCTTTGGTGTCCCGCCTTGATCCAGGGCCTGGGCTAATTGACTGTTTGTTTCCCTGCCAGCCTGAGCACAGGCCTGGGCCCCCAGCTGCAAGTGGAGACTGCTTCGTTCCCCACGGTGGCTGAAGTATCATTAACGTAGTGAGGCAGAGTGGCCTCCTGAGGAGCGAGAGTGGGAGTGTCCCCGATTGAGCCACTACAATACATATAGTAATTGTAAAGTTCTTCTTTTAGGCTTGTAGCTGTGATGGAATAAACTGCTGTCTTAAGTCAAGTCTCTGGCTGCTTCCAAATCATTGAAAGGTCCTCAGTCCATGGGTTAGAATGCGCCCGTTAGTATAGTCCAGAGGCTTGGGCAGGATAGAGGCTGGAGCAGGATAGAGGCAAAATGGAGGGGTTTCCAGGGCCATTTATATCCTCTGCCATGTGGAGGGAAACCCATTGCTTCAAACAAAAACCTCAGCCCAGCTAGTAGAGAATCACAGGTGACCAGATAGTGTTTGGAGTCACATGGGCAAGTCACATGTTCATGCCCAGTTTCGCTCAGTCATTGCAGGAGGCCACTACCTATTTTCCAGAGAGCACATTTGCGGGACAGTCCACTCAATGTAGAGGGGTGTCTACTATGGTCCGTTGTGAGTTAAGTGTCCTTTTGACGAGCCACTCAATTTGAATAGTCCCTCCAAGATGTGCTGGCTAACTGCTTCATGAGCAAGCATTACCGCAGGAGCAAACATTTGAAATCCAGGTCTAGAGCCAATGTTCATAATTTCCAATACAAAAGGAATACATGATTACAGATAGCGGAATCACAATCTGTGACTCATAACCTTTTCATAGACATCTTACATGCCACATTTTACACAAGATGTGTTGCAAATATATAACTGTGGTTGCAACAATGATCTACATGATCATATTTTAATCAGGTAAGGTCACACATGTGTTCTATATATAAATCTATAGTATTTACAGCTATATAATCTCTCTCCAGGTATCGCAGAGAGTCAGATCTACCACTCTAGGGGTATCTATCATTGCAGTGTGATTCCTTGAACATCAGTGCCCCTCAGTCCCTCCTATTCTCTCCCTGTAGCAAATAATTGTTTAGTTTTAAGTGGGCTGTAATACTTTGCTCTAATTTTGGCTGTTGTGTTTAGTGTGTGGGTGCTGGGTGGTGCTGGTGGCCTGTGATACACAGGAGGTCACACTAGAAGACCTGGTTGCCCCCTCTGGCGTTTGACTCTGTGATTCTTTGCTTTTTGAATACTGCTAGTAGATGGATGAAATTAAAATCAAATGCTAACTGATAATTTTTAAAAACTATTGCCTTTTTGATAGAATCAACACATTCGCTGTAATAATCCATTTAGACTCAAGCTGTCGCTGCTGTCCATCACTATCATACTAGCTTTCCCTACGCAGAACACTCTTCTAGTAAAGGCAAACACGGAAGGGATTTTTCCTGTGGGAACGGATGACAAAGGGAAAAACAAGGAAAAGACTCGATGTTAGCTTTTCGCAATTGAGTTATACAAAAGCATTCCACTGAAATCTGAAATAGTCTTGTTCTTCGGCAGAAGATACTGAACAAGGCTTTATTTGTGGAGAGGTTGACACTATGAAGGGGATAAATGAAAGCAGGTATCGGGTTCGGAAATAGCCCTTCTTTCCTTTCTTTCTAACCTGTTCTGCTTTTGTTCTGCAATCGCTGGATGGGATGCTGTTCGGTACTGTAGATGCTATTCGGTTCCCGCGAATTAGAGCCTGGTACCTTTAGTATAGGGAATATTGCCGATGAGCTGGGGCTGGGTATCAAACATGTCTCCTCGCCGCGGCGGATCGTGTTTTGTGCAGGGAACTGAACGAAAGCTTGGAGAAGTGAATTTGCAGAATGGGGCCCTTATTGTCAGTGAGACGATGGACAGAGGAGAGCTATGTGGGCGAACAGGAAGCTGTCAGATGAAATTTGAGCTTGTCATTGAAAATCCTCTCTCCTACACTATTGTCGGCTGGCAGTCCTGGTTACAAATGACAGCTCGAGCAGATTTCTCCAGAGTGGAGAAGTATCGCTCCCAGGAGCTGAGGCAGCAATGCCTGGCACGGTGTTCCCACCAGTCGCCTCTCACGATCCGGATGTTGGGAATACTTCTTTGGCCCCTTACAAACTTAGGAGAAGTGAGCATTTGCTTTAAAAGTACATACGTGTCGTGAATGGAATAAAATCCCAATGTTAGTGTTACAAAAGTCACTGCAGGGAGAACAAGAGCCGATCCAAAATATCACTGTAAAAGCGAAAGACAACGGGATTTCCCAAAGATACGTCTGCATCGGTGTGCTGGATTCCAACGCTGCCGGTCCCGTGCTTGGTTAAAACAGCTACGCTGCCAGACGAGCGGAGGATGTGGTCAAAGACGTATTGATTATTCAGCTGAATGCTACTGATGTATTTGAATGGAAGAAAAGAGTACACTTTGGGCACTAACTCTGCACCTGAAGTGCAGAGACTATTTTCTACCGAGCGTGATACCGGGCAGATACTGGAAGGGGGTGGGGGGTGGATTTTGAGAGAAGGTGCAGAATATGATGTGGAAGTGCAGGCGCGGGAGGAAAGTCAGTTACTATTGGCATCCCATTGCAGTTCTTGTAAAGGTTGTGAATGGCAATGGCAATGTCCCAGCAGTGACGGTAAATTCCCTTTCTAATCCTATCGGGGAAGACACTGCAGCTGGGACGATGGTCGGTCTGCTCAGTGTCATAGACCGGGGATCCGAAGACAACGGGAAGATCAGCGGCCACATTCTGCAGAACGTACCGTTTCTGAGTAACGGCTCGTTACTGAGTGTCTGAAGCGCTAGCCTGGTGCTTTTATGGGGAATATGGCCGAGGATCTAGAACTGGATAATATCAGAAACCTGCCAGCTCGCAGGCTGCGGACTGTGTCAGGAAAGAGAATCTGTGGAGCTGAAAATGCAGAATGGAGGCGCTGATCGTCACTGTGAAAATGGACAGAGCAGAGCTGCGTGGGCAGACAGTAAGTTGTGCACTGAAATTTAAGATTGTGGTTGAAAATCTTGCAATGTAGTATGTGGAACTAGAAATCCTGGATGATTTCCCCACGTGGCTGAATCTGTTTTAGTGGGCAGTGTACTTCCTATAGTAGGGCTCAAGATCCTCTTTGGTCACATATGAGATTTGGGCAAATGCACACTTTGCTTTGAAAGTAGAGAATCGTGGCGGACATAATAAAGTGCCAATTTAAATACTGGAAGAGTCATTGGACAGGGAAAAAGGATCAACTCAGAATCGAATAACAGCAGCTAAACACAATGGGGCTCCCCAAAGATCTGGCACCCTCCATATGAGTATCACTGTGCTGGAGTCTAACAATAACGCCCCTGCATTTGATGGAAACAGCTACACTATCTGCCTAGTGGAGAATGTGGACAAAGGCATCCTGGTTATTGACTGAATGGCACCGATTTAAATGAAGGAGGAAATGGAAGGAGAGAGGAAATTGTTGGCAGCAACACGACAATCAATGTTCCGAAAATGTTTTCTATCGATCCTGATAACGGGGAGTTAGGGGTGGAAGGTGAAGTGAATTGTGGAGAATATAATGTGGGAGTGCAGGCGCGGGAGGGAAGTCAGTTAGCGTTGCACAGTTCTTGTAAATGTTGTGAATGGCAATGGCAATGTCCCAGCAGTGAGGGTAAATTCCCTTTCTAATCCTATCGGGGAAGACACTGCAGCTGGGACGATGGTCGGTCTGCTCAGCGTCATAGACCAGGGATCCGAGGACAACGGGAAGAGCAGCGGCCACATTCTGCAGAACGTACCGTTTCAGCTGCTGTCCCTGCGGAAAACACATTCTCCTTGGTGACCAGCGGCGTCTTGGGCAGAGGGGCGGCCACCGACAACATCACTATAGTTGCCTGTGATTGCGGCTCCCCTCCCCTATGCCCTCTATAGCAGGGGAACCCTCCCAGTGCGCATTTCTGATGTAAGTTACATCACAAGGGGTGGCAGTCACCCCTTCCCCAGGCCAGGAGCCTGAGCCTCAGACTCTTTGGTGTCCCGCCTTGATCCAGGGCCTGGGCTAATTGACTGTTTGTTTCCCTGCCAGCCTGAGCACAGGCCTGGGCCCCCAGCTGCAAGTGGAGACTGCTTCGTTCCCCACGGTGGCTGAAGTATCATTAACGTAGTGAGGCAGAGTGGCCTCCTGAGGAGCGAGAGTGGGAGTGTCCCCGATTGAGCCACTACAATACATATAGTAATTGTAAAGTTCTTCTTTTAGGCTTGTAGCTGTGATGGAATAAACTGCTGTCTTAAGTCAAGTCTCTGGCTGCTTCCAAATCATTGAAAGGTCCTCAGTCCATGGGTTAGAATGCGCCCGTTAGTATAGTCCAGAGGCTTGGGCAGGATAGAGGCTGGAGCAGGATAGAGGCAAAATGGAGGGGTTTCCAGGGCCATTTATATCCTCTGCCATGTGGAGGGAAACCCATTGCTTCAAACAAAAACCTCAGCCCAGCTAGTAGAGAATCACAGGTGACCAGATAGTGTTTGGAGTCACATGGGCAAGTCACATGTTCATGCCCAGTTTCGCTCAGTCATTGCAGGAGGCCACTACCTATTTTCCAGAGAGCACATTTGCGGGACAGTCCACTCAATGTAGAGGGGTGTCTACTATGGTCCGTTGTGAGTTAAGTGTCCTTTTGACGAGCCACTCAATTTGAATAGTCCCTCCAAGATGTGCTGGCTAACTGCTTCATGAGCAAGCATTACCGCAGGAGCAAACATTTGAAATCCAGGTCTAGAGCCAATGTTCATAATTTCCAATACAAAAGGAATACATGATTACAGATAGCGGAATCACAATCTGTGACTCATAACCTTTTCATAGACATCTTACATGCCACATTTTACACAAGATGTGTTGCAAATATATAACTGTGGTTGCAACAATGATCTACATGATCATATTTTAATCAGGTAAGGTCACACATGTGTTCTATATATAAATCTATAGTATTTACAGCTATATAATCTCTCTCCAGGTATCGCAGAGAGTCAGATCTACCACTCTAGGGGTATCTATCATTGCAGTGTGATTCCTTGAACATCAGTGCCCCTCAGTCCCTCCTATTCTCTCCCTGTAGCAAATAATTGTTTAGTTTTAAGTGGGCTGTAATACTTTGCTCTAATTTTGGCTGTTGTGTTTAGTGTGTGGGTGCTGGGTGGTGCTGGTGGCCTGTGATACACAGGAGGTCACACTAGAAGACCTGGTTGCCCCCTCTGGCGTTTGACTCTGTGATTCTTTGCTTTTTGAATACTGCTAGTAGATGGATGAAATTAAAATCAAATGCTAACTGATAATTTTTAAAAACTATTGCCTTTTTGATAGAATCAACACATTCGCTGTAATAATCCATTTAGACTCAAGCTGTCGCTGCTGTCCATCACTATCATACTAGCTTTCCCTACGCAGAACACTCTTCTAGTAAAGGCAAACACGGAAGGGATTTTTCCTGTGGGAACGGATGACAAAGGGAAAAACAAGGAAAAGACTCGATGTTAGCTTTTCGCAATTGAGTTATACAAAAGCATTCCACTGAAATCTGAAATAGTCTTGTTCTTCGGCAGAAGATACTGAACAAGGCTTTATTTGTGGAGAGGTTGACACTATGAAGGGGATAAATGAAAGCAGGTATCGGGTTCGGAAATAGCCCTTCTTTCCTTTCTTTCTAACCTGTTCTGCTTTTGTTCTGCAATCGCTGGATGGGATGCTGTTCGGTACTGTAGATGCTATTCGGTTCCCGCGAATTAGAGCCTGGTACCTTTAGTATAGGGAATATTGCCGATGAGCTGGGGCTGGGTATCAAACATGTCTCCTCGCCGCGGCGGATCGTGTTTTGTGCAGGGAACTGAACGAAAGCTTGGAGAAGTGAATTTGCAGAATGGGGCCCTTATTGTCAGTGAGACGATGGACAGAGGAGAGCTATGTGGGCGAACAGGAAGCTGTCAGATGAAATTTGAGCTTGTCATTGAAAATCCTCTCTCCTACACTATTGTCGGCTGGCAGTCCTGGTTACAAATGACAGCTCGAGCAGATTTCTCCAGAGTGGAGAAGTATCGCTCCCAGGAGCTGAGGCAGCAATGCCTGGCACGGTGTTCCCACCAGTCGCCTCTCACGATCCGGATGTTGGGAATACTTCTTTGGCCCCTTACAAACTTAGGAGAAGTGAGCATTTGCTTTAAAAGTACATACGTGTCGTGAATGGAATAAAATCCCAATGTTAGTGTTACAAAAGTCACTGCAGGGAGAACAAGAGCCGATCCAAAATATCACTGTAAAAGCGAAAGACAACGGGATTTCCCAAAGATACGTCTGCATCGGTGTGCTGGATTCCAACGCTGCCGGTCCCGTGCTTGGTTAAAACAGCTACGCTGCCAGACGAGCGGAGGATGTGGTCAAAGACGTATTGATTATTCAGCTGAATGCTACTGATGTATTTGAATGGAAGAAAAGAGTACACTTTGGGCACTAACTCTGCACCTGAAGTGCAGAGACTATTTTCTACCGAGCGTGATACCGGGCAGATACTGGAAGGGGGTGGGGGGTGGATTTTGAGAGAAGGTGCAGAATATGATGTGGAAGTGCAGGCGCGGGAGGAAAGTCAGTTACTATTGGCATCCCATTGCAGTTCTTGTAAAGGTTGTGAATGGCAATGGCAATGTCCCAGCAGTGACGGTAAATTCCCTTTCTAATCCTATCGGGGAAGACACTGCAGCTGGGACGATGGTCGGTCTGCTCAGTGTCATAGACCGGGGATCCGAAGACAACGGGAAGATCAGCGGCCACATTCTGCAGAACGTACCGTTTCTGAGTAACGGCTCGTTACTGAGTGTCTGAAGCGCTAGCCTGGTGCTTTTATGGGGAATATGGCCGAGGATCTAGAACTGGATAATATCAGAAACCTGCCAGCTCGCAGGCTGCGGACTGTGTCAGGAAAGAGAATCTGTGGAGCTGAAAATGCAGAATGGAGGCGCTGATCGTCACTGTGAAAATGGACAGAGCAGAGCTGCGTGGGCAGACAGTAAGTTGTGCACTGAAATTTAAGATTGTGGTTGAAAATCTTGCAATGTAGTATGTGGAACTAGAAATCCTGGATGATTTCCCCACGTGGCTGAATCTGTTTTAGTGGGCAGTGTACTTCCTATAGTAGGGCTCAAGATCCTCTTTGGTCACATATGAGATTTGGGCAAATGCACACTTTGCTTTGAAAGTAGAGAATCGTGGCGGACATAATAAAGTGCCAATTTAAATACTGGAAGAGTCATTGGACAGGGAAAAAGGATCAACTCAGAATCGAATAACAGCAGCTAAACACAATGGGGCTCCCCAAAGATCTGGCACCCTCCATATGAGTATCACTGTGCTGGAGTCTAACAATAACGCCCCTGCATTTGATGGAAACAGCTACACTATCTGCCTAGTGGAGAATGTGGACAAAGGCATCCTGGTTATTGACTGAATGGCACCGATTTAAATGAAGGAGGAAATGGAAGGAGAGAGGAAATTGTTGGCAGCAACACGACAATCAATGTTCCGAAAATGTTTTCTATCGATCCTGATAACGGGGAGTTAGGGGTGGAAGGTGAAGTGAATTGTGGAGAATATAATGTGGGAGTGCAGGCGCGGGAGGGAAGTCAGTTAGCGTTGCACAGTTCTTGTAAATGTTGTGAATGGCAATGGCAATGTCCCAGCAGTGAGGGTAAATTCCCTTTCTAATCCTATCGGGGAAGACACTGCAGCTGGGACGATGGTCGGTCTGCTCAGCGTCATAGACCAGGGATCCGAGGACAACGGGAAGATCAGCGGCCACATTCTGCAGAACGTACCGTTTCAGCTGCTGTCCCTGCGGAAAACACATTCTCCTTGGTGACCAGCGGCGTCTTGGGCAGAGGGGCGGCCACCGACAACATCACTATAGTTGCCTGTGATTGCGGCTCCCCTCCCCTATGCCCTCTATAGCAGGGGAACCCTCCCAGTGCGCATTTCTGATGTAAGTTACATCACAAGGGGTGGCAGTCACCCCTTCCCCAGGCCAGGAGCCTGAGCCTCAGACTCTTTGGTGTCCCGCCTTGATCCAGGGCCTGGGCTAATTGACTGTTTGTTTCCCTGCCAGCCTGAGCACAGGCCTGGGCCCCCAGCTGCAAGTGGAGACTGCTTCGTTCCCCACGGTGGCTGAAGTATCATTAACGTAGTGAGGCAGAGTGGCCTCCTGAGGAGCGAGAGTGGGAGTGTCCCCGATTGAGCCACTACAATACATATAGTAATTGTAAAGTTCTTCTTTTAGGCTTGTAGCTGTGATGGAATAAACTGCTGTCTTAAGTCAAGTCTCTGGCTGCTTCCAAATCATTGAAAGGTCCTCAGTCCATGGGTTAGAATGCGCCCGTTAGTACAGTCCAGAGGCTTGGGCAGGATAGAGGCTGGAGCAGGATAGAGGCAAAATGGAGGGGTTTCCAGGGCCATTTATATCCTCTGCCATGTGGAGGGAAACCCATTGCTTCAAACAAAAACCTCAGCCCAGCTAGTAGAGAATCACAGGTGACCAGATAGTGTTTGGAGTCACATGGGCAAGTCACATGTTCATGCCCAGTTTCGCTCAGTCATTGCAGGAGGCCACTACCTATTTTCCAGAGAGCACATTTGCGGGACAGTCCACTCAATGTAGAGGGGTGTCTACTATGGTCCGTTGTGAGTTAAGTGTCCTTTTGACGAGCCACTCAATTTGAATAGTCCCTCCAAGATGTGCTGGCTAACTGCTTCATGAGCAAGCATTACCGCAGGAGCAAACATTTGAAATCCAGGTCTAGAGCCAATGTTCATAATTTCCAATACAAAAGGAATACATGATTACAGATAGCGGAATCACAATCTGTGACTCATAACCTTTTCATAGACATCTTACATGCCACATTTTACACAAGATGTGTTGCAAATATATAACTGTGGTTGCAACAATGATCTACATGATCATATTTTAATCAGGTAAGGTCACACATGTGTTCTATATATATATCTATAGTATTTACAGCTATATAATCTCTCTCCAGGTATCGCAGAGAGTCAGATCTACCACTCTAGGGGTATCTATCATTGCAGTGTGATTCCTTGAACATCAGTGCCCCTCAGTCCCTCCTATTCTCTCCCTGTAGCAAATAATTGTTTAGTTTTAAGTGGGCTGTAATACTTTGCTCTAATTTTGGCTGTTGTGTTTAGTGTGTGGGTGCTGGGTGGTGCTGGTGGCCTGTGATACACAGGAGGTCACACTAGAAGACCTGGTTGCCCCCTCTGGCGTTTGACTCTGTGATTCTTTGCTTTTTGAATACTGCTAGTAGATGGATGAAATTAAAATCAAATGCTAACTGATAATTTTTAAAAACTATTGCCTTTTTGATAGAATCAACACATTCGCTGTAATAATCCATTTAGACTCAAGCTGTCGCTGCTGTCCATCACTATCATACTAGCTTTCCCTACGCAGAACACTCTTCTAGTAAAGGCAAACACGGAAGGGATTTTTCCTGTGGGAACGGATGACAAAGGGAAAAACAAGGAAAAGACTCGATGTTAGCTTTTCGCAATTGAGTTATACAAAAGCATTCCACTGAAATCTGAAATAGTCTTGTTCTTCGGCAGAAGATACTGAACAAGGCTTTATTTGTGGAGAGGTTGACACTATGAAGGGGATAAATGAAAGCAGGTATCGGGTTCGGAAATAGCCCTTCTTTCCTTTCTTTCTAACCTGTTCTGCTTTTGTTCTGCAATCGCTGGATGGGATGCTGTTCGGTACTGTAGATGCTATTCGGTTCCCGCGAATTAGAGCCTGGTACCTTTAGTATAGGGGTTATTGCCGATGAGCTGGGGCTGGGTATCAAACATGTCTCCTCGCCGCGGCGGATCGTGTTTTGTGCAGGGAACTGAACGAAAGCTTGGAGAAGTGAATTTGCAGAATGGGGCCCTTATTGTCAGTGAGACGATGGACAGAGGAGAGCTATGTGGGCGAACAGGAAGCTGTCAGATGAAATTTGAGCTTGTCATTGAAAATCCTCTCTCCTACACTATTGTCGGCTGGCAGTCCTGGTTACAAATGACAGCTCGAGCAGATTTCTCCAGAGTGGAGAAGTATCGCTCCCAGGAGCTGAGGCAGCAATGCCTGGCACGGTGTTCCCACCAGTCGCCTCTCACGATCCGGATGTTGGGAATACTTCTTTGGCCCCTTACAAACTTAGGAGAAGCGAGCATTTGCTTTAAAAGTACATACGTGTCGTGAATGGAATAAAATCCCAATGTTAGTGTTACAAAAGTCACTGCAGGGAGAACAAGAGCCGATCCAAAATATCACTGTAAAAGCGAAAGACAACGGGATTTCCCAAAGATACGTCTGCATCGGTGTGCTGGATTCCAACGCTGCCGGTCCCGTGCTTGGTTAAAACAGCTACGCTGCCAGACGAGCGGAGGATGTGGTCAAAGACGTATTGATTATTCAGCTGAATGCTACTGATGTATTTGAATGGAAGAAAAGAGTACACTTTGGGCACTAACTCTGCACCTGAAGTGCAGAGACTATTTTCTACCGAGCGTGATACCGGGCAGATACTGGAAGGGGGTGGGGGGTGGATTTTGAGAGAAGGTGCAGAATATGATGTGGAAGTGCAGGCGCGGGAGGAAAGTCAGTTACTATTGGCATCCCATTGCAGTTCTTGTAAAGGTTGTGAATGGCAATGGCAATGTCCCAGCAGTGACGGTAAATTCCCTTTCTAATCCTATCGGGGAAGACACTGCAGCTGGGACGATGGTCGGTCTGCTCAGTGTCATAGACCGGGGATCCGAAGACAACGGGAAGATCAGCGGCCACATTCTGCAGAACGTACCGTTTCTGAGTAACGGCTCGTTACTGAGTGTCTGAAGCGCTAGCCTGGTGCTTTTATGGGGAATATGGCCGAGGATCTAGAACTGGATAATATCAGAAACCTGCCAGCTCGCAGGCTGCGGACTGTGTCAGGAAAGAGAATCTGTGGAGCTGAAAATGCAGAATGGAGGCGCTGATCGTCACTGTGAAAATGGACAGAGCAGAGCTGCGTGGGCAGACAGTAAGTTGTGCACTGAAATTTAAGATTGTGGTTGAAAATCTTGCAATGTAGTATGTGGAACTAGAAATCCTGGATGATTTCCCCACGTGGCTGAATCTGTTTTAGTGGGCAGTGTACTTCCTATAGTAGGGCTCAAGATCCTCTTTGGTCACATATGAGATTTGGGCAAATGCACACTTTGCTTTGAAAGTAGAGAATCGTGGCGGACATAATAAAGTGCCAATTTAAATACTGGAAGAGTCATTGGACAGGGAAAAAGGATCAACTCAGAATCGAATAACAGCAGCTAAACACAATGGGGCTCCCCAAAGATCTGGCACCCTCCATATGAGTATCACTGTGCTGGAGTCTAACAATAACGCCCCTGCATTTGATGGAAACAGCTACACTATCTGCCTAGTGGAGAATGTGGACAAAGGCATCCTGGTTATTGACTGAATGGCACCGATTTAAATGAAGGAGGAAATGGAAGGAGAGAGGAAATTGTTGGCAGCAACACGACAATCAATGTTCCGAAAATGTTTTCTATCGATCCTGATAACGGGGAGTTAGGGGTGGAAGGTGAAGTGAATTGTGGAGAATATAATGTGGGAGTGCAGGCGCGGGAGGGAAGTCAGTTAGCGTTGCACAGTTCTTGTAAATGTTGTGAATGGCAATGGCAATGTCCCAGCAGTGAGGGTAAATTCCCTTTCTAATCCTATCGGGGAAGACACTGCAGCTGGGACGATGGTCGGTCTGCTCAGCGTCATAGACCAGGGATCCGAGGACAACGGGAAGATCAGCGGCCACATTCTGCAGAACGTACCGTTTCAGCTGCTGTCCCTGCGGAAAACACATTCTCCTTGGTGACCAGCGGCGTCTTGGGCAGAGGGGCGGCCACCGACAACATCACTATAGTTGCCTGTGATTGCGGCTCCCCTCCCCTATGCCCTCTATAGCAGGGGAACCCTCCCAGTGCGCATTTCTGATGTAAGTTACATCACAAGGGGTGGCAGTCACCCCTTCCCCAGGCCAGGAGCCTGAGCCTCAGACTCTTTGGTGTCCCGCCTTGATCCAGGGCCTGGGCTAATTGACTGTTTGTTTCCCTGCCAGCCTGAGCACAGGCCTGGGCCCCCAGCTGCAAGTGGAGACTGCTTCGTTCCCCACGGTGGCTGAAGTATCATTAACGTAGTGAGGCAGAGTGGCCTCCTGAGGAGCGAGAGTGGGAGTGTCCCCGATTGAGCCACTACAATACATATAGTAATTGTAAAGTTCTTCTTTTAGGCTTGTAGCTGTGATGGAATAAACTGCTGTCTTAAGTCAAGTCTCTGGCTGCTTCCAAATCATTGAAAGGTCCTCAGTCCATGGGTTAGAATGCGCCCGTTAGTATAGTCCAGAGGCTTGGGCAGGATAGAGGCTGGAGCAGGATAGAGGCAAAATGGAGGGGTTTCCAGGGCCATTTATATCCTCTGCCATGTGGAGGGAAACCCATTGCTTCAAACAAAAACCTCAGCCCAGCTAGTAGAGAATCACAGGTGACCAGATAGTGTTTGGAGTCACATGGGCAAGTCACATGTTCATGCCCAGTTTCGCTCAGTCATTGCAGGAGGCCACTACCTATTTTCCAGAGAGCACATTTGCGGGACAGTCCACTCAATGTAGAGGGGTGTCTACTATGGTCCGTTGTGAGTTAAGTGTCCTTTTGACGAGCCACTCAATTTGAATAGTCCCTCCAAGATGTGCTGGCTAACTGCTTCATGAGCAAGCATTACCGCAGGAGCAAACATTTGAAATCCAGGTCTAGAGCCAATGTTCATAATTTCCAATACAAAAGGAATACATGATTACAGATAGCGGAATCACAATCTGTGACTCATAACCTTTTCATAGACATCTTACATGCCACATTTTACACAAGATGTGTTGCAAATATATAACTGTGGTTGCAACAATGATCTACATGATCATATTTTAATCAGGTAAGGTCACACATGTGTTCTATATATAAATCTATAGTATTTACAGCTATATAATCTCTCTCCAGGTATCGCAGAGAGTCAGATCTACCACTCTAGGGGTATCTATCATTGCAGTGTGATTCCTTGAACATCAGTGCCCCTCAGTCCCTCCTATTCTCTCCCTGTAGCAAATAATTGTTTAGTTTTAAGTGGGCTGTAATACTTTGCTCTAATTTTGGCTGTTGTGTTTAGTGTGTGGGTGCTGGGTGGTGCTGGTGGCCTGTGATACACAGGAGGTCACACTAGAAGACCTGGTTGCCCCCTCTGGCGTTTGACTCTGTGATTCTTTGCTTTTTGAATACTGCTAGTAGATGGATGAAATTAAAATCAAATGCTAACTGATAATTTTTAAAAACTATTGCCTTTTTGATAGAATCAACACATTCGCTGTAATAATCCATTTAGACTCAAGCTGTCGCTGCTGTCCATCACTATCATACTAGCTTTCCCTACGCAGAACACTCTTCTAGTAAAGGCAAACACGGAAGGGATTTTTCCTGTGGGAACGGATGACAAAGGGAAAAACAAGGAAAAGACTCGATGTTAGCTTTTCGCAATTGAGTTATACAAAAGCATTCCACTGAAATCTGAAATAGTCTTGTTCTTCGGCAGAAGATACTGAACAAGGCTTTATTTGTGGAGAGGTTGACACTATGAAGGGGATAAATGAAAGCAGGTATCGGGTTCGGAAATAGCCCTTCTTTCCTTTCTTTCTAACCTGTTCTGCTTTTGTTCTGCAATCGCTGGATGGGATGCTGTTCGGTACTGTAGATGCTATTCGGTTCCCGCGAATTAGAGCCTGGTACCTTTAGTATAGGGAATATTGCCGATGAGCTGGGGCTGGGTATCAAACATGTCTCCTCGCCGCGGCGGATCGTGTTTTGTGCAGGGAACTGAACGAAAGCTTGGAGAAGTGAATTTGCAGAATGGGGCCCTTATTGTCAGTGAGACGATGGACAGAGGAGAGCTATGTGGGCGAACAGGAAGCTGTCAGATGAAATTTGAGCTTGTCATTGAAAATCCTCTCTCCTACACTATTGTCGGCTGGCAGTCCTGGTTACAAATGACAGCTCGAGCAGATTTCTCCAGAGTGGAGAAGTATCGCTCCCAGGAGCTGAGGCAGCAATGCCTGGCACGGTGTTCCCACCAGTCGCCTCTCACGATCCGGATGTTGGGAATACTTCTTTGGCCCCTTACAAACTTAGGAGAAGTGAGCATTTGCTTTAAAAGTACATACGTGTCGTGAATGGAATAAAATCCCAATGTTAGTGTTACAAAAGTCACTGCAGGGAGAACAAGAGCCGATCCAAAATATCACTGTAAAAGCGAAAGACAACGGGATTTCCCAAAGATACGTCTGCATCGGTGTGCTGGATTCCAACGCTGCCGGTCCCGTGCTTGGTTAAAACAGCTACGCTGCCAGACGAGCGGAGGATGTGGTCAAAGACGTATTGATTATTCAGCTGAATGCTACTGATGTATTTGAATGGAAGAAAAGAGTACACTTTGGGCACTAACTCTGCACCTGAAGTGCAGAGACTATTTTCTACCGAGCGTGATACCGGGCAGATACTGGAAGGGGGTGGGGGGTGGATTTTGAGAGAAGGTGCAGAATATGATGTGGAAGTGCAGGCGCGGGAGGAAAGTCAGTTACTATTGGCATCCCATTGCAGTTCTTGTAAAGGTTGTGAATGGCAATGGCAATGTCCCAGCAGTGACGGTAAATTCCCTTTCTAATCCTATCGGGGAAGACACTGCAGCTGGGACGATGGTCGGTCTGCTCAGTGTCATAGACCGGGGATCCGAAGACAACGGGAAGATCAGCGGCCACATTCTGCAGAACGTACCGTTTCTGAGTAACGGCTCGTTACTGAGTGTCTGAAGCGCTAGCCTGGTGCTTTTATGGGGAATATGGCCGAGGATCTAGAACTGGATAATATCAGAAACCTGCCAGCTCGCAGGCTGCGGACTGTGTCAGGAAAGAGAATCTGTGGAGCTGAAAATGCAGAATGGAGGCGCTGATCGTCACTGTGAAAATGGACAGAGCAGAGCTGCGTGGGCAGACAGTAAGTTGTGCACTGAAATTTAAGATTGTGGTTGAAAATCTTGCAATGTAGTATGTGGAACTAGAAATCCTGGATGATTTCCCCACGTGGCTGAATCTGTTTTAGTGGGCAGTGTACTTCCTATAGTAGGGCTCAAGATCCTCTTTGGTCACATATGAGATTTGGGCAAATGCACACTTTGCTTTGAAAGTAGAGAATCGTGGCGGACATAATAAAGTGCCAATTTAAATACTGGAAGAGTCATTGGACAGGGAAAAAGGATCAACTCAGAATCGAATAACAGCAGCTAAACACAATGGGGCTCCCCAAAGATCTGGCACCCTCCATATGAGTATCACTGTGCTGGAGTCTAACAATAACGCCCCTGCATTTGATGGAAACAGCTACACTATCTGCCTAGTGGAGAATGTGGACAAAGGCATCCTGGTTATTGACTGAATGGCACCGATTTAAATGAAGGAGGAAATGGAAGGAGAGAGGAAATTGTTGGCAGCAACACGACAATCAATGTTCCGAAAATGTTTTCTATCGATCCTGATAACGGGGAGTTAGGGGTGGAAGGTGAAGTGAATTGTGGAGAATATAATGTGGGAGTGCAGGCGCGGGAGGGAAGTCAGTTAGCGTTGCACAGTTCTTGTAAATGTTGTGAATGGCAATGGCAATGTCCCAGCAGTGAGGGTAAATTCCCTTTCTAATCCTATCGGGGAAGACACTGCAGCTGGGACGATGGTCGGTCTGCTCAGCGTCATAGACCAGGGATCCGAGGACAACGGGAAGAGCAGCGGCCACATTCTGCAGAACGTACCGTTTCAGCTGCTGTCCCTGCGGAAAACACATTCTCCTTGGTGACCAGCGGCGTCTTGGGCAGAGGGGCGGCCACCGACAACATCACTATAGTTGCCTGTGATTGCGGCTCCCCTCCCCTATGCCCTCTATAGCAGGGGAACCCTCCCAGTGCGCATTTCTGATGTAAGTTACATCACAAGGGGTGGCAGTCACCCCTTCCCCAGGCCAGGAGCCTGAGCCTCAGACTCTTTGGTGTCCCGCCTTGATCCAGGGCCTGGGCTAATTGACTGTTTGTTTCCCTGCCAGCCTGAGCACAGGCCTGGGCCCCCAGCTGCAAGTGGAGACTGCTTCGTTCCCCACGGTGGCTGAAGTATCATTAACGTAGTGAGGCAGAGTGGCCTCCTGAGGAGCGAGAGTGGGAGTGTCCCCGATTGAGCCACTACAATACATATAGTAATTGTAAAGTTCTTCTTTTAGGCTTGTAGCTGTGATGGAATAAACTGCTGTCTTAAGTCAAGTCTCTGGCTGCTTCCAAATCATTGAAAGGTCCTCAGTCCATGGGTTAGAATGCGCCCGTTAGTATAGTCCAGAGGCTTGGGCAGGATAGAGGCTGGAGCAGGATAGAGGCAAAATGGAGGGGTTTCCAGGGCCATTTATATCCTCTGCCATGTGGAGGGAAACCCATTGCTTCAAACAAAAACCTCAGCCCAGCTAGTAGAGAATCACAGGTGACCAGATAGTGTTTGGAGTCACATGGGCAAGTCACATGTTCATGCCCAGTTTCGCTCAGTCATTGCAGGAGGCCACTACCTATTTTCCAGAGAGCACATTTGCGGGACAGTCCACTCAATGTAGAGGGGTGTCTACTATGGTCCGTTGTGAGTTAAGTGTCCTTTTGACGAGCCACTCAATTTGAATAGTCCCTCCAAGATGTGCTGGCTAACTGCTTCATGAGCAAGCATTACCGCAGGAGCAAACATTTGAAATCCAGGTCTAGAGCCAATGTTCATAATTTCCAATACAAAAGGAATACATGATTACAGATAGCGGAATCACAATCTGTGACTCATAACCTTTTCATAGACATCTTACATGCCACATTTTACACAAGATGTGTTGCAAATATATAACTGTGGTTGCAACAATGATCTACATGATCATATTTTAATCAGGTAAGGTCACACATGTGTTCTATATATAAATCTATAGTATTTACAGCTATATAATCTCTCTCCAGGTATCGCAGAGAGTCAGATCTACCACTCTAGGGGTATCTATCATTGCAGTGTGATTCCTTGAACATCAGTGCCCCTCAGTCCCTCCTATTCTCTCCCTGTAGCAAATAATTGTTTAGTTTTAAGTGGGCTGTAATACTTTGCTCTAATTTTGGCTGTTGTGTTTAGTGTGTGGGTGCTGGGTGGTGCTGGTGGCCTGTGATACACAGGAGGTCACACTAGAAGACCTGGTTGCCCCCTCTGGCGTTTGACTCTGTGATTCTTTGCTTTTTGAATACTGCTAGTAGATGGATGAAATTAAAATCAAATGCTAACTGATAATTTTTAAAAACTATTGCCTTTTTGATAGAATCAACACATTCGCTGTAATAATCCATTTAGACTCAAGCTGTCGCTGCTGTCCATCACTATCATACTAGCTTTCCCTACGCAGAACACTCTTCTAGTAAAGGCAAACACGGAAGGGATTTTTCCTGTGGGAACGGATGACAAAGGGAAAAACAAGGAAAAGACTCGATGTTAGCTTTTCGCAATTGAGTTATACAAAAGCATTCCACTGAAATCTGAAATAGTCTTGTTCTTCGGCAGAAGATACTGAACAAGGCTTTATTTGTGGAGAGGTTGACACTATGAAGGGGATAAATGAAAGCAGGTATCGGGTTCGGAAATAGCCCTTCTTTCCTTTCTTTCTAACCTGTTCTGCTTTTGTTCTGCAATCGCTGGATGGGATGCTGTTCGGTACTGTAGATGCTATTCGGTTCCCGCGAATTAGAGCCTGGTACCTTTAGTATAGGGAATATTGCCGATGAGCTGGGGCTGGGTATCAAACATGTCTCCTCGCCGCGGCGGATCGTGTTTTGTGCAGGGAACTGAACGAAAGCTTGGAGAAGTGAATTTGCAGAATGGGGCCCTTATTGTCAGTGAGACGATGGACAGAGGAGAGCTATGTGGGCGAACAGGAAGCTGTCAGATGAAATTTGAGCTTGTCATTGAAAATCCTCTCTCCTACACTATTGTCGGCTGGCAGTCCTGGTTACAAATGACAGCTCGAGCAGATTTCTCCAGAGTGGAGAAGTATCGCTCCCAGGAGCTGAGGCAGCAATGCCTGGCACGGTGTTCCCACCAGTCGCCTCTCACGATCCGGATGTTGGGAATACTTCTTTGGCCCCTTACAAACTTAGGAGAAGTGAGCATTTGCTTTAAAAGTACATACGTGTCGTGAATGGAATAAAATCCCAATGTTAGTGTTACAAAAGTCACTGCAGGGAGAACAAGAGCCGATCCAAAATATCACTGTAAAAGCGAAAGACAACGGGATTTCCCAAAGATACGTCTGCATCGGTGTGCTGGATTCCAACGCTGCCGGTCCCGTGCTTGGTTAAAACAGCTACGCTGCCAGACGAGCGGAGGATGTGGTCAAAGACGTATTGATTATTCAGCTGAATGCTACTGATGTATTTGAATGGAAGAAAAGAGTACACTTTGGGCACTAACTCTGCACCTGAAGTGCAGAGACTATTTTCTACCGAGCGTGATACCGGGCAGATACTGGAAGGGGGTGGGGGGTGGATTTTGAGAGAAGGTGCAGAATATGATGTGGAAGTGCAGGCGCGGGAGGAAAGTCAGTTACTATTGGCATCCCATTGCAGTTCTTGTAAAGGTTGTGAATGGCAATGGCAATGTCCCAGCAGTGACGGTAAATTCCCTTTCTAATCCTATCGGGGAAGACACTGCAGCTGGGACGATGGTCGGTCTGCTCAGTGTCATAGACCGGGGATCCGAAGACAACGGGAAGATCAGCGGCCACATTCTGCAGAACGTACCGTTTCTGAGTAACGGCTCGTTACTGAGTGTCTGAAGCGCTAGCCTGGTGCTTTTATGGGGAATATGGCCGAGGATCTAGAACTGGATAATATCAGAAACCTGCCAGCTCGCAGGCTGCGGACTGTGTCAGGAAAGAGAATCTGTGGAGCTGAAAATGCAGAATGGAGGCGCTGATCGTCACTGTGAAAATGGACAGAGCAGAGCTGCGTGGGCAGACAGTAAGTTGTGCACTGAAATTTAAGATTGTGGTTGAAAATCTTGCAATGTAGTATGTGGAACTAGAAATCCTGGATGATTTCCCCACGTGGCTGAATCTGTTTTAGTGGGCAGTGTACTTCCTATAGTAGGGCTCAAGATCCTCTTTGGTCACATATGAGATTTGGGCAAATGCACACTTTGCTTTGAAAGTAGAGAATCGTGGCGGACATAATAAAGTGCCAATTTAAATACTGGAAGAGTCATTGGACAGGGAAAAAGGATCAACTCAGAATCGAATAACAGCAGCTAAACACAATGGGGCTCCCCAAAGATCTGGCACCCTCCATATGAGTATCACTGTGCTGGAGTCTAACAATAACGCCCCTGCATTTGATGGAAACAGCTACACTATCTGCCTAGTGGAGAATGTGGACAAAGGCATCCTGGTTATTGACTGAATGGCACCGATTTAAATGAAGGAGGAAATGGAAGGAGAGAGGAAATTGTTGGCAGCAACACGACAATCAATGTTCCGAAAATGTTTTCTATCGATCCTGATAACGGGGAGTTAGGGGTGGAAGGTGAAGTGAATTGTGGAGAATATAATGTGGGAGTGCAGGCGCGGGAGGGAAGTCAGTTAGCGTTGCACAGTTCTTGTAAATGTTGTGAATGGCAATGGCAATGTCCCAGCAGTGAGGGTAAATTCCCTTTCTAATCCTATCGGGGAAGACACTGCAGCTGGGACGATGGTCGGTCTGCTCAGCGTCATAGACCAGGGATCCGAGGACAACGGGAAGATCAGCGGCCACATTCTGCAGAACGTACCGTTTCAGCTGCTGTCCCTGCGGAAAACACATTCTCCTTGGTGACCAGCGGCGTCTTGGGCAGAGGGGCGGCCACCGACAACATCACTATAGTTGCCTGTGATTGCGGCTCCCCTCCCCTATGCCCTCTATAGCAGGGGAACCCTCCCAGTGCGCATTTCTGATGTAAGTTACATCACAAGGGGTGGCAGTCACCCCTTCCCCAGGCCAGGAGCCTGAGCCTCAGACTCTTTGGTGTCCCGCCTTGATCCAGGGCCTGGGCTAATTGACTGTTTGTTTCCCTGCCAGCCTGAGCACAGGCCTGGGCCCCCAGCTGCAAGTGGAGACTGCTTCGTTCCCCACGGTGGCTGAAGTATCATTAACGTAGTGAGGCAGAGTGGCCTCCTGAGGAGCGAGAGTGGGAGTGTCCCCGATTGAGCCACTACAATACATATAGTAATTGTAAAGTTCTTCTTTTAGGCTTGTAGCTGTGATGGAATAAACTGCTGTCTTAAGTCAAGTCTCTGGCTGCTTCCAAATCATTGAAAGGTCCTCAGTCCATGGGTTAGAATGCGCCCGTTAGTACAGTCCAGAGGCTTGGGCAGGATAGAGGCTGGAGCAGGATAGAGGCAAAATGGAGGGGTTTCCAGGGCCATTTATATCCTCTGCCATGTGGAGGGAAACCCATTGCTTCAAACAAAAACCTCAGCCCAGCTAGTAGAGAATCACAGGTGACCAGATAGTGTTTGGAGTCACATGGGCAAGTCACATGTTCATGCCCAGTTTCGCTCAGTCATTGCAGGAGGCCACTACCTATTTTCCAGAGAGCACATTTGCGGGACAGTCCACTCAATGTAGAGGGGTGTCTACTATGGTCCGTTGTGAGTTAAGTGTCCTTTTGACGAGCCACTCAATTTGAATAGTCCCTCCAAGATGTGCTGGCTAACTGCTTCATGAGCAAGCATTACCGCAGGAGCAAACATTTGAAATCCAGGTCTAGAGCCAATGTTCATAATTTCCAATACAAAAGGAATACATGATTACAGATAGCGGAATCACAATCTGTGACTCATAACCTTTTCATAGACATCTTACATGCCACATTTTACACAAGATGTGTTGCAAATATATAACTGTGGTTGCAACAATGATCTACATGATCATATTTTAATCAGGTAAGGTCACACATGTGTTCTATATATAAATCTATAGTATTTACAGCTATATAATCTCTCTCCAGGTATCGCAGAGAGTCAGATCTACCACTCTAGGGGTATCTATCATTGCAGTGTGATTCCTTGAACATCAGTGCCCCTCAGTCCCTCCTATTCTCTCCCTGTAGCAAATAATTGTTTAGTTTTAAGTGGGCTGTAATACTTTGCTCTAATTTTGGCTGTTGTGTTTAGTGTGTGGGTGCTGGGTGGTGCTGGTGGCCTGTGATACACAGGAGGTCACACTAGAAGACCTGGTTGCCCCCTCTGGCGTTTGACTCTGTGATTCTTTGCTTTTTGAATACTGCTAGTAGATGGATGAAATTAAAATCAAATGCTAACTGATAATTTTTAAAAACTATTGCCTTTTTGATAGAATCAACACATTCGCTGTAATAATCCATTTAGACTCAAGCTGTCGCTGCTGTCCATCACTATCATACTAGCTTTCCCTACGCAGAACACTCTTCTAGTAAAGGCAAACACGGAAGGGATTTTTCCTGTGGGAACGGATGACAAAGGGAAAAACAAGGAAAAGACTCGATGTTAGCTTTTCGCAATTGAGTTATACAAAAGCATTCCACTGAAATCTGAAATAGTCTTGTTCTTCGGCAGAAGATACTGAACAAGGCTTTATTTGTGGAGAGGTTGACACTATGAAGGGGATAAATGAAAGCAGGTATCGGGTTCGGAAATAGCCCTTCTTTCCTTTCTTTCTAACCTGTTCTGCTTTTGTTCTGCAATCGCTGGATGGGATGCTGTTCGGTACTGTAGATGCTATTCGGTTCCCGCGAATTAGAGCCTGGTACCTTTAGTATAGGGAATATTGCCGATGAGCTGGGGCTGGGTATCAAACATGTCTCCTCGCCGCGGCGGATCGTGTTTTGTGCAGGGAACTGAACGAAAGCTTGGAGAAGTGAATTTGCAGAATGGGGCCCTTATTGTCAGTGAGACGATGGACAGAGGAGAGCTATGTGGGCGAACAGGAAGCTGTCAGATGAAATTTGAGCTTGTCATTGAAAATCCTCTCTCCTACACTATTGTCGGCTGGCAGTCCTGGTTACAAATGACAGCTCGAGCAGATTTCTCCAGAGTGGAGAAGTATCGCTCCCAGGAGCTGAGGCAGCAATGCCTGGCACGGTGTTCCCACCAGTCGCCTCTCACGATCCGGATGTTGGGAATACTTCTTTGGCCCCTTACAAACTTAGGAGAAGCGAGCATTTGCTTTAAAAGTACATACGTGTCGTGAATGGAATAAAATCCCAATGTTAGTGTTACAAAAGTCACTGCAGGGAGAACAAGAGCCGATCCAAAATATCACTGTAAAAGCGAAAGACAACGGGATTTCCCAAAGATACGTCTGCATCGGTGTGCTGGATTCCAACGCTGCCGGTCCCGTGCTTGGTTAAAACAGCTACGCTGCCAGACGAGCGGAGGATGTGGTCAAAGACGTATTGATTATTCAGCTGAATGCTACTGATGTATTTGAATGGAAGAAAAGAGTACACTTTGGGCACTAACTCTGCACCTGAAGTGCAGAGACTATTTTCTACCGAGCGTGATACCGGGCAGATACTGGAAGGGGGTGGGGGGTGGATTTTGAGAGAAGGTGCAGAATATGATGTGGAAGTGCAGGCGCGGGAGGAAAGTCAGTTACTATTGGCATCCCATTGCAGTTCTTGTAAAGGTTGTGAATGGCAATGGCAATGTCCCAGCAGTGACGGTAAATTCCCTTTCTAATCCTATCGGGGAAGACACTGCAGCTGGGACGATGGTCGGTCTGCTCAGTGTCATAGACCGGGGATCCGAAGACAACGGGAAGATCAGCGGCCACATTCTGCAGAACGTACCGTTTCTGAGTAACGGCTCGTTACTGAGTGTCTGAAGCGCTAGCCTGGTGCTTTTATGGGGAATATGGCCGAGGATCTAGAACTGGATAATATCAGAAACCTGCCAGCTCGCAGGCTGCGGACTGTGTCAGGAAAGAGAATCTGTGGAGCTGAAAATGCAGAATGGAGGCGCTGATCGTCACTGTGAAAATGGACAGAGCAGAGCTGCGTGGGCAGACAGTAAGTTGTGCACTGAAATTTAAGATTGTGGTTGAAAATCTTGCAATGTAGTATGTGGAACTAGAAATCCTGGATGATTTCCCCACGTGGCTGAATCTGTTTTAGTGGGCAGTGTACTTCCTATAGTAGGGCTCAAGATCCTCTTTGGTCACATATGAGATTTGGGCAAATGCACACTTTGCTTTGAAAGTAGAGAATCGTGGCGGACATAATAAAGTGCCAATTTAAATACTGGAAGAGTCATTGGACAGGGAAAAAGGATCAACTCAGAATCGAATAACAGCAGCTAAACACAATGGGGCTCCCCAAAGATCTGGCACCCTCCATATGAGTATCACTGTGCTGGAGTCTAACAATAACGCCCCTGCATTTGATGGAAACAGCTACACTATCTGCCTAGTGGAGAATGTGGACAAAGGCATCCTGGTTATTGACTGAATGGCACCGATTTAAATGAAGGAGGAAATGGAAGGAGAGAGGAAATTGTTGGCAGCAACACGACAATCAATGTTCCGAAAATGTTTTCTATCGATCCTGATAACGGGGAGTTAGGGGTGGAAGGTGAAGTGAATTGTGGAGAATATAATGTGGGAGTGCAGGCGCGGGAGGGAAGTCAGTTAGCGTTGCACAGTTCTTGTAAATGTTGTGAATGGCAATGGCAATGTCCCAGCAGTGAGGGTAAATTCCCTTTCTAATCCTATCGGGGAAGACACTGCAGCTGGGACGATGGTCGGTCTGCTCAGCGTCATAGACCAGGGATCCGAGGACAACGGGAAGATCAGCGGCCACATTCTGCAGAACGTACCGTTTCAGCTGCTGTCCCTGCGGAAAACACATTCTCCTTGGTGACCAGCGGCGTCTTGGGCAGAGGGGCGGCCACCGACAACATCACTATAGTTGCCTGTGATTGCGGCTCCCCTCCCCTATGCCCTCTATAGCAGGGGAACCCTCCCAGTGCGCATTTCTGATGTAAGTTACATCACAAGGGGTGGCAGTCACCCCTTCCCCAGGCCAGGAGCCTGAGCCTCAGACTCTTTGGTGTCCCGCCTTGATCCAGGGCCTGGGCTAATTGACTGTTTGTTTCCCTGCCAGCCTGAGCACAGGCCTGGGCCCCCAGCTGCAAGTGGAGACTGCTTCGTTCCCCACGGTGGCTGAAGTATCATTAACGTAGTGAGGCAGAGTGGCCTCCTGAGGAGCGAGAGTGGGAGTGTCCCCGATTGAGCCACTACAATACATATAGTAATTGTAAAGTTCTTCTTTTAGGCTTGTAGCTGTGATGGAATAAACTGCTGTCTTAAGTCAAGTCTCTGGCTGCTTCCAAATCATTGAAAGGTCCTCAGTCCATGGGTTAGAATGCGCCCGTTAGTACAGTCCAGAGGCTTGGGCAGGATAGAGGCTGGAGCAGGATAGAGGCAAAATGGAGGGGTTTCCAGGGCCATTTATATCCTCTGCCATGTGGAGGGAAACCCATTGCTTCAAACAAAAACCTCAGCCCAGCTAGTAGAGAATCACAGGTGACCAGATAGTGTTTGGAGTCACATGGGCAAGTCACATGTTCATGCCCAGTTTCGCTCAGTCATTGCAGGAGGCCACTACCTATTTTCCAGAGAGCACATTTGCGGGACAGTCCACTCAATGTAGAGGGGTGTCTACTATGGTCCGTTGTGAGTTAAGTGTCCTTTTGACGAGCCACTCAATTTGAATAGTCCCTCCAAGATGTGCTGGCTAACTGCTTCATGAGCAAGCATTACCGCAGGAGCAAACATTTGAAATCCAGGTCTAGAGCCAATGTTCATAATTTCCAATACAAAAGGAATACATGATTACAGATAGCGGAATCACAATCTGTGACTCATAACCTTTTCATAGACATCTTACATGCCACATTTTACACAAGATGTGTTGCAAATATATAACTGTGGTTGCAACAATGATCTACATGATCATATTTTAATCAGGTAAGGTCACACATGTGTTCTATATATAAATCTATAGTATTTACAGCTATATAATCTCTCTCCAGGTATCGCAGAGAGTCAGATCTACCACTCTAGGGGTATCTATCATTGCAGTGTGATTCCTTGAACATCAGTGCCCCTCAGTCCCTCCTATTCTCTCCCTGTAGCAAATAATTGTTTAGTTTTAAGTGGGCTGTAATACTTTGCTCTAATTTTGGCTGTTGTGTTTAGTGTGTGGGTGCTGGGTGGTGCTGGTGGCCTGTGATACACAGGAGGTCACACTAGAAGACCTGGTTGCCCCCTCTGGCGTTTGACTCTGTGATTCTTTGCTTTTTGAATACTGCTAGTAGATGGATGAAATTAAAATCAAATGCTAACTGATAATTTTTAAAAACTATTGCCTTTTTGATAGAATCAACACATTCGCTGTAATAATCCATTTAGACTCAAGCTGTCGCTGCTGTCCATCACTATCATACTAGCTTTCCCTACGCAGAACACTCTTCTAGTAAAGGCAAACACGGAAGGGATTTTTCCTGTGGGAACGGATGACAAAGGGAAAAACAAGGAAAAGACTCGATGTTAGCTTTTCGCAATTGAGTTATACAAAAGCATTCCACTGAAATCTGAAATAGTCTTGTTCTTCGGCAGAAGATACTGAACAAGGCTTTATTTGTGGAGAGGTTGACACTATGAAGGGGATAAATGAAAGCAGGTATCGGGTTCGGAAATAGCCCTTCTTTCCTTTCTTTCTAACCTGTTCTGCTTTTGTTCTGCAATCGCTGGATGGGATGCTGTTCGGTACTGTAGATGCTATTCGGTTCCCGCGAATTAGAGCCTGGTACCTTTAGTATAGGGAATATTGCCGATGAGCTGGGGCTGGGTATCAAACATGTCTCCTCGCCGCGGCGGATCGTGTTTTGTGCAGGGAACTGAACGAAAGCTTGGAGAAGTGAATTTGCAGAATGGGGCCCTTATTGTCAGTGAGACGATGGACAGAGGAGAGCTATGTGGGCGAACAGGAAGCTGTCAGATGAAATTTGAGCTTGTCATTGAAAATCCTCTCTCCTACACTATTGTCGGCTGGCAGTCCTGGTTACAAATGACAGCTCGAGCAGATTTCTCCAGAGTGGAGAAGTATCGCTCCCAGGAGCTGAGGCAGCAATGCCTGGCACGGTGTTCCCACCAGTCGCCTCTCACGATCCGGATGTTGGGAATACTTCTTTGGCCCCTTACAAACTTAGGAGAAGCGAGCATTTGCTTTAAAAGTACATACGTGTCGTGAATGGAATAAAATCCCAATGTTAGTGTTACAAAAGTCACTGCAGGGAGAACAAGAGCCGATCCAAAATATCACTGTAAAAGCGAAAGACAACGGGATTTCCCAAAGATACGTCTGCATCGGTGTGCTGGATTCCAACGCTGCCGGTCCCGTGCTTGGTTAAAACAGCTACGCTGCCAGACGAGCGGAGGATGTGGTCAAAGACGTATTGATTATTCAGCTGAATGCTACTGATGTATTTGAATGGAAGAAAAGAGTACACTTTGGGCACTAACTCTGCACCTGAAGTGCAGAGACTATTTTCTACCGAGCGTGATACCGGGCAGATACTGGAAGGGGGTGGGGGGTGGATTTTGAGAGAAGGTGCAGAATATGATGTGGAAGTGCAGGCGCGGGAGGAAAGTCAGTTACTATTGGCATCCCATTGCAGTTCTTGTAAAGGTTGTGAATGGCAATGGCAATGTCCCAGCAGTGACGGTAAATTCCCTTTCTAATCCTATCGGGGAAGACACTGCAGCTGGGACGATGGTCGGTCTGCTCAGTGTCATAGACCGGGGATCCGAAGACAACGGGAAGATCAGCGGCCACATTCTGCAGAACGTACCGTTTCTGAGTAACGGCTCGTTACTGAGTGTCTGAAGCGCTAGCCTGGTGCTTTTATGGGGAATATGGCCGAGGATCTAGAACTGGATAATATCAGAAACCTGCCAGCTCGCAGGCTGCGGACTGTGTCAGGAAAGAGAATCTGTGGAGCTGAAAATGCAGAATGGAGGCGCTGATCGTCACTGTGAAAATGGACAGAGCAGAGCTGCGTGGGCAGACAGTAAGTTGTGCACTGAAATTTAAGATTGTGGTTGAAAATCTTGCAATGTAGTATGTGGAACTAGAAATCCTGGATGATTTCCCCACGTGGCTGAATCTGTTTTAGTGGGCAGTGTACTTCCTATAGTAGGGCTCAAGATCCTCTTTGGTCACATATGAGATTTGGGCAAATGCACACTTTGCTTTGAAAGTAGAGAATCGTGGCGGACATAATAAAGTGCCAATTTAAATACTGGAAGAGTCATTGGACAGGGAAAAAGGATCAACTCAGAATCGAATAACAGCAGCTAAACACAATGGGGCTCCCCAAAGATCTGGCACCCTCCATATGAGTATCACTGTGCTGGAGTCTAACAATAACGCCCCTGCATTTGATGGAAACAGCTACACTATCTGCCTAGTGGAGAATGTGGACAAAGGCATCCTGGTTATTGACTGAATGGCACCGATTTAAATGAAGGAGGAAATGGAAGGAGAGAGGAAATTGTTGGCAGCAACACGACAATCAATGTTCCGAAAATGTTTTCTATCGATCCTGATAACGGGGAGTTAGGGGTGGAAGGTGAAGTGAATTGTGGAGAATATAATGTGGGAGTGCAGGCGCGGGAGGGAAGTCAGTTAGCGTTGCACAGTTCTTGTAAATGTTGTGAATGGCAATGGCAATGTCCCAGCAGTGAGGGTAAATTCCCTTTCTAATCCTATCGGGGAAGACACTGCAGCTGGGACGATGGTCGGTCTGCTCAGCGTCATAGACCAGGGATCCGAGGACAACGGGAAGATCAGCGGCCACATTCTGCAGAACGTACCGTTTCAGCTGCTGTCCCTGCGGAAAACACATTCTCCTTGGTGACCAGCGGCGTCTTGGGCAGAGGGGCGGCCACCGACAACATCACTATAGTTGCCTGTGATTGCGGCTCCCCTCCCCTATGCCCTCTATAGCAGGGGAACCCTCCCAGTGCGCATTTCTGATGTAAGTTACATCACAAGGGGTGGCAGTCACCCCTTCCCCAGGCCAGGAGCCTGAGCCTCAGACTCTTTGGTGTCCCGCCTTGATCCAGGGCCTGGGCTAATTGACTGTTTGTTTCCCTGCCAGCCTGAGCACAGGCCTGGGCCCCCAGCTGCAAGTGGAGACTGCTTCGTTCCCCACGGTGGCTGAAGTATCATTAACGTAGTGAGGCAGAGTGGCCTCCTGAGGAGCGAGAGTGGGAGTGTCCCCGATTGAGCCACTACAATACATATAGTAATTGTAAAGTTCTTCTTTTAGGCTTGTAGCTGTGATGGAATAAACTGCTGTCTTAAGTCAAGTCTCTGGCTGCTTCCAAATCATTGAAAGGTCCTCAGTCCATGGGTTAGAATGCGCCCGTTAGTACAGTCCAGAGGCTTGGGCAGGATAGAGGCTGGAGCAGGATAGAGGCAAAATGGAGGGGTTTCCAGGGCCATTTATATCCTCTGCCATGTGGAGGGAAACCCATTGCTTCAAACAAAAACCTCAGCCCAGCTAGTAGAGAATCACAGGTGACCAGATAGTGTTTGGAGTCACATGGGCAAGTCACATGTTCATGCCCAGTTTCGCTCAGTCATTGCAGGAGGCCACTACCTATTTTCCAGAGAGCACATTTGCGGGACAGTCCACTCAATGTAGAGGGGTGTCTACTATGGTCCGTTGTGAGTTAAGTGTCCTTTTGACGAGCCACTCAATTTGAATAGTCCCTCCAAGATGTGCTGGCTAACTGCTTCATGAGCAAGCATTACCGCAGGAGCAAACATTTGAAATCCAGGTCTAGAGCCAATGTTCATAATTTCCAATACAAAAGGAATACATGATTACAGATAGCGGAATCACAATCTGTGACTCATAACCTTTTCATAGACATCTTACATGCCACATTTTACACAAGATGTGTTGCAAATATATAACTGTGGTTGCAACAATGATCTACATGATCATATTTTAATCAGGTAAGGTCACACATGTGTTCTATATATAAATCTATAGTATTTACAGCTATATAATCTCTCTCCAGGTATCGCAGAGAGTCAGATCTACCACTCTAGGGGTATCTATCATTGCAGTGTGATTCCTTGAACATCAGTGCCCCTCAGTCCCTCCTATTCTCTCCCTGTAGCAAATAATTGTTTAGTTTTAAGTGGGCTGTAATACTTTGCTCTAATTTTGGCTGTTGTGTTTAGTGTGTGGGTGCTGGGTGGTGCTGGTGGCCTGTGATACACAGGAGGTCACACTAGAAGACCTGGTTGCCCCCTCTGGCGTTTGACTCTGTGATTCTTTGCTTTTTGAATACTGCTAGTAGATGGATGAAATTAAAATCAAATGCTAACTGATAATTTTTAAAAACTATTGCCTTTTTGATAGAATCAACACATTCGCTGTAATAATCCATTTAGACTCAAGCTGTCGCTGCTGTCCATCACTATCATACTAGCTTTCCCTACGCAGAACACTCTTCTAGTAAAGGCAAACACGGAAGGGATTTTTCCTGTGGGAACGGATGACAAAGGGAAAAACAAGGAAAAGACTCGATGTTAGCTTTTCGCAATTGAGTTATACAAAAGCATTCCACTGAAATCTGAAATAGTCTTGTTCTTCGGCAGAAGATACTGAACAAGGCTTTATTTGTGGAGAGGTTGACACTATGAAGGGGATAAATGAAAGCAGGTATCGGGTTCGGAAATAGCCCTTCTTTCCTTTCTTTCTAACCTGTTCTGCTTTTGTTCTGCAATCGCTGGATGGGATGCTGTTCGGTACTGTAGATGCTATTCGGTTCCCGCGAATTAGAGCCTGGTACCTTTAGTATAGGGGTTATTGCCGATGAGCTGGGGCTGGGTATCAAACATGTCTCCTCGCCGCGGCGGATCGTGTTTTGTGCAGGGAACTGAACGAAAGCTTGGAGAAGTGAATTTGCAGAATGGGGCCCTTATTGTCAGTGAGACGATGGACAGAGGAGAGCTATGTGGGCGAACAGGAAGCTGTCAGATGAAATTTGAGCTTGTCATTGAAAATCCTCTCTCCTACACTATTGTCGGCTGGCAGTCCTGGTTACAAATGACAGCTCGAGCAGATTTCTCCAGAGTGGAGAAGTATCGCTCCCAGGAGCTGAGGCAGCAATGCCTGGCACGGTGTTCCCACCAGTCGCCTCTCACGATCCGGATGTTGGGAATACTTCTTTGGCCCCTTACAAACTTAGGAGAAGTGAGCATTTGCTTTAAAAGTACATACGTGTCGTGAATGGAATAAAATCCCAATGTTAGTGTTACAAAAGTCACTGCAGGGAGAACAAGAGCCGATCCAAAATATCACTGTAAAAGCGAAAGACAACGGGATTTCCCAAAGATACGTCTGCATCGGTGTGCTGGATTCCAACGCTGCCGGTCCCGTGCTTGGTTAAAACAGCTACGCTGCCAGACGAGCGGAGGATGTGGTCAAAGACGTATTGATTATTCAGCTGAATGCTACTGATGTATTTGAATGGAAGAAAAGAGTACACTTTGGGCACTAACTCTGCACCTGAAGTGCAGAGACTATTTTCTACCGAGCGTGATACCGGGCAGATACTGGAAGGGGGTGGGGGGTGGATTTTGAGAGAAGGTGCAGAATATGATGTGGAAGTGCAGGCGCGGGAGGAAAGTCAGTTACTATTGGCATCCCATTGCAGTTCTTGTAAAGGTTGTGAATGGCAATGGCAATGTCCCAGCAGTGACGGTAAATTCCCTTTCTAATCCTATCGGGGAAGACACTGCAGCTGGGACGATGGTCGGTCTGCTCAGTGTCATAGACCGGGGATCCGAAGACAACGGGAAGATCAGCGGCCACATTCTGCAGAACGTACCGTTTCTGAGTAACGGCTCGTTACTGAGTGTCTGAAGCGCTAGCCTGGTGCTTTTATGGGGAATATGGCCGAGGATCTAGAACTGGATAATATCAGAAACCTGCCAGCTCGCAGGCTGCGGACTGTGTCAGGAAAGAGAATCTGTGGAGCTGAAAATGCAGAATGGAGGCGCTGATCGTCACTGTGAAAATGGACAGAGCAGAGCTGCGTGGGCAGACAGTAAGTTGTGCACTGAAATTTAAGATTGTGGTTGAAAATCTTGCAATGTAGTATGTGGAACTAGAAATCCTGGATGATTTCCCCACGTGGCTGAATCTGTTTTAGTGGGCAGTGTACTTCCTATAGTAGGGCTCAAGATCCTCTTTGGTCACATATGAGATTTGGGCAAATGCACACTTTGCTTTGAAAGTAGAGAATCGTGGCGGACATAATAAAGTGCCAATTTAAATACTGGAAGAGTCATTGGACAGGGAAAAAGGATCAACTCAGAATCGAATAACAGCAGCTAAACACAATGGGGCTCCCCAAAGATCTGGCACCCTCCATATGAGTATCACTGTGCTGGAGTCTAACAATAACGCCCCTGCATTTGATGGAAACAGCTACACTATCTGCCTAGTGGAGAATGTGGACAAAGGCATCCTGGTTATTGACTGAATGGCACCGATTTAAATGAAGGAGGAAATGGAAGGAGAGAGGAAATTGTTGGCAGCAACACGACAATCAATGTTCCGAAAATGTTTTCTATCGATCCTGATAACGGGGAGTTAGGGGTGGAAGGTGAAGTGAATTGTGGAGAATATAATGTGGGAGTGCAGGCGCGGGAGGGAAGTCAGTTAGCGTTGCACAGTTCTTGTAAATGTTGTGAATGGCAATGGCAATGTCCCAGCAGTGAGGGTAAATTCCCTTTCTAATCCTATCGGGGAAGACACTGCAGCTGGGACGATGGTCGGTCTGCTCAGCGTCATAGACCAGGGATCCGAGGACAACGGGAAGATCAGCGGCCACATTCTGCAGAACGTACCGTTTCAGCTGCTGTCCCTGCGGAAAACACATTCTCCTTGGTGACCAGCGGCGTCTTGGGCAGAGGGGCGGCCACCGACAACATCACTATAGTTGCCTGTGATTGCGGCTCCCCTCCCCTATGCCCTCTATAGCAGGGGAACCCTCCCAGTGCGCATTTCTGATGTAAGTTACATCACAAGGGGTGGCAGTCACCCCTTCCCCAGGCCAGGAGCCTGAGCCTCAGACTCTTTGGTGTCCCGCCTTGATCCAGGGCCTGGGCTAATTGACTGTTTGTTTCCCTGCCAGCCTGAGCACAGGCCTGGGCCCCCAGCTGCAAGTGGAGACTGCTTCGTTCCCCACGGTGGCTGAAGTATCATTAACGTAGTGAGGCAGAGTGGCCTCCTGAGGAGCGAGAGTGGGAGTGTCCCCGATTGAGCCACTACAATACATATAGTAATTGTAAAGTTCTTCTTTTAGGCTTGTAGCTGTGATGGAATAAACTGCTGTCTTAAGTCAAGTCTCTGGCTGCTTCCAAATCATTGAAAGGTCCTCAGTCCATGGGTTAGAATGCGCCCGTTAGTATAGTCCAGAGGCTTGGGCAGGATAGAGGCTGGAGCAGGATAGAGGCAAAATGGAGGGGTTTCCAGGGCCATTTATATCCTCTGCCATGTGGAGGGAAACCCATTGCTTCAAACAAAAACCTCAGCCCAGCTAGTAGAGAATCACAGGTGACCAGATAGTGTTTGGAGTCACATGGGCAAGTCACATGTTCATGCCCAGTTTCGCTCAGTCATTGCAGGAGGCCACTACCTATTTTCCAGAGAGCACATTTGCGGGACAGTCCACTCAATGTAGAGGGGTGTCTACTATGGTCCGTTGTGAGTTAAGTGTCCTTTTGACGAGCCACTCAATTTGAATAGTCCCTCCAAGATGTGCTGGCTAACTGCTTCATGAGCAAGCATTACCGCAGGAGCAAACATTTGAAATCCAGGTCTAGAGCCAATGTTCATAATTTCCAATACAAAAGGAATACATGATTACAGATAGCGGAATCACAATCTGTGACTCATAACCTTTTCATAGACATCTTACATGCCACATTTTACACAAGATGTGTTGCAAATATATAACTGTGGTTGCAACAATGATCTACATGATCATATTTTAATCAGGTAAGGTCACACATGTGTTCTATATATAAATCTATAGTATTTACAGCTATATAATCTCTCTCCAGGTATCGCAGAGAGTCAGATCTACCACTCTAGGGGTATCTATCATTGCAGTGTGATTCCTTGAACATCAGTGCCCCTCAGTCCCTCCTATTCTCTCCCTGTAGCAAATAATTGTTTAGTTTTAAGTGGGCTGTAATACTTTGCTCTAATTTTGGCTGTTGTGTTTAGTGTGTGGGTGCTGGGTGGTGCTGGTGGCCTGTGATACACAGGAGGTCACACTAGAAGACCTGGTTGCCCCCTCTGGCGTTTGACTCTGTGATTCTTTGCTTTTTGAATACTGCTAGTAGATGGATGAAATTAAAATCAAATGCTAACTGATAATTTTTAAAAACTATTGCCTTTTTGATAGAATCAACACATTCGCTGTAATAATCCATTTAGACTCAAGCTGTCGCTGCTGTCCATCACTATCATACTAGCTTTCCCTACGCAGAACACTCTTCTAGTAAAGGCAAACACGGAAGGGATTTTTCCTGTGGGAACGGATGACAAAGGGAAAAACAAGGAAAAGACTCGATGTTAGCTTTTCGCAATTGAGTTATACAAAAGCATTCCACTGAAATCTGAAATAGTCTTGTTCTTCGGCAGAAGATACTGAACAAGGCTTTATTTGTGGAGAGGTTGACACTATGAAGGGGATAAATGAAAGCAGGTATCGGGTTCGGAAATAGCCCTTCTTTCCTTTCTTTCTAACCTGTTCTGCTTTTGTTCTGCAATCGCTGGATGGGATGCTGTTCGGTACTGTAGATGCTATTCGGTTCCCGCGAATTAGAGCCTGGTACCTTTAGTATAGGGAATATTGCCGATGAGCTGGGGCTGGGTATCAAACATGTCTCCTCGCCGCGGCGGATCGTGTTTTGTGCAGGGAACTGAACGAAAGCTTGGAGAAGTGAATTTGCAGAATGGGGCCCTTATTGTCAGTGAGACGATGGACAGAGGAGAGCTATGTGGGCGAACAGGAAGCTGTCAGATGAAATTTGAGCTTGTCATTGAAAATCCTCTCTCCTACACTATTGTCGGCTGGCAGTCCTGGTTACAAATGACAGCTCGAGCAGATTTCTCCAGAGTGGAGAAGTATCGCTCCCAGGAGCTGAGGCAGCAATGCCTGGCACGGTGTTCCCACCAGTCGCCTCTCACGATCCGGATGTTGGGAATACTTCTTTGGCCCCTTACAAACTTAGGAGAAGTGAGCATTTGCTTTAAAAGTACATACGTGTCGTGAATGGAATAAAATCCCAATGTTAGTGTTACAAAAGTCACTGCAGGGAGAACAAGAGCCGATCCAAAATATCACTGTAAAAGCGAAAGACAACGGGATTTCCCAAAGATACGTCTGCATCGGTGTGCTGGATTCCAACGCTGCCGGTCCCGTGCTTGGTTAAAACAGCTACGCTGCCAGACGAGCGGAGGATGTGGTCAAAGACGTATTGATTATTCAGCTGAATGCTACTGATGTATTTGAATGGAAGAAAAGAGTACACTTTGGGCACTAACTCTGCACCTGAAGTGCAGAGACTATTTTCTACCGAGCGTGATACCGGGCAGATACTGGAAGGGGGTGGGGGGTGGATTTTGAGAGAAGGTGCAGAATATGATGTGGAAGTGCAGGCGCGGGAGGAAAGTCAGTTACTATTGGCATCCCATTGCAGTTCTTGTAAAGGTTGTGAATGGCAATGGCAATGTCCCAGCAGTGACGGTAAATTCCCTTTCTAATCCTATCGGGGAAGACACTGCAGCTGGGACGATGGTCGGTCTGCTCAGTGTCATAGACCGGGGATCCGAAGACAACGGGAAGATCAGCGGCCACATTCTGCAGAACGTACCGTTTCTGAGTAACGGCTCGTTACTGAGTGTCTGAAGCGCTAGCCTGGTGCTTTTATGGGGAATATGGCCGAGGATCTAGAACTGGATAATATCAGAAACCTGCCAGCTCGCAGGCTGCGGACTGTGTCAGGAAAGAGAATCTGTGGAGCTGAAAATGCAGAATGGAGGCGCTGATCGTCACTGTGAAAATGGACAGAGCAGAGCTGCGTGGGCAGACAGTAAGTTGTGCACTGAAATTTAAGATTGTGGTTGAAAATCTTGCAATGTAGTATGTGGAACTAGAAATCCTGGATGATTTCCCCACGTGGCTGAATCTGTTTTAGTGGGCAGTGTACTTCCTATAGTAGGGCTCAAGATCCTCTTTGGTCACATATGAGATTTGGGCAAATGCACACTTTGCTTTGAAAGTAGAGAATCGTGGCGGACATAATAAAGTGCCAATTTAAATACTGGAAGAGTCATTGGACAGGGAAAAAGGATCAACTCAGAATCGAATAACAGCAGCTAAACACAATGGGGCTCCCCAAAGATCTGGCACCCTCCATATGAGTATCACTGTGCTGGAGTCTAACAATAACGCCCCTGCATTTGATGGAAACAGCTACACTATCTGCCTAGTGGAGAATGTGGACAAAGGCATCCTGGTTATTGACTGAATGGCACCGATTTAAATGAAGGAGGAAATGGAAGGAGAGAGGAAATTGTTGGCAGCAACACGACAATCAATGTTCCGAAAATGTTTTCTATCGATCCTGATAACGGGGAGTTAGGGGTGGAAGGTGAAGTGAATTGTGGAGAATATAATGTGGGAGTGCAGGCGCGGGAGGGAAGTCAGTTAGCGTTGCACAGTTCTTGTAAATGTTGTGAATGGCAATGGCAATGTCCCAGCAGTGAGGGTAAATTCCCTTTCTAATCCTATCGGGGAAGACACTGCAGCTGGGACGATGGTCGGTCTGCTCAGCGTCATAGACCAGGGATCCGAGGACAACGGGAAGATCAGCGGCCACATTCTGCAGAACGTACCGTTTCAGCTGCTGTCCCTGCGGAAAACACATTCTCCTTGGTGACCAGCGGCGTCTTGGGCAGAGGGGCGGCCACCGACAACATCACTATAGTTGCCTGTGATTGCGGCTCCCCTCCCCTATGCCCTCTATAGCAGGGGAACCCTCCCAGTGCGCATTTCTGATGTAAGTTACATCACAAGGGGTGGCAGTCACCCCTTCCCCAGGCCAGGAGCCTGAGCCTCAGACTCTTTGGTGTCCCGCCTTGATCCAGGGCCTGGGCTAATTGACTGTTTGTTTCCCTGCCAGCCTGAGCACAGGCCTGGGCCCCCAGCTGCAAGTGGAGACTGCTTCGTTCCCCACGGTGGCTGAAGTATCATTAACGTAGTGAGGCAGAGTGGCCTCCTGAGGAGCGAGAGTGGGAGTGTCCCCGATTGAGCCACTACAATACATATAGTAATTGTAAAGTTCTTCTTTTAGGCTTGTAGCTGTGATGGAATAAACTGCTGTCTTAAGTCAAGTCTCTGGCTGCTTCCAAATCATTGAAAGGTCCTCAGTCCATGGGTTAGAATGCGCCCGTTAGTATAGTCCAGAGGCTTGGGCAGGATAGAGGCTGGAGCAGGATAGAGGCAAAATGGAGGGGTTTCCAGGGCCATTTATATCCTCTGCCATGTGGAGGGAAACCCATTGCTTCAAACAAAAACCTCAGCCCAGCTAGTAGAGAATCACAGGTGACCAGATAGTGTTTGGAGTCACATGGGCAAGTCACATGTTCATGCCCAGTTTCGCTCAGTCATTGCAGGAGGCCACTACCTATTTTCCAGAGAGCACATTTGCGGGACAGTCCACTCAATGTAGAGGGGTGTCTACTATGGTCCGTTGTGAGTTAAGTGTCCTTTTGACGAGCCACTCAATTTGAATAGTCCCTCCAAGATGTGCTGGCTAACTGCTTCATGAGCAAGCATTACCGCAGGAGCAAACATTTGAAATCCAGGTCTAGAGCCAATGTTCATAATTTCCAATACAAAAGGAATACATGATTACAGATAGCGGAATCACAATCTGTGACTCATAACCTTTTCATAGACATCTTACATGCCACATTTTACACAAGATGTGTTGCAAATATATAACTGTGGTTGCAACAATGATCTACATGATCATATTTTAATCAGGTAAGGTCACACATGTGTTCTATATATAAATCTATAGTATTTACAGCTATATAATCTCTCTCCAGGTATCGCAGAGAGTCAGATCTACCACTCTAGGGGTATCTATCATTGCAGTGTGATTCCTTGAACATCAGTGCCCCTCAGTCCCTCCTATTCTCTCCCTGTAGCAAATAATTGTTTAGTTTTAAGTGGGCTGTAATACTTTGCTCTAATTTTGGCTGTTGTGTTTAGTGTGTGGGTGCTGGGTGGTGCTGGTGGCCTGTGATACACAGGAGGTCACACTAGAAGACCTGGTTGCCCCCTCTGGCGTTTGACTCTGTGATTCTTTGCTTTTTGAATACTGCTAGTAGATGGATGAAATTAAAATCAAATGCTAACTGATAATTTTTAAAAACTATTGCCTTTTTGATAGAATCAACACATTCGCTGTAATAATCCATTTAGACTCAAGCTGTCGCTGCTGTCCATCACTATCATACTAGCTTTCCCTACGCAGAACACTCTTCTAGTAAAGGCAAACACGGAAGGGATTTTTCCTGTGGGAACGGATGACAAAGGGAAAAACAAGGAAAAGACTCGATGTTAGCTTTTCGCAATTGAGTTATACAAAAGCATTCCACTGAAATCTGAAATAGTCTTGTTCTTCGGCAGAAGATACTGAACAAGGCTTTATTTGTGGAGAGGTTGACACTATGAAGGGGATAAATGAAAGCAGGTATCGGGTTCGGAAATAGCCCTTCTTTCCTTTCTTTCTAACCTGTTCTGCTTTTGTTCTGCAATCGCTGGATGGGATGCTGTTCGGTACTGTAGATGCTATTCGGTTCCCGCGAATTAGAGCCTGGTACCTTTAGTATAGGGAATATTGCCGATGAGCTGGGGCTGGGTATCAAACATGTCTCCTCGCCGCGGCGGATCGTGTTTTGTGCAGGGAACTGAACGAAAGCTTGGAGAAGTGAATTTGCAGAATGGGGCCCTTATTGTCAGTGAGACGATGGACAGAGGAGAGCTATGTGGGCGAACAGGAAGCTGTCAGATGAAATTTGAGCTTGTCATTGAAAATCCTCTCTCCTACACTATTGTCGGCTGGCAGTCCTGGTTACAAATGACAGCTCGAGCAGATTTCTCCAGAGTGGAGAAGTATCGCTCCCAGGAGCTGAGGCAGCAATGCCTGGCACGGTGTTCCCACCAGTCGCCTCTCACGATCCGGATGTTGGGAATACTTCTTTGGCCCCTTACAAACTTAGGAGAAGCGAGCATTTGCTTTAAAAGTACATACGTGTCGTGAATGGAATAAAATCCCAATGTTAGTGTTACAAAAGTCACTGCAGGGAGAACAAGAGCCGATCCAAAATATCACTGTAAAAGCGAAAGACAACGGGATTTCCCAAAGATACGTCTGCATCGGTGTGCTGGATTCCAACGCTGCCGGTCCCGTGCTTGGTTAAAACAGCTACGCTGCCAGACGAGCGGAGGATGTGGTCAAAGACGTATTGATTATTCAGCTGAATGCTACTGATGTATTTGAATGGAAGAAAAGAGTACACTTTGGGCACTAACTCTGCACCTGAAGTGCAGAGACTATTTTCTACCGAGCGTGATACCGGGCAGATACTGGAAGGGGGTGGGGGGTGGATTTTGAGAGAAGGTGCAGAATATGATGTGGAAGTGCAGGCGCGGGAGGAAAGTCAGTTACTATTGGCATCCCATTGCAGTTCTTGTAAAGGTTGTGAATGGCAATGGCAATGTCCCAGCAGTGACGGTAAATTCCCTTTCTAATCCTATCGGGGAAGACACTGCAGCTGGGACGATGGTCGGTCTGCTCAGTGTCATAGACCGGGGATCCGAAGACAACGGGAAGATCAGCGGCCACATTCTGCAGAACGTACCGTTTCTGAGTAACGGCTCGTTACTGAGTGTCTGAAGCGCTAGCCTGGTGCTTTTATGGGGAATATGGCCGAGGATCTAGAACTGGATAATATCAGAAACCTGCCAGCTCGCAGGCTGCGGACTGTGTCAGGAAAGAGAATCTGTGGAGCTGAAAATGCAGAATGGAGGCGCTGATCGTCACTGTGAAAATGGACAGAGCAGAGCTGCGTGGGCAGACAGTAAGTTGTGCACTGAAATTTAAGATTGTGGTTGAAAATCTTGCAATGTAGTATGTGGAACTAGAAATCCTGGATGATTTCCCCACGTGGCTGAATCTGTTTTAGTGGGCAGTGTACTTCCTATAGTAGGGCTCAAGATCCTCTTTGGTCACATATGAGATTTGGGCAAATGCACACTTTGCTTTGAAAGTAGAGAATCGTGGCGGACATAATAAAGTGCCAATTTAAATACTGGAAGAGTCATTGGACAGGGAAAAAGGATCAACTCAGAATCGAATAACAGCAGCTAAACACAATGGGGCTCCCCAAAGATCTGGCACCCTCCATATGAGTATCACTGTGCTGGAGTCTAACAATAACGCCCCTGCATTTGATGGAAACAGCTACACTATCTGCCTAGTGGAGAATGTGGACAAAGGCATCCTGGTTATTGACTGAATGGCACCGATTTAAATGAAGGAGGAAATGGAAGGAGAGAGGAAATTGTTGGCAGCAACACGACAATCAATGTTCCGAAAATGTTTTCTATCGATCCTGATAACGGGGAGTTAGGGGTGGAAGGTGAAGTGAATTGTGGAGAATATAATGTGGGAGTGCAGGCGCGGGAGGGAAGTCAGTTAGCGTTGCACAGTTCTTGTAAATGTTGTGAATGGCAATGGCAATGTCCCAGCAGTGAGGGTAAATTCCCTTTCTAATCCTATCGGGGAAGACACTGCAGCTGGGACGATGGTCGGTCTGCTCAGCGTCATAGACCAGGGATCCGAGGACAACGGGAAGATCAGCGGCCACATTCTGCAGAACGTACCGTTTCAGCTGCTGTCCCTGCGGAAAACACATTCTCCTTGGTGACCAGCGGCGTCTTGGGCAGAGGGGCGGCCACCGACAACATCACTATAGTTGCCTGTGATTGCGGCTCCCCTCCCCTATGCCCTCTATAGCAGGGGAACCCTCCCAGTGCGCATTTCTGATGTAAGTTACATCACAAGGGGTGGCAGTCACCCCTTCCCCAGGCCAGGAGCCTGAGCCTCAGACTCTTTGGTGTCCCGCCTTGATCCAGGGCCTGGGCTAATTGACTGTTTGTTTCCCTGCCAGCCTGAGCACAGGCCTGGGCCCCCAGCTGCAAGTGGAGACTGCTTCGTTCCCCACGGTGGCTGAAGTATCATTAACGTAGTGAGGCAGAGTGGCCTCCTGAGGAGCGAGAGTGGGAGTGTCCCCGATTGAGCCACTACAATACATATAGTAATTGTAAAGTTCTTCTTTTAGGCTTGTAGCTGTGATGGAATAAACTGCTGTCTTAAGTCAAGTCTCTGGCTGCTTCCAAATCATTGAAAGGTCCTCAGTCCATGGGTTAGAATGCGCCCGTTAGTATAGTCCAGAGGCTTGGGCAGGATAGAGGCTGGAGCAGGATAGAGGCAAAATGGAGGGGTTTCCAGGGCCATTTATATCCTCTGCCATGTGGAGGGAAACCCATTGCTTCAAACAAAAACCTCAGCCCAGCTAGTAGAGAATCACAGGTGACCAGATAGTGTTTGGAGTCACATGGGCAAGTCACATGTTCATGCCCAGTTTCGCTCAGTCATTGCAGGAGGCCACTACCTATTTTCCAGAGAGCACATTTGCGGGACAGTCCACTCAATGTAGAGGGGTGTCTACTATGGTCCGTTGTGAGTTAAGTGTCCTTTTGACGAGCCACTCAATTTGAATAGTCCCTCCAAGATGTGCTGGCTAACTGCTTCATGAGCAAGCATTACCGCAGGAGCAAACATTTGAAATCCAGGTCTAGAGCCAATGTTCATAATTTCCAATACAAAAGGAATACATGATTACAGATAGCGGAATCACAATCTGTGACTCATAACCTTTTCATAGACATCTTACATGCCACATTTTACACAAGATGTGTTGCAAATATATAACTGTGGTTGCAACAATGATCTACATGATCATATTTTAATCAGGTAAGGTCACACATGTGTTCTATATATAAATCTATAGTATTTACAGCTATATAATCTCTCTCCAGGTATCGCAGAGAGTCAGATCTACCACTCTAGGGGTATCTATCATTGCAGTGTGATTCCTTGAACATCAGTGCCCCTCAGTCCCTCCTATTCTCTCCCTGTAGCAAATAATTGTTTAGTTTTAAGTGGGCTGTAATACTTTGCTCTAATTTTGGCTGTTGTGTTTAGTGTGTGGGTGCTGGGTGGTGCTGGTGGCCTGTGATACACAGGAGGTCACACTAGAAGACCTGGTTGCCCCCTCTGGCGTTTGACTCTGTGATTCTTTGCTTTTTGAATACTGCTAGTAGATGGATGAAATTAAAATCAAATGCTAACTGATAATTTTTAAAAACTATTGCCTTTTTGATAGAATCAACACATTCGCTGTAATAATCCATTTAGACTCAAGCTGTCGCTGCTGTCCATCACTATCATACTAGCTTTCCCTACGCAGAACACTCTTCTAGTAAAGGCAAACACGGAAGGGATTTTTCCTGTGGGAACGGATGACAAAGGGAAAAACAAGGAAAAGACTCGATGTTAGCTTTTCGCAATTGAGTTATACAAAAGCATTCCACTGAAATCTGAAATAGTCTTGTTCTTCGGCAGAAGATACTGAACAAGGCTTTATTTGTGGAGAGGTTGACACTATGAAGGGGATAAATGAAAGCAGGTATCGGGTTCGGAAATAGCCCTTCTTTCCTTTCTTTCTAACCTGTTCTGCTTTTGTTCTGCAATCGCTGGATGGGATGCTGTTCGGTACTGTAGATGCTATTCGGTTCCCGCGAATTAGAGCCTGGTACCTTTAGTATAGGGAATATTGCCGATGAGCTGGGGCTGGGTATCAAACATGTCTCCTCGCCGCGGCGGATCGTGTTTTGTGCAGGGAACTGAACGAAAGCTTGGAGAAGTGAATTTGCAGAATGGGGCCCTTATTGTCAGTGAGACGATGGACAGAGGAGAGCTATGTGGGCGAACAGGAAGCTGTCAGATGAAATTTGAGCTTGTCATTGAAAATCCTCTCTCCTACACTATTGTCGGCTGGCAGTCCTGGTTACAAATGACAGCTCGAGCAGATTTCTCCAGAGTGGAGAAGTATCGCTCCCAGGAGCTGAGGCAGCAATGCCTGGCACGGTGTTCCCACCAGTCGCCTCTCACGATCCGGATGTTGGGAATACTTCTTTGGCCCCTTACAAACTTAGGAGAAGCGAGCATTTGCTTTAAAAGTACATACGTGTCGTGAATGGAATAAAATCCCAATGTTAGTGTTACAAAAGTCACTGCAGGGAGAACAAGAGCCGATCCAAAATATCACTGTAAAAGCGAAAGACAACGGGATTTCCCAAAGATACGTCTGCATCGGTGTGCTGGATTCCAACGCTGCCGGTCCCGTGCTTGGTTAAAACAGCTACGCTGCCAGACGAGCGGAGGATGTGGTCAAAGACGTATTGATTATTCAGCTGAATGCTACTGATGTATTTGAATGGAAGAAAAGAGTACACTTTGGGCACTAACTCTGCACCTGAAGTGCAGAGACTATTTTCTACCGAGCGTGATACCGGGCAGATACTGGAAGGGGGTGGGGGGTGGATTTTGAGAGAAGGTGCAGAATATGATGTGGAAGTGCAGGCGCGGGAGGAAAGTCAGTTACTATTGGCATCCCATTGCAGTTCTTGTAAAGGTTGTGAATGGCAATGGCAATGTCCCAGCAGTGACGGTAAATTCCCTTTCTAATCCTATCGGGGAAGACACTGCAGCTGGGACGATGGTCGGTCTGCTCAGTGTCATAGACCGGGGATCCGAAGACAACGGGAAGATCAGCGGCCACATTCTGCAGAACGTACCGTTTCTGAGTAACGGCTCGTTACTGAGTGTCTGAAGCGCTAGCCTGGTGCTTTTATGGGGAATATGGCCGAGGATCTAGAACTGGATAATATCAGAAACCTGCCAGCTCGCAGGCTGCGGACTGTGTCAGGAAAGAGAATCTGTGGAGCTGAAAATGCAGAATGGAGGCGCTGATCGTCACTGTGAAAATGGACAGAGCAGAGCTGCGTGGGCAGACAGTAAGTTGTGCACTGAAATTTAAGATTGTGGTTGAAAATCTTGCAATGTAGTATGTGGAACTAGAAATCCTGGATGATTTCCCCACGTGGCTGAATCTGTTTTAGTGGGCAGTGTACTTCCTATAGTAGGGCTCAAGATCCTCTTTGGTCACATATGAGATTTGGGCAAATGCACACTTTGCTTTGAAAGTAGAGAATCGTGGCGGACATAATAAAGTGCCAATTTAAATACTGGAAGAGTCATTGGACAGGGAAAAAGGATCAACTCAGAATCGAATAACAGCAGCTAAACACAATGGGGCTCCCCAAAGATCTGGCACCCTCCATATGAGTATCACTGTGCTGGAGTCTAACAATAACGCCCCTGCATTTGATGGAAACAGCTACACTATCTGCCTAGTGGAGAATGTGGACAAAGGCATCCTGGTTATTGACTGAATGGCACCGATTTAAATGAAGGAGGAAATGGAAGGAGAGAGGAAATTGTTGGCAGCAACACGACAATCAATGTTCCGAAAATGTTTTCTATCGATCCTGATAACGGGGAGTTAGGGGTGGAAGGTGAAGTGAATTGTGGAGAATATAATGTGGGAGTGCAGGCGCGGGAGGGAAGTCAGTTAGCGTTGCACAGTTCTTGTAAATGTTGTGAATGGCAATGGCAATGTCCCAGCAGTGAGGGTAAATTCCCTTTCTAATCCTATCGGGGAAGACACTGCAGCTGGGACGATGGTCGGTCTGCTCAGCGTCATAGACCAGGGATCCGAGGACAACGGGAAGAGCAGCGGCCACATTCTGCAGAACGTACCGTTTCAGCTGCTGTCCCTGCGGAAAACACATTCTCCTTGGTGACCAGCGGCGTCTTGGGCAGAGGGGCGGCCACCGACAACATCACTATAGTTGCCTGTGATTGCGGCTCCCCTCCCCTATGCCCTCTATAGCAGGGGAACCCTCCCAGTGCGCATTTCTGATGTAAGTTACATCACAAGGGGTGGCAGTCACCCCTTCCCCAGGCCAGGAGCCTGAGCCTCAGACTCTTTGGTGTCCCGCCTTGATCCAGGGCCTGGGCTAATTGACTGTTTGTTTCCCTGCCAGCCTGAGCACAGGCCTGGGCCCCCAGCTGCAAGTGGAGACTGCTTCGTTCCCCACGGTGGCTGAAGTATCATTAACGTAGTGAGGCAGAGTGGCCTCCTGAGGAGCGAGAGTGGGAGTGTCCCCGATTGAGCCACTACAATACATATAGTAATTGTAAAGTTCTTCTTTTAGGCTTGTAGCTGTGATGGAATAAACTGCTGTCTTAAGTCAAGTCTCTGGCTGCTTCCAAATCATTGAAAGGTCCTCAGTCCATGGGTTAGAATGCGCCCGTTAGTATAGTCCAGAGGCTTGGGCAGGATAGAGGCTGGAGCAGGATAGAGGCAAAATGGAGGGGTTTCCAGGGCCATTTATATCCTCTGCCATGTGGAGGGAAACCCATTGCTTCAAACAAAAACCTCAGCCCAGCTAGTAGAGAATCACAGGTGACCAGATAGTGTTTGGAGTCACATGGGCAAGTCACATGTTCATGCCCAGTTTCGCTCAGTCATTGCAGGAGGCCACTACCTATTTTCCAGAGAGCACATTTGCGGGACAGTCCACTCAATGTAGAGGGGTGTCTACTATGGTCCGTTGTGAGTTAAGTGTCCTTTTGACGAGCCACTCAATTTGAATAGTCCCTCCAAGATGTGCTGGCTAACTGCTTCATGAGCAAGCATTACCGCAGGAGCAAACATTTGAAATCCAGGTCTAGAGCCAATGTTCATAATTTCCAATACAAAAGGAATACATGATTACAGATAGCGGAATCACAATCTGTGACTCATAACCTTTTCATAGACATCTTACATGCCACATTTTAGACAAGATGTGTTGCAAATATATAACTGTGGTTGCAACAATGATCTACATGATCATATTTTAATCAGGTAAGGTCACACATGTGTTCTATATATAAATCTATAGTATTTACAGCTATATAATCTCTCTCCAGGTATCGCAGAGAGTCAGATCTACCACTCTAGGGGTATCTATCATTGCAGTGTGATTCCTTGAACATCAGTGCCCCTCAGTCCCTCCTATTCTCTCCCTGTAGCAAATAATTGTTTAGTTTTAAGTGGGCTGTAATACTTTGCTCTAATTTTGGCTGTTGTGTTTAGTGTGTGGGTGCTGGGTGGTGCTGGTGGCCTGTGATACACAGGAGGTCACACTAGAAGACCTGGTTGCCCCCTCTGGCGTTTGACTCTGTGATTCTTTGCTTTTTGAATACTGCTAGTAGATGGATGAAATTAAAATCAAATGCTAACTGATAATTTTTAAAAACTATTGCCTTTTTGATAGAATCAACACATTCGCTGTAATAATCCATTTAGACTCAAGCTGTCGCTGCTGTCCATCACTATCATACTAGCTTTCCCTACGCAGAACACTCTTCTAGTAAAGGCAAACACGGAAGGGATTTTTCCTGTGGGAACGGATGACAAAGGGAAAAACAAGGAAAAGACTCGATGTTAGCTTTTCGCAATTGAGTTATACAAAAGCATTCCACTGAAATCTGAAATAGTCTTGTTCTTCGGCAGAAGATACTGAACAAGGCTTTATTTGTGGAGAGGTTGACACTATGAAGGGGATAAATGAAAGCAGGTATCGGGTTCGGAAATAGCCCTTCTTTCCTTTCTTTCTAACCTGTTCTGCTTTTGTTCTGCAATCGCTGGATGGGATGCTGTTCGGTACTGTAGATGCTATTCGGTTCCCGCGAATTAGAGCCTGGTACCTTTAGTATAGGGAATATTGCCGATGAGCTGGGGCTGGGTATCAAACATGTCTCCTCGCCGCGGCGGATCGTGTTTTGTGCAGGGAACTGAACGAAAGCTTGGAGAAGTGAATTTGCAGAATGGGGCCCTTATTGTCAGTGAGACGATGGACAGAGGAGAGCTATGTGGGCGAACAGGAAGCTGTCAGATGAAATTTGAGCTTGTCATTGAAAATCCTCTCTCCTACACTATTGTCGGCTGGCAGTCCTGGTTACAAATGACAGCTCGAGCAGATTTCTCCAGAGTGGAGAAGTATCGCTCCCAGGAGCTGAGGCAGCAATGCCTGGCACGGTGTTCCCACCAGTCGCCTCTCACGATCCGGATGTTGGGAATACTTCTTTGGCCCCTTACAAACTTAGGAGAAGTGAGCATTTGCTTTAAAAGTACATACGTGTCGTGAATGGAATAAAATCCCAATGTTAGTGTTACAAAAGTCACTGCAGGGAGAACAAGAGCCGATCCAAAATATCACTGTAAAAGCGAAAGACAACGGGATTTCCCAAAGATACGTCTGCATCGGTGTGCTGGATTCCAACGCTGCCGGTCCCGTGCTTGGTTAAAACAGCTACGCTGCCAGACGAGCGGAGGATGTGGTCAAAGACGTATTGATTATTCAGCTGAATGCTACTGATGTATTTGAATGGAAGAAAAGAGTACACTTTGGGCACTAACTCTGCACCTGAAGTGCAGAGACTATTTTCTACCGAGCGTGATACCGGGCAGATACTGGAAGGGGGTGGGGGGTGGATTTTGAGAGAAGGTGCAGAATATGATGTGGAAGTGCAGGCGCGGGAGGAAAGTCAGTTACTATTGGCATCCCATTGCAGTTCTTGTAAAGGTTGTGAATGGCAATGGCAATGTCCCAGCAGTGACGGTAAATTCCCTTTCTAATCCTATCGGGGAAGACACTGCAGCTGGGACGATGGTCGGTCTGCTCAGTGTCATAGACCGGGGATCCGAAGACAACGGGAAGATCAGCGGCCACATTCTGCAGAACGTACCGTTTCTGAGTAACGGCTCGTTACTGAGTGTCTGAAGCGCTAGCCTGGTGCTTTTATGGGGAATATGGCCGAGGATCTAGAACTGGATAATATCAGAAACCTGCCAGCTCGCAGGCTGCGGACTGTGTCAGGAAAGAGAATCTGTGGAGCTGAAAATGCAGAATGGAGGCGCTGATCGTCACTGTGAAAATGGACAGAGCAGAGCTGCGTGGGCAGACAGTAAGTTGTGCACTGAAATTTAAGATTGTGGTTGAAAATCTTGCAATGTAGTATGTGGAACTAGAAATCCTGGATGATTTCCCCACGTGGCTGAATCTGTTTTAGTGGGCAGTGTACTTCCTATAGTAGGGCTCAAGATCCTCTTTGGTCACATATGAGATTTGGGCAAATGCACACTTTGCTTTGAAAGTAGAGAATCGTGGCGGACATAATAAAGTGCCAATTTAAATACTGGAAGAGTCATTGGACAGGGAAAAAGGATCAACTCAGAATCGAATAACAGAAGCTAAACACAATGGGGCTCCCCAAAGATCTGGCACCCTCCATATGAGTATCACTGTGCTGGAGTCTAACAATAACGCCCCTGCATTTGATGGAAACAGCTACACTATCTGCCTAGTGGAGAATGTGGACAAAGGCATCCTGGTTATTGACTGAATGGCACCGATTTAAATGAAGGAGGAAATGGAAGGAGAGAGGAAATTGTTGGCAGCAACACGACAATCAATGTTCCGAAAATGTTTTCTATCGATCCTGATAACGGGGAGTTAGGGGTGGAAGGTGAAGTGAATTGTGGAGAATATAATGTGGGAGTGCAGGCGCGGGAGGGAAGTCAGTTAGCGTTGCACAGTTCTTGTAAATGTTGTGAATGGCAATGGCAATGTCCCAGCAGTGAGGGTAAATTCCCTTTCTAATCCTATCGGGGAAGACACTGCAGCTGGGACGATGGTCGGTCTGCTCAGCGTCATAGACCAGGGATCCGAGGACAACGGGAAGATCAGCGGCCACATTCTGCAGAACGTACCGTTTCAGCTGCTGTCCCTGCGGAAAACACATTCTCCTTGGTGACCAGCGGCGTCTTGGGCAGAGGGGCGGCCACCGACAACATCACTATAGTTGCCTGTGATTGCGGCTCCCCTCCCCTATGCCCTCTATAGCAGGGGAACCCTCCCAGTGCGCATTTCTGATGTAAGTTACATCACAAGGGGTGGCAGTCACCCCTTCCCCAGGCCAGGAGCCTGAGCCTCAGACTCTTTGGTGTCCCGCCTTGATCCAGGGCCTGGGCTAATTGACTGTTTGTTTCCCTGCCAGCCTGAGCACAGGCCTGGGCCCCCAGCTGCAAGTGGAGACTGCTTCGTTCCCCACGGTGGCTGAAGTATCATTAACGTAGTGAGGCAGAGTGGCCTCCTGAGGAGCGAGAGTGGGAGTGTCCCCGATTGAGCCACTACAATACATATAGTAATTGTAAAGTTCTTCTTTTAGGCTTGTAGCTGTGATGGAATAAACTGCTGTCTTAAGTCAAGTCTCTGGCTGCTTCCAAATCATTGAAAGGTCCTCAGTCCATGGGTTAGAATGCGCCCGTTAGTATAGTCCAGAGGCTTGGGCAGGATAGAGGCTGGAGCAGGATAGAGGCAAAATGGAGGGGTTTCCAGGGCCATTTATATCCTCTGCCATGTGGAGGGAAACCCATTGCTTCAAACAAAAACCTCAGCCCAGCTAGTAGAGAATCACAGGTGACCAGATAGTGTTTGGAGTCACATGGGCAAGTCACATGTTCATGCCCAGTTTCGCTCAGTCATTGCAGGAGGCCACTACCTATTTTCCAGAGAGCACATTTGCGGGACAGTCCACTCAATGTAGAGGGGTGTCTACTATGGTCCGTTGTGAGTTAAGTGTCCTTTTGACGAGCCACTCAATTTGAATAGTCCCTCCAAGATGTGCTGGCTAACTGCTTCATGAGCAAGCATTACCGCAGGAGCAAACATTTGAAATCCAGGTCTAGAGCCAATGTTCATAATTTCCAATACAAAAGGAATACATGATTACAGATAGCGGAATCACAATCTGTGACTCATAACCTTTTCATAGACATCTTACATGCCACATTTTAGACAAGATGTGTTGCAAATATATAACTGTGGTTGCAACAATGATCTACATGATCATATTTTAATCAGGTAAGGTCACACATGTGTTCTATATATAAATCTATAGTATTTACAGCTATATAATCTCTCTCCAGGTATCGCAGAGAGTCAGATCTACCACTCTAGGGGTATCTATCATTGCAGTGTGATTCCTTGAACATCAGTGCCCCTCAGTCCCTCCTATTCTCTCCCTGTAGCAAATAATTGTTTAGTTTTAAGTGGGCTGTAATACTTTGCTCTAATTTTGGCTGTTGTGTTTAGTGTGTGGGTGCTGGGTGGTGCTGGTGGCCTGTGATACACAGGAGGTCACACTAGAAGACCTGGTTGCCCCCTCTGGCGTTTGACTCTGTGATTCTTTGCTTTTTGAATACTGCTAGTAGATGGATGAAATTAAAATCAAATGCTAACTGATAATTTTTAAAAACTATTGCCTTTTTGATAGAATCAACACATTCGCTGTAATAATCCATTTAGACTCAAGCTGTCGCTGCTGTCCATCACTATCATACTAGCTTTCCCTACGCAGAACACTCTTCTAGTAAAGGCAAACACGGAAGGGATTTTTCCTGTGGGAACGGATGACAAAGGGAAAAACAAGGAAAAGACTCGATGTTAGCTTTTCGCAATTGAGTTATACAAAAGCATTCCACTGAAATCTGAAATAGTCTTGTTCTTCGGCAGAAGATACTGAACAAGGCTTTATTTGTGGAGAGGTTGACACTATGAAGGGGATAAATGAAAGCAGGTATCGGGTTCGGAAATAGCCCTTCTTTCCTTTCTTTCTAACCTGTTCTGCTTTTGTTCTGCAATCGCTGGATGGGATGCTGTTCGGTACTGTAGATGCTATTCGGTTCCCGCGAATTAGAGCCTGGTACCTTTAGTATAGGGAATATTGCCGATGAGCTGGGGCTGGGTATCAAACATGTCTCCTCGCCGCGGCGGATCGTGTTTTGTGCAGGGAACTGAACGAAAGCTTGGAGAAGTGAATTTGCAGAATGGGGCCCTTATTGTCAGTGAGACGATGGACAGAGGAGAGCTATGTGGGCGAACAGGAAGCTGTCAGATGAAATTTGAGCTTGTCATTGAAAATCCTCTCTCCTACACTATTGTCGGCTGGCAGTCCTGGTTACAAATGACAGCTCGAGCAGATTTCTCCAGAGTGGAGAAGTATCGCTCCCAGGAGCTGAGGCAGCAATGCCTGGCACGGTGTTCCCACCAGTCGCCTCTCACGATCCGGATGTTGGGAATACTTCTTTGGCCCCTTACAAACTTAGGAGAAGTGAGCATTTGCTTTAAAAGTACATACGTGTCGTGAATGGAATAAAATCCCAATGTTAGTGTTACAAAAGTCACTGCAGGGAGAACAAGAGCCGATCCAAAATATCACTGTAAAAGCGAAAGACAACGGGATTTCCCAAAGATACGTCTGCATCGGTGTGCTGGATTCCAACGCTGCCGGTCCCGTGCTTGGTTAAAACAGCTACGCTGCCAGACGAGCGGAGGATGTGGTCAAAGACGTATTGATTATTCAGCTGAATGCTACTGATGTATTTGAATGGAAGAAAAGAGTACACTTTGGGCACTAACTCTGCACCTGAAGTGCAGAGACTATTTTCTACCGAGCGTGATACCGGGCAGATACTGGAAGGGGGTGGGGGGTGGATTTTGAGAGAAGGTGCAGAATATGATGTGGAAGTGCAGGCGCGGGAGGAAAGTCAGTTACTATTGGCATCCCATTGCAGTTCTTGTAAAGGTTGTGAATGGCAATGGCAATGTCCCAGCAGTGACGGTAAATTCCCTTTCTAATCCTATCGGGGAAGACACTGCAGCTGGGACGATGGTCGGTCTGCTCAGTGTCATAGACCGGGGATCCGAAGACAACGGGAAGATCAGCGGCCACATTCTGCAGAACGTACCGTTTCTGAGTAACGGCTCGTTACTGAGTGTCTGAAGCGCTAGCCTGGTGCTTTTATGGGGAATATGGCCGAGGATCTAGAACTGGATAATATCAGAAACCTGCCAGCTCGCAGGCTGCGGACTGTGTCAGGAAAGAGAATCTGTGGAGCTGAAAATGCAGAATGGAGGCGCTGATCGTCACTGTGAAAATGGACAGAGCAGAGCTGCGTGGGCAGACAGTAAGTTGTGCACTGAAATTTAAGATTGTGGTTGAAAATCTTGCAATGTAGTATGTGGAACTAGAAATCCTGGATGATTTCCCCACGTGGCTGAATCTGTTTTAGTGGGCAGTGTACTTCCTATAGTAGGGCTCAAGATCCTCTTTGGTCACATATGAGATTTGGGCAAATGCACACTTTGCTTTGAAAGTAGAGAATCGTGGCGGACATAATAAAGTGCCAATTTAAATACTGGAAGAGTCATTGGACAGGGAAAAAGGATCAACTCAGAATCGAATAACAGCAGCTAAACACAATGGGGCTCCCCAAAGATCTGGCACCCTCCATATGAGTATCACTGTGCTGGAGTCTAACAATAACGCCCCTGCATTTGATGGAAACAGCTACACTATCTGCCTAGTGGAGAATGTGGACAAAGGCATCCTGGTTATTGACTGAATGGCACCGATTTAAATGAAGGAGGAAATGGAAGGAGAGAGGAAATTGTTGGCAGCAACACGACAATCAATGTTCCGAAAATGTTTTCTATCGATCCTGATAACGGGGAGTTAGGGGTGGAAGGTGAAGTGAATTGTGGAGAATATAATGTGGGAGTGCAGGCGCGGGAGGGAAGTCAGTTAGCGTTGCACAGTTCTTGTAAATGTTGTGAATGGCAATGGCAATGTCCCAGCAGTGAGGGTAAATTCCCTTTCTAATCCTATCGGGGAAGACACTGCAGCTGGGACGATGGTCGGTCTGCTCAGCGTCATAGACCAGGGATCCGAGGACAACGGGAAGAGCAGCGGCCACATTCTGCAGAACGTACCGTTTCAGCTGCTGTCCCTGCGGAAAACACATTCTCCTTGGTGACCAGCGGCGTCTTGGGCAGAGGGGCGGCCACCGACAACATCACTATAGTTGCCTGTGATTGCGGCTCCCCTCCCCTATGCCCTCTATAGCAGGGGAACCCTCCCAGTGCGCATTTCTGATGTAAGTTACATCACAAGGGGTGGCAGTCACCCCTTCCCCAGGCCAGGAGCCTGAGCCTCAGACTCTTTGGTGTCCCGCCTTGATCCAGGGCCTGGGCTAATTGACTGTTTGTTTCCCTGCCAGCCTGAGCACAGGCCTGGGCCCCCAGCTGCAAGTGGAGACTGCTTCGTTCCCCACGGTGGCTGAAGTATCATTAACGTAGTGAGGCAGAGTGGCCTCCTGAGGAGCGAGAGTGGGAGTGTCCCCGATTGAGCCACTACAATACATATAGTAATTGTAAAGTTCTTCTTTTAGGCTTGTAGCTGTGATGGAATAAACTGCTGTCTTAAGTCAAGTCTCTGGCTGCTTCCAAATCATTGAAAGGTCCTCAGTCCATGGGTTAGAATGCGCCCGTTAGTATAGTCCAGAGGCTTGGGCAGGATAGAGGCTGGAGCAGGATAGAGGCAAAATGGAGGGGTTTCCAGGGCCATTTATATCCTCTGCCATGTGGAGGGAAACCCATTGCTTCAAACAAAAACCTCAGCCCAGCTAGTAGAGAATCACAGGTGACCAGATAGTGTTTGGAGTCACATGGGCAAGTCACATGTTCATGCCCAGTTTCGCTCAGTCATTGCAGGAGGCCACTACCTATTTTCCAGAGAGCACATTTGCGGGACAGTCCACTCAATGTAGAGGGGTGTCTACTATGGTCCGTTGTGAGTTAAGTGTCCTTTTGACGAGCCACTCAATTTGAATAGTCCCTCCAAGATGTGCTGGCTAACTGCTTCATGAGCAAGCATTACCGCAGGAGCAAACATTTGAAATCCAGGTCTAGAGCCAATGTTCATAATTTCCAATACAAAAGGAATACATGATTACAGATAGCGGAATCACAATCTGTGACTCATAACCTTTTCATAGACATCTTACATGCCACATTTTACACAAGATGTGTTGCAAATATATAACTGTGGTTGCAACAATGATCTACATGATCATATTTTAATCAGGTAAGGTCACACATGTGTTCTATATATAAATCTATAGTATTTACAGCTATATAATCTCTCTCCAGGTATCGCAGAGAGTCAGATCTACCACTCTAGGGGTATCTATCATTGCAGTGTGATTCCTTGAACATCAGTGCCCCTCAGTCCCTCCTATTCTCTCCCTGTAGCAAATAATTGTTTAGTTTTAAGTGGGCTGTAATACTTTGCTCTAATTTTGGCTGTTGTGTTTAGTGTGTGGGTGCTGGGTGGTGCTGGTGGCCTGTGATACACAGGAGGTCACACTAGAAGACCTGGTTGCCCCCTCTGGCGTTTGACTCTGTGATTCTTTGCTTTTTGAATACTGCTAGTAGATGGATGAAATTAAAATCAAATGCTAACTGATAATTTTTAAAAACTATTGCCTTTTTGATAGAATCAACACATTCGCTGTAATAATCCATTTAGACTCAAGCTGTCGCTGCTGTCCATCACTATCATACTAGCTTTCCCTACGCAGAACACTCTTCTAGTAAAGGCAAACACGGAAGGGATTTTTCCTGTGGGAACGGATGACAAAGGGAAAAACAAGGAAAAGACTCGATGTTAGCTTTTCGCAATTGAGTTATACAAAAGCATTCCACTGAAATCTGAAATAGTCTTGTTCTTCGGCAGAAGATACTGAACAAGGCTTTATTTGTGGAGAGGTTGACACTATGAAGGGGATAAATGAAAGCAGGTATCGGGTTCGGAAATAGCCCTTCTTTCCTTTCTTTCTAACCTGTTCTGCTTTTGTTCTGCAATCGCTGGATGGGATGCTGTTCGGTACTGTAGATGCTATTCGGTTCCCGCGAATTAGAGCCTGGTACCTTTAGTATAGGGAATATTGCCGATGAGCTGGGGCTGGGTATCAAACATGTCTCCTCGCCGCGGCGGATCGTGTTTTGTGCAGGGAACTGAACGAAAGCTTGGAGAAGTGAATTTGCAGAATGGGGCCCTTATTGTCAGTGAGACGATGGACAGAGGAGAGCTATGTGGGCGAACAGGAAGCTGTCAGATGAAATTTGAGCTTGTCATTGAAAATCCTCTCTCCTACACTATTGTCGGCTGGCAGTCCTGGTTACAAATGACAGCTCGAGCAGATTTCTCCAGAGTGGAGAAGTATCGCTCCCAGGAGCTGAGGCAGCAATGCCTGGCACGGTGTTCCCACCAGTCGCCTCTCACGATCCGGATGTTGGGAATACTTCTTTGGCCCCTTACAAACTTAGGAGAAGTGAGCATTTGCTTTAAAAGTACATACGTGTCGTGAATGGAATAAAATCCCAATGTTAGTGTTACAAAAGTCACTGCAGGGAGAACAAGAGCCGATCCAAAATATCACTGTAAAAGCGAAAGACAACGGGATTTCCCAAAGATACGTCTGCATCGGTGTGCTGGATTCCAACGCTGCCGGTCCCGTGCTTGGTTAAAACAGCTACGCTGCCAGACGAGCGGAGGATGTGGTCAAAGACGTATTGATTATTCAGCTGAATGCTACTGATGTATTTGAATGGAAGAAAAGAGTACACTTTGGGCACTAACTCTGCACCTGAAGTGCAGAGACTATTTTCTACCGAGCGTGATACCGGGCAGATACTGGAAGGGGGTGGGGGGTGGATTTTGAGAGAAGGTGCAGAATATGATGTGGAAGTGCAGGCGCGGGAGGAAAGTCAGTTACTATTGGCATCCCATTGCAGTTCTTGTAAAGGTTGTGAATGGCAATGGCAATGTCCCAGCAGTGACGGTAAATTCCCTTTCTAATCCTATCGGGGAAGACACTGCAGCTGGGACGATGGTCGGTCTGCTCAGTGTCATAGACCGGGGATCCGAAGACAACGGGAAGATCAGCGGCCACATTCTGCAGAACGTACCGTTTCTGAGTAACGGCTCGTTACTGAGTGTCTGAAGCGCTAGCCTGGTGCTTTTATGGGGAATATGGCCGAGGATCTAGAACTGGATAATATCAGAAACCTGCCAGCTCGCAGGCTGCGGACTGTGTCAGGAAAGAGAATCTGTGGAGCTGAAAATGCAGAATGGAGGCGCTGATCGTCACTGTGAAAATGGACAGAGCAGAGCTGCGTGGGCAGACAGTAAGTTGTGCACTGAAATTTAAGATTGTGGTTGAAAATCTTGCAATGTAGTATGTGGAACTAGAAATCCTGGATGATTTCCCCACGTGGCTGAATCTGTTTTAGTGGGCAGTGTACTTCCTATAGTAGGGCTCAAGATCCTCTTTGGTCACATATGAGATTTGGGCAAATGCACACTTTGCTTTGAAAGTAGAGAATCGTGGCGGACATAATAAAGTGCCAATTTAAATACTGGAAGAGTCATTGGACAGGGAAAAAGGATCAACTCAGAATCGAATAACAGCAGCTAAACACAATGGGGCTCCCCAAAGATCTGGCACCCTCCATATGAGTATCACTGTGCTGGAGTCTAACAATAACGCCCCTGCATTTGATGGAAACAGCTACACTATCTGCCTAGTGGAGAATGTGGACAAAGGCATCCTGGTTATTGACTGAATGGCACCGATTTAAATGAAGGAGGAAATGGAAGGAGAGAGGAAATTGTTGGCAGCAACACGACAATCAATGTTCCGAAAATGTTTTCTATCGATCCTGATAACGGGGAGTTAGGGGTGGAAGGTGAAGTGAATTGTGGAGAATATAATGTGGGAGTGCAGGCGCGGGAGGGAAGTCAGTTAGCGTTGCACAGTTCTTGTAAATGTTGTGAATGGCAATGGCAATGTCCCAGCAGTGAGGGTAAATTCCCTTTCTAATCCTATCGGGGAAGACACTGCAGCTGGGACGATGGTCGGTCTGCTCAGCGTCATAGACCAGGGATCCGAGGACAACGGGAAGAGCAGCGGCCACATTCTGCAGAACGTACCGTTTCAGCTGCTGTCCCTGCGGAAAACACATTCTCCTTGGTGACCAGCGGCGTCTTGGGCAGAGGGGCGGCCACCGACAACATCACTATAGTTGCCTGTGATTGCGGCTCCCCTCCCCTATGCCCTCTATAGCAGGGGAACCCTCCCAGTGCGCATTTCTGATGTAAGTTACATCACAAGGGGTGGCAGTCACCCCTTCCCCAGGCCAGGAGCCTGAGCCTCAGACTCTTTGGTGTCCCGCCTTGATCCAGGGCCTGGGCTAATTGACTGTTTGTTTCCCTGCCAGCCTGAGCACAGGCCTGGGCCCCCAGCTGCAAGTGGAGACTGCTTCGTTCCCCACGGTGGCTGAAGTATCATTAACGTAGTGAGGCAGAGTGGCCTCCTGAGGAGCGAGAGTGGGAGTGTCCCCGATTGAGCCACTACAATACATATAGTAATTGTAAAGTTCTTCTTTTAGGCTTGTAGCTGTGATGGAATAAACTGCTGTCTTAAGTCAAGTCTCTGGCTGCTTCCAAATCATTGAAAGGTCCTCAGTCCATGGGTTAGAATGCGCCCGTTAGTATAGTCCAGAGGCTTGGGCAGGATAGAGGCTGGAGCAGGATAGAGGCAAAATGGAGGGGTTTCCAGGGCCATTTATATCCTCTGCCATGTGGAGGGAAACCCATTGCTTCAAACAAAAACCTCAGCCCAGCTAGTAGAGAATCACAGGTGACCAGATAGTGTTTGGAGTCACATGGGCAAGTCACATGTTCATGCCCAGTTTCGCTCAGTCATTGCAGGAGGCCACTACCTATTTTCCAGAGAGCACATTTGCGGGACAGTCCACTCAATGTAGAGGGGTGTCTACTATGGTCCGTTGTGAGTTAAGTGTCCTTTTGACGAGCCACTCAATTTGAATAGTCCCTCCAAGATGTGCTGGCTAACTGCTTCATGAGCAAGCATTACCGCAGGAGCAAACATTTGAAATCCAGGTCTAGAGCCAATGTTCATAATTTCCAATACAAAAGGAATACATGATTACAGATAGCGGAATCACAATCTGTGACTCATAACCTTTTCATAGACATCTTACATGCCACATTTTACACAAGATGTGTTGCAAATATATAACTGTGGTTGCAACAATGATCTACATGATCATATTTTAATCAGGTAAGGTCACACATGTGTTCTATATATAAATCTATAGTATTTACAGCTATATAATCTCTCTCCAGGTATCGCAGAGAGTCAGATCTACCACTCTAGGGGTATCTATCATTGCAGTGTGATTCCTTGAACATCAGTGCCCCTCAGTCCCTCCTATTCTCTCCCTGTAGCAAATAATTGTTTAGTTTTAAGTGGGCTGTAATACTTTGCTCTAATTTTGGCTGTTGTGTTTAGTGTGTGGGTGCTGGGTGGTGCTGGTGGCCTGTGATACACAGGAGGTCACACTAGAAGACCTGGTTGCCCCCTCTGGCGTTTGACTCTGTGATTCTTTGCTTTTTGAATACTGCTAGTAGATGGATGAAATTAAAATCAAATGCTAACTGATAATTTTTAAAAACTATTGCCTTTTTGATAGAATCAACACATTCGCTGTAATAATCCATTTAGACTCAAGCTGTCGCTGCTGTCCATCACTATCATACTAGCTTTCCCTACGCAGAACACTCTTCTAGTAAAGGCAAACACGGAAGGGATTTTTCCTGTGGGAACGGATGACAAAGGGAAAAACAAGGAAAAGACTCGATGTTAGCTTTTCGCAATTGAGTTATACAAAAGCATTCCACTGAAATCTGAAATAGTCTTGTTCTTCGGCAGAAGATACTGAACAAGGCTTTATTTGTGGAGAGGTTGACACTATGAAGGGGATAAATGAAAGCAGGTATCGGGTTCGGAAATAGCCCTTCTTTCCTTTCTTTCTAACCTGTTCTGCTTTTGTTCTGCAATCGCTGGATGGGATGCTGTTCGGTACTGTAGATGCTATTCGGTTCCCGCGAATTAGAGCCTGGTACCTTTAGTATAGGGGTTATTGCCGATGAGCTGGGGCTGGGTATCAAACATGTCTCCTCGCCGCGGCGGATCGTGTTTTGTGCAGGGAACTGAACGAAAGCTTGGAGAAGTGAATTTGCAGAATGGGGCCCTTATTGTCAGTGAGACGATGGACAGAGGAGAGCTATGTGGGCGAACAGGAAGCTGTCAGATGAAATTTGAGCTTGTCATTGAAAATCCTCTCTCCTACACTATTGTCGGCTGGCAGTCCTGGTTACAAATGACAGCTCGAGCAGATTTCTCCAGAGTGGAGAAGTATCGCTCCCAGGAGCTGAGGCAGCAATGCCTGGCACGGTGTTCCCACCAGTCGCCTCTCACGATCCGGATGTTGGGAATACTTCTTTGGCCCCTTACAAACTTAGGAGAAGCGAGCATTTGCTTTAAAAGTACATACGTGTCGTGAATGGAATAAAATCCCAATGTTAGTGTTACAAAAGTCACTGCAGGGAGAACAAGAGCCGATCCAAAATATCACTGTAAAAGCGAAAGACAACGGGATTTCCCAAAGATACGTCTGCATCGGTGTGCTGGATTCCAACGCTGCCGGTCCCGTGCTTGGTTAAAACAGCTACGCTGCCAGACGAGCGGAGGATGTGGTCAAAGACGTATTGATTATTCAGCTGAATGCTACTGATGTATTTGAATGGAAGAAAAGAGTACACTTTGGGCACTAACTCTGCACCTGAAGTGCAGAGACTATTTTCTACCGAGCGTGATACCGGGCAGATACTGGAAGGGGGTGGGGGGTGGATTTTGAGAGAAGGTGCAGAATATGATGTGGACGTGCAGGCGCGGGAGGAAAGTCAGTTACTATTGGCATCCCATTGCAGTTCTTGTAAAGGTTGTGAATGGCAATGGCAATGTCCCAGCAGTGACGGTAAATTCCCTTTCTAATCCTATCGGGGAAGACACTGCAGCTGGGACGATGGTCGGTCTGCTCAGTGTCATAGACCGGGGATCCGAAGACAACGGGAAGATCAGCGGCCACATTCTGCAGAACGTACCGTTTCTGAGTAACGGCTCGTTACTGAGTGTCTGAAGCGCTAGCCTGGTGCTTTTATGGGGAATATGGCCGAGGATCTAGAACTGGATAATATCAGAAACCTGCCAGCTCGCAGGCTGCGGACTGTGTCAGGAAAGAGAATCTGTGGAGCTGAAAATGCAGAATGGAGGCGCTGATCGTCACTGTGAAAATGGACAGAGCAGAGCTGCGTGGGCAGACAGTAAGTTGTGCACTGAAATTTAAGATTGTGGTTGAAAATCTTGCAATGTAGTATGTGGAACTAGAAATCCTGGATGATTTCCCCACGTGGCTGAATCTGTTTTAGTGGGCAGTGTACTTCCTATAGTAGGGCTCAAGATCCTCTTTGGTCACATATGAGATTTGGGCAAATGCACACTTTGCTTTGAAAGTAGAGAATCGTGGCGGACATAATAAAGTGCCAATTTAAATACTGGAAGAGTCATTGGACAGGGAAAAAGGATCAACTCAGAATCGAATAACAGCAGCTAAACACAATGGGGCTCCCCAAAGATCTGGCACCCTCCATATGAGTATCACTGTGCTGGAGTCTAACAATAACGCCCCTGCATTTGATGGAAACAGCTACACTATCTGCCTAGTGGAGAATGTGGACAAAGGCATCCTGGTTATTGACTGAATGGCACCGATTTAAATGAAGGAGGAAATGGAAGGAGAGAGGAAATTGTTGGCAGCAACACGACAATCAATGTTCCGAAAATGTTTTCTATCGATCCTGATAACGGGGAGTTAGGGGTGGAAGGTGAAGTGAATTGTGGAGAATATAATGTGGGAGTGCAGGCGCGGGAGGGAAGTCAGTTAGCGTTGCACAGTTCTTGTAAATGTTGTGAATGGCAATGGCAATGTCCCAGCAGTGAGGGTAAATTCCCTTTCTAATCCTATCGGGGAAGACACTGCAGCTGGGACGATGGTCGGTCTGCTCAGCGTCATAGACCAGGGATCCGAGGACAACGGGAAGATCAGCGGCCACATTCTGCAGAACGTACCGTTTCAGCTGCTGTCCCTGCGGAAAACACATTCTCCTTGGTGACCAGCGGCGTCTTGGGCAGAGGGGCGGCCACCGACAACATCACTATAGTTGCCTGTGATTGCGGCTCCCCTCCCCTATGCCCTCTATAGCAGGGGAACCCTCCCAGTGCGCATTTCTGATGTAAGTTACATCACAAGGGGTGGCAGTCACCCCTTCCCCAGGCCAGGAGCCTGAGCCTCAGACTCTTTGGTGTCCCGCCTTGATCCAGGGCCTGGGCTAATTGACTGTTTGTTTCCCTGCCAGCCTGAGCACAGGCCTGGGCCCCCAGCTGCAAGTGGAGACTGCTTCGTTCCCCACGGTGGCTGAAGTATCATTAACGTAGTGAGGCAGAGTGGCCTCCTGAGGAGCGAGAGTGGGAGTGTCCCCGATTGAGCCACTACAATACATATAGTAATTGTAAAGTTCTTCTTTTAGGCTTGTAGCTGTGATGGAATAAACTGCTGTCTTAAGTCAAGTCTCTGGCTGCTTCCAAATCATTGAAAGGTCCTCAGTCCATGGGTTAGAATGCGCCCGTTAGTACAGTCCAGAGGCTTGGGCAGGATAGAGGCTGGAGCAGGATAGAGGCAAAATGGAGGGGTTTCCAGGGCCATTTATATCCTCTGCCATGTGGAGGGAAACCCATTGCTTCAAACAAAAACCTCAGCCCAGCTAGTAGAGAATCACAGGTGACCAGATAGTGTTTGGAGTCACATGGGCAAGTCACATGTTCATGCCCAGTTTCGCTCAGTCATTGCAGGAGGCCACTACCTATTTTCCAGAGAGCACATTTGCGGGACAGTCCACTCAATGTAGAGGGGTGTCTACTATGGTCCGTTGTGAGTTAAGTGTCCTTTTGACGAGCCACTCAATTTGAATAGTCCCTCCAAGATGTGCTGGCTAACTGCTTCATGAGCAAGCATTACCGCAGGAGCAAACATTTGAAATCCAGGTCTAGAGCCAATGTTCATAATTTCCAATACAAAAGGAATACATGATTACAGATAGCGGAATCACAATCTGTGACTCATAACCTTTTCATAGACATCTTACATGCCACATTTTACACAAGATGTGTTGCAAATATATAACTGTGGTTGCAACAATGATCTACATGATCATATTTTAATCAGGTAAGGTCACACATGTGTTCTATATATATATCTATAGTATTTACAGCTATATAATCTCTCTCCAGGTATCGCAGAGAGTCAGATCTACCACTCTAGGGGTATCTATCATTGCAGTGTGATTCCTTGAACATCAGTGCCCCTCAGTCCCTCCTATTCTCTCCCTGTAGCAAATAATTGTTTAGTTTTAAGTGGGCTGTAATACTTTGCTCTAATTTTGGCTGTTGTGTTTAGTGTGTGGGTGCTGGGTGGTGCTGGTGGCCTGTGATACACAGGAGGTCACACTAGAAGACCTGGTTGCCCCCTCTGGCGTTTGACTCTGTGATTCTTTGCTTTTTGAATACTGCTAGTAGATGGATGAAATTAAAATCAAATGCTAACTGATAATTTTTAAAAACTATTGCCTTTTTGATAGAATCAACACATTCGCTGTAATAATCCATTTAGACTCAAGCTGTCGCTGCTGTCCATCACTATCATACTAGCTTTCCCTACGCAGAACACTCTTCTAGTAAAGGCAAACACGGAAGGGATTTTTCCTGTGGGAACGGATGACAAAGGGAAAAACAAGGAAAAGACTCGATGTTAGCTTTTCGCAATTGAGTTATACAAAAGCATTCCACTGAAATCTGAAATAGTCTTGTTCTTCGGCAGAAGATACTGAACAAGGCTTTATTTGTGGAGAGGTTGACACTATGAAGGGGATAAATGAAAGCAGGTATCGGGTTCGGAAATAGCCCTTCTTTCCTTTCTTTCTAACCTGTTCTGCTTTTGTTCTGCAATCGCTGGATGGGATGCTGTTCGGTACTGTAGATGCTATTCGGTTCCCGCGAATTAGAGCCTGGTACCTTTAGTATAGGGGTTATTGCCGATGAGCTGGGGCTGGGTATCAAACATGTCTCCTCGCCGCGGCGGATCGTGTTTTGTGCAGGGAACTGAACGAAAGCTTGGAGAAGTGAATTTGCAGAATGGGGCCCTTATTGTCAGTGAGACGATGGACAGAGGAGAGCTATGTGGGCGAACAGGAAGCTGTCAGATGAAATTTGAGCTTGTCATTGAAAATCCTCTCTCCTACACTATTGTCGGCTGGCAGTCCTGGTTACAAATGACAGCTCGAGCAGATTTCTCCAGAGTGGAGAAGTATCGCTCCCAGGAGCTGAGGCAGCAATGCCTGGCACGGTGTTCCCACCAGTCGCCTCTCACGATCCGGATGTTGGGAATACTTCTTTGGCCCCTTACAAACTTAGGAGAAGCGAGCATTTGCTTTAAAAGTACATACGTGTCGTGAATGGAATAAAATCCCAATGTTAGTGTTACAAAAGTCACTGCAGGGAGAACAAGAGCCGATCCAAAATATCACTGTAAAAGCGAAAGACAACGGGATTTCCCAAAGATACGTCTGCATCGGTGTGCTGGATTCCAACGCTGCCGGTCCCGTGCTTGGTTAAAACAGCTACGCTGCCAGACGAGCGGAGGATGTGGTCAAAGACGTATTGATTATTCAGCTGAATGCTACTGATGTATTTGAATGGAAGAAAAGAGTACACTTTGGGCACTAACTCTGCACCTGAAGTGCAGAGACTATTTTCTACCGAGCGTGATACCGGGCAGATACTGGAAGGGGGTGGGGGGTGGATTTTGAGAGAAGGTGCAGAATATGATGTGGACGTGCAGGCGCGGGAGGAAAGTCAGTTACTATTGGCATCCCATTGCAGTTCTTGTAAAGGTTGTGAATGGCAATGGCAATGTCCCAGCAGTGACGGTAAATTCCCTTTCTAATCCTATCGGGGAAGACACTGCAGCTGGGACGATGGTCGGTCTGCTCAGTGTCATAGACCGGGGATCCGAAGACAACGGGAAGATCAGCGGCCACATTCTGCAGAACGTACCGTTTCTGAGTAACGGCTCGTTACTGAGTGTCTGAAGCGCTAGCCTGGTGCTTTTATGGGGAATATGGCCGAGGATCTAGAACTGGATAATATCAGAAACCTGCCAGCTCGCAGGCTGCGGACTGTGTCAGGAAAGAGAATCTGTGGAGCTGAAAATGCAGAATGGAGGCGCTGATCGTCACTGTGAAAATGGACAGAGCAGAGCTGCGTGGGCAGACAGTAAGTTGTGCACTGAAATTTAAGATTGTGGTTGAAAATCTTGCAATGTAGTATGTGGAACTAGAAATCCTGGATGATTTCCCCACGTGGCTGAATCTGTTTTAGTGGGCAGTGTACTTCCTATAGTAGGGCTCAAGATCCTCTTTGGTCACATATGAGATTTGGGCAAATGCACACTTTGCTTTGAAAGTAGAGAATCGTGGCGGACATAATAAAGTGCCAATTTAAATACTGGAAGAGTCATTGGACAGGGAAAAAGGATCAACTCAGAATCGAATAACAGCAGCTAAACACAATGGGGCTCCCCAAAGATCTGGCACCCTCCATATGAGTATCACTGTGCTGGAGTCTAACAATAACGCCCCTGCATTTGATGGAAACAGCTACACTATCTGCCTAGTGGAGAATGTGGACAAAGGCATCCTGGTTATTGACTGAATGGCACCGATTTAAATGAAGGAGGAAATGGAAGGAGAGAGGAAATTGTTGGCAGCAACACGACAATCAATGTTCCGAAAATGTTTTCTATCGATCCTGATAACGGGGAGTTAGGGGTGGAAGGTGAAGTGAATTGTGGAGAATATAATGTGGGAGTGCAGGCGCGGGAGGGAAGTCAGTTAGCGTTGCACAGTTCTTGTAAATGTTGTGAATGGCAATGGCAATGTCCCAGCAGTGAGGGTAAATTCCCTTTCTAATCCTATCGGGGAAGACACTGCAGCTGGGACGATGGTCGGTCTGCTCAGCGTCATAGACCAGGGATCCGAGGACAACGGGAAGATCAGCGGCCACATTCTGCAGAACGTACCGTTTCAGCTGCTGTCCCTGCGGAAAACACATTCTCCTTGGTGACCAGCGGCGTCTTGGGCAGAGGGGCGGCCACCGACAACATCACTATAGTTGCCTGTGATTGCGGCTCCCCTCCCCTATGCCCTCTATAGCAGGGGAACCCTCCCAGTGCGCATTTCTGATGTAAGTTACATCACAAGGGGTGGCAGTCACCCCTTCCCCAGGCCAGGAGCCTGAGCCTCAGACTCTTTGGTGTCCCGCCTTGATCCAGGGCCTGGGCTAATTGACTGTTTGTTTCCCTGCCAGCCTGAGCACAGGCCTGGGCCCCCAGCTGCAAGTGGAGACTGCTTCGTTCCCCACGGTGGCTGAAGTATCATTAACGTAGTGAGGCAGAGTGGCCTCCTGAGGAGCGAGAGTGGGAGTGTCCCCGATTGAGCCACTACAATACATATAGTAATTGTAAAGTTCTTCTTTTAGGCTTGTAGCTGTGATGGAATAAACTGCTGTCTTAAGTCAAGTCTCTGGCTGCTTCCAAATCATTGAAAGGTCCTCAGTCCATGGGTTAGAATGCGCCCGTTAGTATAGTCCAGAGGCTTGGGCAGGATAGAGGCTGGAGCAGGATAGAGGCAAAATGGAGGGGTTTCCAGGGCCATTTATATCCTCTGCCATGTGGAGGGAAACCCATTGCTTCAAACAAAAACCTCAGCCCAGCTAGTAGAGAATCACAGGTGACCAGATAGTGTTTGGAGTCACATGGGCAAGTCACATGTTCATGCCCAGTTTCGCTCAGTCATTGCAGGAGGCCACTACCTATTTTCCAGAGAGCACATTTGCGGGACAGTCCACTCAATGTAGAGGGGTGTCTACTATGGTCCGTTGTGAGTTAAGTGTCCTTTTGACGAGCCACTCAATTTGAATAGTCCCTCCAAGATGTGCTGGCTAACTGCTTCATGAGCAAGCATTACCGCAGGAGCAAACATTTGAAATCCAGGTCTAGAGCCAATGTTCATAATTTCCAATACAAAAGGAATACATGATTACAGATAGCGGAATCACAATCTGTGACTCATAACCTTTTCATAGACATCTTACATGCCACATTTTACACAAGATGTGTTGCAAATATATAACTGTGGTTGCAACAATGATCTACATGATCATATTTTAATCAGGTAAGGTCACACATGTGTTCTATATATAAATCTATAGTATTTACAGCTATATAATCTCTCTCCAGGTATCGCAGAGAGTCAGATCTACCACTCTAGGGGTATCTATCATTGCAGTGTGATTCCTTGAACATCAGTGCCCCTCAGTCCCTCCTATTCTCTCCCTGTAGCAAATAATTGTTTAGTTTTAAGTGGGCTGTAATACTTTGCTCTAATTTTGGCTGTTGTGTTTAGTGTGTGGGTGCTGGGTGGTGCTGGTGGCCTGTGATACACAGGAGGTCACACTAGAAGACCTGGTTGCCCCCTCTGGCGTTTGACTCTGTGATTCTTTGCTTTTTGAATACTGCTAGTAGATGGATGAAATTAAAATCAAATGCTAACTGATAATTTTTAAAAACTATTGCCTTTTTGATAGAATCAACACATTCGCTGTAATAATCCATTTAGACTCAAGCTGTCGCTGCTGTCCATCACTATCATACTAGCTTTCCCTACGCAGAACACTCTTCTAGTAAAGGCAAACACGGAAGGGATTTTTCCTGTGGGAACGGATGACAAAGGGAAAAACAAGGAAAAGACTCGATGTTAGCTTTTCGCAATTGAGTTATACAAAAGCATTCCACTGAAATCTGAAATAGTCTTGTTCTTCGGCAGAAGATACTGAACAAGGCTTTATTTGTGGAGAGGTTGACACTATGAAGGGGATAAATGAAAGCAGGTATCGGGTTCGGAAATAGCCCTTCTTTCCTTTCTTTCTAACCTGTTCTGCTTTTGTTCTGCAATCGCTGGATGGGATGCTGTTCGGTACTGTAGATGCTATTCGGTTCCCGCGAATTAGAGCCTGGTACCTTTAGTATAGGGAATATTGCCGATGAGCTGGGGCTGGGTATCAAACATGTCTCCTCGCCGCGGCGGATCGTGTTTTGTGCAGGGAACTGAACGAAAGCTTGGAGAAGTGAATTTGCAGAATGGGGCCCTTATTGTCAGTGAGACGATGGACAGAGGAGAGCTATGTGGGCGAACAGGAAGCTGTCAGATGAAATTTGAGCTTGTCATTGAAAATCCTCTCTCCTACACTATTGTCGGCTGGCAGTCCTGGTTACAAATGACAGCTCGAGCAGATTTCTCCAGAGTGGAGAAGTATCGCTCCCAGGAGCTGAGGCAGCAATGCCTGGCACGGTGTTCCCACCAGTCGCCTCTCACGATCCGGATGTTGGGAATACTTCTTTGGCCCCTTACAAACTTAGGAGAAGTGAGCATTTGCTTTAAAAGTACATACGTGTCGTGAATGGAATAAAATCCCAATGTTAGTGTTACAAAAGTCACTGCAGGGAGAACAAGAGCCGATCCAAAATATCACTGTAAAAGCGAAAGACAACGGGATTTCCCAAAGATACGTCTGCATCGGTGTGCTGGATTCCAACGCTGCCGGTCCCGTGCTTGGTTAAAACAGCTACGCTGCCAGACGAGCGGAGGATGTGGTCAAAGACGTATTGATTATTCAGCTGAATGCTACTGATGTATTTGAATGGAAGAAAAGAGTACACTTTGGGCACTAACTCTGCACCTGAAGTGCAGAGACTATTTTCTACCGAGCGTGATACCGGGCAGATACTGGAAGGGGGTGGGGGGTGGATTTTGAGAGAAGGTGCAGAATATGATGTGGAAGTGCAGGCGCGGGAGGAAAGTCAGTTACTATTGGCATCCCATTGCAGTTCTTGTAAAGGTTGTGAATGGCAATGGCAATGTCCCAGCAGTGACGGTAAATTCCCTTTCTAATCCTATCGGGGAAGACACTGCAGCTGGGACGATGGTCGGTCTGCTCAGTGTCATAGACCGGGGATCCGAAGACAACGGGAAGATCAGCGGCCACATTCTGCAGAACGTACCGTTTCTGAGTAACGGCTCGTTACTGAGTGTCTGAAGCGCTAGCCTGGTGCTTTTATGGGGAATATGGCCGAGGATCTAGAACTGGATAATATCAGAAACCTGCCAGCTCGCAGGCTGCGGACTGTGTCAGGAAAGAGAATCTGTGGAGCTGAAAATGCAGAATGGAGGCGCTGATCGTCACTGTGAAAATGGACAGAGCAGAGCTGCGTGGGCAGACAGTAAGTTGTGCACTGAAATTTAAGATTGTGGTTGAAAATCTTGCAATGTAGTATGTGGAACTAGAAATCCTGGATGATTTCCCCACGTGGCTGAATCTGTTTTAGTGGGCAGTGTACTTCCTATAGTAGGGCTCAAGATCCTCTTTGGTCACATATGAGATTTGGGCAAATGCACACTTTGCTTTGAAAGTAGAGAATCGTGGCGGACATAATAAAGTGCCAATTTAAATACTGGAAGAGTCATTGGACAGGGAAAAAGGATCAACTCAGAATCGAATAACAGCAGCTAAACACAATGGGGCTCCCCAAAGATCTGGCACCCTCCATATGAGTATCACTGTGCTGGAGTCTAACAATAACGCCCCTGCATTTGATGGAAACAGCTACACTATCTGCCTAGTGGAGAATGTGGACAAAGGCATCCTGGTTATTGACTGAATGGCACCGATTTAAATGAAGGAGGAAATGGAAGGAGAGAGGAAATTGTTGGCAGCAACACGACAATCAATGTTCCGAAAATGTTTTCTATCGATCCTGATAACGGGGAGTTAGGGGTGGAAGGTGAAGTGAATTGTGGAGAATATAATGTGGGAGTGCAGGCGCGGGAGGGAAGTCAGTTAGCGTTGCACAGTTCTTGTAAATGTTGTGAATGGCAATGGCAATGTCCCAGCAGTGAGGGTAAATTCCCTTTCTAATCCTATCGGGGAAGACACTGCAGCTGGGACGATGGTCGGTCTGCTCAGCGTCATAGACCAGGGATCCGAGGACAACGGGAAGATCAGCGGCCACATTCTGCAGAACGTACCGTTTCAGCTGCTGTCCCTGCGGAAAACACATTCTCCTTGGTGACCAGCGGCGTCTTGGGCAGAGGGGCGGCCACCGACAACATCACTATAGTTGCCTGTGATTGCGGCTCCCCTCCCCTATGCCCTCTATAGCAGGGGAACCCTCCCAGTGCGCATTTCTGATGTAAGTTACATCACAAGGGGTGGCAGTCACCCCTTCCCCAGGCCAGGAGCCTGAGCCTCAGACTCTTTGGTGTCCCGCCTTGATCCAGGGCCTGGGCTAATTGACTGTTTGTTTCCCTGCCAGCCTGAGCACAGGCCTGGGCCCCCAGCTGCAAGTGGAGACTGCTTCGTTCCCCACGGTGGCTGAAGTATCATTAACGTAGTGAGGCAGAGTGGCCTCCTGAGGAGCGAGAGTGGGAGTGTCCCCGATTGAGCCACTACAATACATATAGTAATTGTAAAGTTCTTCTTTTAGGCTTGTAGCTGTGATGGAATAAACTGCTGTCTTAAGTCAAGTCTCTGGCTGCTTCCAAATCATTGAAAGGTCCTCAGTCCATGGGTTAGAATGCGCCCGTTAGTACAGTCCAGAGGCTTGGGCAGGATAGAGGCTGGAGCAGGATAGAGGCAAAATGGAGGGGTTTCCAGGGCCATTTATATCCTCTGCCATGTGGAGGGAAACCCATTGCTTCAAACAAAAACCTCAGCCCAGCTAGTAGAGAATCACAGGTGACCAGATAGTGTTTGGAGTCACATGGGCAAGTCACATGTTCATGCCCAGTTTCGCTCAGTCATTGCAGGAGGCCACTACCTATTTTCCAGAGAGCACATTTGCGGGACAGTCCACTCAATGTAGAGGGGTGTCTACTATGGTCCGTTGTGAGTTAAGTGTCCTTTTGACGAGCCACTCAATTTGAATAGTCCCTCCAAGATGTGCTGGCTAACTGCTTCATGAGCAAGCATTACCGCAGGAGCAAACATTTGAAATCCAGGTCTAGAGCCAATGTTCATAATTTCCAATACAAAAGGAATACATGATTACAGATAGCGGAATCACAATCTGTGACTCATAACCTTTTCATAGACATCTTACATGCCACATTTTACACAAGATGTGTTGCAAATATATAACTGTGGTTGCAACAATGATCTACATGATCATATTTTAATCAGGTAAGGTCACACATGTGTTCTATATATAAATCTATAGTATTTACAGCTATATAATCTCTCTCCAGGTATCGCAGAGAGTCAGATCTACCACTCTAGGGGTATCTATCATTGCAGTGTGATTCCTTGAACATCAGTGCCCCTCAGTCCCTCCTATTCTCTCCCTGTAGCAAATAATTGTTTAGTTTTAAGTGGGCTGTAATACTTTGCTCTAATTTTGGCTGTTGTGTTTAGTGTGTGGGTGCTGGGTGGTGCTGGTGGCCTGTGATACACAGGAGGTCACACTAGAAGACCTGGTTGCCCCCTCTGGCGTTTGACTCTGTGATTCTTTGCTTTTTGAATACTGCTAGTAGATGGATGAAATTAAAATCAAATGCTAACTGATAATTTTTAAAAACTATTGCCTTTTTGATAGAATCAACACATTCGCTGTAATAATCCATTTAGACTCAAGCTGTCGCTGCTGTCCATCACTATCATACTAGCTTTCCCTACGCAGAACACTCTTCTAGTAAAGGCAAACACGGAAGGGATTTTTCCTGTGGGAACGGATGACAAAGGGAAAAACAAGGAAAAGACTCGATGTTAGCTTTTCGCAATTGAGTTATACAAAAGCATTCCACTGAAATCTGAAATAGTCTTGTTCTTCGGCAGAAGATACTGAACAAGGCTTTATTTGTGGAGAGGTTGACACTATGAAGGGGATAAATGAAAGCAGGTATCGGGTTCGGAAATAGCCCTTCTTTCCTTTCTTTCTAACCTGTTCTGCTTTTGTTCTGCAATCGCTGGATGGGATGCTGTTCGGTACTGTAGATGCTATTCGGTTCCCGCGAATTAGAGCCTGGTACCTTTAGTATAGGGAATATTGCCGATGAGCTGGGGCTGGGTATCAAACATGTCTCCTCGCCGCGGCGGATCGTGTTTTGTGCAGGGAACTGAACGAAAGCTTGGAGAAGTGAATTTGCAGAATGGGGCCCTTATTGTCAGTGAGACGATGGACAGAGGAGAGCTATGTGGGCGAACAGGAAGCTGTCAGATGAAATTTGAGCTTGTCATTGAAAATCCTCTCTCCTACACTATTGTCGGCTGGCAGTCCTGGTTACAAATGACAGCTCGAGCAGATTTCTCCAGAGTGGAGAAGTATCGCTCCCAGGAGCTGAGGCAGCAATGCCTGGCACGGTGTTCCCACCAGTCGCCTCTCACGATCCGGATGTTGGGAATACTTCTTTGGCCCCTTACAAACTTAGGAGAAGTGAGCATTTGCTTTAAAAGTACATACGTGTCGTGAATGGAATAAAATCCCAATGTTAGTGTTACAAAAGTCACTGCAGGGAGAACAAGAGCCGATCCAAAATATCACTGTAAAAGCGAAAGACAACGGGATTTCCCAAAGATACGTCTGCATCGGTGTGCTGGATTCCAACGCTGCCGGTCCCGTGCTTGGTTAAAACAGCTACGCTGCCAGACGAGCGGAGGATGTGGTCAAAGACGTATTGATTATTCAGCTGAATGCTACTGATGTATTTGAATGGAAGAAAAGAGTACACTTTGGGCACTAACTCTGCACCTGAAGTGCAGAGACTATTTTCTACCGAGCGTGATACCGGGCAGATACTGGAAGGGGGTGGGGGGTGGATTTTGAGAGAAGGTGCAGAATATGATGTGGAAGTGCAGGCGCGGGAGGAAAGTCAGTTACTATTGGCATCCCATTGCAGTTCTTGTAAAGGTTGTGAATGGCAATGGCAATGTCCCAGCAGTGACGGTAAATTCCCTTTCTAATCCTATCGGGGAAGACACTGCAGCTGGGACGATGGTCGGTCTGCTCAGTGTCATAGACCGGGGATCCGAAGACAACGGGAAGATCAGCGGCCACATTCTGCAGAACGTACCGTTTCTGAGTAACGGCTCGTTACTGAGTGTCTGAAGCGCTAGCCTGGTGCTTTTATGGGGAATATGGCCGAGGATCTAGAACTGGATAATATCAGAAACCTGCCAGCTCGCAGGCTGCGGACTGTGTCAGGAAAGAGAATCTGTGGAGCTGAAAATGCAGAATGGAGGCGCTGATCGTCACTGTGAAAATGGACAGAGCAGAGCTGCGTGGGCAGACAGTAAGTTGTGCACTGAAATTTAAGATTGTGGTTGAAAATCTTGCAATGTAGTATGTGGAACTAGAAATCCTGGATGATTTCCCCACGTGGCTGAATCTGTTTTAGTGGGCAGTGTACTTCCTATAGTAGGGCTCAAGATCCTCTTTGGTCACATATGAGATTTGGGCAAATGCACACTTTGCTTTGAAAGTAGAGAATCGTGGCGGACATAATAAAGTGCCAATTTAAATACTGGAAGAGTCATTGGACAGGGAAAAAGGATCAACTCAGAATCGAATAACAGCAGCTAAACACAATGGGGCTCCCCAAAGATCTGGCACCCTCCATATGAGTATCACTGTGCTGGAGTCTAACAATAACGCCCCTGCATTTGATGGAAACAGCTACACTATCTGCCTAGTGGAGAATGTGGACAAAGGCATCCTGGTTATTGACTGAATGGCACCGATTTAAATGAAGGAGGAAATGGAAGGAGAGAGGAAATTGTTGGCAGCAACACGACAATCAATGTTCCGAAAATGTTTTCTATCGATCCTGATAACGGGGAGTTAGGGGTGGAAGGTGAAGTGAATTGTGGAGAATATAATGTGGGAGTGCAGGCGCGGGAGGGAAGTCAGTTAGCGTTGCACAGTTCTTGTAAATGTTGTGAATGGCAATGGCAATGTCCCAGCAGTGAGGGTAAATTCCCTTTCTAATCCTATCGGGGAAGACACTGCAGCTGGGACGATGGTCGGTCTGCTCAGCGTCATAGACCAGGGATCCGAGGACAACGGGAAGATCAGCGGCCACATTCTGCAGAACGTACCGTTTCAGCTGCTGTCCCTGCGGAAAACACATTCTCCTTGGTGACCAGCGGCGTCTTGGGCAGAGGGGCGGCCACCGACAACATCACTATAGTTGCCTGTGATTGCGGCTCCCCTCCCCTATGCCCTCTATAGCAGGGGAACCCTCCCAGTGCGCATTTCTGATGTAAGTTACATCACAAGGGGTGGCAGTCACCCCTTCCCCAGGCCAGGAGCCTGAGCCTCAGACTCTTTGGTGTCCCGCCTTGATCCAGGGCCTGGGCTAATTGACTGTTTGTTTCCCTGCCAGCCTGAGCACAGGCCTGGGCCCCCAGCTGCAAGTGGAGACTGCTTCGTTCCCCACGGTGGCTGAAGTATCATTAACGTAGTGAGGCAGAGTGGCCTCCTGAGGAGCGAGAGTGGGAGTGTCCCCGATTGAGCCACTACAATACATATAGTAATTGTAAAGTTCTTCTTTTAGGCTTGTAGCTGTGATGGAATAAACTGCTGTCTTAAGTCAAGTCTCTGGCTGCTTCCAAATCATTGAAAGGTCCTCAGTCCATGGGTTAGAATGCGCCCGTTAGTACAGTCCAGAGGCTTGGGCAGGATAGAGGCTGGAGCAGGATAGAGGCAAAATGGAGGGGTTTCCAGGGCCATTTATATCCTCTGCCATGTGGAGGGAAACCCATTGCTTCAAACAAAAACCTCAGCCCAGCTAGTAGAGAATCACAGGTGACCAGATAGTGTTTGGAGTCACATGGGCAAGTCACATGTTCATGCCCAGTTTCGCTCAGTCATTGCAGGAGGCCACTACCTATTTTCCAGAGAGCACATTTGCGGGACAGTCCACTCAATGTAGAGGGGTGTCTACTATGGTCCGTTGTGAGTTAAGTGTCCTTTTGACGAGCCACTCAATTTGAATAGTCCCTCCAAGATGTGCTGGCTAACTGCTTCATGAGCAAGCATTACCGCAGGAGCAAACATTTGAAATCCAGGTCTAGAGCCAATGTTCATAATTTCCAATACAAAAGGAATACATGATTACAGATAGCGGAATCACAATCTGTGACTCATAACCTTTTCATAGACATCTTACATGCCACATTTTACACAAGATGTGTTGCAAATATATAACTGTGGTTGCAACAATGATCTACATGATCATATTTTAATCAGGTAAGGTCACACATGTGTTCTATATATAAATCTATAGTATTTACAGCTATATAATCTCTCTCCAGGTATCGCAGAGAGTCAGATCTACCACTCTAGGGGTATCTATCATTGCAGTGTGATTCCTTGAACATCAGTGCCCCTCAGTCCCTCCTATTCTCTCCCTGTAGCAAATAATTGTTTAGTTTTAAGTGGGCTGTAATACTTTGCTCTAATTTTGGCTGTTGTGTTTAGTGTGTGGGTGCTGGGTGGTGCTGGTGGCCTGTGATACACAGGAGGTCACACTAGAAGACCTGGTTGCCCCCTCTGGCGTTTGACTCTGTGATTCTTTGCTTTTTGAATACTGCTAGTAGATGGATGAAATTAAAATCAAATGCTAACTGATAATTTTTAAAAACTATTGCCTTTTTGATAGAATCAACACATTCGCTGTAATAATCCATTTAGACTCAAGCTGTCGCTGCTGTCCATCACTATCATACTAGCTTTCCCTACGCAGAACACTCTTCTAGTAAAGGCAAACACGGAAGGGATTTTTCCTGTGGGAACGGATGACAAAGGGAAAAACAAGGAAAAGACTCGATGTTAGCTTTTCGCAATTGAGTTATACAAAAGCATTCCACTGAAATCTGAAATAGTCTTGTTCTTCGGCAGAAGATACTGAACAAGGCTTTATTTGTGGAGAGGTTGACACTATGAAGGGGATAAATGAAAGCAGGTATCGGGTTCGGAAATAGCCCTTCTTTCCTTTCTTTCTAACCTGTTCTGCTTTTGTTCTGCAATCGCTGGATGGGATGCTGTTCGGTACTGTAGATGCTATTCGGTTCCCGCGAATTAGAGCCTGGTACCTTTAGTATAGGGAATATTGCCGATGAGCTGGGGCTGGGTATCAAACATGTCTCCTCGCCGCGGCGGATCGTGTTTTGTGCAGGGAACTGAACGAAAGCTTGGAGAAGTGAATTTGCAGAATGGGGCCCTTATTGTCAGTGAGACGATGGACAGAGGAGAGCTATGTGGGCGAACAGGAAGCTGTCAGATGAAATTTGAGCTTGTCATTGAAAATCCTCTCTCCTACACTATTGTCGGCTGGCAGTCCTGGTTACAAATGACAGCTCGAGCAGATTTCTCCAGAGTGGAGAAGTATCGCTCCCAGGAGCTGAGGCAGCAATGCCTGGCACGGTGTTCCCACCAGTCGCCTCTCACGATCCGGATGTTGGGAATACTTCTTTGGCCCCTTACAAACTTAGGAGAAGCGAGCATTTGCTTTAAAAGTACATACGTGTCGTGAATGGAATAAAATCCCAATGTTAGTGTTACAAAAGTCACTGCAGGGAGAACAAGAGCCGATCCAAAATATCACTGTAAAAGCGAAAGACAACGGGATTTCCCAAAGATACGTCTGCATCGGTGTGCTGGATTCCAACGCTGCCGGTCCCGTGCTTGGTTAAAACAGCTACGCTGCCAGACGAGCGGAGGATGTGGTCAAAGACGTATTGATTATTCAGCTGAATGCTACTGATGTATTTGAATGGAAGAAAAGAGTACACTTTGGGCACTAACTCTGCACCTGAAGTGCAGAGACTATTTTCTACCGAGCGTGATACCGGGCAGATACTGGAAGGGGGTGGGGGGTGGATTTTGAGAGAAGGTGCAGAATATGATGTGGAAGTGCAGGCGCGGGAGGAAAGTCAGTTACTATTGGCATCCCATTGCAGTTCTTGTAAAGGTTGTGAATGGCAATGGCAATGTCCCAGCAGTGACGGTAAATTCCCTTTCTAATCCTATCGGGGAAGACACTGCAGCTGGGACGATGGTCGGTCTGCTCAGTGTCATAGACCGGGGATCCGAAGACAACGGGAAGATCAGCGGCCACATTCTGCAGAACGTACCGTTTCTGAGTAACGGCTCGTTACTGAGTGTCTGAAGCGCTAGCCTGGTGCTTTTATGGGGAATATGGCCGAGGATCTAGAACTGGATAATATCAGAAACCTGCCAGCTCGCAGGCTGCGGACTGTGTCAGGAAAGAGAATCTGTGGAGCTGAAAATGCAGAATGGAGGCGCTGATCGTCACTGTGAAAATGGACAGAGCAGAGCTGCGTGGGCAGACAGTAAGTTGTGCACTGAAATTTAAGATTGTGGTTGAAAATCTTGCAATGTAGTATGTGGAACTAGAAATCCTGGATGATTTCCCCACGTGGCTGAATCTGTTTTAGTGGGCAGTGTACTTCCTATAGTAGGGCTCAAGATCCTCTTTGGTCACATATGAGATTTGGGCAAATGCACACTTTGCTTTGAAAGTAGAGAATCGTGGCGGACATAATAAAGTGCCAATTTAAATACTGGAAGAGTCATTGGACAGGGAAAAAGGATCAACTCAGAATCGAATAACAGCAGCTAAACACAATGGGGCTCCCCAAAGATCTGGCACCCTCCATATGAGTATCACTGTGCTGGAGTCTAACAATAACGCCCCTGCATTTGATGGAAACAGCTACACTATCTGCCTAGTGGAGAATGTGGACAAAGGCATCCTGGTTATTGACTGAATGGCACCGATTTAAATGAAGGAGGAAATGGAAGGAGAGAGGAAATTGTTGGCAGCAACACGACAATCAATGTTCCGAAAATGTTTTCTATCGATCCTGATAACGGGGAGTTAGGGGTGGAAGGTGAAGTGAATTGTGGAGAATATAATGTGGGAGTGCAGGCGCGGGAGGGAAGTCAGTTAGCGTTGCACAGTTCTTGTAAATGTTGTGAATGGCAATGGCAATGTCCCAGCAGTGAGGGTAAATTCCCTTTCTAATCCTATCGGGGAAGACACTGCAGCTGGGACGATGGTCGGTCTGCTCAGCGTCATAGACCAGGGATCCGAGGACAACGGGAAGATCAGCGGCCACATTCTGCAGAACGTACCGTTTCAGCTGCTGTCCCTGCGGAAAACACATTCTCCTTGGTGACCAGCGGCGTCTTGGGCAGAGGGGCGGCCACCGACAACATCACTATAGTTGCCTGTGATTGCGGCTCCCCTCCCCTATGCCCTCTATAGCAGGGGAACCCTCCCAGTGCGCATTTCTGATGTAAGTTACATCACAAGGGGTGGCAGTCACCCCTTCCCCAGGCCAGGAGCCTGAGCCTCAGACTCTTTGGTGTCCCGCCTTGATCCAGGGCCTGGGCTAATTGACTGTTTGTTTCCCTGCCAGCCTGAGCACAGGCCTGGGCCCCCAGCTGCAAGTGGAGACTGCTTCGTTCCCCACGGTGGCTGAAGTATCATTAACGTAGTGAGGCAGAGTGGCCTCCTGAGGAGCGAGAGTGGGAGTGTCCCCGATTGAGCCACTACAATACATATAGTAATTGTAAAGTTCTTCTTTTAGGCTTGTAGCTGTGATGGAATAAACTGCTGTCTTAAGTCAAGTCTCTGGCTGCTTCCAAATCATTGAAAGGTCCTCAGTCCATGGGTTAGAATGCGCCCGTTAGTACAGTCCAGAGGCTTGGGCAGGATAGAGGCTGGAGCAGGATAGAGGCAAAATGGAGGGGTTTCCAGGGCCATTTATATCCTCTGCCATGTGGAGGGAAACCCATTGCTTCAAACAAAAACCTCAGCCCAGCTAGTAGAGAATCACAGGTGACCAGATAGTGTTTGGAGTCACATGGGCAAGTCACATGTTCATGCCCAGTTTCGCTCAGTCATTGCAGGAGGCCACTACCTATTTTCCAGAGAGCACATTTGCGGGACAGTCCACTCAATGTAGAGGGGTGTCTACTATGGTCCGTTGTGAGTTAAGTGTCCTTTTGACGAGCCACTCAATTTGAATAGTCCCTCCAAGATGTGCTGGCTAACTGCTTCATGAGCAAGCATTACCGCAGGAGCAAACATTTGAAATCCAGGTCTAGAGCCAATGTTCATAATTTCCAATACAAAAGGAATACATGATTACAGATAGCGGAATCACAATCTGTGACTCATAACCTTTTCATAGACATCTTACATGCCACATTTTACACAAGATGTGTTGCAAATATATAACTGTGGTTGCAACAATGATCTACATGATCATATTTTAATCAGGTAAGGTCACACATGTGTTCTATATATAAATCTATAGTATTTACAGCTATATAATCTCTCTCCAGGTATCGCAGAGAGTCAGATCTACCACTCTAGGGGTATCTATCATTGCAGTGTGATTCCTTGAACATCAGTGCCCCTCAGTCCCTCCTATTCTCTCCCTGTAGCAAATAATTGTTTAGTTTTAAGTGGGCTGTAATACTTTGCTCTAATTTTGGCTGTTGTGTTTAGTGTGTGGGTGCTGGGTGGTGCTGGTGGCCTGTGATACACAGGAGGTCACACTAGAAGACCTGGTTGCCCCCTCTGGCGTTTGACTCTGTGATTCTTTGCTTTTTGAATACTGCTAGTAGATGGATGAAATTAAAATCAAATGCTAACTGATAATTTTTAAAAACTATTGCCTTTTTGATAGAATCAACACATTCGCTGTAATAATCCATTTAGACTCAAGCTGTCGCTGCTGTCCATCACTATCATACTAGCTTTCCCTACGCAGAACACTCTTCTCGTAAAGGCAAACACGGAAGGGATTTTTCCTGTGGGAACGGATGACAAAGGGAAAAACAAGGAAAAGACTCGATGTTAGCTTTTCGCAATTGAGTTATACAAAAGCATTCCACTGAAATCTGAAATAGTCTTGTTCTTCGGCAGAAGATACTGAACAAGGCTTTATTTGTGGAGAGGTTGACACTATGAAGGGGATAAATGAAAGCAGGTATCGGGTTCGGAAATAGCCCTTCTTTCCTTTCTTTCTAACCTGTTCTGCTTTTGTTCTGCAATCGCTGGATGGGATGCTGTTCGGTACTGTAGATGCTATTCGGTTCCCGCGAATTAGAGCCTGGTACCTTTAGTATAGGGAATATTGCCGATGAGCTGGGGCTGGGTATCAAACATGTCTCCTCGCCGCGGCGGATCGTGTTTTGTGCAGGGAACTGAACGAAAGCTTGGAGAAGTGAATTTGCAGAATGGGGCCCTTATTGTCAGTGAGACGATGGACAGAGGAGAGCTATGTGGGCGAACAGGAAGCTGTCAGATGAAATTTGAGCTTGTCATTGAAAATCCTCTCTCCTACACTATTGTCGGCTGGCAGTCCTGGTTACAAATGACAGCTCGAGCAGATTTCTCCAGAGTGGAGAAGTATCGCTCCCAGGAGCTGAGGCAGCAATGCCTGGCACGGTGTTCCCACCAGTCGCCTCTCACGATCCGGATGTTGGGAATACTTCTTTGGCCCCTTACAAACTTAGGAGAAGCGAGCATTTGCTTTAAAAGTACATACGTGTCGTGAATGGAATAAAATCCCAATGTTAGTGTTACAAAAGTCACTGCAGGGAGAACAAGAGCCGATCCAAAATATCACTGTAAAAGCGAAAGACAACGGGATTTCCCAAAGATACGTCTGCATCGGTGTGCTGGATTCCAACGCTGCCGGTCCCGTGCTTGGTTAAAACAGCTACGCTGCCAGACGAGCGGAGGATGTGGTCAAAGACGTATTGATTATTCAGCTGAATGCTACTGATGTATTTGAATGGAAGAAAAGAGTACACTTTGGGCACTAACTCTGCACCTGAAGTGCAGAGACTATTTTCTACCGAGCGTGATACCGGGCAGATACTGGAAGGGGGTGGGGGGTGGATTTTGAGAGAAGGTGCAGAATATGATGTGGAAGTGCAGGCGCGGGAGGAAAGTCAGTTACTATTGGCATCCCATTGCAGTTCTTGTAAAGGTTGTGAATGGCAATGGCAATGTCCCAGCAGTGACGGTAAATTCCCTTTCTAATCCTATCGGGGAAGACACTGCAGCTGGGACGATGGTCGGTCTGCTCAGTGTCATAGACCGGGGATCCGAAGACAACGGGAAGATCAGCGGCCACATTCTGCAGAACGTACCGTTTCTGAGTAACGGCTCGTTACTGAGTGTCTGAAGCGCTAGCCTGGTGCTTTTATGGGGAATATGGCCGAGGATCTAGAACTGGATAATATCAGAAACCTGCCAGCTCGCAGGCTGCGGACTGTGTCAGGAAAGAGAATCTGTGGAGCTGAAAATGCAGAATGGAGGCGCTGATCGTCACTGTGAAAATGGACAGAGCAGAGCTGCGTGGGCAGACAGTAAGTTGTGCACTGAAATTTAAGATTGTGGTTGAAAATCTTGCAATGTAGTATGTGGAACTAGAAATCCTGGATGATTTCCCCACGTGGCTGAATCTGTTTTAGTGGGCAGTGTACTTCCTATAGTAGGGCTCAAGATCCTCTTTGGTCACATATGAGATTTGGGCAAATGCACACTTTGCTTTGAAAGTAGAGAATCGTGGCGGACATAATAAAGTGCCAATTTAAATACTGGAAGAGTCATTGGACAGGGAAAAAGGATCAACTCAGAATCGAATAACAGCAGCTAAACACAATGGGGCTCCCCAAAGATCTGGCACCCTCCATATGAGTATCACTGTGCTGGAGTCTAACAATAACGCCCCTGCATTTGATGGAAACAGCTACACTATCTGCCTAGTGGAGAATGTGGACAAAGGCATCCTGGTTATTGACTGAATGGCACCGATTTAAATGAAGGAGGAAATGGAAGGAGAGAGGAAATTGTTGGCAGCAACACGACAATCAATGTTCCGAAAATGTTTTCTATCGATCCTGATAACGGGGAGTTAGGGGTGGAAGGTGAAGTGAATTGTGGAGAATATAATGTGGGAGTGCAGGCGCGGGAGGGAAGTCAGTTAGCGTTGCACAGTTCTTGTAAATGTTGTGAATGGCAATGGCAATGTCCCAGCAGTGAGGGTAAATTCCCTTTCTAATCCTATCGGGGAAGACACTGCAGCTGGGACGATGGTCGGTCTGCTCAGCGTCATAGACCAGGGATCCGAGGACAACGGGAAGATCAGCGGCCACATTCTGCAGAACGTACCGTTTCAGCTGCTGTCCCTGCGGAAAACACATTCTCCTTGGTGACCAGCGGCGTCTTGGGCAGAGGGGCGGCCACCGACAACATCACTATAGTTGCCTGTGATTGCGGCTCCCCTCCCCTATGCCCTCTATAGCAGGGGAACCCTCCCAGTGCGCATTTCTGATGTAAGTTACATCACAAGGGGTGGCAGTCACCCCTTCCCCAGGCCAGGAGCCTGAGCCTCAGACTCTTTGGTGTCCCGCCTTGATCCAGGGCCTGGGCTAATTGACTGTTTGTTTCCCTGCCAGCCTGAGCACAGGCCTGGGCCCCCAGCTGCAAGTGGAGACTGCTTCGTTCCCCACGGTGGCTGAAGTATCATTAACGTAGTGAGGCAGAGTGGCCTCCTGAGGAGCGAGAGTGGGAGTGTCCCCGATTGAGCCACTACAATACATATAGTAATTGTAAAGTTCTTCTTTTAGGCTTGTAGCTGTGATGGAATAAACTGCTGTCTTAAGTCAAGTCTCTGGCTGCTTCCAAATCATTGAAAGGTCCTCAGTCCATGGGTTAGAATGCGCCCGTTAGTATAGTCCAGAGGCTTGGGCAGGATAGAGGCTGGAGCAGGATAGAGGCAAAATGGAGGGGTTTCCAGGGCCATTTATATCCTCTGCCATGTGGAGGGAAACCCATTGCTTCAAACAAAAACCTCAGCCCAGCTAGTAGAGAATCACAGGTGACCAGATAGTGTTTGGAGTCACATGGGCAAGTCACATGTTCATGCCCAGTTTCGCTCAGTCATTGCAGGAGGCCACTACCTATTTTCCAGAGAGCACATTTGCGGGACAGTCCACTCAATGTAGAGGGGTGTCTACTATGGTCCGTTGTGAGTTAAGTGTCCTTTTGACGAGCCACTCAATTTGAATAGTCCCTCCAAGATGTGCTGGCTAACTGCTTCATGAGCAAGCATTACCGCAGGAGCAAACATTTGAAATCCAGGTCTAGAGCCAATGTTCATAATTTCCAATACAAAAGGAATACATGATTACAGATAGCGGAATCACAATCTGTGACTCATAACCTTTTCATAGACATCTTACATGCCACATTTTACACAAGATGTGTTGCAAATATATAACTGTGGTTGCAACAATGATCTACATGATCATATTTTAATCAGGTAAGGTCACACATGTGTTCTATATATAAATCTATAGTATTTACAGCTATATAATCTCTCTCCAGGTATCGCAGAGAGTCAGATCTACCACTCTAGGGGTATCTATCATTGCAGTGTGATTCCTTGAACATCAGTGCCCCTCAGTCCCTCCTATTCTCTCCCTGTAGCAAATAATTGTTTAGTTTTAAGTGGGCTGTAATACTTTGCTCTAATTTTGGCTGTTGTGTTTAGTGTGTGGGTGCTGGGTGGTGCTGGTGGCCTGTGATACACAGGAGGTCACACTAGAAGACCTGGTTGCCCCCTCTGGCGTTTGACTCTGTGATTCTTTGCTTTTTGAATACTGCTAGTAGATGGATGAAATTAAAATCAAATGCTAACTGATAATTTTTAAAAACTATTGCCTTTTTGATAGAATCAACACATTCGCTGTAATAATCCATTTAGACTCAAGCTGTCGCTGCTGTCCATCACTATCATACTAGCTTTCCCTACGCAGAACACTCTTCTCGTAAAGGCAAACACGGAAGGGATTTTTCCTGTGGGAACGGATGACAAAGGGAAAAACAAGGAAAAGACTCGATGTTAGCTTTTCGCAATTGAGTTATACAAAAGCATTCCACTGAAATCTGAAATAGTCTTGTTCTTCGGCAGAAGATACTGAACAAGGCTTTATTTGTGGAGAGGTTGACACTATGAAGGGGATAAATGAAAGCAGGTATCGGGTTCGGAAATAGCCCTTCTTTCCTTTCTTTCTAACCTGTTCTGCTTTTGTTCTGCAATCGCTGGATGGGATGCTGTTCGGTACTGTAGATGCTATTCGGTTCCCGCGAATTAGAGCCTGGTACCTTTAGTATAGGGAATATTGCCGATGAGCTGGGGCTGGGTATCAAACATGTCTCCTCGCCGCGGCGGATCGTGTTTTGTGCAGGGAACTGAACGAAAGCTTGGAGAAGTGAATTTGCAGAATGGGGCCCTTATTGTCAGTGAGACGATGGACAGAGGAGAGCTATGTGGGCGAACAGGAAGCTGTCAGATGAAATTTGAGCTTGTCATTGAAAATCCTCTCTCCTACACTATTGTCGGCTGGCAGTCCTGGTTACAAATGACAGCTCGAGCAGATTTCTCCAGAGTGGAGAAGTATCGCTCCCAGGAGCTGAGGCAGCAATGCCTGGCACGGTGTTCCCACCAGTCGCCTCTCACGATCCGGATGTTGGGAATACTTCTTTGGCCCCTTACAAACTTAGGAGAAGTGAGCATTTGCTTTAAAAGTACATACGTGTCGTGAATGGAATAAAATCCCAATGTTAGTGTTACAAAAGTCACTGCAGGGAGAACAAGAGCCGATCCAAAATATCACTGTAAAAGCGAAAGACAACGGGATTTCCCAAAGATACGTCTGCATCGGTGTGCTGGATTCCAACGCTGCCGGTCCCGTGCTTGGTTAAAACAGCTACGCTGCCAGACGAGCGGAGGATGTGGTCAAAGACGTATTGATTATTCAGCTGAATGCTACTGATGTATTTGAATGGAAGAAAAGAGTACACTTTGGGCACTAACTCTGCACCTGAAGTGCAGAGACTATTTTCTACCGAGCGTGATACCGGGCAGATACTGGAAGGGGGTGGGGGGTGGATTTTGAGAGAAGGTGCAGAATATGATGTGGAAGTGCAGGCGCGGGAGGAAAGTCAGTTACTATTGGCATCCCATTGCAGTTCTTGTAAAGGTTGTGAATGGCAATGGCAATGTCCCAGCAGTGACGGTAAATTCCCTTTCTAATCCTATCGGGGAAGACACTGCAGCTGGGACGATGGTCGGTCTGCTCAGTGTCATAGACCGGGGATCCGAAGACAACGGGAAGATCAGCGGCCACATTCTGCAGAATGTACCGTTTCTGAGTAACGGCTCGTTACTGAGTGTCTGAAGCGCTAGCCTGGTGCTTTTATGGGGAATATGGCCGAGGATCTAGAACTGGATAATATCAGAAACCTGCCAGCTCGCAGGCTGCGGACTGTGTCAGGAAAGAGAATCTGTGGAGCTGAAAATGCAGAATGGAGGCGCTGATCGTCACTGTGAAAATGGACAGAGCAGAGCTGCGTGGGCAGACAGTAAGTTGTGCACTGAAATTTAAGATTGTGGTTGAAAATCTTGCAATGTAGTATGTGGAACTAGAAATCCTGGATGATTTCCCCACGTGGCTGAATCTGTTTTAGTGGGCAGTGTACTTCCTATAGTAGGGCTCAAGATCCTCTTTGGTCACATATGAGATTTGGGCAAATGCACACTTTGCTTTGAAAGTAGAGAATCGTGGCGGACATAATAAAGTGCCAATTTAAATACTGGAAGAGTCATTGGACAGGGAAAAAGGATCAACTCAGAATCGAATAACAGCAGCTAAACACAATGGGGCTCCCCAAAGATCTGGCACCCTCCATATGAGTATCACTGTGCTGGAGTCTAACAATAACGCCCCTGCATTTGATGGAAACAGCTACACTATCTGCCTAGTGGAGAATGTGGACAAAGGCATCCTGGTTATTGACTGAATGGCACCGATTTAAATGAAGGAGGAAATGGAAGGAGAGAGGAAATTGTTGGCAGCAACACGACAATCAATGTTCCGAAAATGTTTTCTATCGATCCTGATAACGGGGAGTTAGGGGTGGAAGGTGAAGTGAATTGTGGAGAATATAATGTGGGAGTGCAGGCGCGGGAGGGAAGTCAGTTAGCGTTGCACAGTTCTTGTAAATGTTGTGAATGGCAATGGCAATGTCCCAGCAGTGAGGGTAAATTCCCTTTCTAATCCTATCGGGGAAGACACTGCAGCTGGGACGATGGTCGGTCTGCTCAGCGTCATAGACCAGGGATCCGAGGACAACGGGAAGATCAGCGGCCACATTCTGCAGAACGTACCGTTTCAGCTGCTGTCCCTGCGGAAAACACATTCTCCTTGGTGACCAGCGGCGTCTTGGGCAGAGGGGCGGCCACCGACAACATCACTATAGTTGCCTGTGATTGCGGCTCCCCTCCCCTATGCCCTCTATAGCAGGGGAACCCTCCCAGTGCGCATTTCTGATGTAAGTTACATCACAAGGGGTGGCAGTCACCCCTTCCCCAGGCCAGGAGCCTGAGCCTCAGACTCTTTGGTGTCCCGCCTTGATCCAGGGCCTGGGCTAATTGACTGTTTGTTTCCCTGCCAGCCTGAGCACAGGCCTGGGCCCCCAGCTGCAAGTGGAGACTGCTTCGTTCCCCACGGTGGCTGAAGTATCATTAACGTAGTGAGGCAGAGTGGCCTCCTGAGGAGCGAGAGTGGGAGTGTCCCCGATTGAGCCACTACAATACATATAGTAATTGTAAAGTTCTTCTTTTAGGCTTGTAGCTGTGATGGAATAAACTGCTGTCTTAAGTCAAGTCTCTGGCTGCTTCCAAATCATTGAAAGGTCCTCAGTCCATGGGTTAGAATGCGCCCGTTAGTATAGTCCAGAGGCTTGGGCAGGATAGAGGCTGGAGCAGGATAGAGGCAAAATGGAGGGGTTTCCAGGGCCATTTATATCCTCTGCCATGTGGAGGGAAACCCATTGCTTCAAACAAAAACCTCAGCCCAGCTAGTAGAGAATCACAGGTGACCAGATAGTGTTTGGAGTCACATGGGCAAGTCACATGTTCATGCCCAGTTTCGCTCAGTCATTGCAGGAGGCCACTACCTATTTTCCAGAGAGCACATTTGCGGGACAGTCCACTCAATGTAGAGGGGTGTCTACTATGGTCCGTTGTGAGTTAAGTGTCCTTTTGACGAGCCACTCAATTTGAATAGTCCCTCCAAGATGTGCTGGCTAACTGCTTCATGAGCAAGCATTACCGCAGGAGCAAACATTTGAAATCCAGGTCTAGAGCCAATGTTCATAATTTCCAATACAAAAGGAATACATGATTACAGATAGCGGAATCACAATCTGTGACTCATAACCTTTTCATAGACATCTTACATGCCACATTTTACACAAGATGTGTTGCAAATATATAACTGTGGTTGCAACAATGATCTACATGATCATATTTTAATCAGGTAAGGTCACACATGTGTTCTATATATAAATCTATAGTATTTACAGCTATATAATCTCTCTCCAGGTATCGCAGAGAGTCAGATCTACCACTCTAGGGGTATCTATCATTGCAGTGTGATTCCTTGAACATCAGTGCCCCTCAGTCCCTCCTATTCTCTCCCTGTAGCAAATAATTGTTTAGTTTTAAGTGGGCTGTAATACTTTGCTCTAATTTTGGCTGTTGTGTTTAGTGTGTGGGTGCTGGGTGGTGCTGGTGGCCTGTGATACACAGGAGGTCACACTAGAAGACCTGGTTGCCCCCTCTGGCGTTTGACTCTGTGATTCTTTGCTTTTTGAATACTGCTAGTAGATGGATGAAATTAAAATCAAATGCTAACTGATAATTTTTAAAAACTATTGCCTTTTTGATAGAATCAACACATTCGCTGTAATAATCCATTTAGACTCAAGCTGTCGCTGCTGTCCATCACTATCATACTAGCTTTCCCTACGCAGAACACTCTTCTAGTAAAGGCAAACACGGAAGGGATTTTTCCTGTGGGAACGGATGACAAAGGGAAAAACAAGGAAAAGACTCGATGTTAGCTTTTCGCAATTGAGTTATACAAAAGCATTCCACTGAAATCTGAAATAGTCTTGTTCTTCGGCAGAAGATACTGAACAAGGCTTTATTTGTGGAGAGGTTGACACTATGAAGGGGATAAATGAAAGCAGGTATCGGGTTCGGAAATAGCCCTTCTTTCCTTTCTTTCTAACCTGTTCTGCTTTTGTTCTGCAATCGCTGGATGGGATGCTGTTCGGTACTGTAGATGCTATTCGGTTCCCGCGAATTAGAGCCTGGTACCTTTAGTATAGGGAATATTGCCGATGAGCTGGGGCTGGGTATCAAACATGTCTCCTCGCCGCGGCGGATCGTGTTTTGTGCAGGGAACTGAACGAAAGCTTGGAGAAGTGAATTTGCAGAATGGGGCCCTTATTGTCAGTGAGACGATGGACAGAGGAGAGCTATGTGGGCGAACAGGAAGCTGTCAGATGAAATTTGAGCTTGTCATTGAAAATCCTCTCTCCTACACTATTGTCGGCTGGCAGTCCTGGTTACAAATGACAGCTCGAGCAGATTTCTCCAGAGTGGAGAAGTATCGCTCCCAGGAGCTGAGGCAGCAATGCCTGGCACGGTGTTCCCACCAGTCGCCTCTCACGATCCGGATGTTGGGAATACTTCTTTGGCCCCTTACAAACTTAGGAGAAGTGAGCATTTGCTTTAAAAGTACATACGTGTCGTGAATGGAATAAAATCCCAATGTTAGTGTTACAAAAGTCACTGCAGGGAGAACAAGAGCCGATCCAAAATATCACTGTAAAAGCGAAAGACAACGGGATTTCCCAAAGATACGTCTGCATCGGTGTGCTGGATTCCAACGCTGCCGGTCCCGTGCTTGGTTAAAACAGCTACGCTGCCAGACGAGCGGAGGATGTGGTCAAAGACGTATTGATTATTCAGCTGAATGCTACTGATGTATTTGAATGGAAGAAAAGAGTACACTTTGGGCACTAACTCTGCACCTGAAGTGCAGAGACTATTTTCTACCGAGCGTGATACCGGGCAGATACTGGAAGGGGGTGGGGGGTGGATTTTGAGAGAAGGTGCAGAATATGATGTGGAAGTGCAGGCGCGGGAGGAAAGTCAGTTACTATTGGCATCCCATTGCAGTTCTTGTAAAGGTTGTGAATGGCAATGGCAATGTCCCAGCAGTGACGGTAAATTCCCTTTCTAATCCTATCGGGGAAGACACTGCAGCTGGGACGATGGTCGGTCTGCTCAGTGTCATAGACCGGGGATCCGAAGACAACGGGAAGATCAGCGGCCACATTCTGCAGAACGTACCGTTTCTGAGTAACGGCTCGTTACTGAGTGTCTGAAGCGCTAGCCTGGTGCTTTTATGGGGAATATGGCCGAGGATCTAGAACTGGATAATATCAGAAACCTGCCAGCTCGCAGGCTGCGGACTGTGTCAGGAAAGAGAATCTGTGGAGCTGAAAATGCAGAATGGAGGCGCTGATCGTCACTGTGAAAATGGACAGAGCAGAGCTGCGTGGGCAGACAGTAAGTTGTGCACTGAAATTTAAGATTGTGGTTGAAAATCTTGCAATGTAGTATGTGGAACTAGAAATCCTGGATGATTTCCCCACGTGGCTGAATCTGTTTTAGTGGGCAGTGTACTTCCTATAGTAGGGCTCAAGATCCTCTTTGGTCACATATGAGATTTGGGCAAATGCACACTTTGCTTTGAAAGTAGAGAATCGTGGCGGACATAATAAAGTGCCAATTTAAATACTGGAAGAGTCATTGGACAGGGAAAAAGGATCAACTCAGAATCGAATAACAGCAGCTAAACACAATGGGGCTCCCCAAAGATCTGGCACCCTCCATATGAGTATCACTGTGCTGGAGTCTAACAATAACGCCCCTGCATTTGATGGAAACAGCTACACTATCTGCCTAGTGGAGAATGTGGACAAAGGCATCCTGGTTATTGACTGAATGGCACCGATTTAAATGAAGGAGGAAATGGAAGGAGAGAGGAAATTGTTGGCAGCAACACGACAATCAATGTTCCGAAAATGTTTTCTATCGATCCTGATAACGGGGAGTTAGGGGTGGAAGGTGAAGTGAATTGTGGAGAATATAATGTGGGAGTGCAGGCGCGGGAGGGAAGTCAGTTAGCGTTGCACAGTTCTTGTAAATGTTGTGAATGGCAATGGCAATGTCCCAGCAGTGAGGGTAAATTCCCTTTCTAATCCTATCGGGGAAGACACTGCAGCTGGGACGATGGTCGGTCTGCTCAGCGTCATAGACCAGGGATCCGAGGACAACGGGAAGATCAGCGGCCACATTCTGCAGAACGTACCGTTTCAGCTGCTGTCCCTGCGGAAAACACATTCTCCTTGGTGACCAGCGGCGTCTTGGGCAGAGGGGCGGCCACCGACAACATCACTATAGTTGCCTGTGATTGCGGCTCCCCTCCCCTATGCCCTCTATAGCAGGGGAACCCTCCCAGTGCGCATTTCTGATGTAAGTTACATCACAAGGGGTGGCAGTCACCCCTTCCCCAGGCCAGGAGCCTGAGCCTCAGACTCTTTGGTGTCCCGCCTTGATCCAGGGCCTGGGCTAATTGACTGTTTGTTTCCCTGCCAGCCTGAGCACAGGCCTGGGCCCCCAGCTGCAAGTGGAGACTGCTTCGTTCCCCACGGTGGCTGAAGTATCATTAACGTAGTGAGGCAGAGTGGCCTCCTGAGGAGCGAGAGTGGGAGTGTCCCCGATTGAGCCACTACAATACATATAGTAATTGTAAAGTTCTTCTTTTAGGCTTGTAGCTGTGATGGAATAAACTGCTGTCTTAAGTCAAGTCTCTGGCTGCTTCCAAATCATTGAAAGGTCCTCAGTCCATGGGTTAGAATGCGCCCGTTAGTATAGTCCAGAGGCTTGGGCAGGATAGAGGCTGGAGCAGGATAGAGGCAAAATGGAGGGGTTTCCAGGGCCATTTATATCCTCTGCCATGTGGAGGGAAACCCATTGCTTCAAACAAAAACCTCAGCCCAGCTAGTAGAGAATCACAGGTGACCAGATAGTGTTTGGAGTCACATGGGCAAGTCACATGTTCATGCCCAGTTTCGCTCAGTCATTGCAGGAGGCCACTACCTATTTTCCAGAGAGCACATTTGCGGGACAGTCCACTCAATGTAGAGGGGTGTCTACTATGGTCCGTTGTGAGTTAAGTGTCCTTTTGACGAGCCACTCAATTTGAATAGTCCCTCCAAGATGTGCTGGCTAACTGCTTCATGAGCAAGCATTACCGCAGGAGCAAACATTTGAAATCCAGGTCTAGAGCCAATGTTCATAATTTCCAATACAAAAGGAATACATGATTACAGATAGCGGAATCACAATCTGTGACTCATAACCTTTTCATAGACATCTTACATGCCACATTTTACACAAGATGTGTTGCAAATATATAACTGTGGTTGCAACAATGATCTACATGATCATATTTTAATCAGGTAAGGTCACACATGTGTTCTATATATAAATCTATAGTATTTACAGCTATATAATCTCTCTCCAGGTATCGCAGAGAGTCAGATCTACCACTCTAGGGGTATCTATCATTGCAGTGTGATTCCTTGAACATCAGTGCCCCTCAGTCCCTCCTATTCTCTCCCTGTAGCAAATAATTGTTTAGTTTTAAGTGGGCTGTAATACTTTGCTCTAATTTTGGCTGTTGTGTTTAGTGTGTGGGTGCTGGGTGGTGCTGGTGGCCTGTGATACACAGGAGGTCACACTAGAAGACCTGGTTGCCCCCTCTGGCGTTTGACTCTGTGATTCTTTGCTTTTTGAATACTGCTAGTAGATGGATGAAATTAAAATCAAATGCTAACTGATAATTTTTAAAAACTATTGCCTTTTTGATAGAATCAACACATTCGCTGTAATAATCCATTTAGACTCAAGCTGTCGCTGCTGTCCATCACTATCATACTAGCTTTCCCTACGCAGAACACTCTTCTAGTAAAGGCAAACACGGAAGGGATTTTTCCTGTGGGAACGGATGACAAAGGGAAAAACAAGGAAAAGACTCGATGTTAGCTTTTCGCAATTGAGTTATACAAAAGCATTCCACTGAAATCTGAAATAGTCTTGTTCTTCGGCAGAAGATACTGAACAAGGCTTTATTTGTGGAGAGGTTGACACTATGAAGGGGATAAATGAAAGCAGGTATCGGGTTCGGAAATAGCCCTTCTTTCCTTTCTTTCTAACCTGTTCTGCTTTTGTTCTGCAATCGCTGGATGGGATGCTGTTCGGTACTGTAGATGCTATTCGGTTCCCGCGAATTAGAGCCTGGTACCTTTAGTATAGGGGTTATTGCCGATGAGCTGGGGCTGGGTATCAAACATGTCTCCTCGCCGCGGCGGATCGTGTTTTGTGCAGGGAACTGAACGAAAGCTTGGAGAAGTGAATTTGCAGAATGGGGCCCTTATTGTCAGTGAGAAGATGGACAGAGGAGAGCTATGTGGGCGAACAGGAAGCTGTCAGATGAAATTTGAGCTTGTCATTGAAAATCCTCTCTCCTACACTATTGTCGGCTGGCAGTCCTGGTTACAAATGACAGCTCGAGCAGATTTCTCCAGAGTGGAGAAGTATCGCTCCCAGGAGCTGAGGCAGCAATGCCTGGCACGGTGTTCCCACCAGTCGCCTCTCACGATCCGGATGTTGGGAATACTTCTTTGGCCCCTTACAAACTTAGGAGAAGCGAGCATTTGCTTTAAAAGTACATACGTGTCGTGAATGGAATAAAATCCCAATGTTAGTGTTACAAAAGTCACTGCAGGGAGAACAAGAGCCGATCCAAAATATCACTGTAAAAGCGAAAGACAACGGGATTTCCCAAAGATACGTCTGCATCGGTGTGCTGGATTCCAACGCTGCCGGTCCCGTGCTTGGTTAAAACAGCTACGCTGCCAGACGAGCGGAGGATGTGGTCAAAGACGTATTGATTATTCAGCTGAATGCTACTGATGTATTTGAATGGAAGAAAAGAGTACACTTTGGGCACTAACTCTGCACCTGAAGTGCAGAGACTATTTTCTACCGAGCGTGATACCGGGCAGATACTGGAAGGGGGTGGGGGGTGGATTTTGAGAGAAGGTGCAGAATATGATGTGGAAGTGCAGGCGCGGGAGGAAAGTCAGTTACTATTGGCATCCCATTGCAGTTCTTGTAAAGGTTGTGAATGGCAATGGCAATGTCCCAGCAGTGACGGTAAATTCCCTTTCTAATCCTATCGGGGAAGACACTGCAGCTGGGACGATGGTCGGTCTGCTCAGTGTCATAGACCGGGGATCCGAAGACAACGGGAAGATCAGCGGCCACATTCTGCAGAACGTACCGTTTCTGAGTAACGGCTCGTTACTGAGTGTCTGAAGCGCTAGCCTGGTGCTTTTATGGGGAATATGGCCGAGGATCTAGAACTGGATAATATCAGAAACCTGCCAGCTCGCAGGCTGCGGACTGTGTCAGGAAAGAGAATCTGTGGAGCTGAAAATGCAGAATGGAGGCGCTGATCGTCACTGTGAAAATGGACAGAGCAGAGCTGCGTGGGCAGACAGTAAGTTGTGCACTGAAATTTAAGATTGTGGTTGAAAATCTTGCAATGTAGTATGTGGAACTAGAAATCCTGGATGATTTCCCCACGTGGCTGAATCTGTTTTAGTGGGCAGTGTACTTCCTATAGTAGGGCTCAAGATCCTCTTTGGTCACATATGAGATTTGGGCAAATGCACACTTTGCTTTGAAAGTAGAGAATCGTGGCGGACATAATAAAGTGCCAATTTAAATACTGGAAGAGTCATTGGACAGGGAAAAAGGATCAACTCAGAATCGAATAACAGCAGCTAAACACAATGGGGCTCCCCAAAGATCTGGCACCCTCCATATGAGTATCACTGTGCTGGAGTCTAACAATAACGCCCCTGCATTTGATGGAAACAGCTACACTATCTGCCTAGTGGAGAATGTGGACAAAGGCATCCTGGTTATTGACTGAATGGCACCGATTTAAATGAAGGAGGAAATGGAAGGAGAGAGGAAATTGTTGGCAGCAACACGACAATCAATGTTCCGAAAATGTTTTCTATCGATCCTGATAACGGGGAGTTAGGGGTGGAAGGTGAAGTGAATTGTGGAGAATATAATGTGGGAGTGCAGGCGCGGGAGGGAAGTCAGTTAGCGTTGCACAGTTCTTGTAAATGTTGTGAATGGCAATGGCAATGTCCCAGCAGCGAGGGTAAATTCCCTTTCTAATCCTATCGGGGAAGACACTGCAGCTGGGACGATGGTCGGTCTGCTCAGCGTCATAGACCAGGGATCCGAGGACAACGGGAAGATCAGCGGCCACATTCTGCAGAACGTACCGTTTCAGCTGCTGTCCCTGCGGAAAACACATTCTCCTTGGTGACCAGCGGCGTCTTGGGCAGAGGGGCGGCCACCGACAACATCACTATAGTTGCCTGTGATTGCGGCTCCCCTCCCCTATGCCCTCTATAGCAGGGGAACCCTCCCAGTGCGCATTTCTGATGTAAGTTACATCACAAGGGGTGGCAGTCACCCCTTCCCCAGGCCAGGAGCCTGAGCCTCAGACTCTTTGGTGTCCCGCCTTGATCCAGGGCCTGGGCTAATTGACTGTTTGTTTCCCTGCCAGCCTGAGCACAGGCCTGGGCCCCCAGCTGCAAGTGGAGACTGCTTCGTTCCCCACGGTGGCTGAAGTATCATTAACGTAGTGAGGCAGAGTGGCCTCCTGAGGAGCGAGAGTGGGAGTGTCCCCGATTGAGCCACTACAATACATATAGTAATTGTAAAGTTCTTCTTTTAGGCTTGTAGCTGTGATGGAATAAACTGCTGTCTTAAGTCAAGTCTCTGGCTGCTTCCAAATCATTGAAAGGTCCTCAGTCCATGGGTTAGAATGCGCCCGTTAGTACAGTCCAGAGGCTTGGGCAGGATAGAGGCTGGAGCAGGATAGAGGCAAAATGGAGGGGTTTCCAGGGCCATTTATATCCTCTGCCATGTGGAGGGAAACCCATTGCTTCAAACAAAAACCTCAGCCCAGCTAGTAGAGAATCACAGGTGACCAGATAGTGTTTGGAGTCACATGGGCAAGTCACATGTTCATGCCCAGTTTCGCTCAGTCATTGCAGGAGGCCACTACCTATTTTCCAGAGAGCACATTTGCGGGACAGTCCACTCAATGTAGAGGGGTGTCTACTATGGTCCGTTGTGAGTTAAGTGTCCTTTTGACGAGCCACTCAATTTGAATAGTCCCTCCAAGATGTGCTGGCTAACTGCTTCATGAGCAAGCATTACCGCAGGAGCAAACATTTGAAATCCAGGTCTAGAGCCAATGTTCATAATTTCCAATACAAAAGGAATACATGATTACAGATAGCGGAATCACAATCTGTGACTCATAACCTTTTCATAGACATCTTACATGCCACATTTTAGACAAGATGTGTTGCAAATATATAACTGTGGTTGCAACAATGATCTACATGATCATATTTTAATCAGGTAAGGTCACACATGTGTTCTATATATAAATCTATAGTATTTACAGCTATATAATCTCTCTCCAGGTATCGCAGAGAGTCAGATCTACCACTCTAGGGGTATCTATCATTGCAGTGTGATTCCTTGAACATCAGTGCCCCTCAGTCCCTCCTATTCTCTCCCTGTAGCAAATAATTGTTTAGTTTTAAGTGGGCTGTAATACTTTGCTCTAATTTTGGCTGTTGTGTTTAGTGTGTGGGTGCTGGGTGGTGCTGGTGGCCTGTGATACACAGGAGGTCACACTAGAAGACCTGGTTGCCCCCTCTGGCGTTTGACTCTGTGATTCTTTGCTTTTTGAATACTGCTAGTAGATGGATGAAATTAAAATCAAATGCTAACTGATAATTTTTAAAAACTATTGCCTTTTTGATAGAATCAACACATTCGCTGTAATAATCCATTTAGACTCAAGCTGTCGCTGCTGTCCATCACTATCATACTAGCTTTCCCTACGCAGAACACTCTTCTAGTAAAGGCAAACACGGAAGGGATTTTTCCTGTGGGAACGGATGACAAAGGGAAAAACAAGGAAAAGACTCGATGTTAGCTTTTCGCAATTGAGTTATACAAAAGCATTCCACTGAAATCTGAAATAGTCTTGTTCTTCGGCAGAAGATACTGAACAAGGCTTTATTTGTGGAGAGGTTGACACTATGAAGGGGATAAATGAAAGCAGGTATCGGGTTCGGAAATAGCCCTTCTTTCCTTTCTTTCTAACCTGTTCTGCTTTTGTTCTGCAATCGCTGGATGGGATGCTGTTCGGTACTGTAGATGCTATTCGGTTCCCGCGAATTAGAGCCTGGTACCTTTAGTATAGGGGTTATTGCCGATGAGCTGGGGCTGGGTATCAAACATGTCTCCTCGCCGCGGCGGATCGTGTTTTGTGCAGGGAACTGAACGAAAGCTTGGAGAAGTGAATTTGCAGAATGGGGCCCTTATTGTCAGTGAGACGATGGACAGAGGAGAGCTATGTGGGCGAACAGGAAGCTGTCAGATGAAATTTGAGCTTGTCATTGAAAATCCTCTCTCCTACACTATTGTCGGCTGGCAGTCCTGGTTACAAATGACAGCTCGAGCAGATTTCTCCAGAGTGGAGAAGTATCGCTCCCAGGAGCTGAGGCAGCAATGCCTGGCACGGTGTTCCCACCAGTCGCCTCTCACGATCCGGATGTTGGGAATACTTCTTTGGCCCCTTACAAACTTAGGAGAAGCGAGCATTTGCTTTAAAAGTACATACGTGTCGTGAATGGAATAAAATCCCAATGTTAGTGTTACAAAAGTCACTGCAGGGAGAACAAGAGCCGATCCAAAATATCACTGTAAAAGCGAAAGACAACGGGATTTCCCAAAGATACGTCTGCATCGGTGTGCTGGATTCCAACGCTGCCGGTCCCGTGCTTGGTTAAAACAGCTACGCTGCCAGACGAGCGGAGGATGTGGTCAAAGACGTATTGATTATTCAGCTGAATGCTACTGATGTATTTGAATGGAAGAAAAGAGTACACTTTGGGCACTAACTCTGCACCTGAAGTGCAGAGACTATTTTCTACCGAGCGTGATACCGGGCAGATACTGGAAGGGGGTGGGGGGTGGATTTTGAGAGAAGGTGCAGAATATGATGTGGAAGTGCAGGCGCGGGAGGAAAGTCAGTTACTATTGGCATCCCATTGCAGTTCTTGTAAAGGTTGTGAATGGCAATGGCAATGTCCCAGCAGTGACGGTAAATTCCCTTTCTAATCCTATCGGGGAAGACACTGCAGCTGGGACGATGGTCGGTCTGCTCAGTGTCATAGACCGGGGATCCGAAGACAACGGGAAGATCAGCGGCCACATTCTGCAGAACGTACCGTTTCTGAGTAACGGCTCGTTACTGAGTGTCTGAAGCGCTAGCCTGGTGCTTTTATGGGGAATATGGCCGAGGATCTAGAACTGGATAATATCAGAAACCTGCCAGCTCGCAGGCTGCGGACTGTGTCAGGAAAGAGAATCTGTGGAGCTGAAAATGCAGAATGGAGGCGCTGATCGTCACTGTGAAAATGGACAGAGCAGAGCTGCGTGGGCAGACAGTAAGTTGTGCACTGAAATTTAAGATTGTGGTTGAAAATCTTGCAATGTAGTATGTGGAACTAGAAATCCTGGATGATTTCCCCACGTGGCTGAATCTGTTTTAGTGGGCAGTGTACTTCCTATAGTAGGGCTCAAGATCCTCTTTGGTCACATATGAGATTTGGGCAAATGCACACTTTGCTTTGAAAGTAGAGAATCGTGGCGGACATAATAAAGTGCCAATTTAAATACTGGAAGAGTCATTGGACAGGGAAAAAGGATCAACTCAGAATCGAATAACAGCAGCTAAACACAATGGGGCTCCCCAAAGATCTGGCACCCTCCATATGAGTATCACTGTGCTGGAGTCTAACAATAACGCCCCTGCATTTGATGGAAACAGCTACACTATCTGCCTAGTGGAGAATGTGGACAAAGGCATCCTGGTTATTGACTGAATGGCACCGATTTAAATGAAGGAGGAAATGGAAGGAGAGAGGAAATTGTTGGCAGCAACACGACAATCAATGTTCCGAAAATGTTTTCTATCGATCCTGATAACGGGGAGTTAGGGGTGGAAGGTGAAGTGAATTGTGGAGAATATAATGTGGGAGTGCAGGCGCGGGAGGGAAGTCAGTTAGCGTTGCACAGTTCTTGTAAATGTTGTGAATGGCAATGGCAATGTCCCAGCAGCGAGGGTAAATTCCCTTTCTAATCCTATCGGGGAAGACACTGCAGCTGGGACGATGGTCGGTCTGCTCAGCGTCATAGACCAGGGATCCGAGGACAACGGGAAGATCAGCGGCCACATTCTGCAGAACGTACCGTTTCAGCTGCTGTCCCTGCGGAAAACACATTCTCCTTGGTGACCAGCGGCGTCTTGGGCAGAGGGGCGGCCACCGACAACATCACTATAGTTGCCTGTGATTGCGGCTCCCCTCCCCTATGCCCTCTATAGCAGGGGAACCCTCCCAGTGCGCATTTCTGATGTAAGTTACATCACAAGGGGTGGCAGTCACCCCTTCCCCAGGCCAGGAGCCTGAGCCTCAGACTCTTTGGTGTCCCGCCTTGATCCAGGGCCTGGGCTAATTGACTGTTTGTTTCCCTGCCAGCCTGAGCACAGGCCTGGGCCCCCAGCTGCAAGTGGAGACTGCTTCGTTCCCCACGGTGGCTGAAGTATCATTAACGTAGTGAGGCAGAGTGGCCTCCTGAGGAGCGAGAGTGGGAGTGTCCCCGATTGAGCCACTACAATACATATAGTAATTGTAAAGTTCTTCTTTTAGGCTTGTAGCTGTGATGGAATAAACTGCTGTCTTAAGTCAAGTCTCTGGCTGCTTCCAAATCATTGAAAGGTCCTCAGTCCATGGGTTAGAATGCGCCCGTTAGTACAGTCCAGAGGCTTGGGCAGGATAGAGGCTGGAGCAGGATAGAGGCAAAATGGAGGGGTTTCCAGGGCCATTTATATCCTCTGCCATGTGGAGGGAAACCCATTGCTTCAAACAAAAACCTCAGCCCAGCTAGTAGAGAATCACAGGTGACCAGATAGTGTTTGGAGTCACATGGGCAAGTCACATGTTCATGCCCAGTTTCGCTCAGTCATTGCAGGAGGCCACTACCTATTTTCCAGAGAGCACATTTGCGGGACAGTCCACTCAATGTAGAGGGGTGTCTACTATGGTCCGTTGTGAGTTAAGTGTCCTTTTGACGAGCCACTCAATTTGAATAGTCCCTCCAAGATGTGCTGGCTAACTGCTTCATGAGCAAGCATTACCGCAGGAGCAAACATTTGAAATCCAGGTCTAGAGCCAATGTTCATAATTTCCAATACAAAAGGAATACATGATTACAGATAGCGGAATCACAATCTGTGACTCATAACCTTTTCATAGACATCTTACATGCCACATTTTAGACAAGATGTGTTGCAAATATATAACTGTGGTTGCAACAATGATCTACATGATCATATTTTAATCAGGTAAGGTCACACATGTGTTCTATATATAAATCTATAGTATTTACAGCTATATAATCTCTCTCCAGGTATCGCAGAGAGTCAGATCTACCACTCTAGGGGTATCTATCATTGCAGTGTGATTCCTTGAACATCAGTGCCCCTCAGTCCCTCCTATTCTCTCCCTGTAGCAAATAATTGTTTAGTTTTAAGTGGGCTGTAATACTTTGCTCTAATTTTGGCTGTTGTGTTTAGTGTGTGGGTGCTGGGTGGTGCTGGTGGCCTGTGATACACAGGAGGTCACACTAGAAGACCTGGTTGCCCCCTCTGGCGTTTGACTCTGTGATTCTTTGCTTTTTGAATACTGCTAGTAGATGGATGAAATTAAAATCAAATGCTAACTGATAATTTTTAAAAACTATTGCCTTTTTGATAGAATCAACACATTCGCTGTAATAATCCATTTAGACTCAAGCTGTCGCTGCTGTCCATCACTATCATACTAGCTTTCCCTACGCAGAACACTCTTCTAGTAAAGGCAAACACGGAAGGGATTTTTCCTGTGGGAACGGATGACAAAGGGAAAAACAAGGAAAAGACTCGATGTTAGCTTTTCGCAATTGAGTTATACAAAAGCATTCCACTGAAATCTGAAATAGTCTTGTTCTTCGGCAGAAGATACTGAACAAGGCTTTATTTGTGGAGAGGTTGACACTATGAAGGGGATAAATGAAAGCAGGTATCGGGTTCGGAAATAGCCCTTCTTTCCTTTCTTTCTAACCTGTTCTGCTTTTGTTCTGCAATCGCTGGATGGGATGCTGTTCGGTACTGTAGATGCTATTCGGTTCCCGCGAATTAGAGCCTGGTACCTTTAGTATAGGGGTTATTGCCGATGAGCTGGGGCTGGGTATCAAACATGTCTCCTCGCCGCGGCGGATCGTGTTTTGTGCAGGGAACTGAACGAAAGCTTGGAGAAGTGAATTTGCAGAATGGGGCCCTTATTGTCAGTGAGACGATGGACAGAGGAGAGCTATGTGGGCGAACAGGAAGCTGTCAGATGAAATTTGAGCTTGTCATTGAAAATCCTCTCTCCTACACTATTGTCGGCTGGCAGTCCTGGTTACAAATGACAGCTCGAGCAGATTTCTCCAGAGTGGAGAAGTATCGCTCCCAGGAGCTGAGGCAGCAATGCCTGGCACGGTGTTCCCACCAGTCGCCTCTCACGATCCGGATGTTGGGAATACTTCTTTGGCCCCTTACAAACTTAGGAGAAGCGAGCATTTGCTTTAAAAGTACATACGTGTCGTGAATGGAATAAAATCCCAATGTTAGTGTTACAAAAGTCACTGCAGGGAGAACAAGAGCCGATCCAAAATATCACTGTAAAAGCGAAAGACAACGGGATTTCCCAAAGATACGTCTGCATCGGTGTGCTGGATTCCAACGCTGCCGGTCCCGTGCTTGGTTAAAACAGCTACGCTGCCAGACGAGCGGAGGATGTGGTCAAAGACGTATTGATTATTCAGCTGAATGCTACTGATGTATTTGAATGGAAGAAAAGAGTACACTTTGGGCACTAACTCTGCACCTGAAGTGCAGAGACTATTTTCTACCGAGCGTGATACCGGGCAGATACTGGAAGGGGGTGGGGGGTGGATTTTGAGAGAAGGTGCAGAATATGATGTGGAAGTGCAGGCGCGGGAGGAAAGTCAGTTACTATTGGCATCCCATTGCAGTTCTTGTAAAGGTTGTGAATGGCAATGGCAATGTCCCAGCAGTGACGGTAAATTCCCTTTCTAATCCTATCGGGGAAGACACTGCAGCTGGGACGATGGTCGGTCTGCTCAGTGTCATAGACCGGGGATCCGAAGACAACGGGAAGATCAGCGGCCACATTCTGCAGAACGTACCGTTTCTGAGTAACGGCTCGTTACTGAGTGTCTGAAGCGCTAGCCTGGTGCTTTTATGGGGAATATGGCCGAGGATCTAGAACTGGATAATATCAGAAACCTGCCAGCTCGCAGGCTGCGGACTGTGTCAGGAAAGAGAATCTGTGGAGCTGAAAATGCAGAATGGAGGCGCTGATCGTCACTGTGAAAATGGACAGAGCAGAGCTGCGTGGGCAGACAGTAAGTTGTGCACTGAAATTTAAGATTGTGGTTGAAAATCTTGCAATGTAGTATGTGGAACTAGAAATCCTGGATGATTTCCCCACGTGGCTGAATCTGTTTTAGTGGGCAGTGTACTTCCTATAGTAGGGCTCAAGATCCTCTTTGGTCACATATGAGATTTGGGCAAATGCACACTTTGCTTTGAAAGTAGAGAATCGTGGCGGACATAATAAAGTGCCAATTTAAATACTGGAAGAGTCATTGGACAGGGAAAAAGGATCAACTCAGAATCGAATAACAGCAGCTAAACACAATGGGGCTCCCCAAAGATCTGGCACCCTCCATATGAGTATCACTGTGCTGGAGTCTAACAATAACGCCCCTGCATTTGATGGAAACAGCTACACTATCTGCCTAGTGGAGAATGTGGACAAAGGCATCCTGGTTATTGACTGAATGGCACCGATTTAAATGAAGGAGGAAATGGAAGGAGAGAGGAAATTGTTGGCAGCAACACGACAATCAATGTTCCGAAAATGTTTTCTATCGATCCTGATAACGGGGAGTTAGGGGTGGAAGGTGAAGTGAATTGTGGAGAATATAATGTGGGAGTGCAGGCGCGGGAGGGAAGTCAGTTAGCGTTGCACAGTTCTTGTAAATGTTGTGAATGGCAATGGCAATGTCCCAGCAGCGAGGGTAAATTCCCTTTCTAATCCTATCGGGGAAGACACTGCAGCTGGGACGATGGTCGGTCTGCTCAGCGTCATAGACCAGGGATCCGAGGACAACGGGAAGATCAGCGGCCACATTCTGCAGAACGTACCGTTTCAGCTGCTGTCCCTGCGGAAAACACATTCTCCTTGGTGACCAGCGGCGTCTTGGGCAGAGGGGCGGCCACCGACAACATCACTATAGTTGCCTGTGATTGCGGCTCCCCTCCCCTATGCCCTCTATAGCAGGGGAACCCTCCCAGTGCGCATTTCTGATGTAAGTTACATCACAAGGGGTGGCAGTCACCCCTTCCCCAGGCCAGGAGCCTGAGCCTCAGACTCTTTGGTGTCCCGCCTTGATCCAGGGCCTGGGCTAATTGACTGTTTGTTTCCCTGCCAGCCTGAGCACAGGCCTGGGCCCCCAGCTGCAAGTGGAGACTGCTTCGTTCCCCACGGTGGCTGAAGTATCATTAACGTAGTGAGGCAGAGTGGCCTCCTGAGGAGCGAGAGTGGGAGTGTCCCCGATTGAGCCACTACAATACATATAGTAATTGTAAAGTTCTTCTTTTAGGCTTGTAGCTGTGATGGAATAAACTGCTGTCTTAAGTCAAGTCTCTGGCTGCTTCCAAATCATTGAAAGGTCCTCAGTCCATGGGTTAGAATGCGCCCGTTAGTATAGTCCAGAGGCTTCGGCAGGATAGAGGCTGGAGCAGGATAGAGGCAAAATGGAGGGGTTTCCAGGGCCATTTATATCCTCTGCCATGTGGAGGGAAACCCATTGCTTCAAACAAAAACCTCAGCCCAGCTAGTAGAGAATCACAGGTGACCAGATAGTGTTTGGAGTCACATGGGCAAGTCACATGTTCATGCCCAGTTTCGCTCAGTCATTGCAGGAGGCCACTACCTATTTTCCAGAGAGCACATTTGCGGGACAGTCCACTCAATGTAGAGGGGTGTCTACTATGGTCCGTTGTGAGTTAAGTGTCCTTTTGACGAGCCACTCAATTTGAATAGTCCCTCCAAGATGTGCTGGCTAACTGCTTCATGAGCAAGCATTACCGCAGGAGCAAACATTTGAAATCCAGGTCTAGAGCCAATGTTCATAATTTCCAATACAAAAGGAATACATGATTACAGATAGCGGAATCACAATCTGTGACTCATAACCTTTTCATAGACATCTTACATGCCACATTTTACACAAGATGTGTTGCAAATATATAACTGTGGTTGCAACAATGATCTACATGATCATATTTTAATCAGGTAAGGTCACACATGTGTTCTATATATATATCTATAGTATTTACAGCTATATAATCTCTCTCCAGGTATCGCAGAGAGTCAGATCTACCACTCTAGGGGTATCTATCATTGCAGTGTGATTCCTTGAACATCAGTGCCCCTCAGTCCCTCCTATTCTCTCCCTGTAGCAAATAATTGTTTAGTTTTAAGTGGGCTGTAATACTTTGCTCTAATTTTGGCTGTTGTGTTTAGTGTGTGGGTGCTGGGTGGTGCTGGTGGCCTGTGATACACAGGAGGTCACACTAGAAGACCTGGTTGCCCCCTCTGGCGTTTGACTCTGTGATTCTTTGCTTTTTGAATACTGCTAGTAGATGGATGAAATTAAAATCAAATGCTAACTGATAATTTTTAAAAACTATTGCCTTTTTGATAGAATCAACACATTCGCTGTAATAATCCATTTAGACTCAAGCTGTCGCTGCTGTCCATCACTATCATACTAGCTTTCCCTACGCAGAACACTCTTCTAGTAAAGGCAAACACGGAAGGGATTTTTCCTGTGGGAACGGATGACAAAGGGAAAAACAAGGAAAAGACTCGATGTTAGCTTTTCGCAATTGAGTTATACAAAAGCATTCCACTGAAATCTGAAATAGTCTTGTTCTTCGGCAGAAGATACTGAACAAGGCTTTATTTGTGGAGAGGTTGACACTATGAAGGGGATAAATGAAAGCAGGTATCGGGTTCGGAAATAGCCCTTCTTTCCTTTCTTTCTAACCTGTTCTGCTTTTGTTCTGCAATCGCTGGATGGGATGCTGTTCGGTACTGTAGATGCTATTCGGTTCCCGCGAATTAGAGCCTGGTACCTTTAGTATAGGGGTTATTGCCGATGAGCTGGGGCTGGGTATCAAACATGTCTCCTCGCCGCGGCGGATCGTGTTTTGTGCAGGGAACTGAACGAAAGCTTGGAGAAGTGAATTTGCAGAATGGGGCCCTTATTGTCAGTGAGACGATGGACAGAGGAGAGCTATGTGGGCGAACAGGAAGCTGTCAGATGAAATTTGAGCTTGTCATTGAAAATCCTCTCTCCTACACTATTGTCGGCTGGCAGTCCTGGTTACAAATGACAGCTCGAGCAGATTTCTCCAGAGTGGAGAAGTATCGCTCCCAGGAGCTGAGGCAGCAATGCCTGGCACGGTGTTCCCACCAGTCGCCTCTCACGATCCGGATGTTGGGAATACTTCTTTGGCCCCTTACAAACTTAGGAGAAGCGAGCATTTGCTTTAAAAGTACATACGTGTCGTGAATGGAATAAAATCCCAATGTTAGTGTTACAAAAGTCACTGCAGGGAGAACAAGAGCCGATCCAAAATATCACTGTAAAAGCGAAAGACAACGGGATTTCCCAAAGATACGTCTGCATCGGTGTGCTGGATTCCAACGCTGCCGGTCCCGTGCTTGGTTAAAACAGCTACGCTGCCAGACGAGCGGAGGATGTGGTCAAAGACGTATTGATTATTCAGCTGAATGCTACTGATGTATTTGAATGGAAGAAAAGAGTACACTTTGGGCACTAACTCTGCACCTGAAGTGCAGAGACTATTTTCTACCGAGCGTGATACCGGGCAGATACTGGAAGGGGGTGGGGGGTGGATTTTGAGAGAAGGTGCAGAATATGATGTGGACGTGCAGGCGCGGGAGGAAAGTCAGTTACTATTGGCATCCCATTGCAGTTCTTGTAAAGGTTGTGAATGGCAATGGCAATGTCCCAGCAGTGACGGTAAATTCCCTTTCTAATCCTATCGGGGAAGACACTGCAGCTGGGACGATGGTCGGTCTGCTCAGTGTCATAGACCGGGGATCCGAAGACAACGGGAAGATCAGCGGCCACATTCTGCAGAACGTACCGTTTCTGAGTAACGGCTCGTTACTGAGTGTCTGAAGCGCTAGCCTGGTGCTTTTATGGGGAATATGGCCGAGTATCTAGAACTGGATAATATCAGAAACCTGCCAGCTCGCAGGCTGCAGACTGTGTCAGGAAAGAGAATCTGTGGAGCTGAAAATGCAGAATGGAGGCGCTGATCGTCACTGTGAAAATGGACAGAGCAGAGCTGCGTGGGCAGACAGTAAGTTGTGCACTATAATTTAAGATTGTGGTTGAAAATCTTGCAATGTAGTATGTGGAACTAGAAATCCTGGATGATTTCCCCACGTGGCTGAATCTGTTTTAGTGGGCAGTGTACTTCCTATAGTAGGGCTCAAGATCCTCTTTGGTCACATATGAGATTTGGGCAAATGCACACTTTGCTTTGAAAGTAGAGAATCGTGGCGGACATAATAAAGTGCCAATTTAAATACTGGAAGAGTCATTGGACAGGGAAAAAGGATCAACTCAGAATCGAATAACAGCAGCTAAACACAATGGGGCTCCCCAAAGATCTGGCACCCTCCATATGAGTATCACTGTGCTGGAGTCTAACAATAACGCCCCTGCATTTGATGGAAACAGCTACACTATCTGCCTAGTGGAGAATGTGGACAAAGGCATCCTGGTTATTGACTGAATGGCACCGATTTAAATGAAGGAGGAAATGGAAGGAGAGAGGAAATTGTTGGCAGCAACACGACAATCAATGTTCCGAAAATGTTTTCTATCGATCCTGATAACGGGGAGTTAGGGGTGGAAGGTGAAGTGAATTGTGGAGAATATAATGTGGGAGTGCAGGCGCGGGAGGGAAGTCAGTTAGCGTTGCACAGTTCTTGTAAATGTTGTGAATGGCAATGGCAATGTCCCAGCAGCGAGGGTAAATTCCCTTTCTAATCCTATCGGGGAAGACACTGCAGCTGGGACGATGGTCGGTCTGCTCAGCGTCATAGACCAGGGATCCGAGGACAACGGGAAGATCAGCGGCCACATTCTGCAGAACGTACCGTTTCAGCTGCTGTCCCTGCGGAAAACACATTCTCCTTGGTGACCAGCGGCGTCTTGGGCAGAGGGGCGGCCACCGACAACATCACTATAGTTGCCTGTGATTGCGGCTCCCCTCCCCTATGCCCTCTATAGCAGGGGAACCCTCCCAGTGCGCATTTCTGATGTAAGTTACATCACAAGGGGTGGCAGTCACCCCTTCCCCAGGCCAGGAGCCTGAGCCTCAGACTCTTTGGTGTCCCGCCTTGATCCAGGACCTGGGCTAATTGACTGTTTGTTTCCCTGCCAGCCTGAGCACAGGCCTGGGCCCCCAGCTGCAAGTGGAGACTGCTTCGTTCCCCACGGTGGCTGAAGTATCATTAACGTAGTGAGGCAGAGTGGCCTCCTGAGGAGCGAGAGTGGGAGTGTCCCCGATTGAGCCACTACAATACATATAGTAATTGTAAAGTTCTTCTTTTAGGCTTGTAGCTGTGATGGAATAAACTGCTGTCTTAAGTCAAGTCTCTGGCTGCTTCCAAATCATTGAAAGGTCCTCAGTCCATGGGTTAGAATGCGCCCGTTAGTATAGTCCAGAGGCTTGGGCAGGATAGAGGCTGGAGCAGGATAGAGGCAAAATGGAGGGGTTTCCAGGGCCATTTATATCCTCTGCCATGTGGAGGGAAACCCATTGCTTCAAACAAAAACCTCAGCCCAGCTAGTAGAGAATCACAGGTGACCAGATAGTGTTTGGAGTCACATGGGCAAGTCACATGTTCATGCCCAGTTTCGCTCAGTCATTGCAGGAGGCCACTACCTATTTTCCAGAGAGCACATTTGCGGGACAGTCCACTCAATGTAGAGGGGTGTCTACTATGGTCCGTTGTGAGTTAAGTGTCCTTTTGACGAGCCACTCAATTTGAATAGTCCCTCCAAGATGTGCTGGCTAACTGCTTCATGAGCAAGCATTACCGCAGGAGCAAACATTTGAAATCCAGGTCTAGAGCCAATGTTCATAATTTCCAATACAAAAGGAATACATGATTACAGATAGCGGAATCACAATCTGTGACTCATAACCTTTTCATAGACATCTTACATGCCACATTTTACACAAGATGTGTTGCAAATATATAACTGTGGTTGCAACAATGATCTACATGATCATATTTTAATCAGGTAAGGTCACACATGTGTTCTATATATATATCTATAGTATTTACAGCTATATAATCTCTCTCCAGGTATCGCAGAGAGTCAGATCTACCACTCTAGGGGTATCTATCATTGCAGTGTGATTCCTTGAACATCAGTGCCCCTCAGTCCCTCCTATTCTCTCCCTGTAGCAAATAATTGTTTAGTTTTAAGTGGGCTGTAATACTTTGCTCTAATTTTGGCTGTTGTGTTTAGTGTGTGGGTGCTGGGTGGTGCTGGTGGCCTGTGATACACAGGAGGTCACACTAGAAGACCTGGTTGCCCCCTCTGGCGTTTGACTCTGTGATTCTTTGCTTTTTGAATACTGCTAGTAGATGGATGAAATTAAAATCAAATGCTAACTGATAATTTTTAAAAACTATTGCCTTTTTGATAGAATCAACACATTCGCTGTAATAATCCATTTAGACTCAAGCTGTCGCTGCTGTCCATCACTATCATACTAGCTTTCCCTACGCAGAACACTCTTCTAGTAAAGGCAAACACGGAAGGGATTTTTCCTGTGGGAACGGATGACAAAGGGAAAAACAAGGAAAAGACTCGATGTTAGCTTTTCGCAATTGAGTTATACAAAAGCATTCCACTGAAATCTGAAATAGTCTTGTTCTTCGGCAGAAGATACTGAACAAGGCTTTATTTGTGGAGAGGTTGACACTATGAAGGGGATAAATGAAAGCAGGTATCGGGTTCGGAAATAGCCCTTCTTTCCTTTCTTTCTAACCTGTTCTGCTTTTGTTCTGCAATCGCTGGATGGGATGCTGTTCGGTACTGTAGATGCTATTCGGTTCCCGCGAATTAGAGCCTGGTACCTTTAGTATAGGGGTTATTGCCGATGAGCTGGGGCTGGGTATCAAACATGTCTCCTCGCCGCGGCGGATCGTGTTTTGTGCAGGGAACTGAACGAAAGCTTGGAGAAGTGAATTTGCAGAATGGGGCCCTTATTGTCAGTGAGACGATGGACAGAGGAGAGCTATGTGGGCGAACAGGAAGCTGTCAGATGAAATTTGAGCTTGTCATTGAAAATCCTCTCTCCTACACTATTGTCGGCTGGCAGTCCTGGTTACAAATGACAGCTCGAGCAGATTTCTCCAGAGTGGAGAAGTATCGCTCCCAGGAGCTGAGGCAGCAATGCCTGGCACGGTGTTCCCACCAGTCGCCTCTCACGATCCGGATGTTGGGAATACTTCTTTGGCCCCTTACAAACTTAGGAGAAGCGAGCATTTGCTTTAAAAGTACATACGTGTCGTGAATGGAATAAAATCCCAATGTTAGTGTTACAAAAGTCACTGCAGGGAGAACAAGAGCCGATCCAAAATATCACTGTAAAAGCGAAAGACAACGGGATTTCCCAAAGATACGTCTGCATCGGTGTGCTGGATTCCAACGCTGCCGGTCCCGTGCTTGGTTAAAACAGCTACGCTGCCAGACGAGCGGAGGATGTGGTCAAAGACGTATTGATTATTCAGCTGAATGCTACTGATGTATTTGAATGGAAGAAAAGAGTACACTTTGGGCACTAACTCTGCACCTGAAGTGCAGAGACTATTTTCTACCGAGCGTGATACCGGGCAGATACTGGAAGGGGGTGGGGGGTGGATTTTGAGAGAAGGTGCAGAATATGATGTGGACGTGCAGGCGCGGGAGGAAAGTCAGTTACTATTGGCATCCCATTGCAGTTCTTGTAAAGGTTGTGAATGGCAATGGCAATGTCCCAGCAGTGACGGTAAATTCCCTTTCTAATCCTATCGGGGAAGACACTGCAGCTGGGACGATGGTCGGTCTGCTCAGTGTCATAGACCGGGGATCCGAAGACAACGGGAAGATCAGCGGCCACATTCTGCAGAACGTACCGTTTCTGAGTAACGGCTCGTTACTGAGTGTCTGAAGCGCTAGCCTGGTGCTTTTATGGGGAATATGGCCGAGGATCTAGAACTGGATAATATCAGAAACCTGCCAGCTCGCAGGCTGCGGACTGTGTCAGGAAAGAGAATCTGTGGAGCTGAAAATGCAGAATGGAGGCGCTGATCGTCACTGTGAAAATGGACAGAGCAGAGCTGCGTGGGCAGACAGTAAGTTGTGCACTGAAATTTAAGATTGTGGTTGAAAATCTTGCAATGTAGTATGTGGAACTAGAAATCCTGGATGATTTCCCCACGTGGCTGAATCTGTTTTAGTGGGCAGTGTACTTCCTATAGTAGGGCTCAAGATCCTCTTTGGTCACATATGAGATTTGGGCAAATGCACACTTTGCTTTGAAAGTAGAGAATCGTGGCGGACATAATAAAGTGCCAATTTAAATACTGGAAGAGTCATTGGACAGGGAAAAAGGATCAACTCAGAATCGAATAACAGCAGCTAAACACAATGGGGCTCCCCAAAGATCTGGCACCCTCCATATGAGTATCACTGTGCTGGAGTCTAACAATAACGCCCCTGCATTTGATGGAAACAGCTACACTATCTGCCTAGTGGAGAATGTGGACAAAGGCATCCTGGTTATTGACTGAATGGCACCGATTTAAATGAAGGAGGAAATGGAAGGAGAGAGGAAATTGTTGGCAGCAACACGACAATCAATGTTCCGAAAATGTTTTCTATCGATCCTGATAACGGGGAGTTAGGGGTGGAAGGTGAAGTGAATTGTGGAGAATATAATGTGGGAGTGCAGGCGCGGGAGGGAAGTCAGTTAGCGTTGCACAGTTCTTGTAAATGTTGTGAATGGCAATGGCAATGTCCCAGCAGTGAGGGTAAATTCCCTTTCTAATCCTATCGGGGAAGACACTGCAGCTGGGACGATGGTCGGTCTGCTCAGCGTCATAGACCAGGGATCCGAGGACAACGGGAAGATCAGCGGCCACATTCTGCAGAACGTACCGTTTCAGCTGCTGTCCCTGCGGAAAACACATTCTCCTTGGTGACCAGCGGCGTCTTGGGCAGAGGGGCGGCCACCGACAACATCACTATAGTTGCCTGTGATTGCGGCTCCCCTCCCCTATGCCCTCTATAGCAGGGGAACCCTCCCAGTGCGCATTTCTGATGTAAGTTACATCACAAGGGGTGGCAGTCACCCCTTCCCCAGGCCAGGAGCCTGAGCCTCAGACTCTTTGGTGTCCCGCCTTGATCCAGGGCCTGGGCTAATTGACTGTTTGTTTCCCTGCCAGCCTGAGCACAGGCCTGGGCCCCCAGCTGCAAGTGGAGACTGCTTCGTTCCCCACGGTGGCTGAAGTATCATTAACGTAGTGAGGCAGAGTGGCCTCCTGAGGAGCGAGAGTGGGAGTGTCCCCGATTGAGCCACTACAATACATATAGTAATTGTAAAGTTCTTCTTTTAGGCTTGTAGCTGTGATGGAATAAACTGCTGTCTTAAGTCAAGTCTCTGGCTGCTTCCAAATCATTGAAAGGTCCTCAGTCCATGGGTTAGAATGCGCCCGTTAGTATAGTCCAGAGGCTTGGGCAGGATAGAGGCTGGAGCAGGATAGAGGCAAAATGGAGGGGTTTCCAGGGCCATTTATATCCTCTGCCATGTGGAGGGAAACCCATTGCTTCAAACAAAAACCTCAGCCCAGCTAGTAGAGAATCACAGGTGACCAGATAGTGTTTGGAGTCACATGGGCAAGTCACATGTTCATGCCCAGTTTCGCTCAGTCATTGCAGGAGGCCACTACCTATTTTCCAGAGAGCACATTTGCGGGACAGTCCACTCAATGTAGAGGGGTGTCTACTATGGTCCGTTGTGAGTTAAGTGTCCTTTTGACGAGCCACTCAATTTGAATAGTCCCTCCAAGATGTGCTGGCTAACTGCTTCATGAGCAAGCATTACCGCAGGAGCAAACATTTGAAATCCAGGTCTAGAGCCAATGTTCATAATTTCCAATACAAAAGGAATACATGATTACAGATAGCGGAATCACAATCTGTGACTCATAACCTTTTCATAGACATCTTACATGCCACATTTTACACAAGATGTGTTGCAAATATATAACTGTGGTTGCAACAATGATCTACATGATCATATTTTAATCAGGTAAGGTCACACATGTGTTCTATATATAAATCTATAGTATTTACAGCTATATAATCTCTCTCCAGGTATCGCAGAGAGTCAGATCTACCACTCTAGGGGTATCTATCATTGCAGTGTGATTCCTTGAACATCAGTGCCCCTCAGTCCCTCCTATTCTCTCCCTGTAGCAAATAATTGTTTAGTTTTAAGTGGGCTGTAATACTTTGCTCTAATTTTGGCTGTTGTGTTTAGTGTGTGGGTGCTGGGTGGTGCTGGTGGCCTGTGATACACAGGAGGTCACACTAGAAGACCTGGTTGCCCCCTCTGGCGTTTGACTCTGTGATTCTTTGCTTTTTGAATACTGCTAGTAGATGGATGAAATTAAAATCAAATGCTAACTGATAATTTTTAAAAACTATTGCCTTTTTGATAGAATCAACACATTCGCTGTAATAATCCATTTAGACTCAAGCTGTCGCTGCTGTCCATCACTATCATACTAGCTTTCCCTACGCAGAACACTCTTCTAGTAAAGGCAAACACGGAAGGGATTTTTCCTGTGGGAACGGATGACAAAGGGAAAAACAAGGAAAAGACTCGATGTTAGCTTTTCGCAATTGAGTTATACAAAAGCATTCCACTGAAATCTGAAATAGTCTTGTTCTTCGGCAGAAGATACTGAACAAGGCTTTATTTGTGGAGAGGTTGACACTATGAAGGGGATAAATGAAAGCAGGTATCGGGTTCGGAAATAGCCCTTCTTTCCTTTCTTTCTAACCTGTTCTGCTTTTGTTCTGCAATCGCTGGATGGGATGCTGTTCGGTACTGTAGATGCTATTCGGTTCCCGCGAATTAGAGCCTGGTACCTTTAGTATAGGGGTTATTGCCGATGAGCTGGGGCTGGGTATCAAACATGTCTCCTCGCCGCGGCGGATCGTGTTTTGTGCAGGGAACTGAACGAAAGCTTGGAGAAGTGAATTTGCAGAATGGGGCCCTTATTGTCAGTGAGACGATGGACAGAGGAGAGCTATGTGGGCGAACAGGAAGCTGTCAGATGAAATTTGAGCTTGTCATTGAAAATCCTCTCTCCTACACTATTGTCGGCTGGCAGTCCTGGTTACAAATGACAGCTCGAGCAGATTTCTCCAGAGTGGAGAAGTATCGCTCCCAGGAGCTGAGGCAGCAATGCCTGGCACGGTGTTCCCACCAGTCGCCTCTCACGATCCGGATGTTGGGAATACTTCTTTGGCCCCTTACAAACTTAGGAGAAGCGAGCATTTGCTTTAAAAGTACATACGTGTCGTGAATGGAATAAAATCCCAATGTTAGTGTTACAAAAGTCACTGCAGGGAGAACAAGAGCCGATCCAAAATATCACTGTAAAAGCGAAAGACAACGGGATTTCCCAAAGATACGTCTGCATCGGTGTGCTGGATTCCAACGCTGCCGGTCCCGTGCTTGGTTAAAACAGCTACGCTGCCAGACGAGCGGAGGATGTGGTCAAAGACGTATTGATTATTCAGCTGAATGCTACTGATGTATTTGAATGGAAGAAAAGAGTACACTTTGGGCACTAACTCTGCACCTGAAGTGCAGAGACTATTTTCTACCGAGCGTGATACCGGGCAGATACTGGAAGGGGGTGGGGGGTGGATTTTGAGAGAAGGTGCAGAATATGATGTGGACGTGCAGGCGCGGGAGGAAAGTCAGTTACTATTGGCATCCCATTGCAGTTCTTGTAAAGGTTGTGAATGGCAATGGCAATGTCCCAGCAGTGACGGTAAATTCCCTTTCTAATCCTATCGGGGAAGACACTGCAGCTGGGACGATGGTCGGTCTGCTCAGTGTCATAGACCGGGGATCCGAAGACAACGGGAAGATCAGCGGCCACATTCTGCAGAACGTACCGTTTCTGAGTAACGGCTCGTTACTGAGTGTCTGAAGCGCTAGCCTGGTGCTTTTATGGGGAATATGGCCGAGGATCTAGAACTGGATAATATCAGAAACCTGCCAGCTCGCAGGCTGCGGACTGTGTCAGGAAAGAGAATCTGTGGAGCTGAAAATGCAGAATGGAGGCGCTGATCGTCACTGTGAAAATGGACAGAGCAGAGCTGCGTGGGCAGACAGTAAGTTGTGCACTGAAATTTAAGATTGTGGTTGAAAATCTTGCAATGTAGTATGTGGAACTAGAAATCCTGGATGATTTCCCCACGTGGCTGAATCTGTTTTAGTGGGCAGTGTACTTCCTATAGTAGGGCTCAAGATCCTCTTTGGTCACATATGAGATTTGGGCAAATGCACACTTTGCTTTGAAAGTAGAGAATCGTGGCGGACATAATAAAGTGCCAATTTAAATACTGGAAGAGTCATTGGACAGGGAAAAAGGATCAACTCAGAATCGAATAACAGCAGCTAAACACAATGGGGCTCCCCAAAGATCTGGCACCCTCCATATGAGTATCACTGTGCTGGAGTCTAACAATAACGCCCCTGCATTTGATGGAAACAGCTACACTATCTGCCTAGTGGAGAATGTGGACAAAGGCATCCTGGTTATTGACTGAATGGCACCGATTTAAATGAAGGAGGAAATGGAAGGAGAGAGGAAATTGTTGGCAGCAACACGACAATCAATGTTCCGAAAATGTTTTCTATCGATCCTGATAACGGGGAGTTAGGGGTGGAAGGTGAAGTGAATTGTGGAGAATATAATGTGGGAGTGCAGGCGCGGGAGGGAAGTCAGTTAGCGTTGCACAGTTCTTGTAAATGTTGTGAATGGCAATGGCAATGTCCCAGCAGTGAGGGTAAATTCCCTTTCTAATCCTATCGGGGAAGACACTGCAGCTGGGACGATGGTCGGTCTGCTCAGCGTCATAGACCAGGGATCCGAGGACAACGGGAAGATCAGCGGCCACATTCTGCAGAACGTACCGTTTCAGCTGCTGTCCCTGCGGAAAACACATTCTCCTTGGTGACCAGCGGCGTCTTGGGCAGAGGGGCGGCCACCGACAACATCACTATAGTTGCCTGTGATTGCGGCTCCCCTCCCCTATGCCCTCTATAGCAGGGGAACCCTCCCAGTGCGCATTTCTGATGTAAGTTACATCACAAGGGGTGGCAGTCACCCCTTCCCCAGGCCAGGAGCCTGAGCCTCAGACTCTTTGGTGTCCCGCCTTGATCCAGGGCCTGGGCTAATTGACTGTTTGTTTCCCTGCCAGCCTGAGCACAGGCCTGGGCCCCCAGCTGCAAGTGGAGACTGCTTCGTTCCCCACGGTGGCTGAAGTATCATTAACGTAGTGAGGCAGAGTGGCCTCCTGAGGAGCGAGAGTGGGAGTGTCCCCGATTGAGCCACTACAATACATATAGTAATTGTAAAGTTCTTCTTTTAGGCTTGTAGCTGTGATGGAATAAACTGCTGTCTTAAGTCAAGTCTCTGGCTGCTTCCAAATCATTGAAAGGTCCTCAGTCCATGGGTTAGAATGCGCCCGTTAGTATAGTCCAGAGGCTTGGGCAGGATAGAGGCTGGAGCAGGATAGAGGCAAAATGGAGGGGTTTCCAGGGCCATTTATATCCTCTGCCATGTGGAGGGAAACCCATTGCTTCAAACAAAAACCTCAGCCCAGCTAGTAGAGAATCACAGGTGACCAGATAGTGTTTGGAGTCACATGGGCAAGTCACATGTTCATGCCCAGTTTCGCTCAGTCATTGCAGGAGGCCACTACCTATTTTCCAGAGAGCACATTTGCGGGACAGTCCACTCAATGTAGAGGGGTGTCTACTATGGTCCGTTGTGAGTTAAGTGTCCTTTTGACGAGCCACTCAATTTGAATAGTCCCTCCAAGATGTGCTGGCTAACTGCTTCATGAGCAAGCATTACCGCAGGAGCAAACATTTGAAATCCAGGTCTAGAGCCAATGTTCATAATTTCCAATACAAAAGGAATACATGATTACAGATAGCGGAATCACAATCTGTGACTCATAACCTTTTCATAGACATCTTACATGCCACATTTTACACAAGATGTGTTGCAAATATATAACTGTGGTTGCAACAATGATCTACATGATCATATTTTAATCAGGTAAGGTCACACATGTGTTCTATATATAAATCTATAGTATTTACAGCTATATAATCTCTCTCCAGGTATCGCAGAGAGTCAGATCTACCACTCTAGGGGTATCTATCATTGCAGTGTGATTCCTTGAACATCAGTGCCCCTCAGTCCCTCCTATTCTCTCCCTGTAGCAAATAATTGTTTAGTTTTAAGTGGGCTGTAATACTTTGCTCTAATTTTGGCTGTTGTGTTTAGTGTGTGGGTGCTGGGTGGTGCTGGTGGCCTGTGATACACAGGAGGTCACACTAGAAGACCTGGTTGCCCCCTCTGGCGTTTGACTCTGTGATTCTTTGCTTTTTGAATACTGCTAGTAGATGGATGAAATTAAAATCAAATGCTAACTGATAATTTTTAAAAACTATTGCCTTTTTGATAGAATCAACACATTCGCTGTAATAATCCATTTAGACTCAAGCTGTCGCTGCTGTCCATCACTATCATACTAGCTTTCCCTACGCAGAACACTCTTCTAGTAAAGGCAAACACGGAAGGGATTTTTCCTGTGGGAACGGATGACAAAGGGAAAAACAAGGAAAAGACTCGATGTTAGCTTTTCGCAATTGAGTTATACAAAAGCATTCCACTGAAATCTGAAATAGTCTTGTTCTTCGGCAGAAGATACTGAACAAGGCTTTATTTGTGGAGAGGTTGACACTATGAAGGGGATAAATGAAAGCAGGTATCGGGTTCGGAAATAGCCCTTCTTTCCTTTCTTTCTAACCTGTTCTGCTTTTGTTCTGCAATCGCTGGATGGGATGCTGTTCGGTACTGTAGATGCTATTCGGTTCCCGCGAATTAGAGCCTGGTACCTTTAGTATAGGGGTTATTGCCGATGAGCTGGGGCTGGGTATCAAACATGTCTCCTCGCCGCGGCGGATCGTGTTTTGTGCAGGGAACTGAACGAAAGCTTGGAGAAGTGAATTTGCAGAATGGGGCCCTTATTGTCAGTGAGACGATGGACAGAGGAGAGCTATGTGGGCGAACAGGAAGCTGTCAGATGAAATTTGAGCTTGTCATTGAAAATCCTCTCTCCTACACTATTGTCGGCTGGCAGTCCTGGTTACAAATGACAGCTCGAGCAGATTTCTCCAGAGTGGAGAAGTATCGCTCCCAGGAGCTGAGGCAGCAATGCCTGGCACGGTGTTCCCACCAGTCGCCTCTCACGATCCGGATGTTGGGAATACTTCTTTGGCCCCTTACAAACTTAGGAGAAGCGAGCATTTGCTTTAAAAGTACATACGTGTCGTGAATGGAATAAAATCCCAATGTTAGTGTTACAAAAGTCACTGCAGGGAGAACAAGAGCCGATCCAAAATATCACTGTAAAAGCGAAAGACAACGGGATTTCCCAAAGATACGTCTGCATCGGTGTGCTGGATTCCAACGCTGCCGGTCCCGTGCTTGGTTAAAACAGCTACGCTGCCAGACGAGCGGAGGATGTGGTCAAAGACGTATTGATTATTCAGCTGAATGCTACTGATGTATTTGAATGGAAGAAAAGAGTACACTTTGGGCACTAACTCTGCACCTGAAGTGCAGAGACTATTTTCTACCGAGCGTGATACCGGGCAGATACTGGAAGGGGGTGGGGGGTGGATTTTGAGAGAAGGTGCAGAATATGATGTGGACGTGCAGGCGCGGGAGGAAAGTCAGTTACTATTGGCATCCCATTGCAGTTCTTGTAAAGGTTGTGAATGGCAATGGCAATGTCCCAGCAGTGACGGTAAATTCCCTTTCTAATCCTATCGGGGAAGACACTGCAGCTGGGACGATGGTCGGTCTGCTCAGTGTCATAGACCGGGGATCCGAAGACAACGGGAAGATCAGCGGCCACATTCTGCAGAACGTACCGTTTCTGAGTAACGGCTCGTTACTGAGTGTCTGAAGCGCTAGCCTGGTGCTTTTATGGGGAATATGGCCGAGGATCTAGAACTGGATAATATCAGAAACCTGCCAGCTCGCAGGCTGCGGACTGTGTCAGGAAAGAGAATCTGTGGAGCTGAAAATGCAGAATGGAGGCGCTGATCGTCACTGTGAAAATGGACAGAGCAGAGCTGCGTGGGCAGACAGTAAGTTGTGCACTGAAATTTAAGATTGTGGTTGAAAATCTTGCAATGTAGTATGTGGAACTAGAAATCCTGGATGATTTCCCCACGTGGCTGAATCTGTTTTAGTGGGCAGTGTACTTCCTATAGTAGGGCTCAAGATCCTCTTTGGTCACATATGAGATTTGGGCAAATGCACACTTTGCTTTGAAAGTAGAGAATCGTGGCGGACATAATAAAGTGCCAATTTAAATACTGGAAGAGTCATTGGACAGGGAAAAAGGATCAACTCAGAATCGAATAACAGCAGCTAAACACAATGGGGCTCCCCAAAGATCTGGCACCCTCCATATGAGTATCACTGTGCTGGAGTCTAACAATAACGCCCCTGCATTTGATGGAAACAGCTACACTATCTGCCTAGTGGAGAATGTGGACAAAGGCATCCTGGTTATTGACTGAATGGCACCGATTTAAATGAAGGAGGAAATGGAAGGAGAGAGGAAATTGTTGGCAGCAACACGACAATCAATGTTCCGAAAATGTTTTCTATCGATCCTGATAACGGGGAGTTAGGGGTGGAAGGTGAAGTGAATTGTGGAGAATATAATGTGGGAGTGCAGGCGCGGGAGGGAAGTCAGTTAGCGTTGCACAGTTCTTGTAAATGTTGTGAATGGCAATGGCAATGTCCCAGCAGTGAGGGTAAATTCCCTTTCTAATCCTATCGGGGAAGACACTGCAGCTGGGACGATGGTCGGTCTGCTCAGCGTCATAGACCAGGGATCCGAGGACAACGGGAAGAGCAGCGGCCACATTCTGCAGAACGTACCGTTTCAGCTGCTGTCCCTGCGGAAAACACATTCTCCTTGGTGACCAGCGGCGTCTTGGGCAGAGGGGCGGCCACCGACAACATCACTATAGTTGCCTGTGATTGCGGCTCCCCTCCCCTATGCCCTCTATAGCAGGGGAACCCTCCCAGTGCGCATTTCTGATGTAAGTTACATCACAAGGGGTGGCAGTCACCCCTTCCCCAGGCCAGGAGCCTGAGCCTCAGACTCTTTGGTGTCCCGCCTTGATCCAGGGCCTGGGCTAATTGACTGTTTGTTTCCCTGCCAGCCTGAGCACAGGCCTGGGCCCCCAGCTGCAAGTGGAGACTGCTTCGTTCCCCACGGTGGCTGAAGTATCATTAACGTAGTGAGGCAGAGTGGCCTCCTGAGGAGCGAGAGTGGGAGTGTCCCCGATTGAGCCACTACAATACATATAGTAATTGTAAAGTTCTTCTTTTAGGCTTGTAGCTGTGATGGAATAAACTGCTGTCTTAAGTCAAGTCTCTGGCTGCTTCCAAATCATTGAAAGGTCCTCAGTCCATGGGTTAGAATGCGCCCGTTAGTATAGTCCAGAGGCTTGGGCAGGATAGAGGCTGGAGCAGGATAGAGGCAAAATGGAGGGGTTTCCAGGGCCATTTATATCCTCTGCCATGTGGAGGGAAACCCATTGCTTCAAACAAAAACCTCAGCCCAGCTAGTAGAGAATCACAGGTGACCAGATAGTGTTTGGAGTCACATGGGCAAGTCACATGTTCATGCCCAGTTTCGCTCAGTCATTGCAGGAGGCCACTACCTATTTTCCAGAGAGCACATTTGCGGGACAGTCCACTCAATGTAGAGGGGTGTCTACTATGGTCCGTTGTGAGTTAAGTGTCCTTTTGACGAGCCACTCAATTTGAATAGTCCCTCCAAGATGTGCTGGCTAACTGCTTCATGAGCAAGCATTACCGCAGGAGCAAACATTTGAAATCCAGGTCTAGAGCCAATGTTCATAATTTCCAATACAAAAGGAATACATGATTACAGATAGCGGAATCACAATCTGTGACTCATAACCTTTTCATAGACATCTTACATGCCACATTTTACACAAGATGTGTTGCAAATATATAACTGTGGTTGCAACAATGATCTACATGATCATATTTTAATCAGGTAAGGTCACACATGTGTTCTATATATAAATCTATAGTATTTACAGCTATATAATCTCTCTCCAGGTATCGCAGAGAGTCAGATCTACCACTCTAGGGGTATCTATCATTGCAGTGTGATTCCTTGAACATCAGTGCCCCTCAGTCCCTCCTATTCTCTCCCTGTAGCAAATAATTGTTTAGTTTTAAGTGGGCTGTAATACTTTGCTCTAATTTTGGCTGTTGTGTTTAGTGTGTGGGTGCTGGGTGGTGCTGGTGGCCTGTGATACACAGGAGGTCACACTAGAAGACCTGGTTGCCCCCTCTGGCGTTTGACTCTGTGATTCTTTGCTTTTTGAATACTGCTAGTAGATGGATGAAATTAAAATCAAATGCTAACTGATAATTTTTAAAAACTATTGCCTTTTTGATAGAATCAACACATTCGCTGTAATAATCCATTTAGACTCAAGCTGTCGCTGCTGTCCATCACTATCATACTAGCTTTCCCTACGCAGAACACTCTTCTAGTAAAGGCAAACACGGAAGGGATTTTTCCTGTGGGAACGGATGACAAAGGGAAAAACAAGGAAAAGACTCGATGTTAGCTTTTCGCAATTGAGTTATACAAAAGCATTCCACTGAAATCTGAAATAGTCTTGTTCTTCGGCAGAAGATACTGAACAAGGCTTTATTTGTGGAGAGGTTGACACTATGAAGGGGATAAATGAAAGCAGGTATCGGGTTCGGAAATAGCCCTTCTTTCCTTTCTTTCTAACCTGTTCTGCTTTTGTTCTGCAATCGCTGGATGGGATGCTGTTCGGTACTGTAGATGCTATTCGGTTCCCGCGAATTAGAGCCTGGTACCTTTAGTATAGGGGTTATTGCCGATGAGCTGGGGCTGGGTATCAAACATGTCTCCTCGCCGCGGCGGATCGTGTTTTGTGCAGGGAACTGAACGAAAGCTTGGAGAAGTGAATTTGCAGAATGGGGCCCTTATTGTCAGTGAGACGATGGACAGAGGAGAGCTATGTGGGCGAACAGGAAGCTGTCAGATGAAATTTGAGCTTGTCATTGAAAATCCTCTCTCCTACACTATTGTCGGCTGGCAGTCCTGGTTACAAATGACAGCTCGAGCAGATTTCTCCAGAGTGGAGAAGTATCGCTCCCAGGAGCTGAGGCAGCAATGCCTGGCACGGTGTTCCCACCAGTCGCCTCTCACGATCCGGATGTTGGGAATACTTCTTTGGCCCCTTACAAACTTAGGAGAAGCGAGCATTTGCTTTAAAAGTACATACGTGTCGTGAATGGAATAAAATCCCAATGTTAGTGTTACAAAAGTCACTGCAGGGAGAACAAGAGCCGATCCAAAATATCACTGTAAAAGCGAAAGACAACGGGATTTCCCAAAGATACGTCTGCATCGGTGTGCTGGATTCCAACGCTGCCGGTCCCGTGCTTGGTTAAAACAGCTACGCTGCCAGACGAGCGGAGGATGTGGTCAAAGACGTATTGATTATTCAGCTGAATGCTACTGATGTATTTGAATGGAAGAAAAGAGTACACTTTGGGCACTAACTCTGCACCTGAAGTGCAGAGACTATTTTCTACCGAGCGTGATACCGGGCAGATACTGGAAGGGGGTGGGGGGTGGATTTTGAGAGAAGGTGCAGAATATGATGTGGACGTGCAGGCGCGGGAGGAAAGTCAGTTACTATTGGCATCCCATTGCAGTTCTTGTAAAGGTTGTGAATGGCAATGGCAATGTCCCAGCAGTGACGGTAAATTCCCTTTCTAATCCTATCGGGGAAGACACTGCAGCTGGGACGATGGTCGGTCTGCTCAGTGTCATAGACCGGGGATCCGAAGACAACGGGAAGATCAGCGGCCACATTCTGCAGAACGTACCGTTTCTGAGTAACGGCTCGTTACTGAGTGTCTGAAGCGCTAGCCTGGTGCTTTTATGGGGAATATGGCCGAGGATCTAGAACTGGATAATATCAGAAACCTGCCAGCTCGCAGGCTGCGGACTGTGTCAGGAAAGAGAATCTGTGGAGCTGAAAATGCAGAATGGAGGCGCTGATCGTCACTGTGAAAATGGACAGAGCAGAGCTGCGTGGGCAGACAGTAAGTTGTGCACTGAAATTTAAGATTGTGGTTGAAAATCTTGCAATGTAGTATGTGGAACTAGAAATCCTGGATGATTTCCCCACGTGGCTGAATCTGTTTTAGTGGGCAGTGTACTTCCTATAGTAGGGCTCAAGATCCTCTTTGGTCACATATGAGATTTGGGCAAATGCACACTTTGCTTTGAAAGTAGAGAATCGTGGCGGACATAATAAAGTGCCAATTTAAATACTGGAAGAGTCATTGGACAGGGAAAAAGGATCAACTCAGAATCGAATAACAGCAGCTAAACACAATGGGGCTCCCCAAAGATCTGGCACCCTCCATATGAGTATCACTGTGCTGGAGTCTAACAATAACGCCCCTGCATTTGATGGAAACAGCTACACTATCTGCCTAGTGGAGAATGTGGACAAAGGCATCCTGGTTATTGACTGAATGGCACCGATTTAAATGAAGGAGGAAATGGAAGGAGAGAGGAAATTGTTGGCAGCAACACGACAATCAATGTTCCGAAAATGTTTTCTATCGATCCTGATAACGGGGAGTTAGGGGTGGAAGGTGAAGTGAATTGTGGAGAATATAATGTGGGAGTGCAGGCGCGGGAGGGAAGTCAGTTAGCGTTGCACAGTTCTTGTAAATGTTGTGAATGGCAATGGCAATGTCCCAGCAGTGAGGGTAAATTCCCTTTCTAATCCTATCGGGGAAGACACTGCAGCTGGGACGATGGTCGGTCTGCTCAGCGTCATAGACCAGGGATCCGAGGACAACGGGAAGATCAGCGGCCACATTCTGCAGAACGTACCGTTTCAGCTGCTGTCCCTGCGGAAAACACATTCTCCTTGGTGACCAGCGGCGTCTTGGGCAGAGGGGCGGCCACCGACAACATCACTATAGTTGCCTGTGATTGCGGCTCCCCTCCCCTATGCCCTCTATAGCAGGGGAAGCCTCCCAGTGCGCATTTCTGATGTAAGTTACATCACAAGGGGTGGCAGTCACCCCTTCCCCAGGCCAGGAGCCTGAGCCTCAGACTCTTTGGTGTCCCGCCTTGATCCAGGGCCTGGGCTAATTGACTGTTTGTTTCCCTGCCAGCCTGAGCACAGGCCTGGGCCCCCAGCTGCAAGTGGAGACTGCTTCGTTCCCCACGGTGGCTGAAGTATCATTAACGTAGTGAGGCAGAGTGGCCTCCTGAGGAGCGAGAGTGGGAGTGTCCCCGATTGAGCCACTACAATACATATAGTAATTGTAAAGTTCTTCTTTTAGGCTTGTAGCTGTGATGGAATAAACTGCTGTCTTAAGTCAAGTCTCTGGCTGCTTCCAAATCATTGAAAGGTCCTCAGTCCATGGGTTAGAATGCGCCCGTTAGTACAGTCCAGAGGCTTGGGCAGGATAGAGGCTGGAGCAGGATAGAGGCAAAATGGAGGGGTTTCCAGGGCCATTTATATCCTCTGCCATGTGGAGGGAAACCCATTGCTTCAAACAAAAACCTCAGCCCAGCTAGTAGAGAATCACAGGTGACCAGATAGTGTTTGGAGTCACATGGGCAAGTCACATGTTCATGCCCAGTTTCGCTCAGTCATTGCAGGAGGCCACTACCTATTTTCCAGAGAGCACATTTGCGGGACAGTCCACTCAATGTAGAGGGGTGTCTACTATGGTCCGTTGTGAGTTAAGTGTCCTTTTGACGAGCCACTCAATTTGAATAGTCCCTCCAAGATGTGCTGGCTAACTGCTTCATGAGCAAGCATTACCGCAGGAGCAAACATTTGAAATCCAGGTCTAGAGCCAATGTTCATAATTTCAAATACAAAATGAATACATGATTACAGATAGCGGAATCACAATCTGTGACTCATAACCTTTTCATAGACATCTTACATGCCAATTTTAGACAAGATGTGTTGCAAATATATAACTGTGGTTGCAACAATGATCTACATGATCATATTTTAATCAGGTAAGGTCACACATGTGTTCTATATATAAATCTATAGTATTTACAGCTATATAATCTCTCTCCAGGTATCGCAGAGAGTCAGATCTACCACTCTAGGGGTATCTATCATTGCAGTGTGATTCCTTGAACATCAGTGCCCCTCAGTCCCTCCTATTCTCTCCCTGTAGCAAATAATTGTTTAGTTTTAAGTGGGCTGTAATACTTTGCTCTAATTTTGGCTGTTGTGTTTAGTGTGTGGGTGCTGGGTGGTGCTGGTGGCCTGTGATACACAGGAGGTCACACTAGAAGACCTGGTTGCCCCCTCTGGCGTTTGACTCTGTGATTCTTTGCTTTTTGAATACTGCTAGTAGATGGATGAAATTAAAATCAAATGCTAACTGATAATTTTTAAAAACTATTGCCTTTTTGATAGAATCAACACATTCGCTGTAATAATCCATTTAGACTCAAGCTGTCGCTGCTGTCCATCACTATCATACTAGCTTTCCCTACGCAGAACACTCTTCTAGTAAAGGCAAACACGGAAGGGATTTTTCCTGTGGGAACGGATGACAAAGGGAAAAACAAGGAAAAGACTCGATGTTAGCTTTTCGCAATTGAGTTATACAAAAGCATTCCACTGAAATCTGAAATAGTCTTGTTCTTCGGCAGAAGATACTGAACAAGGCTTTATTTGTGGAGAGGTTGACACTATGAAGGGGATAAATGAAAGCAGGTATCGGGTTCGGAAATAGCCCTTCTTTCCTTTCTTTCTAACCTGTTCTGCTTTTGTTCTGCAATCGCTGGATGGGATGCTGTTCGGTACTGTAGATGCTATTCGGTTCCCGCGAATTAGAGCCTGGTACCTTTAGTATAGGGGTTATTGCCGATGAGCTGGGGCTGGGTATCAAACATGTCTCCTCGCCGCGGCGGATCGTGTTTTGTGCAGGGAACTGAACGAAAGCTTGGAGAAGTGAATTTGCAGAATGGGGCCCTTATTGTCAGTGAGACGATGGACAGAGGAGAGCTATGTGGGCGAACAGGAAGCTGTCAGATGAAATTTGAGCTTGTCATTGAAAATCCTCTCTCCTACACTATTGTCGGCTGGCAGTCCTGGTTACAAATGACAGCTCGAGCAGATTTCTCCAGAGTGGAGAAGTATCGCTCCCAGGAGCTGAGGCAGCAATGCCTGGCACGGTGTTCCCACCAGTCGCCTCTCACGATCCGGATGTTGGGAATACTTCTTTGGCCCCTTACAAACTTAGGAGAAGCGAGCATTTGCTTTAAAAGTACATACGTGTCGTGAATGGAATAAAATCCCAATGTTAGTGTTACAAAAGTCACTGCAGGGAGAACAAGAGCCGATCCAAAATATCACTGTAAAAGCGAAAGACAACGGGATTTCCCAAAGATACGTCTGCATCGGTGTGCTGGATTCCAACGCTGCCGGTCCCGTGCTTGGTTAAAACAGCTACGCTGCCAGACGAGCGGAGGATGTGGTCAAAGACGTATTGATTATTCAGCTGAATGCTACTGATGTATTTGAATGGAAGAAAAGAGTACACTTTGGGCACTAACTCTGCACCTGAAGTGCAGAGACTATTTTCTACCGAGCGTGATACCGGGCAGATACTGGAAGGGGGTGGGGGGTGGATTTTGAGAGAAGGTGCAGAATATGATGTGGACGTGCAGGCGCGGGAGGAAAGTCAGTTACTATTGGCATCCCATTGCAGTTCTTGTAAAGGTTGTGAATGGCAATGGCAATGTCCCAGCAGTGACGGTAAATTCCCTTTCTAATCCTATCGGGGAAGACACTGCAGCTGGGACGATGGTCGGTCTGCTCAGTGTCATAGACCGGGGATCCGAAGACAACGGGAAGATCAGCGGCCACATTCTGCAGAACGTACCGTTTCTGAGTAACGGCTCGTTACTGAGTGTCTGAAGCGCTAGCCTGGTGCTTTTATGGGGAATATGGCCGAGGATCTAGAACTGGATAATATCAGAAACCTGCCAGCTCGCAGGCTGCGGACTGTGTCAGGAAAGAGAATCTGTGGAGCTGAAAATGCAGAATGGAGGCGCTGATCGTCACTGTGAAAATGGACAGAGCAGAGCTGCGTGGGCAGACAGTAAGTTGTGCACTGAAATTTAAGATTGTGGTTGAAAATCTTGCAATGTAGTATGTGGAACTAGAAATCCTGGATGATTTCCCCACGTGGCTGAATCTGTTTTAGTGGGCAGTGTACTTCCTATAGTAGGGCTCAAGATCCTCTTTGGTCACATATGAGATTTGGGCAAATGCACACTTTGCTTTGAAAGTAGAGAATCGTGGCGGACATAATAAAGTGCCAATTTAAATACTGGAAGAGTCATTGGACAGGGAAAAAGGATCAACTCAGAATCGAATAACAGCAGCTAAACACAATGGGGCTCCCCAAAGATCTGGCACCCTCCATATGAGTATCACTGTGCTGGAGTCTAACAATAACGCCCCTGCATTTGATGGAAACAGCTACACTATCTGCCTAGTGGAGAATGTGGACAAAGGCATCCTGGTTATTGACTGAATGGCACCGATTTAAATGAAGGAGGAAATGGAAGGAGAGAGGAAATTGTTGGCAGCAACACGACAATCAATGTTCCGAAAATGTTTTCTATCGATCCTGATAACGGGGAGTTAGGGGTGGAAGGTGAAGTGAATTGTGGAGAATATAATGTGGGAGTGCAGGCGCGGGAGGGAAGTCAGTTAGCGTTGCACAGTTCTTGTAAATGTTGTGAATGGCAATGGCAATGTCCCAGCAGTGAGGGTAAATTCCCTTTCTAATCCTATCGGGGAAGACACTGCAGCTGGGACGATGGTCGGTCTGCTCAGCGTCATAGACCAGGGATCCGAGGACAACGGGAAGATCAGCGGCCACATTCTGCAGAACGTACCGTTTCAGCTGCTGTCCCTGCGGAAAACACATTCTCCTTGGTGACCAGCGGCGTCTTGGGCAGAGGGGCGGCCACCGACAACATCACTATAGTTGCCTGTGATTGCGGCTCCCCTCCCCTATGCCCTCTATAGCAGGGGAAGCCTCCCAGTGCGCATTTCTGATGTAAGTTACATCACAAGGGGTGGCAGTCACCCCTTCCCCAGGCCAGGAGCCTGAGCCTCAGACTCTTTGGTGTCCCGCCTTGATCCAGGGCCTGGGCTAATTGACTGTTTGTTTCCCTGCCAGCCTGAGCACAGGCCTGGGCCCCCAGCTGCAAGTGGAGACTGCTTCGTTCCCCACGGTGGCTGAAGTATCATTAACGTAGTGAGGCAGAGTGGCCTCCTGAGGAGCGAGAGTGGGAGTGTCCCCGATTGAGCCACTACAATACATATAGTAATTGTAAAGTTCTTCTTTTAGGCTTGTAGCTGTGATGGAATAAACTGCTGTCTTAAGTCAAGTCTCTGGCTGCTTCCAAATCATTGAAAGGTCCTCAGTCCATGGGTTAGAATGCGCCCGTTAGTATAGTCCAGAGGCTTGGGCAGGATAGAGGCTGGAGCAGGATAGAGGCAAAATGGAGGGGTTTCCAGGGCCATTTATATCCTCTGCCATGTGGAGGGAAACCCATTGCTTCAAACAAAAACCTCAGCCCAGCTAGTAGAGAATCACAGGTGACCAGATAGTGTTTGGAGTCACATGGGCAAGTCACATGTTCATGCCCAGTTTCGCTCAGTCATTGCAGGAGGCCACTACCTATTTTCCAGAGAGCACATTTGCGGGACAGTCCACTCAATGTAGAGGGGTGTCTACTATGGTCCGTTGTGAGTTAAGTGTCCTTTTGACGAGCCACTCAATTTGAATAGTCCCTCCAAGATGTGCTGGCTAACTGCTTCATGAGCAAGCATTACCGCAGGAGCAAACATTTGAAATCCAGGTCTAGAGCCAATGTTCATAATTTCCAATACAAAAGGAATACATGATTACAGATAGCGGAATCACAATCTGTGACTCATAACCTTTTCATAGACATCTTACATGCCACATTTTAGACAAGATGTGTTGCAAATATATAACTGTGGTTGCAACAATGATCTACATGATCATATTTTAATCAGGTAAGGTCACACATGTGTTCTATATATAAATCTATAGTATTTACAGCTATATAATCTCTCTCCAGGTATCGCAGAGAGTCAGATCTACCACTCTAGGGGTATCTATCATTGCAGTGTGATTCCTTGAACATCAGTGCCCCTCAGTCCCTCCTATTCTCTCCCTGTAGCAAATAATTGTTTAGTTTTAAGTGGGCTGTAATACTTTGCTCTAATTTTGGCTGTTGTGTTTAGTGTGTGGGTGCTGGGTGGTGCTGGTGGCCTGTGATACACAGGAGGTCACACTAGAAGACCTGGTTGCCCCCTCTGGCGTTTGACTCTGTGATTCTTTGCTTTTTGAATACTGCTAGTAGATGGATGAAATTAAAATCAAATGCTAACTGATAATTTTTAAAAACTATTGCCTTTTTGATAGAATCAACACATTCGCTGTAATAATCCATTTAGACTCAAGCTGTCGCTGCTGTCCATCACTATCATACTAGCTTTCCCTACGCAGAACACTCTTCTAGTAAAGGCAAACACGGAAGGGATTTTTCCTGTGGGAACGGATGACAAAGGGAAAAACAAGGAAAAGACTCGATGTTAGCTTTTCGCAATTGAGTTATACAAAAGCATTCCACTGAAATCTGAAATAGTCTTGTTCTTCGGCAGAAGATACTGAACAAGGCTTTATTTGTGGAGAGGTTGACACTATGAAGGGGATAAATGAAAGCAGGTATCGGGTTCGGAAATAGCCCTTCTTTCCTTTCTTTCTAACCTGTTCTGCTTTTGTTCTGCAATCGCTGGATGGGATGCTGTTCGGTACTGTAGATGCTATTCGGTTCCCGCGAATTAGAGCCTGGTACCTTTAGTATAGGGGTTATTGCCGATGAGCTGGGGCTGGGTATCAAACATGTCTCCTCACCGCGGCGGATCGTGTTTTGTGCAGGGAACTGAACGAAAGCTTGGAGAAGTGAATTTGCAGAATGGGGCCCTTATTGTCAGTGAGACGATGGACAGAGGAGAGCTATGTGGGCGAACAGGAAGCTGTCAGATGAAATTTGAGCTTGTCATTGAAAATCCTCTCTCCTACACTATTGTCGGCTGGCAGTCCTGGTTACAAATGACAGCTCGAGCAGATTTCTCCAGAGTGGAGAAGTATCGCTCCCAGGAGCTGAGGCAGCAATGCCTGGCACGGTGTTCCCACCAGTCGCCTCTCACGATCCGGATGTTGGGAATACTTCTTTGGCCCCTTACAAACTTAGGAGAAGCGAGCATTTGCTTTAAAAGTACATACGTGTCGTGAATGGAATAAAATCCCAATGTTAGTGTTACAAAAGTCACTGCAGGGAGAACAAGAGCCGATCCAAAATATCACTGTAAAAGCGAAAGACAACGGGATTTCCCAAAGATACGTCTGCATCGGTGTGCTGGATTCCAACGCTGCCGGTCCCGTGCTTGGTTAAAACAGCTACGCTGCCAGACGAGCGGAGGATGTGGTCAAAGACGTATTGATTATTCAGCTGAATGCTACTGATGTATTTGAATGGAAGAAAAGAGTACACTTTGGGCACTAACTCTGCACCTGAAGTGCAGAGACTATTTTCTACCGAGCGTGATACCGGGCAGATACTGGAAGGGGGTGGGGGGTGGATTTTGAGAGAAGGTGCAGAATATGATGTGGACGTGCAGGCGCGGGAGGAAAGTCAGTTACTATTGGCATCCCATTGCAGTTCTTGTAAAGGTTGTGAATGGCAATGGCAATGTCCCAGCAGTGACGGTAAATTCCCTTTCTAATCCTATCGGGGAAGACACTGCAGCTGGGACGATGGTCGGTCTGCTCAGTGTCATAGACCGGGGATCCGAAGACAACGGGAAGATCAGCGGCCACATTCTGCAGAACGTACCGTTTCTGAGTAACGGCTCGTTACTGAGTGTCTGAAGCGCTAGCCTGGTGCTTTTATGGGGAATATGGCCGAGGATCTAGAACTGGATAATATCAGAAACCTGCCAGCTCGCAGGCTGCAGACTGTGTCAGGAAAGAGAATCTGTGGAGCTGAAAATGCAGAATGGAGGCGCTGATCGTCACTGTGAAAATGGACAGAGCAGAGCTGCGTGGGCAGACAGTAAGTTGTGCACTGAAATTTAAGATTGTGGTTGAAAATCTTGCAATGTAGTATGTGGAACTAGAAATCCTGGATGATTTCCCCACGTGGCTGAATCTGTTTTAGTGGGCAGTGTACTTCCTATAGTAGGGCTCAAGATCCTCTTTGGTCACATATGAGATTTGGGCAAATGCACACTTTGCTTTGAAAGTAGAGAATCGTGGCGGACATAATAAAGTGCCAATTTAAATACTGGAAGAGTCATTGGACAGGGAAAAAGGATCAACTCAGAATCGAATAACAGCAGCTAAACACAATGGGGCTCCCCAAAGATCTGGCACCCTCCATATGAGTATCACTGTGCTGGAGTCTAACAATAACGCCCCTGCATTTGATGGAAACAGCTACACTATCTGCCTAGTGGAGAATGTGGACAAAGGCATCCTGGTTATTGACTGAATGGCACCGATTTAAATGAAGGAGGAAATGGAAGGAGAGAGGAAATTGTTGGCAGCAACACGACAATCAATGTTCCGAAAATGTTTTCTATCGATCCTGATAACGGGGAGTTAGGGGTGGAAGGTGAAGTGAATTGTGGAGAATATAATGTGGGAGTGCAGGCGCGGGAGGGAAGTCAGTTAGCGTTGCACAGTTCTTGTAAATGTTGTGAATGGCAATGGCAATGTCCCAGCAGTGAGGGTAAATTCCCTTTCTAATCCTATCGGGGAAGACACTGCAGCTGGGACGATGGTCGGTCTGCTCAGCGTCATAGACCAGGGATCCGAGGACAACGGGAAGAGCAGCGGCCACATTCTGCAGAACGTACCGTTTCAGCTGCTGTCCCTGCGGAAAACACATTCTCCTTGGTGACCAGCGGCGTCTTGGGCAGAGGGGCGGCCACCGACAACATCACTATAGTTGCCTGTGATTGCGGCTCCCCTCCCCTATGCCCTCTATAGCAGGGGAAGCCTCCCAGTGCGCATTTCTGATGTAAGTTACATCACAAGGGGTGGCAGTCACCCCTTCCCCAGGCCAGGAGCCTGAGCCTCAGACTCTTTGGTGTCCCGCCTTGATCCAGGGCCTGGGCTAATTGACTGTTTGTTTCCCTGCCAGCCTGAGCACAGGCCTGGGCCCCCAGCTGCAAGTGGAGACTGCTTCGTTCCCCACGGTGGCTGAAGTATCATTAACGTAGTGAGGCAGAGTGGCCTCCTGAGGAGCGAGAGTGGGAGTGTCCCCGATTGAGCCACTACAATACATATAGTAATTGTAAAGTTCTTCTTTTAGGCTTGTAGCTGTGATGGAATAAACTGCTGTCTTAAGTCAAGTCTCTGGCTGCTTCCAAATCATTGAAAGGTCCTCAGTCCATGGGTTAGAATGCGCCCGTTAGTATAGTCCAGAGGCTTGGGCAGGATAGAGGCTGGAGCAGGATAGAGGCAAAATGGAGGGGTTTCCAGGGCCATTTATATCCTCTGCCATGTGGAGGGAAACCCATTGCTTCAAACAAAAACCTCAGCCCAGCTAGTAGAGAATCACAGGTGACCAGATAGTGTTTGGAGTCACATGGGCAAGTCACATGTTCATGCCCAGTTTCGCTCAGTCATTGCAGGAGGCCACTACCTATTTTCCAGAGAGCACATTTGCGGGACAGTCCACTCAATGTAGAGGGGTGTCTACTATGGTCCGTTGTGAGTTAAGTGTCCTTTTGACGAGCCACTCAATTTGAATAGTCCCTCCAAGATGTGCTGGCTAACTGCTTCATGAGCAAGCATTACCGCAGGAGCAAACATTTGAAATCCAGGTCTAGAGCCAATGTTCATAATTTCCAATACAAAAGGAATACATGATTACAGATAGCGGAATCACAATCTGTGACTCATAACCTTTTCATAGACATCTTACATGCCACATTTTAGACAAGATGTGTTGCAAATATATAACTGTGGTTGCAACAATGATCTACATGATCATATTTTAATCAGGTAAGGTCACACATGTGTTCTATATATAAATCTATAGTATTTACAGCTATATAATCTCTCTCCAGGTATCGCAGAGAGTCAGATCTACCACTCTAGGGGTATCTATCATTGCAGTGTGATTCCTTGAACATCAGTGCCCCTCAGTCCCTCCTATTCTCTCCCTGTAGCAAATAATTGTTTAGTTTTAAGTGGGCTGTAATACTTTGCTCTAATTTTGGCTGTTGTGTTTAGTGTGTGGGTGCTGGGTGGTGCTGGTGGCCTGTGATACACAGGAGGTCACACTAGAAGACCTGGTTGCCCCCTCTGGCGTTTGACTCTGTGATTCTTTGCTTTTTGAATACTGCTAGTAGATGGATGAAATTAAAATCAAATGCTAACTGATAATTTTTAAAAACTATTGCCTTTTTGATAGAATCAACACATTCGCTGTAATAATCCATTTAGACTCAAGCTGTCGCTGCTGTCCATCACTATCATACTAGCTTTCCCTACGCAGAACACTCTTCTAGTAAAGGCAAACACGGAAGGGATTTTTCCTGTGGGAACGGATGACAAAGGGAAAAACAAGGAAAAGACTCGATGTTAGCTTTTCGCAATTGAGTTATACAAAAGCATTCCACTGAAATCTGAAATAGTCTTGTTCTTCGGCAGAAGATACTGAACAAGGCTTTATTTGTGGAGAGGTTGACACTATGAAGGGGATAAATGAAAGCAGGTATCGGGTTCGGAAATAGCCCTTCTTTCCTTTCTTTCTAACCTGTTCTGCTTTTGTTCTGCAATCGCTGGATGGGATGCTGTTCGGTACTGTAGATGCTATTCGGTTCCCGCGAATTAGAGCCTGGTACCTTTAGTATAGGGGTTATTGCCGATGAGCTGGGGCTGGGTATCAAACATGTCTCCTCGCCGCGGCGGATCGTGTTTTGTGCAGGGAACTGAACGAAAGCTTGGAGAAGTGAATTTGCAGAATGGGGCCCTTATTGTCAGTGAGACGATGGACAGAGGAGAGCTATGTGGGCGAACAGGAAGCTGTCAGATGAAATTTGAGCTTGTCATTGAAAATCCTCTCTCCTACACTATTGTCGGCTGGCAGTCCTGGTTACAAATGACAGCTCGAGCAGATTTCTCCAGAGTGGAGAAGTATCGCTCCCAGGAGCTGAGGCAGCAATGCCTGGCACGGTGTTCCCACCAGTCGCCTCTCACGATCCGGATGTTGGGAATACTTCTTTGGCCCCTTACAAACTTAGGAGAAGCGAGCATTTGCTTTAAAAGTACATACGTGTCGTGAATGGAATAAAATCCCAATGTTAGTGTTACAAAAGTCACTGCAGGGAGAACAAGAGCCGATCCAAAATATCACTGTAAAAGCGAAAGACAACGGGATTTCCCAAAGATACGTCTGCATCGGTGTGCTGGATTCCAACGCTGCCGGTCCCGTGCTTGGTTAAAACAGCTACGCTGCCAGACGAGCGGAGGATGTGGTCAAAGACGTATTGATTATTCAGCTGAATGCTACTGATGTATTTGAATGGAAGAAAAGAGTACACTTTGGGCACTAACTCTGCACCTGAAGTGCAGAGACTATTTTCTACCGAGCGTGATACCGGGCAGATACTGGAAGGGGGTGGGGGGTGGATTTTGAGAGAAGGTGCAGAATATGATGTGGACGTGCAGGCGCGGGAGGAAAGTCAGTTACTATTGGCATCCCATTGCAGTTCTTGTAAAGGTTGTGAATGGCAATGGCAATGTCCCAGCAGTGACGGTAAATTCCCTTTCTAATCCTATCGGGGAAGACACTGCAGCTGGGACGATGGTCGGTCTGCTCAGTGTCATAGACCGGGGATCCGAAGACAACGGGAAGATCAGCGGCCACATTCTGCAGAACGTACCGTTTCTGAGTAACGGCTCGTTACTGAGTGTCTGAAGCGCTAGCCTGGTGCTTTTATGGGGAATATGGCCGAGGATCTAGAACTGGATAATATCAGAAACCTGCCAGCTCGCAGGCTGCGGACTGTGTCAGGAAAGAGAATCTGTGGAGCTGAAAATGCAGAATGGAGGCGCTGATCGTCACTGTGAAAATGGACAGAGCAGAGCTGCGTGGGCAGACAGTAAGTTGTGCACTGAAATTTAAGATTGTGGTTGAAAATCTTGCAATGTAGTATGTGGAACTAGAAATCCTGGATGATTTCCCCACGTGGCTGAATCTGTTTTAGTGGGCAGTGTACTTCCTATAGTAGGGCTCAAGATCCTCTTTGGTCACATATGAGATTTGGGCAAATGCACACTTTGCTTTGAAAGTAGAGAATCGTGGCGGACATAATAAAGTGCCAATTTAAATACTGGAAGAGTCATTGGACAGGGAAAAAGGATCAACTCAGAATCGAATAACAGCAGCTAAACACAATGGGGCTCCCCAAAGATCTGGCACCCTCCATATGAGTATCACTGTGCTGGAGTCTAACAATAACGCCCCTGCATTTGATGGAAACAGCTACACTATCTGCCTAGTGGAGAATGTGGACAAAGGCATCCTGGTTATTGACTGAATGGCACCGATTTAAATGAAGGAGGAAATGGAAGGAGAGAGGAAATTGTTGGCAGCAACACGACAATCAATGTTCCGAAAATGTTTTCTATCGATCCTGATAACGGGGAGTTAGGGGTGGAAGGTGAAGTGAATTGTGGAGAATATAATGTGGGAGTGCAGGCGCGGGAGGGAAGTCAGTTAGCGTTGCACAGTTCTTGTAAATGTTGTGAATGGCAATGGCAATGTCCCAGCAGTGAGGGTAAATTCCCTTTCTAATCCTATCGGGGAAGACACTGCAGCTGGGACGATGGTCGGTCTGCTCAGCGTCATAGACCAGGGATCCGAGGACAACGGGAAGATCAGCGGCCACATTCTGCAGAACGTACCGTTTCAGCTGCTGTCCCTGCGGAAAACACATTCTCCTTGGTGACCAGCGGCGTCTTGGGCAGAGGGGCGGCCACCGACAACATCACTATAGTTGCCTGTGATTGCGGCTCCCCTCCCCTATGCCCTCTATAGCAGGGGAAGCCTCCCAGTGCGCATTTCTGATGTAAGTTACATCACAAGGGGTGGCAGTCACCCCTTCCCCAGGCCAGGAGCCTGAGCCTCAGACTCTTTGGTGTCCCGCCTTGATCCAGGGCCTGGGCTAATTGACTGTTTGTTTCCCTGCCAGCCTGAGCACAGGCCTGGGCCCCCAGCTGCAAGTGGAGACTGCTTCGTTCCCCACGGTGGCTGAAGTATCATTAACGTAGTGAGGCAGAGTGGCCTCCTGAGGAGCGAGAGTGGGAGTGTCCCCGATTGAGCCACTACAATACATATAGTAATTGTAAAGTTCTTCTTTTAGGCTTGTAGCTGTGATGGAATAAACTGCTGTCTTAAGTCAAGTCTCTGGCTGCTTCCAAATCATTGAAAGGTCCTCAGTCCATGGGTTAGAATGCGCCCGTTAGTATAGTCCAGAGGCTTGGGCAGGATAGAGGCTGGAGCAGGATAGAGGCAAAATGGAGGGGTTTCCAGGGCCATTTATATCCTCTGCCATGTGGAGGGAAACCCATTGCTTCAAACAAAAACCTCAGCCCAGCTAGTAGAGAATCACAGGTGACCAGATAGTGTTTGGAGTCACATGGGCAAGTCACATGTTCATGCCCAGTTTCGCTCAGTCATTGCAGGAGGCCACTACCTATTTTCCAGAGAGCACATTTGCGGGACAGTCCACTCAATGTAGAGGGGTGTCTACTATGGTCCGTTGTGAGTTAAGTGTCCTTTTGACGAGCCACTCAATTTGAATAGTCCCTCCAAGATGTGCTGGCTAACTGCTTCATGAGCAAGCATTACCGCAGGAGCAAACATTTGAAATCCAGGTCTAGAGCCAATGTTCATAATTTCCAATACAAAAGGAATACATGATTACAGATAGCGGAATCACAATCTGTGACTCATAACCTTTTCATAGACATCTTACATGCCACATTTTAGACAAGATGTGTTGCAAATATATAACTGTGGTTGCAACAATGATCTACATGATCATATTTTAATCAGGTAAGGTCACACATGTGTTCTATATATAAATCTATAGTATTTACAGCTATATAATCTCTCTCCAGGTATCGCAGAGAGTCAGATCTACCACTCTAGGGGTATCTATCATTGCAGTGTGATTCCTTGAACATCAGTGCCCCTCAGTCCCTCCTATTCTCTCCCTGTAGCAAATAATTGTTTAGTTTTAAGTGGGCTGTAATACTTTGCTCTAATTTTGGCTGTTGTGTTTAGTGTGTGGGTGCTGGGTGGTGCTGGTGGCCTGTGATACACAGGAGGTCACACTAGAAGACCTGGTTGCCCCCTCTGGCGTTTGACTCTGTGATTCTTTGCTTTTTGAATACTGCTAGTAGATGGATGAAATTAAAATCAAATGCTAACTGATAATTTTTAAAAACTATTGCCTTTTTGATAGAATCAACACATTCGCTGTAATAATCCATTTAGACTCAAGCTGTCGCTGCTGTCCATCACTATCATACTAGCTTTCCCTACGCAGAACACTCTTCTAGTAAAGGCAAACACGGAAGGGATTTTTCCTGTGGGAACGGATGACAAAGGGAAAAACAAGGAAAAGACTCGATGTTAGCTTTTCGCAATTGAGTTATACAAAAGCATTCCACTGAAATCTGAAATAGTCTTGTTCTTCGGCAGAAGATACTGAACAAGGCTTTATTTGTGGAGAGGTTGACACTATGAAGGGGATAAATGAAAGCAGGTATCGGGTTCGGAAATAGCCCTTCTTTCCTTTCTTTCTAACCTGTTCTGCTTTTGTTCTGCAATCGCTGGATGGGATGCTGTTCGGTACTGTAGATGCTATTCGGTTCCCGCGAATTAGAGCCTGGTACCTTTAGTATAGGGGTTATTGCCGATGAGCTGGGGCTGGGTATCAAACATGTCTCCTCGCCGCGGCGGATCGTGTTTTGTGCAGGGAACTGAACGAAAGCTTGGAGAAGTGAATTTGCAGAATGGGGCCCTTATTGTCAGTGAGACGATGGACAGAGGAGAGCTATGTGGGCGAACAGGAAGCTGTCAGATGAAATTTGAGCTTGTCATTGAAAATCCTCTCTCCTACACTATTGTCGGCTGGCAGTCCTGGTTACAAATGACAGCTCGAGCAGATTTCTCCAGAGTGGAGAAGTATCGCTCCCAGGAGCTGAGGCAGCAATGCCTGGCACGGTGTTCCCACCAGTCGCCTCTCACGATCCGGATGTTGGGAATACTTCTTTGGCCCCTTACAAACTTAGGAGAAGCGAGCATTTGCTTTAAAAGTACATACGTGTCGTGAATGGAATAAAATCCCAATGTTAGTGTTACAAAAGTCACTGCAGGGAGAACAAGAGCCGATCCAAAATATCACTGTAAAAGCGAAAGACAACGGGATTTCCCAAAGATACGTCTGCATCGGTGTGCTGGATTCCAACGCTGCCGGTCCCGTGCTTGGTTAAAACAGCTACGCTGCCAGACGAGCGGAGGATGTGGTCAAAGACGTATTGATTATTCAGCTGAATGCTACTGATGTATTTGAATGGAAGAAAAGAGTACACTTTGGGCACTAACTCTGCACCTGAAGTGCAGAGACTATTTTCTACCGAGCGTGATACCGGGCAGATACTGGAAGGGGGTGGGGGGTGGATTTTGAGAGAAGGTGCAGAATATGATGTGGACGTGCAGGCGCGGGAGGAAAGTCAGTTACTATTGGCATCCCATTGCAGTTCTTGTAAAGGTTGTGAATGGCAATGGCAATGTCCCAGCAGTGACGGTAAATTCCCTTTCTAATCCTATCGGGGAAGACACTGCAGCTGGGACGATGGTCGGTCTGCTCAGTGTCATAGACCGGGGATCCGAAGACAACGGGAAGATCAGCGGCCACATTCTGCAGAACGTACCGTTTCTGAGTAACGGCTCGTTACTGAGTGTCTGAAGCGCTAGCCTGGTGCTTTTATGGGGAATATGGCCGAGGATCTAGAACTGGATAATATCAGAAACCTGCCAGCTCGCAGGCTGCGGACTGTGTCAGGAAAGAGAATCTGTGGAGCTGAAAATGCAGAATGGAGGCGCTGATCGTCACTGTGAAAATGGACAGAGCAGAGCTGCGTGGGCAGACAGTAAGTTGTGCACTGAAATTTAAGATTGTGGTTGAAAATCTTGCAATGTAGTATGTGGAACTAGAAATCCTGGATGATTTCCCCACGTGGCTGAATCTGTTTTAGTGGGCAGTGTACTTCCTATAGTAGGGCTCAAGATCCTCTTTGGTCACATATGAGATTTGGGCAAATGCACACTTTGCTTTGAAAGTAGAGAATCGTGGCGGACATAATAAAGTGCCAATTTAAATACTGGAAGAGTCATTGGACAGGGAAAAAGGATCAACTCAGAATCGAATAACAGCAGCTAAACACAATGGGGCTCCCCAAAGATCTGGCACCCTCCATATGAGTATCACTGTGCTGGAGTCTAACAATAACGCCCCTGCATTTGATGGAAACAGCTACACTATCTGCCTAGTGGAGAATGTGGACAAAGGCATCCTGGTTATTGACTGAATGGCACCGATTTAAATGAAGGAGGAAATGGAAGGAGAGAGGAAATTGTTGGCAGCAACACGACAATCAATGTTCCGAAAATGTTTTCTATCGATCCTGATAACGGGGAGTTAGGGGTGGAAGGTGAAGTGAATTGTGGAGAATATAATGTGGGAGTGCAGGCGCGGGAGGGAAGTCAGTTAGCGTTGCACAGTTCTTGTAAATGTTGTGAATGGCAATGGCAATGTCCCAGCAGTGAGGGTAAATTCCCTTTCTAATCCTATCGGGGAAGACACTGCAGCTGGGACGATGGTCGGTCTGCTCAGCGTCATAGACCAGGGATCCGAGGACAACGGGAAGATCAGCGGCCACATTCTGCAGAACGTACCGTTTCAGCTGCTGTCCCTGCGGAAAACACATTCTCCTTGGTGACCAGCGGCGTCTTGGGCAGAGGGGCGGCCACCGACAACATCACTATAGTTGCCTGTGATTGCGGCTCCCCTCCCCTATGCCCTCTATAGCAGGGGAAGCCTCCCAGTGCGCATTTCTGATGTAAGTTACATCACAAGGGGTGGCAGTCACCCCTTCCCCAGGCCAGGAGCCTGAGCCTCAGACTCTTTGGTGTCCCGCCTTGATCCAGGGCCTGGGCTAATTGACTGTTTGTTTCCCTGCCAGCCTGAGCACAGGCCTGGGCCCCCAGCTGCAAGTGGAGACTGCTTCGTTCCCCACGGTGGCTGAAGTATCATTAACGTAGTGAGGCAGAGTGGCCTCCTGAGGAGCGAGAGTGGGAGTGTCCCCGATTGAGCCACTACAATACATATAGTAATTGTAAAGTTCTTCTTTTAGGCTTGTAGCTGTGATGGAATAAACTGCTGTCTTAAGTCAAGTCTCTGGCTGCTTCCAAATCATTGAAAGGTCCTCAGTCCATGGGTTAGAATGCGCCCGTTAGTATAGTCCAGAGGCTTGGGCAGGATAGAGGCTGGAGCAGGATAGAGGCAAAATGGAGGGGTTTCCAGGGCCATTTATATCCTCTGCCATGTGGAGGGAAACCCATTGCTTCAAACAAAAACCTCAGCCCAGCTAGTAGAGAATCACAGGTGACCAGATAGTGTTTGGAGTCACATGGGCAAGTCACATGTTCATGCCCAGTTTCGCTCAGTCATTGCAGGAGGCCACTACCTATTTTCCAGAGAGCACATTTGCGGGACAGTCCACTCAATGTAGAGGGGTGTCTACTATGGTCCGTTGTGAGTTAAGTGTCCTTTTGACGAGCCACTCAATTTGAATAGTCCCTCCAAGATGTGCTGGCTAACTGCTTCATGAGCAAGCATTACCGCAGGAGCAAACATTTGAAATCCAGGTCTAGAGCCAATGTTCATAATTTCCAATACAAAAGGAATACATGATTACAGATAGCGGAATCACAATCTGTGACTCATAACCTTTTCATAGACATCTTACATGCCACATTTTAGACAAGATGTGTTGCAAATATATAACTGTGGTTGCAACAATGATCTACATGATCATATTTTAATCAGGTAAGGTCACACATGTGTTCTATATATAAATCTATAGTATTTACAGCTATATAATCTCTCTCCAGGTATCGCAGAGAGTCAGATCTACCACTCTAGGGGTATCTATCATTGCAGTGTGATTCCTTGAACATCAGTGCCCCTCAGTCCCTCCTATTCTCTCCCTGTAGCAAATAATTGTTTAGTTTTAAGTGGGCTGTAATACTTTGCTCTAATTTTGGCTGTTGTGTTTAGTGTGTGGGTGCTGGGTGGTGCTGGTGGCCTGTGATACACAGGAGGTCACACTAGAAGACCTGGTTGCCCCCTCTGGCGTTTGACTCTGTGATTCTTTGCTTTTTGAATACTGCTAGTAGATGGATGAAATTAAAATCAAATGCTAACTGATAATTTTTAAAAACTATTGCCTTTTTGATAGAATCAACACATTCGCTGTAATAATCCATTTAGACTCAAGCTGTCGCTGCTGTCCATCACTATCATACTAGCTTTCCCTACGCAGAACACTCTTCTAGTAAAGGCAAACACGGAAGGGATTTTTCCTGTGGGAACGGATGACAAAGGGAAAAACAAGGAAAAGACTCGATGTTAGCTTTTCGCAATTGAGTTATACAAAAGCATTCCACTGAAATCTGAAATAGTCTTGTTCTTCGGCAGAAGATACTGAACAAGGCTTTATTTGTGGAGAGGTTGACACTATGAAGGGGATAAATGAAAGCAGGTATCGGGTTCGGAAATAGCCCTTCTTTCCTTTCTTTCTAACCTGTTCTGCTTTTGTTCTGCAATCGCTGGATGGGATGCTGTTCGGTACTGTAGATGCTATTCGGTTCCCGCGAATTAGAGCCTGGTACCTTTAGTATAGGGGTTATTGCCGATGAGCTGGGGCTGGGTATCAAACATGTCTCCTCGCCGCGGCGGATCGTGTTTTGTGCAGGGAACTGAACGAAAGCTTGGAGAAGTGAATTTGCAGAATGGGGCCCTTATTGTCAGTGAGACGATGGACAGAGGAGAGCTATGTGGGCGAACAGGAAGCTGTCAGATGAAATTTGAGCTTGTCATTGAAAATCCTCTCTCCTACACTATTGTCGGCTGGCAGTCCTGGTTACAAATGACAGCTCGAGCAGATTTCTCCAGAGTGGAGAAGTATCGCTCCCAGGAGCTGAGGCAGCAATGCCTGGCACGGTGTTCCCACCAGTCGCCTCTCACGATCCGGATGTTGGGAATACTTCTTTGGCCCCTTACAAACTTAGGAGAAGCGAGCATTTGCTTTAAAAGTACATACGTGTCGTGAATGGAATAAAATCCCAATGTTAGTGTTACAAAAGTCACTGCAGGGAGAACAAGAGCCGATCCAAAATATCACTGTAAAAGCGAAAGACAACGGGATTTCCCAAAGATACGTCTGCATCGGTGTGCTGGATTCCAACGCTGCCGGTCCCGTGCTTGGTTAAAACAGCTACGCTGCCAGACGAGCGGAGGATGTGGTCAAAGACGTATTGATTATTCAGCTGAATGCTACTGATGTATTTGAATGGAAGAAAAGAGTACACTTTGGGCACTAACTCTGCACCTGAAGTGCAGAGACTATTTTCTACCGAGCGTGATACCGGGCAGATACTGGAAGGGGGTGGGGGGTGGATTTTGAGAGAAGGTGCAGAATATGATGTGGAAGTGCAGGCGCGGGAGGAAAGTCAGTTACTATTGGCATCCCATTGCAGTTCTTGTAAAGGTTGTGAATGGCAATGGCAATGTCCCAGCAGTGACGGTAAATTCCCTTTCTAATCCTATCGGGGAAGACACTGCAGCTGGGACGATGGTCGGTCTGCTCAGTGTCATAGACCGGGGATCCGAAGACAACGGGAAGATCAGCGGCCACATTCTGCAGAACGTACCGTTTCTGAGTAACGGCTCGTTACTGAGTGTCTGAAGCGCTAGCCTGGTGCTTTTATGGGGAATATGGCCGAGGATCTAGAACTGGATAATATCAGAAACCTGCCAGCTCGCAGGCTGCGGACTGTGTCAGGAAAGAGAATCTGTGGAGCTGAAAATGCAGAATGGAGGCGCTGATCGTCACTGTGAAAATGGACAGAGCAGAGCTGCGTGGGCAGACAGTAAGTTGTGCACTGAAATTTAAGATTGTGGTTGAAAATCTTGCAATGTAGTATGTGGAACTAGAAATCCTGGATGATTTCCCCACGTGGCTGAATCTGTTTTAGTGGGCAGTGTACTTCCTATAGTAGGGCTCAAGATCCTCTTTGGTCACATATGAGATTTGGGCAAATGCACACTTTGCTTTGAAAGTAGAGAATCGTGGCGGACATAATAAAGTGCCAATTTAAATACTGGAAGAGTCATTGGACAGGGAAAAAGGATCAACTCAGAATCGAATAACAGCAGCTAAACACAATGGGGCTCCCCAAAGATCTGGCACCCTCCATATGAGTATCACTGTGCTGGAGTCTAACAATAACGCCCCTGCATTTGATGGAAACAGCTACACTATCTGCCTAGTGGAGAATGTGGACAAAGGCATCCTGGTTATTGACTGAATGGCACCGATTTAAATGAAGGAGGAAATGGAAGGAGAGAGGAAATTGTTGGCAGCAACACGACAATCAATGTTCCGAAAATGTTTTCTATCGATCCTGATAACGGGGAGTTAGGGGTGGAAGGTGAAGTGAATTGTGGAGAATATAATGTGGGAGTGCAGGCGCGGGAGGGAAGTCAGTTAGCGTTGCACAGTTCTTGTAAATGTTGTGAATGGCAATGGCAATGTCCCAGCAGTGAGGGTAAATTCCCTTTCTAATCCTATCGGGGAAGACACTGCAGCTGGGACGATGGTCGGTCTGCTCAGCGTCATAGACCAGGGATCCGAGGACAACGGGAAGATCAGCGGCCACATTCTGCAGAACGTACCGTTTCAGCTGCTGTCCCTGCGGAAAACACATTCTCCTTGGTGACCAGCGGCGTCTTGGGCAGAGGGGCGGCCACCGACAACATCACTATAGTTGCCTGTGATTGCGGCTCCCCTCCCCTATGCCCTCTATAGCAGGGGAAGCCTCCCAGTGCGCATTTCTGATGTAAGTTACATCACAAGGGGTGGCAGTCACCCCTTCCCCAGGCCAGGAGCCTGAGCCTCAGACTCTTTGGTGTCCCGCCTTGATCCAGGGCCTGGGCTAATTGACTGTTTGTTTCCCTGCCAGCCTGAGCACAGGCCTGGGCCCCCAGCTGCAAGTGGAGACTGCTTCGTTCCCCACGGTGGCTGAAGTATCATTAACGTAGTGAGGCAGAGTGGCCTCCTGAGGAGCGAGAGTGGGAGTGTCCCCGATTGAGCCACTACAATACATATAGTAATTGTAAAGTTCTTCTTTTAGGCTTGTAGCTGTGATGGAATAAACTGCTGTCTTAAGTCAAGTCTCTGGCTGCTTCCAAATCATTGAAAGGTCCTCAGTCCATGGGTTAGAATGCGCCCGTTAGTATAGTCCAGAGGCTTGGGCAGGATAGAGGCTGGAGCAGGATAGAGGCAAAATGGAGGGGTTTCCAGGGCCATTTATATCCTCTGCCATGTGGAGGGAAACCCATTGCTTCAAACAAAAACCTCAGCCCAGCTAGTAGAGAATCACAGGTGACCAGATAGTGTTTGGAGTCACATGGGCAAGTCACATGTTCATGCCCAGTTTCGCTCAGTCATTGCAGGAGGCCACTACCTATTTTCCAGAGAGCACATTTGCGGGACAGTCCACTCAATGTAGAGGGGTGTCTACTATGGTCCGTTGTGAGTTAAGTGTCCTTTTGACGAGCCACTCAATTTGAATAGTCCCTCCAAGATGTGCTGGCTAACTGCTTCATGAGCAAGCATTACCGCAGGAGCAAACATTTGAAATCCAGGTCTAGAGCCAATGTTCATAATTTCCAATACAAAAGGAATACATGATTACAGATAGCGGAATCACAATCTGTGACTCATAACCTTTTCATAGACATCTTACATGCCACATTTTAGACAAGATGTGTTGCAAATATATAACTGTGGTTGCAACAATGATCTACATGATCATATTTTAATCAGGTAAGGTCACACATGTGTTCTATATATAAATCTATAGTATTTACAGCTATATAATCTCTCTCCAGGTATCGCAGAGAGTCAGATCTACCACTCTAGGGGTATCTATCATTGCAGTGTGATTCCTTGAACATCAGTGCCCCTCAGTCCCTCCTATTCTCTCCCTGTAGCAAATAATTGTTTAGTTTTAAGTGGGCTGTAATACTTTGCTCTAATTTTGGCTGTTGTGTTTAGTGTGTGGGTGCTGGGTGGTGCTGGTGGCCTGTGATACACAGGAGGTCACACTAGAAGACCTGGTTGCCCCCTCTGGCGTTTGACTCTGTGATTCTTTGCTTTTTGAATACTGCTAGTAGATGGATGAAATTAAAATCAAATGCTAACTGATAATTTTTAAAAACTATTGCCTTTTTGATAGAATCAACACATTCGCTGTAATAATCCATTTAGACTCAAGCTGTCGCTGCTGTCCATCACTATCATACTAGCTTTCCCTACGCAGAACACTCTTCTAGTAAAGGCAAACACGGAAGGGATTTTTCCTGTGGGAACGGATGACAAAGGGAAAAACAAGGAAAAGACTCGATGTTAGCTTTTCGCAATTGAGTTATACAAAAGCATTCCACTGAAATCTGAAATAGTCTTGTTCTTCGGCAGAAGATACTGAACAAGGCTTTATTTGTGGAGAGGTTGACACTATGAAGGGGATAAATGAAAGCAGGTATCGGGTTCGGAAATAGCCCTTCTTTCCTTTCTTTCTAACCTGTTCTGCTTTTGTTCTGCAATCGCTGGATGGGATGCTGTTCGGTACTGTAGATGCTATTCGGTTCCCGCGAATTAGAGCCTGGTACCTTTAGTATAGGGGTTATTGCCGATGAGCTGGGGCTGGGTATCAAACATGTCTCCTCGCCGCGGCGGATCGTGTTTTGTGCAGGGAACTGAACGAAAGCTTGGAGAAGTGAATTTGCAGAATGGGGCCCTTATTGTCAGTGAGACGATGGACAGAGGAGAGCTATGTGGGCGAACAGGAAGCTGTCAGATGAAATTTGAGCTTGTCATTGAAAATCCTCTCTCCTACACTATTGTCGGCTGGCAGTCCTGGTTACAAATGACAGCTCGAGCAGATTTCTCCAGAGTGGAGAAGTATCGCTCCCAGGAGCTGAGGCAGCAATGCCTGGCACGGTGTTCCCACCAGTCGCCTCTCACGATCCGGATGTTGGGAATACTTCTTTGGCCCCTTACAAACTTAGGAGAAGCGAGCATTTGCTTTAAAAGTACATACGTGTCGTGAATGGAATAAAATCCCAATGTTAGTGTTACAAAAGTCACTGCAGGGAGAACAAGAGCCGATCCAAAATATCACTGTAAAAGCGAAAGACAACGGGATTTCCCAAAGATACGTCTGCATCGGTGTGCTGGATTCCAACGCTGCCGGTCCCGTGCTTGGTTAAAACAGCTACGCTGCCAGACGAGCGGAGGATGTGGTCAAAGACGTATTGATTATTCAGCTGAATGCTACTGATGTATTTGAATGGAAGAAAAGAGTACACTTTGGGCACTAACTCTGCACCTGAAGTGCAGAGACTATTTTCTACCGAGCGTGATACCGGGCAGATACTGGAAGGGGGTGGGGGGTGGATTTTGAGAGAAGGTGCAGAATATGATGTGGAAGTGCAGGCGCGGGAGGAAAGTCAGTTACTATTGGCATCCCATTGCAGTTCTTGTAAAGGTTGTGAATGGCAATGGCAATGTCCCAGCAGTGACGGTAAATTCCCTTTCTAATCCTATCGGGGAAGACACTGCAGCTGGGACGATGGTCGGTCTGCTCAGTGTCATAGACCGGGGATCCGAAGACAACGGGAAGATCAGCGGCCACATTCTGCAGAACGTACCGTTTCTGAGTAACGGCTCGTTACTGAGTGTCTGAAGCGCTAGCCTGGTGCTTTTATGGGGAATATGGCCGAGGATCTAGAACTGGATAATATCAGAAACCTGCCAGCTCGCAGGCTGCGGACTGTGTCAGGAAAGAGAATCTGTGGAGCTGAAAATGCAGAATGGAGGCGCTGATCGTCACTGTGAAAATGGACAGAGCAGAGCTGCGTGGGCAGACAGTAAGTTGTGCACTGAAATTTAAGATTGTGGTTGAAAATCTTGCAATGTAGTATGTGGAACTAGAAATCCTGGATGATTTCCCCACGTGGCTGAATCTGTTTTAGTGGGCAGTGTACTTCCTATAGTAGGGCTCAAGATCCTCTTTGGTCACATATGAGATTTGGGCAAATGCACACTTTGCTTTGAAAGTAGAGAATCGTGGCGGACATAATAAAGTGCCAATTTAAATACTGGAAGAGTCATTGGACAGGGAAAAAGGATCAACTCAGAATCGAATAACAGCAGCTAAACACAATGGGGCTCCCCAAAGATCTGGCACCCTCCATATGAGTATCACTGTGCTGGAGTCTAACAATAACGCCCCTGCATTTGATGGAAACAGCTACACTATCTGCCTAGTGGAGAATGTGGACAAAGGCATCCTGGTTATTGACTGAATGGCACCGATTTAAATGAAGGAGGAAATGGAAGGAGAGAGGAAATTGTTGGCAGCAACACGACAATCAATGTTCCGAAAATGTTTTCTATCGATCCTGATAACGGGGAGTTAGGGGTGGAAGGTGAAGTGAATTGTGGAGAATATAATGTGGGAGTGCAGGCGCGGGAGGGAAGTCAGTTAGCGTTGCACAGTTCTTGTAAATGTTGTGAATGGCAATGGCAATGTCCCAGCAGTGAGGGTAAATTCCCTTTCTAATCCTATCGGGGAAGACACTGCAGCTGGGACGATGGTCGGTCTGCTCAGCGTCATAGACCAGGGATCCGAGGACAACGGGAAGATCAGCGGCCACATTCTGCAGAACGTACCGTTTCAGCTGCTGTCCCTGCGGAAAACACATTCTCCTTGGTGACCAGCGGCGTCTTGGGCAGAGGGGCGGCCACCGACAACATCACTATAGTTGCCTGTGATTGCGGCTCCCCTCCCCTATGCCCTCTATAGCAGGGGAAGCCTCCCAGTGCGCATTTCTGATGTAAGTTACATCACAAGGGGTGGCAGTCACCCCTTCCCCAGGCCAGGAGCCTGAGCCTCAGACTCTTTGGTGTCCCGCCTTGATCCAGGGCCTGGGCTAATTGACTGTTTGTTTCCCTGCCAGCCTGAGCACAGGCCTGGGCCCCCAGCTGCAAGTGGAGACTGCTTCGTTCCCCACGGTGGCTGAAGTATCATTAACGTAGTGAGGCAGAGTGGCCTCCTGAGGAGCGAGAGTGGGAGTGTCCCCGATTGAGCCACTACAATACATATAGTAATTGTAAAGTTCTTCTTTTAGGCTTGTAGCTGTGATGGAATAAACTGCTGTCTTAAGTCAAGTCTCTGGCTGCTTCCAAATCATTGAAAGGTCCTCAGTCCATGGGTTAGAATGCGCCCGTTAGTATAGTCCAGAGGCTTGGGCAGGATAGAGGCTGGAGCAGGATAGAGGCAAAATGGAGGGGTTTCCAGGGCCATTTATATCCTCTGCCATGTGGAGGGAAACCCATTGCTTCAAACAAAAACCTCAGCCCAGCTAGTAGAGAATCACAGGTGACCAGATAGTGTTTGGAGTCACATGGGCAAGTCACATGTTCATGCCCAGTTTCGCTCAGTCATTGCAGGAGGCCACTACCTATTTTCCAGAGAGCACATTTGCGGGACAGTCCACTCAATGTAGAGGGGTGTCTACTATGGTCCGTTGTGAGTTAAGTGTCCTTTTGACGAGCCACTCAATTTGAATAGTCCCTCCAAGATGTGCTGGCTAACTGCTTCATGAGCAAGCATTACCGCAGGAGCAAACATTTGAAATCCAGGTCTAGAGCCAATGTTCATAATTTCCAATACAAAAGGAATACATGATTACAGATAGCGGAATCACAATCTGTGACTCATAACCTTTTCATAGACATCTTACATGCCACATTTTACACAAGATGTGTTGCAAATATATAACTGTGGTTGCAACAATGATCTACATGATCATATTTTAATCAGGTAAGGTCACACATGTGTTCTATATATAAATCTATAGTATTTACAGCTATATAATCTCTCTCCAGGTATCGCAGAGAGTCAGATCTACCACTCTAGGGGTATCTATCATTGCAGTGTGATTCCTTGAACATCAGTGCCCCTCAGTCCCTCCTATTCTCTCCCTGTAGCAAATAATTGTTTAGTTTTAAGTGGGCTGTAATACTTTGCTCTAATTTTGGCTGTTGTGTTTAGTGTGTGGGTGCTGGGTGGTGCTGGTGGCCTGTGATACACAGGAGGTCACACTAGAAGACCTGGTTGCCCCCTCTGGCGTTTGACTCTGTGATTCTTTGCTTTTTGAATACTGCTAGTAGATGGATGAAATTAAAATCAAATGCTAACTGATAATTTTTAAAAACTATTGCCTTTTTGATAGAATCAACACATTCGCTGTAATAATCCATTTAGACTCAAGCTGTCGCTGCTGTCCATCACTATCATACTAGCTTTCCCTACGCAGAACACTCTTCTAGTAAAGGCAAACACGGAAGGGATTTTTCCTGTGGGAACGGATGACAAAGGGAAAAACAAGGAAAAGACTCGATGTTAGCTTTTCGCAATTGAGTTATACAAAAGCATTCCACTGAAATCTGAAATAGTCTTGTTCTTCGGCAGAAGATACTGAACAAGGCTTTATTTGTGGAGAGGTTGACACTATGAAGGGGATAAATGAAAGCAGGTATCGGGTTCGGAAATAGCCCTTCTTTCCTTTCTTTCTAACCTGTTCTGCTTTTGTTCTGCAATCGCTGGATGGGATGCTGTTCGGTACTGTAGATGCTATTCGGTTCCCGCGAATTAGAGCCTGGTACCTTTAGTATAGGGGTTATTGCCGATGAGCTGGGGCTGGGTATCAAACATGTCTCCTCGCCGCGGCGGATCGTGTTTTGTGCAGGGAACTGAACGAAAGCTTGGAGAAGTGAATTTGCAGAATGGGGCCCTTATTGTCAGTGAGACGATGGACAGAGGAGAGCTATGTGGGCGAACAGGAAGCTGTCAGATGAAATTTGAGCTTGTCATTGAAAATCCTCTCTCCTACACTATTGTCGGCTGGCAGTCCTGGTTACAAATGACAGCTCGAGCAGATTTCTCCAGAGTGGAGAAGTATCGCTCCCAGGAGCTGAGGCAGCAATGCCTGGCACGGTGTTCCCACCAGTCGCCTCTCACGATCCGGATGTTGGGAATACTTCTTTGGCCCCTTACAAACTTAGGAGAAGCGAGCATTTGCTTTAAAAGTACATACGTGTCGTGAATGGAATAAAATCCCAATGTTAGTGTTACAAAAGTCACTGCAGGGAGAACAAGAGCCGATCCAAAATATCACTGTAAAAGCGAAAGACAACGGGATTTCCCAAAGATACGTCTGCATCGGTGTGCTGGATTCCAACGCTGCCGGTCCCGTGCTTGGTTAAAACAGCTACGCTGCCAGACGAGCGGAGGATGTGGTCAAAGACGTATTGATTATTCAGCTGAATGCTACTGATGTATTTGAATGGAAGAAAAGAGTACACTTTGGGCACTAACTCTGCACCTGAAGTGCAGAGACTATTTTCTACCGAGCGTGATACCGGGCAGATACTGGAAGGGGGTGGGGGGTGGATTTTGAGAGAAGGTGCAGAATATGATGTGGACGTGCAGGCGCGGGAGGAAAGTCAGTTACTATTGGCATCCCATTGCAGTTCTTGTAAAGGTTGTGAATGGCAATGGCAATGTCCCAGCAGTGACGGTAAATTCCCTTTCTAATCCTATCGGGGAAGACACTGCAGCTGGGACGATGGTCGGTCTGCTCAGTGTCATAGACCGGGGATCCGAAGACAACGGGAAGATCAGCGGCCACATTCTGCAGAACGTACCGTTTCTGAGTAACGGCTCGTTACTGAGTGTCTGAAGCGCTAGCCTGGTGCTTTTATGGGGAATATGGCCGAGGATCTAGAACTGGATAATATCAGAAACCTGCCAGCTCGCAGGCTGCGGACTGTGTCAGGAAAGAGAATCTGTGGAGCTGAAAATGCAGAATGGAGGCGCTGATCGTCACTGTGAAAATGGACAGAGCAGAGCTGCGTGGGCAGACAGTAAGTTGTGCACTGAAATTTAAGATTGTGGTTGAAAATCTTGCAATGTAGTATGTGGAACTAGAAATCCTGGATGATTTCCCCACGTGGCTGAATCTGTTTTAGTGGGCAGTGTACTTCCTATAGTAGGGCTCAAGATCCTCTTTGGTCACATATGAGATTTGGGCAAATGCACACTTTGCTTTGAAAGTAGAGAATCGTGGCGGACATAATAAAGTGCCAATTTAAATACTGGAAGAGTCATTGGACAGGGAAAAAGGATCAACTCAGAATCGAATAACAGCAGCTAAACACAATGGGGCTCCCCAAAGATCTGGCACCCTCCATATGAGTATCACTGTGCTGGAGTCTAACAATAACGCCCCTGCATTTGATGGAAACAGCTACACTATCTGCCTAGTGGAGAATGTGGACAAAGGCATCCTGGTTATTGACTGAATGGCACCGATTTAAATGAAGGAGGAAATGGAAGGAGAGAGGAAATTGTTGGCAGCAACACGACAATCAATGTTCCGAAAATGTTTTCTATCGATCCTGATAACGGGGAGTTAGGGGTGGAAGGTGAAGTGAATTGTGGAGAATATAATGTGGGAGTGCAGGCGCGGGAGGGAAGTCAGTTAGCGTTGCACAGTTCTTGTAAATGTTGTGAATGGCAATGGCAATGTCCCAGCAGTGAGGGTAAATTCCCTTTCTAATCCTATCGGGGAAGACACTGCAGCTGGGACGATGGTCGGTCTGCTCAGCGTCATAGACCAGGGATCCGAGGACAACGGGAAGATCAGCGGCCACATTCTGCAGAACGTACCGTTTCAGCTGCTGTCCCTGCGGAAAACACATTCTCCTTGGTGACCAGCGGCGTCTTGGGCAGAGGGGCGGCCACCGACAACATCACTATAGTTGCCTGTGATTGCGGCTCCCCTCCCCTATGCCCTCTATAGCAGGGGAACCCTCCCAGTGCGCATTTCTGATGTAAGTTACATCACAAGGGGTGGCAGTCACCCCTTCCCCAGGCCAGGAGCCTGAGCCTCAGACTCTTTGGTGTCCCGCCTTGATCCAGGGCCTGGGCTAATTGACTGTTTGTTTCCCTGCCAGCCTGAGCACAGGCCTGGGCCCCCAGCTGCAAGTGGAGACTGCTTCGTTCCCCACGGTGGCTGAAGTATCATTAACGTAGTGAGGCAGAGTGGCCTCCTGAGGAGCGAGAGTGGGAGTGTCCCCGATTGAGCCACTACAATACATATAGTAATTGTAAAGTTCTTCTTTTAGGCTTGTAGCTGTGATGGAATAAACTGCTGTCTTAAGTCAAGTCTCTGGCTGCTTCCAAATCATTGAAAGGTCCTCAGTCCATGGGTTAGAATGCGCCCGTTAGTACAGTCCAGAGGCTTGGGCAGGATAGAGGCTGGAGCAGGATAGAGGCAAAATGGAGGGGTTTCCAGGGCCATTTATATCCTCTGCCATGTGGAGGGAAACCCATTGCTTCAAACAAAAACCTCAGCCCAGCTAGTAGAGAATCACAGGTGACCAGATAGTGTTTGGAGTCACATGGGCAAGTCACATGTTCATGCCCAGTTTCGCTCAGTCATTGCAGGAGGCCACTACCTATTTTCCAGAGAGCACATTTGCGGGACAGTCCACTCAATGTAGAGGGGTGTCTACTATGGTCCGTTGTGAGTTAAGTGTCCTTTTGACGAGCCACTCAATTTGAATAGTCCCTCCAAGATGTGCTGGCTAACTGCTTCATGAGCAAGCATTACCGCAGGAGCAAACATTTGAAATCCAGGTCTAGAGCCAATGTTCATAATTTCCAATACAAAAGGAATACATGATTACAGATAGCGGAATCACAATCTGTGACTCATAACCTTTTCATAGACATCTTACATGCCACATTTTAGACAAGATGTGTTGCAAATATATAACTGTGGTTGCAACAATGATCTACATGATCATATTTTAATCAGGTAAGGTCACACATGTGTTCTATATATAAATCTATAGTATTTACAGCTATATAATCTCTCTCCAGGTATCGCAGAGAGTCAGATCTACCACTCTAGGGGTATCTATCATTGCAGTGTGATTCCTTGAACATCAGTGCCCCTCAGTCCCTCCTTTTCTCTCCCTGTAGCAAATAATTGTTTAGTTTTAAGTGGGCTGTAATACTTTGCTCTAATTTTGGCTGTTGTGTTTAGTGTGTGGGTGCTGGGTGGTGCTGGTGGCCTGTGATACACAGGAGGTCACACTAGAAGACCTGGTTGCCCCCTCTGGCGTTTGACTCTGTGATTCTTTGCTTTTTGAATACTGCTAGTAGATGGATGAAATTAAAATCAAATGCTAACTGATAATTTTTAAAAACTATTGCCTTTTTGATAGAATCAACACATTCGCTGTAATAATCCATTTAGACTCAAGCTGTCGCTGCTGTCCATCACTATCATACTAGCTTTCCCTACGCAGAACACTCTTCTAGTAAAGGCAAACACGGAAGGGATTTTTCCTGTGGGAACGGATGACAAAGGGAAAAACAAGGAAAAGACTCGATGTTAGCTTTTCGCAATTGAGTTATACAAAAGCATTCCACTGAAATCTGAAATAGTCTTGTTCTTCGGCAGAAGATACTGAACAAGGCTTTATTTGTGGAGAGGTTGACACTATGAAGGGGATAAATGAAAGCAGGTATCGGGTTCGGAAATAGCCCTTCTTTCCTTTCTTTCTAACCTGTTCTGCTTTTGTTCTGCAATCGCTGGATGGGATGCTGTTCGGTACTGTAGATGCTATTCGGTTCCCGCGAATTAGAGCCTGGTACCTTTAGTATAGGGGTTATTGCCGATGAGCTGGGGCTGGGTATCAAACATGTCTCCTCGCCGCGGCGGATCGTGTTTTGTGCAGGGAACTGAACGAAAGCTTGGAGAAGTGAATTTGCAGAATGGGGCCCTTATTGTCAGTGAGACGATGGACAGAGGAGAGCTATGTGGGCGAACAGGAAGCTGTCAGATGAAATTTGAGCTTGTCATTGAAAATCCTCTCTCCTACACTATTGTCGGCTGGCAGTCCTGGTTACAAATGACAGCTCGAGCAGATTTCTCCAGAGTGGAGAAGTATCGCTCCCAGGAGCTGAGGCAGCAATGCCTGGCACGGTGTTCCCACCAGTCGCCTCTCACGATCCGGATGTTGGGAATACTTCTTTGGCCCCTTACAAACTTAGGAGAAGCGAGCATTTGCTTTAAAAGTACATACGTGTCGTGAATGGAATAAAATCCCAATGTTAGTGTTACAAAAGTCACTGCAGGGAGAACAAGAGCCGATCCAAAATATCACTGTAAAAGCGAAAGACAACGGGATTTCCCAAAGATACGTCTGCATCGGTGTGCTGGATTCCAACGCTGCCGGTCCCGTGCTTGGTTAAAACAGCTACGCTGCCAGACGAGCGGAGGATGTGGTCAAAGACGTATTGATTATTCAGCTGAATGCTACTGATGTATTTGAATGGAAGAAAAGAGTACACTTTGGGCACTAACTCTGCACCTGAAGTGCAGAGACTATTTTCTACCGAGCGTGATACCGGGCAGATACTGGAAGGGGGTGGGGGGTGGATTTTGAGAGAAGGTGCAGAATATGATGTGGAAGTGCAGGCGCGGGAGGAAAGTCAGTTACTATTGGCATCCCATTGCAGTTCTTGTAAAGGTTGTGAATGGCAATGGCAATGTCCCAGCAGTGACGGTAAATTCCCTTTCTAATCCTATCGGGGAAGACACTGCAGCTGGGACGATGGTCGGTCTGCTCAGTGTCATAGACCGGGGATCCGAAGACAACGGGAAGATCAGCGGCCACATTCTGCAGAACGTACCGTTTCTGAGTAACGGCTCGTTACTGAGTGTCTGAAGCGCTAGCCTGGTGCTTTTATGGGGAATATGGCCGAGGATCTAGAACTGGATAATATCAGAAACCTGCCAGCTCGCAGGCTGCGGACTGTGTCAGGAAAGAGAATCTGTGGAGCTGAAAATGCAGAATGGAGGCGCTGATCGTCACTGTGAAAATGGACAGAGCAGAGCTGCGTGGGCAGACAGTAAGTTGTGCACTGAAATTTAAGATTGTGGTTGAAAATCTTGCAATGTAGTATGTGGAACTAGAAATCCTGGATGATTTCCCCACGTGGCTGAATCTGTTTTAGTGGGCAGTGTACTTCCTATAGTAGGGCTCAAGATCCTCTTTGGTCACATATGAGATTTGGGCAAATGCACACTTTGCTTTGAAAGTAGAGAATCGTGGCGGACATAATAAAGTGCCAATTTAAATACTGGAAGAGTCATTGGACAGGGAAAAAGGATCAACTCAGAATCGAATAACAGCAGCTAAACACAATGGGGCTCCCCAAAGATCTGGCACCCTCCATATGAGTATCACTGTGCTGGAGTCTAACAATAACGCCCCTGCATTTGATGGAAACAGCTACACTATCTGCCTAGTGGAGAATGTGGACAAAGGCATCCTGGTTATTGACTGAATGGCACCGATTTAAATGAAGGAGGAAATGGAAGGAGAGAGGAAATTGTTGGCAGCAACACGACAATCAATGTTCCGAAAATGTTTTCTATCGATCCTGATAACGGGGAGTTAGGGGTGGAAGGTGAAGTGAATTGTGGAGAATATAATGTGGGAGTGCAGGCGCGGGAGGGAAGTCAGTTAGCGTTGCACAGTTCTTGTAAATGTTGTGAATGGCAATGGCAATGTCCCAGCAGTGAGGGTAAATTCCCTTTCTAATCCTATCGGGGAAGACACTGCAGCTGGGACGATGGTCGGTCTGCTCAGCGTCATAGACCAGGGATCCGAGGACAACGGGAAGATCAGCGGCCACATTCTGCAGAACGTACCGTTTCAGCTGCTGTCCCTGCGGAAAACACATTCTCCTTGGTGACCAGCGGCGTCTTGGGCAGAGGGGCGGCCACCGACAACATCACTATAGTTGCCTGTGATTGCGGCTCCCCTCCCCTATGCCCTCTATAGCAGGGGAACCCTCCCAGTGCGCATTTCTGATGTAAGTTACATCACAAGGGGTGGCAGTCACCCCTTCCCCAGGCCAGGAGCCTGAGCCTCAGACTCTTTGGTGTCCCGCCTTGATCCAGGGCCTGGGCTAATTGACTGTTTGTTTCCCTGCCAGCCTGAGCACAGGCCTGGGCCCCCAGCTGCAAGTGGAGACTGCTTCGTTCCCCACGGTGGCTGAAGTATCATTAACGTAGTGAGGCAGAGTGGCCTCCTGAGGAGCGAGAGTGGGAGTGTCCCCGATTGAGCCACTACAATACATATAGTAATTGTAAAGTTCTTCTTTTAGGCTTGTAGCTGTGATGGAATAAACTGCTGTCTTAAGTCAAGTCTCTGGCTGCTTCCAAATCATTGAAAGGTCCTCAGTCCATGGGTTAGAATGCGCCCGTTAGTATAGTCCAGAGGCTTGGGCAGGATAGAGGCTGGAGCAGGATAGAGGCAAAATGGAGGGGTTTCCAGGGCCATTTATATCCTCTGCCATGTGGAGGGAAACCCATTGCTTCAAACAAAAACCTCAGCCCAGCTAGTAGAGAATCACAGGTGACCAGATAGTGTTTGGAGTCACATGGGCAAGTCACATGTTCATGCCCAGTTTCGCTCAGTCATTGCAGGAGGCCACTACCTATTTTCCAGAGAGCACATTTGCGGGACAGTCCACTCAATGTAGAGGGGTGTCTACTATGGTCCGTTGTGAGTTAAGTGTCCTTTTGACGAGCCACTCAATTTGAATAGTCCCTCCAAGATGTGCTGGCTAACTGCTTCATGAGCAAGCATTACCGCAGGAGCAAACATTTGAAATCCAGGTCTAGAGCCAATGTTCATAATTTCCAATACAAAAGGAATACATGATTACAGATAGCGGAATCACAATCTGTGACTCATAACCTTTTCATAGACATCTTACATGCCACATTTTACACAAGATGTGTTGCAAATATATAACTGTGGTTGCAACAATGATCTACATGATCATATTTTAATCAGGTAAGGTCACACATGTGTTCTATATATAAATCTATAGTATTTACAGCTATATAATCTCTCTCCAGGTATCGCAGAGAGTCAGATCTACCACTCTAGGGGTATCTATCATTGCAGTGTGATTCCTTGAACATCAGTGCCCCTCAGTCCCTCCTATTCTCTCCCTGTAGCAAATAATTGTTTAGTTTTAAGTGGGCTGTAATACTTTGCTCTAATTTTGGCTGTTGTGTTTAGTGTGTGGGTGCTGGGTGGTGCTGGTGGCCTGTGATACACAGGAGGTCACACTAGAAGACCTGGTTGCCCCCTCTGGCGTTTGACTCTGTGATTCTTTGCTTTTTGAATACTGCTAGTAGATGGATGAAATTAAAATCAAATGCTAACTGATAATTTTTAAAAACTATTGCCTTTTTGATAGAATCAACACATTCGCTGTAATAATCCATTTAGACTCAAGCTGTGGCTGCTGTCCATCACTATCATACTAGCTTTCCCTACGCAGAACACTCTTCTAGTAAAGGCAAACACGGAAGGGATTTTTCCTGTGGGAACGGATGACAAAGGGAAAAACAAGGAAAAGACTCGATGTTAGCTTTTCGCAATTGAGTTATACAAAAGCATTCCACTGAAATCTGAAATAGTCTTGTTCTTCGGCAGAAGATACTGAACAAGGCTTTATTTGTGGAGAGGTTGACACTATGAAGGGGATAAATGAAAGCAGGTATCGGGTTCGGAAATAGCCCTTCTTTCCTTTCTTTCTAACCTGTTCTGCTTTTGTTCTGCAATCGCTGGATGGGATGCTGTTCGGTACTGTAGATGCTATTCGGTTCCCGCGAATTAGAGCCTGGTACCTTTAGTATAGGGGTTATTGCCGATGAGCTGGGGCTGGGTATCAAACATGTCTCCTCGCCGCGGCGGATCGTGTTTTGTGCAGGGAACTGAACGAAAGCTTGGAGAAGTGAATTTGCAGAATGGGGCCCTTATTGTCAGTGAGACGATGGACAGAGGAGAGCTATGTGGGCGAACAGGAAGCTGTCAGATGAAATTTGAGCTTGTCATTGAAAATCCTCTCTCCTACACTATTGTCGGCTGGCAGTCCTGGTTACAAATGACAGCTCGAGCAGATTTCTCCAGAGTGGAGAAGTATCGCTCCCAGGAGCTGAGGCAGCAATGCCTGGCACGGTGTTCCCACCAGTCGCCTCTCACGATCCGGATGTTGGGAATACTTCTTTGGCCCCTTACAAACTTAGGAGAAGCGAGCATTTGCTTTAAAAGTACATACGTGTCGTGAATGGAATAAAATCCCAATGTTAGTGTTACAAAAGTCACTGCAGGGAGAACAAGAGCCGATCCAAAATATCACTGTAAAAGCGAAAGACAACGGGATTTCCCAAAGATACGTCTGCATCGGTGTGCTGGATTCCAACGCTGCCGGTCCCGTGCTTGGTTAAAACAGCTACGCTGCCAGACGAGCGGAGGATGTGGTCAAAGACGTATTGATTATTCAGCTGAATGCTACTGATGTATTTGAATGGAAGAAAAGAGTACACTTTGGGCACTAACTCTGCACCTGAAGTGCAGAGACTATTTTCTACCGAGCGTGATACCGGGCAGATACTGGAAGGGGGTGGGGGGTGGATTTTGAGAGAAGGTGCAGAATATGATGTGGAAGTGCAGGCGCGGGAGGAAAGTCAGTTACTATTGGCATCCCATTGCAGTTCTTGTAAAGGTTGTGAATGGCAATGGCAATGTCCCAGCAGTGACGGTAAATTCCCTTTCTAATCCTATCGGGGAAGACACTGCAGCTGGGACGATGGTCGGTCTGCTCAGTGTCATAGACCGGGGATCCGAAGACAACGGGAAGATCAGCGGCCACATTCTGCAGAACGTACCGTTTCTGAGTAACGGCTCGTTACTGAGTGTCTGAAGCGCTAGCCTGGTGCTTTTATGGGGAATATGGCCGAGGATCTAGAACTGGATAATATCAGAAACCTGCCAGCTCGCAGGCTGCGGACTGTGTCAGGAAAGAGAATCTGTGGAGCTGAAAATGCAGAATGGAGGCGCTGATCGTCACTGTGAAAATGGACAGAGCAGAGCTGCGTGGGCAGACAGTAAGTTGTGCACTGAAATTTAAGATTGTGGTTGAAAATCTTGCAATGTAGTATGTGGAACTAGAAATCCTGGATGATTTCCCCACGTGGCTGAATCTGTTTTAGTGGGCAGTGTACTTCCTATAGTAGGGCTCAAGATCCTCTTTGGTCACATATGAGATTTGGGCAAATGCACACTTTGCTTTGAAAGTAGAGAATCGTGGCGGACATAATAAAGTGCCAATTTAAATACTGGAAGAGTCATTGGACAGGGAAAAAGGATCAACTCAGAATCGAATAACAGCAGCTAAACACAATGGGGCTCCCCAAAGATCTGGCACCCTCCATATGAGTATCACTGTGCTGGAGTCTAACAATAACGCCCCTGCATTTGATGGAAACAGCTACACTATCTGCCTAGTGGAGAATGTGGACAAAGGCATCCTGGTTATTGACTGAATGGCACCGATTTAAATGAAGGAGGAAATGGAAGGAGAGAGGAAATTGTTGGCAGCAACACGACAATCAATGTTCCGAAAATGTTTTCTATCGATCCTGATAACGGGGAGTTAGGGGTGGAAGGTGAAGTGAATTGTGGAGAATATAATGTGGGAGTGCAGGCGCGGGAGGGAAGTCAGTTAGCGTTGCACAGTTCTTGTAAATGTTGTGAATGGCAATGGCAATGTCCCAGCAGTGAGGGTAAATTCCCTTTCTAATCCTATCGGGGAAGACACTGCAGCTGGGACGATGGTCGGTCTGCTCAGCGTCATAGACCAGGGATCCGAGGACAACGGGAAGATCAGCGGCCACATTCTGCAGAACGTACCGTTTCAGCTGCTGTCCCTGCGGAAAACACATTCTCCTTGGTGACCAGCGGCGTCTTGGGCAGAGGGGCGGTCACCGACAACATCACTATAGTTGCCTGTGATTGCGGCTCCCCTCCCCTATGCCCTCTATAGCAGGGGAACCCTCCCAGTGCGCATTTCTGATGTAAGTTACATCACAAGGGGTGGCAGTCACCCCTTCCCCAGGCCAGGAGCCTGAGCCTCAGACTCTTTGGTGTCCCGCCTTGATCCAGGGCCTGGGCTAATTGACTGTTTGTTTCCCTGCCAGCCTGAGCACAGGCCTGGGCCCCCAGCTGCAAGTGGAGACTGCTTCGTTCCCCACGGTGGCTGAAGTATCATTAACGTAGTGAGGCAGAGTGGCCTCCTGAGGAGCGAGAGTGGGAGTGTCCCCGATTGAGCCACTACAATACATATAGTAATTGTAAAGTTCTTCTTTTAGGCTTGTAGCTGTGATGGAATAAACTGCTGTCTTAAGTCAAGTCTCTGGCTGCTTCCAAATCATTGAAAGGTCCTCAGTCCATGGGTTAGAATGCGCCCGTTAGTATAGTCCAGAGGCTTGGGCAGGATAGAGGCTGGAGCAGGATAGAGGCAAAATGGAGGGGTTTCCAGGGCCATTTATATCCTCTGCCATGTGGAGGGAAACCCATTGCTTCAAACAAAAACCTCAGCCCAGCTAGTAGAGAATCACAGGTGACCAGATAGTGTTTGGAGTCACATGGGCAAGTCACATGTTCATGCCCAGTTTCGCTCAGTCATTGCAGGAGGCCACTACCTATTTTCCAGAGAGCACATTTGCGGGACAGTCCACTCAATGTAGAGGGGTGTCTACTATGGTCCGTTGTGAGTTAAGTGTCCTTTTGACGAGCCACTCAATTTGAATAGTCCCTCCAAGATGTGCTGGCTAACTGCTTCATGAGCAAGCATTACCGCAGGAGCAAACATTTGAAATCCAGGTCTAGAGCCAATGTTCATAATTTCAAATACAAAAGTAATACATGATTACAGATAGCGGAATCACAATCTGTGACTCATAACCTTTTCATAGACATCTTACATGCCACATTTTACACAAGATGTGTTGCAAATATATAACTGTGGTTGCAACAATGATCTACATGATCATATTTTAATCAGGTAAGGTCACACATGTGTTCTATATATAAATCTATAGTATTTACAGCTATATAATCTCTCTCCAGGTATCGCAGAGAGTCAGATCTACCACTCTAGGGGTATCTATCATTGCAGTGTGATTCCTTGAACATCAGTGCCCCTCAGTCCCTCCTATTCTCTCCCTGTAGCAAATAATTGTTTAGTTTTAAGTGGGCTGTAATACTTTGCTCTAATTTTGGCTGTTGTGTTTAGTGTGTGGGTGCTGGGTGGTGCTGGTGGCCTGTGATACACAGGAGGTCACACTAGAAGACCTGGTTGCCCCCTCTGGCGTTTGACTCTGTGATTCTTTGCTTTTTGAATACTGCTAGTAGATGGATGAAATTAAAATCAAATGCTAACTGATAATTTTTAAAAACTATTGCCTTTTTGATAGAATCAACACATTCGCTGTAATAATCCATTTAGACTCAAGCTGTCGCTGCTGTCCATCACTATCATACTAGCTTTCCCTACGCAGAACACTCTTCTAGTAAAGGCAAACACGGAAGGGATTTTTCCTGTGGGAACGGATGACAAAGGGAAAAACAAGGAAAAGACTCGATGTTAGCTTTTCGCAATTGAGTTATACAAAAGCATTCCACTGAAATCTGAAATAGTCTTGTTCTTCGGCAGAAGATACTGAACAAGGCTTTATTTGTGGAGAGGTTGACACTATGAAGGGGATAAATGAAAGCAGGTATCGGGTTCGGAAATAGCCCTTCTTTCCTTTCTTTCTAACCTGTTCTGCTTTTGTTCTGCAATCGCTGGATGGGATGCTGTTCGGTACTGTAGATGCTATTCGGTTCCCGCGAATTAGAGCCTGGTACCTTTAGTATAGGGGTTATTGCCGATGAGCTGGGGCTGGGTATCAAACATGTCTCCTCGCCGCGGCGGATCGTGTTTTGTGCAGGGAACTGAACGAAAGCTTGGAGAAGTGAATTTGCAGAATGGGGCCCTTATTGTCAGTGAGACGATGGACAGAGGAGAGCTATGTGGGCGAACAGGAAGCTGTCAGATGAAATTTGAGCTTGTCATTGAAAATCCTCTCTCCTACACTATTGTCGGCTGGCAGTCCTGGTTACAAATGACAGCTCGAGCAGATTTCTCCAGAGTGGAGAAGTATCGCTCCCAGGAGCTGAGGCAGCAATGCCTGGCACGGTGTTCCCACCAGTCGCCTCTCACGATCCGGATGTTGGGAATACTTCTTTGGCCCCTTACAAACTTAGGAGAAGCGAGCATTTGCTTTAAAAGTACATACGTGTCGTGAATGGAATAAAATCCCAATGTTAGTGTTACAAAAGTCACTGCAGGGAGAACAAGAGCCGATCCAAAATATCACTGTAAAAGCGAAAGACAACGGGATTTCCCAAAGATACGTCTGCATCGGTGTGCTGGATTCCAACGCTGCCGGTCCCGTGCTTGGTTAAAACAGCTACGCTGCCAGACGAGCGGAGGATGTGGTCAAAGACGTATTGATTATTCAGCTGAATGCTACTGATGTATTTGAATGGAAGAAAAGAGTACACTTTGGGCACTAACTCTGCACCTGAAGTGCAGAGACTATTTTCTACCGAGCGTGATACCGGGCAGATACTGGAAGGGGGTGGGGGGTGGATTTTGAGAGAAGGTGCAGAATATGATGTGGACGTGCAGGCGCGGGAGGAAAGTCAGTTACTATTGGCATCCCATTGCAGTTCTTGTAAAGGTTGTGAATGGCAATGGCAATGTCCCAGCAGTGACGGTAAATTCCCTTTCTAATCCTATCGGGGAAGACACTGCAGCTGGGACGATGGTCGGTCTGCTCAGTGTCATAGACCGGGGATCCGAAGACAACGGGAAGATCAGCGGCCACATTCTGCAGAACGTACCGTTTCTGAGTAACGGCTCGTTACTGAGTGTCTGAAGCGCTAGCCTGGTGCTTTTATGGGGAATATGGCCGAGGATCTAGAACTGGATAATATCAGAAACCTGCCAGCTCGCAGGCTGCGGACTGTGTCAGGAAAGAGAATCTGTGGAGCTGAAAATGCAGAATGGAGGCGCTGATCGTCACTGTGAAAATGGACAGAGCAGAGCTGCGTGGGCAGACAGTAAGTTGTGCACTGAAATTTAAGATTGTGGTTGAAAATCTTGCAATGTAGTATGTGGAACTAGAAATCCTGGATGATTTCCCCACGTGGCTGAATCTGTTTTAGTGGGCAGTGTACTTCCTATAGTAGGGCTCAAGATCCTCTTTGGTCACATATGAGATTTGGGCAAATGCACACTTTGCTTTGAAAGTAGAGAATCGTGGCGGACATAATAAAGTGCCAATTTAAATACTGGAAGAGTCATTGGACAGGGAAAAAGGATCAACTCAGAATCGAATAACAGCAGCTAAACACAATGGGGCTCCCCAAAGATCTGGCACCCTCCATATGAGTATCACTGTGCTGGAGTCTAACAATAACGCCCCTGCATTTGATGGAAACAGCTACACTATCTGCCAAGTGGAGAATGTGGACAAAGGCATCCTGGTTATTGACTGAATGGCACCGATTTAAATGAAGGAGGAAATGGAAGGAGAGAGGAAATTGTTGGCAGCAACACGACAATCAATGTTCCGAAAATGTTTTCTATCGATCCTGATAACGGGGAGTTAGGGGTGGAAGGTGAAGTGAATTGTGGAGAATATAATGTGGGAGTGCAGGCGCGGGAGGGAAGTCAGTTAGCGTTGCACAGTTCTTGTAAATGTTGTGAATGGCAATGGCAATGTCCCAGCAGCGAGGGTAAATTCCCTTTCTAATCCTATCGGGGAAGACACTGCAGCTGGGACGATGGTCGGTCTGCTCAGCGTCATAGACCAGGGATCCGAGGACAACGGGAAGATCAGCGGCCACATTCTGCAGAACGTACCGTTTCAGCTGCTGTCCCTGCGGAAAACACATTCTCCTTGGTGACCAGCGGCGTCTTGGGCAGAGGGGCGGCCACCGACAACATCACTATAGTTGCCTGTGATTGCGGCTCCCCTCCCCTATGCCCTCTATAGCAGGGGAAGCCTCCCAGTGCGCATTTCTGATGTAAGTTACATCACAAGGGGTGGCAGTCACCCCTTCCCCAGGCCAGGAGCCTGAGCCTCAGACTCTTTGGTGTCCCGCCTTGATCCAGGGCCTGGGCTAATTGACTGTTTGTTTCCCTGCCAGCCTGAGCACAGGCCTGGGCCCCCAGCTGCAAGTGGAGACTGCTTCGTTCCCCACGGTGGCTGAAGTATCATTAACGTAGTGAGGCAGAGTGGCCTCCTGAGGAGCGAGAGTGGGAGTGTCCCCGATTGAGCCACTACAATACATATAGTAATTGTAAAGTTCTTCTTTTAGGCTTGTAGCTGTGATGGAATAAACTGCTGTCTTAAGTCAAGTCTCTGGCTGCTTCCAAATCATTGAAAGGTCCTCAGTCCATGGGTTAGAATGCGCCCATTAGTATAGTCCAGAGGCTTGGGCAGGATAGAGGCTGGAGCAGGATAGAGGCAAAATGGAGGGGTTTCCAGGGCCATTTATATCCTCTGCCATGTGGAGGGAAACCCATTGCTTCAAACAAAAACCTCAGCCCAGCTAGTAGAGAATCACAGGTGACCAGATAGTGTTTGGAGTCACATGGGCAAGTCACATGTTCATGCCCAGTTTCGCTCAGTCATTGCAGGAGGCCACTACCTATTTTCCAGAGAGCACATTTGCGGGACAGTCCACTCAATGTAGAGGGGTGTCTACTATGGTCCGTTGTGAGTTAAGTGTCCTTTTGACGAGCCACTCAATTTGAATAGTCCCTCCAAGATGTGCTGGCTAACTGCTTCATGAGCAAGCATTACCGCAGGAGCAAACATTTGAAATCCAGGTCTAGAGCCAATGTTCATAATTTCCAATACAAAAGGAATACATGATTACAGATAGCGGAATCACAATCTGTGACTCATAACCTTTTCATAGACATCTTACATGCCACATTTTACACAAGATGTGTTGCAAATATATAACTGTGGTTGCAACAATGATCTACATGATCATATTTTAATCAGGTAAGGTCACACATGTGTTCTATATATAAATCTATAGTATTTACAGCTATATAATCTCTCTCCAGGTATCGCAGAGAGTCAGATCTACCACTCTAGGGGTATCTATCATTGCAGTGTGATTCCTTGAACATCAGTGCCCCTCAGTCCCTCCTATTCTCTCCCTGTAGCAAATAATTGTTTAGTTTTAAGTGGGCTGTAATACTTTGCTCTAATTTTGGCTGTTGTGTTTAGTGTGTGGGTGCTGGGTGGTGCTGGTGGCCTGTGATACACAGGAGGTCACACTAGAAGACCTGGTTGCCCCCTCTGGCGTTTGACTCTGTGATTCTTTGCTTTTTGAATACTGCTAGTAGATGGATGAAATTAAAATCAAATGCTAACTGATAATTTTTAAAAACTATTGCCTTTTTGATAGAATCAACACATTCGCTGTAATAATCCATTTAGACTCAAGCTGTCGCTGCTGTCCATCACTATCATACTAGCTTTCCCTACGCAGAACACTCTTCTAGTAAAGGCAAACACGGAAGGGATTTTTCCTGTGGGAACGGATGACAAAGGGAAAAACAAGGAAAAGACTCGATGTTAGCTTTTCGCAATTGAGTTATACAAAAGCATTCCACTGAAATCTGAAATAGTCTTGTTCTTCGGCAGAAGATACTGAACAAGGCTTTATTTGTGGAGAGGTTGACACTATGAAGGGGATAAATGAAAGCAGGTATCGGGTTCGGAAATAGCCCTTCTTTCCTTTCTTTCTAACCTGTTCTGCTTTTGTTCTGCAATCGCTGGATGGGATGCTGTTCGGTACTGTAGATGCTATTCGGTTCCCGCGAATTAGAGCCTGGTACCTTTAGTATAGGGGTTATTGCCGATGAGCTGGGGCTGGGTATCAAACATGTCTCCTCGCCGCAGCGGATCGTGTTTTGTGCAGGGAACTGAACGAAAGCTTGGAGAAGTGAATTTGCAGAATGGGGCCCTTATTGTCAGTGAGACGATGGACAGAGGAGAGCTATGTGGGCGAACAGGAAGCTGTCAGATGAAATTTGAGCTTGTCATTGAAAATCCTCTCTCCTACACTATTGTCGGCTGGCAGTCCTGGTTACAAATGACAGCTCGAGCAGATTTCTCCAGAGTGGAGAAGTATCGCTCCCAGGAGCTGAGGCAGCAATGCCTGGCACGGTGTTCCCACCAGTCGCCTCTCACGATCCGGATGTTGGGAATACTTCTTTGGCCCCTTACAAACTTAGGAGAAGCGAGCATTTGCTTTAAAAGTACATACGTGTCGTGAATGGAATAAAATCCCAATGTTAGTGTTACAAAAGTCACTGCAGGGAGAACAAGAGCCGATCCAAAATATCACTGTAAAAGCGAAAGACAACGGGATTTCCCAAAGATACGTCTGCATCGGTGTGCTGGATTCCAACGCTGCCGGTCCCGTGCTTGGTTAAAACAGCTACGCTGCCAGACGAGCGGAGGATGTGGTCAAAGACGTATTGATTATTCAGCTGAATGCTACTGATGTATTTGAATGGAAGAAAAGAGTACACTTTGGGCACTAACTCTGCACCTGAAGTGCAGAGACTATTTTCTACCGAGCGTGATACCGGGCAGATACTGGAAGGGGGTGGGGGGTGGATTTTGAGAGAAGGTGCAGAATATGATGTGGAAGTGCAGGCGCGGGAGGAAAGTCAGTTACTATTGGCATCCCATTGCAGTTCTTGTAAAGGTTGTGAATGGCAATGGCAATGTCCCAGCAGTGACGGTAAATTCCCTTTCTAATCCTATCGGGGAAGACACTGCAGCTGGGACGATGGTCGGTCTGCTCAGTGTCATAGACCGGGGATCCGAAGACAACGGGAAGATCAGCGGCCACATTCTGCAGAACGTACCGTTTCTGAGTAACGGCTCGTTACTGAGTGTCTGAAGCGCTAGCCTGGTGCTTTTATGGGGAATATGGCCGAGGATCTAGAACTGGATAATATCAGAAACCTGCCAGCTCGCAGGCTGCGGACTGTGTCAGGAAAGAGAATCTGTGGAGCTGAAAATGCAGAATGGAGGCGCTGATCGTCACTGTGAAAATGGACAGAGCAGAGCTGCGTGGGCAGACAGTAAGTTGTGCACTGAAATTTAAGATTGTGGTTGAAAATCTTGCAATGTAGTATGTGGAACTAGAAATCCTGGATGATTTCCCCACGTGGCTGAATCTGTTTTAGTGGGCAGTGTACTTCCTATAGTAGGGCTCAAGATCCTCTTTGGTCACATATGAGATTTGGGCAAATGCACACTTTGCTTTGAAAGTAGAGAATCGTGGCGGACATAATAAAGTGCCAATTTAAATACTGGAAGAGTCATTGGACAGGGAAAAAGGATCAACTCAGAATCGAATAACAGCAGCTAAACACAATGGGGCTCCCCAAAGATCTGGCACCCTCCATATGAGTATCACTGTGCTGGAGTCTAACAATAACGCCCCTGCATTTGATGGAAACAGCTACACTATCTGCCTAGTGGAGAATGTGGACAAAGGCATCCTGGTTATTGACTGAATGGCACCGATTTAAATGAAGGAGGAAATGGAAGGAGAGAGGAAATTGTTGGCAGCAACACGACAATCAATGTTCCGAAAATGTTTTCTATCGATCCTGATAACGGGGAGTTAGGGGTGGAAGGTGAAGTGAATTGTGGAGAATATAATGTGGGAGTGCAGGCGCGGGAGGGAAGTCAGTTAGCGTTGCACAGTTCTTGTAAATGTTGTGAATGGCAATGGCAATGTCCCAGCAGTGAGGGTAAATTCCCTTTCTAATCCTATCGGGGAAGACACTGCAGCTGGGACGATGGTCGGTCTGCTCAGCGTCATAGACCAGGGATCCGAGGACAACGGGAAGATCAGCGGCCACATTCTGCAGAACGTACCGTTTCAGCTGCTGTCCCTGCGGAAAACACATTCTCCTTGGTGACCAGCGGCGTCTTGGGCAGAGGGGCGGCCACCGACAACATCACTATAGTTGCCTGTGATTGCGGCTCCCCTCCCCTATGCCCTCTATAGCAGGGGAAGCCTCCCAGTGCGCATTTCTGATGTAAGTTACATCACAAGGGGTGGCAGTCACCCCTTCCCCAGGCCAGGAGCCTGAGCCTCAGACTCTTTGGTGTCCCGCCTTGATCCAGGGCCTGGGCTAATTGACTGTTTGTTTCCCTGCCAGCCTGAGCACAGGCCTGGGCCCCCAGCTGCAAGTGGAGACTGCTTCGTTCCCCACGGTGGCTGAAGTATCATTAACGTAGTGAGGCAGAGTGGCCTCCTGAGGAGCGAGAGTGGGAGTGTCCCCGATTGAGCCACTACAATACATATAGTAATTGTAAAGTTCTTCTTTTAGGCTTGTAGCTGTGATGGAATAAACTGCTGTCTTAAGTCAAGTCTCTGGCTGCTTCCAAATCATTGAAAGGTCCTCAGTCCATGGGTTAGAATGCGCCCGTTAGTACAGTCCAGAGGCTTGGGCAGGATAGAGGCTGGAGCAGGATAGAGGCAAAATGGAGGGGTTTCCAGGGCCATTTATATCCTCTGCCATGTGGAGGGAAACCCATTGCTTCAAACAAAAACCTCAGCCCAGCTAGTAGAGAATCACAGGTGACCAGATAGTGTTTGGAGTCACATGGGCAAGTCACATGTTCATGCCCAGTTTCGCTCAGTCATTGCAGGAGGCCACTACCTATTTTCCAGAGAGCACATTTGCGGGACAGTCCACTCAATGTAGAGGGGTGTCTACTATGGTCCGTTGTGAGTTAAGTGTCCTTTTGACGAGCCACTCAATTTGAATAGTCCCTCCAAGATGTGCTGGCTAACTGCTTCATGAGCAAGCATTACCGCAGGAGCAAACATTTGAAATCCAGGTCTAGAGCCAATGTTCATAATTTCCAATACAAAAGGAATACATGATTACAGATAGCGGAATCACAATCTGTGACTCATAACCTTTTCATAGACATCTTACATGCCACATTTTAGACAAGATGTGTTGCAAATATATAACTGTGGTTGCAACAATGATCTACATGATCATATTTTAATCAGGTAAGGTCACACATGTGTTCTATATATAAATCTATAGTATTTACAGCTATATAATCTCTCTCCAGGTATCGCAGAGAGTCAGATCTACCACTCTAGGGGTATCTATCATTGCAGTGTGATTCCTTGAACATCAGTGCCCCTCAGTCCCTCCTATTCTCTCCCTGTAGCAAATAATTGTTTAGTTTTAAGTGGGCTGTAATACTTTGCTCTAATTTTGGCTGTTGTGTTTAGTGTGTGGGTGCTGGGTGGTGCTGGTGGCCTGTGATACACAGGAGGTCACACTAGAAGACCTGGTTGCCCCCTCTGGCGTTTGACTCTGTGATTCTTTGCTTTTTGAATACTGCTAGTAGATGGATGAAATTAAAATCAAATGCTAACTGATAATTTTTAAAAACTATTGCCTTTTTGATAGAATCAACACATTCGCTGTAATAATCCATTTAGACTCAAGCTGTCGCTGCTGTCCATCACTATCATACTAGCTTTCCCTACGCAGAACACTCTTCTAGTAAAGGCAAACACGGAAGGGATTTTTCCTGTGGGAACGGATGACAAAGGGAAAAACAAGGAAAAGACTCGATGTTAGCTTTTCGCAATTGAGTTATACAAAAGCATTCCACTGAAATCTGAAATAGTCTTGTTCTTCGGCAGAAGATACTGAACAAGGCTTTATTTGTGGAGAGGTTGACACTATGAAGGGGATAAATGAAAGCAGGTATCGGGTTCGGAAATAGCCCTTCTTTCCTTTCTTTCTAACCTGTTCTGCTTTTGTTCTGCAATCGCTGGATGGGATGCTGTTCGGTACTGTAGATGCTATTCGGTTCCCGCGAATTAGAGCCTGGTACCTTTAGTATAGGGGTTATTGCCGATGAGCTGGGGCTGGGTATCAAACATGTCTCCTCGCCGCGGCGGATCGTGTTTTGTGCAGGGAACTGAACGAAAGCTTGGAGAAGTGAATTTGCAGAATGGGGCCCTTATTGTCAGTGAGACGATGGACAGAGGAGAGCTATGTGGGCGAACAGGAAGCTGTCAGATGAAATTTGAGCTTGTCATTGAAAATCCTCTCTCCTACACTATTGTCGGCTGGCAGTCCTGGTTACAAATGACAGCTCGAGCAGATTTCTCCAGAGTGGAGAAGTATCGCTCCCAGGAGCTGAGGCAGCAATGCCTGGCACGGTGTTCCCACCAGTCGCCTCTCACGATCCGGATGTTGGGAATACTTCTTTGGCCCCTTACAAACTTAGGAGAAGCGAGCATTTGCTTTAAAAGTACATACGTGTCGTGAATGGAATAAAATCCCAATGTTAGTGTTACAAAAGTCACTGCAGGGAGAACAAGAGCCGATCCAAAATATCACTGTAAAAGCGAAAGACAACGGGATTTCCCAAAGATACGTCTGCATCGGTGTGCTGGATTCCAACGCTGCCGGTCCCGTGCTTGGTTAAAACAGCTACGCTGCCAGACGAGCGGAGGATGTGGTCAAAGACGTATTGATTATTCAGCTGAATGCTACTGATGTATTTGAATGGAAGAAAAGAGTACACTTTGGGCACTAACTCTGCACCTGAAGTGCAGAGACTATTTTCTACCGAGCGTGATACCGGGCAGATACTGGAAGGGGGTGGGGGGTGGATTTTGAGAGAAGGTGCAGAATATGATGTGGACGTGCAGGCGCGGGAGGAAAGTCAGTTACTATTGGCATCCCATTGCAGTTCTTGTAAAGGTTGTGAATGGCAATGGCAATGTCCCAGCAGTGACGGTAAATTCCCTTTCTAATCCTATCGGGGAAGACACTGCAGCTGGGACGATGGTCGGTCTGCTCAGTGTCATAGACCGGGGATCCGAAGACAACGGGAAGATCAGCGGCCACATTCTGCAGAACGTACCGTTTCTGAGTAACGGCTCGTTACTGAGTGTCTGAAGCGCTAGCCTGGTGCTTTTATGGGGAATATGGCCGAGGATCTAGAACTGGATAATATCAGAAACCTGCCAGCTCGCAGGCTGCGGACTGTGTCAGGAAAGAGAATCTGTGGAGCTGAAAATGCAGAATGGAGGCGCTGATCGTCACTGTGAAAATGGACAGAGCAGAGCTGCGTGGGCAGGCAGTAAGTTGTGCACTGAAATTTAAGATTGTGGTTGAAAATCTTGCAATGTAGTATGTGGAACTAGAAATCCTGGATGATTTCCCCACGTGGCTGAATCTGTTTTAGTGGGCAGTGTACTTCCTATAGTAGGGCTCAAGATCCTCTTTGGTCACATATGAGATTTGGGCAAATGCACACTTTGCTTTGAAAGTAGAGAATCGTGGCGGACATAATAAAGTGCCAATTTAAATACTGGAAGAGTCATTGGACAGGGAAAAAGGATCAACTCAGAATCGAATAACAGCAGCTAAACACAATGGGGCTCCCCAAAGATCTGGCACCCTCCATATGAGTATCACTGTGCTGGAGTCTAACAATAACGCCCCTGCATTTGATGGAAACAGCTACACTATCTGCCTAGTGGAGAATGTGGACAAAGGCATCCTGGTTATTGACTGAATGGCACCGATTTAAATGAAGGAGGAAATGGAAGGAGAGAGGAAATTGTTGGCAGCAACACGACAATCAATGTTCCGAAAATGTTTTCTATCGATCCTGATAACGGGGAGTTAGGGGTGGAAGGTGAAGTGAATTGTGGAGAATATAATGTGGGAGTGCAGGCGCGGGAGGGAAGTCAGTTAGCGTTGCACAGTTCTTGTAAATGTTGTGAATGGCAATGGCAATGTCCCAGCAGTGAGGGTAAATTCCCTTTCTAATCCTATCGGGGAAGACACTGCAGCTGGGACGATGGTCGGTCTGCTCAGCGTCATAGACCAGGGATCCGAGGACAACGGGAAGATCAGCGGCCACATTCTGCAGAACGTACCGTTTCAGCTGCTGTCCCTGCGGAAAACACATTCTCCTTGGTGACCAGCGGCGTCTTGGGCAGAGGGGCGGCCACCGACAACATCACTATAGTTGCCTGTGATTGCGGCTCCCCTCCCCTATGCCCTCTATAGCAGGGGAAGCCTCCCAGTGCGCATTTCTGATGTAAGTTACATCACAAGGGGTGGCAGTCACCCCTTCCCCAGGCCAGGAGCCTGAGCCTCAGACTCTTTGGTGTCCCGCCTTGATCCAGGGCCTGGGCTAATTGACTGTTTGTTTCCCTGCCAGCCTGAGCACAGGCCTGGGCCCCCAGCTGCAAGTGGAGACTGCTTCGTTCCCCACGGTGGCTGAAGTATCATTAACGTAGTGAGGCAGAGTGGCCTCCTGAGGAGCGAGAGTGGGAGTGTCCCCGATTGAGCCACTACAATACATATAGTAATTGTAAAGTTCTTCTTTTAGGCTTGTAGCTGTGATGGAATAAACTGCTGTCTTAAGTCAAGTCTCTGGCTGCTTCCAAATCATTGAAAGGTCCTCAGTCCATGGGTTAGAATGCGCCCGTTAGTATAGTCCAGAGGCTTGGGCAGGATAGAGGCTGGAGCAGGATAGAGGCAAAATGGAGGGGTTTCCAGGGCCATTTATATCCTCTGCCATGTGGAGGGAAACCCATTGCTTCAAACAAAAACCTCAGCCCAGCTAGTAGAGAATCACAGGTGACCAGATAGTGTTTGGAGTCACATGGGCAAGTCACATGTTCATGCCCAGTTTCGCTCAGTCATTGCAGGAGGCCACTACCTATTTTCCAGAGAGCACATTTGCGGGACAGTCCACTCAATGTAGAGGGGTGTCTACTATGGTCCGTTGTGAGTTAAGTGTCCTTTTGACGAGCCACTCAATTTGAATAGTCCCTCCAAGATGTGCTGGCTAACTGCTTCATGAGCAAGCATTACCGCAGGAGCAAACATTTGAAATCCAGGTCTAGAGCCAATGTTCATAATTTCCAATACAAAAGGAATACATGATTACAGATAGCGGAATCACAATCTGTGACTCATAACCTTTTCATAGACATCTTACATGCCACATTTTACACAAGATGTGTTGCAAATATATAACTGTGGTTGCAACAATGATCTACATGATCATATTTTAATCAGGTAAGGTCACACATGTGTTCTATATATAAATCTATAGTATTTACAGCTATATAATCTCTCTCCAGGTATCGCAGAGAGTCAGATCTACCACTCTAGGGGTATCTATCATTGCAGTGTGATTCCTTGAACATCAGTGCCCCTCAGTCCCTCCTATTCTCTCCCTGTAGCAAATAATTGTTTAGTTTTAAGTGGGCTGTAATACTTTGCTCTAATTTTGGCTGTTGTGTTTAGTGTGTGGGTGCTGGGTGGTGCTGGTGGCCTGTGATACACAGGAGGTCACACTAGAAGACCTGGTTGCCCCCTCTGGCGTTTGACTCTGTGATTCTTTGCTTTTTGAATACTGCTAGTAGATGGATGAAATTAAAATCAAATGCTAACTGATAATTTTTAAAAACTATTGCCTTTTTGATAGAATCAACACATTCGCTGTAATAATCCATTTAGACTCAAGCTGTCGCTGCTGTCCATCACTATCATACTAGCTTTCCCTACGCAGAACACTCTTCTAGTAAAGGCAAACACGGAAGGGATTTTTCCTGTGGGAACGGATGACAAAGGGAAAAACAAGGAAAAGACTCGATGTTAGCTTTTCGCAATTGAGTTATACAAAAGCATTCCACTGAAATCTGAAATAGTCTTGTTCTTCGGCAGAAGATACTGAACAAGGCTTTATTTGTGGAGAGGTTGACACTATGAAGGGGATAAATGAAAGCAGGTATCGGGTTCGGAAATAGCCCTTCTTTCCTTTCTTTCTAACCTGTTCTGCTTTTGTTCTGCAATCGCTGGATGGGATGCTGTTCGGTACTGTAGATGCTATTCGGTTCCCGCGAATTAGAGCCTGGTACCTTTAGTATAGGGGTTATTGCCGATGAGCTGGGGCTGGGTATCAAACATGTCTCCTCGCCGCAGCGGATCGTGTTTTGTGCAGGGAACTGAACGAAAGCTTGGAGAAGTGAATTTGCAGAATGGGGCCCTTATTGTCAGTGAGACGATGGACAGAGGAGAGCTATGTGGGCGAACAGGAAGCTGTCAGATGAAATTTGAGCTTGTCATTGAAAATCCTCTCTCCTACACTATTGTCGGCTGGCAGTCCTGGTTACAAATGACAGCTCGAGCAGATTTCTCCAGAGTGGAGAAGTATCGCTCCCAGGAGCTGAGGCAGCAATGCCTGGCACGGTGTTCCCACCAGTCGCCTCTCACGATCCGGATGTTGGGAATACTTCTTTGGCCCCTTACAAACTTAGGAGAAGCGAGCATTTGCTTTAAAAGTACATACGTGTCGTGAATGGAATAAAATCCCAATGTTAGTGTTACAAAAGTCACTGCAGGGAGAACAAGAGCCGATCCAAAATATCACTGTAAAAGCGAAAGACAACGGGATTTCCCAAAGATACGTCTGCATCGGTGTGCTGGATTGCAACGCTGCCGGTCCCGTGCTTGGTTAAAACAGCTACGCTGCCAGACGAGCGGAGGATGTGGTCAAAGACGTATTGATTATTCAGCTGAATGCTACTGATGTATTTGAATGGAAGAAAAGAGTACACTTTGGGCACTAACTCTGCACCTGAAGTGCAGAGACTATTTTCTACCGAGCGTGATACCGGGCAGATACTGGAAGGGGGTGGGGGGTGGATTTTGAGAGAAGGTGCAGAATATGATGTGGAAGTGCAGGCGCGGGAGGAAAGTCAGTTACTATTGGCATCCCATTGCAGTTCTTGTAAAGGTTGTGAATGGCAATGGCAATGTCCCAGCAGTGACGGTAAATTCCCTTTCTAATCCTATCGGGGAAGACACTGCAGCTGGGACGATGGTCGGTCTGCTCAGTGTCATAGACTGGGGATCCGAAGACAACGGGAAGATCAGCGGCCACATTCTGCAGAACGTACCGTTTCTGAGTAACGGCTCGTTACTGAGTGTCTGAAGCGCTAGCCTGGTGCTTTTATGGGGAATATGGCCGAGGATCTAGAACTGGATAATATCAGAAACCTGCCAGCTCGCAGGCTGCGGACTGTGTCAGGAAAGAGAATCTGTGGAGCTGAAAATGCAGAATGGAGGCGCTGATCGTCACTGTGAAAATGGACAGAGCAGAGCTGCGTGGGCAGACAGTAAGTTGTGCACTGAAATTTAAGATTGTGGTTGAAAATCTTGCAATGTAGTATGTGGAACTAGAAATCCTGGATGATTTCCCCACGTGGCTGAATCTGTTTTAGTGGGCAGTGTACTTCCTATAGTAGGGCTCAAGATCCTCTTTGGTCACATATGAGATTTGGGCAAATGCACACTTTGCTTTGAAAGTAGAGAATCGTGGCGGACATAATAAAGTGCCAATTTAAATACTGGAAGAGTCATTGGACAGGGAAAAAGGATCAACTCAGAATCGAATAACAGCAGCTAAACACAATGGGGCTCCCCAAAGATCTGGCACCCTCCATATGAGTATCACTGTGCTGGAGTCTAACAATAACGCCCCTGCATTTGATGGAAACAGCTACACTATCTGCCTAGTGGAGAATGTGGACAAAGGCATCCTGGTTATTGACTGAATGGCACCGATTTAAATGAAGGAGGAAATGGAAGGAGAGAGGAAATTGTTGGCAGCAACACGACAATCAATGTTCCGAAAATGTTTTCTATCGATCCTGATAACGGGGAGTTAGGGGTGGAAGGTGAAGTGAATTGTGGAGAATATAATGTGGGAGTGCAGGCGCGGGAGGGAAGTCAGTTAGCGTTGCACAGTTCTTGTAAATGTTGTGAATGGCAATGGCAATGTCCCAGCAGTGAGGGTAAATTCCCTTTCTAATCCTATCGGGGAAGACACTGCAGCTGGGACGATGGTCGGTCTGCTCAGCGTCATAGACCAGGGATCCGAGGACAACGGGAAGATCAGCGGCCACATTCTGCAGAACGTACCGTTTCAGCTGCTGTCCCTGCGGAAAACACATTCTCCTTGGTGACCAGCGGCGTCTTGGGCAGAGGGGCGGCCACCGACAACATCACTATAGTTGCCTGTGATTGCGGCTCCCCTCCCCTATGCCCTCTATAGCAGGGGAAGCCTCCCAGTGCGCATTTCTGATGTAAGTTACATCACAAGGGGTGGCAGTCACCCCTTCCCCAGGCCAGGAGCCTGAGCCTCAGACTCTTTGGTGTCCCGCCTTGATCCAGGGCCTGGGCTAATTGACTGTTTGTTTCCCTGCCAGCCTGAGCACAGGCCTGGGCCCCCAGCTGCAAGTGGAGACTGCTTCGTTCCCCACGGTGGCTGAAGTATCATTAACGTAGTGAGGCAGAGTGGCCTCCTGAGGAGCGAGAGTGGGAGTGTCCCCGATTGAGCCACTACAATACATATAGTAATTGTAAAGTTCTTCTTTTAGGCTTGTAGCTGTGATGGAATAAACTGCTGTCTTAAGTCAAGTCTCTGGCTGCTTCCAAATCATTGAAAGGTCCTCAGTCCATGGGTTAGAATGCGCCCGTTAGTATAGTCCAGAGGCTTGGGCAGGATAGAGGCTGGAGCAGGATAGAGGCAAAATGGAGGGGTTTCCAGGGCCATTTATATCCTCTGCCATGTGGAGGGAAACCCATTGCTTCAAACAAAAACCTCAGCCCAGCTAGTAGAGAATCACAGGTGACCAGATAGTGTTTGGAGTCACATGGGCAAGTCACATGTTCATGCCCAGTTTCGCTCAGTCATTGCAGGAGGCCACTACCTATTTTCCAGAGAGCACATTTGCGGGACAGTCCACTCAATGTAGAGGGGTGTCTACTATGGTCCGTTGTGAGTTAAGTGTCCTTTTGACGAGCCACTCAATTTGAATAGTCCCTCCAAGATGTGCTGGCTAACTGCTTCATGAGCAAGCATTACCGCAGGAGCAAACATTTGAAATCCAGGTCTAGAGCCAATGTTCATAATTTCCAATACAAAAGGAATACATGATTACAGATAGCGGAATCACAATCTGTGACTCATAACCTTTTCATAGACATCTTACATGCCACATTTTACACAAGATGTGTTGCAAATATATAACTGTGGTTGCAACAATGATCTACATGATCATATTTTAATCAGGTAAGGTCACACATGTGTTCTATATATAAATCTATAGTATTTACAGCTATATAATCTCTCTCCAGGTATCGCAGAGAGTCAGATCTACCACTCTAGGGGTATCTATCATTGCAGTGTGATTCCTTGAACATCAGTGCCCCTCAGTCCCTCCTATTCTCTCCCTGTAGCAAATAATTGTTTAGTTTTAAGTGGGTTGTAATACTTTGCTCTAATTTTGGCTGTTGTGTTTAGTGTGTGGGTGCTGGGTGGTGCTGGTGGCCTGTGATACACAGGAGGTCACACTAGAAGACCTGGTTGCCCCCTCTGGCGTTTGACTCTGTGATTCTTTGCTTTTTGAATACTGCTAGTAGATGGATGAAATTAAAATCAAATGCTAACTGATAATTTTTAAAAACTATTGCCTTTTTGATAGAATCAACACATTCGCTGTAATAATCCATTTAGACTCAAGCTGTCGCTGCTGTCCATCACTATCATACTAGCTTTCCCTACGCAGAACACTCTTCTAGTAAAGGCAAACACGGAAGGGATTTTTCCTGTGGGAACGGATGACAAAGGGAAAAACAAGGAAAAGACTCGATGTTAGCTTTTCGCAATTGAGTTATACAAAAGCATTCCACTGAAATCTGAAATAGTCTTGTTCTTCGGCAGAAGATACTGAACAAGGCTTTATTTGTGGAGAGGTTGACACTATGAAGGGGATAAATGAAAGCAGGTATCGGGTTCGGAAATAGCCCTTCTTTCCTTTCTTTCTAACCTGTTCTGCTTTTGTTCTGCAATCGCTGGATGGGATGCTGTTCGGTACTGTAGATGCTATTCGGTTCCCGCGAATTAGAGCCTGGTACCTTTAGTATAGGGGTTATTGCCGATGAGCTGGGGCTGGGTATCAAACATGTCTCCTCGCCGCAGCGGATCGTGTTTTGTGCAGGGAACTGAACGAAAGCTTGGAGAAGTGAATTTGCAGAATGGGGCCCTTATTGTCAGTGAGACGATGGACAGAGGAGAGCTATGTGGGCGAACAGGAAGCTGTCAGATGAAATTTGAGCTTGTCATTGAAAATCCTCTCTCCTACACTATTGTCGGCTGGCAGTCCTGGTTACAAATGACAGCTCGAGCAGATTTCTCCAGAGTGGAGAAGTATCGCTCCCAGGAGCTGAGGCAGCAATGCCTGGCACGGTGTTCCCACCAGTCGCCTCTCACGATCCGGATGTTGGGAATACTTCTTTGGCCCCTTACAAACTTAGGAGAAGCGAGCATTTGCTTTAAAAGTACATACGTGTCGTGAATGGAATAAAATCCCAATGTTAGTGTTACAAAAGTCACTGCAGGGAGAACAAGAGCCGATCCAAAATATCACTGTAAAAGCGAAAGACAACGGGATTTCCCAAAGATACGTCTGCATCGGTGTGCTGGATTGCAACGCTGCCGGTCCCGTGCTTGGTTAAAACAGCTACGCTGCCAGACGAGCGGAGGATGTGGTCAAAGACGTATTGATTATTCAGCTGAATGCTACTGATGTATTTGAATGGAAGAAAAGAGTACACTTTGGGCACTAACTCTGCACCTGAAGTGCAGAGACTATTTTCTACCGAGCGTGATACCGGGCAGATACTGGAAGGGGGTGGGGGGTGGATTTTGAGAGAAGGTGCAGAATATGATGTGGAAGTGCAGGCGCGGGAGGAAAGTCAGTTACTATTGGCATCCCATTGCAGTTCTTGTAAAGGTTGTGAATGGCAATGGCAATGTCCCAGCAGTGACGGTAAATTCCCTTTCTAATCCTATCGGGGAAGACACTGCAGCTGGGACGATGGTCGGTCTGCTCAGTGTCATAGACCGGGGATCCGAAGACAACGGGAAGATCAGCGGCCACATTCTGCAGAACGTACCGTTTCTGAGTAACGGCTCGTTACTGAGTGTCTGAAGCGCTAGCCTGGTGCTTTTATGGGGAATATGGCCGAGGATCTAGAACTGGATAATATCAGAAACCTGCCAGCTCGCAGGCTGCGGACTGTGTCAGGAAAGAGAATCTGTGGAGCTGAAAATGCAGAATGGAGGCGCTGATCGTCACTGTGAAAATGGACAGAGCAGAGCTGCGTGGGCAGACAGTAAGTTGTGCACTGAAATTTAAGATTGTGGTTGAAAATCTTGCAATGTAGTATGTGGAACTAGAAATCCTGGATGATTTCCCCACGTGGCTGAATCTGTTTTAGTGGGCAGTGTACTTCCTATAGTAGGGCTCAAGATCCTCTTTGGTCACATATGAGATTTGGGCAAATGCACACTTTGCTTTGAAAGTAGAGAATCGTGGCGGACATAATAAAGTGCCAATTTAAATACTGGAAGAGTCATTGGACAGGGAAAAAGGATCAACTCAGAATCGAATAACAGCAGCTAAACACAATGGGGCTCCCCAAAGATCTGGCACCCTCCATATGAGTATCACTGTGCTGGAGTCTAACAATAACGCCCCTGCATTTGATGGAAACAGCTACACTATCTGCCTAGTGGAGAATGTGGACAAAGGCATCCTGGTTATTGACTGAATGGCACCGATTTAAATGAAGGAGGAAATGGAAGGAGAGAGGAAATTGTTGGCAGCAACACGACAATCAATGTTCCGAAAATGTTTTCTATCGATCCTGATAACGGGGAGTTAGGGGTGGAAGGTGAAGTGAATTGTGGAGAATATAATGTGGGAGTGCAGGCGCGGGAGGGAAGTCAGTTAGCGTTGCACAGTTCTTGTAAATGTTGTGAATGGCAATGGCAATGTCCCAGCAGTGAGGGTAAATTCCCTTTCTAATCCTATCGGGGAAGACACTGCAGCTGGGACGATGGTCGGTCTGCTCAGCGTCATAGACCAGGGATCCGAGGACAACGGGAAGATCAGCGGCCACATTCTGCAGAACGTACCGTTTCAGCTGCTGTCCCTGCGGAAAACACATTCTCCTTGGTGACCAGCGGCGTCTTGGGCAGAGGGGCGGCCACCGACAACATCACTATAGTTGCCTGTGATTGCGGCTCCCCTCCCCTATGCCCTCTATAGCAGGGGAAGCCTCCCAGTGCGCATTTCTGATGTAAGTTACATCACAAGGGGTGGCAGTCACCCCTTCCCCAGGCCAGGAGCCTGAGCCTCAGACTCTTTGGTGTCCCGCCTTGATCCAGGGCCTGGGCTAATTGACTGTTTGTTTCCCTGCCAGCCTGAGCACAGGCCTGGGCCCCCAGCTGCAAGTGGAGACTGCTTCGTTCCCCACGGTGGCTGAAGTATCATTAACGTAGTGAGGCAGAGTGGCCTCCTGAGGAGCGAGAGTGGGAGTGTCCCCGATTGAGCCACTACAATACATATAGTAATTGTAAAGTTCTTCTTTTAGGCTTGTAGCTGTGATGGAATAAACTGCTGTCTTAAGTCAAGTCTCTGGCTGCTTCCAAATCATTGAAAGGTCCTCAGTCCATGGGTTAGAATGCGCCCGTTAGTACAGTCCAGAGGCTTGGGCAGGATAGAGGCTGGAGCAGGATAGAGGCAAAATGGAGGGGTTTCCAGGGCCATTTATATCCTCTGCCATGTGGAGGGAAACCCATTGCTTCAAACAAAAACCTCAGCCCAGCTAGTAGAGAATCACAGGTGACCAGATAGTGTTTGGAGTCACATGGGCAAGTCACATGTTCATGCCCAGTTTCGCTCAGTCATTGCAGGAGGCCACTACCTATTTTCCAGAGAGCACATTTGCGGGACAGTCCACTCAATGTAGAGGGGTGTCTACTATGGTCCGTTGTGAGTTAAGTGTCCTTTTGACGAGCCACTCAATTTGAATAGTCCCTCCAAGATGTGCTGGCTAACTGCTTCATGAGCAAGCATTACCGCAGGAGCAAACATTTGAAATCCAGGTCTAGAGCCAATGTTCATAATTTCCAATACAAAAGGAATACATGATTACAGATAGCGGAATCACAATCTGTGACTCATAACCTTTTCATAGACATCTTACATGCCACATTTTACACAAGATGTGTTGCAAATATATAACTGTGGTTGCAACAATGATCTACATGATCATATTTTAATCAGGTAAGGTCACACATGTGTTCTATATATAAATCTATAGTATTTACAGCTATATAATCTCTCTCCAGGTATCGCAGAGAGTCAGATCTACCACTCTAGGGGTATCTATCATTGCAGTGTGATTCCTTGAACATCAGTGCCCCTCAGTCCCTCCTATTCTCTCCCTGTAGCAAATAATTGTTTAGTTTTAAGTGGGCTGTAATACTTTGCTCTAATTTTGGCTGTTGTGTTTAGTGTGTGGGTGCTGGGTGGTGCTGGTGGCCTGTGATACACAGGAGGTCACACTAGAAGACCTGGTTGCCCCCTCTGGCGTTTGACTCTGTGATTCTTTGCTTTTTGAATACTGCTAGTAGATGGATGAAATTAAAATCAAATGCTAACTGATAATTTTTAAAAACTATTGCCTTTTTGATAGAATCAACACATTCGCTGTAATAATCCATTTAGACTCAAGCTGTCGCTGCTGTCCATCACTATCATACTAGCTTTCCCTACGCAGAACACTCTTCTAGTAAAGGCAAACACGGAAGGGATTTTTCCTGTGGGAACGGATGACAAAGGGAAAAACAAGGAAAAGACTCGATGTTAGCTTTTCGCAATTGAGTTATACAAAAGCATTCCACTGAAATCTGAAATAGTCTTGTTCTTCGGCAGAAGATACTGAACAAGGCTTTATTTGTGGAGAGGTTGACACTATGAAGGGGATAAATGAAAGCAGGTATCGGGTTCGGAAATAGCCCTTCTTTCCTTTCTTTCTAACCTGTTCTGCTTTTGTTCTGCAATCGCTGGATGGGATGCTGTTCGGTACTGTAGATGCTATTCGGTTCCCGCGAATTAGAGCCTGGTACCTTTAGTATAGGGGTTATTGCCGATGAGCTGGGGCTGGGTATCAAACATGTCTCCTCGCCGCGGCGGATCGTGTTTTGTGCAGGGAACTGAACGAAAGCTTGGAGAAGTGAATTTGCAGAATGGGGCCCTTATTGTCAGTGAGACGATGGACAGAGGAGAGCTATGTGGGCGAACAGGAAGCTGTCAGATGAAATTTGAGCTTGTCATTGAAAATCCTCTCTCCTACACTATTGTCGGCTGGCAGTCCTGGTTACAAATGACAGCTCGAGCAGATTTCTCCAGAGTGGAGAAGTATCGCTCCCAGGAGCTGAGGCAGCAATGCCTGGCACGGTGTTCCCACCAGTCGCCTCTCACGATCCGGATGTTGGGAATACTTCTTTGGCCCCTTACAAACTTAGGAGAAGCGAGCATTTGCTTTAAAAGTACATACGTGTCGTGAATGGAATAAAATCCCAATGTTAGTGTTACAAAAGTCACTGCAGGGAGAACAAGAGCCGATCCAAAATATCACTGTAAAAGCGAAAGACAACGGGATTTCCCAAAGATACGTCTGCATCGGTGTGCTGGATTGCAACGCTGCCGGTCCCGTGCTTGGTTAAAACAGCTACGCTGCCAGACGAGCGGAGGATGTGGTCAAAGACGTATTGATTATTCAGCTGAATGCTACTGATGTATTTGAATGGAAGAAAAGAGTACACTTTGGGCACTAACTCTGCACCTGAAGTGCAGAGACTATTTTCTACCGAGCGTGATACCGGGCAGATACTGGAAGGGGGTGGGGGGTGGATTTTGAGAGAAGGTGCAGAATATGATGTGGAAGTGCAGGCGCGGGAGGAAAGTCAGTTACTATTGGCATCCCATTGCAGTTCTTGTAAAGGTTGTGAATGGCAATGGCAATGTCCCAGCAGTGACGGTAAATTCCCTTTCTAATCCTATCGGGGAAGACACTGCAGCTGGGACGATGGTCGGTCTGCTCAGTGTCATAGACCGGGGATCCGAAGACAACGGGAAGATCAGCGGCCACATTCTGCAGAACGTACCGTTTCTGAGTAACGGCTCGTTACTGAGTGTCTGAAGCGCTAGCCTGGTGCTTTTATGGGGAATATGGCCGAGGATCTAGAACTGGATAATATCAGAAACCTGCCAGCTCGCAGGCTGCGGACTGTGTCAGGAAAGAGAATCTGTGGAGCTGAAAATGCAGAATGGAGGCGCTGATCGTCACTGTGAAAATGGACAGAGCAGAGCTGCGTGGGCAGACAGTAAGTTGTGCACTGAAATTTAAGATTGTGGTTGAAAATCTTGCAATGTAGTATGTGGAACTAGAAATCCTGGATGATTTCCCCACGTGGCTGAATCTGTTTTAGTGGGCAGTGTACTTCCTATAGTAGGGCTCAAGATCCTCTTTGGTCACATATGAGATTTGGGCAAATGCACACTTTGCTTTGAAAGTAGAGAATCGTGGCGGACATAATAAAGTGCCAATTTAAATACTGGAAGAGTCATTGGACAGGGAAAAAGGATCAACTCAGAATCGAATAACAGCAGCTAAACACAATGGGGCTCCCCAAAGATCTGGCACCCTCCATATGAGTATCACTGTGCTGGAGTCTAACAATAACGCCCCTGCATTTGATGGAAACAGCTACACTATCTGCCTAGTGGAGAATGTGGACAAAGGCATCCTGGTTATTGACTGAATGGCACCGATTTAAATGAAGGAGGAAATGGAAGGAGAGAGGAAATTGTTGGCAGCAACACGACAATCAATGTTCCGAAAATGTTTTCTATCGATCCTGATAACGGGGAGTTAGGGGTGGAAGGTGAAGTGAATTGTGGAGAATATAATGTGGGAGTGCAGGCGCGGGAGGGAAGTCAGTTAGCGTTGCACAGTTCTTGTAAATGTTGTGAATGGCAATGGCAATGTCCCAGCAGTGAGGGTAAATTCCCTTTCTAATCCTATCGGGGAAGACACTGCAGCTGGGACGATGGTCGGTCTGCTCAGCGTCATAGACCAGGGATCCGAGGACAACGGGAAGATCAGCGGCCACATTCTGCAGAACGTACCGTTTCAGCTGCTGTCCCTGCGGAAAACACATTCTCCTTGGTGACCAGCGGCGTCTTGGGCAGAGGGGCGGCCACCGACAACATCACTATAGTTGCCTGTGATTGCGGCTCCCCTCCCCTATGCCCTCTATAGCAGGGGAACCCTCCCAGTGCGCATTTCTGATGTAAGTTACATCACAAGGGGTGGCAGTCACCCCTTCCCCAGGCCAGGAGCCTGAGCCTCAGACTCTTTGGTGTCCCGCCTTGATCCAGGGCCTGGGCTAATTGACTGTTTGTTTCCCTGCCAGCCTGAGCACAGGCCTGGGCCCCCAGCTGCAAGTGGAGACTGCTTCGTTCCCCACGGTGGCTGAAGTATCATTAACGTAGTGAGGCAGAGTGGCCTCCTGAGGAGCGAGAGTGGGAGTGTCCCCGATTGAGCCACTACAATACATATAGTAATTGTAAAGTTCTTCTTTTAGGCTTGTAGCTGTGATGGAATAAACTGCTGTCTTAAGTCAAGTCTCTGGCTGCTTCCAAATCATTGAAAGGTCCTCAGTCCATGGGTTAGAATGCGCCCGTTAGTACAGTCCAGAGGCTTGGGCAGGATAGAGGCTGGAGCAGGATAGAGGCAAAATGGAGGGGTTTCCAGGGCCATTTATATCCTCTGCCATGTGGAGGGAAACCCATTGCTTCAAACAAAAACCTCAGCCCAGCTAGTAGAGAATCACAGGTGACCAGATAGTGTTTGGAGTCACATGGGCAAGTCACATGTTCATGCCCAGTTTCGCTCAGTCATTGCAGGAGGCCACTACCTATTTTCCAGAGAGCACATTTGCGGGACAGTCCACTCAATGTAGAGGGGTGTCTACTATGGTCCGTTGTGAGTTAAGTGTCCTTTTGACGAGCCACTCAATTTGAATAGTCCCTCCAAGATGTGCTGGCTAACTGCTTCATGAGCAAGCATTACCGCAGGAGCAAACATTTGAAATCCAGGTCTAGAGCCAATGTTCATAATTTCCAATACAAAAGGAATACATGATTACAGATAGCGGAATCACAATCTGTGACTCATAACCTTTTCATAGACATCTTACATGCCACATTTTACACAAGATGTGTTGCAAATATATAACTGTGGTTGCAACAATGATCTACATGATCATATTTTAATCAGGTAAGGTCACACATGTGTTCTATATATAAATCTATAGTATTTACAGCTATATAATCTCTCTCCAGGTATCGCAGAGAGTCAGATCTACCACTCTAGGGGTATCTATCATTGCAGTGTGATTCCTTGAACATCAGTGCCCCTCAGTCCCTCCTATTCTCTCCCTGTAGCAAATAATTGTTTAGTTTTAAGTGGGCTGTAATACTTTGCTCTAATTTTGGCTGTTGTGTTTAGTGTGTGGGTGCTGGGTGGTGCTGGTGGCCTGTGATACACAGGAGGTCACACTAGAAGACCTGGTTGCCCCCTCTGGCGTTTGACTCTGTGATTCTTTGCTTTTTGAATACTGCTAGTAGATGGATGAAATTAAAATCAAATGCTAACTGATAATTTTTAAAAACTATTGCCTTTTTGATAGAATCAACACATTCGCTGTAATAATCCATTTAGACTCAAGCTGTCGCTGCTGTCCATCACTATCATACTAGCTTTCCCTACGCAGAACACTCTTCTAGTAAAGGCAAACACGGAAGGGATTTTTCCTGTGGGAACGGATGACAAAGGGAAAAACAAGGAAAAGACTCGATGTTAGCTTTTCGCAATTGAGTTATACAAAAGCATTCCACTGAAATCTGAAATAGTCTTGTTCTTCGGCAGAAGATACTGAACAAGGCTTTATTTGTGGAGAGGTTGACACTATGAAGGGGATAAATGAAAGCAGGTATCGGGTTCGGAAATAGCCCTTCTTTCCTTTCTTTCTAACCTGTTCTGCTTTTGTTCTGCAATCGCTGGATGGGATGCTGTTCGGTACTGTAGATGCTATTCGGTTCCCGCGAATTAGAGCCTGGTACCTTTAGTATAGGGGTTATTGCCGATGAGCTGGGGCTGGGTATCAAACATGTCTCCTCGCCGCGGCGGATCGTGTTTTGTGCAGGGAACTGAACGAAAGCTTGGAGAAGTGAATTTGCAGAATGGGGCCCTTATTGTCAGTGAGACGATGGACAGAGGAGAGCTATGTGGGCGAACAGGAAGCTGTCAGATGAAATTTGAGCTTGTCATTGAAAATCCTCTCTCCTACACTATTGTCGGCTGGCAGTCCTGGTTACAAATGACAGCTCGAGCAGATTTCTCCAGAGTGGAGAAGTATCGCTCCCAGGAGCTGAGGCAGCAATGCCTGGCACGGTGTTCCCACCAGTCGCCTCTCACGATCCGGATGTTGGGAATACTTCTTTGGCCCCTTACAAACTTAGGAGAAGCGAGCATTTGCTTTAAAAGTACATACGTGTCGTGAATGGAATAAAATCCCAATGTTAGTGTTACAAAAGTCACTGCAGGGAGAACAAGAGCCGATCCAAAATATCACTGTAAAAGCGAAAGACAACGGGATTTCCCAAAGATACGTCTGCATCGGTGTGCTGGATTGCAACGCTGCCGGTCCCGTGCTTGGTTAAAACAGCTACGCTGCCAGACGAGCGGAGGATGTGGTCAAAGACGTATTGATTATTCAGCTGAATGCTACTGATGTATTTGAATGGAAGAAAAGAGTACACTTTGGGCACTAACTCTGCACCTGAAGTGCAGAGACTATTTTCTACCGAGCGTGATACCGGGCAGATACTGGAAGGGGGTGGGGGGTGGATTTTGAGAGAAGGTGCAGAATATGATGTGGAAGTGCAGGCGCGGGAGGAAAGTCAGTTACTATTGGCATCCCATTGCAGTTCTTGTAAAGGTTGTGAATGGCAATGGCAATGTCCCAGCAGTGACGGTAAATTCCCTTTCTAATCCTATCGGGGAAGACACTGCAGCTGGGACGATGGTCGGTCTGCTCAGTGTCATAGACCGGGGATCCGAAGACAACGGGAAGATCAGCGGCCACATTCTGCAGAACGTACCGTTTCTGAGTAACGGCTCGTTACTGAGTGTCTGAAGCGCTAGCCTGGTGCTTTTATGGGGAATATGGCCGAGGATCTAGAACTGGATAATATCAGAAACCTGCCAGCTCGCAGGCTGCGGACTGTGTCAGGAAAGAGAATCTGTGGAGCTGAAAATGCAGAATGGAGGCGCTGATCGTCACTGTGAAAATGGACAGAGCAGAGCTGCGTGGGCAGACAGTAAGTTGTGCACTGAAATTTAAGATTGTGGTTGAAAATCTTGCAATGTAGTATGTGGAACTAGAAATCCTGGATGATTTCCCCACGTGGCTGAATCTGTTTTAGTGGGCAGTGTACTTCCTATAGTAGGGCTCAAGATCCTCTTTGGTCACATATGAGATTTGGGCAAATGCACACTTTGCTTTGAAAGTAGAGAATCGTGGCGGACATAATAAAGTGCCAATTTAAATACTGGAAGAGTCATTGGACAGGGAAAAAGGATCAACTCAGAATCGAATAACAGCAGCTAAACACAATGGGGCTCCCCAAAGATCTGGCACCCTCCATATGAGTATCACTGTGCTGGAGTCTAACAATAACGCCCCTGCATTTGATGGAAACAGCTACACTATCTGCCTAGTGGAGAATGTGGACAAAGGCATCCTGGTTATTGACTGAATGGCACCGATTTAAATGAAGGAGGAAATGGAAGGAGAGAGGAAATTGTTGGCAGCAACACGACAATCAATGTTCCGAAAATGTTTTCTATCGATCCTGATAACGGGGAGTTAGGGGTGGAAGGTGAAGTGAATTGTGGAGAATATAATGTGGGAGTGCAGGCGCGGGAGGGAAGTCAGTTAGCGTTGCACAGTTCTTGTAAATGTTGTGAATGGCAATGGCAATGTCCCAGCAGTGAGGGTAAATTCCCTTTCTAATCCTATCGGGGAAGACACTGCAGCTGGGACGATGGTCGGTCTGCTCAGCGTCATAGACCAGGGATCCGAGGACAACGGGAAGATCAGCGGCCACATTCTGCAGAACGTACCGTTTCAGCTGCTGTCCCTGCGGAAAACACATTCTCCTTGGTGACCAGCGGCGTCTTGGGCAGAGGGGCGGCCACCGACAACATCACTATAGTTGCCTGTGATTGCGGCTCCCCTCCCCTATGCCCTCTATAGCAGGGGAACCCTCCCAGTGCGCATTTCTGATGTAAGTTACATCACAAGGGGTGGCAGTCACCCCTTCCCCAGGCCAGGAGCCTGAGCCTCAGACTCTTTGGTGTCCCGCCTTGATCCAGGGCCTGGGCTAATTGACTGTTTGTTTCCCTGCCAGCCTGAGCACAGGCCTGGGCCCCCAGCTGCAAGTGGAGACTGCTTCGTTCCCCACGGTGGCTGAAGTATCATTAACGTAGTGAGGCAGAGTGGCCTCCTGAGGAGCGAGAGTGGGAGTGTCCCCGATTGAGCCACTACAATACATATAGTAATTGTAAAGTTCTTCTTTTAGGCTTGTAGCTGTGATGGAATAAACTGCTGTCTTAAGTCAAGTCTCTGGCTGCTTCCAAATCATTGAAAGGTCCTCAGTCCATGGGTTAGAATGCGCCCGTTAGTACAGTCCAGAGGCTTGGGCAGGATAGAGGCTGGAGCAGGATAGAGGCAAAATGGAGGGGTTTCCAGGGCCATTTATATCCTCTGCCATGTGGAGGGAAACCCATTGCTTCAAACAAAAACCTCAGCCCAGCTAGTAGAGAATCACAGGTGACCAGATAGTGTTTGGAGTCACATGGGCAAGTCACATGTTCATGCCCAGTTTCGCTCAGTCATTGCAGGAGGCCACTACCTATTTTCCAGAGAGCACATTTGCGGGACAGTCCACTCAATGTAGAGGGGTGTCTACTATGGTCCGTTGTGAGTTAAGTGTCCTTTTGACGAGCCACTCAATTTGAATAGTCCCTCCAAGATGTGCTGGCTAACTGCTTCATGAGCAAGCATTACCGCAGGAGCAAACATTTGAAATCCAGGTCTAGAGCCAATGTTCATAATTTCAAATACAAAAGTAATACATGATTACAGATAGCGGAATCACAATCTGTGACTCATAACCTCTTCATAGACATCTTACATGCCACATTTTACACAAGATGTGTTGCAAATATATAACTGTGGTTGCAACAATGATCTACATGATCATATTTTAATCAGGTAAGGTCACACATGTGTTCTATATATAAATCTATAGTATTTACAGCTATATAATCTCTCTCCAGGTATCGCAGAGAGTCAGATCTACCACTCTAGGGGTATCTATCATTGCAGTGTGATTCCTTGAACATCAGTGCCCCTCAGTCCCTCCTATTCTCTCCCTGTAGCAAATAATTGTTTAGTTTTAAGTGGGCTGTAATACTTTGCTCTAATTTTGGCTGTTGTGTTTAGTGTGTGGGTGCTGGGTGGTGCTGGTGGCCTGTGATACACAGGAGGTCACACTAGAAGACCTGGTTGCCCCCTCTGGCGTTTGACTCTGTGATTCTTTGCTTTTTGAATACTGCTAGTAGATGGATGAAATTAAAATCAAATGCTAACTGATAATTTTTAAAAACTATTGCCTTTTTGATAGAATCAACACATTCGCTGTAATAATCCATTTAGACTCAAGCTGTCGCTGCTGTCCATCACTATCATACTAGCTTTCCCTACGCAGAACACTCTTCTAGTAAAGGCAAACACGGAAGGGATTTTTCCTGTGGGAACGGATGACAAAGGGAAAAACAAGGAAAAGACTCGATGTTAGCTTTTCGCAATTGAGTTATACAAAAGCATTCCACTGAAATCTGAAATAGTCTTGTTCTTCGGCAGAAGATACTGAACAAGGCTTTATTTGTGGAGAGGTTGACACTATGAAGGGGATAAATGAAAGCAGGTATCGGGTTCGGAAATAGCCCTTCTTTCCTTTCTTTCTAACCTGTTCTGCTTTTGTTCTGCAATCGCTGGATGGGATGCTGTTCGGTACTGTAGATGCTATTCGGTTCCCGCGAATTAGAGCCTGGTACCTTTAGTATAGGGGTTATTGCCGATGAGCTGGGGCTGGGTATCAAACATGTCTCCTCGCCGCGGCGGATCGTGTTTTGTGCAGGGAACTGAACGAAAGCTTGGAGAAGTGAATTTGCAGAATGGGGCCCTTATTGTCAGTGAGACGATGGACAGAGGAGAGCTATGTGGGCGAACAGGAAGCTGTCAGATGAAATTTGAGCTTGTCATTGAAAATCCTCTCTCCTACACTATTGTCGGCTGGCAGTCCTGGTTACAAATGACAGCTCGAGCAGATTTCTCCAGAGTGGAGAAGTATCGCTCCCAGGAGCTGAGGCAGCAATGCCTGGCACGGTGTTCCCACCAGTCGCCTCTCACGATCCGGATGTTGGGAATACTTCTTTGGCCCCTTACAAACTTAGGAGAAGCGAGCATTTGCTTTAAAAGTACATACGTGTCGTGAATGGAATAAAATCCCAATGTTAGTGTTACAAAAGTCACTGCAGGGAGAACAAGAGCCGATCCAAAATATCACTGTAAAAGCGAAAGACAACGGGATTTCCCAAAGATACGTCTGCATCGGTGTGCTGGATTGCAACGCTGCCGGTCCCGTGCTTGGTTAAAACAGCTACGCTGCCAGACGAGCGGAGGATGTGGTCAAAGACGTATTGATTATTCAGCTGAATGCTACTGATGTATTTGAATGGAAGAAAAGAGTACACTTTGGGCACTAACTCTGCACCTGAAGTGCAGAGACTATTTTCTACCGAGCGTGATACCGGGCAGATACTGGAAGGGGGTGGGGGGTGGATTTTGAGAGAAGGTGCAGAATATGATGTGGACGTGCAGGCGCGGGAGGAAAGTCAGTTACTATTGGCATCCCATTGCAGTTCTTGTAAAGGTTGTGAATGGCAATGGCAATGTCCCAGCAGTGACGGTAAATTCCCTTTCTAATCCTATCGGGGAAGACACTGCAGCTGGGACGATGGTCGGTCTGCTCAGTGTCATAGACCGGGGATCCGAAGACAACGGGAAGATCAGCGGCCACATTCTGCAGAACGTACCGTTTCTGAGTAACGGCTCGTTACTGAGTGTCTGAAGCGCTAGCCTGGTGCTTTTATGGGGAATATGGCCGAGGATCTAGAACTGGATAATATCAGAAACCTGCCAGCTCGCAGGCTGCGGACTGTGTCAGGAAAGAGAATCTGTGGAGCTGAAAATGCAGAATGGAGGCGCTGATCGTCACTGTGAAAATGGACAGAGCAGAGCTGCGTGGGCAGACAGTAAGTTGTGCACTGAAATTTAAGATTGTGGTTGAAAATCTTGCAATGTAGTATGTGGAACTAGAAATCCTGGATGATTTCCCCACGTGGCTGAATCTGTTTTAGTGGGCAGTGTACTTCCTATAGTAGGGCTCAAGATCCTCTTTGGTCACATATGAGATTTGGGCAAATGCACACTTTGCTTTGAAAGTAGAGAATCGTGGCGGACATAATAAAGTGCCAATTTAAATACTGGAAGAGTCATTGGACAGGGAAAAAGGATCAACTCAGAATCGAATAACAGCAGCTAAACACAATGGGGCTCCCCAAAGATCTGGCACCCTCCATATGAGTATCACTGTGCTGGAGTCTAACAATAACGCCCCTGCATTTGATGGAAACAGCTACACTATCTGCCTAGTGGAGAATGTGGACAAAGGCATCCTGGTTATTGACTGAATGGCACCGATTTAAATGAAGGAGGAAATGGAAGGAGAGAGGAAATTGTTGGCAGCAACACGACAATCAATGTTCCGAAAATGTTTTCTATCGATCCTGATAACGGGGAGTTAGGGGTGGAAGGTGAAGTGAATTGTGGAGAATATAATGTGGGAGTGCAGGCGCGGGAGGGAAGTCAGTTAGCGTTGCACAGTTCTTGTAAATGTTGTGAATGGCAATGGCAATGTCCCAGCAGTGAGGGTAAATTCCCTTTCTAATCCTATCGGGGAAGACACTGCAGCTGGGACGATGGTCGGTCTGCTCAGCGTCATAGACCAGGGATCCGAGGACAACGGGAAGATCAGCGGCCACATTCTGCAGAACGTACCGTTTCAGCTGCTGTCCCTGCGGAAAACACATTCTCCTTGGTGACCAGCGGCGTCTTGGGCAGAGGGGCGGCCACCGACAACATCACTATAGTTGCCTGTGATTGCGGCTCCCCTCCCCTATGCCCTCTATAGCAGGGGAAGCCTCCCAGTGCGCATTTCTGATGTAAGTTACATCACAAGGGGTGGCAGTCACCCCTTCCCCAGGCCAGGAGCCTGAGCCTCAGACTCTTTGGTGTCCCGCCTTGATCCAGGGCCTGGGCTAATTGACTGTTTGTTTCCCTGCCAGCCTGAGCACAGGCCTGGGCCCCCAGCTGCAAGTGGAGACTGCTTCGTTCCCCACGGTGGCTGAAGTATCATTAACGTAGTGAGGCAGAGTGGCCTCCTGAGGAGCGAGAGTGGGAGTGTCCCCGATTGAGCCACTACAATACATATAGTAATTGTAAAGTTCTTCTTTTAGGCTTGTAGCTGTGATGGAATAAACTGCTGTCTTAAGTCAAGTCTCTGGCTGCTTCCAAATCATTGAAAGGTCCTCAGTCCATGGGTTAGAATGCGCCCGTTAGTACAGTCCAGAGGCTTGGGCAGGATAGAGGCTGGAGCAGGATAGAGGCAAAATGGAGGGGTTTCCAGGGCCATTTATATCCTCTGCCATGTGGAGGGAAACCCATTGCTTCAAACAAAAACCTCAGCCCAGCTAGTAGAGAATCACAGGTGACCAGATAGTGTTTGGAGTCACATGGGCAAGTCACATGTTCATGCCCAGTTTCGCTCAGTCATTGCAGGAGGCCACTACCTATTTTCCAGAGAGCACATTTGCGGGACAGTCCACTCAATGTAGAGGGGTGTCTACTATGGTCCGTTGTGAGTTAAGTGTCCTTTTGACGAGCCACTCAATTTGAATAGTCCCTCCAAGATGTGCTGGCTAACTGCTTCATGAGCAAGCATTACCGCAGGAGCAAACATTTGAAATCCAGGTCTAGAGCCAATGTTCATAATTTCCAATACAAAAGGAATACATGATTACAGATAGCGGAATCACAATCTGTGACTCATAACCTTTTCATAGACATCTTACATGCCACATTTTACACAAGATGTGTTGCAAATATATAACTGTGGTTGCAACAATGATCTACATGATCATATTTTAATCAGGTAAGGTCACACATGTGTTCTATATATAAATCTATAGTATTTACAGCTATATAATCTCTCTCCAGGTATCGCAGAGAGTCAGATCTACCACTCTAGGGGTATCTATCATTGCAGTGTGATTCCTTGAACATCAGTGCCCCTCAGTCCCTCCTATTCTCTCCCTGTAGCAAATAATTGTTTAGTTTTAAGTGGGCTGTAATACTTTGCTCTAATTTTGGCTGTTGTGTTTAGTGTGTGGGTGCTGGGTGGTGCTGGTGGCCTGTGATACACAGGAGGTCACACTAGAAGACCTGGTTGCCCCCTCTGGCGTTTGACTCTGTGATTCTTTGCTTTTTGAATACTGCTAGTAGATGGATGAAATTAAAATCAAATGCTAACTGATAATTTTTAAAAACTATTGCCTTTTTGATAGAATCAACACATTCGCTGTAATAATCCATTTAGACTCAAGCTGTCGCTGCTGTCCATCACTATCATACTAGCTTTCCCTACGCAGAACACTCTTCTAGTAAAGGCAAACACGGAAGGGATTTTTCCTGTGGGAACGGATGACAAAGGGAAAAACAAGGAAAAGACTCGATGTTAGCTTTTCGCAATTGAGTTATACAAAAGCATTCCACTGAAATCTGAAATAGTCTTGTTCTTCGGCAGAAGATACTGAACAAGGCTTTATTTGTGGAGAGGTTGACACTATGAAGGGGATAAATGAAAGCAGGTATCGGGTTCGGAAATAGCCCTTCTTTCCTTTCTTTCTAACCTGTTCTGCTTTTGTTCTGCAATCGCTGGATGGGATGCTGTTCGGTACTGTAGATGCTATTCGGTTCCCGCGAATTAGAGCCTGGTACCTTTAGTATAGGGGTTATTGCCGATGAGCTGGGGCTGGGTATCAAACATGTCTCCTCGCCGCAGCGGATCGTGTTTTGTGCAGGGAACTGAACGAAAGCTTGGAGAAGTGAATTTGCAGAATGGGGCCCTTATTGTCAGTGAGACGATGGACAGAGGAGAGCTATGTGGGCGAACAGGAAGCTGTCAGATGAAATTTGAGCTTGTCATTGAAAATCCTCTCTCCTACACTATTGTCGGCTGGCAGTCCTGGTTACAAATGACAGCTCGAGCAGATTTCTCCAGAGTGGAGAAGTATCGCTCCCAGGAGCTGAGGCAGCAATGCCTGGCACGGTGTTCCCACCAGTCGCCTCTCACGATCCGGATGTTGGGAATACTTCTTTGGCCCCTTACAAACTTAGGAGAAGCGAGCATTTGCTTTAAAAGTACATACGTGTCGTGAATGGAATAAAATCCCAATGTTAGTGTTACAAAAGTCACTGCAGGGAGAACAAGAGCCGATCCAAAATATCACTGTAAAAGCGAAAGACAACGGGATTTCCCAAAGATACGTCTGCATCGGTGTGCTGGATTCCAACGCTGCCGGTCCCGTGCTTGGTTAAAACAGCTACGCTGCCAGACGAGCGGAGGATGTGGTCAAAGACGTATTGATTATTCAGCTGAATGCTACTGATGTATTTGAATGGAAGAAAAGAGTACACTTTGGGCACTAACTCTGCACCTGAAGTGCAGAGACTATTTTCTACCGAGCGTGATACCGGGCAGATACTGGAAGGGGGTGGGGGGTGGATTTTGAGAGAAGGTGCAGAATATGATGTGGACGTGCAGGCGCGGGAGGAAAGTCAGTTACTATTGGCATCCCATTGCAGTTCTTGTAAAGGTTGTGAATGGCAATGGCAATGTCCCAGCAGTGACGGTAAATTCCCTTTCTAATCCTATCGGGGAAGACACTGCAGCTGGGACGATGGTCGGTCTGCTCAGTGTCATAGACCGGGGATCCGAAGACAACGGGAAGATCAGCGGCCACATTCTGCAGAACGTACCGTTTCTGAGTAACGGCTCGTTACTGAGTGTCTGAAGCGCTAGCCTGGTGCTTTTATGGGGAATATGGCCGAGGATCTAGAACTGGATAATATCAGAAACCTGCCAGCTCGCAGGCTGCGGACTGTGTCAGGAAAGAGAATCTGTGGAGCTGAAAATGCAGAATGGAGGCGCTGATCGTCACTGTGAAAATGGACAGAGCAGAGCTGCGTGGGCAGACAGTAAGTTGTGCACTGAAATTTAAGATTGTGGTTGAAAATCTTGCAATGTAGTATGTGGAACTAGAAATCCTGGATGATTTCCCCACGTGGCTGAATCTGTTTTAGTGGGCAGTGTACTTCCTATAGTAGGGCTCAAGATCCTCTTTGGTCACATATGAGATTTGGGCAAATGCACACTTTGCTTTGAAAGTAGAGAATCGTGGCGGACATAATAAAGTGCCAATTTAAATACTGGAAGAGTCATTGGACAGGGAAAAAGGATCAACTCAGAATCGAATAACAGCAGCTAAACACAATGGGGCTCCCCAAAGATCTGGCACCCTCCATATGAGTATCACTGTGCTGGAGTCTAACAATAACGCCCCTGCATTTGATGGAAACAGCTACACTATCTGCCTAGTGGAGAATGTGGACAAAGGCATCCTGGTTATTGACTGAATGGCACCGATTTAAATGAAGGAGGAAATGGAAGGAGAGAGGAAATTGTTGGCAGCAACACGACAATCAATGTTCCGAAAATGTTTTCTATCGATCCTGATAACGGGGAGTTAGGGGTGGAAGGTGAAGTGAATTGTGGAGAATATAATGTGGGAGTGCAGGCGCGGGAGGGAAGTCAGTTAGCGTTGCACAGTTCTTGTAAATGTTGTGAATGGCAATGGCAATGTCCCAGCAGTGAGGGTAAATTCCCTTTCTAATCCTATCGGGGAAGACACTGCAGCTGGGACGATGGTCGGTCTGCTCAGCGTCATAGACCAGGGATCCGAGGACAACGGGAAGATCAGCGGCCACATTCTGCAGAACGTACCGTTTCAGCTGCTGTCCCTGCGGAAAACACATTCTCCTTGGTGACCAGCGGCGTCTTGGGCAGAGGGGCGGCCACCGACAACATCACTATAGTTGCCTGTGATTGCGGCTCCCCTCCCCTATGCCCTCTATAGCAGGGGAACCCTCCCAGTGCGCATTTCTGATGTAAGTTACATCACAAGGGGTGGCAGTCACCCCTTCCCCAGGCCAGGAGCCTGAGCCTCAGACTCTTTGGTGTCCCGCCTTGATCCAGGGCCTGGGCTAATTGACTGTTTGTTTCCCTGCCAGCCTGAGCACAGGCCTGGGCCCCCAGCTGCAAGTGGAGACTGCTTCGTTCCCCACGGTGGCTGAAGTATCATTAACGTAGTGAGGCAGAGTGGCCTCCTGAGGAGCGAGAGTGGGAGTGTCCCCGATTGAGCCACTACAATACATATAGTAATTGTAAAGTTCTTCTTTTAGGCTTGTAGCTGTGATGGAATAAACTGCTGTCTTAAGTCAAGTCTCTGGCTGCTTCCAAATCATTGAAAGGTCCTCAGTCCATGGGTTAGAATGCGCCCGTTAGTATAGTCCAGAGGCTTGGGCAGGATAGAGGCTGGAGCAGGATAGAGGCAAAATGGAGGGGTTTCCAGGGCCATTTATATCCTCTGCCATGTGGAGGGAAACCCATTGCTTCAAACAAAAACCTCAGCCCAGCTAGTAGAGAATCACAGGTGACCAGATAGTGTTTGGAGTCACATGGGCAAGTCACATGTTCATGCCCAGTTTCGCTCAGTCATTGCAGGAGGCCACTACCTATTTTCCAGAGAGCACATTTGCGGGACAGTCCACTCAATGTAGAGGGGTGTCTACTATGGTCCGTTGTGAGTTAAGTGTCCTTTTGACGAGCCACTCAATTTGAATAGTCCCTCCAAGATGTGCTGGCTAACTGCTTCATGAGCAAGCATTACCGCAGGAGCAAACATTTGAAATCCAGGTCTAGAGCCAATGTTCATAATTTCCAATACAAAAGGAATACATGATTACAGATAGCGGAATCACAATCTGTGACTCATAACCTTTTCATAGACATCTTACATGCCACATTTTAGACAAGATGTGTTGCAAATATATAACTGTGGTTGCAACAATGATCTACATGATCATATTTTAATCAGGTAAGGTCACACATGTGTTCTATATATAAATCTATAGTATTTACAGCTATATAATCTCTCTCCAGGTATCGCAGAGAGTCAGATCTACCACTCTAGGGGTATCTATCATTGCAGTGTGATTCCTTGAACATCAGTGCCCCTCAGTCCCTCCTATTCTCTCCCTGTAGCAAATAATTGTTTAGTTTTAAGTGGGCTGTAATACTTTGCTCTAATTTTGGCTGTTGTGTTTAGTGTGTGGGTGCTGGGTGGTGCTGGTGGCCTGTGATACACAGGAGGTCACACTAGAAGACCTGGTTGCCCCCTCTGGCGTTTGACTCTGTGATTCTTTGCTTTTTGAATACTGCTAGTAGATGGATGAAATTAAAATCAAATGCTAACTGATAATTTTTAAAAACTATTGCCTTTTTGATAGAATCAACACATTCGCTGTAATAATCCATTTAGACTCAAGCTGTGGCTGCTGTCCATCACTATCATACTAGCTTTCCCTACGCAGAACACTCTTCTAGTAAAGGCAAACACGGAAGGGATTTTTCCTGTGGGAACGGATGACAAAGGGAAAAACAAGGAAAAGACTCGATGTTAGCTTTTCGCAATTGAGTTATACAAAAGCATTCCACTGAAATCTGAAATAGTCTTGTTCTTCGGCAGAAGATACTGAACAAGGCTTTATTTGTGGAGAGGTTGACACTATGAAGGGGATAAATGAAAGCAGGTATCGGGTTCGGAAATAGCCCTTCTTTCCTTTCTTTCTAACCTGTTCTGCTTTTGTTCTGCAATCGCTGGATGGGATGCTGTTCGGTACTGTAGATGCTATTCGGTTCCCGCGAATTAGAGCCTGGTACCTTTAGTATAGGGGTTATTGCCGATGAGCTGGGGCTGGGTATCAAACATGTCTCCTCGCCGCGGCGGATCGTGTTTTGTGCAGGGAACTGAACGAAAGCTTGGAGAAGTGAATTTGCAGAATGGGGCCCTTATTGTCAGTGAGACGATGGACAGAGGAGAGCTATGTGGGCGAACAGGAAGCTGTCAGATGAAATTTGAGCTTGTCATTGAAAATCCTCTCTCCTACACTATTGTCGGCTGGCAGTCCTGGTTACAAATGACAGCTCGAGCAGATTTCTCCAGAGTGGAGAAGTATCGCTCCCAGGAGCTGAGGCAGCAATGCCTGGCACGGTGTTCCCACCAGTCGCCTCTCACGATCCGGATGTTGGGAATACTTCTTTGGCCCCTTACAAACTTAGGAGAAGCGAGCATTTGCTTTAAAAGTACATACGTGTCGTGAATGGAATAAAATCCCAATGTTAGTGTTACAAAAGTCACTGCAGGGAGAACAAGAGCCGATCCAAAATATCACTGTAAAAGCGAAAGACAACGGGATTTCCCAAAGATACGTCTGCATCGGTGTGCTGGATTGCAACGCTGCCGGTCCCGTGCTTGGTTAAAACAGCTACGCTGCCAGACGAGCGGAGGATGTGGTCAAAGACGTATTGATTATTCAGCTGAATGCTACTGATGTATTTGAATGGAAGAAAAGAGTACACTTTGGGCACTAACTCTGCACCTGAAGTGCAGAGACTATTTTCTACCGAGCGTGATACCGGGCAGATACTGGAAGGGGGTGGGGGGTGGATTTTGAGAGAAGGTGCAGAATATGATGTGGAAGTGCAGGCGCGGGAGGAAAGTCAGTTACTATTGGCATCCCATTGCAGTTCTTGTAAAGGTTGTGAATGGCAATGGCAATGTCCCAGCAGTGACGGTAAATTCCCTTTCTAATCCTATCGGGGAAGACACTGCAGCTGGGACGATGGTCGGTCTGCTCAGTGTCATAGACCGGGGATCCGAAGACAACGGGAAGATCAGCGGCCACATTCTGCAGAACGTACCGTTTCTGAGTAACGGCTCGTTACTGAGTGTCTGAAGCGCTAGCCTGGTGCTTTTATGGGGAATATGGCCGAGGATCTAGAACTGGATAATATCAGAAACCTGCCAGCTCGCAGGCTGCGGACTGTGTCAGGAAAGAGAATCTGTGGAGCTGAAAATGCAGAATGGAGGCGCTGATCGTCACTGTGAAAATGGACAGAGCAGAGCTGCGTGGGCAGACAGTAAGTTGTGCACTGAAATTTAAGATTGTGGTTGAAAATCTTGCAATGTAGTATGTGGAACTAGAAATCCTGGATGATTTCCCCACGTGGCTGAATCTGTTTTAGTGGGCAGTGTACTTCCTATAGTAGGGCTCAAGATCCTCTTTGGTCACATATGAGATTTGGGCAAATGCACACTTTGCTTTGAAAGTAGAGAATCGTGGCGGACATAATAAAGTGCCAATTTAAATACTGGAAGAGTCATTGGACAGGGAAAAAGGATCAACTCAGAATCGAATAACAGCAGCTAAACACAATGGGGCTCCCCAAAGATCTGGCACCCTCCATATGAGTATCACTGTGCTGGAGTCTAACAATAACGCCCCTGCATTTGATGGAAACAGCTACACTATCTGCCTAGTGGAGAATGTGGACAAAGGCATCCTGGTTATTGACTGAATGGCACCGATTTAAATGAAGGAGGAAATGGAAGGAGAGAGGAAATTGTTGGCAGCAACACGACAATCAATGTTCCGAAAATGTTTTCTATCGATCCTGATAACGGGGAGTTAGGGGTGGAAGGTGAAGTGAATTGTGGAGAATATAATGTGGGAGTGCAGGCGCGGGAGGGAAGTCAGTTAGCGTTGCACAGTTCTTGTAAATGTTGTGAATGGCAATGGCAATGTCCCAGCAGTGAGGGTAAATTCCCTTTCTAATCCTATCGGGGAAGACACTGCAGCTGGGACGATGGTCGGTCTGCTCAGCGTCATAGACCAGGGATCCGAGGACAACGGGAAGATCAGCGGCCACATTCTGCAGAACGTACCGTTTCAGCTGCTGTCCCTGCGGAAAACACATTCTCCTTGGTGACCAGCGGCGTCTTGGGCAGAGGGGCGGTCACCGACAACATCACTATAGTTGCCTGTGATTGCGGCTCCCCTCCCCTATGCCCTCTATAGCAGGGGAACCCTCCCAGTGCGCATTTCTGATGTAAGTTACATCACAAGGGGTGGCAGTCACCCCTTCCCCAGGCCAGGAGCCTGAGCCTCAGACTCTTTGGTGTCCCGCCTTGATCCAGGGCCTGGGCTAATTGACTGTTTGTTTCCCTGCCAGCCTGAGCACAGGCCTGGGCCCCCAGCTGCAAGTGGAGACTGCTTCGTTCCCCACGGTGGCTGAAGTATCATTAACGTAGTGAGGCAGAGTGGCCTCCTGAGGAGCGAGAGTGGGAGTGTCCCCGATTGAGCCACTACAATACATATAGTAATTGTAAAGTTCTTCTTTTAGGCTTGTAGCTGTGATGGAATAAACTGCTGTCTTAAGTCAAGTCTCTGGCTGCTTCCAAATCATTGAAAGGTCCTCAGTCCATGGGTTAGAATGCGCCCGTTAGTATAGTCCAGAGGCTTGGGCAGGATAGAGGCTGGAGCAGGATAGAGGCAAAATGGAGGGGTTTCCAGGGCCATTTATATCCTCTGCCATGTGGAGGGAAACCCATTGCTTCAAACAAAAACCTCAGCCCAGCTAGTAGAGAATCACAGGTGACCAGATAGTGTTTGGAGTCACATGGGCAAGTCACATGTTCATGCCCAGTTTCGCTCAGTCATTGCAGGAGGCCACTACCTATTTTCCAGAGAGCACATTTGCGGGACAGTCCACTCAATGTAGAGGGGTGTCTACTATGGTCCGTTGTGAGTTAAGTGTCCTTTTGACGAGCCACTCAATTTGAATAGTCCCTCCAAGATGTGCTGGCTAACTGCTTCATGAGCAAGCATTACCGCAGGAGCAAACATTTGAAATCCAGGTCTAGAGCCAATGTTCATAATTTCAAATACAAAAGTAATACATGATTACAGATAGCGGAATCACAATCTGTGACTCATAACCTTTTCATAGACATCTTACATGCCACATTTTACACAAGATGTGTTGCAAATATATAACTGTGGTTGCAACAATGATCTACATGATCATATTTTAATCAGGTAAGGTCACACATGTGTTCTATATATAAATCTATAGTATTTACAGCTATATAATCTCTCTCCAGGTATCGCAGAGAGTCAGATCTACCACTCTAGGGGTATCTATCATTGCAGTGTGATTCCTTGAACATCAGTGCCCCTCAGTCCCTCCTATTCTCTCCCTGTAGCAAATAATTGTTTAGTTTTAAGTGGGCTGTAATACTTTGCTCTAATTTTGGCTGTTGTGTTTAGTGTGTGGGTGCTGGGTGGTGCTGGTGGCCTGTGATACACAGGAGGTCACACTAGAAGACCTGGTTGCCCCCTCTGGCGTTTGACTCTGTGATTCTTTGCTTTTTGAATACTGCTAGTAGATGGATGAAATTAAAATCAAATGCTAACTGATAATTTTTAAAAACTATTGCCTTTTTGATAGAATCAACACATTCGCTGTAATAATCCATTTAGACTCAAGCTGTCGCTGCTGTCCATCACTATCATACTAGCTTTCCCTACGCAGAACACTCTTCTAGTAAAGGCAAACACGGAAGGGATTTTTCCTGTGGGAACGGATGACAAAGGGAAAAACAAGGAAAAGACTCGATGTTAGCTTTTCGCAATTGAGTTATACAAAAGCATTCCACTGAAATCTGAAATAGTCTTGTTCTTCGGCAGAAGATACTGAACAAGGCTTTATTTGTGGAGAGGTTGACACTATGAAGGGGATAAATGAAAGCAGGTATCGGGTTCGGAAATAGCCCTTCTTTCCTTTCTTTCTAACCTGTTCTGCTTTTGTTCTGCAATCGCTGGATGGGATGCTGTTCGGTACTGTAGATGCTATTCGGTTCCCGCGAATTAGAGCCTGGTACCTTTAGTATAGGGGTTATTGCCGATGAGCTGGGGCTGGGTATCAAACATGTCTCCTCGCCGCGGCGGATCGTGTTTTGTGCAGGGAACTGAACGAAAGCTTGGAGAAGTGAATTTGCAGAATGGGGCCCTTATTGTCAGTGAGACGATGGACAGAGGAGAGCTATGTGGGCGAACAGGAAGCTGTCAGATGAAATTTGAGCTTGTCATTGAAAATCCTCTCTCCTACACTATTGTCGGCTGGCAGTCCTGGTTACAAATGACAGCTCGAGCAGATTTCTCCAGAGTGGAGAAGTATCGCTCCCAGGAGCTGAGGCAGCAATGCCTGGCACGGTGTTCCCACCAGTCGCCTCTCACGATCCGGATGTTGGGAATACTTCTTTGGCCCCTTACAAACTTAGGAGAAGCGAGCATTTGCTTTAAAAGTACATACGTGTCGTGAATGGAATAAAATCCCAATGTTAGTGTTACAAAAGTCACTGCAGGGAGAACAAGAGCCGATCCAAAATATCACTGTAAAAGCGAAAGACAACGGGATTTCCCAAAGATACGTCTGCATCGGTGTGCTGGATTCCAACGCTGCCGGTCCCGTGCTTGGTTAAAACAGCTACGCTGCCAGACGAGCGGAGGATGTGGTCAAAGACGTATTGATTATTCAGCTGAATGCTACTGATGTATTTGAATGGAAGAAAAGAGTACACTTTGGGCACTAACTCTGCACCTGAAGTGCAGAGACTATTTTCTACCGAGCGTGATACCGGGCAGATACTGGAAGGGGGTGGGGGGTGGATTTTGAGAGAAGGTGCAGAATATGATGTGGAAGTGCAGGCGCGGGAGGAAAGTCAGTTACTATTGGCATCCCATTGCAGTTCTTGTAAAGGTTGTGAATGGCAATGGCAATGTCCCAGCAGTGACGGTAAATTCCCTTTCTAATCCTATCGGGGAAGACACTGCAGCTGGGACGATGGTCGGTCTGCTCAGTGTCATAGACCGGGGATCCGAAGACAACGGGAAGATCAGCGGCCACATTCTGCAGAACGTACCGTTTCTGAGTAACGGCTCGTTACTGAGTGTCTGAAGCGCTAGCCTGGTGCTTTTATGGGGAATATGGCCGAGGATCTAGAACTGGATAATATCAGAAACCTGCCAGCTCGCAGGCTGCGGACTGTGTCAGGAAAGAGAATCTGTGGAGCTGAAAATGCAGAATGGAGGCGCTGATCGTCACTGTGAAAATGGACAGAGCAGAGCTGCGTGGGCAGACAGTAAGTTGTGCACTGAAATTTAAGATTGTGGTTGAAAATCTTGCAATGTAGTATGTGGAACTAGAAATCCTGGATGATTTCCCCACGTGGCTGAATCTGTTTTAGTGGGCAGTGTACTTCCTATAGTAGGGCTCAAGATCCTCTTTGGTCACATATGAGATTTGGGCAAATGCACACTTTGCTTTGAAAGTAGAGAATCGTGGCGGACATAATAAAGTGCCAATTTAAATACTGGAAGAGTCATTGGACAGGGAAAAAGGATCAACTCAGAATCGAATAACAGCAGCTAAACACAATGGGGCTCCCCAAAGATCTGGCACCCTCCATATGAGTATCACTGTGCTGGAGTCTAACAATAACGCCCCTGCATTTGATGGAAACAGCTACACTATCTGCCAAGTGGAGAATGTGGACAAAGGCATCCTGGTTATTGACTGAATGGCACCGATTTAAATGAAGGAGGAAATGGAAGGAGAGAGGAAATTGTTGGCAGCAACACGACAATCAATGTTCCGAAAATGTTTTCTATCGATCCTGATAACGGGGAGTTAGGGGTGGAAGGTGAAGTGAATTGTGGAGAATATAATGTGGGAGTGCAGGCGCGGGAGGGAAGTCAGTTAGCGTTGCACAGTTCTTGTAAATGTTGTGAATGGCAATGGCAATGTCCCAGCAGCGAGGGTAAATTCCCTTTCTAATCCTATCGGGGAAGACACTGCAGCTGGGACGATGGTCGGTCTGCTCAGCGTCATAGACCAGGGATCCGAGGACAACGGGAAGATCAGCGGCCACATTCTGCAGAACGTACCGTTTCAGCTGCTGTCCCTGCGGAAAACACATTCTCCTTGGTGACCAGCGGCGTCTTGGGCAGAGGGGCGGCCACCGACAACATCACTATAGTTGCCTGTGATTGCGGCTCCCCTCCCCTATGCCCTCTATAGCAGGGGAAGCCTCCCAGTGCGCATTTCTGATGTAAGTTACATCACAAGGGGTGGCAGTCACCCCTTCCCCAGGCCAGGAGCCTGAGCCTCAGACTCTTTGGTGTCCCGCCTTGATCCAGGGCCTGGGCTAATTGACTGTTTGTTTCCCTGCCAGCCTGAGCACAGGCCTGGGCCCCCAGCTGCAAGTGGAGACTGCTTCGTTCCCCACGGTGGCTGAAGTATCATTAACGTAGTGAGGCAGAGTGGCCTCCTGAGGAGCGAGAGTGGGAGTGTCCCCGATTGAGCCACTACAATACATATAGTAATTGTAAAGTTCTTCTTTTAGGCTTGTAGCTGTGATGGAATAAACTGCTGTCTTAAGTCAAGTCTCTGGCTGCTTCCAAATCATTGAAAGGTCCTCAGTCCATGGGTTAGAATGCGCCCATTAGTATAGTCCAGAGGCTTGGGCAGGATAGAGGCTGGAGCAGGATAGAGGCAAAATGGAGGGGTTTCCAGGGCCATTTATATCCTCTGCCATGTGGAGGGAAACCCATTGCTTCAAACAAAAACCTCAGCCCAGCTAGTAGAGAATCACAGGTGACCAGATAGTGTTTGGAGTCACATGGGCAAGTCACATGTTCATGCCCAGTTTCGCTCAGTCATTGCAGGAGGCCACTACCTATTTTCCAGAGAGCACATTTGCGGGACAGTCCACTCAATGTAGAGGGGTGTCTACTATGGTCCGTTGTGAGTTAAGTGTCCTTTTGACGAGCCACTCAATTTGAATAGTCCCTCCAAGATGTGCTGGCTAACTGCTTCATGAGCAAGCATTACCGCAGGAGCAAACATTTGAAATCCAGGTCTAGAGCCAATGTTCATAATTTCCAATACAAAAGGAATACATGATTACAGATAGCGGAATCACAATCTGTGACTCATAACCTTTTCATAGACATCTTACATGCCACATTTTACACAAGATGTGTTGCAAATATATAACTGTGGTTGCAACAATGATCTACATGATCATATTTTAATCAGGTAAGGTCACACATGTGTTCTATATATAAATCTATAGTATTTACAGCTATATAATCTCTCTCCAGGTATCGCAGAGAGTCAGATCTACCACTCTAGGGGTATCTATCATTGCAGTGTGATTCCTTGAACATCAGTGCCCCTCAGTCCCTCCTATTCTCTCCCTGTAGCAAATAATTGTTTAGTTTTAAGTGGGCTGTAATACTTTGCTCTAATTTTGGCTGTTGTGTTTAGTGTGTGGGTGCTGGGTGGTGCTGGTGGCCTGTGATACACAGGAGGTCACACTAGAAGACCTGGTTGCCCCCTCTGGCGTTTGACTCTGTGATTCTTTGCTTTTTGAATACTGCTAGTAGATGGATGAAATTAAAATCAAATGCTAACTGATAATTTTTAAAAACTATTGCCTTTTTGATAGAATCAACACATTCGCTGTAATAATCCATTTAGACTCAAGCTGTCGCTGCTGTCCATCACTATCATACTAGCTTTCCCTACGCAGAACACTCTTCTAGTAAAGGCAAACACGGAAGGGATTTTTCCTGTGGGAACGGATGACAAAGGGAAAAACAAGGAAAAGACTCGATGTTAGCTTTTCGCAATTGAGTTATACAAAAGCATTCCACTGAAATCTGAAATAGTCTTGTTCTTCGGCAGAAGATACTGAACAAGGCTTTATTTGTGGAGAGGTTGACACTATGAAGGGGATAAATGAAAGCAGGTATCGGGTTCGGAAATAGCCCTTCTTTCCTTTCTTTCTAACCTGTTCTGCTTTTGTTCTGCAATCGCTGGATGGGATGCTGTTCGGTACTGTAGATGCTATTCGGTTCCCGCGAATTAGAGCCTGGTACCTTTAGTATAGGGGTTATTGCCGATGAGCTGGGGCTGGGTATCAAACATGTCTCCTCGCCGCAGCGGATCGTGTTTTGTGCAGGGAACTGAACGAAAGCTTGGAGAAGTGAATTTGCAGAATGGGGCCCTTATTGTCAGTGAGACGATGGACAGAGGAGAGCTATGTGGGCGAACAGGAAGCTGTCAGATGAAATTTGAGCTTGTCATTGAAAATCCTCTCTCCTACACTATTGTCGGCTGGCAGTCCTGGTTACAAATGACAGCTCGAGCAGATTTCTCCAGAGTGGAGAAGTATCGCTCCCAGGAGCTGAGGCAGCAATGCCTGGCACGGTGTTCCCACCAGTCGCCTCTCACGATCCGGATGTTGGGAATACTTCTTTGGCCCCTTACAAACTTAGGAGAAGCGAGCATTTGCTTTAAAAGTACATACGTGTCGTGAATGGAATAAAATCCCAATGTTAGTGTTACAAAAGTCACTGCAGGGAGAACAAGAGCCGATCCAAAATATCACTGTAAAAGCGAAAGACAACGGGATTTCCCAAAGATACGTCTGCATCGGTGTGCTGGATTCCAACGCTGCCGGTCCCGTGCTTGGTTAAAACAGCTACGCTGCCAGACGAGCGGAGGATGTGGTCAAAGACGTATTGATTATTCAGCTGAATGCTACTGATGTATTTGAATGGAAGAAAAGAGTACACTTTGGGCACTAACTCTGCACCTGAAGTGCAGAGACTATTTTCTACCGAGCGTGATACCGGGCAGATACTGGAAGGGGGTGGGGGGTGGATTTTGAGAGAAGGTGCAGAATATGATGTGGAAGTGCAGGCGCGGGAGGAAAGTCAGTTACTATTGGCATCCCATTGCAGTTCTTGTAAAGGTTGTGAATGGCAATGGCAATGTCCCAGCAGTGACGGTAAATTCCCTTTCTAATCCTATCGGGGAAGACACTGCAGCTGGGACGATGGTCGGTCTGCTCAGTGTCATAGACCGGGGATCCGAAGACAACGGGAAGATCAGCGGCCACATTCTGCAGAACGTACCGTTTCTGAGTAACGGCTCGTTACTGAGTGTCTGAAGCGCTAGCCTGGTGCTTTTATGGGGAATATGGCCGAGGATCTAGAACTGGATAATATCAGAAACCTGCCAGCTCGCAGGCTGCGGACTGTGTCAGGAAAGAGAATCTGTGGAGCTGAAAATGCAGAATGGAGGCGCTGATCGTCACTGTGAAAATGGACAGAGCAGAGCTGCGTGGGCAGACAGTAAGTTGTGCACTGAAATTTAAGATTGTGGTTGAAAATCTTGCAATGTAGTATGTGGAACTAGAAATCCTGGATGATTTCCCCACGTGGCTGAATCTGTTTTAGTGGGCAGTGTACTTCCTATAGTAGGGCTCAAGATCCTCTTTGGTCACATATGAGATTTGGGCAAATGCACACTTTGCTTTGAAAGTAGAGAATCGTGGCGGACATAATAAAGTGCCAATTTAAATACTGGAAGAGTCATTGGACAGGGAAAAAGGATCAACTCAGAATCGAATAACAGCAGCTAAACACAATGGGGCTCCCCAAAGATCTGGCACCCTCCATATGAGTATCACTGTGCTGGAGTCTAACAATAACGCCCCTGCATTTGATGGAAACAGCTACACTATCTGCCTAGTGGAGAATGTGGACAAAGGCATCCTGGTTATTGACTGAATGGCACCGATTTAAATGAAGGAGGAAATGGAAGGAGAGAGGAAATTGTTGGCAGCAACACGACAATCAATGTTCCGAAAATGTTTTCTATCGATCCTGATAACGGGGAGTTAGGGGTGGAAGGTGAAGTGAATTGTGGAGAATATAATGTGGGAGTGCAGGCGCGGGAGGGAAGTCAGTTAGCGTTGCACAGTTCTTGTAAATGTTGTGAATGGCAATGGCAATGTCCCAGCAGTGAGGGTAAATTCCCTTTCTAATCCTATCGGGGAAGACACTGCAGCTGGGACGATGGTCGGTCTGCTCAGCGTCATAGACCAGGGATCCGAGGACAACGGGAAGATCAGCGGCCACATTCTGCAGAACGTACCGTTTCAGCTGCTGTCCCTGCGGAAAACACATTCTCCTTGGTGACCAGCGGCGTCTTGGGCAGAGGGGCGGCCACCGACAACATCACTATAGTTGCCTGTGATTGCGGCTCCCCTCCCCTATGCCCTCTATAGCAGGGGAACCCTCCCAGTGCGCATTTCTGATGTAAGTTACATCACAAGGGGTGGCAGTCACCCCTTCCCCAGGCCAGGAGCCTGAGCCTCAGACTCTTTGGTGTCCCGCCTTGATCCAGGGCCTGGGCTAATTGACTGTTTGTTTCCCTGCCAGCCTGAGCACAGGCCTGGGCCCCCAGCTGCAAGTGGAGACTGCTTCGTTCCCCACGGTGGCTGAAGTATCATTAACGTAGTGAGGCAGAGTGGCCTCCTGAGGAGCGAGAGTGGGAGTGTCCCCGATTGAGCCACTACAATACATATAGTAATTGTAAAGTTCTTCTTTTAGGCTTGTAGCTGTGATGGAATAAACTGCTGTCTTAAGTCAAGTCTCTGGCTGCTTCCAAATCATTGAAAGGTCCTCAGTCCATGGGTTAGAATGCGCCCGTTAGTACAGTCCAGAGGCTTGGGCAGGATAGAGGCTGGAGCAGGACAGAGGCAAAATGGAGGGGTTTCCAGGGCCATTTATATCCTCTGCCATGTGGAGGGAAACCCATTGCTTCAAACAAAAACCTCAGCCCAGCTAGTAGAGAATCACAGGTGACCAGATAGTGTTTGGAGTCACATGGGCAAGTCACATGTTCATGCCCAGTTTCGCTCAGTCATTGCAGGAGGCCACTACCTATTTTCCAGAGAGCACATTTGCGGGACAGTCCACTCAATGTAGAGGGGTGTCTACTATGGTCCGTTGTGAGTTAAGTGTCCTTTTGACGAGCCACTCAATTTGAATAGTCCCTCCAAGATGTGCTGGCTAACTGCTTCATGAGCAAGCATTACCGCAGGAGCAAACATTTGAAATCCAGGTCTAGAGCCAATGTTCATAATTTCCAATACAAAAGGAATACATGATTACAGATAGCGGAATCACAATCTGTGACTCATAACCTTTTCATAGACATCTTACATGCCACATTTTACACAAGATGTGTTGCAAATATATAACTGTGGTTGCAACAATGATCTACATGATCATATTTTAATCAGGTAAGGTCACACATGTGTTCTATATATAAATCTATAGTATTTACAGCTATATAATCTCTCTCCAGGTATCGCAGAGAGTCAGATCTACCACTCTAGGGGTATCTATCATTGCAGTGTGATTCCTTGAACATCAGTGCCCCTCAGTCCCTCCTATTCTCTCCCTGTAGCAAATAATTGTTTAGTTTTAAGTGGGCTGTAATACTTTGCTCTAATTTTGGCTGTTGTGTTTAGTGTGTGGGTGCTGGGTGGTGCTGGTGGCCTGTGATACACAGGAGGTCACACTAGAAGACCTGGTTGCCCCCTCTGGCGTTTGACTCTGTGATTCTTTGCTTTTTGAATACTGCTAGTAGATGGATGAAATTAAAATCAAATGCTAACTGATAATTTTTAAAAACTATTGCCTTTTTGATAGAATCAACACATTCGCTGTAATAATCCATTTAGACTCAAGCTGTCGCTGCTGTCCATCACTATCATACTAGCTTTCCCTACGCAGAACACTCTTCTAGTAAAGGCAAACACGGAAGGGATTTTTCCTGTGGGAACGGATGACAAAGGGAAAAACAAGGAAAAGACTCGATGTTAGCTTTTCGCAATTGAGTTATACAAAAGCATTCCACTGAAATCTGAAATAGTCTTGTTCTTCGGCAGAAGATACTGAACAAGGCTTTATTTGTGGAGAGGTTGACACTATGAAGGGGATAAATGAAAGCAGGTATCGGGTTCGGAAATAGCCCTTCTTTCCTTTCTTTCTAACCTGTTCTGCTTTTGTTCTGCAATCGCTGGATGGGATGCTGTTCGGTACTGTAGATGCTATTCGGTTCCCGCGAATTAGAGCCTGGTACCTTTAGTATAGGGGTTATTGCCGATGAGCTGGGGCTGGGTATCAAACATGTCTCCTCGCCGCGGCGGATCGTGTTTTGTGCAGGGAACTGAACGAAAGCTTGGAGAAGTGAATTTGCAGAATGGGGCCCTTATTGTCAGTGAGACGATGGACAGAGGAGAGCTATGTGGGCGAACAGGAAGCTGTCAGATGAAATTTGAGCTTGTCATTGAAAATCCTCTCTCCTACACTATTGTCGGCTGGCAGTCCTGGTTACAAATGACAGCTCGAGCAGATTTCTCCAGAGTGGAGAAGTATCGCTCCCAGGAGCTGAGGCAGCAATGCCTGGCACGGTGTTCCCACCAGTCGCCTCTCACGATCCGGATGTTGGGAATACTTCTTTGGCCCCTTACAAACTTAGGAGAAGCGAGCATTTGCTTTAAAAGTACATACGTGTCGTGAATGGAATAAAATCCCAATGTTAGTGTTACAAAAGTCACTGCAGGGAGAACAAGAGCCGATCCAAAATATCACTGTAAAAGCGAAAGACAACGGGATTTCCCAAAGATACGTCTGCATCGGTGTGCTGGATTCCAACGCTGCCGGTCCCGTGCTTGGTTAAAACAGCTACGCTGCCAGACGAGCGGAGGATGTGGTCAAAGACGTATTGATTATTCAGCTGAATGCTACTGATGTATTTGAATGGAAGAAAAGAGTACACTTTGGGCACTAACTCTGCACCTGAAGTGCAGAGACTATTTTCTACCGAGCGTGATACCGGGCAGATACTGGAAGGGGGTGGGGGGTGGATTTTGAGAGAAGGTGCAGAATATGATGTGGACGTGCAGGCGCGGGAGGAAAGTCAGTTACTATTGGCATCCCATTGCAGTTCTTGTAAAGGTTGTGAATGGCAATGGCAATGTCCCAGCAGTGACGGTAAATTCCCTTTCTAATCCTATCGGGGAAGACACTGCAGCTGGGACGATGGTCGGTCTGCTCAGTGTCATAGACCGGGGATCCGAAGACAACGGGAAGATCAGCGGCCACATTCTGCAGAACGTACCGTTTCTGAGTAACGGCTCGTTACTGAGTGTCTGAAGCGCTAGCCTGGTGCTTTTATGGGGAATATGGCCGAGGATCTAGAACTGGATAATATCAGAAACCTGCCAGCTCGCAGGCTGCGGACTGTGTCAGGAAAGAGAATCTGTGGAGCTGAAAATGCAGAATGGAGGCGCTGATCGTCACTGTGAAAATGGACAGAGCAGAGCTGCGTGGGCAGACAGTAAGTTGTGCACTGAAATTTAAGATTGTGGTTGAAAATCTTGCAATGTAGTATGTGGAACTAGAAATCCTGGATGATTTCCCCACGTGGCTGAATCTGTTTTAGTGGGCAGTGTACTTCCTATAGTAGGGCTCAAGATCCTCTTTGGTCACATATGAGATTTGGGCAAATGCACACTTTGCTTTGAAAGTAGAGAATCGTGGCGGACATAATAAAGTGCCAATTTAAATACTGGAAGAGTCATTGGACAGGGAAAAAGGATCAACTCAGAATCGAATAACAGCAGCTAAACACAATGGGGCTCCCCAAAGATCTGGCACCCTCCATATGAGTATCACTGTGCTGGAGTCTAACAATAACGCCCCTGCATTTGATGGAAACAGCTACACTATCTGCCTAGTGGAGAATGTGGACAAAGGCATCCTGGTTATTGACTGAATGGCACCGATTTAAATGAAGGAGGAAATGGAAGGAGAGAGGAAATTGTTGGCAGCAACACGACAATCAATGTTCCGAAAATGTTTTCTATCGATCCTGATAACGGGGAGTTAGGGGTGGAAGGTGAAGTGAATTGTGGAGAATATAATGTGGGAGTGCAGGCGCGGGAGGGAAGTCAGTTAGCGTTGCACAGTTCTTGTAAATGTTGTGAATGGCAATGGCAATGTCCCAGCAGTGAGGGTAAATTCCCTTTCTAATCCTATCGGGGAAGACACTGCAGCTGGGACGATGGTCGGTCTGCTCAGCGTCATAGACCAGGGATCCGAGGACAACGGGAAGATCAGCGGCCACATTCTGCAGAACGTACCGTTTCAGCTGCTGTCCCTGCGGAAAACACATTCTCCTTGGTGACCAGCGGCGTCTTGGGCAGAGGGGCGGCCACCGACAACATCACTATAGTTGCCTGTGATTGCGGCTCCCCTCCCCTATGCCCTCTATAGCAGGGGAAGCCTCCCAGTGCGCATTTCTGATGTAAGTTACATCACAAGGGGTGGCAGTCACCCCTTCCCCAGGCCAGGAGCCTGAGCCTCAGACTCTTTGGTGTCCCGCCTTGATCCAGGGCCTGGGCTAATTGACTGTTTGTTTCCCTGCCAGCCTGAGCACAGGCCTGGGCCCCCAGCTGCAAGTGGAGACTGCTTCGTTCCCCACGGTGGCTGAAGTATCATTAACGTAGTGAGGCAGAGTGGCCTCCTGAGGAGCGAGAGTGGGAGTGTCCCCGATTGAGCCACTACAATACATATAGTAATTGTAAAGTTCTTCTTTTAGGCTTGTAGCTGTGATGGAATAAACTGCTGTCTTAAGTCAAGTCTCTGGCTGCTTCCAAATCATTGAAAGGTCCTCAGTCCATGGGTTAGAATGCGCCCGTTAGTATAGTCCAGAGGCTTGGGCAGGATAGAGGCTGGAGCAGGATAGAGGCAAAATGGAGGGGTTTCCAGGGCCATTTATATCCTCTGCCATGTGGAGGGAAACCCATTGCTTCAAACAAAAACCTCAGCCCAGCTAGTAGAGAATCACAGGTGACCAGATAGTGTTTGGAGTCACATGGGCAAGTCACATGTTCATGCCCAGTTTCGCTCAGTCATTGCAGGAGGCCACTACCTATTTTCCAGAGAGCACATTTGCGGGACAGTCCACTCAATGTAGAGGGGTGTCTACTATGGTCCGTTGTGAGTTAAGTGTCCTTTTGACGAGCCACTCAATTTGAATAGTCCCTCCAAGATGTGCTGGCTAACTGCTTCATGAGCAAGCATTACCGCAGGAGCAAACATTTGAAATCCAGGTCTAGAGCCAATGTTCATAATTTCCAATACAAAAGGAATACATGATTACAGATAGCGGAATCACAATCTGTGACTCATAACCTTTTCATAGACATCTTACATGCCACATTTTACACAAGATGTGTTGCAAATATATAACTGTGGTTGCAACAATGATCTACATGATCATATTTTAATCAGGTAAGGTCACACATGTGTTCTATATATAAATCTATAGTATTTACAGCTATATAATCTCTCTCCAGGTATCGCAGAGAGTCAGATCTACCACTCTAGGGGTATCTATCATTGCAGTGTGATTCCTTGAACATCAGTGCCCCTCAGTCCCTCCTATTCTCTCCCTGTAGCAAATAATTGTTTAGTTTTAAGTGGGCTGTAATACTTTGCTCTAATTTTGGCTGTTGTGTTTAGTGTGTGGGTGCTGGGTGGTGCTGGTGGCCTGTGATACACAGGAGGTCACACTAGAAGACCTGGTTGCCCCCTCTGGCGTTTGACTCTGTGATTCTTTGCTTTTTGAATACTGCTAGTAGATGGATGAAATTAAAATCAAATGCTAACTGATAATTTTTAAAAACTATTGCCTTTTTGATAGAATCAACACATTCGCTGTAATAATCCATTTAGACTCAAGCTGTCGCTGCTGTCCATCACTATCATACTAGCTTTCCCTACGCAGAACACTCTTCTAGTAAAGGCAAACACGGAAGGGATTTTTCCTGTGGGAACGGATGACAAAGGGAAAAACAAGGAAAAGACTCGATGTTAGCTTTTCGCAATTGAGTTATACAAAAGCATTCCACTGAAATCTGAAATAGTCTTGTTCTTCGGCAGAAGATACTGAACAAGGCTTTATTTGTGGAGAGGTTGACACTATGAAGGGGATAAATGAAAGCAGGTATCGGGTTCGGAAATAGCCCTTCTTTCCTTTCTTTCTAACCTGTTCTGCTTTTGTTCTGCAATCGCTGGATGGGATGCTGTTCGGTACTGTAGATGCTATTCGGTTCCCGCGAATTAGAGCCTGGTACCTTTAGTATAGGGGTTATTGCCGATGAGCTGGGGCTGGGTATCAAACATGTCTCCTCGCCGCAGCGGATCGTGTTTTGTGCAGGGAACTGAACGAAAGCTTGGAGAAGTGAATTTGCAGAATGGGGCCCTTATTGTCAGTGAGACGATGGACAGAGGAGAGCTATGTGGGCGAACAGGAAGCTGTCAGATGAAATTTGAGCTTGTCATTGAAAATCCTCTCTCCTACACTATTGTCGGCTGGCAGTCCTGGTTACAAATGACAGCTCGAGCAGATTTCTCCAGAGTGGAGAAGTATCGCTCCCAGGAGCTGAGGCAGCAATGCCTGGCACGGTGTTCCCACCAGTCGCCTCTCACGATCCGGATGTTGGGAATACTTCTTTGGCCCCTTACAAACTTAGGAGAAGCGAGCATTTGCTTTAAAAGTACATACGTGTCGTGAATGGAATAAAATCCCAATGTTAGTGTTACAAAAGTCACTGCAGGGAGAACAAGAGCCGATCCAAAATATCACTGTAAAAGCGAAAGACAACGGGATTTCCCAAAGATACGTCTGCATCGGTGTGCTGGATTGCAACGCTGCCGGTCCCGTGCTTGGTTAAAACAGCTACGCTGCCAGACGAGCGGAGGATGTGGTCAAAGACGTATTGATTATTCAGCTGAATGCTACTGATGTATTTGAATGGAAGAAAAGAGTACACTTTGGGCACTAACTCTGCACCTGAAGTGCAGAGACTATTTTCTACCGAGCGTGATACCGGGCAGATACTGGAAGGGGGTGGGGGGTGGATTTTGAGAGAAGGTGCAGAATATGATGTGGAAGTGCAGGCGCGGGAGGAAAGTCAGTTACTATTGGCATCCCATTGCAGTTCTTGTAAAGGTTGTGAATGGCAATGGCAATGTCCCAGCAGTGACGGTAAATTCCCTTTCTAATCCTATCGGGGAAGACACTGCAGCTGGGACGATGGTCGGTCTGCTCAGTGTCATAGACTGGGGATCCGAAGACAACGGGAAGATCAGCGGCCACATTCTGCAGAACGTACCGTTTCTGAGTAACGGCTCGTTACTGAGTGTCTGAAGCGCTAGCCTGGTGCTTTTATGGGGAATATGGCCGAGGATCTAGAACTGGATAATATCAGAAACCTGCCAGCTCGCAGGCTGCGGACTGTGTCAGGAAAGAGAATCTGTGGAGCTGAAAATGCAGAATGGAGGCGCTGATCGTCACTGTGAAAATGGACAGAGCAGAGCTGCGTGGGCAGACAGTAAGTTGTGCACTGAAATTTAAGATTGTGGTTGAAAATCTTGCAATGTAGTATGTGGAACTAGAAATCCTGGATGATTTCCCCACGTGGCTGAATCTGTTTTAGTGGGCAGTGTACTTCCTATAGTAGGGCTCAAGATCCTCTTTGGTCACATATGAGATTTGGGCAAATGCACACTTTGCTTTGAAAGTAGAGAATCGTGGCGGACATAATAAAGTGCCAATTTAAATACTGGAAGAGTCATTGGACAGGGAAAAAGGATCAACTCAGAATCGAATAACAGCAGCTAAACACAATGGGGCTCCCCAAAGATCTGGCACCCTCCATATGAGTATCACTGTGCTGGAGTCTAACAATAACGCCCCTGCATTTGATGGAAACAGCTACACTATCTGCCTAGTGGAGAATGTGGACAAAGGCATCCTGGTTATTGACTGAATGGCACCGATTTAAATGAAGGAGGAAATGGAAGGAGAGAGGAAATTGTTGGCAGCAACACGACAATCAATGTTCCGAAAATGTTTTCTATCGATCCTGATAACGGGGAGTTAGGGGTGGAAGGTGAAGTGAATTGTGGAGAATATAATGTGGGAGTGCAGGCGCGGGAGGGAAGTCAGTTAGCGTTGCACAGTTCTTGTAAATGTTGTGAATGGCAATGGCAATGTCCCAGCAGTGAGGGTAAATTCCCTTTCTAATCCTATCGGGGAAGACACTGCAGCTGGGACGATGGTCGGTCTGCTCAGCGTCATAGACCAGGGATCCGAGGACAACGGGAAGATCAGCGGCCACATTCTGCAGAACGTACCGTTTCAGCTGCTGTCCCTGCGGAAAACACATTCTCCTTGGTGACCAGCGGCGTCTTGGGCAGAGGGGCGGCCACCGACAACATCACTATAGTTGCCTGTGATTGCGGCTCCCCTCCCCTATGCCCTCTATAGCAGGGGAAGCCTCCCAGTGCGCATTTCTGATGTAAGTTACATCACAAGGGGTGGCAGTCACCCCTTCCCCAGGCCAGGAGCCTGAGCCTCAGACTCTTTGGTGTCCCGCCTTGATCCAGGGCCTGGGCTAATTGACTGTTTGTTTCCCTGCCAGCCTGAGCACAGGCCTGGGCCCCCAGCTGCAAGTGGAGACTGCTTCGTTCCCCACGGTGGCTGAAGTATCATTAACGTAGTGAGGCAGAGTGGCCTCCTGAGGAGCGAGAGTGGGAGTGTCCCCGATTGAGCCACTACAATACATATAGTAATTGTAAAGTTCTTCTTTTAGGCTTGTAGCTGTGATGGAATAAACTGCTGTCTTAAGTCAAGTCTCTGGCTGCTTCCAAATCATTGAAAGGTCCTCAGTCCATGGGTTAGAATGCGCCCGTTAGTATAGTCCAGAGGCTTGGGCAGGATAGAGGCTGGAGCAGGATAGAGGCAAAATGGAGGGGTTTCCAGGGCCATTTATATCCTCTGCCATGTGGAGGGAAACCCATTGCTTCAAACAAAAACCTCAGCCCAGCTAGTAGAGAATCACAGGTGACCAGATAGTGTTTGGAGTCACATGGGCAAGTCACATGTTCATGCCCAGTTTCGCTCAGTCATTGCAGGAGGCCACTACCTATTTTCCAGAGAGCACATTTGCGGGACAGTCCACTCAATGTAGAGGGGTGTCTACTATGGTCCGTTGTGAGTTAAGTGTCCTTTTGACGAGCCACTCAATTTGAATAGTCCCTCCAAGATGTGCTGGCTAACTGCTTCATGAGCAAGCATTACCGCAGGAGCAAACATTTGAAATCCAGGTCTAGAGCCAATGTTCATAATTTCCAATACAAAAGGAATACATGATTACAGATAGCGGAATCACAATCTGTGACTCATAACCTTTTCATAGACATCTTACATGCCACATTTTACACAAGATGTGTTGCAAATATATAACTGTGGTTGCAACAATGATCTACATGATCATATTTTAATCAGGTAAGGTCACACATGTGTTCTATATATAAATCTATAGTATTTACAGCTATATAATCTCTCTCCAGGTATCGCAGAGAGTCAGATCTACCACTCTAGGGGTATCTATCATTGCAGTGTGATTCCTTGAACATCAGTGCCCCTCAGTCCCTCCTATTCTCTCCCTGTAGCAAATAATTGTTTAGTTTTAAGTGGGTTGTAATACTTTGCTCTAATTTTGGCTGTTGTGTTTAGTGTGTGGGTGCTGGGTGGTGCTGGTGGCCTGTGATACACAGGAGGTCACACTAGAAGACCTGGTTGCCCCCTCTGGCGTTTGACTCTGTGATTCTTTGCTTTTTGAATACTGCTAGTAGATGGATGAAATTAAAATCAAATGCTAACTGATAATTTTTAAAAACTATTGCCTTTTTGATAGAATCAACACATTCGCTGTAATAATCCATTTAGACTCAAGCTGTCGCTGCTGTCCATCACTATCATACTAGCTTTCCCTACGCAGAACACTCTTCTAGTAAAGGCAAACACGGAAGGGATTTTTCCTGTGGGAACGGATGACAAAGGGAAAAACAAGGAAAAGACTCGATGTTAGCTTTTCGCAATTGAGTTATACAAAAGCATTCCACTGAAATCTGAAATAGTCTTGTTCTTCGGCAGAAGATACTGAACAAGGCTTTATTTGTGGAGAGGTTGACACTATGAAGGGGATAAATGAAAGCAGGTATCGGGTTCGGAAATAGCCCTTCTTTCCTTTCTTTCTAACCTGTTCTGCTTTTGTTCTGCAATCGCTGGATGGGATGCTGTTCGGTACTGTAGATGCTATTCGGTTCCCGCGAATTAGAGCCTGGTACCTTTAGTATAGGGGTTATTGCCGATGAGCTGGGGCTGGGTATCAAACATGTCTCCTCGCCGCAGCGGATCGTGTTTTGTGCAGGGAACTGAACGAAAGCTTGGAGAAGTGAATTTGCAGAATGGGGCCCTTATTGTCAGTGAGACGATGGACAGAGGAGAGCTATGTGGGCGAACAGGAAGCTGTCAGATGAAATTTGAGCTTGTCATTGAAAATCCTCTCTCCTACACTATTGTCGGCTGGCAGTCCTGGTTACAAATGACAGCTCGAGCAGATTTCTCCAGAGTGGAGAAGTATCGCTCCCAGGAGCTGAGGCAGCAATGCCTGGCACGGTGTTCCCACCAGTCGCCTCTCACGATCCGGATGTTGGGAATACTTCTTTGGCCCCTTACAAACTTAGGAGAAGCGAGCATTTGCTTTAAAAGTACATACGTGTCGTGAATGGAATAAAATCCCAATGTTAGTGTTACAAAAGTCACTGCAGGGAGAACAAGAGCCGATCCAAAATATCACTGTAAAAGCGAAAGACAACGGGATTTCCCAAAGATACGTCTGCATCGGTGTGCTGGATTGCAACGCTGCCGGTCCCGTGCTTGGTTAAAACAGCTACGCTGCCAGACGAGCGGAGGATGTGGTCAAAGACGTATTGATTATTCAGCTGAATGCTACTGATGTATTTGAATGGAAGAAAAGAGTACACTTTGGGCACTAACTCTGCACCTGAAGTGCAGAGACTATTTTCTACCGAGCGTGATACCGGGCAGATACTGGAAGGGGGTGGGGGGTGGATTTTGAGAGAAGGTGCAGAATATGATGTGGAAGTGCAGGCGCGGGAGGAAAGTCAGTTACTATTGGCATCCCATTGCAGTTCTTGTAAAGGTTGTGAATGGCAATGGCAATGTCCCAGCAGTGACGGTAAATTCCCTTTCTAATCCTATCGGGGAAGACACTGCAGCTGGGACGATGGTCGGTCTGCTCAGTGTCATAGACCGGGGATCCGAAGACAACGGGAAGATCAGCGGCCACATTCTGCAGAACGTACCGTTTCTGAGTAACGGCTCGTTACTGAGTGTCTGAAGCGCTAGCCTGGTGCTTTTATGGGGAATATGGCCGAGGATCTAGAACTGGATAATATCAGAAACCTGCCAGCTCGCAGGCTGCGGACTGTGTCAGGAAAGAGAATCTGTGGAGCTGAAAATGCAGAATGGAGGCGCTGATCGTCACTGTGAAAATGGACAGAGCAGAGCTGCGTGGGCAGACAGTAAGTTGTGCACTGAAATTTAAGATTGTGGTTGAAAATCTTGCAATGTAGTATGTGGAACTAGAAATCCTGGATGATTTCCCCACGTGGCTGAATCTGTTTTAGTGGGCAGTGTACTTCCTATAGTAGGGCTCAAGATCCTCTTTGGTCACATATGAGATTTGGGCAAATGCACACTTTGCTTTGAAAGTAGAGAATCGTGGCGGACATAATAAAGTGCCAATTTAAATACTGGAAGAGTCATTGGACAGGGAAAAAGGATCAACTCAGAATCGAATAACAGCAGCTAAACACAATGGGGCTCCCCAAAGATCTGGCACCCTCCATATGAGTATCACTGTGCTGGAGTCTAACAATAACGCCCCTGCATTTGATGGAAACAGCTACACTATCTGCCTAGTGGAGAATGTGGACAAAGGCATCCTGGTTATTGACTGAATGGCACCGATTTAAATGAAGGAGGAAATGGAAGGAGAGAGGAAATTGTTGGCAGCAACACGACAATCAATGTTCCGAAAATGTTTTCTATCGATCCTGATAACGGGGAGTTAGGGGTGGAAGGTGAAGTGAATTGTGGAGAATATAATGTGGGAGTGCAGGCGCGGGAGGGAAGTCAGTTAGCGTTGCACAGTTCTTGTAAATGTTGTGAATGGCAATGGCAATGTCCCAGCAGTGAGGGTAAATTCCCTTTCTAATCCTATCGGGGAAGACACTGCAGCTGGGACGATGGTCGGTCTGCTCAGCGTCATAGACCAGGGATCCGAGGACAACGGGAAGATCAGCGGCCACATTCTGCAGAACGTACCGTTTCAGCTGCTGTCCCTGCGGAAAACACATTCTCCTTGGTGACCAGCGGCGTCTTGGGCAGAGGGGCGGCCACCGACAACATCACTATAGTTGCCTGTGATTGCGGCTCCCCTCCCCTATGCCCTCTATAGCAGGGGAAGCCTCCCAGTGCGCATTTCTGATGTAAGTTACATCACAAGGGGTGGCAGTCACCCCTTCCCCAGGCCAGGAGCCTGAGCCTCAGACTCTTTGGTGTCCCGCCTTGATCCAGGGCCTGGGCTAATTGACTGTTTGTTTCCCTGCCAGCCTGAGCACAGGCCTGGGCCCCCAGCTGCAAGTGGAGACTGCTTCGTTCCCCACGGTGGCTGAAGTATCATTAACGTAGTGAGGCAGAGTGGCCTCCTGAGGAGCGAGAGTGGGAGTGTCCCCGATTGAGCCACTACAATACATATAGTAATTGTAAAGTTCTTCTTTTAGGCTTGTAGCTGTGATGGAATAAACTGCTGTCTTAAGTCAAGTCTCTGGCTGCTTCCAAATCATTGAAAGGTCCTCAGTCCATGGGTTAGAATGCGCCCGTTAGTACAGTCCAGAGGCTTGGGCAGGATAGAGGCTGGAGCAGGATAGAGGCAAAATGGAGGGGTTTCCAGGGCCATTTATATCCTCTGCCATGTGGAGGGAAACCCATTGCTTCAAACAAAAACCTCAGCCCAGCTAGTAGAGAATCACAGGTGACCAGATAGTGTTTGGAGTCACATGGGCAAGTCACATGTTCATGCCCAGTTTCGCTCAGTCATTGCAGGAGGCCACTACCTATTTTCCAGAGAGCACATTTGCGGGACAGTCCACTCAATGTAGAGGGGTGTCTACTATGGTCCGTTGTGAGTTAAGTGTCCTTTTGACGAGCCACTCAATTTGAATAGTCCCTCCAAGATGTGCTGGCTAACTGCTTCATGAGCAAGCATTACCGCAGGAGCAAACATTTGAAATCCAGGTCTAGAGCCAATGTTCATAATTTCCAATACAAAAGGAATACATGATTACAGATAGCGGAATCACAATCTGTGACTCATAACCTTTTCATAGACATCTTACATGCCACATTTTACACAAGATGTGTTGCAAATATATAACTGTGGTTGCAACAATGATCTACATGATCATATTTTAATCAGGTAAGGTCACACATGTGTTCTATATATAAATCTATAGTATTTACAGCTATATAATCTCTCTCCAGGTATCGCAGAGAGTCAGATCTACCACTCTAGGGGTATCTATCATTGCAGTGTGATTCCTTGAACATCAGTGCCCCTCAGTCCCTCCTATTCTCTCCCTGTAGCAAATAATTGTTTAGTTTTAAGTGGGCTGTAATACTTTGCTCTAATTTTGGCTGTTGTGTTTAGTGTGTGGGTGCTGGGTGGTGCTGGTGGCCTGTGATACACAGGAGGTCACACTAGAAGACCTGGTTGCCCCCTCTGGCGTTTGACTCTGTGATTCTTTGCTTTTTGAATACTGCTAGTAGATGGATGAAATTAAAATCAAATGCTAACTGATAATTTTTAAAAACTATTGCCTTTTTGATAGAATCAACACATTCGCTGTAATAATCCATTTAGACTCAAGCTGTCGCTGCTGTCCATCACTATCATACTAGCTTTCCCTACGCAGAACACTCTTCTAGTAAAGGCAAACACGGAAGGGATTTTTCCTGTGGGAACGGATGACAAAGGGAAAAACAAGGAAAAGACTCGATGTTAGCTTTTCGCAATTGAGTTATACAAAAGCATTCCACTGAAATCTGAAATAGTCTTGTTCTTCGGCAGAAGATACTGAACAAGGCTTTATTTGTGGAGAGGTTGACACTATGAAGGGGATAAATGAAAGCAGGTATCGGGTTCGGAAATAGCCCTTCTTTCCTTTCTTTCTAACCTGTTCTGCTTTTGTTCTGCAATCGCTGGATGGGATGCTGTTCGGTACTGTAGATGCTATTCGGTTCCCGCGAATTAGAGCCTGGTACCTTTAGTATAGGGGTTATTGCCGATGAGCTGGGGCTGGGTATCAAACATGTCTCCTCGCCGCGGCGGATCGTGTTTTGTGCAGGGAACTGAACGAAAGCTTGGAGAAGTGAATTTGCAGAATGGGGCCCTTATTGTCAGTGAGACGATGGACAGAGGAGAGCTATGTGGGCGAACAGGAAGCTGTCAGATGAAATTTGAGCTTGTCATTGAAAATCCTCTCTCCTACACTATTGTCGGCTGGCAGTCCTGGTTACAAATGACAGCTCGAGCAGATTTCTCCAGAGTGGAGAAGTATCGCTCCCAGGAGCTGAGGCAGCAATGCCTGGCACGGTGTTCCCACCAGTCGCCTCTCACGATCCGGATGTTGGGAATACTTCTTTGGCCCCTTACAAACTTAGGAGAAGCGAGCATTTGCTTTAAAAGTACATACGTGTCGTGAATGGAATAAAATCCCAATGTTAGTGTTACAAAAGTCACTGCAGGGAGAACAAGAGCCGATCCAAAATATCACTGTAAAAGCGAAAGACAACGGGATTTCCCAAAGATACGTCTGCATCGGTGTGCTGGATTGCAACGCTGCCGGTCCCGTGCTTGGTTAAAACAGCTACGCTGCCAGACGAGCGGAGGATGTGGTCAAAGACGTATTGATTATTCAGCTGAATGCTACTGATGTATTTGAATGGAAGAAAAGAGTACACTTTGGGCACTAACTCTGCACCTGAAGTGCAGAGACTATTTTCTACCGAGCGTGATACCGGGCAGATACTGGAAGGGGGTGGGGGGTGGATTTTGAGAGAAGGTGCAGAATATGATGTGGAAGTGCAGGCGCGGGAGGAAAGTCAGTTACTATTGGCATCCCATTGCAGTTCTTGTAAAGGTTGTGAATGGCAATGGCAATGTCCCAGCAGTGACGGTAAATTCCCTTTCTAATCCTATCGGGGAAGACACTGCAGCTGGGACGATGGTCGGTCTGCTCAGTGTCATAGACCGGGGATCCGAAGACAACGGGAAGATCAGCGGCCACATTCTGCAGAACGTACCGTTTCTGAGTAACGGCTCGTTACTGAGTGTCTGAAGCGCTAGCCTGGTGCTTTTATGGGGAATATGGCCGAGGATCTAGAACTGGATAATATCAGAAACCTGCCAGCTCGCAGGCTGCGGACTGTGTCAGGAAAGAGAATCTGTGGAGCTGAAAATGCAGAATGGAGGCGCTGATCGTCACTGTGAAAATGGACAGAGCAGAGCTGCGTGGGCAGACAGTAAGTTGTGCACTGAAATTTAAGATTGTGGTTGAAAATCTTGCAATGTAGTATGTGGAACTAGAAATCCTGGATGATTTCCCCACGTGGCTGAATCTGTTTTAGTGGGCAGTGTACTTCCTATAGTAGGGCTCAAGATCCTCTTTGGTCACATATGAGATTTGGGCAAATGCACACTTTGCTTTGAAAGTAGAGAATCGTGGCGGACATAATAAAGTGCCAATTTAAATACTGGAAGAGTCATTGGACAGGGAAAAAGGATCAACTCAGAATCGAATAACAGCAGCTAAACACAATGGGGCTCCCCAAAGATCTGGCACCCTCCATATGAGTATCACTGTGCTGGAGTCTAACAATAACGCCCCTGCATTTGATGGAAACAGCTACACTATCTGCCTAGTGGAGAATGTGGACAAAGGCATCCTGGTTATTGACTGAATGGCACCGATTTAAATGAAGGAGGAAATGGAAGGAGAGAGGAAATTGTTGGCAGCAACACGACAATCAATGTTCCGAAAATGTTTTCTATCGATCCTGATAACGGGGAGTTAGGGGTGGAAGGTGAAGTGAATTGTGGAGAATATAATGTGGGAGTGCAGGCGCGGGAGGGAAGTCAGTTAGCGTTGCACAGTTCTTGTAAATGTTGTGAATGGCAATGGCAATGTCCCAGCAGTGAGGGTAAATTCCCTTTCTAATCCTATCGGGGAAGACACTGCAGCTGGGACGATGGTCGGTCTGCTCAGCGTCATAGACCAGGGATCCGAGGACAACGGGAAGATCAGCGGCCACATTCTGCAGAACGTACCGTTTCAGCTGCTGTCCCTGCGGAAAACACATTCTCCTTGGTGACCAGCGGCGTCTTGGGCAGAGGGGCGGCCACCGACAACATCACTATAGTTGCCTGTGATTGCGGCTCCCCTCCCCTATGCCCTCTATAGCAGGGGAAGCCTCCCAGTGCGCATTTCTGATGTAAGTTACATCACAAGGGGTGGCAGTCACCCCTTCCCCAGGCCAGGAGCCTGAGCCTCAGACTCTTTGGTGTCCCGCCTTGATCCAGGGCCTGGGCTAATTGACTGTTTGTTTCCCTGCCAGCCTGAGCACAGGCCTGGGCCCCCAGCTGCAAGTGGAGACTGCTTCGTTCCCCACGGTGGCTGAAGTATCATTAACGTAGTGAGGCAGAGTGGCCTCCTGAGGAGCGAGAGTGGGAGTGTCCCCGATTGAGCCACTACAATACATATAGTAATTGTAAAGTTCTTCTTTTAGGCTTGTAGCTGTGATGGAATAAACTGCTGTCTTAAGTCAAGTCTCTGGCTGCTTCCAAATCATTGAAAGGTCCTCAGTCCATGGGTTAGAATGCGCCCGTTAGTACAGTCCAGAGGCTTGGGCAGGATAGAGGCTGGAGCAGGATAGAGGCAAAATGGAGGGGTTTCCAGGGCCATTTATATCCTCTGCCATGTGGAGGGAAACCCATTGCTTCAAACAAAAACCTCAGCCCAGCTAGTAGAGAATCACAGGTGACCAGATAGTGTTTGGAGTCACATGGGCAAGTCACATGTTCATGCCCAGTTTCGCTCAGTCATTGCAGGAGGCCACTACCTATTTTCCAGAGAGCACATTTGCGGGACAGTCCACTCAATGTAGAGGGGTGTCTACTATGGTCCGTTGTGAGTTAAGTGTCCTTTTGACGAGCCACTCAATTTGAATAGTCCCTCCAAGATGTGCTGGCTAACTGCTTCATGAGCAAGCATTACCGCAGGAGCAAACATTTGAAATCCAGGTCTAGAGCCAATGTTCATAATTTCAAATACAAAAGTAATACATGATTACAGATAGCGGAATCACAATCTGTGACTCATAACCTCTTCATAGACATCTTACATGCCACATTTTACACAAGATGTGTTGCAAATATATAACTGTGGTTGCAACAATGATCTACATGATCATATTTTAATCAGGTAAGGTCACACATGTGTTCTATATATAAATCTATAGTATTTACAGCTATATAATCTCTCTCCAGGTATCGCAGAGAGTCAGATCTACCACTCTAGGGGTATCTATCATTGCAGTGTGATTCCTTGAACATCAGTGCCCCTCAGTCCCTCCTATTCTCTCCCTGTAGCAAATAATTGTTTAGTTTTAAGTGGGCTGTAATACTTTGCTCTAATTTTGGCTGTTGTGTTTAGTGTGTGGGTGCTGGGTGGTGCTGGTGGCCTGTGATACACAGGAGGTCACACTAGAAGACCTGGTTGCCCCCTCTGGCGTTTGACTCTGTGATTCTTTGCTTTTTGAATACTGCTAGTAGATGGATGAAATTAAAATCAAATGCTAACTGATAATTTTTAAAAACTATTGCCTTTTTGATAGAATCAACACATTCGCTGTAATAATCCATTTAGACTCAAGCTGTCGCTGCTGTCCATCACTATCATACTAGCTTTCCCTACGCAGAACACTCTTCTAGTAAAGGCAAACACGGAAGGGATTTTTCCTGTGGGAACGGATGACAAAGGGAAAAACAAGGAAAAGACTCGATGTTAGCTTTTCGCAATTGAGTTATACAAAAGCATTCCACTGAAATCTGAAATAGTCTTGTTCTTCGGCAGAAGATACTGAACAAGGCTTTATTTGTGGAGAGGTTGACACTATGAAGGGGATAAATGAAAGCAGGTATCGGGTTCGGAAATAGCCCTTCTTTCCTTTCTTTCTAACCTGTTCTGCTTTTGTTCTGCAATCGCTGGATGGGATGCTGTTCGGTACTGTAGATGCTATTCGGTTCCCGCGAATTAGAGCCTGGTACCTTTAGTATAGGGGTTATTGCCGATGAGCTGGGGCTGGGTATCAAACATGTCTCCTCGCCGCGGCGGATCGTGTTTTGTGCAGGGAACTGAACGAAAGCTTGGAGAAGTGAATTTGCAGAATGGGGCCCTTATTGTCAGTGAGACGATGGACAGAGGAGAGCTATGTGGGCGAACAGGAAGCTGTCAGATGAAATTTGAGCTTGTCATTGAAAATCCTCTCTCCTACACTATTGTCGGCTGGCAGTCCTGGTTACAAATGACAGCTCGAGCAGATTTCTCCAGAGTGGAGAAGTATCGCTCCCAGGAGCTGAGGCAGCAATGCCTGGCACGGTGTTCCCACCAGTCGCCTCTCACGATCCGGATGTTGGGAATACTTCTTTGGCCCCTTACAAACTTAGGAGAAGCGAGCATTTGCTTTAAAAGTACATACGTGTCGTGAATGGAATAAAATCCCAATGTTAGTGTTACAAAAGTCACTGCAGGGAGAACAAGAGCCGATCCAAAATATCACTGTAAAAGCGAAAGACAACGGGATTTCCCAAAGATACGTCTGCATCGGTGTGCTGGATTCCAACGCTGCCGGTCCCGTGCTTGGTTAAAACAGCTACGCTGCCAGACGAGCGGAGGATGTGGTCAAAGACGTATTGATTATTCAGCTGAATGCTACTGATGTATTTGAATGGAAGAAAAGAGTACACTTTGGGCACTAACTCTGCACCTGAAGTGCAGAGACTATTTTCTACCGAGCGTGATACCGGGCAGATACTGGAAGGGGGTGGGGGGTGGATTTTGAGAGAAGGTGCAGAATATGATGTGGACGTGCAGGCGCGGGAGGAAAGTCAGTTACTATTGGCATCCCATTGCAGTTCTTGTAAAGGTTGTGAATGGCAATGGCAATGTCCCAGCAGTGACGGTAAATTCCCTTTCTAATCCTATCGGGGAAGACACTGCAGCTGGGACGATGGTCGGTCTGCTCAGTGTCATAGACCGGGGATCCGAAGACAACGGGAAGATCAGCGGCCACATTCTGCAGAACGTACCGTTTCTGAGTAACGGCTCGTTACTGAGTGTCTGAAGCGCTAGCCTGGTGCTTTTATGGGGAATATGGCCGAGGATCTAGAACTGGATAATATCAGAAACCTGCCAGCTCGCAGGCTGCGGACTGTGTCAGGAAAGAGAATCTGTGGAGCTGAAAATGCAGAATGGAGGCGCTGATCGTCACTGTGAAAATGGACAGAGCAGAGCTGCGTGGGCAGACAGTAAGTTGTGCACTGAAATTTAAGATTGTGGTTGAAAATCTTGCAATGTAGTATGTGGAACTAGAAATCCTGGATGATTTCCCCACGTGGCTGAATCTGTTTTAGTGGGCAGTGTACTTCCTATAGTAGGGCTCAAGATCCTCTTTGGTCACATATGAGATTTGGGCAAATGCACACTTTGCTTTGAAAGTAGAGAATCGTGGCGGACATAATAAAGTGCCAATTTAAATACTGGAAGAGTCATTGGACAGGGAAAAAGGATCAACTCAGAATCGAATAACAGCAGCTAAACACAATGGGGCTCCCCAAAGATCTGGCACCCTCCATATGAGTATCACTGTGCTGGAGTCTAACAATAACGCCCCTGCATTTGATGGAAACAGCTACACTATCTGCCTAGTGGAGAATGTGGACAAAGGCATCCTGGTTATTGACTGAATGGCACCGATTTAAATGAAGGAGGAAATGGAAGGAGAGAGGAAATTGTTGGCAGCAACACGACAATCAATGTTCCGAAAATGTTTTCTATCGATCCTGATAACGGGGAGTTAGGGGTGGAAGGTGAAGTGAATTGTGGAGAATATAATGTGGGAGTGCAGGCGCGGGAGGGAAGTCAGTTAGCGTTGCACAGTTCTTGTAAATGTTGTGAATGGCAATGGCAATGTCCCAGCAGTGAGGGTAAATTCCCTTTCTAATCCTATCGGGGAAGACACTGCAGCTGGGACGATGGTCGGTCTGCTCAGCGTCATAGACCAGGGATCCGAGGACAACGGGAAGATCAGCGGCCACATTCTGCAGAACGTACCGTTTCAGCTGCTGTCCCTGCGGAAAACACATTCTCCTTGGTGACCAGCGGCGTCTTGGGCAGAGGGGCGGCCACCGACAACATCACTATAGTTGCCTGTGATTGCGGCTCCCCTCCCCTATGCCCTCTATAGCAGGGGAAGCCTCCCAGTGCGCATTTCTGATGTAAGTTACATCACAAGGGGTGGCAGTCACCCCTTCCCCAGGCCAGGAGCCTGAGCCTCAGACTCTTTGGTGTCCCGCCTTGATCCAGGGCCTGGGCTAATTGACTGTTTGTTTCCCTGCCAGCCTGAGCACAGGCCTGGGCCCCCAGCTGCAAGTGGAGACTGCTTCGTTCCCCACGGTGGCTGAAGTATCATTAACGTAGTGAGGCAGAGTGGCCTCCTGAGGAGCGAGAGTGGGAGTGTCCCCGATTGAGCCACTACAATACATATAGTAATTGTAAAGTTCTTCTTTTAGGCTTGTAGCTGTGATGGAATAAACTGCTGTCTTAAGTCAAGTCTCTGGCTGCTTCCAAATCATTGAAAGGTCCTCAGTCCATGGGTTAGAATGCGCCCGTTAGTACAGTCCAGAGGCTTGGGCAGGATAGAGGCTGGAGCAGGATAGAGGCAAAATGGAGGGGTTTCCAGGGCCATTTATATCCTCTGCCATGTGGAGGGAAACCCATTGCTTCAAACAAAAACCTCAGCCCAGCTAGTAGAGAATCACAGGTGACCAGATAGTGTTTGGAGTCACATGGGCAAGTCACATGTTCATGCCCAGTTTCGCTCAGTCATTGCAGGAGGCCACTACCTATTTTCCAGAGAGCACATTTGCGGGACAGTCCACTCAATGTAGAGGGGTGTCTACTATGGTCCGTTGTGAGTTAAGTGTCCTTTTGACGAGCCACTCAATTTGAATAGTCCCTCCAAGATGTGCTGGCTAACTGCTTCATGAGCAAGCATTACCGCAGGAGCAAACATTTGAAATCCAGGTCTAGAGCCAATGTTCATAATTTCCAATACAAAAGGAATACATGATTACAGATAGCGGAATCACAATCTGTGACTCATAACCTTTTCATAGACATCTTACATGCCACATTTTACACAAGATGTGTTGCAAATATATAACTGTGGTTGCAACAATGATCTACATGATCATATTTTAATCAGGTAAGGTCACACATGTGTTCTATATATAAATCTATAGTATTTACAGCTATATAATCTCTCTCCAGGTATCGCAGAGAGTCAGATCTACCACTCTAGGGGTATCTATCATTGCAGTGTGATTCCTTGAACATCAGTGCCCCTCAGTCCCTCCTATTCTCTCCCTGTAGCAAATAATTGTTTAGTTTTAAGTGGGTTGTAATACTTTGCTCTAATTTTGGCTGTTGTGTTTAGTGTGTGGGTGCTGGGTGGTGCTGGTGGCCTGTGATACACAGGAGGTCACACTAGAAGACCTGGTTGCCCCCTCTGGCGTTTGACTCTGTGATTCTTTGCTTTTTGAATACTGCTAGTAGATGGATGAAATTAAAATCAAATGCTAACTGATAATTTTTAAAAACTATTGCCTTTTTGATAGAATCAACACATTCGCTGTAATAATCCATTTAGACTCAAGCTGTCGCTGCTGTCCATCACTATCATACTAGCTTTCCCTACGCAGAACACTCTTCTAGTAAAGGCAAACACGGAAGGGATTTTTCCTGTGGGAACGGATGACAAAGGGAAAAACAAGGAAAAGACTCGATGTTAGCTTTTCGCAATTGAGTTATACAAAAGCATTCCACTGAAATCTGAAATAGTCTTGTTCTTCGGCAGAAGATACTGAACAAGGCTTTATTTGTGGAGAGGTTGACACTATGAAGGGGATAAATGAAAGCAGGTATCGGGTTCGGAAATAGCCCTTCTTTCCTTTCTTTCTAACCTGTTCTGCTTTTGTTCTGCAATCGCTGGATGGGATGCTGTTCGGTACTGTAGATGCTATTCGGTTCCCGCGAATTAGAGCCTGGTACCTTTAGTATAGGGGTTATTGCCGATGAGCTGGGGCTGGGTATCAAACATGTCTCCTCGCCGCAGCGGATCGTGTTTTGTGCAGGGAACTGAACGAAAGCTTGGAGAAGTGAATTTGCAGAATGGGGCCCTTATTGTCAGTGAGACGATGGACAGAGGAGAGCTATGTGGGCGAACAGGAAGCTGTCAGATGAAATTTGAGCTTGTCATTGAAAATCCTCTCTCCTACACTATTGTCGGCTGGCAGTCCTGGTTACAAATGACAGCTCGAGCAGATTTCTCCAGAGTGGAGAAGTATCGCTCCCAGGAGCTGAGGCAGCAATGCCTGGCACGGTGTTCCCACCAGTCGCCTCTCACGATCCGGATGTTGGGAATACTTCTTTGGCCCCTTACAAACTTAGGAGAAGCGAGCATTTGCTTTAAAAGTACATACGTGTCGTGAATGGAATAAAATCCCAATGTTAGTGTTACAAAAGTCACTGCAGGGAGAACAAGAGCCGATCCAAAATATCACTGTAAAAGCGAAAGACAACGGGATTTCCCAAAGATACGTCTGCATCGGTGTGCTGGATTGCAACGCTGCCGGTCCCGTGCTTGGTTAAAACAGCTACGCTGCCAGACGAGCGGAGGATGTGGTCAAAGACGTATTGATTATTCAGCTGAATGCTACTGATGTATTTGAATGGAAGAAAAGAGTACACTTTGGGCACTAACTCTGCACCTGAAGTGCAGAGACTATTTTCTACCGAGCGTGATACCGGGCAGATACTGGAAGGGGGTGGGGGGTGGATTTTGAGAGAAGGTGCAGAATATGATGTGGAAGTGCAGGCGCGGGAGGAAAGTCAGTTACTATTGGCATCCCATTGCAGTTCTTGTAAAGGTTGTGAATGGCAATGGCAATGTCCCAGCAGTGACGGTAAATTCCCTTTCTAATCCTATCGGGGAAGACACTGCAGCTGGGACGATGGTCGGTCTGCTCAGTGTCATAGACCGGGGATCCGAAGACAACGGGAAGATCAGCGGCCACATTCTGCAGAACGTACCGTTTCTGAGTAACGGCTCGTTACTGAGTGTCTGAAGCGCTAGCCTGGTGCTTTTATGGGGAATATGGCCGAGGATCTAGAACTGGATAATATCAGAAACCTGCCAGCTCGCAGGCTGCGGACTGTGTCAGGAAAGAGAATCTGTGGAGCTGAAAATGCAGAATGGAGGCGCTGATCGTCACTGTGAAAATGGACAGAGCAGAGCTGCGTGGGCAGACAGTAAGTTGTGCACTGAAATTTAAGATTGTGGTTGAAAATCTTGCAATGTAGTATGTGGAACTAGAAATCCTGGATGATTTCCCCACGTGGCTGAATCTGTTTTAGTGGGCAGTGTACTTCCTATAGTAGGGCTCAAGATCCTCTTTGGTCACATATGAGATTTGGGCAAATGCACACTTTGCTTTGAAAGTAGAGAATCGTGGCGGACATAATAAAGTGCCAATTTAAATACTGGAAGAGTCATTGGACAGGGAAAAAGGATCAACTCAGAATCGAATAACAGCAGCTAAACACAATGGGGCTCCCCAAAGATCTGGCACCCTCCATATGAGTATCACTGTGCTGGAGTCTAACAATAACGCCCCTGCATTTGATGGAAACAGCTACACTATCTGCCTAGTGGAGAATGTGGACAAAGGCATCCTGGTTATTGACTGAATGGCACCGATTTAAATGAAGGAGGAAATGGAAGGAGAGAGGAAATTGTTGGCAGCAACACGACAATCAATGTTCCGAAAATGTTTTCTATCGATCCTGATAACGGGGAGTTAGGGGTGGAAGGTGAAGTGAATTGTGGAGAATATAATGTGGGAGTGCAGGCGCGGGAGGGAAGTCAGTTAGCGTTGCACAGTTCTTGTAAATGTTGTGAATGGCAATGGCAATGTCCCAGCAGTGAGGGTAAATTCCCTTTCTAATCCTATCGGGGAAGACACTGCAGCTGGGACGATGGTCGGTCTGCTCAGCGTCATAGACCAGGGATCCGAGGACAACGGGAAGATCAGCGGCCACATTCTGCAGAACGTACCGTTTCAGCTGCTGTCCCTGCGGAAAACACATTCTCCTTGGTGACCAGCGGCGTCTTGGGCAGAGGGGCGGCCACCGACAACATCACTATAGTTGCCTGTGATTGCGGCTCCCCTCCCCTATGCCCTCTATAGCAGGGGAACCCTCCCAGTGCGCATTTCTGATGTAAGTTACATCACAAGGGGTGGCAGTCACCCCTTCCCCAGGCCAGGAGCCTGAGCCTCAGACTCTTTGGTGTCCCGCCTTGATCCAGGGCCTGGGCTAATTGACTGTTTGTTTCCCTGCCAGCCTGAGCACAGGCCTGGGCCCCCAGCTGCAAGTGGAGACTGCTTCGTTCCCCACGGTGGCTGAAGTATCATTAACGTAGTGAGGCAGAGTGGCCTCCTGAGGAGCGAGAGTGGGAGTGTCCCCGATTGAGCCACTACAATACATATAGTAATTGTAAAGTTCTTCTTTTAGGCTTGTAGCTGTGATGGAATAAACTGCTGTCTTAAGTCAAGTCTCTGGCTGCTTCCAAATCATTGAAAGGTCCTCAGTCCATGGGTTAGAATGCGCCCGTTAGTACAGTCCAGAGGCTTGGGCAGGATAGAGGCTGGAGCAGGATAGAGGCAAAATGGAGGGGTTTCCAGGGCCATTTATATCCTCTGCCATGTGGAGGGAAACCCATTGCTTCAAACAAAAACCTCAGCCCAGCTAGTAGAGAATCACAGGTGACCAGATAGTGTTTGGAGTCACATGGGCAAGTCACATGTTCATGCCCAGTTTCGCTCAGTCATTGCAGGAGGCCACTACCTATTTTCCAGAGAGCACATTTGCGGGACAGTCCACTCAATGTAGAGGGGTGTCTACTATGGTCCGTTGTGAGTTAAGTGTCCTTTTGACGAGCCACTCAATTTGAATAGTCCCTCCAAGATGTGCTGGCTAACTGCTTCATGAGCAAGCATTACCGCAGGAGCAAACATTTGAAATCCAGGTCTAGAGCCAATGTTCATAATTTCCAATACAAAAGGAATACATGATTACAGATAGCGGAATCACAATCTGTGACTCATAACCTTTTCATAGACATCTTACATGCCACATTTTACACAAGATGTGTTGCAAATATATAACTGTGGTTGCAACAATGATCTACATGATCATATTTTAATCAGGTAAGGTCACACATGTGTTCTATATATAAATCTATAGTATTTACAGCTATATAATCTCTCTCCAGGTATCGCAGAGAGTCAGATCTACCACTCTAGGGGTATCTATCATTGCAGTGTGATTCCTTGAACATCAGTGCCCCTCAGTCCCTCCTATTCTCTCCCTGTAGCAAATAATTGTTTAGTTTTAAGTGGGCTGTAATACTTTGCTCTAATTTTGGCTGTTGTGTTTAGTGTGTGGGTGCTGGGTGGTGCTGGTGGCCTGTGATACACAGGAGGTCACACTAGAAGACCTGGTTGCCCCCTCTGGCGTTTGACTCTGTGATTCTTTGCTTTTTGAATACTGCTAGTAGATGGATGAAATTAAAATCAAATGCTAACTGATAATTTTTAAAAACTATTGCCTTTTTGATAGAATCAACACATTCGCTGTAATAATCCATTTAGACTCAAGCTGTCGCTGCTGTCCATCACTATCATACTAGCTTTCCCTACGCAGAACACTCTTCTAGTAAAGGCAAACACGGAAGGGATTTTTCCTGTGGGAACGGATGACAAAGGGAAAAACAAGGAAAAGACTCGATGTTAGCTTTTCGCAATTGAGTTATACAAAAGCATTCCACTGAAATCTGAAATAGTCTTGTTCTTCGGCAGAAGATACTGAACAAGGCTTTATTTGTGGAGAGGTTGACACTATGAAGGGGATAAATGAAAGCAGGTATCGGGTTCGGAAATAGCCCTTCTTTCCTTTCTTTCTAACCTGTTCTGCTTTTGTTCTGCAATCGCTGGATGGGATGCTGTTCGGTACTGTAGATGCTATTCGGTTCCCGCGAATTAGAGCCTGGTACCTTTAGTATAGGGGTTATTGCCGATGAGCTGGGGCTGGGTATCAAACATGTCTCCTCGCCGCGGCGGATCGTGTTTTGTGCAGGGAACTGAACGAAAGCTTGGAGAAGTGAATTTGCAGAATGGGGCCCTTATTGTCAGTGAGACGATGGACAGAGGAGAGCTATGTGGGCGAACAGGAAGCTGTCAGATGAAATTTGAGCTTGTCATTGAAAATCCTCTCTCCTACACTATTGTCGGCTGGCAGTCCTGGTTACAAATGACAGCTCGAGCAGATTTCTCCAGAGTGGAGAAGTATCGCTCCCAGGAGCTGAGGCAGCAATGCCTGGCACGGTGTTCCCACCAGTCGCCTCTCACGATCCGGATGTTGGGAATACTTCTTTGGCCCCTTACAAACTTAGGAGAAGCGAGCATTTGCTTTAAAAGTACATACGTGTCGTGAATGGAATAAAATCCCAATGTTAGTGTTACAAAAGTCACTGCAGGGAGAACAAGAGCCGATCCAAAATATCACTGTAAAAGCGAAAGACAACGGGATTTCCCAAAGATACGTCTGCATCGGTGTGCTGGATTCCAACGCTGCCGGTCCCGTGCTTGGTTAAAACAGCTACGCTGCCAGACGAGCGGAGGATGTGGTCAAAGACGTATTGATTATTCAGCTGAATGCTACTGATGTATTTGAATGGAAGAAAAGAGTACACTTTGGGCACTAACTCTGCACCTGAAGTGCAGAGACTATTTTCTACCGAGCGTGATACCGGGCAGATACTGGAAGGGGGTGGGGGGTGGATTTTGAGAGAAGGTGCAGAATATGATGTGGAAGTGCAGGCGCGGGAGGAAAGTCAGTTACTATTGGCATCCCATTGCAGTTCTTGTAAAGGTTGTGAATGGCAATGGCAATGTCCCAGCAGTGACGGTAAATTCCCTTTCTAATCCTATCGGGGAAGACACTGCAGCTGGGACGATGGTCGGTCTGCTCAGTGTCATAGACCGGGGATCCGAAGACAACGGGAAGATCAGCGGCCACATTCTGCAGAACGTACCGTTTCTGAGTAACGGCTCGTTACTGAGTGTCTGAAGCGCTAGCCTGGTGCTTTTATGGGGAATATGGCCGAGGATCTAGAACTGGATAATATCAGAAACCTGCCAGCTCGCAGGCTGCGGACTGTGTCAGGAAAGAGAATCTGTGGAGCTGAAAATGCAGAATGGAGGCGCTGATCGTCACTGTGAAAATGGACAGAGCAGAGCTGCGTGGGCAGACAGTAAGTTGTGCACTGAAATTTAAGATTGTGGTTGAAAATCTTGCAATGTAGTATGTGGAACTAGAAATCCTGGATGATTTCCCCACGTGGCTGAATCTGTTTTAGTGGGCAGTGTACTTCCTATAGTAGGGCTCAAGATCCTCTTTGGTCACATATGAGATTTGGGCAAATGCACACTTTGCTTTGAAAGTAGAGAATCGTGGCGGACATAATAAAGTGCCAATTTAAATACTGGAAGAGTCATTGGACAGGGAAAAAGGATCAACTCAGAATCGAATAACAGCAGCTAAACACAATGGGGCTCCCCAAAGATCTGGCACCCTCCATATGAGTATCACTGTGCTGGAGTCTAACAATAACGCCCCTGCATTTGATGGAAACAGCTACACTATCTGCCTAGTGGAGAATGTGGACAAAGGCATCCTGGTTATTGACTGAATGGCACCGATTTAAATGAAGGAGGAAATGGAAGGAGAGAGGAAATTGTTGGCAGCAACACGACAATCAATGTTCCGAAAATGTTTTCTATCGATCCTGATAACGGGGAGTTAGGGGTGGAAGGTGAAGTGAATTGTGGAGAATATAATGTGGGAGTGCAGGCGCGGGAGGGAAGTCAGTTAGCGTTGCACAGTTCTTGTAAATGTTGTGAATGGCAATGGCAATGTCCCAGCAGTGAGGGTAAATTCCCTTTCTAATCCTATCGGGGAAGACACTGCAGCTGGGACGATGGTCGGTCTGCTCAGCGTCATAGACCAGGGATCCGAGGACAACGGGAAGATCAGCGGCCACATTCTGCAGAACGTACCGTTTCAGCTGCTGTCCCTGCGGAAAACACATTCTCCTTGGTGACCAGCGGCGTCTTGGGCAGAGGGGCGGCCACCGACAACATCACTATAGTTGCCTGTGATTGCGGCTCCCCTCCCCTATGCCCTCTATAGCAGGGGAACCCTCCCAGTGCGCATTTCTGATGTAAGTTACATCACAAGGGGTGGCAGTCACCCCTTCCCCAGGCCAGGAGCCTGAGCCTCAGACTCTTTGGTGTCCCGCCTTGATCCAGGGCCTGGGCTAATTGACTGTTTGTTTCCCTGCCAGCCTGAGCACAGGCCTGGGCCCCCAGCTGCAAGTGGAGACTGCTTCGTTCCCCACGGTGGCTGAAGTATCATTAACGTAGTGAGGCAGAGTGGCCTCCTGAGGAGCGAGAGTGGGAGTGTCCCCGATTGAGCCACTACAATACATATAGTAATTGTAAAGTTCTTCTTTTAGGCTTGTAGCTGTGATGGAATAAACTGCTGTCTTAAGTCAAGTCTCTGGCTGCTTCCAAATCATTGAAAGGTCCTCAGTCCATGGGTTAGAATGCGCCCGTTAGTATAGTCCAGAGGCTTGGGCAGGATAGAGGCTGGAGCAGGATAGAGGCAAAATGGAGGGGTTTCCAGGGCCATTTATATCCTCTGCCATGTGGAGGGAAACCCATTGCTTCAAACAAAAACCTCAGCCCAGCTAGTAGAGAATCACAGGTGACCAGATAGTGTTTGGAGTCACATGGGCAAGTCACATGTTCATGCCCAGTTTCGCTCAGTCATTGCAGGAGGCCACTACCTATTTTCCAGAGAGCACATTTGCGGGACAGTCCACTCAATGTAGAGGGGTGTCTACTATGGTCCGTTGTGAGTTAAGTGTCCTTTTGACGAGCCACTCAATTTGAATAGTCCCTCCAAGATGTGCTGGCTAACTGCTTCATGAGCAAGCATTACCGCAGGAGCAAACATTTGAAATCCAGGTCTAGAGCCAATGTTCATAATTTCCAATACAAAAGGAATACATGATTACAGATAGCGGAATCACAATCTGTGACTCATAACCTTTTCATAGACATCTTACATGCCACATTTTACACAAGATGTGTTGCAAATATATAACTGTGGTTGCAACAATGATCTACATGATCATATTTTAATCAGGTAAGGTCACACATGTGTTCTATATATAAATCTATAGTATTTACAGCTATATAATCTCTCTCCAGGTATCGCAGAGAGTCAGATCTACCACTCTAGGGGTATCTATCATTGCAGTGTGATTCCTTGAACATCAGTGCCCCTCAGTCCCTCCTATTCTCTCCCTGTAGCAAATAATTGTTTAGTTTTAAGTGGGCTGTAATACTTTGCTCTAATTTTGGCTGTTGTGTTTAGTGTGTGGGTGCTGGGTGGTGCTGGTGGCCTGTGATACACAGGAGGTCACACTAGAAGACCTGGTTGCCCCCTCTGGCGTTTGACTCTGTGATTCTTTGCTTTTTGAATACTGCTAGTAGATGGATGAAATTAAAATCAAATGCTAACTGATAATTTTTAAAAACTATTGCCTTTTTGATAGAATCAACACATTCGCTGTAATAATCCATTTAGACTCAAGCTGTCGCTGCTGTCCATCACTATCATACTAGCTTTCCCTACGCAGAACACTCTTCTAGTAAAGGCAAACACGGAAGGGATTTTTCCTGTGGGAACGGATGACAAAGGGAAAAACAAGGAAAAGACTCGATGTTAGCTTTTCGCAATTGAGTTATACAAAAGCATTCCACTGAAATCTGAAATAGTCTTGTTCTTCGGCAGAAGATACTGAACAAGGCTTTATTTGTGGAGAGGTTGACACTATGAAGGGGATAAATGAAAGCAGGTATCGGGTTCGGAAATAGCCCTTCTTTCCTTTCTTTCTAACCTGTTCTGCTTTTGTTCTGCAATCGCTGGATGGGATGCTGTTCGGTACTGTAGATGCTATTCGGTTCCCGCGAATTAGAGCCTGGTACCTTTAGTATAGGGGTTATTGCCGATGAGCTGGGGCTGGGTATCAAACATGTCTCCTCGCCGCGGCGGATCGTGTTTTGTGCAGGGAACTGAACGAAAGCTTGGAGAAGTGAATTTGCAGAATGGGGCCCTTATTGTCAGTGAGACGATGGACAGAGGAGAGCTATGTGGGCGAACAGGAAGCTGTCAGATGAAATTTGAGCTTGTCATTGAAAATCCTCTCTCCTACACTATTGTCGGCTGGCAGTCCTGGTTACAAATGACAGCTCGAGCAGATTTCTCCAGAGTGGAGAAGTATCGCTCCCAGGAGCTGAGGCAGCAATGCCTGGCACGGTGTTCCCACCAGTCGCCTCTCACGATCCGGATGTTGGGAATACTTCTTTGGCCCCTTACAAACTTAGGAGAAGCGAGCATTTGCTTTAAAAGTACATACGTGTCGTGAATGGAATAAAATCCCAATGTTAGTGTTACAAAAGTCACTGCAGGGAGAACAAGAGCCGATCCAAAATATCACTGTAAAAGCGAAAGACAACGGGATTTCCCAAAGATACGTCTGCATCGGTGTGCTGGATTCCAACGCTGCCGGTCCCGTGCTTGGTTAAAACAGCTACGCTGCCAGACGAGCGGAGGATGTGGTCAAAGACGTATTGATTATTCAGCTGAATGCTACTGATGTATTTGAATGGAAGAAAAGAGTACACTTTGGGCACTAACTCTGCACCTGAAGTGCAGAGACTATTTTCTACCGAGCGTGATACCGGGCAGATACTGGAAGGGGGTGGGGGGTGGATTTTGAGAGAAGGTGCAGAATATGATGTGGAAGTGCAGGCGCGGGAGGAAAGTCAGTTACTATTGGCATCCCATTGCAGTTCTTGTAAAGGTTGTGAATGGCAATGGCAATGTCCCAGCAGTGACGGTAAATTCCCTTTCTAATCCTATCGGGGAAGACACTGCAGCTGGGACGATGGTCGGTCTGCTCAGTGTCATAGACCGGGGATCCGAAGACAACGGGAAGATCAGCGGCCACATTCTGCAGAACGTACCGTTTCTGAGTAACGGCTCGTTACTGAGTGTCTGAAGCGCTAGCCTGGTGCTTTTATGGGGAATATGGCCGAGGATCTAGAACTGGATAATATCAGAAACCTGCCAGCTCGCAGGCTGCGGACTGTGTCAGGAAAGAGAATCTGTGGAGCTGAAAATGCAGAATGGAGGCGCTGATCGTCACTGTGAAAATGGACAGAGCAGAGCTGCGTGGGCAGACAGTAAGTTGTGCACTGAAATTTAAGATTGTGGTTGAAAATCTTGCAATGTAGTATGTGGAACTAGAAATCCTGGATGATTTCCCCACGTGGCTGAATCTGTTTTAGTGGGCAGTGTACTTCCTATAGTAGGGCTCAAGATCCTCTTTGGTCACATATGAGATTTGGGCAAATGCACACTTTGCTTTGAAAGTAGAGAATCGTGGCGGACATAATAAAGTGCCAATTTAAATACTGGAAGAGTCATTGGACAGGGAAAAAGGATCAACTCAGAATCGAATAACAGCAGCTAAACACAATGGGGCTCCCCAAAGATCTGGCACCCTCCATATGAGTATCACTGTGCTGGAGTCTAACAATAACGCCCCTGCATTTGATGGAAACAGCTACACTATCTGCCTAGTGGAGAATGTGGACAAAGGCATCCTGGTTATTGACTGAATGGCACCGATTTAAATGAAGGAGGAAATGGAAGGAGAGAGGAAATTGTTGGCAGCAACACGACAATCAATGTTCCGAAAATGTTTTCTATCGATCCTGATAACGGGGAGTTAGGGGTGGAAGGTGAAGTGAATTGTGGAGAATATAATGTGGGAGTGCAGGCGCGGGAGGGAAGTCAGTTAGCGTTGCACAGTTCTTGTAAATGTTGTGAATGGCAATGGCAATGTCCCAGCAGTGAGGGTAAATTCCCTTTCTAATCCTATCGGGGAAGACACTGCAGCTGGGACGATGGTCGGTCTGCTCAGCGTCATAGACCAGGGATCCGAGGACAACGGGAAGATCAGCGGCCACATTCTGCAGAACGTACCGTTTCAGCTGCTGTCCCTGCGGAAAACACATTCTCCTTGGTGACCAGCGGCGTCTTGGGCAGAGGGGCGGCCACCGACAACATCACTATAGTTGCCTGTGATTGCGGCTCCCCTCCCCTATGCCCTCTATAGCAGGGGAAGCCTCCCAGTGCGCATTTCTGATGTAAGTTACATCACAAGGGGTGGCAGTCACCCCTTCCCCAGGCCAGGAGCCTGAGCCTCAGACTCTTTGGTGTCCCGCCTTGATCCAGGGCCTGGGCTAATTGACTGTTTGTTTCCCTGCCAGCCTGAGCACAGGCCTGGGCCCCCAGCTGCAAGTGGAGACTGCTTCGTTCCCCACGGTGGCTGAAGTATCATTAACGTAGTGAGGCAGAGTGGCCTCCTGAGGAGCGAGAGTGGGAGTGTCCCCGATTGAGCCACTACAATACATATAGTAATTGTAAAGTTCTTCTTTTAGGCTTGTAGCTGTGATGGAATAAACTGCTGTCTTAAGTCAAGTCTCTGGCTGCTTCCAAATCATTGAAAGGTCCTCAGTCCATGGGTTAGAATGCGCCCGTTAGTATAGTCCAGAGGCTTGGGCAGGATAGAGGCTGGAGCAGGATAGAGGCAAAATGGAGGGGTTTCCAGGGCCATTTATATCCTCTGCCATGTGGAGGGAAACCCATTGCTTCAAACAAAAACCTCAGCCCAGCTAGTAGAGAATCACAGGTGACCAGATAGTGTTTGGAGTCACATGGGCAAGTCACATGTTCATGCCCAGTTTCGCTCAGTCATTGCAGGAGGCCACTACCTATTTTCCAGAGAGCACATTTGCGGGACAGTCCACTCAATGTAGAGGGGTGTCTACTATGGTCCGTTGTGAGTTAAGTGTCCTTTTGACGAGCCACTCAATTTGAATAGTCCCTCCAAGATGTGCTGGCTAACTGCTTCATGAGCAAGCATTACCGCAGGAGCAAACATTTGAAATCCAGGTCTAGAGCCAATGTTCATAATTTCCAATACAAAAGGAATACATGATTACAGATAGCGGAATCACAATCTGTGACTCATAACCTTTTCATAGACATCTTACATGCCACATTTTACACAAGATGTGTTGCAAATATATAACTGTGGTTGCAACAATGATCTACATGATCATATTTTAATCAGGTAAGGTCACACATGTGTTCTATATATAAATCTATAGTATTTACAGCTATATAATCTCTCTCCAGGTATCGCAGAGAGTCAGATCTACCACTCTAGGGGTATCTATCATTGCAGTGTGATTCCTTGAACATCAGTGCCCCTCAGTCCCTCCTATTCTCTCCCTGTAGCAAATAATTGTTTAGTTTTAAGTGGGCTGTAATACTTTGCTCTAATTTTGGCTGTTGTGTTTAGTGTGTGGGTGCTGGGTGGTGCTGGTGGCCTGTGATACACAGGAGGTCACACTAGAAGACCTGGTTGCCCCCTCTGGCGTTTGACTCTGTGATTCTTTGCTTTTTGAATACTGCTAGTAGATGGATGAAATTAAAATCAAATGCTAACTGATAATTTTTAAAAACTATTGCCTTTTTGATAGAATCAACACATTCGCTGTAATAATCCATTTAGACTCAAGCTGTCGCTGCTGTCCATCACTATCATACTAGCTTTCCCTACGCAGAACACTCTTCTAGTAAAGGCAAACACGGAAGGGATTTTTCCTGTGGGAACGGATGACAAAGGGAAAAACAAGGAAAAGACTCGATGTTAGCTTTTCGCAATTGAGTTATACAAAAGCATTCCACTGAAATCTGAAATAGTCTTGTTCTTCGGCAGAAGATACTGAACAAGGCTTTATTTGTGGAGAGGTTGACACTATGAAGGGGATAAATGAAAGCAGGTATCGGGTTCGGAAATAGCCCTTCTTTCCTTTCTTTCTAACCTGTTCTGCTTTTGTTCTGCAATCGCTGGATGGGATGCTGTTCGGTACTGTAGATGCTATTCGGTTCCCGCGAATTAGAGCCTGGTACCTTTAGTATAGGGGTTATTGCCGATGAGCTGGGGCTGGGTATCAAACATGTCTCCTCGCCGCGGCGGATCGTGTTTTGTGCAGGGAACTGAACGAAAGCTTGGAGAAGTGAATTTGCAGAATGGGGCCCTTATTGTCAGTGAGACGATGGACAGAGGAGAGCTATGTGGGCGAACAGGAAGCTGTCAGATGAAATTTGAGCTTGTCATTGAAAATCCTCTCTCCTACACTATTGTCGGCTGGCAGTCCTGGTTACAAATGACAGCTCGAGCAGATTTCTCCAGAGTGGAGAAGTATCGCTCCCAGGAGCTGAGGCAGCAATGCCTGGCACGGTGTTCCCACCAGTCGCCTCTCACGATCCGGATGTTGGGAATACTTCTTTGGCCCCTTACAAACTTAGGAGAAGCGAGCATTTGCTTTAAAAGTACATACGTGTCGTGAATGGAATAAAATCCCAATGTTAGTGTTACAAAAGTCACTGCAGGGAGAACAAGAGCCGATCCAAAATATCACTGTAAAAGCGAAAGACAACGGGATTTCCCAAAGATACGTCTGCATCGGTGTGCTGGATTCCAACGCTGCCGGTCCCGTGCTTGGTTAAAACAGCTACGCTGCCAGACGAGCGGAGGATGTGGTCAAAGACGTATTGATTATTCAGCTGAATGCTACTGATGTATTTGAATGGAAGAAAAGAGTACACTTTGGGCACTAACTCTGCACCTGAAGTGCAGAGACTATTTTCTACCGAGCGTGATACCGGGCAGATACTGGAAGGGGGTGGGGGGTGGATTTTGAGAGAAGGTGCAGAATATGATGTGGAAGTGCAGGCGCGGGAGGAAAGTCAGTTACTATTGGCATCCCATTGCAGTTCTTGTAAAGGTTGTGAATGGCAATGGCAATGTCCCAGCAGTGACGGTAAATTCCCTTTCTAATCCTATCGGGGAAGACACTGCAGCTGGGACGATGGTCGGTCTGCTCAGTGTCATAGACCGGGGATCCGAAGACAACGGGAAGATCAGCGGCCACATTCTGCAGAACGTACCGTTTCTGAGTAACGGCTCGTTACTGAGTGTCTGAAGCGCTAGCCTGGTGCTTTTATGGGGAATATGGCCGAGGATCTAGAACTGGATAATATCAGAAACCTGCCAGCTCGCAGGCTGCGGACTGTGTCAGGAAAGAGAATCTGTGGAGCTGAAAATGCAGAATGGAGGCGCTGATCGTCACTGTGAAAATGGACAGAGCAGAGCTGCGTGGGCAGACAGTAAGTTGTGCACTGAAATTTAAGATTGTGGTTGAAAATCTTGCAATGTAGTATGTGGAACTAGAAATCCTGGATGATTTCCCCACGTGGCTGAATCTGTTTTAGTGGGCAGTGTACTTCCTATAGTAGGGCTCAAGATCCTCTTTGGTCACATATGAGATTTGGGCAAATGCACACTTTGCTTTGAAAGTAGAGAATCGTGGCGGACATAATAAAGTGCCAATTTAAATACTGGAAGAGTCATTGGACAGGGAAAAAGGATCAACTCAGAATCGAATAACAGCAGCTAAACACAATGGGGCTCCCCAAAGATCTGGCACCCTCCATATGAGTATCACTGTGCTGGAGTCTAACAATAACGCCCCTGCATTTGATGGAAACAGCTACACTATCTGCCTAGTGGAGAATGTGGACAAAGGCATCCTGGTTATTGACTGAATGGCACCGATTTAAATGAAGGAGGAAATGGAAGGAGAGAGGAAATTGTTGGCAGCAACACGACAATCAATGTTCCGAAAATGTTTTCTATCGATCCTGATAACGGGGAGTTAGGGGTGGAAGGTGAAGTGAATTGTGGAGAATATAATGTGGGAGTGCAGGCGCGGGAGGGAAGTCAGTTAGCGTTGCACAGTTCTTGTAAATGTTGTGAATGGCAATGGCAATGTCCCAGCAGTGAGGGTAAATTCCCTTTCTAATCCTATCGGGGAAGACACTGCAGCTGGGACGATGGTCGGTCTGCTCAGCGTCATAGACCAGGGATCCGAGGACAACGGGAAGATCAGCGGCCACATTCTGCAGAACGTACCGTTTCAGCTGCTGTCCCTGCGGAAAACACATTCTCCTTGGTGACCAGCGGCGTCTTGGGCAGAGGGGCGGCCACCGACAACATCACTATAGTTGCCTGTGATTGCGGCTCCCCTCCCCTATGCCCTCTATAGCAGGGGAAGCCTCCCAGTGCGCATTTCTGATGTAAGTTACATCACAAGGGGTGGCAGTCACCCCTTCCCCAGGCCAGGAGCCTGAGCCTCAGACTCTTTGGTGTCCCGCCTTGATCCAGGGCCTGGGCTAATTGACTGTTTGTTTCCCTGCCAGCCTGAGCACAGGCCTGGGCCCCCAGCTGCAAGTGGAGACTGCTTCGTTCCCCACGGTGGCTGAAGTATCATTAACGTAGTGAGGCAGAGTGGCCTCCTGAGGAGCGAGAGTGGGAGTGTCCCCGATTGAGCCACTACAATACATATAGTAATTGTAAAGTTCTTCTTTTAGGCTTGTAGCTGTGATGGAATAAACTGCTGTCTTAAGTCAAGTCTCTGGCTGCTTCCAAATCATTGAAAGGTCCTCAGTCCATGGGTTAGAATGCGCCCGTTAGTACAGTCCAGAGGCTTGGGCAGGATAGAGGCTGGAGCAGGATAGAGGCAAAATGGAGGGGTTTCCAGGGCCATTTATATCCTCTGCCATGTGGAGGGAAACCCATTGCTTCAAACAAAAACCTCAGCCCAGCTAGTAGAGAATCACAGGTGACCAGATAGTGTTTGGAGTCACATGGGCAAGTCACATGTTCATGCCCAGTTTCGCTCAGTCATTGCAGGAGGCCACTACCTATTTTCCAGAGAGCACATTTGCGGGACAGTCCACTCAATGTAGAGGGGTGTCTACTATGGTCCGTTGTGAGTTAAGTGTCCTTTTGACGAGCCACTCAATTTGAATAGTCCCTCCAAGATGTGCTGGCTAACTGCTTCATGAGCAAGCATTACCGCAGGAGCAAACATTTGAAATCCAGGTCTAGAGCCAATGTTCATAATTTCCAATACAAAAGGAATACATGATTACAGATAGCGGAATCACAATCTGTGACTCATAACCTTTTCATAGACATCTTACATGCCACATTTTAGACAAGATGTGTTGCAAATATATAACTGTGGTTGCAACAATGATCTACATGATCATATTTTAATCAGGTAAGGTCACACATGTGTTCTATATATAAATCTATAGTATTTACAGCTATATAATCTCTCTCCAGGTATCGCAGAGAGTCAGATCTACCACTCTAGGGGTATCTATCATTGCAGTGTGATTCCTTGAACATCAGTGCCCCTCAGTCCCTCCTATTCTCTCCCTGTAGCAAATAATTGTTTAGTTTTAAGTGGGCTGTAATACTTTGCTCTAATTTTGGCTGTTGTGTTTAGTGTGTGGGTGCTGGGTGGTGCTGGTGGCCTGTGATACACAGGAGGTCACACTAGAAGACCTGGTTGCCCCCTCTGGCGTTTGACTCTGTGATTCTTTGCTTTTTGAATACTGCTAGTAGATGGATGAAATTAAAATCAAATGCTAACTGATAATTTTTAAAAACTATTGCCTTTTTGATAGAATCAACACATTCGCTGTAATAATCCATTTAGACTCAAGCTGTCGCTGCTGTCCATCACTATCATACTAGCTTTCCCTACGCAGAACACTCTTCTAGTAAAGGCAAACACGGAAGGGATTTTTCCTGTGGGAACGGATGACAAAGGGAAAAACAAGGAAAAGACTCGATGTTAGCTTTTCGCAATTGAGTTATACAAAAGCATTCCACTGAAATCTGAAATAGTCTTGTTCTTCGGCAGAAGATACTGAACAAGGCTTTATTTGTGGAGAGGTTGACACTATGAAGGGGATAAATGAAAGCAGGTATCGGGTTCGGAAATAGCCCTTCTTTCCTTTCTTTCTAACCTGTTCTGCTTTTGTTCTGCAATCGCTGGATGGGATGCTGTTCGGTACTGTAGATGCTATTCGGTTCCCGCGAATTAGAGCCTGGTACCTTTAGTATAGGGGTTATTGCCGATGAGCTGGGGCTGGGTATCAAACATGTCTCCTCGCCGCGGCGGATCGTGTTTTGTGCAGGGAACTGAACGAAAGCTTGGAGAAGTGAATTTGCAGAATGGGGCCCTTATTGTCAGTGAGACGATGGACAGAGGAGAGCTATGTGGGCGAACAGGAAGCTGTCAGATGAAATTTGAGCTTGTCATTGAAAATCCTCTCTCCTACACTATTGTCGGCTGGCAGTCCTGGTTACAAATGACAGCTCGAGCAGATTTCTCCAGAGTGGAGAAGTATCGCTCCCAGGAGCTGAGGCAGCAATGCCTGGCACGGTGTTCCCACCAGTCGCCTCTCACGATCCGGATGTTGGGAATACTTCTTTGGCCCCTTACAAACTTAGGAGAAGCGAGCATTTGCTTTAAAAGTACATACGTGTCGTGAATGGAATAAAATCCCAATGTTAGTGTTACAAAAGTCACTGCAGGGAGAACAAGAGCCGATCCAAAATATCACTGTAAAAGCGAAAGACAACGGGATTTCCCAAAGATACGTCTGCATCGGTGTGCTGGATTCCAACGCTGCCGGTCCCGTGCTTGGTTAAAACAGCTACGCTGCCAGACGAGCGGAGGATGTGGTCAAAGACGTATTGATTATTCAGCTGAATGCTACTGATGTATTTGAATGGAAGAAAAGAGTACACTTTGGGCACTAACTCTGCACCTGAAGTGCAGAGACTATTTTCTACCGAGCGTGATACCGGGCAGATACTGGAAGGGGGTGGGGGGTGGATTTTGAGAGAAGGTGCAGAATATGATGTGGACGTGCAGGCGCGGGAGGAAAGTCAGTTACTATTGGCATCCCATTGCAGTTCTTGTAAAGGTTGTGAATGGCAATGGCAATGTCCCAGCAGTGACGGTAAATTCCCTTTCTAATCCTATCGGGGAAGACACTGCAGCTGGGACGATGGTCGGTCTGCTCAGTGTCATAGACCGGGGATCCGAAGACAACGGGAAGATCAGCGGCCACATTCTGCAGAACGTACCGTTTCTGAGTAACGGCTCGTTACTGAGTGTCTGAAGCGCTAGCCTGGTGCTTTTATGGGGAATATGGCCGAGGATCTAGAACTGGATAATATCAGAAACCTGCCAGCTCGCAGGCTGCGGACTGTGTCAGGAAAGAGAATCTGTGGAGCTGAAAATGCAGAATGGAGGCGCTGATCGTCACTGTGAAAATGGACAGAGCAGAGCTGCGTGGGCAGACAGTAAGTTGTGCACTGAAATTTAAGATTGTGGTTGAAAATCTTGCAATGTAGTATGTGGAACTAGAAATCCTGGATGATTTCCCCACGTGGCTGAATCTGTTTTAGTGGGCAGTGTACTTCCTATAGTAGGGCTCAAGATCCTCTTTGGTCACATATGAGATTTGGGCAAATGCACACTTTGCTTTGAAAGTAGAGAATCGTGGCGGACATAATAAAGTGCCAATTTAAATACTGGAAGAGTCATTGGACAGGGAAAAAGGATCAACTCAGAATCGAATAACAGCAGCTAAACACAATGGGGCTCCCCAAAGATCTGGCACCCTCCATATGAGTATCACTGTGCTGGAGTCTAACAATAACGCCCCTGCATTTGATGGAAACAGCTACACTATCTGCCTAGTGGAGAATGTGGACAAAGGCATCCTGGTTATTGACTGAATGGCACCGATTTAAATGAAGGAGGAAATGGAAGGAGAGAGGAAATTGTTGGCAGCAACACGACAATCAATGTTCCGAAAATGTTTTCTATCGATCCTGATAACGGGGAGTTAGGGGTGGAAGGTGAAGTGAATTGTGGAGAATATAATGTGGGAGTGCAGGCGCGGGAGGGAAGTCAGTTAGCGTTGCACAGTTCTTGTAAATGTTGTGAATGGCAATGGCAATGTCCCAGCAGTGAGGGTAAATTCCCTTTCTAATCCTATCGGGGAAGACACTGCAGCTGGGACGATGGTCGGTCTGCTCAGCGTCATAGACCAGGGATCCGAGGACAACGGGAAGATCAGCGGCCACATTCTGCAGAACGTACCGTTTCAGCTGCTGTCCCTGCGGAAAACACATTCTCCTTGGTGACCAGCGGCGTCTTGGGCAGAGGGGCGGCCACCGACAACATCACTATAGTTGCCTGTGATTGCGGCTCCCCTCCCCTATGCCCTCTATAGCAGGGGAAGCCTCCCAGTGCGCATTTCTGATGTAAGTTACATCACAAGGGGTGGCAGTCACCCCTTCCCCAGGCCAGGAGCCTGAGCCTCAGACTCTTTGGTGTCCCGCCTTGATCCAGGGCCTGGGCTAATTGACTGTTTGTTTCCCTGCCAGCCTGAGCACAGGCCTGGGCCCCCAGCTGCAAGTGGAGACTGCTTCGTTCCCCACGGTGGCTGAAGTATCATTAACGTAGTGAGGCAGAGTGGCCTCCTGAGGAGCGAGAGTGGGAGTGTCCCCGATTGAGCCACTACAATACATATAGTAATTGTAAAGTTCTTCTTTTAGGCTTGTAGCTGTGATGGAATAAACTGCTGTCTTAAGTCAAGTCTCTGGCTGCTTCCAAATCATTGAAAGGTCCTCAGTCCATGGGTTAGAATGCGCCCGTTAGTACAGTCCAGAGGCTTGGGCAGGATAGAGGCTGGAGCAGGATAGAGGCAAAATGGAGGGGTTTCCAGGGCCATTTATATCCTCTGCCATGTGGAGGGAAACCCATTGCTTCAAACAAAAACCTCAGCCCAGCTAGTAGAGAATCACAGGTGACCAGATAGTGTTTGGAGTCACATGGGCAAGTCACATGTTCATGCCCAGTTTCGCTCAGTCATTGCAGGAGGCCACTACCTATTTTCCAGAGAGCACATTTGCGGGACAGTCCACTCAATGTAGAGGGGTGTCTACTATGGTCCGTTGTGAGTTAAGTGTCCTTTTGACGAGCCACTCAATTTGAATAGTCCCTCCAAGATGTGCTGGCTAACTGCTTCATGAGCAAGCATTACCGCAGGAGCAAACATTTGAAATCCAGGTCTAGAGCCAATGTTCATAATTTCCAATACAAAAGGAATACATGATTACAGATAGCGGAATCACAATCTGTGACTCATAACCTTTTCATAGACATCTTACATGCCACATTTTACACAAGATGTGTTGCAAATATATAACTGTGGTTGCAACAATGATCTACATGATCATATTTTAATCAGGTAAGGTCACACATGTGTTCTATATATAAATCTATAGTATTTACAGCTATATAATCTCTCTCCAGGTATCGCAGAGAGTCAGATCTACCACTCTAGGGGTATCTATCATTGCAGTGTGATTCCTTGAACATCAGTGCCCCTCAGTCCCTCCTATTCTCTCCCTGTAGCAAATAATTGTTTAGTTTTAAGTGGGCTGTAATACTTTGCTCTAATTTTGGCTGTTGTGTTTAGTGTGTGGGTGCTGGGTGGTGCTGGTGGCCTGTGATACACAGGAGGTCACACTAGAAGACCTGGTTGCCCCCTCTGGCGTTTGACTCTGTGATTCTTTGCTTTTTGAATACTGCTAGTAGATGGATGAAATTAAAATCAAATGCTAACTGATAATTTTTAAAAACTATTGCCTTTTTGATAGAATCAACACATTCGCTGTAATAATCCATTTAGACTCAAGCTGTCGCTGCTGTCCATCACTATCATACTAGCTTTCCCTACGCAGAACACTCTTCTAGTAAAGGCAAACACGGAAGGGATTTTTCCTGTGGGAACGGATGACAAAGGGAAAAACAAGGAAAAGACTCGATGTTAGCTTTTCGCAATTGAGTTATACAAAAGCATTCCACTGAAATCTGAAATAGTCTTGTTCTTCGGCAGAAGATACTGAACAAGGCTTTATTTGTGGAGAGGTTGACACTATGAAGGGGATAAATGAAAGCAGGTATCGGGTTCGGAAATAGCCCTTCTTTCCTTTCTTTCTAACCTGTTCTGCTTTTGTTCTGCAATCGCTGGATGGGATGCTGTTCGGTACTGTAGATGCTATTCGGTTCCCGCGAATTAGAGCCTGGTACCTTTAGTATAGGGGTTATTGCCGATGAGCTGGGGCTGGGTATCAAACATGTCTCCTCGCCGCGGCGGATCGTGTTTTGTGCAGGGAACTGAACGAAAGCTTGGAGAAGTGAATTTGCAGAATGGGGCCCTTATTGTCAGTGAGACGATGGACAGAGGAGAGCTATGTGGGCGAACAGGAAGCTGTCAGATGAAATTTGAGCTTGTCATTGAAAATCCTCTCTCCTACACTATTGTCGGCTGGCAGTCCTGGTTACAAATGACAGCTCGAGCAGATTTCTCCAGAGTGGAGAAGTATCGCTCCCAGGAGCTGAGGCAGCAATGCCTGGCACGGTGTTCCCACCAGTCGCCTCTCACGATCCGGATGTTGGGAATACTTCTTTGGCCCCTTACAAACTTAGGAGAAGCGAGCATTTGCTTTAAAAGTACATACGTGTCGTGAATGGAATAAAATCCCAATGTTAGTGTTACAAAAGTCACTGCAGGGAGAACAAGAGCCGATCCAAAATATCACTGTAAAAGCGAAAGACAACGGGATTTCCCAAAGATACGTCTGCATCGGTGTGCTGGATTCCAACGCTGCCGGTCCCGTGCTTGGTTAAAACAGCTACGCTGCCAGACGAGCGGAGGATGTGGTCAAAGACGTATTGATTATTCAGCTGAATGCTACTGATGTATTTGAATGGAAGAAAAGAGTACACTTTGGGCACTAACTCTGCACCTGAAGTGCAGAGACTATTTTCTACCGAGCGTGATACCGGGCAGATACTGGAAGGGGGTGGGGGGTGGATTTTGAGAGAAGGTGCAGAATATGATGTGGACGTGCAGGCGCGGGAGGAAAGTCAGTTACTATTGGCATCCCATTGCAGTTCTTGTAAAGGTTGTGAATGGCAATGGCAATGTCCCAGCAGTGACGGTAAATTCCCTTTCTAATCCTATCGGGGAAGACACTGCAGCTGGGACGATGGTCGGTCTGCTCAGTGTCATAGACCGGGGATCCGAAGACAACGGGAAGATCAGCGGCCACATTCTGCAGAACGTACCGTTTCTGAGTAACGGCTCGTTACTGAGTGTCTGAAGCGCTAGCCTGGTGCTTTTATGGGGAATATGGCCGAGGATCTAGAACTGGATAATATCAGAAACCTGCCAGCTCGCAGGCTGCGGACTGTGTCAGGAAAGAGAATCTGTGGAGCTGAAAATGCAGAATGGAGGCGCTGATCGTCACTGTGAAAATGGACAGAGCAGAGCTGCGTGGGCAGACAGTAAGTTGTGCACTGAAATTTAAGATTGTGGTTGAAAATCTTGCAATGTAGTATGTGGAACTAGAAATCCTGGATGATTTCCCCACGTGGCTGAATCTGTTTTAGTGGGCAGTGTACTTCCTATAGTAGGGCTCAAGATCCTCTTTGGTCACATATGAGATTTGGGCAAATGCACACTTTGCTTTGAAAGTAGAGAATCGTGGCGGACATAATAAAGTGCCAATTTAAATACTGGAAGAGTCATTGGACAGGGAAAAAGGATCAACTCAGAATCGAATAACAGCAGCTAAACACAATGGGGCTCCCCAAAGATCTGGCACCCTCCATATGAGTATCACTGTGCTGGAGTCTAACAATAACGCCCCTGCATTTGATGGAAACAGCTACACTATCTGCCTAGTGGAGAATGTGGACAAAGGCATCCTGGTTATTGACTGAATGGCACCGATTTAAATGAAGGAGGAAATGGAAGGAGAGAGGAAATTGTTGGCAGCAACACGACAATCAATGTTCCGAAAATGTTTTCTATCGATCCTGATAACGGGGAGTTAGGGGTGGAAGGTGAAGTGAATTGTGGAGAATATAATGTGGGAGTGCAGGCGCGGGAGGGAAGTCAGTTAGCGTTGCACAGTTCTTGTAAATGTTGTGAATGGCAATGGCAATGTCCCAGCAGTGAGGGTAAATTCCCTTTCTAATCCTATCGGGGAAGACACTGCAGCTGGGACGATGGTCGGTCTGCTCAGCGTCATAGACCAGGGATCCGAGGACAACGGGAAGATCAGCGGCCACATTCTGCAGAACGTACCATTTCAGCTGCTGTCCCTGCGGAAAACACATTCTCCTTGGTGACCAGCGGCGTCTTGGGCAGAGGGGCGGCCACCGACAACATCACTATAGTTGCCTGTGATTGCGGCTCCCCTCCCCTATGCCCTCTATAGCAGGGGAAGCCTCCCAGTGCGCATTTCTGATGTAAGTTACATCACAAGGGGTGGCAGTCACCCCTTCCCCAGGCCAGGAGCCTGAGCCTCAGACTCTTTGGTGTCCCGCCTTGATCCAGGGCCTGGGCTAATTGACTGTTTGTTTCCCTGCCAGCCTGAGCACAGGCCTGGGCCCCCAGCTGCAAGTGGAGACTGCTTCGTTCCCCACGGTGGCTGAAGTATCATTAACGTAGTGAGGCAGAGTGGCCTCCTGAGGAGCGAGAGTGGGAGTGTCCCCGATTGAGCCACTACAATACATATAGTAATTGTAAAGTTCTTCTTTTAGGCTTGTAGCTGTGATGGAATAAACTGCTGTCTTAAGTCAAGTCTCTGGCTGCTTCCAAATCATTGAAAGGTCCTCAGTCCATGGGTTAGAATGCGCCCGTTAGTACAGTCCAGAGGCTTGGGCAGGATAGAGGCTGGAGCAGGACAGAGGCAAAATGGAGGGGTTTCCAGGGCCATTTATATCCTCTGCCATGTGGAGGGAAACCCATTGCTTCAAACAAAAACCTCAGCCCAGCTAGTAGAGAATCACAGGTGACCAGATAGTGTTTGGAGTCACATGGGCAAGTCACATGTTCATGCCCAGTTTCGCTCAGTCATTGCAGGAGGCCACTACCTATTTTCCAGAGAGCACATTTGCGGGACAGTCCACTCAATGTAGAGGGGTGTCTACTATGGTCCGTTGTGAGTTAAGTGTCCTTTTGACGAGCCACTCAATTTGAATAGTCCCTCCAAGATGTGCTGGCTAACTGCTTCATGAGCAAGCATTACCGCAGGAGCAAACATTTGAAATCCAGGTCTAGAGCCAATGTTCATAATTTCCAATACAAAAGGAATACATGATTACAGATAGCGGAATCACAATCTGTGACTCATAACCTTTTCATAGACATCTTACATGCCACATTTTACACAAGATGTGTTGCAAATATATAACTGTGGTTGCAACAATGATCTACATGATCATATTTTAATCAGGTAAGGTCACACATGTGTTCTATATATAAATCTATAGTATTTACAGCTATATAATCTCTCTCCAGGTATCGCAGAGAGTCAGATCTACCACTCTAGGGGTATCTATCATTGCAGTGTGATTCCTTGAACATCAGTGCCCCTCAGTCCCTCCTATTCTCTCCCTGTAGCAAATAATTGTTTAGTTTTAAGTGGGCTGTAATACTTTGCTCTAATTTTGGCTGTTGTGTTTAGTGTGTGGGTGCTGGGTGGTGCTGGTGGCCTGTGATACACAGGAGGTCACACTAGAAGACCTGGTTGCCCCCTCTGGCGTTTGACTCTGTGATTCTTTGCTTTTTGAATACTGCTAGTAGATGGATGAAATTAAAATCAAATGCTAACTGATAATTTTTAAAAACTATTGCCTTTTTGATAGAATCAACACATTCGCTGTAATAATCCATTTAGACTCAAGCTGTCGCTGCTGTCCATCACTATCATACTAGCTTTCCCTACGCAGAACACTCTTCTAGTAAAGGCAAACACGGAAGGGATTTTTCCTGTGGGAACGGATGACAAAGGGAAAAACAAGGAAAAGACTCGATGTTAGCTTTTCGCAATTGAGTTATACAAAAGCATTCCACTGAAATCTGAAATAGTCTTGTTCTTCGGCAGAAGATACTGAACAAGGCTTTATTTGTGGAGAGGTTGACACTATGAAGGGGATAAATGAAAGCAGGTATCGGGTTCGGAAATAGCCCTTCTTTCCTTTCTTTCTAACCTGTTCTGCTTTTGTTCTGCAATCGCTGGATGGGATGCTGTTCGGTACTGTAGATGCTATTCGGTTCCCGCGAATTAGAGCCTGGTACCTTTAGTATAGGGGTTATTGCCGATGAGCTGGGGCTGGGTATCAAACATGTCTCCTCGCCGCGGCGGATCGTGTTTTGTGCAGGGAACTGAACGAAAGCTTGGAGAAGTGAATTTGCAGAATGGGGCCCTTATTGTCAGTGAGACGATGGACAGAGGAGAGCTATGTGGGCGAACAGGAAGCTGTCAGATGAAATTTGAGCTTGTCATTGAAAATCCTCTCTCCTACACTATTGTCGGCTGGCAGTCCTGGTTACAAATGACAGCTCGAGCAGATTTCTCCAGAGTGGAGAAGTATCGCTCCCAGGAGCTGAGGCAGCAATGCCTGGCACGGTGTTCCCACCAGTCGCCTCTCACGATCCGGATGTTGGGAATACTTCTTTGGCCCCTTACAAACTTAGGAGAAGCGAGCATTTGCTTTAAAAGTACATACGTGTCGTGAATGGAATAAAATCCCAATGTTAGTGTTACAAAAGTCACTGCAGGGAGAACAAGAGCCGATCCAAAATATCACTGTAAAAGCGAAAGACAACGGGATTTCCCAAAGATACGTCTGCATCGGTGTGCTGGATTCCAACGCTGCCGGTCCCGTGCTTGGTTAAAACAGCTACGCTGCCAGACGAGCGGAGGATGTGGTCAAAGACGTATTGATTATTCAGCTGAATGCTACTGATGTATTTGAATGGAAGAAAAGAGTACACTTTGGGCACTAACTCTGCACCTGAAGTGCAGAGACTATTTTCTACCGAGCGTGATACCGGGCAGATACTGGAAGGGGGTGGGGGGTGGATTTTGAGAGAAGGTGCAGAATATGATGTGGACGTGCAGGCGCGGGAGGAAAGTCAGTTACTATTGGCATCCCATTGCAGTTCTTGTAAAGGTTGTGAATGGCAATGGCAATGTCCCAGCAGTGACGGTAAATTCCCTTTCTAATCCTATCGGGGAAGACACTGCAGCTGGGACGATGGTCGGTCTGCTCAGTGTCATAGACCGGGGATCCGAAGACAACGGGAAGATCAGCGGCCACATTCTGCAGAACGTACCGTTTCTGAGTAACGGCTCGTTACTGAGTGTCTGAAGCGCTAGCCTGGTGCTTTTATGGGGAATATGGCCGAGGATCTAGAACTGGATAATATCAGAAACCTGCCAGCTCGCAGGCTGCGGACTGTGTCAGGAAAGAGAATCTGTGGAGCTGAAAATGCAGAATGGAGGCGCTGATCGTCACTGTGAAAATGGACAGAGCAGAGCTGCGTGGGCAGACAGTAAGTTGTGCACTGAAATTTAAGATTGTGGTTGAAAATCTTGCAATGTAGTATGTGGAACTAGAAATCCTGGATGATTTCCCCACGTGGCTGAATCTGTTTTAGTGGGCAGTGTACTTCCTATAGTAGGGCTCAAGATCCTCTTTGGTCACATATGAGATTTGGGCAAATGCACACTTTGCTTTGAAAGTAGAGAATCGTGGCGGACATAATAAAGTGCCAATTTAAATACTGGAAGAGTCATTGGACAGGGAAAAAGGATCAACTCAGAATCGAATAACAGCAGCTAAACACAATGGGGCTCCCCAAAGATCTGGCACCCTCCATATGAGTATCACTGTGCTGGAGTCTAACAATAACGCCCCTGCATTTGATGGAAACAGCTACACTATCTGCCTAGTGGAGAATGTGGACAAAGGCATCCTGGTTATTGACTGAATGGCACCGATTTAAATGAAGGAGGAAATGGAAGGAGAGAGGAAATTGTTGGCAGCAACACGACAATCAATGTTCCGAAAATGTTTTCTATCGATCCTGATAACGGGGAGTTAGGGGTGGAAGGTGAAGTGAATTGTGGAGAATATAATGTGGGAGTGCAGGCGCGGGAGGGAAGTCAGTTAGCGTTGCACAGTTCTTGTAAATGTTGTGAATGGCAATGGCAATGTCCCAGCAGTGAGGGTAAATTCCCTTTCTAATCCTATCGGGGAAGACACTGCAGCTGGGACGATGGTCGGTCTGCTCAGCGTCATAGACCAGGGATCCGAGGACAACGGGAAGATCAGCGGCCACATTCTGCAGAACGTACCGTTTCAGCTGCTGTCCCTGCGGAAAACACATTCTCCTTGGTGACCAGCGGCGTCTTGGGCAGAGGGGCGGCCACCGACAACATCACTATAGTTGCCTGTGATTGCGGCTCCCCTCCCCTATGCCCTCTATAGCAGGGGAAGCCTCCCAGTGCGCATTTCTGATGTAAGTTACATCACAAGGGGTGGCAGTCACCCCTTCCCCAGGCCAGGAGCCTGAGCCTCAGACTCTTTGGTGTCCCGCCTTGATCCAGGGCCTGGGCTAATTGACTGTTTGTTTCCCTGCCAGCCTGAGCACAGGCCTGGGCCCCCAGCTGCAAGTGGAGACTGCTTCGTTCCCCACGGTGGCTGAAGTATCATTAACGTAGTGAGGCAGAGTGGCCTCCTGAGGAGCGAGAGTGGGAGTGTCCCCGATTGAGCCACTACAATACATATAGTAATTGTAAAGTTCTTCTTTTAGGCTTGTAGCTGTGATGGAATAAACTGCTGTCTTAAGTCAAGTCTCTGGCTGCTTCCAAATCATTGAAAGGTCCTCAGTCCATGGGTTAGAATGCGCCCGTTAGTACAGTCCAGAGGCTTGGGCAGGATAGAGGCTGGAGCAGGATAGAGGCAAAATGGAGGGGTTTCCAGGGCCATTTATATCCTCTGCCATGTGGAGGGAAACCCATTGCTTCAAACAAAAACCTCAGCCCAGCTAGTAGAGAATCACAGGTGACCAGATAGTGTTTGGAGTCACATGGGCAAGTCACATGTTCATGCCCAGTTTCGCTCAGTCATTGCAGGAGGCCACTACCTATTTTCCAGAGAGCACATTTGCGGGACAGTCCACTCAATGTAGAGGGGTGTCTACTATGGTCCGTTGTGAGTTAAGTGTCCTTTTGACGAGCCACTCAATTTGAATAGTCCCTCCAAGATGTGCTGGCTAACTGCTTCATGAGCAAGCATTACCGCAGGAGCAAACATTTGAAATCCAGGTCTAGAGCCAATGTTCATAATTTCCAGTACAAAAGGAATACATGATTACAGATAGCGGAATCACAATCTGTGACTCATAACCTTTTCATAGACATCTTACATGCCACATTTTAGACAAGATGTGTTGCAAATATATAACTGTGGTTGCAACAATGATCTACATGATCATATTTTAATCAGGTAAGGTCACACATGTGTTCTATATATAAATCTATAGTATTTACAGCTATATAATCTCTCTCCAGGTATCGCAGAGAGTCAGATCTACCACTCTAGGGGTATCTATCATTGCAGTGTGATTCCTTGAACATCAGTGCCCCTCAGTCCCTCCTATTCTCTCCCTGTAGCAAATAATTGTTTAGTTTTAAGTGGGCTGTAATACTTTGCTCTAATTTTGGCTGTTGTGTTTAGTGTGTGGGTGCTGGGTGGTGCTGGTGGCCTGTGATACACAGGAGGTCACACTAGAAGACCTGGTTGCCCCCTCTGGCGTTTGACTCTGTGATTCTTTGCTTTTTGAATACTGCTAGTAGATGGATGAAATTAAAATCAAATGCTAACTGATAATTTTTAAAAACTATTGCCTTTTTGATAGAATCAACACATTCGCTGTAATAATCCATTTAGACTCAAGCTGTCGCTGCTGTCCATCACTATCATACTAGCTTTCCCTACGCAGAACACTCTTCTAGTAAAGGCAAACACGGAAGGGATTTTTCCTGTGGGAACGGATGACAAAGGGAAAAACAAGGAAAAGACTCGATGTTAGCTTTTCGCAATTGAGTTATACAAAAGCATTCCACTGAAATCTGAAATAGTCTTGTTCTTCGGCAGAAGATACTGAACAAGGCTTTATTTGTGGAGAGGTTGACACTATGAAGGGGATAAATGAAAGCAGGTATCGGGTTCGGAAATAGCCCTTCTTTCCTTTCTTTCTAACCTGTTCTGCTTTTGTTCTGCAATCGCTGGATGGGATGCTGTTCGGTACTGTAGATGCTATTCGGTTCCCGCGAATTAGAGCCTGGTACCTTTAGTATAGGGGTTATTGCCGATGAGCTGGGGCTGGGTATCAAACATGTCTCCTCGCCGCGGCGGATCGTGTTTTGTGCAGGGAACTGAACGAAAGCTTGGAGAAGTGAATTTGCAGAATGGGGCCCTTATTGTCAGTGAGACGATGGACAGAGGAGAGCTATGTGGGCGAACAGGAAGCTGTCAGATGAAATTTGAGCTTGTCATTGAAAATCCTCTCTCCTACACTATTGTCGGCTGGCAGTCCTGGTTACAAATGACAGCTCGAGCAGATTTCTCCAGAGTGGAGAAGTATCGCTCCCAGGAGCTGAGGCAGCAATGCCTGGCACGGTGTTCCCACCAGTCGCCTCTCACGATCCGGATGTTGGGAATACTTCTTTGGCCCCTTACAAACTTAGGAGAAGCGAGCATTTGCTTTAAAAGTACATACGTGTCGTGAATGGAATAAAATCCCAATGTTAGTGTTACAAAAGTCACTGCAGGGAGAACAAGAGCCGATCCAAAATATCACTGTAAAAGCGAAAGACAACGGGATTTCCCAAAGATACGTCTGCATCGGTGTGCTGGATTCCAACGCTGCCGGTCCCGTGCTTGGTTAAAACAGCTACGCTGCCAGACGAGCGGAGGATGTGGTCAAAGACGTATTGATTATTCAGCTGAATGCTACTGATGTATTTGAATGGAAGAAAAGAGTACACTTTGGGCACTAACTCTGCACCTGAAGTGCAGAGACTATTTTCTACCGAGCGTGATACCGGGCAGATACTGGAAGGGGGTGGGGGGTGGATTTTGAGAGAAGGTGCAGAATATGATGTGGACGTGCAGGCGCGGGAGGAAAGTCAGTTACTATTGGCATCCCATTGCAGTTCTTGTAAAGGTTGTGAATGGCAATGGCAATGTCCCAGCAGTGACGGTAAATTCCCTTTCTAATCCTATCGGGGAAGACACTGCAGCTGGGACGATGGTCGGTCTGCTCAGTGTCATAGACCGGGGATCCGAAGACAACGGGAAGATCAGCGGCCACATTCTGCAGAACGTACCGTTTCTGAGTAACGGCTCGTTACTGAGTGTCTGAAGCGCTAGCCTGGTGCTTTTATGGGGAATATGGCCGAGGATCTAGAACTGGATAATATCAGAAACCTGCCAGCTCGCAGGCTGCGGACTGTGTCAGGAAAGAGAATCTGTGGAGCTGAAAATGCAGAATGGAGGCGCTGATCGTCACTGTGAAAATGGACAGAGCAGAGCTGCGTGGGCAGACAGTAAGTTGTGCACTGAAATTTAAGATTGTGGTTGAAAATCTTGCAATGTAGTATGTGGAACTAGAAATCCTGGATGATTTCCCCACGTGGCTGAATCTGTTTTAGTGGGCAGTGTACTTCCTATAGTAGGGCTCAAGATCCTCTTTGGTCACATATGAGATTTGGGCAAATGCACACTTTGCTTTGAAAGTAGAGAATCGTGGCGGACATAATAAAGTGCCAATTTAAATACTGGAAGAGTCATTGGACAGGGAAAAAGGATCAACTCAGAATCGAATAACAGCAGCTAAACACAATGGGGCTCCCCAAAGATCTGGCACCCTCCATATGAGTATCACTGTGCTGGAGTCTAACAATAACGCCCCTGCATTTGATGGAAACAGCTACACTATCTGCCTAGTGGAGAATGTGGACAAAGGCATCCTGGTTATTGACTGAATGGCACCGATTTAAATGAAGGAGGAAATGGAAGGAGAGAGGAAATTGTTGGCAGCAACACGACAATCAATGTTCCGAAAATGTTTTCTATCGATCCTGATAACGGGGAGTTAGGGGTGGAAGGTGAAGTGAATTGTGGAGAATATAATGTGGGAGTGCAGGCGCGGGAGGGAAGTCAGTTAGCGTTGCACAGTTCTTGTAAATGTTGTGAATGGCAATGGCAATGTCCCAGCAGTGAGGGTAAATTCCCTTTCTAATCCTATCGGGGAAGACACTGCAGCTGGGACGATGGTCGGTCTGCTCAGCGTCATAGACCAGGGATCCGAGGACAACGGGAAGATCAGCGGCCACATTCTGCAGAACGTACCGTTTCAGCTGCTGTCCCTGCGGAAAACACATTCTCCTTGGTGACCAGCGGCGTCTTGGGCAGAGGGGCGGCCACCGACAACATCACTATAGTTGCCTGTGATTGCGGCTCCCCTCCCCTATGCCCTCTATAGCAGGGGAAGCCTCCCAGTGCGCATTTCTGATGTAAGTTACATCACAAGGGGTGGCAGTCACCCCTTCCCCAGGCCAGGAGCCTGAGCCTCAGACTCTTTGGTGTCCCGCCTTGATCCAGGGCCTGGGCTAATTGACTGTTTGTTTCCCTGCCAGCCTGAGCACAGGCCTGGGCCCCCAGCTGCAAGTGGAGACTGCTTCGTTCCCCACGGTGGCTGAAGTATCATTAACGTAGTGAGGCAGAGTGGCCTCCTGAGGAGCGAGAGTGGGAGTGTCCCCGATTGAGCCACTACAATACATATAGTAATTGTAAAGTTCTTCTTTTAGGCTTGTAGCTGTGATGGAATAAACTGCTGTCTTAAGTCAAGTCTCTGGCTGCTTCCAAATCATTGAAAGGTCCTCAGTCCATGGGTTAGAATGCGCCCGTTAGTACAGTCCAGAGGCTTGGGCAGGATAGAGGCTGGAGCAGGATAGAGGCAAAATGGAGGGGTTTCCAGGGCCATTTATATCCTCTGCCATGTGGAGGGAAACCCATTGCTTCAAACAAAAACCTCAGCCCAGCTAGTAGAGAATCACAGGTGACCAGATAGTGTTTGGAGTCACATGGGCAAGTCACATGTTCATGCCCAGTTTCGCTCAGTCATTGCAGGAGGCCACTACCTATTTTCCAGAGAGCACATTTGCGGGACAGTCCACTCAATGTAGAGGGGTGTCTACTATGGTCCGTTGTGAGTTAAGTGTCCTTTTGACGAGCCACTCAATTTGAATAGTCCCTCCAAGATGTGCTGGCTAACTGCTTCATGAGCAAGCATTACCGCAGGAGCAAACATTTGAAATCCAGGTCTAGAGCCAATGTTCATAATTTCCAGTACAAAAGGAATACATGATTACAGATAGCGGAATCACAATCTGTGACTCATAACCTTTTCATAGACATCTTACATGCCACATTTTAGACAAGATGTGTTGCAAATATATAACTGTGGTTGCAACAATGATCTACATGATCATATTTTAATCAGGTAAGGTCACACATGTGTTCTATATATAAATCTATAGTATTTACAGCTATATAATCTCTCTCCAGGTATCGCAGAGAGTCAGATCTACCACTCTAGGGGTATCTATCATTGCAGTGTGATTCCTTGAACATCAGTGCCCCTCAGTCCCTCCTATTCTCTCCCTGTAGCAAATAATTGTTTAGTTTTAAGTGGGCTGTAATACTTTGCTCTAATTTTGGCTGTTGTGTTTAGTGTGTGGGTGCTGGGTGGTGCTGGTGGCCTGTGATACACAGGAGGTCACACTAGAAGACCTGGTTGCCCCCTCTGGCGTTTGACTCTGTGATTCTTTGCTTTTTGAATACTGCTAGTAGATGGATGAAATTAAAATCAAATGCTAACTGATAATTTTTAAAAACTATTGCCTTTTTGATAGAATCAACACATTCGCTGTAATAATCCATTTAGACTCAAGCTGTCGCTGCTGTCCATCACTATCATACTAGCTTTCCCTACGCAGAACACTCTTCTAGTAAAGGCAAACACGGAAGGGATTTTTCCTGTGGGAACGGATGACAAAGGGAAAAACAAGGAAAAGACTCGATGTTAGCTTTTCGCAATTGAGTTATACAAAAGCATTCCACTGAAATCTGAAATAGTCTTGTTCTTCGGCAGAAGATACTGAACAAGGCTTTATTTGTGGAGAGGTTGACACTATGAAGGGGATAAATGAAAGCAGGTATCGGGTTCGGAAATAGCCCTTCTTTCCTTTCTTTCTAACCTGTTCTGCTTTTGTTCTGCAATCGCTGGATGGGATGCTGTTCGGTACTGTAGATGCTATTCGGTTCCCGCGAATTAGAGCCTGGTACCTTTAGTATAGGGGTTATTGCCGATGAGCTGGGGCTGGGTATCAAACATGTCTCCTCGCCGCGGCGGATCGTGTTTTGTGCAGGGAACTGAACGAAAGCTTGGAGAAGTGAATTTGCAGAATGGGGCCCTTATTGTCAGTGAGACGATGGACAGAGGAGAGCTATGTGGGCGAACAGGAAGCTGTCAGATGAAATTTGAGCTTGTCATTGAAAATCCTCTCTCCTACACTATTGTCGGCTGGCAGTCCTGGTTACAAATGACAGCTCGAGCAGATTTCTCCAGAGTGGAGAAGTATCGCTCCCAGGAGCTGAGGCAGCAATGCCTGGCACGGTGTTCCCACCAGTCGCCTCTCACGATCCGGATGTTGGGAATACTTCTTTGGCCCCTTACAAACTTAGGAGAAGCGAGCATTTGCTTTAAAAGTACATACGTGTCGTGAATGGAATAAAATCCCAATGTTAGTGTTACAAAAGTCACTGCAGGGAGAACAAGAGCCGATCCAAAATATCACTGTAAAAGCGAAAGACAACGGGATTTCCCAAAGATACGTCTGCATCGGTGTGCTGGATTCCAACGCTGCCGGTCCCGTGCTTGGTTAAAACAGCTACGCTGCCAGACGAGCGGAGGATGTGGTCAAAGACGTATTGATTATTCAGCTGAATGCTACTGATGTATTTGAATGGAAGAAAAGAGTACACTTTGGGCACTAACTCTGCACCTGAAGTGCAGAGACTATTTTCTACCGAGCGTGATACCGGGCAGATACTGGAAGGGGGTGGGGGGTGGATTTTGAGAGAAGGTGCAGAATATGATGTGGAAGTGCAGGCGCGGGAGGAAAGTCAGTTACTATTGGCATCCCATTGCAGTTCTTGTAAAGGTTGTGAATGGCAATGGCAATGTCCCAGCAGTGACGGTAAATTCCCTTTCTAATCCTATCGGGGAAGACACTGCAGCTGGGACGATGGTCGGTCTGCTCAGTGTCATAGACCGGGGATCCGAAGACAACGGGAAGATCAGCGGCCACATTCTGCAGAACGTACCGTTTCTGAGTAACGGCTCGTTACTGAGTGTCTGAAGCGCTAGCCTGGTGCTTTTATGGGGAATATGGCCGAGGATCTAGAACTGGATAATATCAGAAACCTGCCAGCTCGCAGGCTGCGGACTGTGTCAGGAAAGAGAATCTGTGGAGCTGAAAATGCAGAATGGAGGCGCTGATCGTCACTGTGAAAATGGACAGAGCAGAGCTGCGTGGGCAGACAGTAAGTTGTGCACTGAAATTTAAGATTGTGGTTGAAAATCTTGCAATGTAGTATGTGGAACTAGAAATCCTGGATGATTTCCCCACGTGGCTGAATCTGTTTTAGTGGGCAGTGTACTTCCTATAGTAGGGCTCAAGATCCTCTTTGGTCACATATGAGATTTGGGCAAATGCACACTTTGCTTTGAAAGTAGAGAATCGTGGCGGACATAATAAAGTGCCAATTTAAATACTGGAAGAGTCATTGGACAGGGAAAAAGGATCAACTCAGAATCGAATAACAGCAGCTAAACACAATGGGGCTCCCCAAAGATCTGGCACCCTCCATATGAGTATCACTGTGCTGGAGTCTAACAATAACGCCCCTGCATTTGATGGAAACAGCTACACTATCTGCCTAGTGGAGAATGTGGACAAAGGCATCCTGGTTATTGACTGAATGGCACCGATTTAAATGAAGGAGGAAATGGAAGGAGAGAGGAAATTGTTGGCAGCAACACGACAATCAATGTTCCGAAAATGTTTTCTATCGATCCTGATAACGGGGAGTTAGGGGTGGAAGGTGAAGTGAATTGTGGAGAATATAATGTGGGAGTGCAGGCGCGGGAGGGAAGTCAGTTAGCGTTGCACAGTTCTTGTAAATGTTGTGAATGGCAATGGCAATGTCCCAGCAGTGAGGGTAAATTCCCTTTCTAATCCTATCGGGGAAGACACTGCAGCTGGGACGATGGTCGGTCTGCTCAGCGTCATAGACCAGGGATCCGAGGACAACGGGAAGATCAGCGGCCACATTCTGCAGAACGTACCGTTTCAGCTGCTGTCCCTGCGGAAAACACATTCTCCTTGGTGACCAGCGGCGTCTTGGGCAGAGGGGCGGCCACCGACAACATCACTATAGTTGCCTGTGATTGCGGCTCCCCTCCCCTATGCCCTCTATAGCAGGGGAACCCTCCCAGTGCGCATTTCTGATGTAAGTTACATCACAAGGGGTGGCAGTCACCCCTTCCCCAGGCCAGGAGCCTGAGCCTCAGACTCTTTGGTGTCCCGCCTTGATCCAGGGCCTGGGCTAATTGACTGTTTGTTTCCCTGCCAGCCTGAGCACAGGCCTGGGCCCCCAGCTGCAAGTGGAGACTGCTTCGTTCCCCACGGTGGCTGAAGTATCATTAACGTAGTGAGGCAGAGTGGCCTCCTGAGGAGCGAGAGTGGGAGTGTCCCCGATTGAGCCACTACAATACATATAGTAATTGTAAAGTTCTTCTTTTAGGCTTGTAGCTGTGATGGAATAAACTGCTGTCTTAAGTCAAGTCTCTGGCTGCTTCCAAATCATTGAAAGGTCCTCAGTCCATGGGTTAGAATGCGCCCGTTAGTACAGTCCAGAGGCTTGGGCAGGATAGAGGCTGGAGCAGGATAGAGGCAAAATGGAGGGGTTTCCAGGGCCATTTATATCCTCTGCCATGTGGAGGGAAACCCATTGCTTCAAACAAAAACCTCAGCCCAGCTAGTAGAGAATCACAGGTGACCAGATAGTGTTTGGAGTCACATGGGCAAGTCACATGTTCATGCCCAGTTTCGCTCAGTCATTGCAGGAGGCCACTACCTATTTTCCAGAGAGCACATTTGCGGGACAGTCCACTCAATGTAGAGGGGTGTCTACTATGGTCCGTTGTGAGTTAAGTGTCCTTTTGACGAGCCACTCAATTTGAATAGTCCCTCCAAGATGTGCTGGCTAACTGCTTCATGAGCAAGCATTACCGCAGGAGCAAACATTTGAAATCCAGGTCTAGAGCCAATGTTCATAATTTCCAATACAAAAGGAATACATGATTACAGATAGCGGAATCACAATCTGTGACTCATAACCTTTTCATAGACATCTTACATGCCACATTTTAGACAAGATGTGTTGCAAATATATAACTGTGGTTGCAACAATGATCTACATGATCATATTTTAATCAGGTAAGGTCACACATGTGTTCTATATATAAATCTATAGTATTTACAGCTATATAATCTCTCTCCAGGTATCGCAGAGAGTCAGATCTACCACTCTAGGGGTATCTATCATTGCAGTGTGATTCCTTGAACATCAGTGCCCCTCAGTCCCTCCTATTCTCTCCCTGTAGCAAATAATTGTTTAGTTTTAAGTGGGCTGTAATACTTTGCTCTAATTTTGGCTGTTGTGTTTAGTGTGTGGGTGCTGGGTGGTGCTGGTGGCCTGTGATACACAGGAGGTCACACTAGAAGACCTGGTTGCCCCCTCTGGCGTTTGACTCTGTGATTCTTTGCTTTTTGAATACTGCTAGTAGATGGATGAAATTAAAATCAAATGCTAACTGATAATTTTTAAAAACTATTGCCTTTTTGATAGAATCAACACATTCGCTGTAATAATCCATTTAGACTCAAGCTGTCGCTGCTGTCCATCACTATCATACTAGCTTTCCCTACGCAGAACACTCTTCTAGTAAAGGCAAACACGGAAGGGATTTTTCCTGTGGGAACGGATGACAAAGGGAAAAACAAGGAAAAGACTCGATGTTAGCTTTTCGCAATTGAGTTATACAAAAGCATTCCACTGAAATCTGAAATAGTCTTGTTCTTCGGCAGAAGATACTGAACAAGGCTTTATTTGTGGAGAGGTTGACACTATGAAGGGGATAAATGAAAGCAGGTATCGGGTTCGGAAATAGCCCTTCTTTCCTTTCTTTCTAACCTGTTCTGCTTTTGTTCTGCAATCGCTGGATGGGATGCTGTTCGGTACTGTAGATGCTATTCGGTTCCCGCGAATTAGAGCCTGGTACCTTTAGTATAGGGGTTATTGCCGATGAGCTGGGGCTGGGTATCAAACATGTCTCCTCGCCGCGGCGGATCGTGTTTTGTGCAGGGAACTGAACGAAAGCTTGGAGAAGTGAATTTGCAGAATGGGGCCCTTATTGTCAGTGAGACGATGGACAGAGGAGAGCTATGTGGGCGAACAGGAAGCTGTCAGATGAAATTTGAGCTTGTCATTGAAAATCCTCTCTCCTACACTATTGTCGGCTGGCAGTCCTGGTTACAAATGACAGCTCGAGCAGATTTCTCCAGAGTGGAGAAGTATCGCTCCCAGGAGCTGAGGCAGCAATGCCTGGCACGGTGTTCCCACCAGTCGCCTCTCACGATCCGGATGTTGGGAATACTTCTTTGGCCCCTTACAAACTTAGGAGAAGCGAGCATTTGCTTTAAAAGTACATACGTGTCGTGAATGGAATAAAATCCCAATGTTAGTGTTACAAAAGTCACTGCAGGGAGAACAAGAGCCGATCCAAAATATCACTGTAAAAGCGAAAGACAACGGGATTTCCCAAAGATACGTCTGCATCGGTGTGCTGGATTCCAACGCTGCCGGTCCCGTGCTTGGTTAAAACAGCTACGCTGCCAGACGAGCGGAGGATGTGGTCAAAGACGTATTGATTATTCAGCTGAATGCTACTGATGTATTTGAATGGAAGAAAAGAGTACACTTTGGGCACTAACTCTGCACCTGAAGTGCAGAGACTATTTTCTACCGAGCGTGATACCGGGCAGATACTGGAAGGGGGTGGGGGGTGGATTTTGAGAGAAGGTGCAGAATATGATGTGGAAGTGCAGGCGCGGGAGGAAAGTCAGTTACTATTGGCATCCCATTGCAGTTCTTGTAAAGGTTGTGAATGGCAATGGCAATGTCCCAGCAGTGACGGTAAATTCCCTTTCTAATCCTATCGGGGAAGACACTGCAGCTGGGACGATGGTCGGTCTGCTCAGTGTCATAGACCGGGGATCCGAAGACAACGGGAAGATCAGCGGCCACATTCTGCAGAACGTACCGTTTCTGAGTAACGGCTCGTTACTGAGTGTCTGAAGCGCTAGCCTGGTGCTTTTATGGGGAATATGGCCGAGGATCTAGAACTGGATAATATCAGAAACCTGCCAGCTCGCAGGCTGCGGACTGTGTCAGGAAAGAGAATCTGTGGAGCTGAAAATGCAGAATGGAGGCGCTGATCGTCACTGTGAAAATGGACAGAGCAGAGCTGCGTGGGCAGACAGTAAGTTGTGCACTGAAATTTAAGATTGTGGTTGAAAATCTTGCAATGTAGTATGTGGAACTAGAAATCCTGGATGATTTCCCCACGTGGCTGAATCTGTTTTAGTGGGCAGTGTACTTCCTATAGTAGGGCTCAAGATCCTCTTTGGTCACATATGAGATTTGGGCAAATGCACACTTTGCTTTGAAAGTAGAGAATCGTGGCGGACATAATAAAGTGCCAATTTAAATACTGGAAGAGTCATTGGACAGGGAAAAAGGATCAACTCAGAATCGAATAACAGCAGCTAAACACAATGGGGCTCCCCAAAGATCTGGCACCCTCCATATGAGTATCACTGTGCTGGAGTCTAACAATAACGCCCCTGCATTTGATGGAAACAGCTACACTATCTGCCTAGTGGAGAATGTGGACAAAGGCATCCTGGTTATTGACTGAATGGCACCGATTTAAATGAAGGAGGAAATGGAAGGAGAGAGGAAATTGTTGGCAGCAACACGACAATCAATGTTCCGAAAATGTTTTCTATCGATCCTGATAACGGGGAGTTAGGGGTGGAAGGTGAAGTGAATTGTGGAGAATATAATGTGGGAGTGCAGGCGCGGGAGGGAAGTCAGTTAGCGTTGCACAGTTCTTGTAAATGTTGTGAATGGCAATGGCAATGTCCCAGCAGTGAGGGTAAATTCCCTTTCTAATCCTATCGGGGAAGACACTGCAGCTGGGACGATGGTCGGTCTGCTCAGCGTCATAGACCAGGGATCCGAGGACAACGGGAAGATCAGCGGCCACATTCTGCAGAACGTACCGTTTCAGCTGCTGTCCCTGCGGAAAACACATTCTCCTTGGTGACCAGCGGCGTCTTGGGCAGAGGGGCGGCCACCGACAACATCACTATAGTTGCCTGTGATTGCGGCTCCCCTCCCCTATGCCCTCTATAGCAGGGGAACCCTCCCAGTGCGCATTTCTGATGTAAGTTACATCACAAGGGGTGGCAGTCACCCCTTCCCCAGGCCAGGAGCCTGAGCCTCAGACTCTTTGGTGTCCCGCCTTGATCCAGGGCCTGGGCTAATTGACTGTTTGTTTCCCTGCCAGCCTGAGCACAGGCCTGGGCCCCCAGCTGCAAGTGGAGACTGCTTCGTTCCCCACGGTGGCTGAAGTATCATTAACGTAGTGAGGCAGAGTGGCCTCCTGAGGAGCGAGAGTGGGAGTGTCCCCGATTGAGCCACTACAATACATATAGTAATTGTAAAGTTCTTCTTTTAGGCTTGTAGCTGTGATGGAATAAACTGCTGTCTTAAGTCAAGTCTCTGGCTGCTTCCAAATCATTGAAAGGTCCTCAGTCCATGGGTTAGAATGCGCCCGTTAGTACAGTCCAGAGGCTTGGGCAGGATAGAGGCTGGAGCAGGATAGAGGCAAAATGGAGGGGTTTCCAGGGCCATTTATATCCTCTGCCATGTGGAGGGAAACCCATTGCTTCAAACAAAAACCTCAGCCCAGCTAGTAGAGAATCACAGGTGACCAGATAGTGTTTGGAGTCACATGGGCAAGTCACATGTTCATGCCCAGTTTCGCTCAGTCATTGCAGGAGGCCACTACCTATTTTCCAGAGAGCACATTTGCGGGACAGTCCACTCAATGTAGAGGGGTGTCTACTATGGTCCGTTGTGAGTTAAGTGTCCTTTTGACGAGCCACTCAATTTGAATAGTCCCTCCAAGATGTGCTGGCTAACTGCTTCATGAGCAAGCATTACCGCAGGAGCAAACATTTGAAATCCAGGTCTAGAGCCAATGTTCATAATTTCCAATACAAAAGGAATACATGATTACAGATAGCGGAATCACAATCTGTGACTCATAACCTTTTCATAGACATCTTACATGCCACATTTTAGACAAGATGTGTTGCAAATATATAACTGTGGTTGCAACAATGATCTACATGATCATATTTTAATCAGGTAAGGTCACACATGTGTTCTATATATAAATCTATAGTATTTACAGCTATATAATCTCTCTCCAGGTATCGCAGAGAGTCAGATCTACCACTCTAGGGGTATCTATCATTGCAGTGTGATTCCTTGAACATCAGTGCCCCTCAGTCCCTCCTATTCTCTCCCTGTAGCAAATAATTGTTTAGTTTTAAGTGGGCTGTAATACTTTGCTCTAATTTTGGCTGTTGTGTTTAGTGTGTGGGTGCTGGGTGGTGCTGGTGGCCTGTGATACACAGGAGGTCACACTAGAAGACCTGGTTGCCCCCTCTGGCGTTTGACTCTGTGATTCTTTGCTTTTTGAATACTGCTAGTAGATGGATGAAATTAAAATCAAATGCTAACTGATAATTTTTAAAAACTATTGCCTTTTTGATAGAATCAACACATTCGCTGTAATAATCCATTTAGACTCAAGCTGTCGCTGCTGTCCATCACTATCATACTAGCTTTCCCTACGCAGAACACTCTTCTAGTAAAGGCAAACACGGAAGGGATTTTTCCTGTGGGAACGGATGACAAAGGGAAAAACAAGGAAAAGACTCGATGTTAGCTTTTCGCAATTGAGTTATACAAAAGCATTCCACTGAAATCTGAAATAGTCTTGTTCTTCGGCAGAAGATACTGAACAAGGCTTTATTTGTGGAGAGGTTGACACTATGAAGGGGATAAATGAAAGCAGGTATCGGGTTCGGAAATAGCCCTTCTTTCCTTTCTTTCTAACCTGTTCTGCTTTTGTTCTGCAATCGCTGGATGGGATGCTGTTCGGTACTGTAGATGCTATTCGGTTCCCGCGAATTAGAGCCTGGTACCTTTAGTATAGGGGTTATTGCCGATGAGCTGGGGCTGGGTATCAAACATGTCTCCTCGCCGCGGCGGATCGTGTTTTGTGCAGGGAACTGAACGAAAGCTTGGAGAAGTGAATTTGCAGAATGGGGCCCTTATTGTCAGTGAGACGATGGACAGAGGAGAGCTATGTGGGCGAACAGGAAGCTGTCAGATGAAATTTGAGCTTGTCATTGAAAATCCTCTCTCCTACACTATTGTCGGCTGGCAGTCCTGGTTACAAATGACAGCTCGAGCAGATTTCTCCAGAGTGGAGAAGTATCGCTCCCAGGAGCTGAGGCAGCAATGCCTGGCACGGTGTTCCCACCAGTCGCCTCTCACGATCCGGATGTTGGGAATACTTCTTTGGCCCCTTACAAACTTAGGAGAAGCGAGCATTTGCTTTAAAAGTACATACGTGTCGTGAATGGAATAAAATCCCAATGTTAGTGTTACAAAAGTCACTGCAGGGAGAACAAGAGCCGATCCAAAATATCACTGTAAAAGCGAAAGACAACGGGATTTCCCAAAGATACGTCTGCATCGGTGTGCTGGATTCCAACGCTGCCGGTCCCGTGCTTGGTTAAAACAGCTACGCTGCCAGACGAGCGGAGGATGTGGTCAAAGACGTATTGATTATTCAGCTGAATGCTACTGATGTATTTGAATGGAAGAAAAGAGTACACTTTGGGCACTAACTCTGCACCTGAAGTGCAGAGACTATTTTCTACCGAGCGTGATACCGGGCAGATACTGGAAGGGGGTGGGGGGTGGATTTTGAGAGAAGGTGCAGAATATGATGTGGAAGTGCAGGCGCGGGAGGAAAGTCAGTTACTATTGGCATCCCATTGCAGTTCTTGTAAAGGTTGTGAATGGCAATGGCAATGTCCCAGCAGTGACGGTAAATTCCCTTTCTAATCCTATCGGGGAAGACACTGCAGCTGGGACGATGGTCGGTCTGCTCAGTGTCATAGACCGGGGATCCGAAGACAACGGGAAGATCAGCGGCCACATTCTGCAGAACGTACCGTTTCTGAGTAACGGCTCGTTACTGAGTGTCTGAAGCGCTAGCCTGGTGCTTTTATGGGGAATATGGCCGAGGATCTAGAACTGGATAATATCAGAAACCTGCCAGCTCGCAGGCTGCGGACTGTGTCAGGAAAGAGAATCTGTGGAGCTGAAAATGCAGAATGGAGGCGCTGATCGTCACTGTGAAAATGGACAGAGCAGAGCTGCGTGGGCAGACAGTAAGTTGTGCACTGAAATTTAAGATTGTGGTTGAAAATCTTGCAATGTAGTATGTGGAACTAGAAATCCTGGATGATTTCCCCACGTGGCTGAATCTGTTTTAGTGGGCAGTGTACTTCCTATAGTAGGGCTCAAGATCCTCTTTGGTCACATATGAGATTTGGGCAAATGCACACTTTGCTTTGAAAGTAGAGAATCGTGGCGGACATAATAAAGTGCCAATTTAAATACTGGAAGAGTCATTGGACAGGGAAAAAGGATCAACTCAGAATCGAATAACAGCAGCTAAACACAATGGGGCTCCCCAAAGATCTGGCACCCTCCATATGAGTATCACTGTGCTGGAGTCTAACAATAACGCCCCTGCATTTGATGGAAACAGCTACACTATCTGCCTAGTGGAGAATGTGGACAAAGGCATCCTGGTTATTGACTGAATGGCACCGATTTAAATGAAGGAGGAAATGGAAGGAGAGAGGAAATTGTTGGCAGCAACACGACAATCAATGTTCCGAAAATGTTTTCTATCGATCCTGATAACGGGGAGTTAGGGGTGGAAGGTGAAGTGAATTGTGGAGAATATAATGTGGGAGTGCAGGCGCGGGAGGGAAGTCAGTTAGCGTTGCACAGTTCTTGTAAATGTTGTGAATGGCAATGGCAATGTCCCAGCAGTGAGGGTAAATTCCCTTTCTAATCCTATCGGGGAAGACACTGCAGCTGGGACGATGGTCGGTCTGCTCAGCGTCATAGACCAGGGATCCGAGGACAACGGGAAGATCAGCGGCCACATTCTGCAGAACGTACCGTTTCAGCTGCTGTCCCTGCGGAAAACACATTCTCCTTGGTGACCAGCGGCGTCTTGGGCAGAGGGGCGGCCACCGACAACATCACTATAGTTGCCTGTGATTGCGGCTCCCCTCCCCTATGCCCTCTATAGCAGGGGAACCCTCCCAGTGCGCATTTCTGATGTAAGTTACATCACAAGGGGTGGCAGTCACCCCTTCCCCAGGCCAGGAGCCTGAGCCTCAGACTCTTTGGTGTCCCGCCTTGATCCAGGGCCTGGGCTAATTGACTGTTTGTTTCCCTGCCAGCCTGAGCACAGGCCTGGGCCCCCAGCTGCAAGTGGAGACTGCTTCGTTCCCCACGGTGGCTGAAGTATCATTAACGTAGTGAGGCAGAGTGGCCTCCTGAGGAGCGAGAGTGGGAGTGTCCCCGATTGAGCCACTACAATACATATAGTAATTGTAAAGTTCTTCTTTTAGGCTTGTAGCTGTGATGGAATAAACTGCTGTCTTAAGTCAAGTCTCTGGCTGCTTCCAAATCATTGAAAGGTCCTCAGTCCATGGGTTAGAATGCGCCCGTTAGTACAGTCCAGAGGCTTGGGCAGGATAGAGGCTGGAGCAGGATAGAGGCAAAATGGAGGGGTTTCCAGGGCCATTTATATCCTCTGCCATGTGGAGGGAAACCCATTGCTTCAAACAAAAACCTCAGCCCAGCTAGTAGAGAATCACAGGTGACCAGATAGTGTTTGGAGTCACATGGGCAAGTCACATGTTCATGCCCAGTTTCGCTCAGTCATTGCAGGAGGCCACTACCTATTTTCCAGAGAGCACATTTGCGGGACAGTCCACTCAATGTAGAGGGGTGTCTACTATGGTCCGTTGTGAGTTAAGTGTCCTTTTGACGAGCCACTCAATTTGAATAGTCCCTCCAAGATGTGCTGGCTAACTGCTTCATGAGCAAGCATTACCGCAGGAGCAAACATTTGAAATCCAGGTCTAGAGCCAATGTTCATAATTTCCAATACAAAAGGAATACATGATTACAGATAGCGGAATCACAATCTGTGACTCATAACCTTTTCATAGACATCTTACATGCCACATTTTAGACAAGATGTGTTGCAAATATATAACTGTGGTTGCAACAATGATCTACATGATCATATTTTAATCAGGTAAGGTCACACATGTGTTCTATATATAAATCTATAGTATTTACAGCTATATAATCTCTCTCCAGGTATCGCAGAGAGTCAGATCTACCACTCTAGGGGTATCTATCATTGCAGTGTGATTCCTTGAACATCAGTGCCCCTCAGTCCCTCCTATTCTCTCCCTGTAGCAAATAATTGTTTAGTTTTAAGTGGGCTGTAATACTTTGCTCTAATTTTGGCTGTTGTGTTTAGTGTGTGGGTGCTGGGTGGTGCTGGTGGCCTGTGATACACAGGAGGTCACACTAGAAGACCTGGTTGCCCCCTCTGGCGTTTGACTCTGTGATTCTTTGCTTTTTGAATACTGCTAGTAGATGGATGAAATTAAAATCAAATGCTAACTGATAATTTTTAAAAACTATTGCCTTTTTGATAGAATCAACACATTCGCTGTAATAATCCATTTAGACTCAAGCTGTCGCTGCTGTCCATCACTATCATACTAGCTTTCCCTACGCAGAACACTCTTCTAGTAAAGGCAAACACGGAAGGGATTTTTCCTGTGGGAACGGATGACAAAGGGAAAAACAAGGAAAAGACTCGATGTTAGCTTTTCGCAATTGAGTTATACAAAAGCATTCCACTGAAATCTGAAATAGTCTTGTTCTTCGGCAGAAGATACTGAACAAGGCTTTATTTGTGGAGAGGTTGACACTATGAAGGGGATAAATGAAAGCAGGTATCGGGTTCGGAAATAGCCCTTCTTTCCTTTCTTTCTAACCTGTTCTGCTTTTGTTCTGCAATCGCTGGATGGGATGCTGTTCGGTACTGTAGATGCTATTCGGTTCCCGCGAATTAGAGCCTGGTACCTTTAGTATAGGGGTTATTGCCGATGAGCTGGGGCTGGGTATCAAACATGTCTCCTCGCCGCGGCGGATCGTGTTTTGTGCAGGGAACTGAACGAAAGCTTGGAGAAGTGAATTTGCAGAATGGGGCCCTTATTGTCAGTGAGACGATGGACAGAGGAGAGCTATGTGGGCGAACAGGAAGCTGTCAGATGAAATTTGAGCTTGTCATTGAAAATCCTCTCTCCTACACTATTGTCGGCTGGCAGTCCTGGTTACAAATGACAGCTCGAGCAGATTTCTCCAGAGTGGAGAAGTATCGCTCCCAGGAGCTGAGGCAGCAATGCCTGGCACGGTGTTCCCACCAGTCGCCTCTCACGATCCGGATGTTGGGAATACTTCTTTGGCCCCTTACAAACTTAGGAGAAGCGAGCATTTGCTTTAAAAGTACATACGTGTCGTGAATGGAATAAAATCCCAATGTTAGTGTTACAAAAGTCACTGCAGGGAGAACAAGAGCCGATCCAAAATATCACTGTAAAAGCGAAAGACAACGGGATTTCCCAAAGATACGTCTGCATCGGTGTGCTGGATTCCAACGCTGCCGGTCCCGTGCTTGGTTAAAACAGCTACGCTGCCAGACGAGCGGAGGATGTGGTCAAAGACGTATTGATTATTCAGCTGAATGCTACTGATGTATTTGAATGGAAGAAAAGAGTACACTTTGGGCACTAACTCTGCACCTGAAGTGCAGAGACTATTTTCTACCGAGCGTGATACCGGGCAGATACTGGAAGGGGGTGGGGGGTGGATTTTGAGAGAAGGTGCAGAATATGATGTGGAAGTGCAGGCGCGGGAGGAAAGTCAGTTACTATTGGCATCCCATTGCAGTTCTTGTAAAGGTTGTGAATGGCAATGGCAATGTCCCAGCAGTGACGGTAAATTCCCTTTCTAATCCTATCGGGGAAGACACTGCAGCTGGGACGATGGTCGGTCTGCTCAGTGTCATAGACCGGGGATCCGAAGACAACGGGAAGATCAGCGGCCACATTCTGCAGAACGTACCGTTTCTGAGTAACGGCTCGTTACTGAGTGTCTGAAGCGCTAGCCTGGTGCTTTTATGGGGAATATGGCCGAGGATCTAGAACTGGATAATATCAGAAACCTGCCAGCTCGCAGGCTGCGGACTGTGTCAGGAAAGAGAATCTGTGGAGCTGAAAATGCAGAATGGAGGCGCTGATCGTCACTGTGAAAATGGACAGAGCAGAGCTGCGTGGGCAGACAGTAAGTTGTGCACTGAAATTTAAGATTGTGGTTGAAAATCTTGCAATGTAGTATGTGGAACTAGAAATCCTGGATGATTTCCCCACGTGGCTGAATCTGTTTTAGTGGGCAGTGTACTTCCTATAGTAGGGCTCAAGATCCTCTTTGGTCACATATGAGATTTGGGCAAATGCACACTTTGCTTTGAAAGTAGAGAATCGTGGCGGACATAATAAAGTGCCAATTTAAATACTGGAAGAGTCATTGGACAGGGAAAAAGGATCAACTCAGAATCGAATAACAGCAGCTAAACACAATGGGGCTCCCCAAAGATCTGGCACCCTCCATATGAGTATCACTGTGCTGGAGTCTAACAATAACGCCCCTGCATTTGATGGAAACAGCTACACTATCTGCCTAGTGGAGAATGTGGACAAAGGCATCCTGGTTATTGACTGAATGGCACCGATTTAAATGAAGGAGGAAATGGAAGGAGAGAGGAAATTGTTGGCAGCAACACGACAATCAATGTTCCGAAAATGTTTTCTATCGATCCTGATAACGGGGAGTTAGGGGTGGAAGGTGAAGTGAATTGTGGAGAATATAATGTGGGAGTGCAGGCGCGGGAGGGAAGTCAGTTAGCGTTGCACAGTTCTTGTAAATGTTGTGAATGGCAATGGCAATGTCCCAGCAGTGAGGGTAAATTCCCTTTCTAATCCTATCGGGGAAGACACTGCAGCTGGGACGATGGTCGGTCTGCTCAGCGTCATAGACCAGGGATCCGAGGACAACGGGAAGATCAGCGGCCACATTCTGCAGAACGTACCGTTTCAGCTGCTGTCCCTGCGGAAAACACATTCTCCTTGGTGACCAGCGGCGTCTTGGGCAGAGGGGCGGCCACCGACAACATCACTATAGTTGCCTGTGATTGCGGCTCCCCTCCCCTATGCCCTCTATAGCAGGGGAACCCTCCCAGTGCGCATTTCTGATGTAAGTTACATCACAAGGGGTGGCAGTCACCCCTTCCCCAGGCCAGGAGCCTGAGCCTCAGACTCTTTGGTGTCCCGCCTTGATCCAGGGCCTGGGCTAATTGACTGTTTGTTTCCCTGCCAGCCTGAGCACAGGCCTGGGCCCCCAGCTGCAAGTGGAGACTGCTTCGTTCCCCACGGTGGCTGAAGTATCATTAACGTAGTGAGGCAGAGTGGCCTCCTGAGGAGCGAGAGTGGGAGTGTCCCCGATTGAGCCACTACAATACATATAGTAATTGTAAAGTTCTTCTTTTAGGCTTGTAGCTGTGATGGAATAAACTGCTGTCTTAAGTCAAGTCTCTGGCTGCTTCCAAATCATTGAAAGGTCCTCAGTCCATGGGTTAGAATGCGCCCGTTAGTACAGTCCAGAGGCTTGGGCAGGATAGAGGCTGGAGCAGGATAGAGGCAAAATGGAGGGGTTTCCAGGGCCATTTATATCCTCTGCCATGTGGAGGGAAACCCATTGCTTCAAACAAAAACCTCAGCCCAGCTAGTAGAGAATCACAGGTGACCAGATAGTGTTTGGAGTCACATGGGCAAGTCACATGTTCATGCCCAGTTTCGCTCAGTCATTGCAGGAGGCCACTACCTATTTTCCAGAGAGCACATTTGCGGGACAGTCCACTCAATGTAGAGGGGTGTCTACTATGGTCCGTTGTGAGTTAAGTGTCCTTTTGACGAGCCACTCAATTTGAATAGTCCCTCCAAGATGTGCTGGCTAACTGCTTCATGAGCAAGCATTACCGCAGGAGCAAACATTTGAAATCCAGGTCTAGAGCCAATGTTCATAATTTCCAATACAAAAGGAATACATGATTACAGATAGCGGAATCACAATCTGTGACTCATAACCTTTTCATAGACATCTTACATGCCACATTTTACACAAGATGTGTTGCAAATATATAACTGTGGTTGCAACAATGATCTACATGATCATATTTTAATCAGGTAAGGTCACACATGTGTTCTATATATAAATCTATAGTATTTACAGCTATATAATCTCTCTCCAGGTATCGCAGAGAGTCAGATCTACCACTCTAGGGGTATCTATCATTGCAGTGTGATTCCTTGAACATCAGTGCCCCTCAGTCCCTCCTATTCTCTCCCTGTAGCAAATAATTGTTTAGTTTTAAGTGGGCTGTAATACTTTGCTCTAATTTTGGCTGTTGTGTTTAGTGTGTGGGTGCTGGGTGGTGCTGGTGGCCTGTGATACACAGGAGGTCACACTAGAAGACCTGGTTGCCCCCTCTGGCGTTTGACTCTGTGATTCTTTGCTTTTTGAATACTGCTAGTAGATGGATGAAATTAAAATCAAATGCTAACTGATAATTTTTAAAAACTATTGCCTTTTTGATAGAATCAACACATTCGCTGTAATAATCCATTTAGACTCAAGCTGTCGCTGCTGTCCATCACTATCATACTAGCTTTCCCTACGCAGAACACTCTTCTAGTAAAGGCAAACACGGAAGGGATTTTTCCTGTGGGAACGGATGACAAAGGGAAAAACAAGGAAAAGACTCGATGTTAGCTTTTCGCAATTGAGTTATACAAAAGCATTCCACTGAAATCTGAAATAGTCTTGTTCTTCGGCAGAAGATACTGAACAAGGCTTTATTTGTGGAGAGGTTGACACTATGAAGGGGATAAATGAAAGCAGGTATCGGGTTCGGAAATAGCCCTTCTTTCCTTTCTTTCTAACCTGTTCTGCTTTTGTTCTGCAATCGCTGGATGGGATGCTGTTCGGTACTGTAGATGCTATTCGGTTCCCGCGAATTAGAGCCTGGTACCTTTAGTATAGGGGTTATTGCCGATGAGCTGGGGCTGGGTATCAAACATGTCTCCTCGCCGCGGCGGATCGTGTTTTGTGCAGGGAACTGAACGAAAGCTTGGAGAAGTGAATTTGCAGAATGGGGCCCTTATTGTCAGTGAGACGATGGACAGAGGAGAGCTATGTGGGCGAACAGGAAGCTGTCAGATGAAATTTGAGCTTGTCATTGAAAATCCTCTCTCCTACACTATTGTCGGCTGGCAGTCCTGGTTACAAATGACAGCTCGAGCAGATTTCTCCAGAGTGGAGAAGTATCGCTCCCAGGAGCTGAGGCAGCAATGCCTGGCACGGTGTTCCCACCAGTCGCCTCTCACGATCCGGATGTTGGGAATACTTCTTTGGCCCCTTACAAACTTAGGAGAAGCGAGCATTTGCTTTAAAAGTACATACGTGTCGTGAATGGAATAAAATCCCAATGTTAGTGTTACAAAAGTCACTGCAGGGAGAACAAGAGCCGATCCAAAATATCACTGTAAAAGCGAAAGACAACGGGATTTCCCAAAGATACGTCTGCATCGGTGTGCTGGATTCCAACGCTGCCGGTCCCGTGCTTGGTTAAAACAGCTACGCTGCCAGACGAGCGGAGGATGTGGTCAAAGACGTATTGATTATTCAGCTGAATGCTACTGATGTATTTGAATGGAAGAAAAGAGTACACTTTGGGCACTAACTCTGCACCTGAAGTGCAGAGACTATTTTCTACCGAGCGTGATACCGGGCAGATACTGGAAGGGGGTGGGGGGTGGATTTTGAGAGAAGGTGCAGAATATGATGTGGACGTGCAGGCGCGGGAGGAAAGTCAGTTACTATTGGCATCCCATTGCAGTTCTTGTAAAGGTTGTGAATGGCAATGGCAATGTCCCAGCAGTGACGGTAAATTCCCTTTCTAATCCTATCGGGGAAGACACTGCAGCTGGGACGATGGTCGGTCTGCTCAGTGTCATAGACCGGGGATCCGAAGACAACGGGAAGATCAGCGGCCACATTCTGCAGAACGTACCGTTTCTGAGTAACGGCTCGTTACTGAGTGTCTGAAGCGCTAGCCTGGTGCTTTTATGGGGAATATGGCCGAGGATCTAGAACTGGATAATATCAGAAACCTGCCAGCTCGCAGGCTGCGGACTGTGTCAGGAAAGAGAATCTGTGGAGCTGAAAATGCAGAATGGAGGCGCTGATCGTCACTGTGAAAATGGACAGAGCAGAGCTGCGTGGGCAGACAGTAAGTTGTGCACTGAAATTTAAGATTGTGGTTGAAAATCTTGCAATGTAGTATGTGGAACTAGAAATCCTGGATGATTTCCCCACGTGGCTGAATCTGTTTTAGTGGGCAGTGTACTTCCTATAGTAGGGCTCAAGATCCTCTTTGGTCACATATGAGATTTGGGCAAATGCACACTTTGCTTTGAAAGTAGAGAATCGTGGCGGACATAATAAAGTGCCAATTTAAATACTGGAAGAGTCATTGGACAGGGAAAAAGGATCAACTCAGAATCGAATAACAGCAGCTAAACACAATGGGGCTCCCCAAAGATCTGGCACCCTCCATATGAGTATCACTGTGCTGGAGTCTAACAATAACGCCCCTGCATTTGATGGAAACAGCTACACTATCTGCCTAGTGGAGAATGTGGACAAAGGCATCCTGGTTATTGACTGAATGGCACCGATTTAAATGAAGGAGGAAATGGAAGGAGAGAGGAAATTGTTGGCAGCAACACGACAATCAATGTTCCGAAAATGTTTTCTATCGATCCTGATAACGGGGAGTTAGGGGTGGAAGGTGAAGTGAATTGTGGAGAATATAATGTGGGAGTGCAGGCGCGGGAGGGAAGTCAGTTAGCGTTGCACAGTTCTTGTAAATGTTGTGAATGGCAATGGCAATGTCCCAGCAGTGAGGGTAAATTCCCTTTCTAATCCTATCGGGGAAGACACTGCAGCTGGGACGATGGTCGGTCTGCTCAGCGTCATAGACCAGGGATCCGAGGACAACGGGAAGATCAGTGGCCACATTCTGCAGAACGTACCGTTTCAGCTGCTGTCCCTGCGGAAAACACATTCTCCTTGGTGACCAGCGGCGTCTTGGGCAGAGGGGCGGCCACCGACAACATCACTATAGTTGCCTGTGATTGCGGCTCCCCTCCCCTATGCCCTCTATAGCAGGGGAAGCCTCCCAGTGCGCATTTCTGATGTAAGTTACATCACAAGGGGTGGCAGTCACCCCTTCCCCAGGCCAGGAGCCTGAGCCTCAGACTCTTTGGTGTCCCGCCTTGATCCAGGGCCTGGGCTAATTGACTGTTTGTTTCCCTGCCAGCCTGAGCACAGGCCTGGGCCCCCAGCTGCAAGTGGAGACTGCTTCGTTCCCCACGGTGGCTGAAGTATCATTAACGTAGTGAGGCAGAGTGGCCTCCTGAGGAGCGAGAGTGGGAGTGTCCCCGATTGAGCCACTACAATACATATAGTAATTGTAAAGTTCTTCTTTTAGGCTTGTAGCTGTGATGGAATAAACTGCTGTCTTAAGTCAAGTCTCTGGCTGCTTCCAAATCATTGAAAGGTCCTCAGTCCATGGGTTAGAATGCGCCCGTTAGTACAGTCCAGAGGCTTGGGCAGGATAGAGGCTGGAGCAGGATAGAGGCAAAATGGAGGGGTTTCCAGGGCCATTTATATCCTCTGCCATGTGGAGGGAAACCCATTGCTTCAAACAAAAACCTCAGCCCAGCTAGTAGAGAATCACAGGTGACCAGATAGTGTTTGGAGTCACATGGGCAAGTCACATGTTCATGCCCAGTTTCGCTCAGTCATTGCAGGAGGCCACTACCTATTTTCCAGAGAGCACATTTGCGGGACAGTCCACTCAATGTAGAGGGGTGTCTACTATGGTCCGTTGTGAGTTAAGTGTCCTTTTGACGAGCCACTCAATTTGAATAGTCCCTCCAAGATGTGCTGGCTAACTGCTTCATGAGCAAGCATTACCGCAGGAGCAAACATTTTAAATCCAGGTCTAGAGCCAATGTTCATAATTTCCAATACAAAAGGAATACATGATTACAGATAGCGGAATCACAATCTGTGACTCATAACCTTTTCATAGACATCTTACATGCCACATTTTACACAAGATGTGTTGCAAATATATAACTGTGGTTGCAACAATGATCTACATGATCATATTTTAATCAGGTAAGGTCACACATGTGTTCTATATATAAATCTATAGTATTTACAGCTATATAATCTCTCTCCAGGTATCGCAGAGAGTCAGATCTACCACTCTAGGGGTATCTATCATTGCAGTGTGATTCCTTGAACATCAGTGCCCCTCAGTCCCTCCTATTCTCTCCCTGTAGCAAATAATTGTTTAGTTTTAAGTGGGCTGTAATACTTTGCTCTAATTTTGGCTGTTGTGTTTAGTGTGTGGGTGCTGGGTGGTGCTGGTGGCCTGTGATACACAGGAGGTCACACTAGAAGACCTGGTTGCCCCCTCTGGCGTTTGACTCTGTGATTCTTTGCTTTTTGAATACTGCTAGTAGATGGATGAAATTAAAATCAAATGCTAACTGATAATTTTTAAAAACTATTGCCTTTTTGATAGAATCAACACATTCGCTGTAATAATCCATTTAGACTCAAGCTGTCGCTGCTGTCCATCACTATCATACTAGCTTTCCCTACGCAGAACACTCTTCTAGTAAAGGCAAACACGGAAGGGATTTTTCCTGTGGGAACGGATGACAAAGGGAAAAACAAGGAAAAGACTCGATGTTAGCTTTTCGCAATTGAGTTATACAAAAGCATTCCACTGAAATCTGAAATAGTCTTGTTCTTCGGCAGAAGATACTGAACAAGGCTTTATTTGTGGAGAGGTTGACACTATGAAGGGGATAAATGAAAGCAGGTATCGGGTTCGGAAATAGCCCTTCTTTCCTTTCTTTCTAACCTGTTCTGCTTTTGTTCTGCAATCGCTGGATGGGATGCTGTTCGGTACTGTAGATGCTATTCGGTTCCCGCGAATTAGAGCCTGGTACCTTTAGTATAGGGGTTATTGCCGATGAGCTGGGGCTGGGTATCAAACATGTCTCCTCGCCGCGGCGGATCGTGTTTTGTGCAGGGAACTGAACGAAAGCTTGGAGAAGTGAATTTGCAGAATGGGGCCCTTATTGTCAGTGAGACGATGGACAGAGGAGAGCTATGTGGGCGAACAGGAAGCTGTCAGATGAAATTTGAGCTTGTCATTGAAAATCCTCTCTCCTACACTATTGTCGGCTGGCAGTCCTGGTTACAAATGACAGCTCGAGCAGATTTCTCCAGAGTGGAGAAGTATCGCTCCCAGGAGCTGAGGCAGCAATGCCTGGCACGGTGTTCCCACCAGTCGCCTCTCACGATCCGGATGTTGGGAATACTTCTTTGGCCCCTTACAAACTTAGGAGAAGCGAGCATTTGCTTTAAAAGTACATACGTGTCGTGAATGGAATAAAATCCCAATGTTAGTGTTACAAAAGTCACTGCAGGGAGAACAAGAGCCGATCCAAAATATCACTGTAAAAGCGAAAGACAACGGGATTTCCCAAAGATACGTCTGCATCGGTGTGCTGGATTCCAACGCTGCCGGTCCCGTGCTTGGTTAAAACAGCTACGCTGCCAGACGAGCGGAGGATGTGGTCAAAGACGTATTGATTATTCAGCTGAATGCTACTGATGTATTTGAATGGAAGAAAAGAGTACACTTTGGGCACTAACTCTGCACCTGAAGTGCAGAGACTATTTTCTACCGAGCGTGATACCGGGCAGATACTGGAAGGGGGTGGGGGGTGGATTTTGAGAGAAGGTGCAGAATATGATGTGGAAGTGCAGGCGCGGGAGGAAAGTCAGTTACTATTGGCATCCCATTGCAGTTCTTGTAAAGGTTGTGAATGGCAATGGCAATGTCCCAGCAGTGACGGTAAATTCCCTTTCTAATCCTATCGGGGAAGACACTGCAGCTGGGACGATGGTCGGTCTGCTCAGTGTCATAGACCGGGGATCCGAAGACAACGGGAAGATCAGCGGCCACATTCTGCAGAACGTACCGTTTCTGAGTAACGGCTCGTTACTGAGTGTCTGAAGCGCTAGCCTGGTGCTTTTATGGGGAATATGGCCGAGGATCTAGAACTGGATAATATCAGAAACCTGCCAGCTCGCAGGCTGCGGACTGTGTCAGGAAAGAGAATCTGTGGAGCTGAAAATGCAGAATGGAGGCGCTGATCGTCACTGTGAAAATGGACAGAGCAGAGCTGCGTGGGCAGACAGTAAGTTGTGCACTGAAATTTAAGATTGTGGTTGAAAATCTTGCAATGTAGTATGTGGAACTAGAAATCCTGGATGATTTCCCCACGTGGCTGAATCTGTTTTAGTGGGCAGTGTACTTCCTATAGTAGGGCTCAAGATCCTCTTTGGTCACATATGAGATTTGGGCAAATGCACACTTTGCTTTGAAAGTAGAGAATCGTGGCGGACATAATAAAGTGCCAATTTAAATACTGGAAGAGTCATTGGACAGGGAAAAAGGATCAACTCAGAATCGAATAACAGCAGCTAAACACAATGGGGCTCCCCAAAGATCTGGCACCCTCCATATGAGTATCACTGTGCTGGAGTCTAACAATAACGCCCCTGCATTTGATGGAAACAGCTACACTATCTGCCTAGTGGAGAATGTGGACAAAGGCATCCTGGTTATTGACTGAATGGCACCGATTTAAATGAAGGAGGAAATGGAAGGAGAGAGGAAATTGTTGGCAGCAACACGACAATCAATGTTCCGAAAATGTTTTCTATCGATCCTGATAACGGGGAGTTAGGGGTGGAAGGTGAAGTGAATTGTGGAGAATATAATGTGGGAGTGCAGGCGCGGGAGGGAAGTCAGTTAGCGTTGCACAGTTCTTGTAAATGTTGTGAATGGCAATGGCAATGTCCCAGCAGTGAGGGTAAATTCCCTTTCTAATCCTATCGGGGAAGACACTGCAGCTGGGACGATGGTCGGTCTGCTCAGCGTCATAGACCAGGGATCCGAGGACAACGGGAAGATCAGCGGCCACATTCTGCAGAACGTACCGTTTCAGCTGCTGTCCCTGCGGAAAACACATTCTCCTTGGTGACCAGCGGCGTCTTGGGCAGAGGGGCGGCCACCGACAACATCACTATAGTTGCCTGTGATTGCGGCTCCCCTCCCCTATGCCCTCTATAGCAGGGGAACCCTCCCAGTGCGCATTTCTGATGTAAGTTACATCACAAGGGGTGGCAGTCACCCCTTCCCCAGGCCAGGAGCCTGAGCCTCAGACTCTTTGGTGTCCCGCCTTGATCCAGGGCCTGGGCTAATTGACTGTTTGTTTCCCTGCCAGCCTGAGCACAGGCCTGGGCCCCCAGCTGCAAGTGGAGACTGCTTCGTTCCCCACGGTGGCTGAAGTATCATTAACGTAGTGAGGCAGAGTGGCCTCCTGAGGAGCGAGAGTGGGAGTGTCCCCGATTGAGCCACTACAATACATATAGTAATTGTAAAGTTCTTCTTTTAGGCTTGTAGCTGTGATGGAATAAACTGCTGTCTTAAGTCAAGTCTCTGGCTGCTTCCAAATCATTGAAAGGTCCTCAGTCCATGGGTTAGAATGCGCCCGTTAGTACAGTCCAGAGGCTTGGGCAGGATAGAGGCTGGAGCAGGATAGAGGCAAAATGGAGGGGTTTCCAGGGCCATTTATATCCTCTGCCATGTGGAGGGAAACCCATTGCTTCAAACAAAAACCTCAGCCCAGCTAGTAGAGAATCACAGGTGACCAGATAGTGTTTGGAGTCACATGGGCAAGTCACATGTTCATGCCCAGTTTCGCTCAGTCATTGCAGGAGGCCACTACCTATTTTCCAGAGAGCACATTTGCGGGACAGTCCACTCAATGTAGAGGGGTGTCTACTATGGTCCGTTGTGAGTTAAGTGTCCTTTTGACGAGCCACTCAATTTGAATAGTCCCTCCAAGATGTGCTGGCTAACTGCTTCATGAGCAAGCATTACCGCAGGAGCAAACATTTGAAATCCAGGTCTAGAGCCAATGTTCATAATTTCCAATACAAAAGGAATACATGATTACAGATAGCGGAATCACAATCTGTGACTCATAACCTTTTCATAGACATCTTACATGCCACATTTTACACAAGATGTGTTGCAAATATATAACTGTGGTTGCAACAATGATCTACATGATCATATTTTAATCAGGTAAGGTCACACATGTGTTCTATATATAAATCTATAGTATTTACAGCTATATAATCTCTCTCCAGGTATCGCAGAGAGTCAGATCTACCACTCTAGGGGTATCTATCATTGCAGTGTGATTCCTTGAACATCAGTGCCCCTCAGTCCCTCCTATTCTCTCCCTGTAGCAAATAATTGTTTAGTTTTAAGTGGGCTGTAATACTTTGCTCTAATTTTGGCTGTTGTGTTTAGTGTGTGGGTGCTGGGTGGTGCTGGTGGCCTGTGATACACAGGAGGTCACACTAGAAGACCTGGTTGCCCCCTCTGGCGTTTGACTCTGTGATTCTTTGCTTTTTGAATACTGCTAGTAGATGGATGAAATTAAAATCAAATGCTAACTGATAATTTTTAAAAACTATTGCCTTTTTGATAGAATCAACACATTCGCTGTAATAATCCATTTAGACTCAAGCTGTCGCTGCTGTCCATCACTATCATACTAGCTTTCCCTACGCAGAACACTCTTCTAGTAAAGGCAAACACGGAAGGGATTTTTCCTGTGGGAACGGATGACAAAGGGAAAAACAAGGAAAAGACTCGATGTTAGCTTTTCGCAATTGAGTTATACAAAAGCATTCCACTGAAATCTGAAATAGTCTTGTTCTTCGGCAGAAGATACTGAACAAGGCTTTATTTGTGGAGAGGTTGACACTATGAAGGGGATAAATGAAAGCAGGTATCGGGTTCGGAAATAGCCCTTCTTTCCTTTCTTTCTAACCTGTTCTGCTTTTGTTCTGCAATCGCTGGATGGGATGCTGTTCGGTACTGTAGATGCTATTCGGTTCCCGCGAATTAGAGCCTGGTACCTTTAGTATAGGGGTTATTGCCGATGAGCTGGGGCTGGGTATCAAACATGTCTCCTCGCCGCGGCGGATCGTGTTTTGTGCAGGGAACTGAACGAAAGCTTGGAGAAGTGAATTTGCAGAATGGGGCCCTTATTGTCAGTGAGACGATGGACAGAGGAGAGCTATGTGGGCGAACAGGAAGCTGTCAGATGAAATTTGAGCTTGTCATTGAAAATCCTCTCTCCTACACTATTGTCGGCTGGCAGTCCTGGTTACAAATGACAGCTCGAGCAGATTTCTCCAGAGTGGAGAAGTATCGCTCCCAGGAGCTGAGGCAGCAATGCCTGGCACGGTGTTCCCACCAGTCGCCTCTCACGATCCGGATGTTGGGAATACTTCTTTGGCCCCTTACAAACTTAGGAGAAGCGAGCATTTGCTTTAAAAGTACATACGTGTCGTGAATGGAATAAAATCCCAATGTTAGTGTTACAAAAGTCACTGCAGGGAGAACAAGAGCCGATCCAAAATATCACTGTAAAAGCGAAAGACAACGGGATTTCCCAAAGATACGTCTGCATCGGTGTGCTGGATTCCAACGCTGCCGGTCCCGTGCTTGGTTAAAACAGCTACGCTGCCAGACGAGCGGAGGATGTGGTCAAAGACGTATTGATTATTCAGCTGAATGCTACTGATGTATTTGAATGGAAGAAAAGAGTACACTTTGGGCACTAACTCTGCACCTGAAGTGCAGAGACTATTTTCTACCGAGCGTGATACCGGGCAGATACTGGAAGGGGGTGGGGGGTGGATTTTGAGAGAAGGTGCAGAATATGATGTGGAAGTGCAGGCGCGGGAGGAAAGTCAGTTACTATTGGCATCCCATTGCAGTTCTTGTAAAGGTTGTGAATGGCAATGGCAATGTCCCAGCAGTGACGGTAAATTCCCTTTCTAATCCTATCGGGGAAGACACTGCAGCTGGGACGATGGTCGGTCTGCTCAGTGTCATAGACCGGGGATCCGAAGACAACGGGAAGATCAGCGGCCACATTCTGCAGAACGTACCGTTTCTGAGTAACGGCTCGTTACTGAGTGTCTGAAGCGCTAGCCTGGTGCTTTTATGGGGAATATGGCCGAGGATCTAGAACTGGATAATATCAGAAACCTGCCAGCTCGCAGGCTGCGGACTGTGTCAGGAAAGAGAATCTGTGGAGCTGAAAATGCAGAATGGAGGCGCTGATCGTCACTGTGAAAATGGACAGAGCAGAGCTGCGTGGGCAGACAGTAAGTTGTGCACTGAAATTTAAGATTGTGGTTGAAAATCTTGCAATGTAGTATGTGGAACTAGAAATCCTGGATGATTTCCCCACGTGGCTGAATCTGTTTTAGTGGGCAGTGTACTTCCTATAGTAGGGCTCAAGATCCTCTTTGGTCACATATGAGATTTGGGCAAATGCACACTTTGCTTTGAAAGTAGAGAATCGTGGCGGACATAATAAAGTGCCAATTTAAATACTGGAAGAGTCATTGGACAGGGAAAAAGGATCAACTCAGAATCGAATAACAGCAGCTAAACACAATGGGGCTCCCCAAAGATCTGGCACCCTCCATATGAGTATCACTGTGCTGGAGTCTAACAATAACGCCCCTGCATTTGATGGAAACAGCTACACTATCTGCCTAGTGGAGAATGTGGACAAAGGCATCCTGGTTATTGACTGAATGGCACCGATTTAAATGAAGGAGGAAATGGAAGGAGAGAGGAAATTGTTGGCAGCAACACGACAATCAATGTTCCGAAAATGTTTTCTATCGATCCTGATAACGGGGAGTTAGGGGTGGAAGGTGAAGTGAATTGTGGAGAATATAATGTGGGAGTGCAGGCGCGGGAGGGAAGTCAGTTAGCGTTGCACAGTTCTTGTAAATGTTGTGAATGGCAATGGCAATGTCCCAGCAGTGAGGGTAAATTCCCTTTCTAATCCTATCGGGGAAGACACTGCAGCTGGGACGATGGTCGGTCTGCTCAGCGTCATAGACCAGGGATCCGAGGACAACGGGAAGATCAGCGGCCACATTCTGCAGAACGTACCGTTTCAGCTGCTGTCCCTGCGGAAAACACATTCTCCTTGGTGACCAGCGGCGTCTTGGGCAGAGGGGCGGCCACCGACAACATCACTATAGTTGCCTGTGATTGCGGCTCCCCTCCCCTATGCCCTCTATAGCAGGGGAAGCCTCCCAGTGCGCATTTCTGATGTAAGTTACATCACAAGGGGTGGCAGTCACCCCTTCCCCAGGCCAGGAGCCTGAGCCTCAGACTCTTTGGTGTCCCGCCTTGATCCAGGGCCTGGGCTAATTGACTGTTTGTTTCCCTGCCAGCCTGAGCACAGGCCTGGGCCCCCAGCTGCAAGTGGAGACTGCTTCGTTCCCCACGGTGGCTGAAGTATCATTAACGTAGTGAGGCAGAGTGGCCTCCTGAGGAGCGAGAGTGGGAGTGTCCCCGATTGAGCCACTACAATACATATAGTAATTGTAAAGTTCTTCTTTTAGGCTTGTAGCTGTGATGGAATAAACTGCTGTCTTAAGTCAAGTCTCTGGCTGCTTCCAAATCATTGAAAGGTCCTCAGTCCATGGGTTAGAATGCGCCCGTTAGTACAGTCCAGAGGCTTGGGCAGGATAGAGGCTGGAGCAGGATAGAGGCAAAATGGAGGGGTTTCCAGGGCCATTTATATCCTCTGCCATGTGGAGGGAAACCCATTGCTTCAAACAAAAACCTCAGCCCAGCTAGTAGAGAATCACAGGTGACCAGATAGTGTTTGGAGTCACATGGGCAAGTCACATGTTCATGCCCAGTTTCGCTCAGTCATTGCAGGAGGCCACTACCTATTTTCCAGAGAGCACATTTGCGGGACAGTCCACTCAATGTAGAGGGGTGTCTACTATGGTCCGTTGTGAGTTAAGTGTCCTTTTGACGAGCCACTCAATTTGAATAGTCCCTCCAAGATGTGCTGGCTAACTGCTTCATGAGCAAGCATTACCGCAGGAGCAAACATTTGAAATCCAGGTCTAGAGCCAATGTTCATAATTTCCAGTACAAAAGGAATACATGATTACAGATAGCGGAATCACAATCTGTGACTCATAACCTTTTCATAGACATCTTACATGCCACATTTTAGACAAGATGTGTTGCAAATATATAACTGTGGTTGCAACAATGATCTACATGATCATATTTTAATCAGGTAAGGTCACACATGTGTTCTATATATAAATCTATAGTATTTACAGCTATATAATCTCTCTCCAGGTATCGCAGAGAGTCAGATCTACCACTCTAGGGGTATCTATCATTGCAGTGTGATTCCTTGAACATCAGTGCCCCTCAGTCCCTCCTATTCTCTCCCTGTAGCAAATAATTGTTTAGTTTTAAGTGGGCTGTAATACTTTGCTCTAATTTTGGCTGTTGTGTTTAGTGTGTGGGTGCTGGGTGGTGCTGGTGGCCTGTGATACACAGGAGGTCACACTAGAAGACCTGGTTGCCCCCTCTGGCGTTTGACTCTGTGATTCTTTGCTTTTTGAATACTGCTAGTAGATGGATGAAATTAAAATCAAATGCTAACTGATAATTTTTAAAAACTATTGCCTTTTTGATAGAATCAACACATTCGCTGTAATAATCCATTTAGACTCAAGCTGTCGCTGCTGTCCATCACTATCATACTAGCTTTCCCTACGCAGAACACTCTTCTAGTAAAGGCAAACACGGAAGGGATTTTTCCTGTGGGAACGGATGACAAAGGGAAAAACAAGGAAAAGACTCGATGTTAGCTTTTCGCAATTGAGTTATACAAAAGCATTCCACTGAAATCTGAAATAGTCTTGTTCTTCGGCAGAAGATACTGAACAAGGCTTTATTTGTGGAGAGGTTGACACTATGAAGGGGATAAATGAAAGCAGGTATCGGGTTCGGAAATAGCCCTTCTTTCCTTTCTTTCTAACCTGTTCTGCTTTTGTTCTGCAATCGCTGGATGGGATGCTGTTCGGTACTGTAGATGCTATTCGGTTCCCGCGAATTAGAGCCTGGTACCTTTAGTATAGGGGTTATTGCCGATGAGCTGGGGCTGGGTATCAAACATGTCTCCTCGCCGCGGCGGATCGTGTTTTGTGCAGGGAACTGAACGAAAGCTTGGAGAAGTGAATTTGCAGAATGGGGCCCTTATTGTCAGTGAGACGATGGACAGAGGAGAGCTATGTGGGCGAACAGGAAGCTGTCAGATGAAATTTGAGCTTGTCATTGAAAATCCTCTCTCCTACACTATTGTCGGCTGGCAGTCCTGGTTACAAATGACAGCTCGAGCAGATTTCTCCAGAGTGGAGAAGTATCGCTCCCAGGAGCTGAGGCAGCAATGCCTGGCACGGTGTTCCCACCAGTCGCCTCTCACGATCCGGATGTTGGGAATACTTCTTTGGCCCCTTACAAACTTAGGAGAAGCGAGCATTTGCTTTAAAAGTACATACGTGTCGTGAATGGAATAAAATCCCAATGTTAGTGTTACAAAAGTCACTGCAGGGAGAACAAGAGCCGATCCAAAATATCACTGTAAAAGCGAAAGACAACGGGATTTCCCAAAGATACGTCTGCATCGGTGTGCTGGATTGCAACGCTGCCGGTCCCGTGCTTGGTTAAAACAGCTACGCTGCCAGACGAGCGGAGGATGTGGTCAAAGACGTATTGATTATTCAGCTGAATGCTACTGATGTATTTGAATGGAAGAAAAGAGTACACTTTGGGCACTAACTCTGCACCTGAAGTGCAGAGACTATTTTCTACCGAGCGTGATACCGGGCAGATACTGGAAGGGGGTGGGGGGTGGATTTTGAGAGAAGGTGCAGAATATGATGTGGAAGTGCAGGCGCGGGAGGAAAGTCAGTTACTATTGGCATCCCATTGCAGTTCTTGTAAAGGTTGTGAATGGCAATGGCAATGTCCCAGCAGTGACGGTAAATTCCCTTTCTAATCCTATCGGGGAAGACACTGCAGCTGGGACGATGGTCGGTCTGCTCAGTGTCATAGACCGGGGATCCGAAGACAACGGGAAGATCAGCGGCCACATTCTGCAGAACGTACCGTTTCTGAGTAACGGCTCGTTACTGAGTGTCTGAAGCGCTAGCCTGGTGCTTTTATGGGGAATATGGCCGAGGATCTAGAACTGGATAATATCAGAAACCTGCCAGCTCGCAGGCTGCGGACTGTGTCAGGAAAGAGAATCTGTGGAGCTGAAAATGCAGAATGGAGGCGCTGATCGTCACTGTGAAAATGGACAGAGCAGAGCTGCGTGGGCAGACAGTAAGTTGTGCACTGAAATTTAAGATTGTGGTTGAAAATCTTGCAATGTAGTATGTGGAACTAGAAATCCTGGATGATTTCCCCACGTGGCTGAATCTGTTTTAGTGGGCAGTGTACTTCCTATAGTAGGGCTCAAGATCCTCTTTGGTCACATATGAGATTTGGGCAAATGCACACTTTGCTTTGAAAGTAGAGAATCGTGGCGGACATAATAAAGTGCCAATTTAAATACTGGAAGAGTCATTGGACAGGGAAAAAGGATCAACTCAGAATCGAATAACAGCAGCTAAACACAATGGGGCTCCCCAAAGATCTGGCACCCTCCATATGAGTATCACTGTGCTGGAGTCTAACAATAACGCCCCTGCATTTGATGGAAACAGCTACACTATCTGCCTAGTGGAGAATGTGGACAAAGGCATCCTGGTTATTGACTGAATGGCACCGATTTAAATGAAGGAGGAAATGGAAGGAGAGAGGAAATTGTTGGCAGCAACACGACAATCAATGTTCCGAAAATGTTTTCTATCGATCCTGATAACGGGGAGTTAGGGGTGGAAGGTGAAGTGAATTGTGGAGAATATAATGTGGGAGTGCAGGCGCGGGAGGGAAGTCAGTTAGCGTTGCACAGTTCTTGTAAATGTTGTGAATGGCAATGGCAATGTCCCAGCAGTGAGGGTAAATTCCCTTTCTAATCCTATCGGGGAAGACACTGCAGCTGGGACGATGGTCGGTCTGCTCAGCGTCATAGACCAGGGATCCGAGGACAACGGGAAGATCAGCGGCCACATTCTGCAGAACGTACCGTTTCAGCTGCTGTCCCTGCGGAAAACACATTCTCCTTGGTGACCAGCGGCGTCTTGGGCAGAGGGGCGGCCACCGACAACATCACTATAGTTGCCTGTGATTGCGGCTCCCCTCCCCTATGCCCTCTATAGCAGGGGAACCCTCCCAGTGCGCATTTCTGATGTAAGTTACATCACAAGGGGTGGCAGTCACCCCTTCCCCAGGCCAGGAGCCTGAGCCTCAGACTCTTTGGTGTCCCGCCTTGATCCAGGGCCTGGGCTAATTGACTGTTTGTTTCCCTGCCAGCCTGAGCACAGGCCTGGGCCCCCAGCTGCAAGTGGAGACTGCTTCGTTCCCCACGGTGGCTGAAGTATCATTAACGTAGTGAGGCAGAGTGGCCTCCTGAGGAGCGAGAGTGGGAGTGTCCCCGATTGAGCCACTACAATACATATAGTAATTGTAAAGTTCTTCTTTTAGGCTTGTAGCTGTGATGGAATAAACTGCTGTCTTAAGTCAAGTCTCTGGCTGCTTCCAAATCATTGAAAGGTCCTCAGTCCATGGGTTAGAATGCGCCCGTTAGTACAGTCCAGAGGCTTGGGCAGGATAGAGGCTGGAGCAGGATAGAGGCAAAATGGAGGGGTTTCCAGGGCCATTTATATCCTCTGCCATGTGGAGGGAAACCCATTGCTTCAAACAAAAACCTCAGCCCAGCTAGTAGAGAATCACAGGTGACCAGATAGTGTTTGGAGTCACATGGGCAAGTCACATGTTCATGCCCAGTTTCGCTCAGTCATTGCAGGAGGCCACTACCTATTTTCCAGAGAGCACATTTGCGGGACAGTCCACTCAATGTAGAGGGGTGTCTACTATGGTCCGTTGTGAGTTAAGTGTCCTTTTGACGAGCCACTCAATTTGAATAGTCCCTCCAAGATGTGCTGGCTAACTGCTTCATGAGCAAGCATTACCGCAGGAGCAAACATTTGAAATCCAGGTCTAGAGCCAATGTTCATAATTTCCAATACAAAAGGAATACATGATTACAGATAGCGGAATCACAATCTGTGACTCATAACCTTTTCATAGACATCTTACATGCCACATTTTAGACAAGATGTGTTGCAAATATATAACTGTGGTTGCAACAATGATCTACATGATCATATTTTAATCAGGTAAGGTCACACATGTGTTCTATATATAAATCTATAGTATTTACAGCTATATAATCTCTCTCCAGGTATCGCAGAGAGTCAGATCTACCACTCTAGGGGTATCTATCATTGCAGTGTGATTCCTTGAACATCAGTGCCCCTCAGTCCCTCCTATTCTCTCCCTGTAGCAAATAATTGTTTAGTTTTAAGTGGGCTGTAATACTTTGCTCTAATTTTGGCTGTTGTGTTTAGTGTGTGGGTGCTGGGTGGTGCTGGTGGCCTGTGATACACAGGAGGTCACACTAGAAGACCTGGTTGCCCCCTCTGGCGTTTGACTCTGTGATTCTTTGCTTTTTGAATACTGCTAGTAGATGGATGAAATTAAAATCAAATGCTAACTGATAATTTTTAAAAACTATTGCCTTTTTGATAGAATCAACACATTCGCTGTAATAATCCATTTAGACTCAAGCTGTCGCTGCTGTCCATCACTATCATACTAGCTTTCCCTACGCAGAACACTCTTCTAGTAAAGGCAAACACGGAAGGGATTTTTCCTGTGGGAACGGATGACAAAGGGAAAAACAAGGAAAAGACTCGATGTTAGCTTTTCGCAATTGAGTTATACAAAAGCATTCCACTGAAATCTGAAATAGTCTTGTTCTTCGGCAGAAGATACTGAACAAGGCTTTATTTGTGGAGAGGTTGACACTATGAAGGGGATAAATGAAAGCAGGTATCGGGTTCGGAAATAGCCCTTCTTTCCTTTCTTTCTAACCTGTTCTGCTTTTGTTCTGCAATCGCTGGATGGGATGCTGTTCGGTACTGTAGATGCTATTCGGTTCCCGCGAATTAGAGCCTGGTACCTTTAGTATAGGGGTTATTGCCGATGAGCTGGGGCTGGGTATCAAACATGTCTCCTCGCCGCGGCGGATCGTGTTTTGTGCAGGGAACTGAACGAAAGCTTGGAGAAGTGAATTTGCAGAATGGGGCCCTTATTGTCAGTGAGACGATGGACAGAGGAGAGCTATGTGGGCGAACAGGAAGCTGTCAGATGAAATTTGAGCTTGTCATTGAAAATCCTCTCTCCTACACTATTGTCGGCTGGCAGTCCTGGTTACAAATGACAGCTCGAGCAGATTTCTCCAGAGTGGAGAAGTATCGCTCCCAGGAGCTGAGGCAGCAATGCCTGGCACGGTGTTCCCACCAGTCGCCTCTCACGATCCGGATGTTGGGAATACTTCTTTGGCCCCTTACAAACTTAGGAGAAGCGAGCATTTGCTTTAAAAGTACATACGTGTCGTGAATGGAATAAAATCCCAATGTTAGTGTTACAAAAGTCACTGCAGGGAGAACAAGAGCCGATCCAAAATATCACTGTAAAAGCGAAAGACAACGGGATTTCCCAAAGATACGTCTGCATCGGTGTGCTGGATTCCAACGCTGCCGGTCCCGTGCTTGGTTAAAACAGCTACGCTGCCAGACGAGCGGAGGATGTGGTCAAAGACGTATTGATTATTCAGCTGAATGCTACTGATGTATTTGAATGGAAGAAAAGAGTACACTTTGGGCACTAACTCTGCACCTGAAGTGCAGAGACTATTTTCTACCGAGCGTGATACCGGGCAGATACTGGAAGGGGGTGGGGGGTGGATTTTGAGAGAAGGTGCAGAATATGATGTGGAAGTGCAGGCGCGGGAGGAAAGTCAGTTACTATTGGCATCCCATTGCAGTTCTTGTAAAGGTTGTGAATGGCAATGGCAATGTCCCAGCAGTGACGGTAAATTCCCTTTCTAATCCTATCGGGGAAGACACTGCAGCTGGGACGATGGTCGGTCTGCTCAGTGTCATAGACCGGGGATCCGAAGACAACGGGAAGATCAGCGGCCACATTCTGCAGAACGTACCGTTTCTGAGTAACGGCTCGTTACTGAGTGTCTGAAGCGCTAGCCTGGTGCTTTTATGGGGAATATGGCCGAGGATCTAGAACTGGATAATATCAGAAACCTGCCAGCTCGCAGGCTGCGGACTGTGTCAGGAAAGAGAATCTGTGGAGCTGAAAATGCAGAATGGAGGCGCTGATCGTCACTGTGAAAATGGACAGAGCAGAGCTGCGTGGGCAGACAGTAAGTTGTGCACTGAAATTTAAGATTGTGGTTGAAAATCTTGCAATGTAGTATGTGGAACTAGAAATCCTGGATGATTTCCCCACGTGGCTGAATCTGTTTTAGTGGGCAGTGTACTTCCTATAGTAGGGCTCAAGATCCTCTTTGGTCACATATGAGATTTGGGCAAATGCACACTTTGCTTTGAAAGTAGAGAATCGTGGCGGACATAATAAAGTGCCAATTTAAATACTGGAAGAGTCATTGGACAGGGAAAAAGGATCAACTCAGAATCGAATAACAGCAGCTAAACACAATGGGGCTCCCCAAAGATCTGGCACCCTCCATATGAGTATCACTGTGCTGGAGTCTAACAATAACGCCCCTGCATTTGATGGAAACAGCTACACTATCTGCCTAGTGGAGAATGTGGACAAAGGCATCCTGGTTATTGACTGAATGGCACCGATTTAAATGAAGGAGGAAATGGAAGGAGAGAGGAAATTGTTGGCAGCAACACGACAATCAATGTTCCGAAAATGTTTTCTATCGATCCTGATAACGGGGAGTTAGGGGTGGAAGGTGAAGTGAATTGTGGAGAATATAATGTGGGAGTGCAGGCGCGGGAGGGAAGTCAGTTAGCGTTGCACAGTTCTTGTAAATGTTGTGAATGGCAATGGCAATGTCCCAGCAGTGAGGGTAAATTCCCTTTCTAATCCTATCGGGGAAGACACTGCAGCTGGGACGATGGTCGGTCTGCTCAGCGTCATAGACCAGGGATCCGAGGACAACGGGAAGATCAGCGGCCACATTCTGCAGAACGTACCGTTTCAGCTGCTGTCCCTGCGGAAAACACATTCTCCTTGGTGACCAGCGGCGTCTTGGGCAGAGGGGCGGCCACCGACAACATCACTATAGTTGCCTGTGATTGCGGCTCCCCTCCCCTATGCCCTCTATAGCAGGGGAACCCTCCCAGTGCGCATTTCTGATGTAAGTTACATCACAAGGGGTGGCAGTCACCCCTTCCCCAGGCCAGGAGCCTGAGCCTCAGACTCTTTGGTGTCCCGCCTTGATCCAGGGCCTGGGCTAATTGACTGTTTGTTTCCCTGCCAGCCTGAGCACAGGCCTGGGCCCCCAGCTGCAAGTGGAGACTGCTTCGTTCCCCACGGTGGCTGAAGTATCATTAACGTAGTGAGGCAGAGTGGCCTCCTGAGGAGCGAGAGTGGGAGTGTCCCCGATTGAGCCACTACAATACATATAGTAATTGTAAAGTTCTTCTTTTAGGCTTGTAGCTGTGATGGAATAAACTGCTGTCTTAAGTCAAGTCTCTGGCTGCTTCCAAATCATTGAAAGGTCCTCAGTCCATGGGTTAGAATGCGCCCGTTAGTACAGTCCAGAGGCTTGGGCAGGATAGAGGCTGGAGCAGGATAGAGGCAAAATGGAGGGGTTTCCAGGGCCATTTATATCCTCTGCCATGTGGAGGGAAACCCATTGCTTCAAACAAAAACCTCAGCCCAGCTAGTAGAGAATCACAGGTGACCAGATAGTGTTTGGAGTCACATGGGCAAGTCACATGTTCATGCCCAGTTTCGCTCAGTCATTGCAGGAGGCCACTACCTATTTTCCAGAGAGCACATTTGCGGGACAGTCCACTCAATGTAGAGGGGTGTCTACTATGGTCCGTTGTGAGTTAAGTGTCCTTTTGACGAGCCACTCAATTTGAATAGTCCCTCCAAGATGTGCTGGCTAACTGCTTCATGAGCAAGCATTACCGCAGGAGCAAACATTTGAAATCCAGGTCTAGAGCCAATGTTCATAATTTCCAATACAAAAGGAATACATGATTACAGATAGCGGAATCACAATCTGTGACTCATAACCTTTTCATAGACATCTTACATGCCACATTTTAGACAAGATGTGTTGCAAATATATAACTGTGGTTGCAACAATGATCTACATGATCATATTTTAATCAGGTAAGGTCACACATGTGTTCTATATATAAATCTATAGTATTTACAGCTATATAATCTCTCTCCAGGTATCGCAGAGAGTCAGATCTACCACTCTAGGGGTATCTATCATTGCAGTGTGATTCCTTGAACATCAGTGCCCCTCAGTCCCTCCTATTCTCTCCCTGTAGCAAATAATTGTTTAGTTTTAAGTGGGCTGTAATACTTTGCTCTAATTTTGGCTGTTGTGTTTAGTGTGTGGGTGCTGGGTGGTGCTGGTGGCCTGTGATACACAGGAGGTCACACTAGAAGACCTGGTTGCCCCCTCTGGCGTTTGACTCTGTGATTCTTTGCTTTTTGAATACTGCTAGTAGATGGATGAAATTAAAATCAAATGCTAACTGATAATTTTTAAAAACTATTGCCTTTTTGATAGAATCAACACATTCGCTGTAATAATCCATTTAGACTCAAGCTGTCGCTGCTGTCCATCACTATCATACTAGCTTTCCCTACGCAGAACACTCTTCTAGTAAAGGCAAACACGGAAGGGATTTTTCCTGTGGGAACGGATGACAAAGGGAAAAACAAGGAAAAGACTCGATGTTAGCTTTTCGCAATTGAGTTATACAAAAGCATTCCACTGAAATCTGAAATAGTCTTGTTCTTCGGCAGAAGATACTGAACAAGGCTTTATTTGTGGAGAGGTTGACACTATGAAGGGGATAAATGAAAGCAGGTATCGGGTTCGGAAATAGCCCTTCTTTCCTTTCTTTCTAACCTGTTCTGCTTTTGTTCTGCAATCGCTGGATGGGATGCTGTTCGGTACTGTAGATGCTATTCGGTTCCCGCGAATTAGAGCCTGGTACCTTTAGTATAGGGGTTATTGCCGATGAGCTGGGGCTGGGTATCAAACATGTCTCCTCGCCGCGGCGGATCGTGTTTTGTGCAGGGAACTGAACGAAAGCTTGGAGAAGTGAATTTGCAGAATGGGGCCCTTATTGTCAGTGAGACGATGGACAGAGGAGAGCTATGTGGGCGAACAGGAAGCTGTCAGATGAAATTTGAGCTTGTCATTGAAAATCCTCTCTCCTACACTATTGTCGGCTGGCAGTCCTGGTTACAAATGACAGCTCGAGCAGATTTCTCCAGAGTGGAGAAGTATCGCTCCCAGGAGCTGAGGCAGCAATGCCTGGCACGGTGTTCCCACCAGTCGCCTCTCACGATCCGGATGTTGGGAATACTTCTTTGGCCCCTTACAAACTTAGGAGAAGCGAGCATTTGCTTTAAAAGTACATACGTGTCGTGAATGGAATAAAATCCCAATGTTAGTGTTACAAAAGTCACTGCAGGGAGAACAAGAGCCGATCCAAAATATCACTGTAAAAGCGAAAGACAACGGGATTTCCCAAAGATACGTCTGCATCGGTGTGCTGGATTCCAACGCTGCCGGTCCCGTGCTTGGTTAAAACAGCTACGCTGCCAGACGAGCGGAGGATGTGGTCAAAGACGTATTGATTATTCAGCTGAATGCTACTGATGTATTTGAATGGAAGAAAAGAGTACACTTTGGGCACTAACTCTGCACCTGAAGTGCAGAGACTATTTTCTACCGAGCGTGATACCGGGCAGATACTGGAAGGGGGTGGGGGGTGGATTTTGAGAGAAGGTGCAGAATATGATGTGGAAGTGCAGGCGCGGGAGGAAAGTCAGTTACTATTGGCATCCCATTGCAGTTCTTGTAAAGGTTGTGAATGGCAATGGCAATGTCCCAGCAGTGACGGTAAATTCCCTTTCTAATCCTATCGGGGAAGACACTGCAGCTGGGACGATGGTCGGTCTGCTCAGTGTCATAGACCGGGGATCCGAAGACAACGGGAAGATCAGCGGCCACATTCTGCAGAACGTACCGTTTCTGAGTAACGGCTCGTTACTGAGTGTCTGAAGCGCTAGCCTGGTGCTTTTATGGGGAATATGGCCGAGGATCTAGAACTGGATAATATCAGAAACCTGCCAGCTCGCAGGCTGCGGACTGTGTCAGGAAAGAGAATCTGTGGAGCTGAAAATGCAGAATGGAGGCGCTGATCGTCACTGTGAAAATGGACAGAGCAGAGCTGCGTGGGCAGACAGTAAGTTGTGCACTGAAATTTAAGATTGTGGTTGAAAATCTTGCAATGTAGTATGTGGAACTAGAAATCCTGGATGATTTCCCCACGTGGCTGAATCTGTTTTAGTGGGCAGTGTACTTCCTATAGTAGGGCTCAAGATCCTCTTTGGTCACATATGAGATTTGGGCAAATGCACACTTTGCTTTGAAAGTAGAGAATCGTGGCGGACATAATAAAGTGCCAATTTAAATACTGGAAGAGTCATTGGACAGGGAAAAAGGATCAACTCAGAATCGAATAACAGCAGCTAAACACAATGGGGCTCCCCAAAGATCTGGCACCCTCCATATGAGTATCACTGTGCTGGAGTCTAACAATAACGCCCCTGCATTTGATGGAAACAGCTACACTATCTGCCTAGTGGAGAATGTGGACAAAGGCATCCTGGTTATTGACTGAATGGCACCGATTTAAATGAAGGAGGAAATGGAAGGAGAGAGGAAATTGTTGGCAGCAACACGACAATCAATGTTCCGAAAATGTTTTCTATCGATCCTGATAACGGGGAGTTAGGGGTGGAAGGTGAAGTGAATTGTGGAGAATATAATGTGGGAGTGCAGGCGCGGGAGGGAAGTCAGTTAGCGTTGCACAGTTCTTGTAAATGTTGTGAATGGCAATGGCAATGTCCCAGCAGTGAGGGTAAATTCCCTTTCTAATCCTATCGGGGAAGACACTGCAGCTGGGACGATGGTCGGTCTGCTCAGCGTCATAGACCAGGGATCCGAGGACAACGGGAAGATCAGCGGCCACATTCTGCAGAACGTACCGTTTCAGCTGCTGTCCCTGCGGAAAACACATTCTCCTTGGTGACCAGCGGCGTCTTGGGCAGAGGGGCGGCCACCGACAACATCACTATAGTTGCCTGTGATTGCGGCTCCCCTCCCCTATGCCCTCTATAGCAGGGGAACCCTCCCAGTGCGCATTTCTGATGTAAGTTACATCACAAGGGGTGGCAGTCACCCCTTCCCCAGGCCAGGAGCCTGAGCCTCAGACTCTTTGGTGTCCCGCCTTGATCCAGGGCCTGGGCTAATTGACTGTTTGTTTCCCTGCCAGCCTGAGCACAGGCCTGGGCCCCCAGCTGCAAGTGGAGACTGCTTCGTTCCCCACGGTGGCTGAAGTATCATTAACGTAGTGAGGCAGAGTGGCCTCCTGAGGAGCGAGAGTGGGAGTGTCCCCGATTGAGCCACTACAATACATATAGTAATTGTAAAGTTCTTCTTTTAGGCTTGTAGCTGTGATGGAATAAACTGCTGTCTTAAGTCAAGTCTCTGGCTGCTTCCAAATCATTGAAAGGTCCTCAGTCCATGGGTTAGAATGCGCCCGTTAGTACAGTCCAGAGGCTTGGGCAGGATAGAGGCTGGAGCAGGATAGAGGCAAAATGGAGGGGTTTCCAGGGCCATTTATATCCTCTGCCATGTGGAGGGAAACCCATTGCTTCAAACAAAAACCTCAGCCCAGCTAGTAGAGAATCACAGGTGACCAGATAGTGTTTGGAGTCACATGGGCAAGTCACATGTTCATGCCCAGTTTCGCTCAGTCATTGCAGGAGGCCACTACCTATTTTCCAGAGAGCACATTTGCGGGACAGTCCACTCAATGTAGAGGGGTGTCTACTATGGTCCGTTGTGAGTTAAGTGTCCTTTTGACGAGCCACTCAATTTGAATAGTCCCTCCAAGATGTGCTGGCTAACTGCTTCATGAGCAAGCATTACCGCAGGAGCAAACATTTGAAATCCAGGTCTAGAGCCAATGTTCATAATTTCCAATACAAAAGGAATACATGATTACAGATAGCGGAATCACAATCTGTGACTCATAACCTTTTCATAGACATCTTACATGCCACATTTTACACAAGATGTGTTGCAAATATATAACTGTGGTTGCAACAATGATCTACATGATCATATTTTAATCAGGTAAGGTCACACATGTGTTCTATATATAAATCTATAGTATTTACAGCTATATAATCTCTCTCCAGGTATCGCAGAGAGTCAGATCTACCACTCTAGGGGTATCTATCATTGCAGTGTGATTCCTTGAACATCAGTGCCCCTCAGTCCCTCCTATTCTCTCCCTGTAGCAAATAATTGTTTAGTTTTAAGTGGGCTGTAATACTTTGCTCTAATTTTGGCTGTTGTGTTTAGTGTGTGGGTGCTGGGTGGTGCTGGTGGCCTGTGATACACAGGAGGTCACACTAGAAGACCTGGTTGCCCCCTCTGGCGTTTGACTCTGTGATTCTTTGCTTTTTGAATACTGCTAGTAGATGGATGAAATTAAAATCAAATGCTAACTGATAATTTTTAAAAACTATTGCCTTTTTGATAGAATCAACACATTCGCTGTAATAATCCATTTAGACTCAAGCTGTCGCTGCTGTCCATCACTATCATACTAGCTTTCCCTACGCAGAACACTCTTCTAGTAAAGGCAAACACGGAAGGGATTTTTCCTGTGGGAACGGATGACAAAGGGAAAAACAAGGAAAAGACTCGATGTTAGCTTTTCGCAATTGAGTTATACAAAAGCATTCCACTGAAATCTGAAATAGTCTTGTTCTTCGGCAGAAGATACTGAACAAGGCTTTATTTGTGGAGAGGTTGACACTATGAAGGGGATAAATGAAAGCAGGTATCGGGTTCGGAAATAGCCCTTCTTTCCTTTCTTTCTAACCTGTTCTGCTTTTGTTCTGCAATCGCTGGATGGGATGCTGTTCGGTACTGTAGATGCTATTCGGTTCCCGCGAATTAGAGCCTGGTACCTTTAGTATAGGGGTTATTGCCGATGAGCTGGGGCTGGGTATCAAACATGTCTCCTCGCCGCGGCGGATCGTGTTTTGTGCAGGGAACTGAACGAAAGCTTGGAGAAGTGAATTTGCAGAATGGGGCCCTTATTGTCAGTGAGACGATGGACAGAGGAGAGCTATGTGGGCGAACAGGAAGCTGTCAGATGAAATTTGAGCTTGTCATTGAAAATCCTCTCTCCTACACTATTGTCGGCTGGCAGTCCTGGTTACAAATGACAGCTCGAGCAGATTTCTCCAGAGTGGAGAAGTATCGCTCCCAGGAGCTGAGGCAGCAATGCCTGGCACGGTGTTCCCACCAGTCGCCTCTCACGATCCGGATGTTGGGAATACTTCTTTGGCCCCTTACAAACTTAGGAGAAGCGAGCATTTGCTTTAAAAGTACATACGTGTCGTGAATGGAATAAAATCCCAATGTTAGTGTTACAAAAGTCACTGCAGGGAGAACAAGAGCCGATCCAAAATATCACTGTAAAAGCGAAAGACAACGGGATTTCCCAAAGATACGTCTGCATCGGTGTGCTGGATTGCAACGCTGCCGGTCCCGTGCTTGGTTAAAACAGCTACGCTGCCAGACGAGCGGAGGATGTGGTCAAAGACGTATTGATTATTCAGCTGAATGCTACTGATGTATTTGAATGGAAGAAAAGAGTACACTTTGGGCACTAACTCTGCACCTGAAGTGCAGAGACTATTTTCTACCGAGCGTGATACCGGGCAGATACTGGAAGGGGGTGGGGGGTGGATTTTGAGAGAAGGTGCAGAATATGATGTGGAAGTGCAGGCGCGGGAGGAAAGTCAGTTACTATTGGCATCCCATTGCAGTTCTTGTAAAGGTTGTGAATGGCAATGGCAATGTCCCAGCAGTGACGGTAAATTCCCTTTCTAATCCTATCGGGGAAGACACTGCAGCTGGGACGATGGTCGGTCTGCTCAGTGTCATAGACCGGGGATCCGAAGACAACGGGAAGATCAGCGGCCACATTCTGCAGAACGTACCGTTTCTGAGTAACGGCTCGTTACTGAGTGTCTGAAGCGCTAGCCTGGTGCTTTTATGGGGAATATGGCCGAGGATCTAGAACTGGATAATATCAGAAACCTGCCAGCTCGCAGGCTGCGGACTGTGTCAGGAAAGAGAATCTGTGGAGCTGAAAATGCAGAATGGAGGCGCTGATCGTCACTGTGAAAATGGACAGAGCAGAGCTGCGTGGGCAGACAGTAAGTTGTGCACTGAAATTTAAGATTGTGGTTGAAAATCTTGCAATGTAGTATGTGGAACTAGAAATCCTGGATGATTTCCCCACGTGGCTGAATCTGTTTTAGTGGGCAGTGTACTTCCTATAGTAGGGCTCAAGATCCTCTTTGGTCACATATGAGATTTGGGCAAATGCACACTTTGCTTTGAAAGTAGAGAATCGTGGCGGACATAATAAAGTGCCAATTTAAATACTGGAAGAGTCATTGGACAGGGAAAAAGGATCAACTCAGAATCGAATAACAGCAGCTAAACACAATGGGGCTCCCCAAAGATCTGGCACCCTCCATATGAGTATCACTGTGCTGGAGTCTAACAATAACGCCCCTGCATTTGATGGAAACAGCTACACTATCTGCCTAGTGGAGAATGTGGACAAAGGCATCCTGGTTATTGACTGAATGGCACCGATTTAAATGAAGGAGGAAATGGAAGGAGAGAGGAAATTGTTGGCAGCAACACGACAATCAATGTTCCGAAAATGTTTTCTATCGATCCTGATAACGGGGAGTTAGGGGTGGAAGGTGAAGTGAATTGTGGAGAATATAATGTGGGAGTGCAGGCGCGGGAGGGAAGTCAGTTAGCGTTGCACAGTTCTTGTAAATGTTGTGAATGGCAATGGCAATGTCCCAGCAGTGAGGGTAAATTCCCTTTCTAATCCTATCGGGGAAGACACTGCAGCTGGGACGATGGTCGGTCTGCTCAGCGTCATAGACCAGGGATCCGAGGACAACGGGAAGATCAGCGGCCACATTCTGCAGAACGTACCGTTTCAGCTGCTGTCCCTGCGGAAAACACATTCTCCTTGGTGACCAGCGGCGTCTTGGGCAGAGGGGCGGCCACCGACAACATCACTATAGTTGCCTGTGATTGCGGCTCCCCTCCCCTATGCCCTCTATAGCAGGGGAACCCTCCCAGTGCGCATTTCTGATGTAAGTTACATCACAAGGGGTGGCAGTCACCCCTTCCCCAGGCCAGGAGCCTGAGCCTCAGACTCTTTGGTGTCCCGCCTTGATCCAGGGCCTGGGCTAATTGACTGTTTGTTTCCCTGCCAGCCTGAGCACAGGCCTGGGCCCCCAGCTGCAAGTGGAGACTGCTTCGTTCCCCACGGTGGCTGAAGTATCATTAACGTAGTGAGGCAGAGTGGCCTCCTGAGGAGCGAGAGTGGGAGTGTCCCCGATTGAGCCACTACAATACATATAGTAATTGTAAAGTTCTTCTTTTAGGCTTGTAGCTGTGATGGAATAAACTGCTGTCTTAAGTCAAGTCTCTGGCTGCTTCCAAATCATTGAAAGGTCCTCAGTCCATGGGTTAGAATGCGCCCGTTAGTACAGTCCAGAGGCTTGGGCAGGATAGAGGCTGGAGCAGGATAGAGGCAAAATGGAGGGGTTTCCAGGGCCATTTATATCCTCTGCCATGTGGAGGGAAACCCATTGCTTCAAACAAAAACCTCAGCCCAGCTAGTAGAGAATCACAGGTGACCAGATAGTGTTTGGAGTCACATGGGCAAGTCACATGTTCATGCCCAGTTTCGCTCAGTCATTGCAGGAGGCCACTACCTATTTTCCAGAGAGCACATTTGCGGGACAGTCCACTCAATGTAGAGGGGTGTCTACTATGGTCCGTTGTGAGTTAAGTGTCCTTTTGACGAGCCACTCAATTTGAATAGTCCCTCCAAGATGTGCTGGCTAACTGCTTCATGAGCAAGCATTACCGCAGGAGCAAACATTTGAAATCCAGGTCTAGAGCCAATGTTCATAATTTCCAATACAAAAGGAATACATGATTACAGATAGCGGAATCACAATCTGTGACTCATAACCTTTTCATAGACATCTTACATGCCACATTTTAGACAAGATGTGTTGCAAATATATAACTGTGGTTGCAACAATGATCTACATGATCATATTTTAATCAGGTAAGGTCACACATGTGTTCTATATATAAATCTATAGTATTTACAGCTATATAATCTCTCTCCAGGTATCGCAGAGAGTCAGATCTACCACTCTAGGGGTATCTATCATTGCAGTGTGATTCCTTGAACATCAGTGCCCCTCAGTCCCTCCTATTCTCTCCCTGTAGCAAATAATTGTTTAGTTTTAAGTGGGCTGTAATACTTTGCTCTAATTTTGGCTGTTGTGTTTAGTGTGTGGGTGCTGGGTGGTGCTGGTGGCCTGTGATACACAGGAGGTCACACTAGAAGACCTGGTTGCCCCCTCTGGCGTTTGACTCTGTGATTCTTTGCTTTTTGAATACTGCTAGTAGATGGATGAAATTAAAATCAAATGCTAACTGATAATTTTTAAAAACTATTGCCTTTTTGATAGAATCAACACATTCGCTGTAATAATCCATTTAGACTCAAGCTGTCGCTGCTGTCCATCACTATCATACTAGCTTTCCCTACGCAGAACACTCTTCTAGTAAAGGCAAACACGGAAGGGATTTTTCCTGTGGGAACGGATGACAAAGGGAAAAACAAGGAAAAGACTCGATGTTAGCTTTTCGCAATTGAGTTATACAAAAGCATTCCACTGAAATCTGAAATAGTCTTGTTCTTCGGCAGAAGATACTGAACAAGGCTTTATTTGTGGAGAGGTTGACACTATGAAGGGGATAAATGAAAGCAGGTATCGGGTTCGGAAATAGCCCTTCTTTCCTTTCTTTCTAACCTGTTCTGCTTTTGTTCTGCAATCGCTGGATGGGATGCTGTTCGGTACTGTAGATGCTATTCGGTTCCCGCGAATTAGAGCCTGGTACCTTTAGTATAGGGGTTATTGCCGATGAGCTGGGGCTGGGTATCAAACATGTCTCCTCGCCGCGGCGGATCGTGTTTTGTGCAGGGAACTGAACGAAAGCTTGGAGAAGTGAATTTGCAGAATGGGGCCCTTATTGTCAGTGAGACGATGGACAGAGGAGAGCTATGTGGGCGAACAGGAAGCTGTCAGATGAAATTTGAGCTTGTCATTGAAAATCCTCTCTCCTACACTATTGTCGGCTGGCAGTCCTGGTTACAAATGACAGCTCGAGCAGATTTCTCCAGAGTGGAGAAGTATCGCTCCCAGGAGCTGAGGCAGCAATGCCTGGCACGGTGTTCCCACCAGTCGCCTCTCACGATCCGGATGTTGGGAATACTTCTTTGGCCCCTTACAAACTTAGGAGAAGCGAGCATTTGCTTTAAAAGTACATACGTGTCGTGAATGGAATAAAATCCCAATGTTAGTGTTACAAAAGTCACTGCAGGGAGAACAAGAGCCGATCCAAAATATCACTGTAAAAGCGAAAGACAACGGGATTTCCCAAAGATACGTCTGCATCGGTGTGCTGGATTCCAACGCTGCCGGTCCCGTGCTTGGTTAAAACAGCTACGCTGCCAGACGAGCGGAGGATGTGGTCAAAGACGTATTGATTATTCAGCTGAATGCTACTGATGTATTTGAATGGAAGAAAAGAGTACACTTTGGGCACTAACTCTGCACCTGAAGTGCAGAGACTATTTTCTACCGAGCGTGATACCGGGCAGATACTGGAAGGGGGTGGGGGGTGGATTTTGAGAGAAGGTGCAGAATATGATGTGGAAGTGCAGGCGCGGGAGGAAAGTCAGTTACTATTGGCATCCCATTGCAGTTCTTGTAAAGGTTGTGAATGGCAATGGCAATGTCCCAGCAGTGACGGTAAATTCCCTTTCTAATCCTATCGGGGAAGACACTGCAGCTGGGACGATGGTCGGTCTGCTCAGTGTCATAGACCGGGGATCCGAAGACAACGGGAAGATCAGCGGCCACATTCTGCAGAACGTACCGTTTCTGAGTAACGGCTCGTTACTGAGTGTCTGAAGCGCTAGCCTGGTGCTTTTATGGGGAATATGGCCGAGGATCTAGAACTGGATAATATCAGAAACCTGCCAGCTCGCAGGCTGCGGACTGTGTCAGGAAAGAGAATCTGTGGAGCTGAAAATGCAGAATGGAGGCGCTGATCGTCACTGTGAAAATGGACAGAGCAGAGCTGCGTGGGCAGACAGTAAGTTGTGCACTGAAATTTAAGATTGTGGTTGAAAATCTTGCAATGTAGTATGTGGAACTAGAAATCCTGGATGATTTCCCCACGTGGCTGAATCTGTTTTAGTGGGCAGTGTACTTCCTATAGTAGGGCTCAAGATCCTCTTTGGTCACATATGAGATTTGGGCAAATGCACACTTTGCTTTGAAAGTAGAGAATCGTGGCGGACATAATAAAGTGCCAATTTAAATACTGGAAGAGTCATTGGACAGGGAAAAAGGATCAACTCAGAATCGAATAACAGCAGCTAAACACAATGGGGCTCCCCAAAGATCTGGCACCCTCCATATGAGTATCACTGTGCTGGAGTCTAACAATAACGCCCCTGCATTTGATGGAAACAGCTACACTATCTGCCTAGTGGAGAATGTGGACAAAGGCATCCTGGTTATTGACTGAATGGCACCGATTTAAATGAAGGAGGAAATGGAAGGAGAGAGGAAATTGTTGGCAGCAACACGACAATCAATGTTCCGAAAATGTTTTCTATCGATCCTGATAACGGGGAGTTAGGGGTGGAAGGTGAAGTGAATTGTGGAGAATATAATGTGGGAGTGCAGGCGCGGGAGGGAAGTCAGTTAGCGTTGCACAGTTCTTGTAAATGTTGTGAATGGCAATGGCAATGTCCCAGCAGTGAGGGTAAATTCCCTTTCTAATCCTATCGGGGAAGACACTGCAGCTGGGACGATGGTCGGTCTGCTCAGCGTCATAGACCAGGGATCCGAGGACAACGGGAAGATCAGCGGCCACATTCTGCAGAACGTACCGTTTCAGCTGCTGTCCCTGCGGAAAACACATTCTCCTTGGTGACCAGCGGCGTCTTGGGCAGAGGGGCGGCCACCGACAACATCACTATAGTTGCCTGTGATTGCGGCTCCCCTCCCCTATGCCCTCTATAGCAGGGGAACCCTCCCAGTGCGCATTTCTGATGTAAGTTACATCACAAGGGGTGGCAGTCACCCCTTCCCCAGGCCAGGAGCCTGAGCCTCAGACTCTTTGGTGTCCCGCCTTGATCCAGGGCCTGGGCTAATTGACTGTTTGTTTCCCTGCCAGCCTGAGCACAGGCCTGGGCCCCCAGCTGCAAGTGGAGACTGCTTCGTTCCCCACGGTGGCTGAAGTATCATTAACGTAGTGAGGCAGAGTGGCCTCCTGAGGAGCGAGAGTGGGAGTGTCCCCGATTGAGCCACTACAATACATATAGTAATTGTAAAGTTCTTCTTTTAGGCTTGTAGCTGTGATGGAATAAACTGCTGTCTTAAGTCAAGTCTCTGGCTGCTTCCAAATCATTGAAAGGTCCTCAGTCCATGGGTTAGAATGCGCCCGTTAGTACAGTCCAGAGGCTTGGGCAGGATAGAGGCTGGAGCAGGATAGAGGCAAAATGGAGGGGTTTCCAGGGCCATTTATATCCTCTGCCATGTGGAGGGAAACCCATTGCTTCAAACAAAAACCTCAGCCCAGCTAGTAGAGAATCACAGGTGACCAGATAGTGTTTGGAGTCACATGGGCAAGTCACATGTTCATGCCCAGTTTCGCTCAGTCATTGCAGGAGGCCACTACCTATTTTCCAGAGAGCACATTTGCGGGACAGTCCACTCAATGTAGAGGGGTGTCTACTATGGTCCGTTGTGAGTTAAGTGTCCTTTTGACGAGCCACTCAATTTGAATAGTCCCTCCAAGATGTGCTGGCTAACTGCTTCATGAGCAAGCATTACCGCAGGAGCAAACATTTGAAATCCAGGTCTAGAGCCAATGTTCATAATTTCCAATACAAAAGGAATACATGATTACAGATAGCGGAATCACAATCTGTGACTCATAACCTTTTCATAGACATCTTACATGCCACATTTTAGACAAGATGTGTTGCAAATATATAACTGTGGTTGCAACAATGATCTACATGATCATATTTTAATCAGGTAAGGTCACACATGTGTTCTATATATAAATCTATAGTATTTACAGCTATATAATCTCTCTCCAGGTATCGCAGAGAGTCAGATCTACCACTCTAGGGGTATCTATCATTGCAGTGTGATTCCTTGAACATCAGTGCCCCTCAGTCCCTCCTATTCTCTCCCTGTAGCAAATAATTGTTTAGTTTTAAGTGGGCTGTAATACTTTGCTCTAATTTTGGCTGTTGTGTTTAGTGTGTGGGTGCTGGGTGGTGCTGGTGGCCTGTGATACACAGGAGGTCACACTAGAAGACCTGGTTGCCCCCTCTGGCGTTTGACTCTGTGATTCTTTGCTTTTTGAATACTGCTAGTAGATGGATGAAATTAAAATCAAATGCTAACTGATAATTTTTAAAAACTATTGCCTTTTTGATAGAATCAACACATTCGCTGTAATAATCCATTTAGACTCAAGCTGTCGCTGCTGTCCATCACTATCATACTAGCTTTCCCTACGCAGAACACTCTTCTAGTAAAGGCAAACACGGAAGGGATTTTTCCTGTGGGAACGGATGACAAAGGGAAAAACAAGGAAAAGACTCGATGTTAGCTTTTCGCAATTGAGTTATACAAAAGCATTCCACTGAAATCTGAAATAGTCTTGTTCTTCGGCAGAAGATACTGAACAAGGCTTTATTTGTGGAGAGGTTGACACTATGAAGGGGATAAATGAAAGCAGGTATCGGGTTCGGAAATAGCCCTTCTTTCCTTTCTTTCTAACCTGTTCTGCTTTTGTTCTGCAATCGCTGGATGGGATGCTGTTCGGTACTGTAGATGCTATTCGGTTCCCGCGAATTAGAGCCTGGTACCTTTAGTATAGGGGTTATTGCCGATGAGCTGGGGCTGGGTATCAAACATGTCTCCTCGCCGCGGCGGATCGTGTTTTGTGCAGGGAACTGAACGAAAGCTTGGAGAAGTGAATTTGCAGAATGGGGCCCTTATTGTCAGTGAGACGATGGACAGAGGAGAGCTATGTGGGCGAACAGGAAGCTGTCAGATGAAATTTGAGCTTGTCATTGAAAATCCTCTCTCCTACACTATTGTCGGCTGGCAGTCCTGGTTACAAATGACAGCTCGAGCAGATTTCTCCAGAGTGGAGAAGTATCGCTCCCAGGAGCTGAGGCAGCAATGCCTGGCACGGTGTTCCCACCAGTCGCCTCTCACGATCCGGATGTTGGGAATACTTCTTTGGCCCCTTACAAACTTAGGAGAAGCGAGCATTTGCTTTAAAAGTACATACGTGTCGTGAATGGAATAAAATCCCAATGTTAGTGTTACAAAAGTCACTGCAGGGAGAACAAGAGCCGATCCAAAATATCACTGTAAAAGCGAAAGACAACGGGATTTCCCAAAGATACGTCTGCATCGGTGTGCTGGATTCCAACGCTGCCGGTCCCGTGCTTGGTTAAAACAGCTACGCTGCCAGACGAGCGGAGGATGTGGTCAAAGACGTATTGATTATTCAGCTGAATGCTACTGATGTATTTGAATGGAAGAAAAGAGTACACTTTGGGCACTAACTCTGCACCTGAAGTGCAGAGACTATTTTCTACCGAGCGTGATACCGGGCAGATACTGGAAGGGGGTGGGGGGTGGATTTTGAGAGAAGGTGCAGAATATGATGTGGAAGTGCAGGCGCGGGAGGAAAGTCAGTTACTATTGGCATCCCATTGCAGTTCTTGTAAAGGTTGTGAATGGCAATGGCAATGTCCCAGCAGTGACGGTAAATTCCCTTTCTAATCCTATCGGGGAAGACACTGCAGCTGGGACGATGGTCGGTCTGCTCAGTGTCATAGACCGGGGATCCGAAGACAACGGGAAGATCAGCGGCCACATTCTGCAGAACGTACCGTTTCTGAGTAACGGCTCGTTACTGAGTGTCTGAAGCGCTAGCCTGGTGCTTTTATGGGGAATATGGCCGAGGATCTAGAACTGGATAATATCAGAAACCTGCCAGCTCGCAGGCTGCGGACTGTGTCAGGAAAGAGAATCTGTGGAGCTGAAAATGCAGAATGGAGGCGCTGATCGTCACTGTGAAAATGGACAGAGCAGAGCTGCGTGGGCAGACAGTAAGTTGTGCACTGAAATTTAAGATTGTGGTTGAAAATCTTGCAATGTAGTATGTGGAACTAGAAATCCTGGATGATTTCCCCACGTGGCTGAATCTGTTTTAGTGGGCAGTGTACTTCCTATAGTAGGGCTCAAGATCCTCTTTGGTCACATATGAGATTTGGGCAAATGCACACTTTGCTTTGAAAGTAGAGAATCGTGGCGGACATAATAAAGTGCCAATTTAAATACTGGAAGAGTCATTGGACAGGGAAAAAGGATCAACTCAGAATCGAATAACAGCAGCTAAACACAATGGGGCTCCCCAAAGATCTGGCACCCTCCATATGAGTATCACTGTGCTGGAGTCTAACAATAACGCCCCTGCATTTGATGGAAACAGCTACACTATCTGCCTAGTGGAGAATGTGGACAAAGGCATCCTGGTTATTGACTGAATGGCACCGATTTAAATGAAGGAGGAAATGGAAGGAGAGAGGAAATTGTTGGCAGCAACACGACAATCAATGTTCCGAAAATGTTTTCTATCGATCCTGATAACGGGGAGTTAGGGGTGGAAGGTGAAGTGAATTGTGGAGAATATAATGTGGGAGTGCAGGCGCGGGAGGGAAGTCAGTTAGCGTTGCACAGTTCTTGTAAATGTTGTGAATGGCAATGGCAATGTCCCAGCAGTGAGGGTAAATTCCCTTTCTAATCCTATCGGGGAAGACACTGCAGCTGGGACGATGGTCGGTCTGCTCAGCGTCATAGACCAGGGATCCGAGGACAACGGGAAGATCAGCGGCCACATTCTGCAGAACGTACCGTTTCAGCTGCTGTCCCTGCGGAAAACACATTCTCCTTGGTGACCAGCGGCGTCTTGGGCAGAGGGGCGGCCACCGACAACATCACTATAGTTGCCTGTGATTGCGGCTCCCCTCCCCTATGCCCTCTATAGCAGGGGAACCCTCCCAGTGCGCATTTCTGATGTAAGTTACATCACAAGGGGTGGCAGTCACCCCTTCCCCAGGCCAGGAGCCTGAGCCTCAGACTCTTTGGTGTCCCGCCTTGATCCAGGGCCTGGGCTAATTGACTGTTTGTTTCCCTGCCAGCCTGAGCACAGGCCTGGGCCCCCAGCTGCAAGTGGAGACTGCTTCGTTCCCCACGGTGGCTGAAGTATCATTAACGTAGTGAGGCAGAGTGGCCTCCTGAGGAGCGAGAGTGGGAGTGTCCCCGATTGAGCCACTACAATACATATAGTAATTGTAAAGTTCTTCTTTTAGGCTTGTAGCTGTGATGGAATAAACTGCTGTCTTAAGTCAAGTCTCTGGCTGCTTCCAAATCATTGAAAGGTCCTCAGTCCATGGGTTAGAATGCGCCCGTTAGTACAGTCCAGAGGCTTGGGCAGGATAGAGGCTGGAGCAGGATAGAGGCAAAATGGAGGGGTTTCCAGGGCCATTTATATCCTCTGCCATGTGGAGGGAAACCCATTGCTTCAAACAAAAACCTCAGCCCAGCTAGTAGAGAATCACAGGTGACCAGATAGTGTTTGGAGTCACATGGGCAAGTCACATGTTCATGCCCAGTTTCGCTCAGTCATTGCAGGAGGCCACTACCTATTTTCCAGAGAGCACATTTGCGGGACAGTCCACTCAATGTAGAGGGGTGTCTACTATGGTCCGTTGTGAGTTAAGTGTCCTTTTGACGAGCCACTCAATTTGAATAGTCCCTCCAAGATGTGCTGGCTAACTGCTTCATGAGCAAGCATTACCGCAGGAGCAAACATTTGAAATCCAGGTCTAGAGCCAATGTTCATAATTTCCAATACAAAAGGAATACATGATTACAGATAGCGGAATCACAATCTGTGACTCATAACCTTTTCATAGACATCTTACATGCCACATTTTACACAAGATGTGTTGCAAATATATAACTGTGGTTGCAACAATGATCTACATGATCATATTTTAATCAGGTAAGGTCACACATGTGTTCTATATATAAATCTATAGTATTTACAGCTATATAATCTCTCTCCAGGTATCGCAGAGAGTCAGATCTACCACTCTAGGGGTATCTATCATTGCAGTGTGATTCCTTGAACATCAGTGCCCCTCAGTCCCTCCTATTCTCTCCCTGTAGCAAATAATTGTTTAGTTTTAAGTGGGCTGTAATACTTTGCTCTAATTTTGGCTGTTGTGTTTAGTGTGTGGGTGCTGGGTGGTGCTGGTGGCCTGTGATACACAGGAGGTCACACTAGAAGACCTGGTTGCCCCCTCTGGCGTTTGACTCTGTGATTCTTTGCTTTTTGAATACTGCTAGTAGATGGATGAAATTAAAATCAAATGCTAACTGATAATTTTTAAAAACTATTGCCTTTTTGATAGAATCAACACATTCGCTGTAATAATCCATTTAGACTCAAGCTGTCGCTGCTGTCCATCACTATCATACTAGCTTTCCCTACGCAGAACACTCTTCTAGTAAAGGCAAACACGGAAGGGATTTTTCCTGTGGGAACGGATGACAAAGGGAAAAACAAGGAAAAGACTCGATGTTAGCTTTTCGCAATTGAGTTATACAAAAGCATTCCACTGAAATCTGAAATAGTCTTGTTCTTCGGCAGAAGATACTGAACAAGGCTTTATTTGTGGAGAGGTTGACACTATGAAGGGGATAAATGAAAGCAGGTATCGGGTTCGGAAATAGCCCTTCTTTCCTTTCTTTCTAACCTGTTCTGCTTTTGTTCTGCAATCGCTGGATGGGATGCTGTTCGGTACTGTAGATGCTATTCGGTTCCCGCGAATTAGAGCCTGGTACCTTTAGTATAGGGGTTATTGCCGATGAGCTGGGGCTGGGTATCAAACATGTCTCCTCGCCGCGGCGGATCGTGTTTTGTGCAGGGAACTGAACGAAAGCTTGGAGAAGTGAATTTGCAGAATGGGGCCCTTATTGTCAGTGAGACGATGGACAGAGGAGAGCTATGTGGGCGAACAGGAAGCTGTCAGATGAAATTTGAGCTTGTCATTGAAAATCCTCTCTCCTACACTATTGTCGGCTGGCAGTCCTGGTTACAAATGACAGCTCGAGCAGATTTCTCCAGAGTGGAGAAGTATCGCTCCCAGGAGCTGAGGCAGCAATGCCTGGCACGGTGTTCCCACCAGTCGCCTCTCACGATCCGGATGTTGGGAATACTTCTTTGGCCCCTTACAAACTTAGGAGAAGCGAGCATTTGCTTTAAAAGTACATACGTGTCGTGAATGGAATAAAATCCCAATGTTAGTGTTACAAAAGTCACTGCAGGGAGAACAAGAGCCGATCCAAAATATCACTGTAAAAGCGAAAGACAACGGGATTTCCCAAAGATACGTCTGCATCGGTGTGCTGGATTCCAACGCTGCCGGTCCCGTGCTTGGTTAAAACAGCTACGCTGCCAGACGAGCGGAGGATGTGGTCAAAGACGTATTGATTATTCAGCTGAATGCTACTGATGTATTTGAATGGAAGAAAAGAGTACACTTTGGGCACTAACTCTGCACCTGAAGTGCAGAGACTATTTTCTACCGAGCGTGATACCGGGCAGATACTGGAAGGGGGTGGGGGGTGGATTTTGAGAGAAGGTGCAGAATATGATGTGGACGTGCAGGCGCGGGAGGAAAGTCAGTTACTATTGGCATCCCATTGCAGTTCTTGTAAAGGTTGTGAATGGCAATGGCAATGTCCCAGCAGTGACGGTAAATTCCCTTTCTAATCCTATCGGGGAAGACACTGCAGCTGGGACGATGGTCGGTCTGCTCAGTGTCATAGACCGGGGATCCGAAGACAACGGGAAGATCAGCGGCCACATTCTGCAGAACGTACCGTTTCTGAGTAACGGCTCGTTACTGAGTGTCTGAAGCGCTAGCCTGGTGCTTTTATGGGGAATATGGCCGAGGATCTAGAACTGGATAATATCAGAAACCTGCCAGCTCGCAGGCTGCGGACTGTGTCAGGAAAGAGAATCTGTGGAGCTGAAAATGCAGAATGGAGGCGCTGATCGTCACTGTGAAAATGGACAGAGCAGAGCTGCGTGGGCAGACAGTAAGTTGTGCACTGAAATTTAAGATTGTGGTTGAAAATCTTGCAATGTAGTATGTGGAACTAGAAATCCTGGATGATTTCCCCACGTGGCTGAATCTGTTTTAGTGGGCAGTGTACTTCCTATAGTAGGGCTCAAGATCCTCTTTGGTCACATATGAGATTTGGGCAAATGCACACTTTGCTTTGAAAGTAGAGAATCGTGGCGGACATAATAAAGTGCCAATTTAAATACTGGAAGAGTCATTGGACAGGGAAAAAGGATCAACTCAGAATCGAATAACAGCAGCTAAACACAATGGGGCTCCCCAAAGATCTGGCACCCTCCATATGAGTATCACTGTGCTGGAGTCTAACAATAACGCCCCTGCATTTGATGGAAACAGCTACACTATCTGCCTAGTGGAGAATGTGGACAAAGGCATCCTGGTTATTGACTGAATGGCACCGATTTAAATGAAGGAGGAAATGGAAGGAGAGAGGAAATTGTTGGCAGCAACACGACAATCAATGTTCCGAAAATGTTTTCTATCGATCCTGATAACGGGGAGTTAGGGGTGGAAGGTGAAGTGAATTGTGGAGAATATAATGTGGGAGTGCAGGCGCGGGAGGGAAGTCAGTTAGCGTTGCACAGTTCTTGTAAATGTTGTGAATGGCAATGGCAATGTCCCAGCAGTGAGGGTAAATTCCCTTTCTAATCCTATCGGGGAAGACACTGCAGCTGGGACGATGGTCGGTCTGCTCAGCGTCATAGACCAGGGATCCGAGGACAACGGGAAGATCAGTGGCCACATTCTGCAGAACGTACCGTTTCAGCTGCTGTCCCTGCGGAAAACACATTCTCCTTGGTGACCAGCGGCGTCTTGGGCAGAGGGGCGGCCACCGACAACATCACTATAGTTGCCTGTGATTGCGGCTCCCCTCCCCTATGCCCTCTATAGCAGGGGAAGCCTCCCAGTGCGCATTTCTGATGTAAGTTACATCACAAGGGGTGGCAGTCACCCCTTCCCCAGGCCAGGAGCCTGAGCCTCAGACTCTTTGGTGTCCCGCCTTGATCCAGGGCCTGGGCTAATTGACTGTTTGTTTCCCTGCCAGCCTGAGCACAGGCCTGGGCCCCCAGCTGCAAGTGGAGACTGCTTCGTTCCCCACGGTGGCTGAAGTATCATTAACGTAGTGAGGCAGAGTGGCCTCCTGAGGAGCGAGAGTGGGAGTGTCCCCGATTGAGCCACTACAATACATATAGTAATTGTAAAGTTCTTCTTTTAGGCTTGTAGCTGTGATGGAATAAACTGCTGTCTTAAGTCAAGTCTCTGGCTGCTTCCAAATCATTGAAAGGTCCTCAGTCCATGGGTTAGAATGCGCCCGTTAGTACAGTCCAGAGGCTTGGGCAGGATAGAGGCTGGAGCAGGATAGAGGCAAAATGGAGGGGTTTCCAGGGCCATTTATATCCTCTGCCATGTGGAGGGAAACCCATTGCTTCAAACAAAAACCTCAGCCCAGCTAGTAGAGAATCACAGGTGACCAGATAGTGTTTGGAGTCACATGGGCAAGTCACATGTTCATGCCCAGTTTCGCTCAGTCATTGCAGGAGGCCACTACCTATTTTCCAGAGAGCACATTTGCGGGACAGTCCACTCAATGTAGAGGGGTGTCTACTATGGTCCGTTGTGAGTTAAGTGTCCTTTTGACGAGCCACTCAATTTGAATAGTCCCTCCAAGATGTGCTGGCTAACTGCTTCATGAGCAAGCATTACCGCAGGAGCAAACATTTTAAATCCAGGTCTAGAGCCAATGTTCATAATTTCCAATACAAAAGGAATACATGATTACAGATAGCGGAATCACAATCTGTGACTCATAACCTTTTCATAGACATCTTACATGCCACATTTTACACAAGATGTGTTGCAAATATATAACTGTGGTTGCAACAATGATCTACATGATCATATTTTAATCAGGTAAGGTCACACATGTGTTCTATATATAAATCTATAGTATTTACAGCTATATAATCTCTCTCCAGGTATCGCAGAGAGTCAGATCTACCACTCTAGGGGTATCTATCATTGCAGTGTGATTCCTTGAACATCAGTGCCCCTCAGTCCCTCCTATTCTCTCCCTGTAGCAAATAATTGTTTAGTTTTAAGTGGGCTGTAATACTTTGCTCTAATTTTGGCTGTTGTGTTTAGTGTGTGGGTGCTGGGTGGTGCTGGTGGCCTGTGATACACAGGAGGTCACACTAGAAGACCTGGTTGCCCCCTCTGGCGTTTGACTCTGTGATTCTTTGCTTTTTGAATACTGCTAGTAGATGGATGAAATTAAAATCAAATGCTAACTGATAATTTTTAAAAACTATTGCCTTTTTGATAGAATCAACACATTCGCTGTAATAATCCATTTAGACTCAAGCTGTCGCTGCTGTCCATCACTATCATACTAGCTTTCCCTACGCAGAACACTCTTCTAGTAAAGGCAAACACGGAAGGGATTTTTCCTGTGGGAACGGATGACAAAGGGAAAAACAAGGAAAAGACTCGATGTTAGCTTTTCGCAATTGAGTTATACAAAAGCATTCCACTGAAATCTGAAATAGTCTTGTTCTTCGGCAGAAGATACTGAACAAGGCTTTATTTGTGGAGAGGTTGACACTATGAAGGGGATAAATGAAAGCAGGTATCGGGTTCGGAAATAGCCCTTCTTTCCTTTCTTTCTAACCTGTTCTGCTTTTGTTCTGCAATCGCTGGATGGGATGCTGTTCGGTACTGTAGATGCTATTCGGTTCCCGCGAATTAGAGCCTGGTACCTTTAGTATAGGGGTTATTGCCGATGAGCTGGGGCTGGGTATCAAACATGTCTCCTCGCCGCGGCGGATCGTGTTTTGTGCAGGGAACTGAACGAAAGCTTGGAGAAGTGAATTTGCAGAATGGGGCCCTTATTGTCAGTGAGACGATGGACAGAGGAGAGCTATGTGGGCGAACAGGAAGCTGTCAGATGAAATTTGAGCTTGTCATTGAAAATCCTCTCTCCTACACTATTGTCGGCTGGCAGTCCTGGTTACAAATGACAGCTCGAGCAGATTTCTCCAGAGTGGAGAAGTATCGCTCCCAGGAGCTGAGGCAGCAATGCCTGGCACGGTGTTCCCACCAGTCGCCTCTCACGATCCGGATGTTGGGAATACTTCTTTGGCCCCTTACAAACTTAGGAGAAGCGAGCATTTGCTTTAAAAGTACATACGTGTCGTGAATGGAATAAAATCCCAATGTTAGTGTTACAAAAGTCACTGCAGGGAGAACAAGAGCCGATCCAAAATATCACTGTAAAAGCGAAAGACAACGGGATTTCCCAAAGATACGTCTGCATCGGTGTGCTGGATTCCAACGCTGCCGGTCCCGTGCTTGGTTAAAACAGCTACGCTGCCAGACGAGCGGAGGATGTGGTCAAAGACGTATTGATTATTCAGCTGAATGCTACTGATGTATTTGAATGGAAGAAAAGAGTACACTTTGGGCACTAACTCTGCACCTGAAGTGCAGAGACTATTTTCTACCGAGCGTGATACCGGGCAGATACTGGAAGGGGGTGGGGGGTGGATTTTGAGAGAAGGTGCAGAATATGATGTGGACGTGCAGGCGCGGGAGGAAAGTCAGTTACTATTGGCATCCCATTGCAGTTCTTGTAAAGGTTGTGAATGGCAATGGCAATGTCCCAGCAGTGACGGTAAATTCCCTTTCTAATCCTATCGGGGAAGACACTGCAGCTGGGACGATGGTCGGTCTGCTCAGTGTCATAGACCGGGGATCCGAAGACAACGGGAAGATCAGCGGCCACATTCTGCAGAACGTACCGTTTCTGAGTAACGGCTCGTTACTGAGTGTCTGAAGCGCTAGCCTGGTGCTTTTATGGGGAATATGGCCGAGGATCTAGAACTGGATAATATCAGAAACCTGCCAGCTCGCAGGCTGCGGACTGTGTCAGGAAAGAGAATCTGTGGAGCTGAAAATGCAGAATGGAGGCGCTGATCGTCACTGTGAAAATGGACAGAGCAGAGCTGCGTGGGCAGACAGTAAGTTGTGCACTGAAATTTAAGATTGTGGTTGAAAATCTTGCAATGTAGTATGTGGAACTAGAAATCCTGGATGATTTCCCCACGTGGCTGAATCTGTTTTAGTGGGCAGTGTACTTCCTATAGTAGGGCTCAAGATCCTCTTTGGTCACATATGAGATTTGGGCAAATGCACACTTTGCTTTGAAAGTAGAGAATCGTGGCGGACATAATAAAGTGCCAATTTAAATACTGGAAGAGTCATTGGACAGGGAAAAAGGATCAACTCAGAATCGAATAACAGCAGCTAAACACAATGGGGCTCCCCAAAGATCTGGCACCCTCCATATGAGTATCACTGTGCTGGAGTCTAACAATAACGCCCCTGCATTTGATGGAAACAGCTACACTATCTGCCTAGTGGAGAATGTGGACAAAGGCATCCTGGTTATTGACTGAATGGCACCGATTTAAATGAAGGAGGAAATGGAAGGAGAGAGGAAATTGTTGGCAGCAACACGACAATCAATGTTCCGAAAATGTTTTCTATCGATCCTGATAACGGGGAGTTAGGGGTGGAAGGTGAAGTGAATTGTGGAGAATATAATGTGGGAGTGCAGGCGCGGGAGGGAAGTCAGTTAGCGTTGCACAGTTCTTGTAAATGTTGTGAATGGCAATGGCAATGTCCCAGCAGTGAGGGTAAATTCCCTTTCTAATCCTATCGGGGAAGACACTGCAGCTGGGACGATGGTCGGTCTGCTCAGCGTCATAGACCAGGGATCCGAGGACAACGGGAAGATCAGCGGCCACATTCTGCAGAACGTACCGTTTCAGCTGCTGTCCCTGCGGAAAACACATTCTCCTTGGTGACCAGCGGCGTCTTGGGCAGAGGGGCGGCCACCGACAACATCACTATAGTTGCCTGTGATTGCGGCTCCCCTCCCCTATGCCCTCTATAGCAGGGGAAGCCTCCCAGTGCGCATTTCTGATGTAAGTTACATCACAAGGGGTGGCAGTCACCCCTTCCCCAGGCCAGGAGCCTGAGCCTCAGACTCTTTGGTGTCCCGCCTTGATCCAGGGCCTGGGCTAATTGACTGTTTGTTTCCCTGCCAGCCTGAGCACAGGCCTGGGCCCCCAGCTGCAAGTGGAGACTGCTTCGTTCCCCACGGTGGCTGAAGTATCATTAACGTAGTGAGGCAGAGTGGCCTCCTGAGGAGCGAGAGTGGGAGTGTCCCCGATTGAGCCACTACAATACATATAGTAATTGTAAAGTTCTTCTTTTAGGCTTGTAGCTGTGATGGAATAAACTGCTGTCTTAAGTCAAGTCTCTGGCTGCTTCCAAATCATTGAAAGGTCCTCAGTCCATGGGTTAGAATGCGCCCGTTAGTACAGTCCAGAGGCTTGGGCAGGATAGAGGCTGGAGCAGGATAGAGGCAAAATGGAGGGGTTTCCAGGGCCATTTATATCCTCTGCCATGTGGAGGGAAACCCATTGCTTCAAACAAAAACCTCAGCCCAGCTAGTAGAGAATCACAGGTGACCAGATAGTGTTTGGAGTCACATGGGCAAGTCACATGTTCATGCCCAGTTTCGCTCAGTCATTGCAGGAGGCCACTACCTATTTTCCAGAGAGCACATTTGCGGGACAGTCCACTCAATGTAGAGGGGTGTCTACTATGGTCCGTTGTGAGTTAAGTGTCCTTTTGACGAGCCACTCAATTTGAATAGTCCCTCCAAGATGTGCTGGCTAACTGCTTCATGAGCAAGCATTACCGCAGGAGCAAACATTTGAAATCCAGGTCTAGAGCCAATGTTCATAATTTCCAATACAAAAGGAATACATGATTACAGATAGCGGAATCACAATCTGTGACTCATAACCTTTTCATAGACATCTTACATGCCACATTTTACACAAGATGTGTTGCAAATATATAACTGTGGTTGCAACAATGATCTACATGATCATATTTTAATCAGGTAAGGTCACACATGTGTTCTATATATAAATCTATAGTATTTACAGCTATATAATCTCTCTCCAGGTATCGCAGAGAGTCAGATCTACCACTCTAGGGGTATCTATCATTGCAGTGTGATTCCTTGAACATCAGTGCCCCTCAGTCCCTCCTATTCTCTCCCTGTAGCAAATAATTGTTTAGTTTTAAGTGGGCTGTAATACTTTGCTCTAATTTTGGCTGTTGTGTTTAGTGTGTGGGTGCTGGGTGGTGCTGGTGGCCTGTGATACACAGGAGGTCACACTAGAAGACCTGGTTGCCCCCTCTGGCGTTTGACTCTGTGATTCTTTGCTTTTTGAATACTGCTAGTAGATGGATGAAATTAAAATCAAATGCTAACTGATAATTTTTAAAAACTATTGCCTTTTTGATAGAATCAACACATTCGCTGTAATAATCCATTTAGACTCAAGCTGTCGCTGCTGTCCATCACTATCATACTAGCTTTCCCTACGCAGAACACTCTTCTAGTAAAGGCAAACACGGAAGGGATTTTTCCTGTGGGAACGGATGACAAAGGGAAAAACAAGGAAAAGACTCGATGTTAGCTTTTCGCAATTGAGTTATACAAAAGCATTCCACTGAAATCTGAAATAGTCTTGTTCTTCGGCAGAAGATACTGAACAAGGCTTTATTTGTGGAGAGGTTGACACTATGAAGGGGATAAATGAAAGCAGGTATCGGGTTCGGAAATAGCCCTTCTTTCCTTTCTTTCTAACCTGTTCTGCTTTTGTTCTGCAATCGCTGGATGGGATGCTGTTCGGTACTGTAGATGCTATTCGGTTCCCGCGAATTAGAGCCTGGTACCTTTAGTATAGGGGTTATTGCCGATGAGCTGGGGCTGGGTATCAAACATGTCTCCTCGCCGCGGCGGATCGTGTTTTGTGCAGGGAACTGAACGAAAGCTTGGAGAAGTGAATTTGCAGAATGGGGCCCTTATTGTCAGTGAGACGATGGACAGAGGAGAGCTATGTGGGCGAACAGGAAGCTGTCAGATGAAATTTGAGCTTGTCATTGAAAATCCTCTCTCCTACACTATTGTCGGCTGGCAGTCCTGGTTACAAATGACAGCTCGAGCAGATTTCTCCAGAGTGGAGAAGTATCGCTCCCAGGAGCTGAGGCAGCAATGCCTGGCACGGTGTTCCCACCAGTCGCCTCTCACGATCCGGATGTTGGGAATACTTCTTTGGCCCCTTACAAACTTAGGAGAAGCGAGCATTTGCTTTAAAAGTACATACGTGTCGTGAATGGAATAAAATCCCAATGTTAGTGTTACAAAAGTCACTGCAGGGAGAACAAGAGCCGATCCAAAATATCACTGTAAAAGCGAAAGACAACGGGATTTCCCAAAGATACGTCTGCATCGGTGTGCTGGATTCCAACGCTGCCGGTCCCGTGCTTGGTTAAAACAGCTACGCTGCCAGACGAGCGGAGGATGTGGTCAAAGACGTATTGATTATTCAGCTGAATGCTACTGATGTATTTGAATGGAAGAAAAGAGTACACTTTGGGCACTAACTCTGCACCTGAAGTGCAGAGACTATTTTCTACCGAGCGTGATACCGGGCAGATACTGGAAGGGGGTGGGGGGTGGATTTTGAGAGAAGGTGCAGAATATGATGTGGAAGTGCAGGCGCGGGAGGAAAGTCAGTTACTATTGGCATCCCATTGCAGTTCTTGTAAAGGTTGTGAATGGCAATGGCAATGTCCCAGCAGTGACGGTAAATTCCCTTTCTAATCCTATCGGGGAAGACACTGCAGCTGGGACGATGGTCGGTCTGCTCAGTGTCATAGACCGGGGATCCGAAGACAACGGGAAGATCAGCGGCCACATTCTGCAGAACGTACCGTTTCTGAGTAACGGCTCGTTACTGAGTGTCTGAAGCGCTAGCCTGGTGCTTTTATGGGGAATATGGCCGAGGATCTAGAACTGGATAATATCAGAAACCTGCCAGCTCGCAGGCTGCGGACTGTGTCAGGAAAGAGAATCTGTGGAGCTGAAAATGCAGAATGGAGGCGCTGATCGTCACTGTGAAAATGGACAGAGCAGAGCTGCGTGGGCAGACAGTAAGTTGTGCACTGAAATTTAAGATTGTGGTTGAAAATCTTGCAATGTAGTATGTGGAACTAGAAATCCTGGATGATTTCCCCACGTGGCTGAATCTGTTTTAGTGGGCAGTGTACTTCCTATAGTAGGGCTCAAGATCCTCTTTGGTCACATATGAGATTTGGGCAAATGCACACTTTGCTTTGAAAGTAGAGAATCGTGGCGGACATAATAAAGTGCCAATTTAAATACTGGAAGAGTCATTGGACAGGGAAAAAGGATCAACTCAGAATCGAATAACAGCAGCTAAACACAATGGGGCTCCCCAAAGATCTGGCACCCTCCATATGAGTATCACTGTGCTGGAGTCTAACAATAACGCCCCTGCATTTGATGGAAACAGCTACACTATCTGCCTAGTGGAGAATGTGGACAAAGGCATCCTGGTTATTGACTGAATGGCACCGATTTAAATGAAGGAGGAAATGGAAGGAGAGAGGAAATTGTTGGCAGCAACACGACAATCAATGTTCCGAAAATGTTTTCTATCGATCCTGATAACGGGGAGTTAGGGGTGGAAGGTGAAGTGAATTGTGGAGAATATAATGTGGGAGTGCAGGCGCGGGAGGGAAGTCAGTTAGCGTTGCACAGTTCTTGTAAATGTTGTGAATGGCAATGGCAATGTCCCAGCAGTGAGGGTAAATTCCCTTTCTAATCCTATCGGGGAAGACACTGCAGCTGGGACGATGGTCGGTCTGCTCAGCGTCATAGACCAGGGATCCGAGGACAACGGGAAGATCAGCGGCCACATTCTGCAGAACGTACCGTTTCAGCTGCTGTCCCTGCGGAAAACACATTCTCCTTGGTGACCAGCGGCGTCTTGGGCAGAGGGGCGGCCACCGACAACATCACTATAGTTGCCTGTGATTGCGGCTCCCCTCCCCTATGCCCTCTATAGCAGGGGAACCCTCCCAGTGCGCATTTCTGATGTAAGTTACATCACAAGGGGTGGCAGTCACCCCTTCCCCAGGCCAGGAGCCTGAGCCTCAGACTCTTTGGTGTCCCGCCTTGATCCAGGGCCTGGGCTAATTGACTGTTTGTTTCCCTGCCAGCCTGAGCACAGGCCTGGGCCCCCAGCTGCAAGTGGAGACTGCTTCGTTCCCCACGGTGGCTGAAGTATCATTAACGTAGTGAGGCAGAGTGGCCTCCTGAGGAGCGAGAGTGGGAGTGTCCCCGATTGAGCCACTACAATACATATAGTAATTGTAAAGTTCTTCTTTTAGGCTTGTAGCTGTGATGGAATAAACTGCTGTCTTAAGTCAAGTCTCTGGCTGCTTCCAAATCATTGAAAGGTCCTCAGTCCATGGGTTAGAATGCGCCCGTTAGTACAGTCCAGAGGCTTGGGCAGGATAGAGGCTGGAGCAGGATAGAGGCAAAATGGAGGGGTTTCCAGGGCCATTTATATCCTCTGCCATGTGGAGGGAAACCCATTGCTTCAAACAAAAACCTCAGCCCAGCTAGTAGAGAATCACAGGTGACCAGATAGTGTTTGGAGTCACATGGGCAAGTCACATGTTCATGCCCAGTTTCGCTCAGTCATTGCAGGAGGCCACTACCTATTTTCCAGAGAGCACATTTGCGGGACAGTCCACTCAATGTAGAGGGGTGTCTACTATGGTCCGTTGTGAGTTAAGTGTCCTTTTGACGAGCCACTCAATTTGAATAGTCCCTCCAAGATGTGCTGGCTAACTGCTTCATGAGCAAGCATTACCGCAGGAGCAAACATTTGAAATCCAGGTCTAGAGCCAATGTTCATAATTTCCAATACAAAAGGAATACATGATTACAGATAGCGGAATCACAATCTGTGACTCATAACCTTTTCATAGACATCTTACATGCCACATTTTACACAAGATGTGTTGCAAATATATAACTGTGGTTGCAACAATGATCTACATGATCATATTTTAATCAGGTAAGGTCACACATGTGTTCTATATATAAATCTATAGTATTTACAGCTATATAATCTCTCTCCAGGTATCGCAGAGAGTCAGATCTACCACTCTAGGGGTATCTATCATTGCAGTGTGATTCCTTGAACATCAGTGCCCCTCAGTCCCTCCTATTCTCTCCCTGTAGCAAATAATTGTTTAGTTTTAAGTGGGCTGTAATACTTTGCTCTAATTTTGGCTGTTGTGTTTAGTGTGTGGGTGCTGGGTGGTGCTGGTGGCCTGTGATACACAGGAGGTCACACTAGAAGACCTGGTTGCCCCCTCTGGCGTTTGACTCTGTGATTCTTTGCTTTTTGAATACTGCTAGTAGATGGATGAAATTAAAATCAAATGCTAACTGATAATTTTTAAAAACTATTGCCTTTTTGATAGAATCAACACATTCGCTGTAATAATCCATTTAGACTCAAGCTGTCGCTGCTGTCCATCACTATCATACTAGCTTTCCCTACGCAGAACACTCTTCTAGTAAAGGCAAACACGGAAGGGATTTTTCCTGTGGGAACGGATGACAAAGGGAAAAACAAGGAAAAGACTCGATGTTAGCTTTTCGCAATTGAGTTATACAAAAGCATTCCACTGAAATCTGAAATAGTCTTGTTCTTCGGCAGAAGATACTGAACAAGGCTTTATTTGTGGAGAGGTTGACACTATGAAGGGGATAAATGAAAGCAGGTATCGGGTTCGGAAATAGCCCTTCTTTCCTTTCTTTCTAACCTGTTCTGCTTTTGTTCTGCAATCGCTGGATGGGATGCTGTTCGGTACTGTAGATGCTATTCGGTTCCCGCGAATTAGAGCCTGGTACCTTTAGTATAGGGGTTATTGCCGATGAGCTGGGGCTGGGTATCAAACATGTCTCCTCGCCGCAGCGGATCGTGTTTTGTGCAGGGAACTGAACGAAAGCTTGGAGAAGTGAATTTGCAGAATGGGGCCCTTATTGTCAGTGAGACGATGGACAGAGGAGAGCTATGTGGGCGAACAGGAAGCTGTCAGATGAAATTTGAGCTTGTCATTGAAAATCCTCTCTCCTACACTATTGTCGGCTGGCAGTCCTGGTTACAAATGACAGCTCGAGCAGATTTCTCCAGAGTGGAGAAGTATCGCTCCCAGGAGCTGAGGCAGCAATGCCTGGCACGGTGTTCCCACCAGTCGCCTCTCACGATCCGGATGTTGGGAATACTTCTTTGGCCCCTTACAAACTTAGGAGAAGCGAGCATTTGCTTTAAAAGTACATACGTGTCGTGAATGGAATAAAATCCCAATGTTAGTGTTACAAAAGTCACTGCAGGGAGAACAAGAGCCGATCCAAAATATCACTGTAAAAGCGAAAGACAACGGGATTTCCCAAAGATACGTCTGCATCGGTGTGCTGGATTCCAACGCTGCCGGTCCCGTGCTTGGTTAAAACAGCTACGCTGCCAGACGAGCGGAGGATGTGGTCAAAGACGTATTGATTATTCAGCTGAATGCTACTGATGTATTTGAATGGAAGAAAAGAGTACACTTTGGGCACTAACTCTGCACCTGAAGTGCAGAGACTATTTTCTACCGAGCGTGATACCGGGCAGATACTGGAAGGGGGTGGGGGGTGGATTTTGAGAGAAGGTGCAGAATATGATGTGGAAGTGCAGGCGCGGGAGGAAAGTCAGTTACTATTGGCATCCCATTGCAGTTCTTGTAAAGGTTGTGAATGGCAATGGCAATGTCCCAGCAGTGACGGTAAATTCCCTTTCTAATCCTATCGGGGAAGACACTGCAGCTGGGACGATGGTCGGTCTGCTCAGTGTCATAGACCGGGGATCCGAAGACAACGGGAAGATCAGCGGCCACATTCTGCAGAACGTACCGTTTCTGAGTAACGGCTCGTTACTGAGTGTCTGAAGCGCTAGCCTGGTGCTTTTATGGGGAATATGGCCGAGGATCTAGAACTGGATAATATCAGAAACCTGCCAGCTCGCAGGCTGCGGACTGTGTCAGGAAAGAGAATCTGTGGAGCTGAAAATGCAGAATGGAGGCGCTGATCGTCACTGTGAAAATGGACAGAGCAGAGCTGCGTGGGCAGACAGTAAGTTGTGCACTGAAATTTAAGATTGTGGTTGAAAATCTTGCAATGTAGTATGTGGAACTAGAAATCCTGGATGATTTCCCCACGTGGCTGAATCTGTTTTAGTGGGCAGTGTACTTCCTATAGTAGGGCTCAAGATCCTCTTTGGTCACATATGAGATTTGGGCAAATGCACACTTTGCTTTGAAAGTAGAGAATCGTGGCGGACATAATAAAGTGCCAATTTAAATACTGGAAGAGTCATTGGACAGGGAAAAAGGATCAACTCAGAATCGAATAACAGCAGCTAAACACAATGGGGCTCCCCAAAGATCTGGCACCCTCCATATGAGTATCACTGTGCTGGAGTCTAACAATAACGCCCCTGCATTTGATGGAAACAGCTACACTATCTGCCTAGTGGAGAATGTGGACAAAGGCATCCTGGTTATTGACTGAATGGCACCGATTTAAATGAAGGAGGAAATGGAAGGAGAGAGGAAATTGTTGGCAGCAACACGACAATCAATGTTCCGAAAATGTTTTCTATCGATCCTGATAACGGGGAGTTAGGGGTGGAAGGTGAAGTGAATTGTGGAGAATATAATGTGGGAGTGCAGGCGCGGGAGGGAAGTCAGTTAGCGTTGCACAGTTCTTGTAAATGTTGTGAATGGCAATGGCAATGTCCCAGCAGTGAGGGTAAATTCCCTTTCTAATCCTATCGGGGAAGACACTGCAGCTGGGACGATGGTCGGTCTGCTCAGCGTCATAGACCAGGGATCCGAGGACAACGGGAAGATCAGCGGCCACATTCTGCAGAACGTACCGTTTCAGCTGCTGTCCCTGCGGAAAACACATTCTCCTTGGTGACCAGCGGCGTCTTGGGCAGAGGGGCGGCCACCGACAACATCACTATAGTTGCCTGTGATTGCGGCTCCCCTCCCCTATGCCCTCTATAGCAGGGGAACCCTCCCAGTGCGCATTTCTGATGTAAGTTACATCACAAGGGGTGGCAGTCACCCCTTCCCCAGGCCAGGAGCCTGAGCCTCAGACTCTTTGGTGTCCCGCCTTGATCCAGGGCCTGGGCTAATTGACTGTTTGTTTCCCTGCCAGCCTGAGCACAGGCCTGGGCCCCCAGCTGCAAGTGGAGACTGCTTCGTTCCCCACGGTGGCTGAAGTATCATTAACGTAGTGAGGCAGAGTGGCCTCCTGAGGAGCGAGAGTGGGAGTGTCCCCGATTGAGCCACTACAATACATATAGTAATTGTAAAGTTCTTCTTTTAGGCTTGTAGCTGTGATGGAATAAACTGCTGTCTTAAGTCAAGTCTCTGGCTGCTTCCAAATCATTGAAAGGTCCTCAGTCCATGGGTTAGAATGCGCCCGTTAGTATAGTCCAGAGGCTTGGGCAGGATAGAGGCTGGAGCAGGATAGAGGCAAAATGGAGGGGTTTCCAGGGCCATTTATATCCTCTGCCATGTGGAGGGAAACCCATTGCTTCAAACAAAAACCTCAGCCCAGCTAGTAGAGAATCACAGGTGACCAGATAGTGTTTGGAGTCACATGGGCAAGTCACATGTTCATGCCCAGTTTCGCTCAGTCATTGCAGGAGGCCACTACCTATTTTCCAGAGAGCACATTTGCGGGACAGTCCACTCAATGTAGAGGGGTGTCTACTATGGTCCGTTGTGAGTTAAGTGTCCTTTTGACGAGCCACTCAATTTGAATAGTCCCTCCAAGATGTGCTGGCTAACTGCTTCATGAGCAAGCATTACCGCAGGAGCAAACATTTGAAATCCAGGTCTAGAGCCAATGTTCATAATTTCCAATACAAAAGGAATACATGATTACAGATAGCGGAATCACAATCTGTGACTCATAACCTTTTCATAGACATCTTACATGCCACATTTTACACAAGATGTGTTGCAAATATATAACTGTGGTTGCAACAATGATCTACATGATCATATTTTAATCAGGTAAGGTCACACATGTGTTCTATATATAAATCTATAGTATTTACAGCTATATAATCTCTCTCCAGGTATCGCAGAGAGTCAGATCTACCACTCTAGGGGTATCTATCATTGCAGTGTGATTCCTTGAACATCAGTGCCCCTCAGTCCCTCCTATTCTCTCCCTGTAGCAAATAATTGTTTAGTTTTAAGTGGGCTGTAATACTTTGCTCTAATTTTGGCTGTTGTGTTTAGTGTGTGGGTGCTGGGTGGTGCTGGTGGCCTGTGATACACAGGAGGTCACACTAGAAGACCTGGTTGCCCCCTCTGGCGTTTGACTCTGTGATTCTTTGCTTTTTGAATACTGCTAGTAGATGGATGAAATTAAAATCAAATGCTAACTGATAATTTTTAAAAACTATTGCCTTTTTGATAGAATCAACACATTCGCTGTAATAATCCATTTAGACTCAAGCTGTCGCTGCTGTCCATCACTATCATACTAGCTTTCCCTACGCAGAACACTCTTCTAGTAAAGGCAAACACGGAAGGGATTTTTCCTGTGGGAACGGATGACAAAGGGAAAAACAAGGAAAAGACTCGATGTTAGCTTTTCGCAATTGAGTTATACAAAAGCATTCCACTGAAATCTGAAATAGTCTTGTTCTTCGGCAGAAGATACTGAACAAGGCTTTATTTGTGGAGAGGTTGACACTATGAAGGGGATAAATGAAAGCAGGTATCGGGTTCGGAAATAGCCCTTCTTTCCTTTCTTTCTAACCTGTTCTGCTTTTGTTCTGCAATCGCTGGATGGGATGCTGTTCGGTACTGTAGATGCTATTCGGTTCCCGCGAATTAGAGCCTGGTACCTTTAGTATAGGGGTTATTGCCGATGAGCTGGGGCTGGGTATCAAACATGTCTCCTCGCCGCAGCGGATCGTGTTTTGTGCAGGGAACTGAACGAAAGCTTGGAGAAGTGAATTTGCAGAATGGGGCCCTTATTGTCAGTGAGACGATGGACAGAGGAGAGCTATGTGGGCGAACAGGAAGCTGTCAGATGAAATTTGAGCTTGTCATTGAAAATCCTCTCTCCTACACTATTGTCGGCTGGCAGTCCTGGTTACAAATGACAGCTCGAGCAGATTTCTCCAGAGTGGAGAAGTATCGCTCCCAGGAGCTGAGGCAGCAATGCCTGGCACGGTGTTCCCACCAGTCGCCTCTCACGATCCGGATGTTGGGAATACTTCTTTGGCCCCTTACAAACTTAGGAGAAGCGAGCATTTGCTTTAAAAGTACATACGTGTCGTGAATGGAATAAAATCCCAATGTTAGTGTTACAAAAGTCACTGCAGGGAGAACAAGAGCCGATCCAAAATATCACTGTAAAAGCGAAAGACAACGGGATTTCCCAAAGATACGTCTGCATCGGTGTGCTGGATTCCAACGCTGCCGGTCCCATGCTTGGTTAAAACAGCTACGCTGCCAGACGAGCGGAGGATGTGGTCAAAGACGTATTGATTATTCAGCTGAATGCTACTGATGTATTTGAATGGAAGAAAAGAGTACACTTTGGGCACTAACTCTGCACCTGAAGTGCAGAGACTATTTTCTACCGAGCGTGATACCGGGCAGATACTGGAAGGGGGTGGGGGGTGGATTTTGAGAGAAGGTGCAGAATATGATGTGGAAGTGCAGGCGCGGGAGGAAAGTCAGTTACTATTGGCATCCCATTGCAGTTCTTGTAAAGGTTGTGAATGGCAATGGCAATGTCCCAGCAGTGACGGTAAATTCCCTTTCTAATCCTATCGGGGAAGACACTGCAGCTGGGACGATGGTCGGTCTGCTCAGTGTCATAGACCGGGGATCCGAAGACAACGGGAAGATCAGCGGCCACATTCTGCAGAACGTACCGTTTCTGAGTAACGGCTCGTTACTGAGTGTCTGAAGCGCTAGCCTGGTGCTTTTATGGGGAATATGGCCGAGGATCTAGAACTGGATAATATCAGAAACCTGCCAGCTCGCAGGCTGCGGACTGTGTCAGGAAAGAGAATCTGTGGAGCTGAAAATGCAGAATGGAGGCGCTGATCGTCACTGTGAAAATGGACAGAGCAGAGCTGCGTGGGCAGACAGTAAGTTGTGCACTGAAATTTAAGATTGTGGTTGAAAATCTTGCAATGTAGTATGTGGAACTAGAAATCCTGGATGATTTCCCCACGTGGCTGAATCTGTTTTAGTGGGCAGTGTACTTCCTATAGTAGGGCTCAAGATCCTCTTTGGTCACATATGAGATTTGGGCAAATGCACACTTTGCTTTGAAAGTAGAGAATCGTGGCGGACATAATAAAGTGCCAATTTAAATACTGGAAGAGTCATTGGACAGGGAAAAAGGATCAACTCAGAATCGAATAACAGCAGCTAAACACAATGGGGCTCCCCAAAGATCTGGCACCCTCCATATGAGTATCACTGTGCTGGAGTCTAACAATAACGCCCCTGCATTTGATGGAAACAGCTACACTATCTGCCTAGTGGAGAATGTGGACAAAGGCATCCTGGTTATTGACTGAATGGCACCGATTTAAATGAAGGAGGAAATGGAAGGAGAGAGGAAATTGTTGGCAGCAACACGACAATCAATGTTCCGAAAATGTTTTCTATCGATCCTGATAACGGGGAGTTAGGGGTGGAAGGTGAAGTGAATTGTGGAGAATATAATGTGGGAGTGCAGGCGCGGGAGGGAAGTCAGTTAGCGTTGCACAGTTCTTGTAAATGTTGTGAATGGCAATGGCAATGTCCCAGCAGTGAGGGTAAATTCCCTTTCTAATCCTATCGGGGAAGACACTGCAGCTGGGACGATGGTCGGTCTGCTCAGCGTCATAGACCAGGGATCCGAGGACAACGGGAAGATCAGCGGCCACATTCTGCAGAACGTACCGTTTCAGCTGCTGTCCCTGCGGAAAACACATTCTCCTTGGTGACCAGCGGCGTCTTGGGCAGAGGGGCGGCCACCGACAACATCACTATAGTTGCCTGTGATTGCGGCTCCCCTCCCCTATGCCCTCTATAGCAGGGGAACCCTCCCAGTGCGCATTTCTGATGTAAGTTACATCACAAGGGGTGGCAGTCACCCCTTCCCCAGGCCAGGAGCCTGAGCCTCAGACTCTTTGGTGTCCCGCCTTGATCCAGGGCCTGGGCTAATTGACTGTTTGTTTCCCTGCCAGCCTGAGCACAGGCCTGGGCCCCCAGCTGCAAGTGGAGACTGCTTCGTTCCCCACGGTGGCTGAAGTATCATTAACGTAGTGAGGCAGAGTGGCCTCCTGAGGAGCGAGAGTGGGAGTGTCCCCGATTGAGCCACTACAATACATATAGTAATTGTAAAGTTCTTCTTTTAGGCTTGTAGCTGTGATGGAATAAACTGCTGTCTTAAGTCAAGTCTCTGGCTGCTTCCAAATCATTGAAAGGTCCTCAGTCCATGGGTTAGAATGCGCCCGTTAGTATAGTCCAGAGGCTTGGGCAGGATAGAGGCTGGAGCAGGATAGAGGCAAAATGGAGGGGTTTCCAGGGCCATTTATATCCTCTGCCATGTGGAGGGAAACCCATTGCTTCAAACAAAAACCTCAGCCCAGCTAGTAGAGAATCACAGGTGACCAGATAGTGTTTGGAGTCACATGGGCAAGTCACATGTTCATGCCCAGTTTCGCTCAGTCATTGCAGGAGGCCACTACCTATTTTCCAGAGAGCACATTTGCGGGACAGTCCACTCAATGTAGAGGGGTGTCTACTATGGTCCGTTGTGAGTTAAGTGTCCTTTTGACGAGCCACTCAATTTGAATAGTCCCTCCAAGATGTGCTGGCTAACTGCTTCATGAGCAAGCATTACCGCAGGAGCAAACATTTGAAATCCAGGTCTAGAGCCAATGTTCATAATTTCCAATACAAAAGGAATACATGATTACAGATAGCGGAATCACAATCTGTGACTCATAACCTTTTCATAGACATCTTACATGCCACATTTTACACAAGATGTGTTGCAAATATATAACTGTGGTTGCAACAATGATCTACATGATCATATTTTAATCAGGTAAGGTCACACATGTGTTCTATATATAAATCTATAGTATTTACAGCTATATAATCTCTCTCCAGGTATCGCAGAGAGTCAGATCTACCACTCTAGGGGTATCTATCATTGCAGTGTGATTCCTTGAACATCAGTGCCCCTCAGTCCCTCCTATTCTCTCCCTGTAGCAAATAATTGTTTAGTTTTAAGTGGGCTGTAATACTTTGCTCTAATTTTGGCTGTTGTGTTTAGTGTGTGGGTGCTGGGTGGTGCTGGTGGCCTGTGATACACAGGAGGTCACACTAGAAGACCTGGTTGCCCCCTCTGGCGTTTGACTCTGTGATTCTTTGCTTTTTGAATACTGCTAGTAGATGGATGAAATTAAAATCAAATGCTAACTGATAATTTTTAAAAACTATTGCCTTTTTGATAGAATCAACACATTCGCTGTAATAATCCATTTAGACTCAAGCTGTCGCTGCTGTCCATCACTATCATACTAGCTTTCCCTACGCAGAACACTCTTCTAGTAAAGGCAAACACGGAAGGGATTTTTCCTGTGGGAACGGATGACAAAGGGAAAAACAAGGAAAAGACTCGATGTTAGCTTTTCGCAATTGAGTTATACAAAAGCATTCCACTGAAATCTGAAATAGTCTTGTTCTTCGGCAGAAGATACTGAACAAGGCTTTATTTGTGGAGAGGTTGACACTATGAAGGGGATAAATGAAAGCAGGTATCGGGTTCGGAAATAGCCCTTCTTTCCTTTCTTTCTAACCTGTTCTGCTTTTGTTCTGCAATCGCTGGATGGGATGCTGTTCGGTACTGTAGATGCTATTCGGTTCCCGCGAATTAGAGCCTGGTACCTTTAGTATAGGGAATATTGCCGATGAGCTGGGGCTGGGTATCAAACATGTCTCCTCGCCGCGGCGGATCGTGTTTTGTGCAGGGAACTGAACGAAAGCTTGGAGAAGTGAATTTGCAGAATGGGGCCCTTATTGTCAGTGAGACGATGGACAGAGGAGAGCTATGTGGGCGAACAGGAAGCTGTCAGATGAAATTTGAGCTTGTCATTGAAAATCCTCTCTCCTACACTATTGTCGGCTGGCAGTCCTGGTTACAAATGACAGCTCGAGCAGATTTCTCCAGAGTGGAGAAGTATCGCTCCCAGGAGCTGAGGCAGCAATGCCTGGCACGGTGTTCCCACCAGTCGCCTCTCACGATCCGGATGTTGGGAATACTTCTTTGGCCCCTTACAAACTTAGGAGAAGCGAGCATTTGCTTTAAAAGTACATACGTGTCGTGAATGGAATAAAATCCCAATGTTAGTGTTACAAAAGTCACTGCAGGGAGAACAAGAGCCGATCCAAAATATCACTGTAAAAGCGAAAGACAACGGGATTTCCCAAAGATACGTCTGCATCGGTGTGCTGGATTCCAACGCTGCCGGTCCCGTGCTTGGTTAAAACAGCTACGCTGCCAGACGAGCGGAGGATGTGGTCAAAGACGTATTGATTATTCAGCTGAATGCTACTGATGTATTTGAATGGAAGAAAAGAGTACACTTTGGGCACTAACTCTGCACCTGAAGTGCAGAGACTATTTTCTACCGAGCGTGATACCGGGCAGATACTGGAAGGGGGTGGGGGGTGGATTTTGAGAGAAGGTGCAGAATATGATGTGGAAGTGCAGGCGCGGGAGGAAAGTCAGTTACTATTGGCATCCCATTGCAGTTCTTGTAAAGGTTGTGAATGGCAATGGCAATGTCCCAGCAGTGACGGTAAATTCCCTTTCTAATCCTATCGGGGAAGACACTGCAGCTGGAACGATGGTCGGTCTGCTCAGTGTCATAGACCGGGGATCCGAAGACAACGGGAAGATCAGCGGCCACATTCTGCAGAACGTACCGTTTCTGAGTAACGGCTCGTTACTGAGTGTCTGAAGCGCTAGCCTGGTGCTTTTATGGGGAATATGGCCGAGGATCTAGAACTGGATAATATCAGAAACCTGCCAGCTCGCAGGCTGCGGACTGTGTCAGGAAAGAGAATCTGTGGAGCTGAAAATGCAGAATGGAGGCGCTGATCGTCACTGTGAAAATGGACAGAGCAGAGCTGCGTGGGCAGACAGTAAGTTGTGCACTGAAATTTAAGATTGTGGTTGAAAATCTTGCAATGTAGTATGTGGAACTAGAAATCCTGGATGATTTCCCCACGTGGCTGAATCTGTTTTAGTGGGCAGTGTACTTCCTATAGTAGGGCTCAAGATCCTCTTTGGTCACATATGAGATTTGGGCAAATGCACACTTTGCTTTGAAAGTAGAGAATCGTGGCGGACATAATAAAGTGCCAATTTAAATACTGGAAGAGTCATTGGACAGGGAAAAAGGATCAACTCAGAATCGAATAACAGCAGCTAAACACAATGGGGCTCCCCAAAGATCTGGCACCCTCCATATGAGTATCACTGTGCTGGAGTCTAACAATAACGCCCCTGCATTTGATGGAAACAGCTACACTATCTGCCTAGTGGAGAATGTGGACAAAGGCATCCTGGTTATTGACTGAATGGCACCGATTTAAATGAAGGAGGAAATGGAAGGAGAGAGGAAATTGTTGGCAGCAACACGACAATCAATGTTCCGAAAATGTTTTCTATCGATCCTGATAACGGGGAGTTAGGGGTGGAAGGTGAAGTGAATTGTGGAGAATATAATGTGGGAGTGCAGGCGCGGGAGGGAAGTCAGTTAGCGTTGCACAGTTCTTGTAAATGTTGTGAATGGCAATGGCAATGTCCCAGCAGTGAGGGTAAATTCCCTTTCTAATCCTATCGGGGAAGACACTGCAGCTGGGACGATGGTCGGTCTGCTCAGCGTCATAGACCAGGGATCCGAGGACAACGGGAAGATCAGCGGCCACATTCTGCAGAACGTACCGTTTCAGCTGCTGTCCCTGCGGAAAACACATTCTCCTTGGTGACCAGCGGCGTCTTGGGCAGAGGGGCGGCCACCGACAACATCACTATAGTTGCCTGTGATTGCGGCTCCCCTCCCCTATGCCCTCTATAGCAGGGGAACCCTCCCAGTGCGCATTTCTGATGTAAGTTACATCACAAGGGGTGGCAGTCACCCCTTCCCCAGGCCAGGAGCCTGAGCCTCAGACTCTTTGGTGTCCCGCCTTGATCCAGGGCCTGGGCTAATTGACTGTTTGTTTCCCTGCCAGCCTGAGCACAGGCCTGGGCCCCCAGCTGCAAGTGGAGACTGCTTCGTTCCCCACGGTGGCTGAAGTATCATTAACGTAGTGAGGCAGAGTGGCCTCCTGAGGAGCGAGAGTGGGAGTGTCCCCGATTGAGCCACTACAATACATATAGTAATTGTAAAGTTCTTCTTTTAGGCTTGTAGCTGTGATGGAATAAACTGCTGTCTTAAGTCAAGTCTCTGGCTGCTTCCAAATCATTGAAAGGTCCTCAGTCCATGGGTTAGAATGCGCCCGTTAGTACAGTCCAGAGGCTTGGGCAGGATAGAGGCTGGAGCAGGATAGAGGCAAAATGGAGGGGTTTCCAGGGCCATTTATATCCTCTGCCATGTGGAGGGAAACCCATTGCTTCAAACAAAAACCTCAGCCCAGCTAGTAGAGAATCACAGGTGACCAGATAGTGTTTGGAGTCACATGGGCAAGTCACATGTTCATGCCCAGTTTCGCTCAGTCATTGCAGGAGGCCACTACCTATTTTCCAGAGAGCACATTTGCGGGACAGTCCACTCAATGTAGAGGGGTGTCTACTATGGTCCGTTGTGAGTTAAGTGTCCTTTTGACGAGCCACTCAATTTGAATAGTCCCTCCAAGATGTGCTGGCTAACTGCTTCATGAGCAAGCATTACCGCAGGAGCAAACATTTGAAATCCAGGTCTAGAGCCAATGTTCATAATTTCCAATACAAAAGGAATACATGATTACAGATAGCGGAATCACAATCTGTGACTCATAACCTTTTCATAGACATCTTACATGCCACATTTTACACAAGATGTGTTGCAAATATATAACTGTGGTTGCAACAATGATCTACATGATCATATTTTAATCAGGTAAGGTCACACATGTGTTCTATATATAAATCTATAGTATTTACAGCTATATAATCTCTCTCCAGGTATCGCAGAGAGTCAGATCTACCACTCTAGGGGTATCTATCATTGCAGTGTGATTCCTTGAACATCAGTGCCCCTCAGTCCCTCCTATTCTCTCCCTGTAGCAAATAATTGTTTAGTTTTAAGTGGGCTGTAATACTTTGCTCTAATTTTGGCTGTTGTGTTTAGTGTGTGGGTGCTGGGTGGTGCTGGTGGCCTGTGATACACAGGAGGTCACACTAGAAGACCTGGTTGCCCCCTCTGGCGTTTGACTCTGTGATTCTTTGCTTTTTGAATACTGCTAGTAGATGGATGAAATTAAAATCAAATGCTAACTGATAATTTTTAAAAACTATTGCCTTTTTGATAGAATCAACACATTCGCTGTAATAATCCATTTAGACTCAAGCTGTCGCTGCTGTCCATCACTATCATACTAGCTTTCCCTACGCAGAACACTCTTCTAGTAAAGGCAAACACGGAAGGGATTTTTCCTGTGGGAACGGATGACAAAGGGAAAAACAAGGAAAAGACTCGATGTTAGCTTTTCGCAATTGAGTTATACAAAAGCATTCCACTGAAATCTGAAATAGTCTTGTTCTTCGGCAGAAGATACTGAACAAGGCTTTATTTGTGGAGAGGTTGACACTATGAAGGGGATAAATGAAAGCAGGTATCGGGTTCGGAAATAGCCCTTCTTTCCTTTCTTTCTAACCTGTTCTGCTTTTGTTCTGCAATCGCTGGATGGGATGCTGTTCGGTACTGTAGATGCTATTCGGTTCCCGCGAATTAGAGCCTGGTACCTTTAGTATAGGGGTTATTGCCGATGAGCTGGGGCTGGGTATCAAACATGTCTCCTCGCCGCAGCGGATCGTGTTTTGTGCAGGGAACTGAACGAAAGCTTGGAGAAGTGAATTTGCAGAATGGGGCCCTTATTGTCAGTGAGACGATGGACAGAGGAGAGCTATGTGGGCGAACAGGAAGCTGTCAGATGAAATTTGAGCTTGTCATTGAAAATCCTCTCTCCTACACTATTGTCGGCTGGCAGTCCTGGTTACAAATGACAGCTCGAGCAGATTTCTCCAGAGTGGAGAAGTATCGCTCCCAGGAGCTGAGGCAGCAATGCCTGGCACGGTGTTCCCACCAGTCGCCTCTCACGATCCGGATGTTGGGAATACTTCTTTGGCCCCTTACAAACTTAGGAGAAGCGAGCATTTGCTTTAAAAGTACATACGTGTCGTGAATGGAATAAAATCCCAATGTTAGTGTTACAAAAGTCACTGCAGGGAGAACAAGAGCCGATCCAAAATATCACTGTAAAAGCGAAAGACAACGGGATTTCCCAAAGATACGTCTGCATCGGTGTGCTGGATTCCAACGCTGCCGGTCCCGTGCTTGGTTAAAACAGCTACGCTGCCAGACGAGCGGAGGATGTGGTCAAAGACGTATTGATTATTCAGCTGAATGCTACTGATGTATTTGAATGGAAGAAAAGAGTACACTTTGGGCACTAACTCTGCACCTGAAGTGCAGAGACTATTTTCTACCGAGCGTGATACCGGGCAGATACTGGAAGGGGGTGGGGGGTGGATTTTGAGAGAAGGTGCAGAATATGATGTGGAAGTGCAGGCGCGGGAGGAAAGTCAGTTACTATTGGCATCCCATTGCAGTTCTTGTAAAGGTTGTGAATGGCAATGGCAATGTCCCAGCAGTGACGGTAAATTCCCTTTCTAATCCTATCGGGGAAGACACTGCAGCTGGGACGATGGTCGGTCTGCTCAGTGTCATAGACCGGGGATCCGAAGACAACGGGAAGATCAGCGGCCACATTCTGCAGAACGTACCGTTTCTGAGTAACGGCTCGTTACTGAGTGTCTGAAGCGCTAGCCTGGTGCTTTTATGGGGAATATGGCCGAGGATCTAGAACTGGATAATATCAGAAACCTGCCAGCTCGCAGGCTGCGGACTGTGTCAGGAAAGAGAATCTGTGGAGCTGAAAATGCAGAATGGAGGCGCTGATCGTCACTGTGAAAATGGACAGAGCAGAGCTGCGTGGGCAGACAGTAAGTTGTGCACTGAAATTTAAGATTGTGGTTGAAAATCTTGCAATGTAGTATGTGGAACTAGAAATCCTGGATGATTTCCCCACGTGGCTGAATCTGTTTTAGTGGGCAGTGTACTTCCTATAGTAGGGCTCAAGATCCTCTTTGGTCACATATGAGATTTGGGCAAATGCACACTTTGCTTTGAAAGTAGAGAATCGTGGCGGACATAATAAAGTGCCAATTTAAATACTGGAAGAGTCATTGGACAGGGAAAAAGGATCAACTCAGAATCGAATAACAGCAGCTAAACACAATGGGGCTCCCCAAAGATCTGGCACCCTCCATATGAGTATCACTGTGCTGGAGTCTAACAATAACGCCCCTGCATTTGATGGAAACAGCTACACTATCTGCCTAGTGGAGAATGTGGACAAAGGCATCCTGGTTATTGACTGAATGGCACCGATTTAAATGAAGGAGGAAATGGAAGGAGAGAGGAAATTGTTGGCAGCAACACGACAATCAATGTTCCGAAAATGTTTTCTATCGATCCTGATAACGGGGAGTTAGGGGTGGAAGGTGAAGTGAATTGTGGAGAATATAATGTGGGAGTGCAGGCGCGGGAGGGAAGTCAGTTAGCGTTGCACAGTTCTTGTAAATGTTGTGAATGGCAATGGCAATGTCCCAGCAGTGAGGGTAAATTCCCTTTCTAATCCTATCGGGGAAGACACTGCAGCTGGGACGATGGTCGGTCTGCTCAGCGTCATAGACCAGGGATCCGAGGACAACGGGAAGATCAGCGGCCACATTCTGCAGAACGTACCGTTTCAGCTGCTGTCCCTGCGGAAAACACATTCTCCTTGGTGACCAGCGGCGTCTTGGGCAGAGGGGCGGCCACCGACAACATCACTATAGTTGCCTGTGATTGCGGCTCCCCTCCCCTATGCCCTCTATAGCAGGGGAACCCTCCCAGTGCGCATTTCTGATGTAAGTTACATCACAAGGGGTGGCAGTCACCCCTTCCCCAGGCCAGGAGCCTGAGCCTCAGACTCTTTGGTGTCCCGCCTTGATCCAGGGCCTGGGCTAATTGACTGTTTGTTTCCCTGCCAGCCTGAGCACAGGCCTGGGCCCCCAGCTGCAAGTGGAGACTGCTTCGTTCCCCACGGTGGCTGAAGTATCATTAACGTAGTGAGGCAGAGTGGCCTCCTGAGGAGCGAGAGTGGGAGTGTCCCCGATTGAGCCACTACAATACATATAGTAATTGTAAAGTTCTTCTTTTAGGCTTGTAGCTGTGATGGAATAAACTGCTGTCTTAAGTCAAGTCTCTGGCTGCTTCCAAATCATTGAAAGGTCCTCAGTCCATGGGTTAGAATGCGCCCGTTAGTATAGTCCAGAGGCTTGGGCAGGATAGAGGCTGGAGCAGGATAGAGGCAAAATGGAGGGGTTTCCAGGGCCATTTATATCCTCTGCCATGTGGAGGGAAACCCATTGCTTCAAACAAAAACCTCAGCCCAGCTAGTAGAGAATCACAGGTGACCAGATAGTGTTTGGAGTCACATGGGCAAGTCACATGTTCATGCCCAGTTTCGCTCAGTCATTGCAGGAGGCCACTACCTATTTTCCAGAGAGCACATTTGCGGGACAGTCCACTCAATGTAGAGGGGTGTCTACTATGGTCCGTTGTGAGTTAAGTGTCCTTTTGACGAGCCACTCAATTTGAATAGTCCCTCCAAGATGTGCTGGCTAACTGCTTCATGAGCAAGCATTACCGCAGGAGCAAACATTTGAAATCCAGGTCTAGAGCCAATGTTCATAATTTCCAATACAAAAGGAATACATGATTACAGATAGCGGAATCACAATCTGTGACTCATAACCTTTTCATAGACATCTTACATGCCACATTTTACACAAGATGTGTTGCAAATATATAACTGTGGTTGCAACAATGATCTACATGATCATATTTTAATCAGGTAAGGTCACACATGTGTTCTATATATAAATCTATAGTATTTACAGCTATATAATCTCTCTCCAGGTATCGCAGAGAGTCAGATCTACCACTCTAGGGGTATCTATCATTGCAGTGTGATTCCTTGAACATCAGTGCCCCTCAGTCCCTCCTATTCTCTCCCTGTAGCAAATAATTGTTTAGTTTTAAGTGGGCTGTAATACTTTGCTCTAATTTTGGCTGTTGTGTTTAGTGTGTGGGTGCTGGGTGGTGCTGGTGGCCTGTGATACACAGGAGGTCACACTAGAAGACCTGGTTGCCCCCTCTGGCGTTTGACTCTGTGATTCTTTGCTTTTTGAATACTGCTAGTAGATGGATGAAATTAAAATCAAATGCTAACTGATAATTTTTAAAAACTATTGCCTTTTTGATAGAATCAACACATTCGCTGTAATAATCCATTTAGACTCAAGCTGTCGCTGCTGTCCATCACTATCATACTAGCTTTCCCTACGCAGAACACTCTTCTAGTAAAGGCAAACACGGAAGGGATTTTTCCTGTGGGAACGGATGACAAAGGGAAAAACAAGGAAAAGACTCGATGTTAGCTTTTCGCAATTGAGTTATACAAAAGCATTCCACTGAAATCTGAAATAGTCTTGTTCTTCGGCAGAAGATACTGAACAAGGCTTTATTTGTGGAGAGGTTGACACTATGAAGGGGATAAATGAAAGCAGGTATCGGGTTCGGAAATAGCCCTTCTTTCCTTTCTTTCTAACCTGTTCTGCTTTTGTTCTGCAATCGCTGGATGGGATGCTGTTCGGTACTGTAGATGCTATTCGGTTCCCGCGAATTAGAGCCTGGTACCTTTAGTATAGGGGTTATTGCCGATGAGCTGGGGCTGGGTATCAAACATGTCTCCTCGCCGCGGCGGATCGTGTTTTGTGCAGGGAACTGAACGAAAGCTTGGAGAAGTGAATTTGCAGAATGGGGCCCTTATTGTCAGTGAGACGATGGACAGAGGAGAGCTATGTGGGCGAACAGGAAGCTGTCAGATGAAATTTGAGCTTGTCATTGAAAATCCTCTCTCCTACACTATTGTCGGCTGGCAGTCCTGGTTACAAATGACAGCTCGAGCAGATTTCTCCAGAGTGGAGAAGTATCGCTCCCAGGAGCTGAGGCAGCAATGCCTGGCACGGTGTTCCCACCAGTCGCCTCTCACGATCCGGATGTTGGGAATACTTCTTTGGCCCCTTACAAACTTAGGAGAAGCGAGCATTTGCTTTAAAAGTACATACGTGTCGTGAATGGAATAAAATCCCAATGTTAGTGTTACAAAAGTCACTGCAGGGAGAACAAGAGCCGATCCAAAATATCACTGTAAAAGCGAAAGACAACGGGATTTCCCAAAGATACGTCTGCATCGGTGTGCTGGATTCCAACGCTGCCGGTCCCGTGCTTGGTTAAAACAGCTACGCTGCCAGACGAGCGGAGGATGTGGTCAAAGACGTATTGATTATTCAGCTGAATGCTACTGATGTATTTGAATGGAAGAAAAGAGTACACTTTGGGCACTAACTCTGCACCTGAAGTGCAGAGACTATTTTCTACCGAGCGTGATACCGGGCAGATACTGGAAGGGGGTGGGGGGTGGATTTTGAGAGAAGGTGCAGAATATGATGTGGACGTGCAGGCGCGGGAGGAAAGTCAGTTACTATTGGCATCCCATTGCAGTTCTTGTAAAGGTTGTGAATGGCAATGGCAATGTCCCAGCAGTGACGGTAAATTCCCTTTCTAATCCTATCGGGGAAGACACTGCAGCTGGGACGATGGTCGGTCTGCTCAGTGTCATAGACCGGGGATCCGAAGACAACGGGAAGATCAGCGGCCACATTCTGCAGAACGTACCGTTTCTGAGTAACGGCTCGTTACTGAGTGTCTGAAGCGCTAGCCTGGTGCTTTTATGGGGAATATGGCCGAGGATCTAGAACTGGATAATATCAGAAACCTGCCAGCTCGCAGGCTGCGGACTGTGTCAGGAAAGAGAATCTGTGGAGCTGAAAATGCAGAATGGAGGCGCTGATCGTCACTGTGAAAATGGACAGAGCAGAGCTGCGTGGGCAGACAGTAAGTTGTGCACTGAAATTTAAGATTGTGGTTGAAAATCTTGCAATGTAGTATGTGGAACTAGAAATCCTGGATGATTTCCCCACGTGGCTGAATCTGTTTTAGTGGGCAGTGTACTTCCTATAGTAGGGCTCAAGATCCTCTTTGGTCACATATGAGATTTGGGCAAATGCACACTTTGCTTTGAAAGTAGAGAATCGTGGCGGACATAATAAAGTGCCAATTTAAATACTGGAAGAGTCATTGGACAGGGAAAAAGGATCAACTCAGAATCGAATAACAGCAGCTAAACACAATGGGGCTCCCCAAAGATCTGGCACCCTCCATATGAGTATCACTGTGCTGGAGTCTAACAATAACGCCCCTGCATTTGATGGAAACAGCTACACTATCTGCCTAGTGGAGAATGTGGACAAAGGCATCCTGGTTATTGACTGAATGGCACCGATTTAAATGAAGGAGGAAATGGAAGGAGAGAGGAAATTGTTGGCAGCAACACGACAATCAATGTTCCGAAAATGTTTTCTATCGATCCTGATAACGGGGAGTTAGGGGTGGAAGGTGAAGTGAATTGTGGAGAATATAATGTGGGAGTGCAGGCGCGGGAGGGAAGTCAGTTAGCGTTGCACAGTTCTTGTAAATGTTGTGAATGGCAATGGCAATGTCCCAGCAGTGAGGGTAAATTCCCTTTCTAATCCTATCGGGGAAGACACTGCAGCTGGGACGATGGTCGGTCTGCTCAGCGTCATAGACCAGGGATCCGAGGACAACGGGAAGATCAGCGGCCACATTCTGCAGAACGTACCGTTTCAGCTGCTGTCCCTGCGGAAAACACATTCTCCTTGGTGACCAGCGGCGTCTTGGGCAGAGGGGCGGCCACCGACAACATCACTATAGTTGCCTGTGATTGCGGCTCCCCTCCCCTATGCCCTCTATAGCAGGGGAACCCTCCCAGTGCGCATTTCTGATGTAAGTTACATCACAAGGGGTGGCAGTCACCCCTTCCCCAGGCCAGGAGCCTGAGCCTCAGACTCTTTGGTGTCCCGCCTTGATCCAGGGCCTGGGCTAATTGACTGTTTGTTTCCCTGCCAGCCTGAGCACAGGCCTGGGCCCCCAGCTGCAAGTGGAGACTGCTTCGTTCCCCACGGTGGCTGAAGTATCATTAACGTAGTGAGGCAGAGTGGCCTCCTGAGGAGCGAGAGTGGGAGTGTCCCCGATTGAGCCACTACAATACATATAGTAATTGTAAAGTTCTTCTTTTAGGCTTGTAGCTGTGATGGAATAAACTGCTGTCTTAAGTCAAGTCTCTGGCTGCTTCCAAATCATTGAAAGGTCCTCAGTCCATGGGTTAGAATGCGCCCGTTAGTATAGTCCAGAGGCTTGGGCAGGATAGAGGCTGGAGCAGGATAGAGGCAAAATGGAGGGGTTTCCAGGGCCATTTATATCCTCTGCCATGTGGAGGGAAACCCATTGCTTCAAACAAAAACCTCAGCCCAGCTAGTAGAGAATCACAGGTGACCAGATAGTGTTTGGAGTCACATGGGCAAGTCACATGTTCATGCCCAGTTTCGCTCAGTCATTGCAGGAGGCCACTACCTATTTTCCAGAGAGCACATTTGCGGGACAGTCCACTCAATGTAGAGGGGTGTCTACTATGGTCCGTTGTGAGTTAAGTGTCCTTTTGACGAGCCACTCAATTTGAATAGTCCCTCCAAGATGTGCTGGCTAACTGCTTCATGAGCAAGCATTACCGCAGGAGCAAACATTTGAAATCCAGGTCTAGAGCCAATGTTCATAATTTCCAATACAAAAGGAATACATGATTACAGATAGCGGAATCACAATCTGTGACTCATAACCTTTTCATAGACATCTTACATGCCACATTTTACACAAGATGTGTTGCAAATATATAACTGTGGTTGCAACAATGATCTACATGATCATATTTTAATCAGGTAAGGTCACACATGTGTTCTATATATATATCTATAGTATTTACAGCTATATAATCTCTCTCCAGGTATCGCAGAGAGTCAGATCTACCACTCTAGGGGTATCTATCATTGCAGTGTGATTCCTTGAACATCAGTGCCCCTCAGTCCCTCCTATTCTCTCCCTGTAGCAAATAATTGTTTAGTTTTAAGTGGGCTGTAATACTTTGCACTAATTTTGGCTGTTGTGTTTAGTGTGTGGGTGCTGGGTGGTGCTGGTGGCCTGTGATACACAGGAGGTCACACTAGAAGACCTGGTTGCCCCCTCTGGCGTTTGACTCTGTGATTCTTTGCTTTTTGAATACTGCTAGTAGATGGATGAAATTAAAATCAAATGCTAACTGATAATTTTTAAAAACTATTGCCTTTTTGATAGAATCAACACATTCGCTGTAATAATCCATTTAGACTCAAGCTGTCGCTGCTGTCCATCACTATCATACTAGCTTTCCCTACGCAGAACACTCTTCTAGTAAAGGCAAACACGGAAGGGATTTTTCCTGTGGGAACGGATGACAAAGGGAAAAACAAGGAAAAGACTCGATGTTAGCTTTTCGCAATTGAGTTATACAAAAGCATTCCACTGAAATCTGAAATAGTCTTGTTCTTCGGCAGAAGATACTGAACAAGGCTTTATTTGTGGAGAGGTTGACACTATGAAGGGGATAAATGAAAGCAGGTATCGGGTTCGGAAATAGCCCTTCTTTCCTTTCTTTCTAACCTGTTCTGCTTTTGTTCTGCAATCGCTGGATGGGATGCTGTTCGGTACTGTAGATGCTATTCGGTTCCCGCGAATTAGAGCCTGGTACCTTTAGTATAGGGGTTATTGCCGATGAGCTGGGGCTGGGTATCAAACATGTCTCCTCGCCGCGGCGGATCGTGTTTTGTGCAGGGAACTGAACGAAAGCTTGGAGAAGTGAATTTGCAGAATGGGGCCCTTATTGTCAGTGAGACGATGGACAGAGGAGAGCTATGTGGGCGAACAGGAAGCTGTCAGATGAAATTTGAGCTTGTCATTGAAAATCCTCTCTCCTACACTATTGTCGGCTGGCAGTCCTGGTTACAAATGACAGCTCGAGCAGATTTCTCCAGAGTGGAGAAGTATCGCTCCCAGGAGCTGAGGCAGCAATGCCTGGCACGGTGTTCCCACCAGTCGCCTCTCACGATCCGGATGTTGGGAATACTTCTTTGGCCCCTTACAAACTTAGGAGAAGCGAGCATTTGCTTTAAAAGTACATACGTGTCGTGAATGGAATAAAATCCCAATGTTAGTGTTACAAAAGTCACTGCAGGGAGAACAAGAGCCGATCCAAAATATCACTGTAAAAGCGAAAGACAACGGGATTTCCCAAAGATACGTCTGCATCGGTGTGCTGGATTCCAACGCTGCCGGTCCCGTGCTTGGTTAAAACAGCTACGCTGCCAGACGAGCGGAGGATGTGGTCAAAGACGTATTGATTATTCAGCTGAATGCTACTGATGTATTTGAATGGAAGAAAAGAGTACACTTTGGGCACTAACTCTGCACCTGAAGTGCAGAGACTATTTTCTACCGAGCGTGATACCGGGCAGATACTGGAAGGGGGTGGGGGGTGGATTTTGAGAGAAGGTGCAGAATATGATGTGGACGTGCAGGCGCGGGAGGAAAGTCAGTTACTATTGGCATCCCATTGCAGTTCTTGTAAAGGTTGTGAATGGCAATGGCAATGTCCCAGCAGTGACGGTAAATTCCCTTTCTAATCCTATCGGGGAAGACACTGCAGCTGGGACGATGGTCGGTCTGCTCAGTGTCATAGACCGGGGATCCGAAGACAACGGGAAGATCAGCGGCCACATTCTGCAGAACGTACCGTTTCTGAGTAACGGCTCGTTACTGAGTGTCTGAAGCGCTAGCCTGGTGCTTTTATGGGGAATATGGCCGAGGATCTAGAACTGGATAATATCAGAAACCTGCCAGCTCGCAGGCTGCGGACTGTGTCAGGAAAGAGAATCTGTGGAGCTGAAAATGCAGAATGGAGGCGCTGATCGTCACTGTGAAAATGGACAGAGCAGAGCTGCGTGGGCAGACAGTAAGTTGTGCACTGAAATTTAAGATTGTGGTTGAAAATCTTGCAATGTAGTATGTGGAACTAGAAATCCTGGATGATTTCCCCACGTGGCTGAATCTGTTTTAGTGGGCAGTGTACTTCCTATAGTAGGGCTCAAGATCCTCTTTGGTCACATATGAGATTTGGGCAAATGCACACTTTGCTTTGAAAGTAGAGAATCGTGGCGGACATAATAAAGTGCCAATTTAAATACTGGAAGAGTCATTGGACAGGGAAAAAGGATCGACTCAGAATCGAATAACAGCAGCTAAACACAATGGGGCTCCCCAAAGATCTGGCACCCTCCATATGAGTATCACTGTGCTGGAGTCTAACAATAACGCCCCTGCATTTGATGGAAACAGCTACACTATCTGCCTAGTGGAGAATGTGAACAAAGGCATCCTGGTTATTGACTGAATGGCACCGATTTAAATGAAGGAGGAAATGGAAGGAGAGAGGAAATTGTTGGCAGCAACACGACAATCAATGTTCCGAAAATGTTTTCTATCGATCCTGATAACGGGGAGTTAGGGGTGGAAGGTGAAGTGAATTGTGGAGAATATAATGTGGGAGTGCAGGCGCCGGAGGGAAGTCAGTTAGCGTTGCACAGTTCTTGTAAATGTTGTGAATGGCAATGGCAATGTCCCAGCAGTGAGGGTAAATTCCCTTTCTAATCCTATCGGGGAAGACACTGCAGCTGGGACGATGGTCGGTCTGCTCAGCGTCATAGACCAGGGCTCCGACGACAACGGGAAGATCAGCGGCCACATTCTGCAGAACGTACCGTTTCAGCTGCTGTCCCTGCGGAAAACACATTCTCCTTGGTGACCAGCGGCGTCTTGGGCAGAGGGGCGGCCACCGACAACATCACTATAGTTGCCTGTGATTGCGGCTCCCCTCCCCTATGCCCTCTATAACAGGGGAACCCTCCCAGTGTGAATTTCTAATGAAGTTATATTGCCTCCTGCTTCGAAGTGTCCTCATACACCAGTGGTTGTCAACCAGGGTTACCTGTAGCCTTGGGGATACGCAGAGATCTTCTAGGGGGCACATCAACTCATCGAGATATTTGCCTAGTTTTACAACAGGTACATAATAAGCACTAGTGAAGTCAGTACAAGCTAAAATTTCATACAGTTAGAATGAGGACATAAGTCTTTTTTCAGTAAGAGTGTGCTATGACCCTTTTGTATTTTTATGTCTAATTTCCTAAGCAAATGCTTTTTAAGTGAGGTGAAACATGGGGGTATTCAAGACAAATTAAACTTCTGAAAGGGATTCAGTAGTCTGGACAGGTTGGGAACCGGCCTCTTGCACTGTCTGTGTACAGGGAATAACTCTCTGGGCCTCTGCATTTTCTGGTTGGCCATGGTGGACCCTGAGATAAAGAACCCAGAGAAAGTTGCTTTATGCCATAAATGACTTCTTCTTGGAGCAGCTAATCCTGGAACCCACAAGGGGAGAGGTAGTTCTTGTTTACTCCTAAATGGAGTATAGGATCTGCTCTAAGAGGTGAATGCAGCTGAACTGCATTGTAACAGGGACCATAATATAATTATATTTAACATCCTTGTGTGTTGGAAGGGTGAAAACAGCGAAGATGCCCACCACAGAAGCCCATCACAGTAGCATTTAACTTCAGAAAGGGGAACGACACAAAAATGAGGATGCTAGTTAAATGGAAATGAAAAGGAACCATCATAAAAGTTAAATATCTTCAAGCTTAATGGGAACAAATACACCATAATAAAGGATCATTAAATATTGCCCCCAAATTAAAAACCATAATAAGAAGACCAAAAAAGCAGGGCCAATTGTTGGGTAGGGGAGTGGCAAGAGGGCCATTTGCACTGGACCTCAAGCTCAAAGCAGGCCTCAAATTTAGACACTTGTTGTTTGTTTATTTATTTGCATTTGATAAGTTTCACAGCTTGTTTTTATGTGTATCCCTATCGGACCAAACTGTGACACATTCTCTCAGCTTAGAGCTGCAAATTTAAGCAAATAAGAGATGCGCTTTTGTTAAAGACATAATTTTTGGTTAGGTGAGATAGATTTTGTCATATTAAAGAGTTAAAAATGTTCATAAATATTAATTAAAATATATTGGTTCTGATGGCACAAGATTAGACCATGATAAATGTGTCTTCTCAGATCAGCTGATCATATAGACAAACCACTTCTAGTGGCTGTTGCTGGATCAAGTTTGTGTTGAAAGGTAGAGAATTGTTACATTTTAGTTTCTTTATAGTTTTACATCTAGCTAAAACAGGTGATTGGTTAGTTGAGCCCCAGCTTGGTAGCTTGGCCATCATCATAGGCTTTCATAGTCTATAGGCCCAGATTCAGGGTGAAAATTTGTGGGGACAATCTTGTACAGTGAGTTTTGTGAGGACACACGTTTGAAATTTTTGGACATTATCCCTCTGTCAGTATCCGTGTCTGTGCTTACCATTGGGATATATATAAAATCCCTTTGTCTTCAGCTCAGCCTGTTATATTGTACTTTGCGTGCTTGAGTTTTGTTTCAGTGATAAGGATAATATCCTGTCTGTCTCATTTTGTGTTCTTAATTAGTATTCCTTCATTTTAAGCAATTGTGTACCATTCAGCATTTGTGTACATGTTTACAGAAGAATATTTCAAGTGTGGATAGGCTACATATTTACTTTAGAACATTTCAGGTGTAAATAAGTTAAGGAAAGGTTTATTGTTTGATAATTTCATGAGAAAAGCTGGAAAAGAAATTGCTGCTCGAGTACTAGCAATTCTAGAAGTTTTTAAGTTAGATTTTCAAGTCTGCATTGGTCAAGTCGATGACAATGGATCTAATATGGCTGGGAAGTACAAAGGTACAAGCAGTTCTGCTTGAGCATAATTCAGACTGTATTTTCTCCAGCTGTGGAAACCACACACTAATCCTTGTAGGTGTTGACTGTGCTGAATCATGCAAGGAGGCAATTACTTACTTTGGAACTGTTCAGCAAATGTACAATCTCTTCAGGAGCAGTCCACAAAGATGGGAAATTCTGAAGCAATATCTTCCTGTTTCACTGCATAGGATGTCCAAAACTAGATGGTCTGCACGGATTGATGGTGTTCAACCAGTTACGCAGCATTTGAATTCAGTGAGAAAGGCTTTACATGAGCTTGAATCTCTCAATCTCACTGCACAGGCTCAAACTGAACTTCAGTCTATTCAGAAGCACATGTCCAAATTTGAATGCACTCTGATGTCATCTTTGTGGATGAAGCTACTTACAATGATACACCAAACTACTCTGGTAATTGAAGCACGCAATGCTACACTTGATGTTGAGAGGGATAACATTGAAAGTCTTATCAATGACATTCAACTGATTTGTGAACAAGGGGATGTGATCCTGACTGAGTCCAAATTAGTAGCACAGAATATTGGCATTTCTTCTGAGTTCTCCACCAATCGCAACTTACCTACTGAATCAGCATTGTAGGGTCAATCTCTTCCTTGTCATCATTGGCTCTATTCAATCAGGTCTTACACGTCGATTTGAGTCACTGCAACTAATTTGTACCCTTTTTGGGTTTCTTTGGAAGTTCAACATACTGAATAATGAAGATCTACTTTGTGCAGGTGAACATTTTCAGCAACAGTACAACAAAGAAATCTCAAAAGATCTCAGTGACGAGATCATCTTCCTCAAACAAATATATTCCACAAACTTCAAATTGTATTGCAAGCTGAAGGAATTGCTTCAAGAAATACTTGGAGTTGGACTCTCTGAGGTGTTTCCTAATCTCACAGTTGCATTGTGTATTTTTGTCAATTTGCCTCCATCAGTGGTTTCAGATGAACACACCTTCAATGTGTTGAAGCACGTAAAGAACTATCACTATTTAACTATTGGACAAGATAATTTGAATGGGCTCACCCCATGCTTAATATCAACTGTGACACAAAAGCTAGAATTTTTTCCTCAATAATTAGTGCATTTGCATAGAAAAAGGCTAGAAAAGCATTTGTTAAATAGAAAAAATACAAATTATGTCTCACTCTTTTTTTTTGGTGCCTTATTTTTTTTCATGTTTTGTCATTTTTTATTTTTATTATGGATAGGGGCCCCAAAAGCTGGAAGTGGCCCGGGCCTCTCTGGACTTCTGAGAGGGCCTGCAAAAAAGTGCCAGCATGGATAAGCAGCAAAGTAAAAAGTGGTTAGAGGCAAAAGGCATCCTGCAAAAATTGGAAGTTAAATCCTATTGAGGAAATACAAAGGAGCAAAAACTCTGGCAAGTCAAGTGTAAAAGTGTAATTAGGCAGGCCAGCCTAGCAAAACTAACAGCATTAACATTAGCAAAACTAGCAGCATTAGCATTAACATTAGCATTAGCATTAACATTAACATTAACGTTAATTAATGTTAATTAATTAAGCATTAGCATTAACATTAACATTAGCATTAGCATTAGCATTAACATTAGCAAAACTAACAGCAAACTTCTTTAAAACTAAACCAGAAGCAGGAAGTACATCAGTGGGGCCACTAGGCAATGGAGGTGCTAAAGGAGAACTCAAGGAAGACAAGGCCGTTGTGGAGAAGCTAAATTAATTCCTTGACTCAGTCTTCACTGCAGTGGATGTGAGGGACATTTGCGCACCTGAACCATTCTTTTTACATAACAAATCTAAGGAACTTTCCCAGACTGAGATGTCAATAGAGGAGTTTTTGGATTAAATTGATAAATTAAACAGTAATAAGTTACCAGAATCAGAAGTTATTCATCCAAAAGTTCTGAGGGAACTCAAATATGAACTTGCAGAACTACTAATTGTGGAATGTAACCTATAACTTAAGTCAGTATCTGTTCCAGATGACTGGAGGACACCAACTGTTAAAAAGTCTCCAGAGGTAATCCTGGCAATTACAGACATGTCAGACTAACGTCAGTACCATGAAAATTGGTTGAAACTATAGTAAAGAACAGAATTAACAGGCACATAGATGAACCCGGTTTGTTGGGGGAAGAATCAACATGGCTCTTGTGAAAGGAAAATCTTACCTTATCAATCTATTAAAATGCTTCTTTTGGTGCGGGGAGGAATCAACAAACATGTGGGCACGGGTGATCCAGTGGAAATAGTATATTTGGACTGTCAGAAAGCCTTTTACAAGATCCCTCCCCAAAGGCTCTTAAGCAAAGTAAGCAGACTGTGGAATAAGAGGCAAGGACCTCTCGTGGATCAATAACAGGTTAAAAGACAGGAAACAAGGGGTCAGAATAAATGGTCAGTTCTCAGAATGGAGAGAGGTAAATAGTGGTGTCCCCCAGGGGTCTGCACTCGGACCTGATGTTCAACTATTCACAAATAATCTGGAAAAGGAAATGAACAGTGAGGTGGCAAAATTTGCAGGTGATATAAAATTACTCAAGATATTTAACTGCAAAGTAGAATGCAAATAATTAGAAAAGGACCTCAGGAAAATGGGTGATGGAATTTCATCTGCCATTTTCTTGCCCAATATCGATAAGTGCAATTAATGCATATTGGAAAACATAATTCCAACTATACATACAAGATGATGTGATCTAAAGTAGCTGTTACAACTCCAAGATCTCTTTCTTTAGTCATTGTGGCTAGTTCTCTGAAAATATCCACTCAATGTGCAGTGGCAGTCTAAAAAGTTAACAGAATCCTAGGAACCATTAGGAAAGGGATAGATAATAAGACCGAAACTATCATAGTGGCACTGTATACATCTATGGTACACCCACACCGTGAATGTTGCATGCAGTTCTGGTCACCCCATCTCAAGAAAGATTTAGTAGAATTGGAAAAGATACAGCAAAGGGCAACAAAAATGATTAAGTATATGGAACAGCTTCCATATGAGGAGAGATTAAAAAGACTGTGACTGGTCAGCTTGGAAAAGAGGAGACTGAGAGTGGGAATATAACAGAGGGCTATGAAATTGTGGATGACATGGAGAGAGTGAATATAAGTGTTATTTACTCCTTCACAGAACACAAGAACCAGAGGTCACCTAATGAAATTACGAGGCAGCAGATTTAAAACAAACAAAAGTAAGTTCTTCTAAACAGGAGGCACAGTGAACCTGTGGAATTCGTTGCCAGGGGATGTTTTGAAGGCCAAAACTATAACAGGGTTCCTAAAAGAATTAGATAAGTTTATGGAGGACAGGTCCACCAATGACTATTAGCCAAGATGTTGTAAGGATCTATCCCCACGCTCTGGGTGTCCCAAGCTTCTGACTGCCGGAAGTAGGTGGGTCAATATTACATCTTAAATTTATTATTTGTTACCATAGCTTAATGTAGCATGATATGGCAGTGTGTAGAACGATGTGTGTGTATCCGTGTAAGTTTTTATGAATGTTGTTTTACATGACTTTCACAGCTACTGGTCTTTATTGTATGTATATTATCACTTATAAGAAAATGAGGCTAGCTACAGTCAAGTGCTATGTACTGAACTGGCAGGACAACCGTCAGCATTAGATACGTACTTTGAATTAGTTAAACTCCTCAGCTGTCTCGTCCGGTGTGGGAACAGGAACAAGTCTGATATAATATAGCCAGACAGTGAAACAGTCAAGACATTCTATCACAGATCGGACCCAGAGTCTAGGTATATGCAGTTGTTATAATTACGAGATGGTGACAATAGAATGGAGATGAAACTATAAGTGAGCCTCAAACGTATGGCCTGATTGAAAGCAGCCAAAGGTGAACTTTAAAGAGTAAAATTTAGGTTGGGATTTTCATAAGAGAGTTAGCTCCCTAAGTCCCATTGCAAGGCAATGAAAGATAGGCACCATCTTCAAGAGGCTCATTTGTCACATCAGCTTTTGCTCTCCCTGCCCAGTGAAGTGGTAGGTGTTTTGGTTACAAACAGCAGTTTAACGATTTGATTAATGTTCAAAGGCTTACATTGATATTGTGTCGGGTCACTTCTACTACTAAGTCTAACTTGCCTTCCCGAGTAGAAGTTTTGTTGTTGTTAGTGACTAAGACAATGCATTTCACTTTAATCTTCAGAGCCTGTAATGTATCTTTCAATTATTCACCTTTTAATTCCAACCACAAAAAAAGGCATAAAAGGAAATAAATGGAAGAATGCAATACCACTGGCAATTGTGAAGGAATTTTCTGTATAAGGAAAATATGTAATGCGCACAATCAGCCACATGATGTCGCTCTCCACCTAAAAAGAAATGGTAAGGCAAAAAATCAAAACCTCTCCTCTTTTGCCTGTATACGCAGACAATCAGGGGTTCAGGAGGACGTCAAATACCGTGGCATTGGAATTAAACTACCAATTTCCAGAGGCTTACACATTTTTGTATGATTTGGCTGTATATTCGAAGAAATCGGCGTCCGCGATGGCTCTTCTCCGGCGAGACTCCCTGGGAACCGGGCAGCTGCTGCGGCTGGTTCTGCTACACACGGCCTGGGAGGTGGGCAGCGGCCAGGTCCGTTATTCCCTGCCGGAGGAATCCAAACACGGCACCTTTGTGGGCCGCCTGGCCCAGGACCTGGGGCTGGAGGTGTCGGAGCTGGTGCCTCGGATGTTCCGGATGGTCTCCAAAGGCAGGGGAGACTATTTTGAGGTAAATTTGCAGAGCGGCGTTTTGTTTGTTAATTCGCCAGTAGACAGGGAAGAGGTGTGCGGCCAAAGACCCCTGTGCGCCATTGACCTGGAGGTGATAGTGGACAAACCCCTGAGGATATTTCACGTGGAAGTGGAGATACAGGATATAAATGACAATGCTCCTGTGTTCCCCGTAACTGAATTAAATCTCTTTATATCAGAATCAACACTGTTGGGCTCGCGTTTCCCCCAAGAGGGCGCGTTTGACACAGATATTGGTACAAACTCTCTGCTCACCTATAAACTGAGCTCTAATGAATATTTTACTTTAGATGTACAAGTGAGAAATGACCATAATAACTTAGCAGAGCTTGTGTTAAAGAAAGCTCTGGACAGAGAGGAAACCCCTGAGCATCGTTTATTGTTCACCGCCACTGACAGGGGCAAACCGGAGCTGACGGGCACGGTTCAGCTGGTGATCACTGTGCTGGATGCCAATGATAACGCGCCTGTATTTAATCAGTCTGTTTATGAGGTAACTGTGTTGGAAAATACAGCTAATGGGACATTAGTAATCAAACTTAACGCCACCGATTTGGATGAAGGAACTAACAAGAACATTTCATATGCGTTTGGTAATTTTGTGCCTCCCATTGTAAGAGCGGCGTTTAACCTAAATTCCGATACCGGTGAAATCAGGGTGAAAGGAGACCTCGATTACGAGCACGTTCAGTTATATGAAATTCGAGTTGAAGCTCAAGATAAAGGTCACCAGTCAATGACGGGACAGTGCAGTGTTTTACTTCATGTTTTAGACGTGAACGATAACGCCCCTGAGCTGGCCGTGACTTCCCTTTCCCTGCCGGTGCCGGAGGACGCTCCCCCCGGGACAGTGGTGGCTCTTATTAGCGTCTCCGACCGGGACTCGGGAGACAACGGCAAAGTCACCTGCTCCATCCCCCCGGACCTGCCCTTTCAGCTCGTCTCCACCTTTAAGAATTATCACTCGCTGGTGCTGGCGGAGGCCGTGGATCGGGAGCGAGTGTCTGAATATAAGATCCTGGTGACAGCCAGAGACGAAGGGGCCCCGTCTCTCTCGGCCAGCAGCAGCATTTTGGTGCCGATCGCGGATGTGAACGATAACGCCCCTGCTTTCCCTCAGCCCGTGTACACGGTGTTTGTGAAGGAAAACAACCGTCCCGGGGCCCATCTCTTGAGCGTGTCGGCGTCGGACCCGGACGTGCGGGAAAACGCCTTTGTGAGCTACTCGGTGGTGGAGCGCAGTGTGGGAGAGCAGCAGCCCGTGTCCAGCTACATCTCGGTGCACTCGGAGAGCGGGCACATCTATGGGCTGCAGCCCTTTGACTACGAGGAGCTGCAAGTGCTGCAGTTCCAGGTGAGCGCGAGGGACGCCGGGTTCCCCTCCTTGTGCGGGAACGTGACCGTGCAGCTCTTCGTCCTGGATGAAAATGACAACGCGCCGGCAGTGTCCCCGCCTGGCTCCGGCCGCGGCTCGCCAGGGCCCGAGCTGGTTCCGCTGTCGGCCGGCGCAGGGCACGTGGTGGGCAAGGTCCGAGCGGTGGATGTGGATTCCGGCTACAACGCGTGGCTTCGCTACGAAGTGCAGGAGGCCGGGGCTGCGGGGCCTTTCCGGGTGGGTGTGTACAGCGGGGAGATCAGCACCACGCGGGCCTTGGAGGAGGCGGACGGCCCCAGCCAGAGACTCGTGATCCTGGTGAAGGACCATGGGGAGCCGGCGCTGTCAGCGACAGCCACGGTCAGCCTGTCCCTGGTGGAGAGTCCGCAGGCTGTGAAATGGGACTCGAGGCAAAGGGTCGGGAGCGAAAGGCCCTTGGTTGACCTGAACGTGTCTTTAACGATCGCCATTTGCTCGTTGTCCGGGCTGTTTGTGTTGGTGATTGTCGTGTACGTTGGCCTGAGATGCCACCCGGGTCCGGAAGTGATGTGCGGTCCTGGGAAAGCCACCGTGGTGTGCTCGAGCGAAGTGGGGAGTTGGTCGTATTCGCAGCGCCAGAGCCGGAAGCTGTGTGTCTGGGAAGGCACCGCCAAGAATGACTTGATGGTTTTCCGCCCCAACTTTCCTCACTCCTCGGAAAATGGAGAGGCAGGGAAGGGGCAGATTCTCACACCAAATGTGTCTGGCCAGGTGAGTTTCATGAATTTGTTCTATATTTGTTTGTGAATTTTTAAAAAATGTTAATTCCTTAATGTATTTGAAGAAATTAAACTAAGACGTGTTGCTTTATAAGCCACCTTTTCGCTCCATTAGATTTAGGAAGACAGTTTCAACATTATTAATTAAAGTGATAATTATTTTTGAGTATGAAATAATAGTAAAAACATATATAGCGGATGAGAGCAGTTGTTCTCTCCTCCGAAGGTGACCAGTTAAAGATACTTCTGAAGAAGGTTCAGGGATCTCCCTAATGGGCAATTATGGGAAAACCTGGCCTATAGGTGAACCCCTGGCACATAGATGTTGGTTTATGTTATGAAACATTAGGTTTTTATAGCTTTTAGTGGTATTTTATTCTTTCTAAACTAATTGTAATTTTAAATTATCTAAACACACCTTTCATCTTTGATTGTTTCTCAATAAACTGTTGGTCTCTTCAGTGTCTAGAGGCAGAGAGTTCCACAAGTCGACAATGTACGGCGTAAAATGTGTTTTATTTTATCAATTTTAAATTGGTTCCTCCTCAGTTTCATTTCTCTTGTTCTTGTTTTATGATAAGCGATAAACCAGAATTTTTCACTGATATTTGTCTGTATAATTCATTATATTGTATGGCTCTTTCAAGTACCCTATCACTCATCTCCTCTCTCAACAGTTTTAATCCTTTCAGTATCACCTATTTTTCATTCCAGCTCGCTCGATTACTTTATTTAATTGAATAGTTTCAGTGGAAATTTTAATGGATGAAAGGTAAATAGCTAAAATATTTTGGTGAGAACAATGCCCTAAGTTATTTTTCTGATGAATTATTATGTATAATATATGAATTATTATGTATACGTTAGCTTTAAACATGAGTAGATGTTGTAACAGTTATTGTTAGTCACAATTGATAGGAAATTTAAATGTTGACACAGTTGCTGAAAAATCATATGGAGCTATAGAGATTTGTGGTTGACAATTGCATCTTCGAAGACGCAGTAATAGTAATAATAATAATAATAAGAAGAAAAACACTATTGTTCTAAAGTTGTCATCTGTTGCACAATATAAGCAGAGCAATAATTTTCTGCTTCTGCATTAACTTCAGACTATGCAACATGTTTACAGTGCTAGACAATTTCAGCAGAGAAATGCAAAAGGAAGAAACAACTTGAAATTACACTTTCTTTTCTTGTTTGGAGCTGGTAATAGGAGATGCAAAGAGAGTGAATGTAAGCCAAGCATTGGCTGACTTTCACACAAATATTGACTTTTAAAATATGTTGCTATAAAAGTAAGTAATTATTTTTGTGGTGTAATTTATTTCAGAAAGAAGATTAAATATTGTGACTTATTTGAAGGAATTCAAATGCTTTCAGATATTAGGATTATGCTCCCAAAATCACGCCACTTGTTTCCCTTCGTAATTGGTATATACTGGTCATAATAATAGTCCTGATTGTCTTCTCATTTATTCCTGAGATCAATGGAGTTATGAAGTGAAAAAACATGGAATGTGAGAGAAAAATTTGTCTGAATATTAATTTGCTGAGAGGTTGCAAGTGTCTGTAATATGAAGATCATGAAGATGTAATTATATTTATAAGTATAGAATGTCATTTTAAAACTATGGAATTTTGGTGCTGAAAAGAGACAATAGAAAGTTTTAGAAACGAAAACTGTGATTTTTTACATTAAAGGCAAATTGTACCTTTCTCTTATTCCTTCCATTCAGGGTAGGTACTAGAAACTGACTCCAGACGACAGAACATTCAGATTTAAGTATATATACGTAACCCTTCTGCCTGAAAGAGTTGGCAGCAACAAGGGCCAGGTTCAATATCTAGGGGATCCATTCCAATAACACAATGCAAACCAGCTCGAGCCCCCACCCAGTGACCTGGGACAAATATATACCACCCCTGCTGCTATATATACTTCCCCTCTCGCAAGCACCTAGTCTGAGTGTAGCAGAAAGCCTTTTAATAACAGAGAGAAACAATGTGGCATTATGTTGGGGAAACACCACCAACAGGATTCATAACACAACCCATGAGCAAAAAACCCACCCCAAGCAAATTGGGGCATGCCCTTTCCCTTTGGTTCTTGAGTCCAGCAACCCCAAATCATCCAAAGTCCCAAAAGTCCAATGACCCAAAAGTCTCTGTCCCTGGTCAGGGCAGCCCCTGAGTTCGAAAGTTTATCTGCAGAGCTTTACCTCCCAATCTGGGTGGAGATGGGGGTGGGGGTAACAGGCACCTTACATCATCTGAAGCTGACCACCCCACAGCTCCATAGGCCTTCACTCCATTCCACCAGCCACCCCACTAACTGCTTTGCCCAGTGCCGTAGCCCACAAGCAGCTCCCGCCGTCCCAAGAACTGCTCTGCGTCCCACCAGCAGCTACCACTGTCCTATTAACTGCTCCACCAGCCTGTCCACAAGGTACTCCAGCCATCCTGCAAACTTCTCCACAATATATCTTCAGGCTCCCCCACTACTTAACACAACACTCAGTGATTTCTGCTCTTAGTCAGTTCAGCTCTTTGGTGAATTCAGCTTGTAGCAGGGGAGCCTCAGTGCTGGTGCACCATTAGACCTAAGTGAGCTCAGCAGTCTGTAACTAGACTCCTAATGAAATCAAAATTAGCTCTGATATTCCACAGTGGAGAGAGGAAGAAGTGCAATTAGCATGTAAGGCCCTCACCAAGGGGCCCATGCCACCAAGTATAAATACTTTTCCCCAACCTCTCTCAATTCATAGAGTTTTGGAACCCATGACCCTTGCCTAGCAAGTGCTACTTAGTTGATGGTGAGTCCGTCCATCATAACAAAAGGCCAAGTACAGTTCCAAGCACAGTTCCCATAATCAGGGTAATAACAATTTATTCTTCCTGCCCCAATAACAGAGACACTGGGGATCCCACAGCAGCCAAAGTGACCATTTGGGCAGCTATGGCCTCATTCTAGGCGTGGTGGGTGTGCCTATGCAAATGATATCAGCCCTTGAAGTTCTTTTCCACAACTTGCCACACCTCACCGCCAGATGTCAGGATGGAGCTCATCCTGACACTGCTTACATATAGATGAACATATTTATATTAAAAGTTCAAACTGAGGAGTTCAGGCCAGGAGGGAACACTGCTACATTTTGGGTGAGGCATGCTTTTTAAAAAATGCTCCTAAATGAAAAGGGATTTTTTTCTTTTAAATCAATAGAAAACAAACACTTTTGGAAGGGTCTTTCTTCAGTCACTGTGTACTGACTGTAACTCTGGTTTGAAGAATTTGCTAAATTTAAAAGTACCCCAAATTCTTCTCCTTCCCTTTCAGACAGTGTCTGAATTGCTGAACTGCTGTACTTTCGTTAAGAAAACTTCCGTTTCCGAATAATTTCTGAAAATTATGTTGTGACAAATGGAATTTTCTGTAATATTTTCATGTGCCTAAGTTTCCTTCTGTAGTTACTCAGTGGATGCAAAAGGGACTTGGAACAGAGTAGGAAACATGAGTTGTGTGTCTCCTAGCTGTATGGGGTGGAATGAATGGGTCATTAAAGAACTGGTTGAAACTGACCCAGATAAACAGAGGCTCCAGAAAGACAATGAGACCACACGCACGCACGCATGCACGCACGCACGCACGGACTGAAAAATTGACATCTAACAGCAGGAAACCCTGTTAGGCAGAACATGTGAACTCGTCTGGAGAAGAAAGGAGAAAGGTATCAAGTGACTGGAATAAGGGCTGTGCTTCGGAGAGACATACAGCTCTTATCTGGGACTGAGGACCAGGAAGAAAGCCAGAGCCAGCTTGTACTGGCTGGACCACGATGGACTATGTCTTAATCTTTGCCTCTCTTTGCAACCTAAGGACTTCCATATACTGTGTGCCAAGTGACTAATACATTATTACCTTGTTTTGAAATGGCTGCCTGCTGTTCCTGAAAATATTCACTGAAAGCCTTTTGCATGAAAGAGGGACAGTGCAAGCCTTCCATCAGAGTCTGTCTTGCCTGGATTTGCTACAGAGAGTCATGGTCAGATACAGTGATCACTAGTGCCTGAAAACTCAGTTTTTGGAATTTCGGAGACCATGGGCCTGCTCCTCAGGAACTGTGTGAACCCTTGGGGTTTGGCATATTAAAAGGGTCACTGTCAAGGGACTGGTTATTGCTGGGGCATAAACCAGACTCTGTGGATCCATGACAGATGTCACTGTCCTTTTAGGTGTACAATCTTCTCTTCAGCCTCCGGAATGACATTGCAGCCATTATTTTAAATGGCTGCCTAACAATATCTTTTCAAATTGGATAATCCTGTTAACATTCTTCAGAAAGAAATTGCAATCATTTAATAATTTCTCTGGAGGTATTTAAAGGTCCATAAAAATAATAACTCTATTTGGTCAAAATTCAGAAAGAAGGTATTAGATATTTTTACAGACAGTAAGTATAATTAACAAAATTGCTGGGTAAATGATTCATATGGACAGCAGTTCTCTGCCCTAATCAACAGATATATAATTTATTCCAGATTATTTCTTCACCATGAAGGAGTTTAATAATAGTTTTAAAATTAGTCTTGCATAATCCTTCAATATTATCTGTAACTGGTGTCCCTGGGTATTTAATTTCCTCCCAAAGACTCAAAGATTGTAAATGTAGTATCCTACATTTGGAGAGTCCAATCAGCAGTATTTCTGTTTTGTGTAGTTTTAATTTTGTTTCCTAAAGTATAGAACATTAATCCAGAATGCAGGCATCCTCAATGATAGATTATAGGGCCTGGGGTGTAAGTGTTCATGTCTAATGGTTAGAGTCAGGCTCATGGAACCAGAACTGGGGTCAGAGTCAGGTGTCAAGCCAAAGGTCAGAGCTGGAGTCATGTGTAGCGCATAGAAGCAGGGATCTGGAATGAGCCAGGAAAGGAGGAACAGAGAGGGATCTTGAATAAGGATGACAGGAACCAGGAACAGGCAGAAAGGCAGGGCTCAGGCAGTAGCAGCAAGTTAGGAATTAATCTAGTTGCTCAGATAACATCTGTGCCTCTTTCTGGTTTAGGTAGAGCATCCCAGCTAGTTGGTCTGCTGGATATCTCCCCCAGCCAGGAGCTTTGTGGGTGGGGCCTTCGCAAGATAGAGCTTCACTGGCTCCCTTCTCAACTGGGTCAGGTGGGTTGCTGGGTGGTGGCCTTGGTGTGAGGACTGTGTAGGGACACCTGGGCAGAAGTTCAAGGACTGTGATCCATCACATAGATTTACATGATCGTGTTAAAGCATAATAGCATCAGCTTAGATCAACACTTTTTGATGTATCCTGTTATGAAAGCAAATAATAGAGGAAACTTGGGTATGCCTGATACATTCTTCTTTCCAACTTTATAACATTGGCCATGGACCACTCTGTAGATCAGAAATATATCAATGAAAATTAAGGCTGGATATAAATATTGTTATGCATTGAACTAAGAAAAGCCACACAACCCGGTCAAAAGCCTTCTGAGCATTAGAGAGAATGAAATCATTGCTTGACATTTTGCTGTCCAATGGTGATTAGAAAAGCTGCTTCCAGTTATATGTACAGATTTATATGGATGTATTTATTTTCATATTACCTTTTCAATTCTAATAGCATATGTCAAACTGTTCTATAGTGGCTCAAGAGAGTGGCTACTAACTTCAGTGGTATGTTAGAAAACAGGCCACAAACCCCAAACTGGCTGTGAGTTCTCTGGTTAGATTTAAACAACCAGTTATCAAGTGTAAACTCCTCAGGCACTATAACAACCTTAACATGGAGTCAGAAACAGTCTCATCTGTCTTTCTATCCAGGGGAGCTTGCCTGTGGGATAGATGATTCTCAGGTTACTCCCACTCCCAAAGGACCAGTCACTTACCTCAGGTCAATTGCACCTTAGATCGCAAACCAAAGACAATACTTGTAGCCAATCCTATAATAAACTATCTAAAGATTTATTATGTAAAAAAAGGAGACAAGAGAGTTGTTTACAAGATTAAAGCTGGTAAATATATATACATACAAATAAGTTCCAATCTTAAATTAAAAACAAACAAACAAACCAGAAGCTTTTATAATAAGCAAGCTCTGTATGTCCTGTAGGGCTAACTCAGGCTAAGCACTGGGGATCTTTTGGTCATCCTTTCCACCTCACAGTCCAAGCAGCATAAAGATACACTTCCTTCTTGTGAAGGGTTTTTACCCCTTCCCTCCTTCTGCTTCAAGTGAAAACTTAGCTGGTTGGAGGAATTCACTTGAACCTTTCCTCTTCATTGGCAGGTGGGGGAAGGGAAGGAGAAGGGGGCATGGAAAGGCAGGGTAGAGCAGAACAATCAACAAAAGGTTTTATTCTCTGATGTTCCATAATAATTCATCTGGCGTCAATGGGCCTTTTTGTCAGGTGGGACATAACACCTTCTATTGGATACTAGTACTTCACACTAGTTAATACTTCTCTCCTGTCTCCTGACTTATACAGTTACAGGGGCTCACAATGCAAATGCTCATATATTACCTTACAACATGGGATATGGATGTTTTAAGTGAGATTAATTCATGCAGCAACTTACAAGCATTCAATAAAGTCTAAACACTAAGCACATTATTATAATTCTAATACCTATTTTAAGAATACTAATACAGAGATGAACCAGACTGATTTCAGCTATTTGTTTGTCAGTATTCAAGTAAGGCCTGGGGACCTTGGCATAAGCTGGCACCTGCTTTGCCAGCATCACAGCATAGACAGAGCCATTATGTTAGTGACATTATTCATGAAAGAAGTTGGGAGATATGATTATTAGATACGGATTTCCCTTTTGCAGCAGCAAGACCACTGTAGCATTTATTAGTCTCATTTTATTTCTGTAATTTTCAGTGGTAGGCATGGACCCAGTTTGCCAAATTGGGGCTTCTGTTATCACCCACAACTTATTTTAATTTACATTTATATATACATTTTAAATCCCAGTTGTTCCCCCTTGTCTTATTTCTTTCTTGTCTTTCTTTTGAATATACTTGTGTGTTAAGTTTAACCAATGCTAATTCATTATACTGTTTATTTTTATTCTATTTTAACTCATTATTTCAGGCTATTGATTTTATTAAAGGATAAACTGGCTTATTTCCAAAGGTTTTAATCATCCTTCTATATCTGTGACCTGCTGGCTTCTTGAGATCCTGGAGATTTTCCTCTGGTTATGTCAATAATTCCAGGAAATGTGTGGCATCTCCTGATTTTTGAAATAAGGAAACATTGAAAAGTATCCAAAGCATTTCAGGATATGAGAAAGCTTGTGTGTGGAGCACTGTGCAAACAGTTCATTAATGATAGTCCTTGGCTCAGACAGCTTCCAATATAAAATGGAGTTTACTAGTCTGAAAGACTTAGGTCTCTAGGAGCTAGAAATATTAATGCTTTTTTCCCTTTGTGATTTTAAAACAAGATAAAATACCATACTTTTACATTTGGTGTGTGCACTGACTTAAGAGTGTATGTGGTAGACTCCAGTCTTCTGGCAAGATAAATAACCTTTTCCCTATCCTGAAAATTTAAACAAGTTTCCTGTAATAGTTTTGGGCTGGTTGATTCTCTGGACCCTTTCAGATCAATGACAGATGACGTGACCTTAATAAAGATTTCTTTAAAAAGGAGCCCATAAACTGGAGCATGTTATTGGCTCGTTCCATTTCTGGTAAATTAATTAAATGCGGAGTAGAGTTTCTGGCTATGTTCCCTAGGCCACCTGTTTGATAGATACTTTTAAATAATTACTCTGAATCTTGCTGATCTTTATTTCCACTCTGTGGCTTTTCTGTTTTCAAGCCTTCCACCTCTTAATACGAAGTGAGCTTCCACTAGCCTTTCCTGAGAGGCCTCTGTGCCGTTTCATATATTTCAGGACAGCAGGAAGAGCACCAACCTGTTCTGAAAGTTTCATGTTTCCATTGTGCAATGCATTAAGAATTTCCATTACTTTCATTAAATTAATTCAGTGGCTTCTTGAGCTATTCCACTGCAATGTGTCTTTGTCGTGGACTGCTCAGGTGGGGAGTTGTAAGAGGACGCCCGCAGTCAGGTGGATTCTGACTGGAGAAGATCCGAATTGCCAAGCCACCATGTTTTTGTCGGCTGGTTTTAAGTTCAGCCATCTTCTAATCTAGAGAGAAAGTTCCTTAGGGCTTTTGAGTTGCTTTCTAGAGGCGAGGCATTGCTGGGGGAGCAGAGCTCTGGCTGTAGCGATCTGTCACAATATAGGGTCACTTGATGTCTACCCGATAATTTATATTTAGAAACACAGGTAGAGATTTTGCAAAATGTCTATTATTCACCAGGCATGAAGTAATGGTGTGGGGATATTTATTCAGAAATACGTCATATTACAAAATAAAACGAGCACCCAGCCTGGGCAAAAGGGAAAATGTTCCTTGAGTTTTCACATTCACTTCACTAACAATTACTGTCACAACACCTAACTTACATGTAGTTGTAGTTAGCAGGCCTATTATAGTTCATTGTGACTTGTTAGTTCCATTCTGTGTACAGTCATTAACTGTAAAGGGACTCACCAATGCATTTCGTAAAATAAGGTGGAAAGTTTTCAAATGAAAGTGTACTTTAAAACCCGAACAAGAATGATGTTTTACTTTTTCTTTTACTGAACACCTGAAAGATGGAAAGCCTTTAACTTTCTGCATTCAGATAAGTATAAAAACCATATTATATATTTCCAGTTAGCTGATGCATATTTCCTCTTTGCAAAAGACAAAACAAGTATGAGAGATCATTAATTTAAATACTAACTTAGCTAACACTAATATTGGGGGCGGAGACCAGGCTACAAGAATCTCACCTCAGGGACGGCAAAAAAATTAGACGCCATGTACTACAACCCACAGTATCAGCATTGCTCCAGACTTTTAACGATTATTCCTTCTGAAATTAAGTTCCGATGACAGGACAATCTACAAAAAATAGATTAGAGCCAATAATTAAGTATAGTTGATCAAAAGAGTCCTTATACCATAATGGGAGGGTGGAACGGGGAACAGGAAGGAATGATGATTAAATATAAGGAAAAGAAAGAGCTAGCAACAGACTTTATATGTACACCACAAGGTGTCGCTGTTGACTGAACGTACATTTTCATTGAAAGGAAAAAAGACAGCTCCTCCCACCGTATTCATAACAACATCTGCAGCAAATCAGAGACTGATCGGCATTGCAAAGGTTCAGTTCGAGTCGTGGAAGGCAAAGACGTGGCAGGATATATTAAAGCATATTTATTTTCAGGCAAAAACTTGGATTTTATTTGTTAGCCGGCTCTCTCCGCATTCGCAATGAATCTTCTCTGGGGAGACTCCCTGGTAACCGGGCAGCTGCTGCGGCTGGTTCTGCTACACACGGCCTGGGAGGTGGGCAGCGGCCAGGTCAGTTATTCCCTGCCGGAGGAATTCAAACAAGGCACCATTGTGGGCCGACTGGCCCAGGACCTGGGGCTGGAGGTGTCGGAGCTGGTGCCTCGGATGTCCCAGATGGTGTCCAAAGGCAGGGGAGACTATTTTGAGGTAAATTTTCAGAGCGGCGTTTTGTTTGTTAAGTCGCCAGTAGACAGGGAAGAGGTGTGCTGCCAGAGCCCCCTGTGCGCCATTGACCTGGAGGTGATAGTGGACAAACCCCTGAGGATATTTCACGTGGAAGTGGAGATACAGGATATAAATGACAATGCTCCTGTTTTCTCGGTAAACGAAGAAAAACTGAGTATAGCAGAATCACTGACGCTTCCAGGTTCGCGTTTCCCACTAGAGGGCGCATCTGATGCAGATTTTGGTACAAACTCGCTGCTAACCTATAAACTCAGCCCAAGTGAATATTTCACCATAAAGGTGCAAACTAATGAAGAGCAAAGTAAATCTTTAATCCTTGTTTTACAGCAATCTCTGGACAGAGAGGAAACTCCTGAGCATCGTTTATTGTTCACCGCCACTGACAGGGGCAAACCGGAGCTGACGGGCACAGTTCAGCTGGTGATCACTGTGCTGGATGTGAATGATAACGCCCCTTCTTTTCATCAATCTAGTTATAAGGTTCGATTGTTAGAAAATACAGCTGATGGATCAATGGTAATTAAAGTGAACGCAACCGACTTAGATGAGGGAATTAATAAGGATATTTTATATACACTCCGCGGTGTTACTCAACCCAATGTAAGTGCCACGTTTAGAATAGATTCAAATACTGGAGAGATCAGAGTAAATGGAGAACTGGATTTCGAAAACACTAAATTACATGAAGTTCGAGTAGAGGCCACCGACAAAGGTAATTTCCCATTATCTGGGCACTGCAGTGTTTTCGTAGAAGTGTTAGACGTGAACGATAACGCCCCTGAGTTAACAATAACGTCTCACTCTCTGCCGGTGCCGGAGGACGCTCCCCCGGGGACAGTGGTGGCTCTTATTAGCGTCTCCGACCGGCACTCGGGAGACAACGGCAAAGTCACCTGCTCCATCCCCCGGACCTGCCCTTTCAGCTCGTCTCCACCTTTAAAAATTATCACTCGCTGGTGCTGGCAGAGGCCGTGGATCGGGAGCGAGTGTCTGAATATAAGATCCTGGTGACAGCCAGAGACGAAGGGGCCCCGTCTCTCTCGGCCAGCAGCAGCATTTTGGTGCCGATCGCGGATGTGAACGGTAACGCCCCTGCTTTCCCTCAGCCCGTGTACACGGTGTTTGTGAAGGAAAACAACCGTCCCGGGGCCCATCTCTTGAGCGTGTCAGCGTCGGACCCGGACGTGCGGGAAAACGCCTTTGTGAGCTACTCGGTGGTGGAGCGCAGTGTGGGAGAGCAGCAGCCCGTGTCCAGCTACATCTCGGTGCACTCGGAGAGCGGGCACATCTATGGGCTGCAGCCCTTTGACTACGAGGAGCTGCAAGTGCTGCAGTTCCAGGTGAGCGCGAGGGACGCCGGGTTCCCCTCCTTGTGCGGGAACGTGACCGTGCAGCTCTTCGTCCTGGATGAAAATGACAACGCGCCGGCAGTGTCCCCGCCTGGCTCCGGCCGCGGCTCGCCAGGGCCCGAGCTGGTTCCGCTGTCGGCCGGCGCAGGGCACGTGGTGGGCAAGGTCCGAGCGGTGGATGTGGATTCCGGCTACAACGCGTGGCTTCGCTACGAAGTGCAGGAGGCCGGGGCTGCGGGGCCTTTCCGGGTGGGTGTGTACAGCGGGGAGATCAGCACCACGCGGGCCTTGGAGGAGGCGGACGGCCCCAGCCAGAGACTCGTGATCCTGGTGAAGGACCATGGGGAGCCGGCGCTGTCAGCGACAGCCACGGTCAGCCTGTCCCTGGTGGAGAGTCCGCAGGCTGTGAAATGGGACTCGAGGCAAAGGGTCGGGAGCGAAAGGCCCTTGGTTGACCTGAACGTGTCTTTAACGATCGCCATTTGCTCGTTGTCCGGGCTGTTTGTGTTGGTGATTGTCGTGTACGTTGGCCTGAGATGCCACCCGGGTCCGGAAGTGATGTGCGGTCCTGGGAAAGCCACCGTGGTGTGCTCGAGCGAAGTGGGGAGTTGGTCGTATTCGCAGCGCCAGAGCCGGAAGCTGTGTGTCTGGGAAGGCACCGCCAAGAATGACTTGATGGTTTTCCGCCCCAACTTTCCTCACTCCTCGGAAAATGGAGAGGCAGGGAAGGGGCAGATTCTCACACCAAATGTGTCTGGCCAGGTGAGTTTCATGAATTTGTTCTATATTTGTTTGTGAATTTTTAAAAAATGTTAATTCCTTAATGTATTTGAAGAAATTAAACTAAGACGTGTTGCTTTATAAGCCACCTTTTCGCTCCATTAGATTTAGGAAGACAGTTTCAACATTATTAATTAAAGTGATAATTATTTTTGAGTATGAAATAATAGTAAAAACATATATAGCGGATGAGAGCAGTTGTTCTCTCCTCCGAAGGTGACCAGTTAAAGATACTTCTGAAGAAGGTTCAGGGATCTCCCTAATGGGCAATTATGGGAAAACCTGGCCTATAGGTGAACCCCTGGCACATAGATGTTGGTTTATGTTATGAAACATTAGGTTTTTATAGCTTTTAGTGGTATTTTATTCTTTCTAAACTAATTGTAATTTTAAATTATCTAAACACACCTTTCATCTTTGATTGTTTCTCAATAAACTGTTGGTCTCTTCAGTGTCTAGAGGCAGAGAGTTCCACAAGTCGACAATGTACGGCGTAAAATGTGTTTTATTTTATCAATTTTAAATTGGTTCCTCCTCAGTTTCATTTCTCTTGTTCTTGTTTTATGATAAGCGATAAACCAGAATTTTTCACTGATATTTGTCTGTATAATTCATTATATTGTATGGCTCTTTCAAGTACCCTATCACTCATCTCCTCTCTCAACAGTTTTAATCCTTTCAGTATCACCTATTTTTCATTCCAGCTCGCTCGATTACTTTATTTAATTGAATAGTTTCAGTGGAAATTTTAATGGATGAAAGGTAAATAGCTAAAATATTTTGGTGAGAACAATGCCCTAAGTTATTTTTCTGATGAATTATTATGTATAATATATGAATTATTATGTATACGTTAGCTTTAAACATGAGTAGATGTTGTAACAGTTATTGTTAGTCACAATTGATAGGAAATTTAAATGTTGACACAGTTGCTGAAAAATCATATGGAGCTATAGAGATTTGTGGTTGACAATTGCATCTTCGAAGACGCAGTAATAGTAATAATAATAATAAGAAGAAGAAAAACACTATTGTTCTAAAGTTGTCATCTGTTGCACAATATAAGCAGAGCAATAATTTTCTGCTTCTGCATTAACTTCAGACTATGCAACATGTTTACAGTGCTAGACAATTTCAGCAGAGAAATGCAAAAGGAAGAAACAACTTGAAATTACACTTTCTTTTCTTGTTTGGAGCTGGTAATAGGAGATGCAAAGAGAGTGAATGTAAGCCAAGCATTGGCTGACTTTCACACAAATATTGACTTTTAAAATATGTTGCTATAAAAGTAAGTAATTATTTTTGTGGTGTAATTTATTTCAGAAAGAAGATTAAATATTGTGACTTATTTGAAGGAATTCAAATGCTTTCAGATATTAGGATTATGCTCCCAAAATCACGCCACTTGTTTCCCTTCGTAATTGGTATATACTGGTCATAATAATAGTCCTGATTGTCTTCTCATTTATTCCTGAGATCAATGGAGTTATGAAGTGAAAAAACATGGAATGTGAGAGAAAAATTTGTCTGAATATTAATTTGCTGAGAGGTTGCAAGTGTCTGTAATATGAAGATCATGAAGATGTAATTATATTTATAAGTATAGAATGTCATTTTAAAACTATGGGATTTTGGTGCTGAAAAGAGACAATAGAAAGTTTTAGAAACGAAAACTGTGATTTTTTACATTAAAGGCAAATTGTACCTTTCTCTTATTCCTTCCATTCAGGGTAGGTACTAGAAACTGACTCCAGACGACAGAACATTCAGATTTAAGTATATATACGTAACCCTTCTGCCTGAAAGAGTTGGCAGCAACAAGGGCCAGGTTCAATATCTAGGGGATCCATTCCAATAACACAATGCAAACCAGCTCGAGCCCCCACCCAGTGACCTGGGACAAATATATACCACCCCTGCTGCTATATATACTTCCCCTCTCGCAAGCACCTAGTCTGAGTGTAGCAGAAAGCCTTTTAATAACAGAGAGAAACAATGTGGCATTATGTTGGGGAAACACCACCAACAGGATTCATAACACAACCCATGAGCAAAAAACCCACCCCAAGCAAATTGGGGCATGCCCTTTCCCTTTGGTTCTTGAGTCCAGCAACCCCAAATCATCCAAAGTCCCAAAAGTCCAATGACCCAAAAGTCTCTGTCCCTGGTCAGGGCAGCCCCTGAGTTCGAAAGTTTATCTGCAGAGCTTTACCTCCCAATCTGGGTGGAGATGGGGGTGGGGGTAACAGGCACCTTACATCATCTGAAGCTGACCACCCCACAGCTCCATAGGCCTTCACTCCATTCCACCAGCCACCCCACTAACTGCTTTGCCCAGTGCCGTAGCCCACAAGCAGCTCCCGCCGTCCCAAGAACTGCTCTGCGTCCCACCAGCAGCTACCACTGTCCTATTAACTGCTCCACCAGCCTGTCCACAAGGTACTCCAGCCATCCTGCAAACTTCTCCACAATATATCTTCAGGCTCCCCCACTACTTAACACAACACTCAGTGATTTCTGCTCTTAGTCAGTTCAGCTCTTTGGTGAATTCAGCTTGTAGCAGGGGAGCCTCAGTGCTGGTGCACCATTAGACCTAAGTGAGCTCAGCAGTCTGTAACTAGACTCCTAATGAAATCAAAATTAGCTCTGATATTCCACAGTGGAGAGAGGAAGAAGTGCAATTAGCATGTAAGGCCCTCACCAAGGGGCCCATGCCACCAAGTATAAATACTTTTCCCCAACCTCTCTCAATTCATAGAGTTTTGGAACCCATGACCCTTGCCTAGCAAGTGCTACTTAGTTGATGGTGAGTCCGTCCATCATAACAAAAGGCCAAGTACAGTTCCAAGCACAGTTCCCATAATCAGGGTAATAACAATTTATTCTTCCTGCCCCAATAACAGAGACACTGGGGATCCCACAGCAGCCAAAGTGACCATTTGGGCAGCTATGGCCTCATTCTAGGCGTGGTGGGTGTGCCTATGCAAATGATATCAGCCCTTGAAGTTCTTTTCCACAACTTGCCACACCTCACCGCCAGATGTCAGGATGGAGCTCATCCTGACACTGCTTACATATAGATGAACATATTTATATTAAAAGTTCAAACTGAGGAGTTCAGGCCAGGAGGGAACACTGCTACATTTTGGGTGAGGCATGCTTTTTAAAAAATGCTCCTAAATGAAAAGGGATTTTTTTCTTTTAAATCAATAGAAAACAAACACTTTTGGAAGGGTCTTTCTTCAGTCACTGTGTACTGACTGTAACTCTGGTTTGAAGAATTTGCTAAATTTAAAAGTACCCCAAATTCTTCTCCTTCCCTTTCAGACAGTGTCTGAATTGCTGAACTGCTGTACTTTCGTTAAGAAAACTTCCGTTTCCGAATAATTTCTGAAAATTATGTTGTGACAAATGGAATTTTCTGTAATATTTTCATGTGCCTAAGTTTCCTTCTGTAGTTACTCAGTGGATGCAAAAGGGACTTGGAACAGAGTAGGAAACATGAGTTGTGTGTCTCCTAGCTGTATGGGGTGGAATGAATGGGTCATTAAAGAACTGGTTGAAACTGACCCAGATAAACAGAGGCTCCAGAAAGACAATGAGACCACACGCACGCACGCATGCACGCACGCACGCACGGACTGAAAAATTGACATCTAACAGCAGGAAACCCTGTTAGGCAGAACATGTGAACTCGTCTGGAGAAGAAAGGAGAAAGGTATCAAGTGACTGGAATAAGGGCTGTGCTTCGGAGAGACATACAGCTCTTATCTGGGACTGAGGACCAGGAAGAAAGCCAGAGCCAGCTTGTACTGGCTGGACCACGATGGACTATGTCTTAATCTTTGCCTCTCTTTGCAACCTAAGGACTTCCATATACTGTGTGCCAAGTGACTAATACATTATTACCTTGTTTTGAAATGGCTGCCTGCTGTTCCTGAAAATATTCACTGAAAGCCTTTTGCATGAAAGAGGGACAGTGCAAGCCTTCCATCAGAGTCTGTCTTGCCTGGATTTGCTACAGAGAGTCATGGTCAGATACAGTGATCACTAGTGCCTGAAAACTCAGTTTTTGGAATTTCGGAGACCATGGGCCTGCTCCTCAGGAACTGTGTGAACCCTTGGGGTTTGGCATATTAAAAGGGTCACTGTCAAGGGACTGGTTATTGCTGGGGCATAAACCAGACTCTGTGGATCCATGACAGATGTCACTGTCCTTTTAGGTGTACAATCTTCTCTTCAGCCTCCGGAATGACATTGCAGCCATTATTTTAAATGGCTGCCTAACAATATCTTTTCAAATTGGATAATCCTGTTAACATTCTTCAGAAAGAAATTGCAATCATTTAATAATTTCTCTGGAGGTATTTAAAGGTCCATAAAAATAATAACTCTATTTGGTCAAAATTCAGAAAGAAGGTATTAGATATTTTTACAGACAGTAAGTATAATTAACAAAATTGCTGGGTAAATGATTCATATGGACAGCAGTTCTCTGCCCTAATCAACAGATATATAATTTATTCCAGATTATTTCTTCACCATGAAGGAGTTTAATAATAGTTTTAAAATTAGTCTTGCATAATCCTTCAATATTATCTGTAACTGGTGTCCCTGGGTATTTAATTTCCTCCCAAAGACTCAAAGATTGTAAATGTAGTATCCTACATTTGGAGAGTCCAATCAGCAGTATTTCTGTTTTGTGTAGTTTTAATTTTGTTTCCTAAAGTATAGAACATTAATCCAGAATGCAGGCATCCTCAATGATAGATTATAGGGCCTGGGGTGTAAGTGTTCATGTCTAATGGTTAGAGTCAGGCTCATGGAACCAGAACTGGGGTCAGAGTCAGGTGTCAAGCCAAAGGTCAGAGCTGGAGTCATGTGTAGCGCATAGAAGCAGGGATCTGGAATGAGCCAGGAAAGGAGGAACAGAGAGGGATCTTGAATAAGGATGACAGGAACCAGGAACAGGCAGAAAGGCAGGGCTCAGGCAGTAGCAGCAAGTTAGGAATTAATCTAGTTGCTCAGATAACATCTGTGCCTCTTTCTGGTTTAGGTAGAGCATCCCAGCTAGTTGGTCTGCTGGATATCTCCCCCAGCCAGGAGCTTTGTGGGTGGGGCCTTCGCAAGATAGAGCTTCACTGGCTCCCTTCTCAACTGGGTCAGGTGGGTTGCTGGGTGGTGGCCTTGGTGTGAGGACTGTGTAGGGACACCTGGGCAGAAGTTCAAGGACTGTGATCCATCACATAGATTTACATGATCGTGTTAAAGCATAATAGCATCAGCTTAGATCAACACTTTTTGATGTATCCTGTTATGAAAGCAAATAATAGAGGAAACTTGGGTATGCCTGATACATTCTTCTTTCCAACTTTATAACATTGGCCATGGACCACTCTGTAGATCAGAAATATATCAATGAAAATTAAGGCTGGATATAAATATTGTTATGCATTGAACTAAGAAAAGCCACACAACCCGGTCAAAAGCCTTCTGAGCATTAGAGAGAATGAAATCATTGCTTGACATTTTGCTGTCCAATGGTGATTAGAAAAGCTGCTTCCAGTTATATGTACAGATTTATATGGATGTATTTATTTTCATATTACCTTTTCAATTCTAATAGCATATGTCAAACTGTTCTATAGTGGCTCAAGAGAGTGGCTACTAACTTCAGTGGTATGTTAGAAAACAGGCCACAAACCCCAAACTGGCTGTGAGTTCTCTGGTTAGATTTAAACAACCAGTTATCAAGTGTAAACTCCTCAGGCACTATAACAACCTTAACATGGAGTCAGAAACAGTCTCATCTGTCTTTCTATCCAGGGGAGCTTGCCTGTGGGATAGATGATTCTCAGGTTACTCCCACTCCCAAAGGACCAGTCACTTACCTCAGGTCAATTGCACCTTAGATCGCAAACCAAAGACAATACTTGTAGCCAATCCTATAATAAACTATCTAAAGATTTATTATGTAAAAAAAGGAGACAAGAGAGTTGTTTACAAGATTAAAGCTGGTAAATATATATACATACAAATAAGTTCCAATCTTAAATTAAAAACAAACAAACAAACCAGAAGCTTTTATAATAAGCAAGCTCTGTATGTCCTGTAGGGCTAACTCAGGCTAAGCACTGGGGATCTTTTGGTCATCCTTTCCACCTCACAGTCCAAGCAGCATAAAGATACACTTCCTTCTTGTGAAGGGTTTTTACCCCTTCCCTCCTTCTGCTTCAAGTGAAAACTTAGCTGGTTGGAGGAATTCACTTGAACCTTTCCTCTTCATTGGCAGGTGGGGGAAGGGAAGGAGAAGGGGGCATGGAAAGGCAGGGTAGAGCAGAACAATCAACAAAAGGTTTTATTCTCTGATGTTCCATAATAATTCATCTGGCGTCAATGGGCCTTTTTGTCAGGTGGGACATAACACCTTCTATTGGATACTAGTACTTCACACTAGTTAATACTTCTCTCCTGTCTCCTGACTTATACAGTTACAGGGGCTCACAATGCAAATGCTCATATATTACCTTACAACATGGGATATGGATGTTTTAAGTGAGATTAATTCATGCAGCAACTTACAAGCATTCAATAAAGTCTAAACACTAAGCACATTATTATAATTCTAATACCTATTTTAAGAATACTAATACAGAGATGAACCAGACTGATTTCAGCTATTTGTTTGTCAGTATTCAAGTAAGGCCTGGGGACCTTGGCATAAGCTGGCACCTGCTTTGCCAGCATCACAGCATAGACAGAGCCATTATGTTAGTGACATTATTCATGAAAGAAGTTGGGAGATATGATTATTAGATACGGATTTCCCTTTTGCAGCAGCAAGACCACTGTAGCATTTATTAGTCTCATTTTATTTCTGTAATTTTCAGTGGTAGGCATGGACCCAGTTTGCCAAATTGGGGCTTCTGTTATCACCCACAACTTATTTTAATTTACATTTATATATACATTTTAAATCCCAGTTGTTCCCCCTTGTCTTATTTCTTTCTTGTCTTTCTTTTGAATATACTTGTGTGTTAAGTTTAACCAATGCTAATTCATTATACTGTTTATTTTTATTCTATTTTAACTCATTATTTCAGGCTATTGATTTTATTAAAGGATAAACTGGCTTATTTCCAAAGGTTTTAATCATCCTTCTATATCTGTGACCTGCTGGCTTCTTGAGATCCTGGAGATTTTCCTCTGGTTATGTCAATAATTCCAGGAAATGTGTGGCATCTCCTGATTTTTGAAATAAGGAAACATTGAAAAGTATCCAAAGCATTTCAGGATATGAGAAAGCTTGTGTGTGGAGCACTGTGCAAACAGTTCATTAATGATAGTCCTTGGCTCAGACAGCTTCCAATATAAAATGGAGTTTACTAGTCTGAAAGACTTAGGTCTCTAGGAGCTAGAAATATTAATGCTTTTTTCCCTTTGTGATTTTAAAACAAGATAAAATACCATACTTTTACATTTGGTGTGTGCACTGACTTAAGAGTGTATGTGGTAGACTCCAGTCTTCTGGCAAGATAAATAACCTTTTCCCTATCCTGAAAATTTAAACAAGTTTCCTGTAATAGTTTTGGGCTGGTTGATTCTCTGGACCCTTTCAGATCAATGACAGATGACGTGACCTTAATAAAGATTTCTTTAAAAAGGAGCCCATAAACTGGAGCATGTTATTGGCTCGTTCCATTTCTGGTAAATTAATTAAATGCGGAGTAGAGTTTCTGGCTATGTTCCCTAGGCCACCTGTTTGATAGATACTTTTAAATAATTACTCTGAATCTTGCTGATCTTTATTTCCACTCTGTGGCTTTTCTGTTTTCAAGCCTTCCACCTCTTAATACGAAGTGAGCTTCCACTAGCCTTTCCTGAGAGGCCTCTGTGCCGTTTCATATATTTCAGGACAGCAGGAAGAGCACCAACCTGTTCTGAAAGTTTCATGTTTCCATTGTGCAATGCATTAAGAATTTCCATTACTTTCATTAAATTAATTCAGTGGCTTCTTGAGCTATTCCACTGCAATGTGTCTTTGTCGTGGACTGCTCAGGTGGGGAGTTGTAAGAGGACGCCCGCAGTCAGGTGGATTCTGACTGGAGAAGATCCGAATTGCCAAGCCACCATGTTTTTGTCGGCTGGTTTTAAGTTCAGCCATCTTCTAATCTAGAGAGAAAGTTCCTTAGGGCTTTTGAGTTGCTTTCTAGAGGCGAGGCATTGCTGGGGGAGCAGAGCTCTGGCTGTAGCGATCTGTCACAATATAGGGTCACTTGATGTCTACCCGATAATTTATATTTAGAAACACAGGTAGAGATTTTGCAAAATGTCTATTATTCACCAGGCATGAAGTAATGGTGTGGGGATATTTATTCAGAAATACGTCATATTACAAAATAAAACGAGCACCCAGCCTGGGCAAAAGGGAAAATGTTCCTTGAGTTTTCACATTCACTTCACTAACAATTACTGTCACAACACCTAACTTACATGTAGTTGTAGTTAGCAGGCCTATTATAGTTCATTGTGACTTGTTAGTTCCATTCTGTGTACAGTCATTAACTGTAAAGGGACTCACCAATGCATTTCGTAAAATAAGGTGGAAAGTTTTCAAATGAAAGTGTACTTTAAAACCCGAACAAGAATGATGTTTTACTTTTTCTTTTACTGAACACCTGAAAGATGGAAAGCCTTTAACTTTCTGCATTCAGATAAGTATAAAAACCATATTATATATTTCCAGTTAGCTGATGCATATTTCCTCTTTGCAAAAGACAAAACAAGTATGAGAGATCATTAATTTAAATACTAACTTAGCTAACACTAATATTGGGGGCGGAGACCAGGCTACAAGAATCTCACCTCAGGGACGGCAAAAAAATTAGACGCCATGTACTACAACCCACAGTATCAGCATTGCTCCAGACTTTTAACGATTATTCCTTCTGAAATTAAGTTCCGATGACAGGACAATCTACAAAAAATAGATTAGAGCCAATAATTAAGTATAGTTGATCAAAAGAGTCCTTATACCATAATGGGAGGGTGGAACGGGGAACAGGAAGGAATGATGATTAAATATAAGGAAAAGAAAGAGCTAGCAACAGACTTTATATGTACACCACAAGGTGTCGCTGTTGACTGAACGTACATTTTCATTGAAAGGAAAAAAGACAGCTCCTCCCACCGTATTCATAACAACATCTGCAGCAAATCAGAGACTGATCGGCATTGCAAAGGTTCAGTTCGAGTCGTGGAAGGCAAAGACGTGGCAGGATATATTAAAGCATATTTATTTTCAGGCAAAAACTTGGATTTTATTTGTTAGCCGGCTCTCTCCGCATTCGCAATGAATCTTCTCTGGGGAGACTCCCTGGTAACCGGGCAGCTGCTGCGGCTGGTTCTGCTACACACGGCCTGGGAGGTGGGCAGCGGCCAGGTCAGTTATTCCCTGCCGGAGGAATTCAAACAAGGCACCATTGTGGGCCGACTGGCCCAGGACCTGGGGCTGGAGGTGTCGGAGCTGGTGCCTCGGATGTCCCAGATGGTGTCCAAAGGCAGGGGAGACTATTTTGAGGTAAATTTTCAGAGCGGCGTTTTGTTTGTTAAGTCGCCAGTAGACAGGGAAGAGGTGTGCTGCCAGAGCCCCCTGTGCGCCATTGACCTGGAGGTGATAGTGGACAAACCCCTGAGGATATTTCACGTGGAAGTGGAGATACAGGATATAAATGACAATGCTCCTGTTTTCTCGGTAAACGAAGAAAAACTGAGTATAGCAGAATCACTGACGCTTCCAGGTTCGCGTTTCCCACTAGAGGGCGCATCTGATGCAGATTTTGGTACAAACTCGCTGCTAACCTATAAACTCAGCCCAAGTGAATATTTCACCATAAAGGTGCAAACTAATGAAGAGCAAAGTAAATCTTTAATCCTTGTTTTACAGCAATCTCTGGACAGAGAGGAAACTCCTGAGCATCGTTTATTGTTCACCGCCACTGACAGGGGCAAACCGGAGCTGACGGGCACAGTTCAGCTGGTGATCACTGTGCTGGATGTGAATGATAACGCCCCTTCTTTTCATCAATCTAGTTATAAGGTTCGATTGTTAGAAAATACAGCTGATGGATCAATGGTAATTAAAGTGAACGCAACCGACTTAGATGAGGGAATTAATAAGGATATTTTATATACACTCCGCGGTGTTACTCAACCCAATGTAAGTGCCACGTTTAGAATAGATTCAAATACTGGAGAGATCAGAGTAAATGGAGAACTGGATTTCGAAAACACTAAATTACATGAAGTTCGAGTAGAGGCCACCGACAAAGGTAATTTCCCATTATCTGGGCACTGCAGTGTTTTCGTAGAAGTGTTAGACGTGAACGATAACGCCCCTGAGTTAACAATAACGTCTCACTCTCTGCCGGTGCCGGAGGACGCTCCCCCGGGGACAGTGGTGGCTCTTATTAGCGTCTCCGACCGGCACTCGGGAGACAACGGCAAAGTCACCTGCTCCATCCCCCGGACCTGCCCTTTCAGCTCGTCTCCACCTTTAAAAATTATCACTCGCTGGTGCTGGCAGAGGCCGTGGATCGGGAGCGAGTGTCTGAATATAAGATCCTGGTGACAGCCAGAGACGAAGGGGCCCCGTCTCTCTCGGCCAGCAGCAGCATTTTGGTGCCGATCGCGGATGTGAACGGTAACGCCCCTGCTTTCCCTCAGCCCGTGTACACGGTGTTTGTGAAGGAAAACAACCGTCCCGGGGCCCATCTCTTGAGCGTGTCGGCGTCGGACCCGGACGTGCGGGAAAACGCCTTTGTGAGCTACTCGGTGGTGGAGCGCAGTGTGGGAGAGCAGCAGCCCGTGTCCAGCTACATCTCGGTGCACTCGGAGAGCGGGCACATCTATGGGCTGCAGCCCTTTGACTACGACGAGCTGCAAGTGCTGCAGTTCCAGGTGAGCGCGAGGGACGCCGGGTTCCCCTCCTTGTGCGGGAACGTGACCGTGCAGCTCTTCGTCCTGGATGAAAATGACAACGCGCCGGCAGTGTCCCCGCCTGGCTCCGGCCGCGGCTCGCCAGGGCCCGAGCTGGTTCCGCTGTCGGCCGGCGCAGGGCACGTGGTGGGCAAGGTCCGAGCGGTGGATGCGGATTCCGGCTACAACGCGTGGCTTCGCTACGAAGTGCAGGAGGCCGGGGCTGCGGGGCCTTTCCGGGTGGGTGTGTACAGCGGGGAGATCAGCACCACGCGGGCCTTGGAGGAGGCGGACGGCCCCAGCCAGAGACTCGTGATCCTGGTGAAGGACCATGGGGAGCCGGCGCTGTCAGCGACAGCCACAGTCAGCCTGTCCCTGGTGGAGAGTCCGCAGGCTGTGAAATGGGACTCGAGGCAAAGGGTCGGGAGCGAAGGGCCCTTGGTCGACATGAACGTGTCTTTAATGATCGCCATTTGCTCGTTGTCCGGGCTGTTTGTGCTGGTGATTGTCGTGTACGTTGGCCTGAGATGCCACCCGGGTCCGGAAGTGATGTGCGGTCCTGGGAAAGCCACCGTGGTGTGCTCGAGCGAGGTGGGGAGTTGGTCCTATTCGCAGCGCCAGAGCCGGAAGCTGTGTGTCTGGGAAGTCACCGCCAAGAATGACCTGATGGTTTTCAGTCCCAACTGCTCTAATTGGGCAGAGAAAAGTGGGACAGTGAAGGAACAGGAGTTGGCACCAAATTCATCTGGCCAGGTGAGTTTCATGAATCTGTTCTATAATTATTACGTATTCAAATATTTTGAGATCTAAATGTGGGTTGACAGGATTGTTTTCCATTAAAATGTAATAGAAATAAATTAAACCCGATTGTATTGCTTTAGAAGAGATGTTTATGAGGACAGTTTATATATTTTAATTGCAGTGGTAGTTTATTTTTGGGAATGAAATGGTAGTGATATGTCTGCTGTATCAGAGCAATTGCCCTTCAGTTTGGTATCTTGTGTGTGACGGTGACCAGTTAGGGATGCTTCTGTGGAAAGTTCAGGGATCTCCAGAATGGACAATTATGGGATAACCTGAGTATATGTGAAACTCAGTGCTAACCTCTGGCATGTAGCTTTTGGCTTATGTTCACAAACATTAGGTTTGATATCCCTTTTTTTGTATTATATTATATCTAAAGTAACTGGCTTTAAATTATCTAGATGACATCTAATCTTTTTTGTTTCCCAGTAAACTCTGGGTCTTGTAATGTGTCCTGGCAGAGAGTTCCACAGGTGGATAGATCATGGTGCAAAAATATGCTTCCTTTTTTTAGTTTACAATTAATTCCTCCTCAGTTTTATTGAAGGCCCCCCCCCAATTCTTATATGAGGAGAAATGGGGAACTAGAGTATTTCCCTGACTTCCTCTGTGTCATTCATTATGTTATATGCTTTTATAATTTCCGCTCTCACTCATCTCTTCTCTAAACAGCTCGGCCATATAAAACTGAATTGCCTGACGCTTAAAGTAACCCCATGGTCTACTCCCCCACATGCTCCAGTGAATGCTACTACCATTGCTCCAGGGGCAGGACTGGAGCAGGAGGAAATCCTAGCAAACTATATTAGGATTAACAACGAGGAGCACTTTAGAGACTAACAAATTTATTTGGGCATAAGCTTTCATGGGCTTTTGTGGGCTCTAACCCACTTCATCAGATGCATGAAGTGAAAAATACAGTAGGTATGTATAAATATACAGCACATTAAAAGATGGGAGTTGCCTTGCGAAGTCGGGGGGGGGGGGGGTCAGTGCTAACGAGGCCAATTCATTCAGGGTGGATGTGGCCCATTCCCAACAGTTGACAAGAAGGTGTGAGTATCAGAGGGAAAATTAGCATCCTAGCCACTATGGATATAGAAGCTCTCTACACCAACATTCCACACAGAGATGGACAACAAGCCATCAGGAACAATATCCCTGATAATATCATGGCAGACCTGGTGGCTGAGCTTTGTGACTTTGTCCTCACCCACTGTTTCAGATTTGGGGATGATTTATACCTTCAAGTCAGTGGCACTGCTATGGGTACCCACATGGCCCCACAGTATGCCAACATTTTTATGGCTGACTTAGAACAGTGCTTCCTCAGCTCTCATCCCCTAGCACCCTTACTCTACTTGCTCTACTCTACATTGATGACATCTTCATCATCTGGACCCATGGGAAGGAGGCTCTTGAGGAATTCCACCAGGATTTCAACAATTTCCACCCCACCATCAACCTCAGCCTGGACCTGTCCACACAAGAGATTCACTTCCTGGACACTACAGTGCAAATAAGCGATGGTCACATAAACACCACCCTATACCGGAAACCTACTGTCCACTATACTTACCTACAGGCCTCCAGCTTTCATCCAGACCACATGCCACGATCCACTCTCTACAGCCAAGCCCTAAAATACAACTGCATTTGCTCCAATCCCTCAGACAGAGACAAACACCTACAGGATCTCTATCAAGCATTCTTAAAACTACAATACCCACAAGGGGAAGTGAAGAAATAGATTGACAGAGCCAGAAGGGTACCCAGAAGTCACGTACTACAGGACAGGCCCAACAAAGAAAGTAACAGAATGCCACTAGCCATCACCTACAGCCCCCAACTAAAACCTCTCCAACACATCATCAAGGATCTACAACCTATCCTATCACTCTCACAGACCTTGGGAAGCAGGCCAGTCCTCGCTTACAGACAGCCTCCCAACCTGAAGCAAATACTCACCAGCAACTACACACCACACAACAGAAACACTAACCCAGGAACCAATCCCTGCAACAAACCCCGTTGCCATCTCTGTCCGCATATCTATTCAAGGAAAACCATCATAGGACCTAACCACATCAGCCACACCATCAGGGGCTCGTTCACCTGCACATCTACCAATGTGATATATGCCATCATGTGCCAGCAATGCCCCTCTGCCATGTACATTGACCAAACCGGACAGTCTCTATGCAAAAGAATAAATGAACATAAATCAGACATCAAGAATTGTAACATTCAAAAACCAGTAGAAGAGCACTTCAATCTCCCTGGACACTCAATAACAGACTTAAAAGTGGCCATTCTTCAACAAAAAACCTTCAAAAACAGACTTCAATGAGAAACTCTAGAACTGGAATTAATTTGCAAACTTGACACCATCAAATTAGGCCTGAATAAAGACTGGGAGCGGCTGGGTCCTTACAAAAATAAATTTTTCCTCTGTTGATATTCACCACTTATTGTCAACTGTTGGGAATGGGCCATGTCCACCCTGATTGAATTGGCCTCCTTAGCACTGACCCCCCACTTGGTAAGGCAACTCCCATCTTTTCATGTGCTGTATATTTATACCTGCCTACTGTATTTTTCACTCCATGCATCTGAGGAAGTGGGTTATAGCCCACGAAAGCTTATGACCAAATAAATTTGTTAGTCTCTAAGGTGCCAGAAGGACTCCTCATTGTTTTTGCTATACAGACTAACACGGCTACCCCTCTGAAACCTATATTAGGATTGAGTCTTGGGAGTGTAGTGAAGCATTTATCGAAAATGCTAAGGTAAATGGCATAGACTGTAAGGGCTGGACTCTGGAGGGACATAGCATCCCATGTCGTTTTGGTCAAGAAAAGTTTGATAAAGGAGGATGACAGACTTCTGGTAAAAGTGTAATTGGCTTTGGCTGAATTCCCTATAACTGTACCATTGGCCAAGGTCTACCCTGAATGCAAGAATTTTAAAGGAGATGTTAATATTGGAAATCTAGTTTCCCACTGATGTTTTAATTAGTAGTGATATTTTAGCCATGTCTAAGCAGGTTAATATCATGACTCGCATTGCTTTGCCAGAGTCTGTTCTTAGCATAAATGAGACTCACAAGGAATTTGTGGGGGCATAACATGCTGATCCTTCCCTGGACAAGGAGAGGGATAAGGCTCAGAATAATACCCCATCTGTGAAAGAAAAGGGCTGATATTTTTCTAGAAAGAGGCTTGTTGTACAAGGAGGCTCCCATAGGGAAAAATTGATGCCGTACTGAGGTTTACAAGTGGGTACTGGTGCTTGTTGAGCCTAGGATAGAGTTGCTGAAGCTAGCTCATGATTGTCCCTTTGCTGGACACTTAGGAGTGGAGACAACCTTGTGATAGGCTAAAACAGAATTTCTATTGAACTCACATTTTTGAGATGGTGAAAGATTACTGCAAGATTTTTGTTTTATGTCAAAAGAGTTAGAGGTTAAAGGGACCCTGTAAGACATCTGACCTGACCTTTGCCTATCATTAAGGTGGTGTTTGCCAGAGTATTTGTAGATATTATGGGACCCCTACCCAGACCTTCCAGAAATGGGAAAATATAAACTGATCGTTGTGGATTCTGCCAGCAGGTACCTGTAGCAGAGCGATAACTCACCGGTGCGGCACCTCCTGCTGGTTGTCTGGGAATTAGCTCTTTTCCAGTTTACGGAGCACCCTCTGCAGGCCAGTGTCTCACCTGCCGCTGGCCCCCTCGTCCCTCCCAGACCCTGGTGCCCCTTTACCTTGGAGTGCTGCCCCCTGGCAGTGCCCCCACACTCTGGGTCTCCCTTCCCAGGGGAACCCCCAACCCTCTATCCCCACCTTGCCTCAGTGGCTACTGCCAGTTATCATCTAGCCCCTACTCACTGGGGCAGACTGCAGTCTGTAAACCACTCATCATTCACAAGGGGGTAGGACCTGCTGCCTCTGCCTATTCCCAGGCTGCCCCTCTGCAGCCCCAGTACCTTTATGGGCCTTTACCAAGGCCTGCAGCCTGGGTGTTTACCAGGCTGGAGCGCCTCAGCTTCCTGTGCCCTTCCCCAGCACTGCTCCACCTCAAGTACCCTTCTCTCCTTCTCTTTCAAGAACTAAAGAGAGACTGGTTTAGCTCCTGTCTCACAGCCCTTCATAGGGCCAGCTGTGGCCTGACTGGGGCGTGGCCCAAGATGTGGCTTCCCCAATCAGCCTAGCCATTTTCTCTCAGCCCCAGGCCTCTCCAAGGGCTGGTTTTTAACCCCTTCTGAGCTGGTTTTGTAATGACCCAACCACTCCCAGTCTTTATTCAGGCCTAATCTGATGGTGTCCAGTTTGCAAATTACAGACTCCAACGTGAAACTGCAGAACTGGAATTAATCTGTAAACTGGACACCATCAGATTAGGCCTGAATAAAGACTGGGAGTGGTTGGGTCATTACAAAACCTAAACCTAATTTCTCTAATAGTAATTTCCCCTTACTGTTACTTACACCTTTTTGTCAGCTGTCTGAAATGGGCCACTCTCATTACCACTTCAACAGTTATTTTTCCTCCCTTGGTATCCTGCTGTCAATTGAATTGTCTCAATAGACTTACCTCACACTTGGTAAGGCAATTCACATCTTTTCATGTATTTATACCTGCTCCTGTATTTTCCACCCCATGCATCTGATGAAGTGGGTTCTAGCCCATGAAAGCTTATGCCCAAATAAATTGTTAGTCTCTAAGGTACCACAAGGACTCCTCGTTGTTTTTGCTGATACAGACTAACACGGCTATCACTCTGAAACCTGTCACAGAGCTCTTCTGTTTCCTGAAACCTGTGTGAACCCCTTATGCTTAAGGATCAATTCCACCAGGTATTTAGCTTGGACAATCTGCTTATCTTCTCCAGATCTGAGGAAAAGCTCTGTGAATCTCGAAAGCTTGTGCTTCCCACCAACATAAGTTGATCCAATAAAAGATACTACCTCACCTACCTTGTCTCTGTTATATATTCATCACTACTTTATTCCAGTCTGCAGTCAGATATATGTAAGATCCATATGCACCTGTTATAGAGACTTTCTATTTGCCAAAGTGAAAACAAGTATGATACACAATTAATTTAGACATTAAACTAAATATCACTAATATAATGTTGTCTGCATATAACTTGACTACAGCAGTCCCAATAGCCACACCTCAACAAAACAGAATTTATGAAAGAAACCTCCCAGTATTAGACTTGTTCCAGATCTTTGACGATCGTCTGCTCTGAAGTTAAGGTCTGATGTAAAGAAAATCTTAAAAACTTGTTCAAAATGGTTGATATTTACTAACAAAATTAAAGCTGATTAAATGGTTTTTTAATCATAAATATAATTTAGGCGATTTCTTTCCTTCAGAAAAGAAAAAGGGAAACTATTTGGAAGATTAGTATATTAGGTCACGGACTAATGATTAAACAGTGTCCATGACAAGAGGAAAGTTAAGTTTAGTCAAGAATGATTAAATATAAAGAAAAAGAAAAGCTAGTAGCTAGCTGACTTTATATATTTATGTCACAAGGTGCCGCTGCTGACTAAAAATACGTTTTCATAGAAAAGGAAAAATACAGCTCCTCCCCCCGTCCCCATACTAAAATCTGCGGCAAATCAGAGATTCACCAGTATTGCCTGACATTGGCCTTGAATGAAACCTCTACATAGACGTGGCCCGATACATTGAAGCATACTTAATATCTGGGAAAAACAGGGATTTTACTGGATAAGCGACACAGACCCGCGACTGCGATGGCTCTTCTCCGGCGAGACTCCCTGGTAACCGGGCAGCTGCTGCGGCTGGTTCTGCTACACACGGCCTGGGAGGTGGGCAGCGGCCAGGTCCGTTATTCCCTGCCGGAGGAATCCAAACACGGCACCTTTGTGGGCCGCCTGGCCCAGGACCTGGGGCTGGAGGTGTCGGAGCTGGTGTCTCGGGTGTTCCGGATGGTGTCCAAAGGCAGGGGAGACTATTTTGAGGTAAATTTTCAGAGCGGCGTTTTGTTTGTTAATTCGCCAGTAGACAGGGAAGAGGTGTGCGGCCAGAGCCCCCTGTGCGCCATTGACCTGGAGGTGATAGTGGACAAACCCCTGAGGATATTTCACGTGGAAGTGGAGATACAGGATATAAATGACAATGCTCCTGTGTTCCCTGTAAGTAAAGAAAATCTGTTTATTTTAGAATCGAGATTCTCCGACTCACGCTTCCCACTAGAGGGCGCGTCTGACGCAGATATTGGCACAAACTCTCTGCTGACCTATACACTCAGTCCAAGTGAACATTTTACTGTAGACATGCGAACGAATGATGAAAAAAGTAAATCGTTAGTCCTTGTATTAAGTAAACCACTGGACAGAGAGGAAACCCCGGAGCATAGTTTATTACTCACTGCCACAGACAGGGGCAAACCGGAGCTGACGGGCACAGTTCAGCTGGAGATCACTGTGCTGGATGTGAATGACAACGCGCCTGTATTTAATCAGTCACTTTATAAGGTCCAGTTACCAGAAAATGCACCAAATGGATCACTAGTAATTAAACTCAACGCCACAGATTTGGATGAGGGAATCAATAAGGATATTATATATTCAGTTCGCAGTGTCACTCCGCTCAGTGAAAGCTCCATGTTTAGCATAGATTCAAACAGTGGTGAGCTGAGCCTGAATGGAAAATTGGACTTCGAAGACACAAGTTTACACGACATTCAAATCGAGGCTACGGATAAAAATCCGCATCCCTTAGCTGGGCACTGCAATGTTTTGGTGGAAGTGTTAGACGTGAACGACAACGCCCCTGAGCTGGCCGTGACTTCCCTTTCCCTGCCGGTGCCGGAGGACGCTCCCCCGGGGACAGTGGTGGCTCTTATTAGCGTCTCCGACCGGGACTCGGGAGACAACGGCAAAGTCACCTGCTCCATCCCCCCGGACCTGCCCTTTCAGCTCGTCTCCACCTTTAAGAATTATCACTCGCTGGTGCTGGCGGAAGCCGTGGATCGGGAGCGAGTGTCTGAATATAAGATCCTGGTGACAGCCAGAGACGAAGGGGCCCCGTCTCTCTCGGCCAGCAGCAGCATTTTGGTGCCGATCGCGGATGTGAACGATAACGCCCCTGCTTTCCCTCAGCCCGTGTACACGGTGTTTGTGAAGGAAAACAACCGTCCCGGGGCCCATCTCTTGAGCGTGTCGGCGTCGGACCCGGACGTGCGGGAAAACGCCTTTGTGAGCTACTCGGTGGTGGAGCGCAGTGTGGGAGAGCAGCAGCCCGTGTCCAGCTACATCTCGGTGCACTCGGAGAGCGGGCACATCTATGGGCTGCAGCCCTTTGACTACGAGGAGCTGCAAGTGCTGCAGTTCCAGGTGAGCGCGAGGGACGCCGGGTTCCCCTCCTTGTGCGGGAACGTGACCGTGCAGCTCTTCGTCCTGGATGAAAATGACAACGCGCCGGCAGTGTCCCCGCCTGGCTCCGGCCGCGGCTCGCCAGGGCCCGAGCTGGTTCCGCTGTCGGCCGGCGCAGGGCACGTGGTGGGCAAGGTCCGAGCGGTGGATGCGGATTCCGGCTACAACGCGTGGCTTCGCTACGAAGTGCAGGAGGCCGGGGCTGCGGGGCCTTTCCGGGTGGGTGTGTACAGCGGGGAGATCAGCACCACGCGGGCCTTGGAGGAGGCGGACGGCCCCAGCCAGAGACTCGTGATCCTGGTGAAGGACCATGGGGAGCCGGCGCTGTCAGCGACAGCCACGGTCAGCCTGTCCCTGGTGGAGAGTCCGCAGGCTGTGAAATGGGACTCGAGGCAAAGGGTCGGGAGCGAAGGGCCCTTGGTCGACATGAACGTGTCTTTAACGATCGCCATTTGCTCGTTGTCCGGGCTGTTTGTGTTGGTGATTGTCGTGTACGTTGGCCTGAGATGCCACCCGGGTCCGGAAGTGATGTGCGGTCCTGGGAAAGCCACCGTGGTGTGCTCGAGCGAAGTGGGGAGTTGGTCCTATTCGCAGCGCCAGAGCCGGAACCTGTGTGTCGGGGAAGTCACCGCCAAGAATGACCTGATGGTTTTCAGCCCCAACTTCCCTCCCTCATCGAAGATTGAGGGGAACTGGAAACAGGAGCAGCTAATCTGTGATGGAAAGGTTAGTCATGTAACTGATTTAACGAGAAATATCCCTCTGAGATATAAGAGTTTTTTTACAGGATTTTTATATTGGCTACAGTATTAGGATTTCATAATGTGGTCTAGGTGAAAACCATAATTTACGTAGAAATCGTGTTTATCAAAATTTCCAAAACGGGCTATTGGAAAGCAGGTGAGCGGTAATTTGTTATGGGAACGTCTTTTTTATTAATAGTATGAGTCGATGTAAACTCCTTTGCAGTTGCAAATTTAAGGGTAAAGTTGTTTATTTAAAAAAATCATACTACTATTTTAAGATAAATGGTGAACGTCTTTTCCATTGGCGGAAATAGATATGATCATATTAGCATACGTTGCCTGACACATTGTATTTAGGTTTCTCTCTTTCACTATTTTCTATTTCTTCAGACTTATATATTTTAAAGAAATCTACACTAAATTTTCTCTATGAATACTATGACTTTCAGCCTTTGTGTGGTTGATAAGAAAGTCTGGTTGCTTAAGTGTGTTTCTTTTCTCAATGATCGTCTACCTCGCAGAAAGGTATTTTACAAATGTAGGTCTGCATGGTGTTCGTGAAAACATCATCAGAGGTGCAGTCCTTTGTGTGAATTTGATTTTATTCTTAAGAACTCTAAAATTACTTGCATTTGAGCAAAATCTCATCCAGAAATTTTTCGTTGTTGATAATCCCAATGTCATTCAGGCTTCAGAAAAGAATCATTAGTTCACAAAAAATCCCTTTGGAAAGGTGACTCTTTACTTGGTATTTTTTTAAATCTGAATTTGAGACATTGTCTGTAACATGTCCTCATCTGTTGGACATTTTAAATATCCCTAGTTCAGTAAGAAAAAATTAAGTTGAGATTTTAAACGTTCTTATTTAGTTCATATAGTACCGATAGGAAGTGAAGAGAAACAGTCAAATGAAAAATGAGGCATCACATGAAGGCAGATAACTAAAAAGTGACAAATTTTGTAAGTGTTAGTATGAAAATGCTAGAAGTATAAATAGTAAGATGGGTGAATCTGATACCTTGAACTTGGTATTAAATGAGAATATTAGTATAATAGAAATCACAGAAATTAGGTGGATTGATGACAATCATTGTAAACAGTAGTACTTGGATGCAAAATATATTGTAATGACAGAGTAGGTCATGCTTGTGGGGGAGGGGCAGTATATGTGAAAGAAAGCACAGAGTCAAATATAGTGAGTACCTTAAACAAATCAAACTGGTCAATAGAATCTCTATGGCTAGAAATCCCATGCTTAAATGAGAAGAATATAGTAGTAGGAATATACTATCAACCACCTGACCAGGAGGGTAACAATGACTGTGAAATGCTCAGGGAGATTAGAGAGGCTATAAAAATAGAAAACTCAGTAATAAGGGGGTATTTCAACTATCTCCATATTGACTGGGTACGTGTCACCGCAAGCCAGGATGGGGAGATAAAGTTTCTAGATACCATTAATAAGTGCTTCTTTAAGCTGCTAGTCCTGGAACCCACAAGGGGAGAGAGAATTCTTGACAGTCCTAAGTGAAGCACAGGAGATGGTCCCACAGGTGCATATAGCTGAACCACTGGATAATAGCCACCATAATAAAATTAATTTTAACATCCTTGTGTAAGGGGGGAAATACCAAAGAAACCCACCACATTAGCATTTAACTTCAAAATGGGGAACTAAACAAAAATAAGGAGGCTAGTTAAACAGAAATTAAAAGGAACAGCCACAAGAGTGAAATACCCAAAACCTCCATGGAAACTTTTAAAAAACACCATAGTAGAGGCTCAGATTAAATGAATACTCCAGATTAAAAACCATAGTAGGAGGACCAAAAAATGCCACTATGGCTAAACAACAGAGTAAAAGAGTCCATTTAGAGACAAAAAGCTATCCTGTAAAAATTGGAAGTTAAATCCTACTACAGAAAATGGAAAAGAGCATACACTCTGCAAGTCAAGTGTTAAAGCATAATCAGGTGGGGGAAAAATAATTTGAAAAACAACTAGGAAAAGACATAAAAACCAAAAGCAAAATTATTTCTAAATACATCAGAAGTAGGAAGCTACCAAGCAACCAGTGGGGTCACTGGGCAATCGAGGTGCTAAAGGAGCACTCAACAAAGAGGAGGCCATTGCAGAGAAGCTAAATGAATTCTTTGTATTGGTTTTCTCTGCAGAGAGTGTGAGGGAGATTCCCACACTGAGCCACTCTCTTTACATGACATATCTGAGGAACTGTCCCAGATTGAGGTGTCTATAGAGGAGGTTTTGGAACAAATTGATACATTAAACAGTAATAAGTCATCAGGGCCAGATGGTTCATTATTCGCCCAAAAGTTCTGAAGAAACTCAGATATGAAATTGCAGAACTTCTAAGTATGGTAAGTAACCTATCACTTAAATAAGCTTCTGTGCCAGATGATTGGAGGATAGCTAAGGTGACACCAATTATTTAGAAAGGTTCCAGAGGTGATCCTGGAAATTACAGGCTGGTAAGCCTGGCTTCAGTCCAGGAAAATTGGTTGAAATTGTCATAAAGATCAGTATTATCAGGTAGATTAACATTATATATTGGGGAAGAGTCAACATGGCTTTTGTAAAGGGAAATCATACCTCACCCTACTAAAATTCTTTGAGGTGGTTAGTAGATACAGTGTACTTGGACTTAGAGAAAGCCTTTGACAATGGGGGAGGGATAGCACAGTGGTTTGAGCATTGGCCTGCTAAACCCAGGGTTGTGAGTTCACTTCTTGAGGGGGCCATTTAGGGATGGGGCAAAAATTGGGAATTGGCCCTATTTTGAGCAGGGGGTTGGACTAGATGACCTCTGAGGACACTTCCAACCCTGATATTCTATGATTCTAAGGTCCCTCACCAAAGGCTCTTAAGCAAAATAAGCAGTCATAGGATAAGAGGAAAGGTCCTCTCATGGATCAGTTGCTGGTTAAAAGAAGGGAAATAAGGGGTAGGAATAAATAGTCAGTTTCCAGAATGGAGAGAGATGTTTCCCAGGGATCCATAGCAGTTATTTTCAACATATTCATAAATTATCTGGAAAAAAGGGGTAAACAGTGAGGTGGCAAAGTTTGCGGAAATACAAAATTACTCAAGATAGTGAAGTCCAGAGCAGATTGTGAAGAGTTAAAAGGGATCTCCCAAAACTGGTTGACTGGGCAACAAAACCGCAGATGAAATTCAATGCTGATAAATGCAAAGTAAATTATCGTAAATTGTTTTATGAGGATTAGGCATTAAACAATCTCATACTTTCTAAATAATCCTATATTCTTCCCTTTTACTGACTGATTTCACATATTACTTAATTATTCCAAATGATTAATCTGATTCACATAATTTAAGAGAGGTAATAACCTTATGTGGGGAGCAGAGCACATACGAGCACCACTGATCTTCATTTTCAGTATTTGGTTTTGTTTTTGAGCATTCCTTTTGCCCCCCTCTTCTGGAATTTCTTTGAACGTATCTGAGATGTGTCATGTCTGGAAAAACAAGAACCCGTGGCTAGGCAGACGTTTTTTCTGTCGTAGAAACATAGACCGGGAAGTTGGTGGCCTCTCTCCCTCCATGTGCGGTGTGAGCAGCCGAGCAATAGCGTATGAAGAGCTCTGCTCTGCTTCTAAATCTGTCTCTTATTCACAGTTAGCTAATTTGCAGACATCTAGTTAAATAAAGGGCAAAGTCGAAGCTACAGATGAGAGATGTGTGGAGAAATTTCGAAGCACTGCGAAGAAGAAAGCTTCCAGAATCTACAGCCTCACACTGTGCTTATACTGTTACTGGCCCGGTAAGGGACAAGATGTTGCTTTCCAAAATGAATGACATGAAGAAGACGCCTAGGAGACACCTGAGACTTGTTGATGTTCTAGGTGGGTTAGAGTCTACTAATCTTTCTTCCCTTTTTAGAAAATTAAACTGAATTATTACAGTTGTCTGACACTAGGGACTCCCATGTCCCATCCAGTGCTCTTGGCTAGACTTTCTAAAGGTGGGGAAGAAACCCTCATCTAAATCTGTGCGATGTGCCGTACTAATAACTTGAAGCTCTGTGTCGTTTCATATCGTAGTTCTTGAAGATGCTAGTGCACCGGTTGCTTTTCAAGATAACTGAAGTAGGTGTTTACCTACATGACATGACAATTTTAGGTAAATTATGCAAAGACATTATTTAATCGAAGATTTGGGGAAAGGGGACACAGAGATGTTATTTATACCCCGATCAGGTATATGCCGAAGTGGAAGACAATTTCTAAATATTCAAGCTGTGGAAGAGACAGACGATATTGCTACAGCTGAAGAGGTGGAGAAGGGCCTCGGCACCGATTAATTTTCACCTGAAGAGTCAGATATGAAGTCGGAGTCTATGCAAATTAATATTTTAAATACAAGATGTAAAAATAATTGATTGTACACGAGAACCTATACTGTGTTTTGCATTATTGTGCTTTATTTGTATGAATGCATCTACATCGAATGGTCTCAGAGGGGAGATCTTTATCTTCCATGGATCTCTTCAGAGATGTACTGGTATAAATTGACAGAAGAATTTCGCTCCAGCTTGGGAAATTACATTCTGACCATCCATTCTCCATGGCATTTATAATTAGATATAGTGTTGTGCACTTGTTTTTCTAAAAGCGGTTAGAGCAGGGGGTTGGACTAATGCAAACTGGTTGACGTGAAAAATTTACATATTGCTACATCCCAGCCCAGCAGGTGAGTGACCCTCATGTAGAATCTGAAAGACATTTTGGATCCTAGAGAATGAGTGTTGCTAAAAGAATGAAAATTCTTCTTCTTCTTCTTCTTCTTCTTCTTCTTCTTCTTCTCCTCCTCCTCCTCCTCCTCCTCCTCCCCCTCATCAGCAGTAGCAGCAGGAGGAACAAAAATTATAATTAATAAACTATTTAGATGCAGGAAAATATTTTTAAAATATCAAGCATGTATTGGAAAAACCTAAGAAGTTCTGAAAAACGAATTTCCTCAAATGTTGTGCCCCGGGTATTGACGCCAGTCAGACATAAGACTTCTCATGATTCCCTCATGTATTTAAATAATAAAAATACAGGATAAATGGTGACTACTGGAGAAGAATTAGGAGATACTAATTCAATTACAACCCATTATTTTTTGCCTCTTCTGCTTACTCTTAAACGCCGCACTTAAAATTATTATTCTTTATAGACGAGAAATTAGGGGGGCATTTTCCTGTGTTAAGACAAGTGGCAAGAAACTAGAGTTCAGCAGTGTGTGATCATAGAGATCGATGGATACTAGGAAATTGCACAGCGTTCAATAGTTAAATAGTTAAGGGCACTTCATCGTATCAGCTTCTAAACGCGTCCCTGCAATCTCTTATTCACATTACTTACTGATCCCAGTAACGCCACTGAAGCTCAGTAGGTACGAATCAGCTCCTAAGAATTAAAGTTACAGGACTGCGTACTTAGAGTCTAAGATCTTCAAGACAGGGAATAGGAGTTCGGTATCTATATGGTAGAATGTAAATGTGCAGCGTATATACATGATAAGAAAGATAAAATAATAACAGAAAGACAGACAGGTTATAAGCTGGTAAACCAAGTGATGTATTTAATAAACCCTCCAGTTGTTTTGAAGATCGCAGTTTTTAAGGGGCTCATGTTCTGAAATCATCACAACAGAAAATAAACACTGGACATGATAAAGTCTCCTACAATGAAAAGGGGTGTTATCGGCACACAGGCGCTGCTAATGTTACCACTGAATATATAATGAAAACAATGTACTTCAGTATACCCTAAGTTATCACAAATTAAAATACACATATTTCTATAAAATTTAAAAATGAGTTGTAAAAAAATTCTGAAAAAGGGACAAGAATAAGAAGACAAAACACAAGCATATGACATAAAAATAATCATAACAATTATAGGTTTCAGAGTAACAGCCGTGTTAGTCTGTCTTTGCAAAAAGAAAAGGAGTACTTGTGGCACCTTAGAGACTAACCAATTTATTTGAGCATGAGCTTTCGTGAGCTACAGCTCACTTCATCGGATGCATACCGTGGAAACTGCAGTAGACATTATATACACAGCAGGACAGTGGGGTGGGAGGGGGTATTGTTTCATGGTCTCTGTGTGTATATAATGTCTACTGCAGTTTCCACGGTATGCATCCGATGAAGTGAGCTGTAGCTCACGAAAGCTCATGCTCAAATAAATTGGTTAGTCTCTAAGGTGCCACAAGTACTCCTTTTCTTCATAACAATTATGTTGCATTTCTACATTTAGTCACATGGTGTCGCTGTAGACCAAAAAAAGGACTTCGGTGAGAGAGGAAAACGGAAGCCCCTCCCAGGTTTGTACTATGAATCACGTCAATATCAAAGGGCGGATCAAACCAGGCACAGAGTCACTAGACTGAGCAATTTGCAAAGATAAGGCTAAAATATATTTTAATTTTTTTTGTATTAGCCACGTCTTAACTGGCGAATTTTGAAAGAAGAGTTTCCGCGATGGCTCTTCTCCGGCGAGAGACCCTAGTAACCGGGCAGCTGCTGCTGCTGGTTCTGCTACACAGGGCCTGGGAGGTGGGCAGCGGCCAGGTCCGTTATTCCCTGCCGGAGGAATCGAAGCACGGCACCTTTGTGGGCCGCCTGGCCCAGGACCTGGGGCTGGAGGTGTAGGAGCTGGTGTCTCGGATGTCCCAGATGGTGTCCAAAGGCAGGGGAGACTATTTTGAGGTAAATTTGCAGAGCGGCGTTTTGTTTGTTAAGTCGCCAGTAGACAGGGAAGAGGTGTGCGGCCAGAGCCCCCTATGCGTTATTGACCTGGAGGTGATAGTGGACAAACCCCTGAGGATATTTCACGTGGAAGTGGAGATACAGGATATAAATGACAATGCTCCTGTGTTCCCCGTAAATGAATTAAATCTGTTTATATCAGAATCAACACTGCCGGGCTCGCGTTTCCCACTAGAGGGCGCGTTTGACGCAGATATTGGTACAAACTCTCTGCTAACCTATAAACTCAGCTCGAATGAATTTTTCACTCTAGATGTACAAAAGAAAAACGACAAAAGCATATCTGCTCAGCTCGTGTTAAGGAAGGCTCTCAATAGAGAGGAAATCCCTCTTCATAAGTTATTACTCACTGCTACTGATAGGGGCAAACCGGAGCTGACGGGCACAGTTCAGCTGGTGATCACTGTGCTGGATGTCAATGATAACGCGCCTGTCTTTGGTCAATCCGTGTATGAGGTCAGTGTAACGGAAAATACAACTATTGGGGAGTTAGTCGTCAAACTCAACGCCACCGATTTGGATGAAGGATTAATAAAGATATCGCGTATTCTTTTAATATTCTTACTGGTCCCGAAGTAAAAGACATGTTCAGTATAGATTCTCATACCGGAGAAATTAGAATCAAAGGAGAATTGGATTTTGAAGGTACTAAATTGTATGTAATTCAAGTCCAAGCTACAGATGAAGGTCACGCTCCAATGGTCGGACACTGCAAAATTTTGGTGGAAGTTTTAGATGTGAACCACAACGTCCCTGAGCTGGCCGTGACTTCCCTTTCCCTGCCGGTGCTGGAGGACGCTCCCCCGGGGACAGTGGTGGCTCTTATTAGCGTCTCCGACCGGGACTCGGGAGACAACGGCAAAGTCACCTGCTCCATCCCCCCGGACCTGCCCTTTCAGCTCGTCTCCACCTTTAAGAATTATCACTCGCTGGTGCTGGCGGAGGCCGTGGATCGGGAGCGAGTGTCTGAATATAAGATCCTGGTGACAGCCAGAGACGAAGGGGCCCCGTCTCTCTCGGCCAGCAGCAGCATTTTGGTGCCGATCGCGGATGTGAACGATAACGCCCCTGCTTTCCCTCAGCCCGTGTACACGGTGTTTGTGAAGGAAAACAACCGTCCCGGGGCCCATCTCTTGAGCGTGTCGGCGTCGGACCCGGACGTGCGGGAAAACGCCTTTGTGAGCTACTCGGTGGTGGAGCGCAGTGTGGGAGAGCAGCAGCCCGTGTCCAGCTACATCTCGGTGCACTCGGAGAGCGGGCACATCTATGGGCTGCAGCCCTTTGACTACGAGGAGCCCTGGCTGGGATGATTTAACTGGGAATTGGTCCTGCTTCGAGCAGGGGGTTGGACTAGATGACCTTCTGGGGTCCCTTCCAACCCTTATATTCTATGATTCTATGATAAGTGCTGCAGTTCCAGGTGAGCGCGAGGGACGCCGGGTTCCCCTCCTTGTGCTGGAACGTGACCGTGCAGCTCTTCGTCCTGGATGAAAATGACAACGCGCCGGCAGTGTCCCCGCCTGGCTCCGGCCGCGGCTCGCCAGGGCCCGAGCTGGTTCCGCTGTCGGCCGGCGCAGGGCACGTGGTGGGCAAGGTCCGAGCGGTGGATGCGGATTCCGGCTACAACGCGTGGCTTCGCTACGAAGTGCAGGAGGCCGGGGCTGCGGGGCCTTTCCGGGTGGGTGTGTACAGCGGGGAGATCAGCACCACGCGGGCCTTGGAGGAGGCGGACGGCCCCAGCCAGAGACTCGTGATCCTGGTGAAGGACCATGGGGAGCTGGCGCTGTCAGCGACAGCCACGGTCAGCCTGTCCCTGGTGGAGAGTCCGCAGGCTGTGAAATGGGACTCGAGGCAAAGGGTCGGGAGCGAAGGGCCCTTGGTTGACCTGAACGTGTCTTGAATGATCGCCATTTGCTCGTTGTCCGGGCTGTTTGTGTTGGTGATTGTCGTGTACGTTGGCCTGAGATGCCACCCGGGTCCGGAAGTGATGTGCGGTCCTGGGAAAGCCACCGTGGTGTGCTCGAGCGAGGTGGGGAGTTGGTCCTATTCGCAGCGCCAGAGCCGGAACCTGTGTGTCGGGGAAGTCACCGCCAAGAATGACCTGATGGTTTTTAGCCCCAACGTCCCTCATTCCTCGAGGAATGTGGGCATAGAGAAACCTCAACGGGAACTGACACTGAAGTCTTCTGCGGTGGTGAGTCAGATGACTGAATCCTTATTTGGAAATATTTGTATGTTGTAGGTCTTTATGTGTTCTTAGGCGTGTTGTCTGTGAAACGAATGAAAAAGCAACTTTAAAAAAAAATTGGATGTTCCTTATAGGAACTGCGATAGTAGTAGCTGGAGAAAGGGTTTTTTGAGAGATAATTAACTGTTTTCAATAACTTCTATAATTCTACTTATGTGTAGGTACTTTGGTAGTCATAGACAGGAATGTGGGCTTTAATAATGAGAATTAATTGTAAGAAAAGTATTTGGATGTTTATGCCACTATTTCTGTTTATGTCATATTTATACTAAAGAAAATCTTGTCGTGAATGTTAATTAGAGAATAACAAAAGTCCTTGCAGTTTCACATTAGGGTGAGTTTGTTTATATTGTTTGGTATTTATATTATTGCTATTATTAGTGCCTATATTTTACATAGTGGAAATTTTTTTATTAACAAGTATCAATAAACGTACAAGTTTTGTCCTACGATTTTACAACACATGAAGCAGTGCTCTGTCTTTTTGATGCATTGCTATGTCTCAGCGTTAGCAATATTAAGAAACAGATTAATTTTGCCACTGTCTTCTGACCCCCAAACTCTGGTATTTTATTCATATGGTAGAAATGATTGTAACTGAAGGAAAATTACTCACATTCTTCATTTTTGTCAAATATTTTACCTGTATTTTTAAAATAAGTTTATTACATTATTTCCTGAAACCCTTCAAAGTAAGGATTTAAATGACCCCAATAGTAAAGTTTAATCACCCTGTAAATAATCAATTTTACTGCAGTGTGGATGGATTACTTCACTATTGTGTCATTTATGCCCTTGTATAAATTGTAACACACACATACACACACGATTGCAGAGATACACAGTTCACCCCGCCCCCTCTCTCAACTAACTAAATTAGCGCTTTTCAAACTATTTAGGCTGCCTTCCCTTTTCCAAATAATGCAGTCTACTGCATACCCTCGTAGGAGATAGGCAGACACAACACGTTTGGGTCAGGTGCTCCCAGATTTCTCCCTTCCATTTAGCAACAGCTTCTAGAAGTTTTGAAACTGTGGGGCATGCTCCCCAGAGGGGGGCACAGATGAATGTTTGGAGGGGCAAGTGGCGACACCAGGCAGCTCGTACCAGCCCCTCCTGGCAGGGCTTGGGGAGGGAATGCCACCGTCACCCCGACTCACCTCAGGGGGCCACACAGCCTGTCTGAGTGTGTGTGTGTGTGGGGGTGCAACCAAAAACTGTAAGTCAAAGGTAGGGGGCTCAGCTGCTGCCCGCTGAGGAGAGTCAGGGTGTGGAGATGGCTTGCAGCTGGCCTGAGCCACCTGGCATAGCTGCTTGCCCCTCGGATGTTCCTACACCTTAAGGGAGTGCACCCCACATTTTGAAAACCTCTGTACTAAATAAAATGCATTGTCGTCCATTACAGGATTTTTCTTGCATACCTCCTGACGAGAGCTTGTGTACTCCTAGGGGTATCGGTACTCCAGTTTGAAAACCACTGCTGTAAACTGTGGTATACTGCCACCTATCACTATAGTACTGAAGAACTTCCACATACAATCGGTAATAATAGTGAAATCCCTAGTGGACTTCATGAAGGCTCTAGCACTTCTTCCGTTTCAGGGTCATAATTCTGATTAGGGTAGCCCCTTTTTCTTGTCAATTTTATTATTCTCCTCCTTTTTTGTTTAGTTGTCCAAAGTGAGGAAGAGTCAGTACTGTGAGGTCATTCTTATGGTGGAAAAGCTTTTTTAAAAAGGAAGGTCTTACAGTGTTTTCTAAAGATGGTCAGATTCTGGATTTGCCTCGTCCCGTCTGGAAATTTGTTCTCTAGTCCGATTCCCCTCAGCTGAGAATGCTTTGAGCCCAGCTGTGAGGTGCTTTGTCTTTCTTGGGCTTTGTCATCTGAATTGTCCCAGGGAAACACAGCTGTCATAGTGTTTCACAGATTGAAATTCAGTCTTTGATATAGCCAGGGCTTGATCCATTAATTGCTTTGAAACTTACGTTCAAAGCCTTAAACTAGCATGGGAAACTGACTGGCATCCAGTGGAGGGATTTGAGCATGACTTGATGTGCTCCGGATGGTCTGAGCTATGGAGAACGGTGGCAGCTGCATTCTAACGGTGGCAGCTGGAGCCAGTTCATTGTCTTCATTTTCAGATTCAGTGAATTACAGTAATCCAATTTAGATATGCATATACATGGATCACCGTGGCTAGGTCCTTGCTTAGGAGGAAGGAAGTTTCCTAGCAAGCCGGAAGTGAAGTAAAGTATTTCTAGATACACTTCCTGATCATCCATGCTCTGCTAAGAGCGGAATAGGACCTCCTACTTATCATGGACAGCTCCACAGTTTCCCACATCACATGGGCTTGGTATCATCTCTGTATCTTTTGCCTCCTTTTCCCTTTCATCCTTGTTGCTTTTAATTCCAGTTGCTTTCTGTGTAATGTCACCTCATTTAATACTTTCCTCCCTACCTCGCTGTTAACACCATCCTTTGCTCAGCACCTCTCTTTGCTATTTTATTTTTACTTCTGCACTTGCTGAACTGCACCCCCATTATTATTATTATTATTATTATTATTATTAATAATAATAATATTACTCTGTATTACATCCTTGGGATTATTTTAAACAAAAAGCCTTCACACTATACAAGATCTTTAAAAATAAGAAGGGGAAAGCAACTGTCGAAATTTTATCCCCATGAGTCACCAATAAATCTTGACCATGAACTGCCTCTGTAGGTTTGAGTAGTCAGGAGTATTGTTAAACCCTTTGATACTTTCCTGATAACAGGAGAGGCACATAGGTCCTGCCTCCCCTGTTTACATGTTAGAAGGAGTCTGAGCAGAGATATTGAGACTCAAAGAATGATGAAATGCAGAAGATTGCATGAAGCATTACATAAATCTGGAAATTGAGGGATAGCAGTTTTAAATGTTGGTCACTGGCTGGGCTCTCATCAATACAGCTGCTCAAAGAATTTCTTGAGAGGGACCTAACAAAGAAATTGCAACTCTCCATCCCATCAAAAATACTTTTGAACTTCAGAAAGGGATGATCAGTGCATCTCTCCTCCCACTGAAGTGAAGTGAAATAATCTAAGTAAAATTCTCCCTACCACCCCCAAACTCCTCTCCCCTGCTTGCTTGGTTACATGCAAGTTCTGTTATCAGGAAACTGTCAAGTAAAATAGAAAGGCCTTTTCAAACTTCTAAAATATACCTTACAACAAAAAAGTCAACAAAGATTCTTAAAGTTGTGTGGAGTTGTCTTCCTTGTGCCCTGATTCCTAATTATTGCCTGAAGTTAACTGCATTGGTTTCACTAGTTGCTGCAAAATGGGAAGTTGGTGTGGAATTGCAAGTGAAATAAGACTGTAATGTTGGCATTTATGTATATTTGATTACAGTAGTCTCAAAGTACTGGGTCAGACTAATTGTCATTCTAGCCCAGTATTCTGTCTTCTGACAGTGGCCAGTGTCAGATGATTCAGAGGGAATGAATAGAACTGGGCAATTTTGAGTGATCCATCCCCTGTCATGCCATGCCCAGCTTCTGGCAGTTGGAGGTTTAGGTACACTCAGAACATGAGGTTTCATCCCTGACCATCTTGGATAATAGTTATTGATGACCCTATCTTCCATGAATTTAAATAATTCTTTTTTGAACCAGTTATACTTTTGACCTTCACAATTGTGATGCTAGTATACCAGGTGACAGCTTATGCCAAGGTCCCAAAGTCTCCACTGGACATTGACAAATACATAGCTGGAATCAGTCTGGCTCACCTCTGTTAGTATTGTAAAAATAGGAGTTATGGGACATAAGAGAGAGACACTAATTGGTGTGATGTGCAACAGAAAGAGTTATGTCTTTCCCAACAGGAAAGGTCCATTGACACTAGATGGTCTATTGTGGGATGTTAAAGAGGACAAAGACTTTGTTGTTCTGCTTCCCCCTCCCACCATGAAGCTGAATCATGAAGGTGGAGTCCTCCCATCAGCTGAATTTGCAGCTCAGAATGCATGACAGGAGGGGGTAAAACCCCAAACAAAAAGAACTAGGTATCAGTATTCTGCTTGGACTCTGGGAAGCAAGTTTTCTAGATATAAGCAACAGATCCCCAGTTGCTTAGCCTGGGTTAGCCCTAAAGCACAAGTAGAACTTGCTTATTATAGATGCTGCTATTAGCTTTTGAAATTTAAGATTGTAACCCATTTGTGTAATTATATTTTCCTGCTTTAACCTTGTAAGTAATTCTCTAGTTTCCCTTTCCTATTTAATAAATCTTTATATAGTTTATTATAGGATTGGCTACAAGTGTTGCCTTCAGTGTGAGATCTGAGGTGAAATTGACTTGCTGTTTGACTGGTCCTTTAGGACTGGGAGTAACCTGAATATTTTTGTGATTGTTGGTGTCAGGGACCATCTATTAAAAAATGTGTGCTTACCAGGGTCGTGAGATAGATTGGAGTTCCCAAAGGACTATCTGTGATTCCATGTTAAGGCTGTTACGGTGCCTGAGGAGTTCACATTGAATAATTGATTGGTGAAATCTAAGTATAGAATTCACAACCAATTTGGGGTTTGCGCCCTGCTTCCTAGCAGTCTGCCCTGAGGTTGGTAATCACACTCTTGAGTCAGTGCAAAAAGCATTATATTAACATCCTATGGCAATGAGTTCCACAGATTGATTATGCATTGTGTGAGGTATTTCCTTTCGTTTGTTTCGAATTTTCTGCCTATTAATTTCATCAGGTGACCCCTACTTCTTGTGTTATGTGAAGAGGTATTATATTTACTGTCTTATTATCTATTATTGTCTTATTCTCTATCCCTTTCCTAATGGTTCCTAACATTCTGTTAGATCTTTTTGACTGCTGCTGCATATTGAGTGGATGTTTTCAGAGAGCTATCCTCAATAACTCCAAGATCTCTTTCTTGAGTGGTAACAGTTAATCTAGTGTATGTATAGTTGGGACTATTTTTCCCAATGTGCATTACTTTGCATTTATCAACACTGAATTTCATCTGCCATTTTGTTACCCAGTCACCCAGTTTAATGAGAACCCTTTCTAACTCTTTGCAATCAGCTTTGGACTTACCTATCTTGAGTAATTTTACAACATGCCAATTTTTCCACCTCAGTGTTCAGTTCCTTTTAAAAATCAATTATGAATATGTTGAACATCAGAGGTCCTGGTAAAGATACTCCCCCCACCCCTGCTATTTACCTCTCTTCATTGTGAAAACTGACCATTTATTCCTATCCTTTGTTTTCTATTTTTTAACTAGCTACTGATCCATGAGAGGGCCTTCCCTCTTATTCCACGTCTGCTTATTTTGCTTAAGAGCCTTTGGTGAGGCACTTTGTCAAAGACTTTCTGAAAATCCAAGTACACTGTTCAGCTATGTGTCTGATAACTTTGTTCTTTACTATAGTTTCATCCAATTTGCCTGGTAAGGATGGTATTCTAGCAGAACTGTACAAAGTAGCAGGCCCAAAGGCTATTGAGGTGTTTCACAACATCTTGGGTAGCATTTGGGAAGAAGAAGACATGCAACAAGACTTCAAAGATGCTATTAATATAGGTGCTGACTCCATGGGTGCTCTGAGTCCGGAGCACCCATGGAAAAAAAATAGTGGGTGCTCAGCACCCTCTGGCAGCACCACAGATCAGCACCTCCCCCTGCCCCTGATTGCCTCCCACCCGCTGGTGGCCCTGCCTATCAGCTCCTCCCACCTGCCAGCAATCAGCTGTTCAGTGACAGTTCAGGAGGCATTGTGGGTGGGGGAGGACGTGGGGCAGGAATAGGTGGGGGGAGGAGGTGGGAAAAGGCAAGGTGGGGGCAGGGTGGGGGCAGGGTGGGGGCAGGAAGAGGTGGGGCAGGGGTCAAGGCTTGGGGGCAGGAGTGGACTGGGGGTGGGAAGAGGCGAGGAGGGTTTGGAGGAAGGGGTGGAGTTGTGGCAGAGTCTGTGGCAGAGCAGGGGTCAAGCACCCTCCAGGAACTGAGGAAGTCAGTGCCTATGGCTATTTTTGTGTCACCATTCAAAAACAAAGGCAGGAAAGCTGACTGCAGAAACTAGAGAAGCATTTCTCTCCTCTGTACAGCAGCGAAAGTACTAGCTTGTATTCTACTGCACAGATTCATTGCTAACATATCTGAGGAGAATTTTCCAGAAGTGCAGTTTCAGACCAGGTTGTAGTACCTTGGACATGATTTTTGTTATAAGGCAGATCTAGGAAAAATGTTTAGAGCAGAACATGGATCTGTATGCAGTTTTCATCAACTTGACCAAAGCTTTTGATATGGTAAACAGAGAGGGTCTATAGGTTATTCTACATGAACTGGACTGCCCAAGAAGGTCCATACAAATCATCCATCTGTTCCATAACCACACGACAGAGCAAGTGCTCTCCATTGGTGATTCTTCTGATGCATTTGAAATCTTGAATGGAGTGAAGCAAGGCTGTGTACTTACTCCAGTGCTCTTCAATTTGTTCTTTGTTTGTGTCCTCAGCCATGCCACAAGGGACTTGGATCAGGGGATATACATCTGCTGCCAACTTGATGGCTCCCTCTTTGATCTTCGATGACTCAGTGCTAAGACCAAGATGCTGGAGAGACTTCTTGTTGAGGCACATTTTGCAGATGACTGTGCCTTGATGGCTCACAGACATGATGATCTTCATGTCATCATTGATGGTTTTCAGAAGCATCCCAGCTATATGGCCTCACCATCAGTCTCAGTAAGACAGAGGTCTTGTTCCAGACAGAATCTCATTCCAATGCCTTAGTGCCAGCCATCTTCATCCAAAGCATACAGCTGAAAAATGGGGATCAGTTTAAGTATTTGGGCAGCATCATCTCAAGTGATGGTTCCCTTGATAAAGAAATTGCCCCCAGCATCAGTAAAGCCAGCCAGGCCCTCTGCCGACTCCAAACAAAAGTCTTTCACCAACACAACATTTGTCTCTCCACCAAATTGAAACTCTACAGTGCAATGGCTCCAACATATCTCCTGTAAGGATCTGAGACATGGACTCTTTCTAGATGGCACAGTAAACAGCTTGAGCAATTTCATATGAGCTCCATCCACTCAATAATGAGCATTTGCTGGCAGGACAGAGAGACGAATATTAAGATCCTTGAGAGAGCAAACACAACCAGCATTCAGGAAATATGATTCAGAGCAGAACTTAGGTGGACTGGAAATGTCATCAGAATGGAAGACCACTGTCTCCCAAAACAGATCTTGTATGGAGAGCTGAGTCAAGGCAAAAGAAAGAAGGTTGTCCATATAAGTGCTTCAAAGATAACCTGAGGAGGAATCTCCAGTGGGCTGGCATCAGTCTCAAAGAACTCAAGGAAATGGCTCAGAACAGGTGGCTCAGAACAGGCTTGCTGGTGGTCTCTAACAAGATCAGCATGTAACAGGTTCAAGTGGGATTGACGAAATCGTCTCCAGGCTGCATGTGCAAAGTGCCACAAAGCTGCATCATCAAACCTCAGAGATTTGACTTCCCATGCCCTCAGTGTGTCTGACTCTGTGCATCAAGGTTTGGACTTAAGATAAAATTGTGACAATATCATCATCATCATCATTGTCAGTGATGGACTACCAACAATCTCTTCGAGCATTTCATAGTGACTGTCACCATTTTGATCAGGTGGCCGGTAGTGTAGTCCTCCTGATAGTCTTATTGTTCAAGCATGGAATTTCTATCAATAGAGATTCTATGATATAGTTTGATTCATTTGAGGTTTTTATTTTATTTGACTCCATGCATTTTTCACATATAGTGCCACTCCCCCACGCGTGTAACCTACTCTGCTATTCCTGTGTATTTGGCACCTGGTATTACCATGTCCCACTGATTATCCTCATTCCACCAAGTTTCCCCAATGGCTATTGTATCAGTATCCTTATATAATGTCAGATACTCGAGTACCTGACAACCACCCATCTTAGTATTTATACTTCAGTCATTTGTATATAAAGCACTTGTACATTTTGTCAATATTCAGTGGCTTACCTTCATATGTTACATTTAAATAAGACGGTCTTACATTTAACTGTTCCTCACTAGCTCCTACCTTCCCTTTACCAACTTCTTTCCTATCCTCTTTACTAGGATGTAGAGTCCCCTCTTTAATATATTTATCCCCAAAGGATAGCTCCACATGTGCTCCTCTGCACCTGTTGTTTCCTCCCCAGGCCTTAGGTTTAAAAAATCCTCTGCAACCTTTTTGTTAATATGCCAGCAATCTAGTTCCATTTTCCTTTAGGTGGAGCCTATCCTTCCTGTACAGGCTCCTCTGTTCCCGAATGCTTTCCCAGGTCCTAATAAACCTAAAACACTTCTCCCTACACCATCCTCTCATCCAGGCATCGAGACTCTTATCCTACAATTCTGCCTAACTGGCCCTGCAAATGCTAACTGAATCCTTTCATTTGATAAAACCTCCCATTACTCATCTCCACCATGATATTGTGCCCGCTAAACCTGATATTATAACTATTTCCTGTGTTTCATATTTACTTTCTGAAATGGACTGTAAACTCCTTGGCACATCGCCGGTGCATTTAAATTGCTTGCAAAGCGCTATGCGCATGTATTGCACTCCACCGCTTGCACCAGTGCCATCCTCTTGCTAATCATTACTACCAGCGCAGCTTCTACTGCTGCTCGTCCTCTTCATTATGAGGCAAAATATATCAGCCCGGCTGATGAAAAACAACCGCCAGTTGGATCGTAGCTCTGCATTGGCAGCGCACTGGACATTATTAGATCAAGTTTTTAAGTCCTGTGGCGCGATCATCTAGTCTGGTGGGTGGATGGAGTTCCCCTTTACTGCGCTTCCATAGGAGATACGCTTGTGCAACTGACAGAATAACTAGGCTTCTGATTTTGTTCTTCAAAGCTCTCAGTGAGCTGGGATCTGAAAGGTCGCTTCTCCCTCTGTGACCATAACCTCCCGAGATGGCTGCGATCCTCTAGGATGCTGAAATGCCTGATGTAAAGAGTAAGAACAGTGAGAATGGGAAACAGAACCTTTGCTGGCTCATGAGCAGGGAACTCCCTTCCTGAAGAGCTGAGGATTGCAAGGGCCCTGATCATATTCAGGACAAAATACAAGACCCAACTCTTTGATATAACCTTCCCATCACATACTCGCTGATTCATACCAACGCACACACTTGCACTTGCAAGTGCATGTACAAACACAAAAGCGAAACAACTCAACGCTACTATTCTGTCTTCTCTTAGAAAGAGGAATAGAAATACAAGGAACGACAAGAATACAAAGAAAAGAAGAGAAAAGTGCATTTGATCCTTTATATCCCTGGACAAGGAAGAGAAACAAAATATCAGGGCTGCCTGTAATCCACGCACATATATCAGTTTTGTAAGGCGCTTAGATACCATGGCCTTGGGCATAGTATAAAATATAAATAAATATATTTCATCTTCTTTGATTAAACTGATCTGTTGTTGGTACCAGCTGAACTTCTATTTAAAAGTTAATTGTTATTAGTAGGAAATACAAATTGATCTTTTTAAAGCGGAAATCTTAGTTGTTTCACAGTTTAGCTGTTGGTAACAAATTTAACTCTCAATTAAAATTCTTGTTCCTTCTACTAAATGACAAATGCTGGACACTCGCTCAATAAATGATAAACAGTAACCCAGGAAACAATAAAAGAACATTTTATTTTCCACTGCATTTAGCTTCGTGTGCCCAAGGCATTTTACAGGGTTACGGTAAATTATACCACTACGGAGTTAAATAATAAATAATAGAAAAAAGAAAGATAAATTAAAAAGTAAAGAGAAAAATTTTATAGATGAGATTTTAGAGATGGAGAGTCACTGGGGCAGACATATACAAAGACTTCCTAGAGGATAGAGCTGGGGAGGTAAGATTGCGGACGGAATGTGAGGAAATCGGGAATGAACCAAAGCTTATTAAAATTAGTGAAAGAATCTTATTAACGTCAATGGTGTTTCATTAAGGTTTGAATGAAGGAGTGGGGAGGAGAGAAGCCGAGAGTTTCAGAGTACCCATGAGGTCGGATAGAGCAAATCAGGGAGGGCTTCAAAAACGAAACAAAATGTAGAGAACAGAACTCCTGTTTTCAAACGTCAGAGCTCAAATCTCTTTGTAAAGAAAAGGCCAGAATCATTAGCAAAGTAATTTTTAAAAAGTTAAATGAGATGCTTGTGGCATTTCCCATTTCCATCAATAAAAAGTGGACATTCTGAGTACTGGAGAGCGAGGAAAATATAAAATAGATATTATCGTTTTACATTTATATCTGCTTTACGGTTAAATATTTCAATATTTGTTTTACTGGGGGAAAGAAAGTTCCTTTAGTCTATCCCCGGTTATTACAACATCATTCACTCAGATTTTTCTATGCACACACATAACATGAGAATGATCAGAAATCAGATTAAGTATAAATAACATGAAAATATTTATTCTCAAAGATGGATTAAATATAAATACGAAAAAATAATTTGTTGCTGTGACTCACATTTACCACATTGTGGCGCTGTCTACTAAAAGACCGCGTTATCCCAGGAAAATAGAAACATAGCTCCGCCCTGGGAGAAAGAAAGCATTGGCTGCCCCAGTCTCAGAATAACGGATCATACTGGATGCGACAAGAGGGGACGGAATGCATTGTGACCGTCCTCCAGGGTCGCTCAAAAATATTATATAGAACGGCTAGTTCTTAGCTAATCAGATTTGAATCGGAAACATTCTGCGCCCGCGATGGCTCTTCTCCGGCGAGACTCTCTGGTAACCGGGCAGCTGCTGCGGCTGGTTCTGCTACACACGGCCTGGGAGGTGGGCAGCGGCCAGGTCAGTTATTCCCTGCCGGAGGAATCCAAACAAGGCGCCTTTGTGGGCCGCCTGGCCCAGGACCTGGGGCTGGAGGTGTCGGAGCTGTTGCCTCGGATGTTCCGGATGGTCTCCAAAGGCAGGGGAGACTATTTTGAGGTAAATTTTCAGAGCGGCGTTTTGTTTGTTAAGTCGCCAGTAGACAGGGAAGAGGTGTGTGGCCAGAGCCCCCTGTGCGCCATTGACCTGGAGGTGATAGTGGACAAACCCCTGAGGATATTTCACGTGGAAGTGGAGATACAGGATATAAATGACAATGCTCCTGTTTTCCCTGTGAATGGCTTAAATATATTTATTGCAGAATCGAGATTGCCGGGCTCTCGATTCCCACTAGAGGGCGCGTCTGACGCAGATATTGGTACAAACTCTCTGCTAATTTATACACTCAGCCCAAATGAACATTTCACTCTAGACTTGCAAACGAAAAATGATCAAACCACATCTGCAGATATGGTTTTAAAGAAACCACTGGATAGAGAGGAAACCTCTGTGCATAATTTATTACTCACCGCCACTGATGGGGGCAAACCGGAGCTCACTGGCTCAGTTCAACTCCTCATCACTGTCCTGGATGCCAATGATAATGCGCCTGAATTTAATAAGCCAGTCTACGAAATAAAATTGTTGGAAAATACAGCTAATGGTGTATTAGTGATGACCCTCAACGCCACAGATTTGGATGAGGGAACTAATAAGGATATTTCCTATTATTTCATTAGTCATCTTCCCCCTGAAGGAAGAGACTTGTTCAGTATAATTTCAAATACTGGTGAGATCAGAGTAAAAGGAGAAATTGATTTTGAAGTGTACAATGTATATGAAATTCGCGTTGAGGCGAAAGATAAAGGGAATCCCCCACTGGCTGGACACTGCAAAATTTTGATAGATGTTTTAGACGTGAACGACAACGTCCCTGAGCTGGCCGTGACTTCCCTTTCCCTGCCGGTGCCGGAGGACGCTCCCCCGGGGACAGTGGTGGCTCTTATTAGCGTCTCCGACCGGGACTCGGGAGACAACGGCAAAGTCACCTGCTCCATCCCCCCGGACCTGCCCTTTCAGCTCGTCTCCACCTTTAAGAATTATCACTCGCTGGTGCTGGCGGAGGCCGTGGATCGGGAGCGAGTGTCTGAATATAAGATCCTGGTGACAGCCAGAGACGAAGGGGCCCCGTCTCTCTCGGCCAGCAGCAGCATTTTGGTGCCGATCGCGGATGTGAACGATAACGCCCCTGCTTTCCCTCAGCCCGTGTACACGGTGTTTGTGAAGGAAAACAACCGTCCCGGGGCCCATCTCTTGAGCGTGTCGGCGTCGGACCCGGACGTGCGGGAAAACGCCTTTGTGAGCTACTCGGTGGTGGAGCGCAGTGTGGGAGAGCAGCAGCCCGTGTCCAGCTACATCTCGGTGCACTCGGAGAGCGGGCACATCTATGGGCTGCAGCCCTTTGACTACGAGGAGCTGCAAGTGCTGCAGTTCCAGGTGAGCGCGAGGGACGCCGGGTTCCCCTCCTTGTGCGGGAACGTGACCGTGCAGCTCTTCGTCCTGGATGAAAATGACAACGCGCCGGCAGTGTCCCCGCCTGGCTCCGGCCGCGGCTCGCCAGGGCCCGAGCTGGTTCCGCTGTCGGCCGGCGCAGGGCACGTGGTGGGCAAGGTCCGAGCGGTGGATGCGGATTCCGGCTACAACGCGTGGCTTCGCTACGAAGTGCAGGAGGCCGGGGCTGCGGGGCCTTTCCGGGTGGGTGTGTACAGCGGGGAGATCAGCACCACGCGGGCCTTGGAGGAGGCGGACGGCCCCAGCCAGAGACTCGTGATCCTGGTGAAGGACCATGGGGAGCCGGCGCTGTCAGCGACAGCCACAGTCAGCCTGTCCCTGGTGGAGAGTCCGCAGGCTGTGAAATGGGACTCGAGGCAAAGGGTCGGGAGCGAAGGGCCCTTGGTCGACATGAACGTGTCTTTAACGATCGCCATCTGCTCGTTGTCCGGGCTGTTTGTGTTGGTGATTGTCGTGTACGTTGGCCTGAGATGCCACCCGGGTCCGGAAGTGATGTGCGGTCCTGGGAAAGCCACCGTGGTGTGCTCGAGCGAGGTGGGGAGTTGGTCCTATTCGCAGCGCCAGAGCCGGAACCTGTGTGTCGGGGAAGGCACCGCCAAGAATGACCTGATGGTTTTCAGCCCCAACTTCCCTCACTCTTCGGAAAATTGGGAGGAGAAACAGCAGGAGCTCACGCCAAATGCAGCAGGACAGGTAAGTCTCTGGAAGTAATGTCACGAGTAGCCTCTCAGAGAAGACTGTGATAGTATCTCCTGCTTTTTGTGTAAACAGTTATTTGAGAGGGCTTTTAAAATAAAGACATTTGAAAGTAATCGCTGTTTTCTTAAGGACATATCTAATGGTTTCACAAGAAATGAATGATGCTCAATCGTGATTTTTGTATTTCTGATGAGTGATCTGAAGCTTTGGTGAAATTTAAGGGGAGGGTTCAGTCCTGAGGCTTGGGTAGATTGTTTTTAATAATGAAAATTAATATTTTATATACATTTTCTCTTTTTAGTGTTACCTTTTACTTTTAATCAGTATGTAACCCGGAAGTGTTTTTCTTTAAAGTCTGCAGGAAAATCACGCTTTTTATTTCGCACTAATTTCGAGCTGAAATAGATTTCAGCCTCTGTGTGGTTTGATTCTTAGGAACTCAAACCGTGCAATAGCAGGATATATTTAAAGTTCTGAAAAATTAGCTCTGATTGTGAGTTGTCAGATCCGCTAGATTTTATTTATTTATTGTTTGAACAGACTGTCACTTTCAAGGAGTGTTCCAGTTCGATTTTAGTAATCTGAAAATAGACGCTTGATTTCCTTTTCCATCTCTTAATGAAAACATTGCTGTTTTTCCTTCAGTCCCTGACTGAATTTCAGTCTTAGTTAAAATGAAGAAATGGAGAGACTGTAGCTCATAAGAAAGATGAAGGCTCCTGTTAGGAATACAAACATTCACATTTTTTCAGTGTCCTACAGTCAATTGGAGGAAAAATAATATGTTGCCATCTCCTATTTTCGCAATTTTGTAGCAAAATTCTCACAACGAGGCAAGTATTCCTGTCAGTGATGAGAGTTTGGACTCTATGGTGGACGGTGTTTCTTTATCTCAACACTGTGGCACTAGTGTAGTGGCAAACACAATTGTATAATATTGTATGGTGAAAAATAGTTTTAAGTGTTAGACTGAAGCATTGAATTTCAGCTGTCCTCCTGAATAAAAATGCTCAATATATATTAATTGGAGATGGTAAGATCTGGCAAATGTGTATTAGGAACGTCTATAAGTTTATGGGTTTAGATTTCAGAAATTTCAGCTACTGATGTAGTGGGAAGAAGTAGTAGTGAAAAGAAAGAGAGGACCGTATCTTGATTACACTAGTGTAAATCCAAAGTAATTAGGTATTTCAATGGCATTCCATCCTCTACCTGTAGGAAACAACGAACTTCTATTGGCTTGAGTAAGAATAACTCATATCCTGGGAAGCACAGTTTCTAAGTATTGATTCATAAATATCATATTATGATGATTTTTCACCTTATTCTTTTGAAGCATAGGAACTGCCTTATCGGATCACACCAATGACTGTCACAGTAGCATACTAGTAGATGACTTGAGGAAGGTGTAAAATTCCAGTGACAAATGCTAGCATGCCTCTGGGAAGCTTCTTCTTAATCCAGGGCAGTTGTTGGTTGCTTCAGTCTTGAAGTAAGAGGCCTTTTTATTATGTATAGTGCACGAGAAGATATTTCAGAAATGCGGAGTCCTGGTGATGAAGATAATAGTAATGGTTATTTGTAGCATAATCATATAAATGTAGGGCTGGAACTGGAAGGACCTCCAGAAGTCATTAAGTCCAGCCCCTGGGTTGTGGTGAACCAAGTGAACACATCTCTAACAGATGTTTGTCCAACTTGTTTTTAAAAACGTCCAATCATGGGGATTTCACAACCTCCCTTGGAAGCCTGTTCCTGACCTTACAAAATTACTCAGATTTTACAGAAGTCGATTTTTGGGAACAGATTGTATAAAGTCGAGTGCATGCATCCACACTAAGCACATTAATTCGGCGGTGTGCATCCACAGTACCATGGCAAGCATTGACATTCCGAGCAGTGCACTGCAAGTAGCTATCCCACAGTTCCCGCAGTCCCCACTGCCCACTGGAATTCTGGGCTGAGCTCCTAGTGCCTGATGGTGCCAAAAATTCGTTGGGGGTGGTGATGGGTAAATGTCATCAGTCAACGCTCCCTCCCTCCCTCCGTGAAAGCAACGGCAGACAATCATTTCGCGCCCTTTTCCCTGGATTGCCCAAGCAGATGCCATAGGATGGCAAGCATGGAGCCGGATCAGCTCACCGCAGCAGTTATGACCATTGTAAACACCTCACGCATTATCGTGCAGTTTATGCAGAACCAGAATCTGCAAAACCAGGTGACAAGGCGATGGCAGCATGGTGACGAGAGGGATGAGGACATGGACACAGATTTCTCTAAAACCACGATCCCCGGCAATTTGGAGATCATGGTGTTAATGGGGCAGGCTCATGCTGTGGAACGCTGATTCTGGGCCCGGGAAACAAGCACAGACTGGTGGGACCGCATAGTGTTTCAAGTTTGGGATGATTCCCAGTGGCTCCTAAACTTTCGCATGTGTAAGGGCGCTTTCATGGAACTTTGTGACTTGCTTTCCCCTGCCCTGAAGCGCAAGAATACCAAGATGAGAGCAGTCCTCGCAGTTGAGAAGTGAGTGGCCATAGCCCTGTGGAAGCTTGCAACACCAGACAGCTACCGGTCAGTTGGTAATCAATTTGGAGTGGGCAAATCTACCATGGGGGTTGCTGTGATGCAAGTAGCCAACACAATCATGGAGCTGCTGCTATCAAAGGTAGTAACTCTGGGAAATGTGCAGGTCATAGTAGATGGCTTTGCTGCAATGGGATTCCCTAACTGTGGTGGGGCTATAGACGGAAAGCATATCCCTATCTTGGGACTGGACCACCAGGGCAGCCAGTTGATAAACCGCAAGGGGTGCTTTTCAATGTGCTGCAAGCACTGGGGGTGGATCACAAGGGACATTTCACCAACATTAACGTGGGATGGCTGGGAAAGGTTCATGATGCTCACATCTTCAGGAACTCTGGTCTATTTAAACGGCTGCAGGAAAGGATTTACTTCCCAGACCAGAGAATAACTGTTGGGGATGTTGAAAAGCCTATAGTTATCCTTGGGGACCCAGCCTACCCCTTAATGCCATGGCTCATGAAGCCATACATAGGTATCCTGGACAGTAGTAAGGAGCTATTCAACTATAGGCTGAGCAAGTGCAGAATGGAGGTAGAGTGTGCCTTTGGACGTTTAAAGGGTCACTGGCGCAGTTTACTGACTCGCTCAGACCTCAGCGAAACCAATATTCCCATTGTTATTGCTGCTTGCTGTGTGCTCCACAATCTCTGTAAGAGTAAGGGGGAGACGTTTATGGTGGGGTGGGAGGTTGAGGCAAATCGCCTGACCTTTGAATACACGCAGCCAGACACCAAGGCGATTAGAAGAGTACAGCAGGAAGCGCTGCGCATCAGAGAAGCTTTGAAAACCAGTTTCATGACTGGCCAGGGTACCGTGTGACATTTCTGTTTGTTTCTCCTTGATGAAAACCCACTCCCTTGGTTGCCTCTAATTCCCTGTAAGACACCCACCCTCCCCTCTTTGATCACAGCTTGCTTGCAAAGGAAATAAAGTCACTATCATTTAAAAACCATTCTTTATTAATTGATTATAAAAATAGAGAGAGAACTCACAAGGTAGCCTGGGTGGGGTGTGGGAGGAGGATAGAAAGGAAGGAAAAGGCCACTTCAAAATTTGTTGAATGACAGCCTTCTGTTGCTTGGGCTGTCCACTGGGGTGGAGTGGTTGGGTGCCCAGAGCCTCCCCCCGCCGCGTTCTTGGGCAACTGGGTGAGGAAGCTATGGAATTTGGGGAGGTGAGAGGGCAGTTAAACAGGGGCTGCAGCGGCACCCTGTGATCCTTCTGCCCTTCCTGAACCTCCATCACATGCCGGAGCATGTCCATTTGATCCCGCAGTAACCCCAGCATCGCATCCTGCCTCCTCTGATCTTCCTGCCGCCACCTCTCCTCACGTTCATTGGCCGCTTTCCTGTACTGTGCTACTGTGTCCCTCCACACATTCTGCTGAGCTCTGTCAGTGCCGGACGACTGCATGAGCTCAGAGAACATTTCATGGCGCTTGTGTTTTTTTTTGCTGCCTTATCTGAGATAGCCTTTGGGACGGAGGAGGGAGGCTTGAAACATTTGCAGCTGCTGGAGGAAAAAAAGGGAGTGAAGTATTTAAAAAGATACATTTTACAGAACAATGGCTATACTCTTTCACGGTGAACAACACTATTCACATTACATAGCACATGTGACTTTTGTACAAGGTCGCATTTTGCATCTTATATTGAGTGCCTGCGGCTTTGGTGTTAGAGATCACATATGCAGTGCCAGGCAACAGAATTAGGCTTGCAGGCAGCCATGGTAAGCAATAGTCTTTCAGCTTCTGCAACCTTCATAACAGCAGCGCCCTCCTTTCCCATACCAAGCAAAGCCCGTTGAGTTGGCCCTTTAGTGTTGCGGTTTTTGTGTTAACATGCAGCCACAGAAACCAAACTAAACCCCCCACCATCCAATTCTCTGGGATGATCGCTTTACCCCTCCCCGCACCGCATGGCTGGTATCAGGGAAGACCTCTGGTAGCCAAATGTGAACAGCTCAGCGCCAATGCCCCTCTCCCCCACCGTGTGGATAACTGTGGGGAGGATTTCTTTTCAGCCACAGACAAACAGCCCACTAGAATGGGCACCTCTGAATGTCCCCTTAGTTAAATTCCCCTGTTTCAACCAGGTTACCATGAAAGATAACACTCTCCTGAGGATAACACAGAGAGAGAAAGAATGGATGTTGCTTGAATGCCAGCAAACGCCAGGACCATACGCTGCCAGGCTTTGTCATGCAATGATACCAGATTACTTGCTACTAGCATGGCGTGGTAAAGTGTCCTACCATGGAGGACGGAATAAGGCTGCTCTCCCCAGAAACCTTCTGCAAAGGCTTTTAGAGTACCTCCAGGAGAGCTTCATGGAGATGTCCCTGGAGGATTTCCGCTCCATCCCCAGACATGTTAACAGACTTTTCCAGTAGCGGTACTGGCCACTAAATGCATCCCAAGTCGTCAGGGCTGATTAATAATTAAAAAATGCTTGCTTTTAAAACATGTATTATATTTAAAAAGGTACACTCACCAGAGGTCCCTTCCCCAGCTTGGTTGGGTTGGGAGGGTATTTCATAGAATCATAGAATATCAGGGTTGGAAGGGACCTCAGGAGGTCATCTAGTCCAACCCCCTGCTCAAAGCAGGACCAATCCCCGACTAAATCATGCCAGCCAGGGCTTTGTCAAGCCTGACCTTAAAAACTTCTAGGGAAGGAGATTCCACCACCTCCCTAGGTAACTCATTCCAGTGTTTCACCATCCTCGTCATGAAAAAGTTTTTCCTAATATCCAACCTAAATCTCCCCCACTGCAACTTGAGACCATTACTCCTTGTTCTGTCATCTGCTACCACTGAGAACAGTCTAGATCCATCCTCTTTGGAACCCCCTTTCAGGTAGCTGAAAGCAGCTATCAAATCCCACCTCATTCTTCTCTTCTGAAGACTAAACATCCCCAGTTCTTTCAGCCTCTCCTCATAAGTCATGTGTTCCAGTCCCCTGTTTCAGTCAGGGTGATAAAAAGATCCTGGCTGTCAGGGAGAACGATGTGCTGTGTGCTCTCCTCAAGCTCGTCCTCTTCCTCCTCATCTTCCCCATCCGCAAAATCCTCAGGCATGGCGGAGAGTATCCCATCCTCGGAGTCCATGGACGGGGTGGGGTAGTGGTGGCGGCCCCCCCTAGAATTGCATGCAGCTCAGCATAGAAGCAGCATGTCTGGGGCTCTGTCCCGGAGCGTCCGTTTGATTCTTTGGTTTTCTGGTACACTTGTCTGAGCTCCTTAAGTTTCACGCAGCACTGTGTTGCATCCCTGGTATAGCCTCTGTCCCTCATGGCCTTGGAGATTTTTGAAATGTTTTGGCATTTCGTCTTTTGGAAAGTAGTTCTGATAGCAGGGGTTCCTCTCCGATGAAGTGAGCTGTAGCTCACGAAAGCTTATGCTCAAATAAATTGGTTAGTCTCTAAGGTGCCACAAGTACTCCTTTTCTTTCTCCCCATACAGTAATCAGATCCGGTACCTCCCGTTCTGTCCATGCTGGAGCTCTTTTTCGATTCTGGGACTGCATGGTCACCTGTACTGATGACCTCGCCAGGCCAAACAGGAAATGAGATTCAAAAGTCCCCGGGGCTTTTCCTGTACACCTGGCCAGTGCATCCGAGTTCAGAGTGCTGTCCAGAGTGGTCACAATGATGCACTGTGGGATAGCTCCCAGAGGCCAATGCCTTCGAATTGCGTCTACACTAACCCTAATTTGAAACAGCAATGTTCATTTCCGCGCTAATCCCCTCATCAGGGAGGAGTACAGAAATTGGTTTTAAGAGCCCTTTATGTCGAAAAAAATGGCTTCGTTGTGTGGACGGGTGCAGGGTTAATTTGATTTAACGCTGCTAAATTTGACATAAACTCGTAGTGTAGACCAGTTAGAAAGTTTTTCCTAATATGTAACTTGCTTCTTCCTCCCTATGCACTAGGCCAGTAAACCCCTAAAGAAGGCAATTAGATTAGTTTGGCATGATTTGTTCTTTACAAATCCATGCTGGCCATTTCATCCTCCAGGTGCTTACAAATTCACTGTTTAATAGTTTGTTCCAGTATCTTTCCAGGTATTGCAGTTAGGCAGACTCATCTGAAACTCCCTGGTCCTCTTTGTTCCCCACTTTAAAGATAGGTACTATGTTTGCCCTCCTTCAGTCTTCCGGGAACTCACCAGTCCTCTACTTCTCAATGATAATTGCTTATGGTTCCAAGATTGCTTCAGCTGGTTCCTTAAGTACCCTAGGATGAATTTCATCAGGCTCTGCCAACTTGAATTACCTAAGGTATATACATATTCTTTAACCTTTTATTTCCCCTATTTTGGCTTTCATTTCTCAAATTATTTTTTTGCTGGTCAGTCTCATTTTAAACACTGAATTTTAGGGATTGATTTTTGAACATAAGTCATTGATCTCATACTTGCCACCCAAGAAGGAAATTGCAAGTAAGTGAGATTTCATTTTAACAATAGAGTCCATGGATTACAGGAATGATCACCCTTTTTTCTACTTGATAGTAAACAAGAAGTAAAATCGGATTATGGGAATGGATAGATATTAATCTGAATGTTCTCTTTCCCTTTTTATTTTACCTTGGGTTATTCAGCAGGTTTTCCCTCACTATAACATTTAGGTTATTTACAAAATATGCGGTAATTACTGAGAACCAGAATAATGTAAGCAGAACAATCAGTGTAAGCAGAACAATCTGATATTGAAGGAAACAAAATAAATATGGTCAGTGCAGATGCATCTACCAGAGAATCTATGACTTTTAAATTGCATCGTTTATTTCGCTGCAATGGTCTCGGAAAGCTACATATAGAAATTCTGTTTTACAGAAATAAATAAAGGCTAATAGAAATTGGCTCTAAATTAAATTGTGGGGTTGTAAATGCATTGTAACATAGCAGTCACAACTTCTAAGAGGAACTTGACTGAGAGCATCCAAGCTACTAATGGAAGGAACACACCTAGTTCTAGACTAATGCTTGTTTCTGGGTTTTATTCACAACAGAAAATAATATCTGGGTTAAGCTGTGATTTACTTTTAGAATATGTACTAACTCAAAGCTAAACCAGCCAATAACGACTTCCCACCCCTACCCCCCAGAATGGAGTCTTCTATACATGACAACTTCTTCGACATAGTAGAATTCCTTGCATACTATGGAAGACACTTTCCCTCTCATCTTGACACGCACAATCAGCTGTCAGTTGAAAAATAGTTTGCGCAAATCCTTGCCAGAGCGTAACGTATTCATGACACTCCCCATACCAGCAATATTTTAGAGAAAATATAATTTTAATGGTCGTGGGAATAGGAAGATAACCAACGCACGAGACTGAATGAGGATTTTCTCGAAGTTACCTCCTCCGAAGCTGTGTCCTGCACAGGGGCGCTGATACAGAAGTAGTACTGAGGAAATGGAAATCAGATCAGATCTCCAATTGTGAGAGAAACTGGGATTCCCACAGCTAAGGACTCCCGTGGTCCTCTGAACGGAGGGAGCAATTCCCAAAGAATAAAAGGGATGAGAGAAAGCGGTTCTTGTGAAGAAAAGAGTTGTGTGTGCCAGAAAATGGCCAGAGGGACTTGGAAGGGATTCTCATTGGAGCCTCTACTGCTTTCAAGAACCACGAAGAAGCATTGCAGGAAATAGTTAACTGTAAAAGTAACCACTGGTGCTTTCTGATTTGGGGACGTGGGGAGAAGGAGATTCCGATCTTTCCAGACTCTAGGACTAGGACACAAACAGGAAGGAATTAAGACAGATTTTTTAAAAAAGAAAACGGTTTCCTGTTTCCACACTACGAGTCATCAGAGAGAGGAAAAACAAAAGGAAACATTTTTTGGACTTCATTCCATTAACATATGTTTGGAAATGGTAAAAAAAAAGTTAATTAAGTTAATGGCCGCAGAACTTTGGAGTCTGAATTCAGGTAATATATTTAAATAGGAACACACAAGCCACAGATATTATGGTGATATATATACGATAAAATGCAAAACTATGTGATAAATAAATTTCTCTGTGACCACTTCACTTTTCTGCGCACTCAGTCACAGCTGATGAAATTATTCTGCAACTGGGGAGTCATGAGATCATCTCAAATTGTTGATGATAAAAATCCCTTTACTACATCACACCATCACATACACATATGTCATTTGTTGAGGGAGATGACTGACTCAATACAGATTCAGAATCTAGGTATCCGAATGTGAAAATAACCTCCCTTAATTGTACTATGTGTGTGATGAGTGTGTGTGGTTTTCTGTATAACTAATTTTAAGTTTGCATGCACTTCAATATCTGTTGATGCGATCACTTACAGAAAGTTAGAAATGGAAATGTTGCGTAAACATTTTGCAGAGCAACTTTTAAAAGCACAAAGTAAAGGAAAACAGATAAACCAGCCAGAGGAGACAACAGAAGAAAAGCAATATATGAGATATTAAAGCAGGTAACTACAATTCAAACTACTTCTTTCTCCTCTCCTAAGGCCTCCTGCTGTTCATCTCACATGATTTATGTTGTGATTTTTGTTCTTTGTACAACAAAACTAGTAAGAACAAACCACAAGGGCACAGTCAAAGCTCAAATAAAAGTATGTACTAAATACATAAACATGTAACTCCTAACGACATACATACTGCTTCTCTGGCTGTTTGCTAGCAGTTTCTCAAAATATAAAACACAGTAAGCACCTCTAGAGGGTTCAAAAACTATTTTAAGGGATACTACCCTATTCATATAGATTATAATTTGTAACTGAAGAGATATCCTATCATTCAGAGCCGCAGTGAAACACTTGACCTGGCTACAGAGCTCCATATTATTGCCGTCCTTAGAGAAACTCTGAGGCCATTTTTCCTGTCCCTTTCGTTGACCCCATTGCTAAAAAATTCTCTTCTACCTTTACATAAATTAGATGATTACACCTAGTTATGTATTATCTTTACATATGTCTAGTGAGCTCACTATAACTTGATAACGAGAAGATTGTATTTTCTACGTTTTCTGAAAGTTAGAGTTTTATAAGATAGAAAACATATTCCAATAAAAATTTATTAATTTCCTAGGTGCATTTATTAAGAAATGGAAACTTTTAAATCGCACATCATATGTTCTCACATTATCACCTAAAATATCAAGTCAGTCAGTCAATCAAACAAACCCCAGCTGTTTCTAGACCCCCTTATTTTAAAAAGCTATTTAATGTCTTCATATATACATATTTTACTTGAATACAATTTTCCATAATATCAGATAAGATCACCTTATGCAAGAACTGCGTTTGAAGACTGAGACACAAGGGTAACCAGTGCCCATGTGGACAGAGAATAAAAATATTGACGAACAACTACGAAGAAAAATAGTATGGTATTGCATTTATAACTTCAGTCACAAGGTGTCGCTGTCTACCTAAAAAGGAATTTCCTTCAATAGGGAAAAACACAGCGCCAGCCTGATTTAGAGCAGTTTGAATAAAGCTCAAGAAGATGGCGGAATAATACTGGAGGAAAAGGGACTGGATTTAAAGCATTAAATTATGATATTTTGGCACATATTTAAAATAATTTTCTACATTTGTGAGACATAAAGCAGTAACATTTTACAAAGAAGAAGCATCCTACGTCCGCGATGGCGGTTCTCCGGCGAGACTCCCTGGGAACCGGGCAGCTGCTGCGGCTGGTTCTGCTACACACGGCCTGGGAGGTGGGCAGCGGCCAGGTCCGTTATTCCCTGCCGGAGGAATCCAAACACGGCACCTTTGTGGGCCGCCTGGCCCAGGACCTGGGGGTGGAGGTGTCGGAGCTGGTGTCTCGGATGTTCCGGATGGTCTCCAAAGGCAGGGGAGACTATTTTGAGGTAAATTTGCAGAGCGGCGTTTTGTTTGTTAAGTCGCCAGTAGACAGGGAAGAGGTGTGTGGCCAGAGCCCCCTGTGCGCCATTGACTTGGAGGTGATAGTGGACAAACCCCTGAGGATATTTCACGTGGAAGTGGAGATACAGGATATAAATGACAATGCTCCTGTTTTTTCGGTAAATGAAGATAATTTCATTATTGCAGAATCCAGACTCCCAGACTCGAGTTTCCCACTAGAGGGCGCGTCTGACGCAGATATTGGAACAAACTCGCTGCTAACCTATGAACTCAGGCCAAGTGAACATTTCATTCTAGATGTGCAAAGAAAAAATGATCAAAGTAAATCTTTAGTGCTTGTTTTAAAGAAAGCTCTGGACAGAGAGGAAACCCCTGAGCATCGTTTATTACTCACAGCCACTGACGCGGGCAAACCGGAGCTGACAGGTTCAGTTCAGCTGGTGGTCACTGTGCTGGATGCCAATGACAACGCGCCTGTGTTTAATCAGTCTGTTTATGAGGTGAGTTTATATGAAAATGCTGCCAATGGGACGTTAGTTATCAAACTCAACGCCACAGATTTGGATGAGGGAATCAATAAAGACGTTTTCTATTCATTTAATAACCGCATGTCTATCAAAATAAAAGACATTTTTAGCCTAGATATTAGCACTGGCGAAATAAGAGTGAAAGGAAATATGGATTTTGAAACTCAGAACACCTATGAAATTCAAGTGGAAGCTATTGATAAAGGACACGCACCATTGGTGGGACACAGCAAAGTTTTGGTGGAAGTGTTAGACGTGAACGACAACGTCCCTGAGCTGGCCGTAACTTCCCTTTCCTTGCCGGTGCCGGAGGACGCTCCCCCGGGGACAGTGGTGGCTCTTATTAGCGTCTCCGACCGGGACTCGGGAGACAACGGCAAAGTCACCTGCTCCATCCCCCCGGACCTGCCCTTTCAGCTCGTCTCCACCTTTAAGAATTATCACTCGCTGGTGCTGGCGGAGGCCGTGGATCGGGAGCGAGTGTCTGAATATAAGATCCTGGTGACAGCCAGAGACGAAGGGGCCCCGTCTCTCTCGGCCAGCAGCAGCATTTTGGTGCCGATCGCGGATGTGAACGATAACGCCCCTGCTTTCCCTCAGCCCGTGTACACGGTGTTTGTGAAGGAAAACAACCGTCCCGGGGCCCATCTCTTGAGCGTGTCGGCGTCGGACCCGGACGTGCGGGAAAACGCCTTTGTGAGCTACTCGGTGGTGGAGCGCAGTGTGGGAGAGCAGCAGCCCGTGTCCAGCTACATCTCGGTGCACTCGGAGAGCGGGCACATCTATGGGCTGCAGCCCTTTGACTACGAGGAGCTGCAAGTGCTGCAGTTCCAGGTGAGCGCGAGGGACGCCGGGTTCCCCTCCTTGTGCGGGAACGTGACCGTGCAGCTCTTCGTCCTGGATGAAAATGACAACGCGCCGGCAGTGTCCCCGCCTGGCTCCGGCCGCGGCTCGCCAGGGCCCGAGCTGGTTCCGCTGTCGGCCGGCGCAGGGCACGTGGTGGGCAAGGTCCGAGCGGTGGATGCGGATTCCGGCTACAACGCGTGGCTTCGCTACGAAGTGCAGGAGGCCGGGGCTGCGGGGCCTTTCCGGGTGGGTGTGTACAGCGGGGAGATCAGCACCACGCGGGCCTTGGAGGAGGCGGACGGCCCCAGCCAGAGACTCGTGATCCTGGTGAAGGACCATGGGGAGCCGGCGCTGTCAGCGACAGCCACAGTCAGCCTGTCCCTGGTGGAGAGTCCGCAGGCTGTGAAATGGGACTCGAGGCAAAGGGTCGGGAGCGAAGGGCCCTTGGTCGACATGAACGTGTCTTTAACGATCGCCATTTGCTCGGTGTCCGGGCTGTTTGTGTTGGTGATTGTCGTGTACGTTGGCCTGAGATGCCACCCGGGTCCGGAAGTGATGTGCGGTCCTGGGAAAGCCACCGTGATGTGCTCGAGTGAAGTGGGGAGTTGGTCCTATTCGCAGCGCCAGAGCCGGAACCTGTGTGTCGGGGAAGGCACCGCCAAGAATGACCTGATGGTTTTCAGCCCCAACGTCCCTCACTTTGCCGAGAACTGGAAGAAGAAGATAGAATCCGAGTTCACACCTAATGAGAATGAAATGGTGAGTTTCTATTGTGTGATATATATGCCTTGTTTATATTTTTGTGTGATTATGTCCTATTATTTTCCCTTGGTATTCCCCTGCAAACTATGTTCATTTACATAAAGTTTTTTTGAAATTTTTAATCAGTGGCTTTAATTGTCTTCAAAATAATCCTGGAAATAAATCCAGGGGATTATAACTCGCCAAATCTCTGTTTGAATGTTCAGTATTATAACTTTGGACATTCTTGTTCTTCACATAATAGTGTAATCCTTCTCTGAAGGCAAGTGAAACTAGTTATTTTTGTTTAGTGTGTTATAGGTGATACATGTAGTAGTCATGCCTATAGTTAAGGTTGCCTGGCATATTTCTTTTCATTCACTTAATATTTTCCTAAATTTAAATAGTTCAGAGTGAAATTTATCATGGTGAATATCTGCATCACACATTTTTTTCTTTTTTTAAAATATTTCAGCCAAAAGTTTTGATCTATTTCTGACAATGAGGTATATTTTGTCTATGTTAAAAAAAGTTCGTACATGTGTTTTTTCAAGCAGCTCTTACACTTCTATTCTTTGATGCAGGGACTTGAAATTTGTATCTGGGATTTCCCTTTGGCTAGCTCCATGAAAATTCACCATAATTTAGTGAAGTTTTAATTTCTTGAACAATCTCAAGTAGCACATGCTCAATAGAGACTTGTTGGAATTTGGCAGCTAAATTCTCTGAAGAGTCCATATGCACTGAGCATGCTTTATGCCCTTTCAGATTTTACATGCCAACTGGAGTACACATGTGCTTCCCCACAGAGTAATTACCCATGCTCCATCCCAGGCATGCAGGGACTGAGCAGGCCTTTTCTAATAATTCCTCCTGTTGATGGCTGTGGGACACTGTGGTGGTGGGCACAGGAACTGAGATCAGGGAGACAGTGTATCCTGTGCTTTCAGGCAGAATGGAGGAGAAGGATGAAACACCCTGATTAAAATGCAAAGGGGTGAAGAGGAGGAGGGGAGGAAGGAATGCAGGAGTGTGTTTGAGTGGAGGTTAAGGGCCTCTGGGAGGAATGGGAGTTAGGACAGTTGCTGGGGATAGGAGCAGGGGGTGGGGGCAGAAGGCTGAGAGGGAGGAACAAAGTGGGGGGGCAGGAGCTACGGGTAAGGTTGCAACCTGCCCAGGGTTTACCAGAATTCCCCCCCTCCTTTTTGAGGTAGCTTTCCCAAGAAATCTGTAAGGGTGCTTAGTCCACACTGCCAGCTGTCCAGTTTTTTGTACTGAGCATCATCCCAGATGTTCCATTTTTCTGTACCTCAGAGGTAGCAACCTTAGCTAGGAGGGAGTGTGATAGGAGCAGGGAGGAGGGGAAAAGCAGGATCCCTGTAGGTGATAGAAGATGAGCAAGGAGGGGGGAACACAGGAAGGAGCCAGGGGAAGAAAGGGAGGGAGGGGCAAGATAGGGACAAATGGGCAGGAGTTGGGCAGAAGATGGATGATCAGGAGACAGGGATATCAATAGACAGGATATATGAGTAGGAGTTGAGGAGGGGACAGAAGAGGACAGAGAGAGGCTTGAGTGGAGACAAAGGCAGAAGGGTCTAAGTACTAGAACACACTCCCCTTCAGAACTTGGACTTGAACCCAGCATTTCTTGGTTATCTAGTAAGCAGTTGTGAAATCTACTCAGCCTACTACACCAGTTACTCTGTTGGTTCACATGGTAGAGGCCTGTGTTGTGGATATAAAGAGCCTAACCCTGTGGGTGACCCATGTTAGGGGTCAATATGATTTTATATGATGAAACATTTGTATTTAAATTTTTAATTTTTTAAAAACCTTAAATTACATTAAAAGGACCTATGTTAAAATAAAATTCAGGTTGAAACGTCAGTTATTCAAAGTTATGAAATGCCAGAATTAAGGTTGCCCAAAGAATCTTAACTCTATATCATCATGGGTATGCATTATGATATAGTATATAATTACATGAACTGTATACACACACTGTTTTCCACAGGACCCCTATGTTGTTCAATGCATAGGACAGACTGTTCTCTGGGAATTAATCAAGGTTGTGTAGTGAATGAGTATATTTTCTGTAGGAACCCAGCCTCATTTGTTGCAGAAGCTGGAAGGTATATGGTGAATGAGGCAGAGAACTGCAGAAAGAGAAAGGATGGTTTTGTAGTTAAGGCAGTTGAATGCCACCCTAAAGAACTGGATTCTGTCCATGTCCCTGCCACAGAGTTCCTATGTGATGCTGGGCAAGCTACATAAATCTAAATGCATGCAAGTGGACAATGTATATTCCTCATTTTCTGGATATCCAACTAGATACATCTGGGCTCTGATTTGCAGAAGTACCGAGCACTAACTATATCTGAAGTCAGTGGAAGCTTTGTTCCAAACATATAAAGTGCTGTAAAAATGATTATGTTCTCTGAAGATATGGCCCTAGGCTTCTCAGATGGGCACCAAAATTAGTTGATCCTTTCAACAGTTTTGGCTTTCATCGCTGAGCCTCATTTCCTCATGTGTGAATTGGGATAATAATACCACCTTGCCTCACAGGGGTGTTGTAAAATTAAATTCAGTAGTGTTTGTAAAGAATTAATATTCTACTATCAGAACAGGAAATTAATAATTCTGTATTCAGTGTGGGGTTTGGATGGTGTGTATCACATAATGCGTGGCACCACACATTGAATGATGATGATAAAAGTAATATTGAATAGCTACCCATTCAGTATGCACTGAGTGAGGGCTCCTGAGGAAAAATAGTTTATGCACAAGGGGGCTGAATTAAGTTTGCAAGAGAAAACCTATTTGTCAATAACCCTACCGTCATTGCAAATATCTTTATTTTGCCTACTATAATCCTTGTCCCTGGTAGCCTCTTGGGTCTAGATTCATTAAAGGACTTAGATATTGTGATGCTGAGTGTCATGGTACCTAGAAAATTGCTGGGATGCACAAAGCCAGATTTAGGCATGGGGATTCCCTATACAATGAATGGGAATGGATACGTGCCTCAGAATGGGAGTGGGGAGCACTGAGAAGGGAGCTGCCTAACATAGCCAATAGGAACTATCAAGGTGAGAGGTGTCTCCTAAGCCCTGCCTCTCTCAAGGAGTTAAGTGCCTAAATCCAGACTGGAAGGAGATGCCTATCTCTGCTTGGGATTGTCAGCTGTGAACCCTCACCTGCACTCAGGCACTTCTTGCAAGAAGCTGGTGGTGGGAGGGCAGAAGAGGGAAGAGGAGGAGGAAAAGAAGAAAGAAGAGGGGACGGATTAGATGCTGGGTCTTGCAACCTCCCAGGTGATACTCCACCCACCGGGTACAGAGACATTCTTATGTGATTTCTGACCTAATTACCATTTATTTATTTACCTAATCCAAAATGGACTAGATTCAACAAGAGATACTCAGGGAGTCCCACATCATACTAGGACATGGGCCAGTGGTTAGGACTCTCACCTGGGAGGTGACAAATAAATATTCAAATCCCTTCACCCCCTTAGGCAGAGTGGAGGGACTTGAACGTGTGGTCTCCTACATCCTGGGTGAGTATCTTAATCACTGAGCTAAAAGTTATGAGGGAGTGTCTTCTTCTCCCCTCCCACATTTTTTGTGGAGGTAGATGGCCTCTGAGCATGCCAGATTGAGCCCACATGCCAGTTAGGCAGAGGAACACCTTTCTTCTCCCTGTTTGTGAATTGCTCTAGGATTTAGGTGGCTGGCCACCTAGAGAGAGACTAAAGCACATATGCCCAGAGGCAGAAATATAGACATCTAGGGAATTTTTACTGCAAAAATGCAGGTGCTGAGGGAGTTTAGGCACCTAGAGAGTTAGGCAGCTGCTGAGCAAGGGTTTTGTGAATACGAGTGGCATCTCAATCTGGGATTTAGGTAGATGAAGTTAGGCACCTTTGTGAATCTAGCCTTTGTATTTAGAATTTTTAAATTGTGTACCAGCAGCATTAATGGTCACACCATCCTCTTCCTAATTCCAATTGGGTAGGAGAACTGAAACAGACAAACTCAAAATTTTACACAAATAGAAAATTACCCAAAAGCAAAAAATTGAGTGAAAACTAGCAAACATTCAGTTGTTTGGTAAAAGACATTAACACCTTTAACAATGACCCTCTTGCCTGTCCCTTCTCAGTCATATTCATCCTCCTCACTTAGAAAGTCTTCATATTGTTATAGATGAAAATGGCTATTTTGCCAAAAACAATGTATTGAACTTTAACATGCAATGAATATTAATTTGGGAGTGCTCTTAGAGCCCTAATTCAGGGGGACAGTATCGCAGTCTCTCAGTCCAGCCACTTCCTCAGTGGCAAGTCGGGGTGGGAGAGACCTGGGCCCACTCATTACTCTGGGTCCCGGCCCAGGCACCCTGTAGATGGCTGCCACTTGCATCCCCTCTGACTCCTCAGTTAATTTCCCTGGGCCACTTCCCTGCAGCGTAAAGCACCCTTCTTTGTCCTTACCTCAGGGCTTCAGTCCTCCAGTCTTAGCAGCTAGCCAGGAGCTGTCTCTAGCTTTCCTGGTCCCTTCTGGCAGCACTGCTCTGTCCAGGGTGCTGGCACTCCTTCCTCCTGCTAGGAACCTGATCTTCTGCTCAAGCTCCAGGCAGCTACTGAAGCTGCTCTGCTCTGCAACCCTCCTTATATGGGAGAGCCCAGCCCTGATTGGCTGCTCCTTGCAGCCCCTCTCTAATTATCTGCCCCCTATGCAGCCTCCTTAGGACTCTATTAACCCCTTATGGGCCAGTGTGGAGCAGATTTCCCATCACAGTGAACCAACAATAGTTTTAAAATGAAATGCCCAGTAACAGATTTTTAAACATATAGAAGATGTTTGTAAAGCCATGTGTTCCTTGTCCTTTTTAAAATAATTTCCCACTTTTGCCCTATTTTCTTTATTGTCTATATTAAATTCATTAGTATGATTTACGTCCTTGCCTTATTCCTCTTTGAAAAGAGAAGGTATTAGAGCTACATCATTTTATAAGAACTATTGGCTGGGGTGATATAATGCTTCTCTTTGTGTCATAAATTCAGAGCCATATCCTGGGGCATAGTGTTGTATTTAAATAATTCAATTCAACCCCATCAAAGGCTTTTTCTCACATCTAATGATAGGAGAATCTGAGTGTTCTTTTGGATCTGGACTGAATATAGTATTTTTAGTTCCCATCTTGTATTTGTTAGGTATATCTACATTTCATAAATCCTGTTCGGTCTTTATTAATATAGCTTGGTGATACCTGAAGTGGTGTACTTTACAGTGCCTTAGCCAGAATCCTTACACGTGAACTTAGTAAATAAATTGATTTGTATCGTTAAAATCCAATTCAGGTTTGGGAATGACTTCTGCACAGAGGTTTATATTTCTTTCTCTCTGAATATTGTGTAACATGCATCTGTGAGAGGCCTATCCAATTTTCTTTTAGAGCTTTATAATATTTTATAATTAACCTATCTTGAGTCAGGGCGTTACCATTTTCATACCATCAATGGCTATTAAGATGTCTTCTTCTGTGATAGATTGTTCAAGCATATCTATATCTAAAACCTGAAATATGGAGTATCATTTTATTTATCTAAAGTGCATTTTCTCTTAATAATGGATAATCTATTATGTGCATTTTTACGATAAGTTGAAAATGCATCATGTAGTTCTTTGGGGTGGGTAACCATTTCTCCATGGCATTTCTAACTGTTTGGATGACATAGTTAGTTCACATTACTTTTAATTTTCAGACCAATAGTTTGCTTTCCCTTTGCTTATTTGTTTTTGTTTTTTGTTATTGTTGATTTTGATTTTTTTTGTACTGGAGGTCTATTTCTCTGGTTTCAATTATAGTCTAGGTTAGTCTATTTATTTTGAATTTAAGAGGGTCCTATTAATACATCAACCTCTCACTAATGTTTTAAGTAGGTCCCAGATATCTTACATTTACCGTTATGTGTATGTATGATATCTTCATCCACATTTTCTAAATATTGAATAATATGATTTTAAAATTATTTACTTGGTCTGGATCTTGTCATGGGAGACAACTCAAACTCCAGGTTTTCTTAGAGAGCTTTTTGTCCCTCAAGTTAAATGTCAATTCAACTGGAGTATGGTTTGACCATGTAATATTATGTATGTCTGCATGCATAGTCTGCAGGAAGATGTTCTTCTGCAATTCTGGTCAGAATTTAACCAGAATCAAAATCTATCCTGAACAAAGGTTATATGGGTGAAAAAAGATTAGAAATCTTATTCATATGAGACTTCAAATATATTTCAATCCCATTGTCCCTATGCTTAAAAAGACAATGTCCTAGAAAGACAATGTATCTTTAAAAAGACAGTGTATCTTTCCATTGCTTCAATATATAGATATAATTTCCTCATAAAATTATTTCTCCTTCTTGGATAGAGTCTAAAATCCTATATTACTCATTAAAACTCATTTTTATTTGAGTTACGGGCATAAATTGATCTTATTGTAACTCTCCTGCCATTTAAATATCCTTTGAGGGTAATAAATCTACCATTAGTATCTATAATTTGGTCTATTATTTTAAATCTAGTGTGTTTGGATAAAGGAATAGCTGTTCTTTTTCAACTCTGGCAGAGGCATAATAGTTTTGTCCCAAATATATTCCCTTTAAGCCACTCTCCCATCTCTCATTAAAATGTGTTTCTTGTATACAGAAAATATTGGATAGAGTTTTCCTTAGTTCTTGTCATAAATATAAAGGGAAGAGTAAACCCCTTTAAAATCCCTCCTGGCCAGAGGAAAAATCCTCTCACCTGTAAAGGGTTAAGAAGCTAAAGGTAACCTCGCTGGCACCTGACCAAGATGACCAATGAGGAGACAAGATACTTTCAAAAGCTGGGAGGAGGGAGAGAAACAAAGGGTCTGTGTCTGTCTATATGCTGCTTTTGCCGGGGATAGAACAGGAATGGAGTCTTAGAACTTTTAGTAAGTAATCTGGCTAGGTATGTGTTAGATTATGATTTCTTTAAATGGCTGAGAAAAGAACTGTGCTGAATAGAATGACTATTTCTGTCTGTGTGTCTTTTTTGTAACTTAAGGTTTTGCCTAGAGGGATTCTCTATGTTTTGAATCTAATTACCCTGTAAGGTATGTACCATCCTGATTTTACAGAGGTGATTCCTTTACCTCTATTTACTTCTATTTCTATTAAAAGTCTTCTTGTAAGAAAACTGAATGCTTTTTCATTGTTCTCAGATCCAAGGGTTTGGGTCTGTGGTCACCTATGCAAATTGGTGAGGATTTTTACCAAACCTTTCCCAGGAAGTGGGGTACAAGGGTTGGGAGGATTTTGGGGGGAAAGACGTGTCCAAATTACGTTTCCCAGTAAACCCAGTTAGAGTTTGGTGGTGGCAGTGGATATTCCAAGGACAAAGGATAAAATTAATTTGTACCTTGGGGAAGTTTTAACCTAAGCTGGTAAAAGTAAGCTTAGGAGGTTTTCATGCAGGTCCCCACATCTATACCCTAGAGTTCAGAGTGGGGGAGGAACCTTGACAGTTCTATACTGACCTTGTGTCCTTTAACCACATAATTTAGCCTATAACATATATTCAGGCAGGCTTAATAAGAGCTAATTATTACAATAAGATCTAAATGATTATGAGGTACACCGCTTTGAACATTATAATCATTTTTATATATTGTATTCTAATCCATCAGAAGTAGCTATACTTTCCTGAATTCTTTTGAGTAGATTTAAAACAAAACAATGTGCTTTCTTAAACAATCAAAACCACAGTATACTTATCAGATCATTTCTTAATGTAACCTTATACCCCACTTCTGTTAAACTGTCTTTGGGGTATATCATAAGAGTAAAAAGTTTGAGTGGTGAAATAAAATAAATATTCGTAATAAACAGTAATATTTTACCCATCATTCTCTATCTTATGCTTCCCTTCTATTGAACTACTTCTGTAGTGCATCTGTTTGTTGTTCAGATTTTGGTGTTGACCTTTACACACTTTTCTTTTAATGGAAGTTATTGGGGAATACATAGATTCATAGATTCATAGATATTTAGGTCAGAAAGGACCATTATGATCATCTATTCTGACCTCCTGCACAACGCAGGCCACAGAATTTCACCCACCACTCTTGCAAAAAACCTCTCACCTATGTCTGTCTGTGCTTTTGAAGTCCTCAAATCGTGGTTTAAAGACTTCAAGGAGCAGAGAATCCTCCAGCAAGTGACCCGTGCCCCATGCTACAGAGGAAGGCGAAAAACCTCCAGGGCCTCTTCCAATCTGCCCTGGAGGAAAATTCCTTCCTGACCCCAAATATGGCGATCAGCTAAACCCTGAGAATATGGGCAAGATTCATCAGTCAGATACTACAGAAAATTCTTTCCTGGGTAACTCAGATCCCACACCATCTAATATCCCACCACAGGCCATTGGGCCTATTTACCATGAATATTTAATTACCAAAACCATGTTATCCCATCATACCATCTCCTCCATAAACTTATCAAGTTTAATCTTAAAGCCAGATAGATCTTTTGCCCCTACTGCTTCCCTTGGAAGGCTATTCCAAAACTTCACTCCTCTGATGCTTAGAAACCTTTGTCTAATTTCTAGTCTAAATTTCCTGGTGGCCAGTTTATATCCATTTGTTCTTGTGTCCACATTGGTACTAAGCTTAAATAATTCCTCTCCCTCTCCGGTATTTATCCCTCTGATATATTTATAGAGAGCAATCATATCTCCCCTCAACCTTCTTTTAGTTAGGCTAAACAAGCCAAGCTCCTTAAGTCTCCTTTCATAAGACAAGTTTTCCATTCCTCGGATCATCCTAGTAGCCCTTCTCTGTACCTGTTCCAGTTTGAATTCATCCTTCTTAAACATGGGAGACCAGAACTGCACACAGTATTCCAGGTGAGGTCTCACCAGTGCCTTGTATAACGGTACTAAAACCTCCTTATCCCTACTGGAAATACCTCTCCTGATGCATCCCAAGACCGCATTAGCTTTTTTCATGGCCATATCACAATGGCAGCTCATAGTCATCCTATGATCAACCAATACTCCAAGGTCCTTTTCCTCCTCCGTTACTTCTAATTGATGCGTCCCTAGCTTATAACTAAAATTCTTGTTGTTAATCCCTAAACGCATGACCTTACACTTCTCACTATTAAATTTCATCCTATTACTATTACTCCAGTTTACAAGGTCATCCAGATCCTCCTGTAGGATATCCCTGTCCTTCTCTAAATTGGCAATACCTCCCAGCTTTGTATCATCCTCAAACTTTATTAGCACACTCCCACTTTTTGTGCCGAGGTCAGTAATAAAAAGATTAAATAAGATTGGTCCCAAAACCAATCCTTGAGGAACTCCACTAGTAACCTCCCTCCAGCCTGACAGTTCACCTTTCAGTAGGACCCTTTGTAGTCTCCCCTTTAACCAATTCCTTATCCACCTTTCAATTTTCTTATTCTTATCCAATTTAACTAATAATTCCCCATGTGGCACGGTATCAAACACCTTACTGAAATCTAGGTAATTTAGATCCACTGCGTTTCCTTTGTCTAAAAAATCTGTTACTTTCTCAAAGAAGGAGATCAGGTTGGTTTGGCACGATCTACCTTTTGTAAAACCATGTTGTATACGAAGCTTTCCATATATCTTCTGGATCATCTAATTTAGCTTTATGTCACATCTGAATAATAATGACTTCTTTGCTTCAACAGTTATCAAAGAGAGGGCAATAAGGAAGACAAAGTATAAGATTTTATATGTATAGGAAAAACAGCTTTATATTTAATTAGCTGTTGATAAGAGCATGAAGAATTGAAGGAAAAAGTTACTAATATTAAAGCCACAGTGTGCAACTATGGACTTTGAGGTGGTGTTGATTTTCAATGTGAAAATAAAAGTGAGAGTGCATGGGATAAAAATAGGTTGTGATGATGCTGAGGAGATGAAAACTTTCCTCATCTGATATGAGCACCAATAGAGAAAAAATAATGATAAATGTTTGAATGATTCTGTCAACAACCCTACAGCTGACTTCCTCTCTGATTTTGACTAGGATACATTGCTTTGGTGTGCTATTTTTCCTGCTTTATAGTCATTATATATTTATTCTAACTTGCCTATAGTGCATTTTTATTTTTTTACTTTTTTATTATTGTCCTACATGGAATATTTCAGTGTGTATCTCATATACTAGGCAAAATTGAAAGCATCTGGAAGATTTTGGTTAGATAAAATATAATCTAACTGTATATTTCAAAAAAATCTTCTTTCTGTTTGACAATGTCATTAATAGTTTTATTATAATTTAATTTGAAAATTACAAATACTTTGAATTTTGAAATTTAAATTACATGAAATTTAAATTTTTTATATAAATTTTTAAAAAATTATAAATACTTTAAAATTTTACATACTATAAGAATTTCCATTATTTAGCCAAATCCTGAATGCCTTTCTCTGGAAAAAAAATCAAAGAAGCCAAAAGAAGTAAAGTCAATGGAAGCTTTGTCTGAATAAGGAGTACATGATCTTCCCCATTTTCTTCAGTGAAAGTTCTCATCTGGGAAATGGATATATGGCCAAAGTTTTCTGACATGGCAGTCAAATCTTTGGGAAAGTCATAAATCAAGGGGAAAATAGACGCTGAGTGACACAGTCATATAGCATGACTTTCACCTCCTAATAATCCAGAAGGAAATCATATCCCACCATTCTAAATCCAGAATTCCCCAATTGCATGTTTATTATAGTCATAGTCATCTAAATGTTATAATTTCTGAAGACAGAAAACGAAATACAAATTTTTCTAAAATAAAACCTGATTTTACTAATTATTTTATGCTTAGGTATACTGTTCAAGAATTTGGTTGTCAAAACTTGCATCTTTTAAATATTTGGATGAATTTTTCAAACATGACGTGTTATTCCCCTCAAAATGTAGAGAATGATTTGTTTATTGAAAATAAAAATAAATTCTACATTAGTGGGTTTAGTTGCTATAACTTTTCATGCGGTCTTGTTGAATTTCCAATTAATAGCCACATGCCTGATGATGTGAGGGACCAATGCGCTGAGCTCCAATTCTACATCACTGGACAGAGCCCATAACTGAATAGACACAGAAAGTGAGGTTGTATGACAAGCAATGCTCCTTATGTTTATCAAATGAAATCTGCTATTCCAAGTTGGTTCTCTTTCTAATACATTAGTAAGTAGCACAGTAAATCTGTGCAGTGTTTTTTATTAACAGAGGTAGTAACCTGGAAGAACAGACTGTTTGGCAGCTGTCACTGGACTGTGTGATCTTAGGGACACAGGTTGTCTTTTTCTTCTGTGTTTGTACATCACCTAGCACAACGGGGTCTTGGTCAATCACTGGTGCTCCTAAGCACAACAACAAATGCAGACTACCCTGTATCAAATTGGATTATAATTCAACCCACTTTACCTTAATTTATCATATTTCTGTCTATGATTTATCTATTAGATATTAGGTAATTACCCATGGAAAAGTTTGGTATGAATAAAATAACTAGCGTAGGTTACTTCAGAAATGCACAGTTCGGTTGTCATGGCAGATCTGTTAAAAAGGACTCATAGGAAGGAGCAGGTTTAAGTACTAGGCAGCCACATCAAATTTGTTCTAAGATGCTAGAAAGATGATAAAATGAGATTATGCAACATGTCAACAAGCTGAGATAAACAACAATATTCACTCAATGGAAAACACATGTGTGCTTCAGTTCCATATAAGGAGAGATTAATAAGACTTGGACTTTTTACTTGGAAAAGAAATGACTAAGGAAGGATATGATAGAGGTCTATAAAATCATGTCTGGTGTGGAGAAAGTAAATAGGGAAGTGATACTTACTCCTTCTCATAACACAAGAACTAGGGGTCACAAAATGAAATTAATCAACAGCAACTTTAAAACAAACAAAAGGAAGTATTTCTTCACATAATGCACAGTTAATCTGTGGAACTCTTTGCCAGAGGATGTTGTGAAGCCCAAGACTATAACAGGGTTCAAAAAAGAACTAGATAAGTTCATGGAGGGTAGGTCCATCAATGGCCATTAGCCCGGATGGTCAGGGATGCAACCCCCGTCTGAAAGTCCATAAACCTCTGACTACCAGATCCTGGAGTAGACAACCGGGGATGGATCACTTGATAACTGCCCTGTTCTGTTCATTCCCTCTGAAGCACCTGGCATTGACCACTGTTGGAAGACAGGCTACTGGGCTGGATGGACCATTGGTCTGATCCAGTATGGCCGTTCTTATATTCTTATGATATATGTTTGCATATTTTTTGTTAAAAGGAAAGGATGTCAAGTACTATTGAAATAGTAAATCTTAAAATGATTTTCTTTTACTGTTATATACATGAAGGAGGAAATTGTCTTGTGCCAAATAGTGGACCAAAGCACCAGGGGAAATTCCTTATCTAAGACTTTTTCTGTAAATCCATACATTTACATTTGTTTTCTTCAACAAGTTCAACAACTTCATTATATAATTTTGAAATTGCATCATTGAAGACTCTAATGATCACTACCAAATTTTCAGTCTGTGGATGTCTGCTATTTCCTGGAGTTTGAGATACTATAATTTAAGTATGTACTGGTACCTTTTCCATACAGATGGTTCTTAGTAATATCTTCAGGTCCATTCTTTTTTTCCTTTTAAGTGTCTCCCCTACTCGTTGCAGGCCCACATGTCCCCATTTTAAAAAAGGATAGGTGTTTTCTCATACAAAGCTTAGATTATATCGAATTGCCCTAAAGGGAGAAGTTTAGGATTGGCACTCACTCTTGCTTTATTCCAGGTTTTTGATATAATGGAAATTGCTGAATAGGAACTCATTTGAATATGTCTCATCTGTTTTGGTAAGAAGAATATTGTCCCATGGGGTCAGTGAAAGTTTCCTGCAGGCAATCGTTGCCCACTGGCTATTACTATCCCAATTGTTCTATGCTACACGATCTGTAGTTGTGCTGCTCAGTTCCATAGGGTAAGGGGCTGCTACCACCTTTCTTGCATAATGACTTATACAAAGTTTTTCTATTAACTCCAAGGACCATTGTCCAAATAAAATGAAACATGGAGGACTGTGATTCTTCTAATACCTCAATAGGGTTTTATGTTGACAATTTTACCATCATGGCTGTACTAAACCACAGAATTTATTATTAGCTTATTTTATTTGATTAAATCTTTCAATAGATTTTTTTCAACAGAAATGTAATGTACATTGTATAATGTTTCCAAATGGGGGATAATAAGTATAATAAGTATAAGTATAAATAGTAAGTTACTTTATCAAGGTTTTTGCACAATGGAAGCTGATTTTTCTTATATTTTTGATATAATTGATTCTAAAACCCAAGGTTTCTCTGAATTGGATGATTTTATTCATAACATGAAGCAGTGGGGTAAGGAGGTCTAAAATCCTCATAAAAACATCATCTGTATGTAGTACAACTTTAATATTTAGGCCTCCTGCATTTATTCCATTGTTACTGAATCTTTTATTACTTTGTTTTGGTTTGGAAATGGTTTCAAGACAATTAAAAATAAGAGTGGTGGCAGGGACAGCCCTTTCTGGGTGAATCTCTGAAGGCCAATAAGTTCAGAGAAGCTATGACTAATTTGGAATCTGACTATAAGAGTTTTATAAAGGGATTCCATCTGCCTCATAACTTTTTCTCACATCAACCAGTATTCTTCTGAAGTAATTCCATTCTCCCTGACCAAGACTTCTCTAGATCAAAAGACAGCCATATACTAAGTGTACTATTTGACTGACCCAAATGGATTACACCTGGAACTCTCCATATGTTACCCACTACTTGGAAACATCTAATAAATGGTGTCTGGTATCTACTAATTACTTATGCCACCAGAAGGTCTACCCTAGTGGCAAATACCACGCCAAATTCCTTCATATCAATATTTAGTAGGGAAATAGGTCTATATGAGACACAATACATTTTATCTTTATCAGACTTCACAATCAATGAAGTATGGGCTTCTAACATAAATTGTGGAATTTGCAAAGAATCTAACAGTCTGTTAAATAAAATGCTAAATCTGCTGCTGAATCTTTATGATATTGACTAAAGAGCCCAGCAGGGCCTGGTTACTTGCCAGCAGGCATCTTTTAAATTATATTATGAATGTCTTCTGCACTGATAGGTCTAGCTTAGCTTCTCTCTTGGTTCTTAGTCAAAGCAAGTAAATTAACAGTTGCAATATACTTTTAGCTGATTTTTATCTAAATTTCACTTGTATAGAATAAGTGTGAAAATGTTCAAACATTTGGTATATTTCACTGTTTTATTATTCAGACTTTACCACCTTCTATTTCAATGATGTTTCTCGTTCCTCTCACTTACCTCAGTCTATAAGCTAATTTTTAAAGTTAACACTACTTTATCTCACAGATGACTCTTTCCATTTAATATGTAAGAAAAGCTTTAAGTTGCCCTGCCTGTGTTGTCAAGTTTTTAGAAAACGTTTTGCCTCTGTTTATTTATGTAATATATATATTACAATATTTTAATTCCTGGTAATAAGCAGTTTCTTTCAGGTTCCCTTTCTCTTGCTATTACAGTCAGTTTACCCTAACATATTCTTTTATATGTTTCTCATATGGTATTAAGACTTCCCTTTTTTCATCCTTTGAAAGTATTTGTCTCACCTTTCAAAATGTTCAGTGGTACTGGGTCCCTCTGAATGAAGATATGTATGCCTGGATCTAGCAAAACATGTTAGCTCTTGTTTAACTTTAGACATAATATTTGTCCCATTGACTTCGATGAAACTACTTGGGTTTAAAGTTAAACAGGTGCTTAAGTGCATTGTTGGAGGGGACTCAGTGTCCATGCTTTTGGCTTTTACTGCTATTCTACTGAAGGAAGACGCCAACACTGGAGGTTGGCCTGGCCATTTACTTGCCGTATAGTGGCCTCATTGAAAAAGGGTCACAAAGAAGATCTGCCTCATACTGAGAAAGAGGAGCGATCAGCAGGTTACCTCAAGTGCCTATATACAAATGCACAAAGCTTGGGAAACAAGCAGGGAGAACTGGAAGTCCTGGCACAGTCAAGGAATTATGATGTGATTGGAATAACAGAGACTTGGTGGGATAACTCACATGACTGGAGTACTGTCATGGATTATAAGCTGTTCAGGAAGGACAGGAAAGGCAGAAAAGGTGGGGGAGTTGCACTGTATGTAAGAGAGCAGTATGACTGCTCAGAGCTCAAGTATGAAACTGCAGAAAAACCTGAGAGTCTCTGGATTAAGTTCAGAAGTGTAAGCAACAAGGGTGATGTCGTGGTGGGAGTCTACTATAGACCACCAGACCAGGGGGATGAGGTGGACGAGGCTTTCTTCCGGCAACTTGCAGAAGTTACTAGATCGCAGGCCCTGGTTCTCATGGGAGACTTCAATCACCCTGATATCTGCTGGGAGAGCAATACAGCGGTGCACAGGCAATCCAGGAAGTTTTTGGAAAATGTAGGGGACAATTTCCTGGTGCAAGTGCTGGAGGAACCAACTAGGGGCAGAGCTCTTCTTGACCTGCTGCTCACAAACCAGGAAGAATTAGTAGAGGAAGCAAAAGTGGATGGGAACCTGGGAGGCAGTGACCATGAAATGGTCGAGTTCAGGATCGTAACACAAGGAAGAAAGGAGAGCAGCAGAATACAGACCCTGGATTTCAGAAAAGCAGACTTTGATTCCCTCAGGGAACTGATGGGCAAGATCCCCTGGGAGAATAACATGAGGGGGAAAGGAGTCCAGGAGAGCTGGGTGTATTTTAAAGAATCCTTATTGAGGTTACAGGGACAAACGATGTGTAGAAAGAATAGTAAATATGGCAGGCGACCAGCTTGGCTTAACGGTGAAATCCTTGCTGCTCTTAAATACAAAAAAGAAGCTTACAAGAAGTGGAAGATTGGACAAATGACCAGGGATGAGTATAAAAATATTGCTCGGGCTTGCAGGAGTGAAATCAGGAAGGCCAAATCACACCTGGAGTTGCAGCTAGCAAGAGATGTTAAGAGTAACAAGAAGGGTTTCTTCAGGTATGTTAGCAACAAGAAGAAAGTCAAGGAAAGTGTGGGCCCGTTACTGAATGAGGGAGGCAAGCTAGTGACAGAGGATGTGGAAAAAGCTAATGTACTCAATGCTTTTTTTGCCTCTATCTTCACGAACAAGGTCAGCTCCCAGACTACTGCACTGGGCAGCACAGCATGGGGAGAAGGTGACCAGCCCTCTGTGGAGAAGGAAGTGGTTCGGGACTATTTAGAAAAGCTGGACGAGCACAAGTCCATGAGGCCGGATGCGTTGCAGCCGAGAGTGCTAAAGGAGTTGGCGGATGTGATTGCAGAGTCATTGGCCATTATCTTTGAAAACTCATGGCGATCGGGGGAGGTCCCGGAGGACTGGAAAAAGGCTAATGTACTGCCCATCTTTAAAAAAGGGAAGAAGGAGGATCATGGGAACTACAGGCAAGTCAGCCTCACCTCAGTCCCTGGAAAAATCATGGAGCAGGTCCTCAAGGAATCAATTCTGAAGCACTTAGAGGAGAGGAAAGTGATCAGGAACAGTCAGCATGGATTCACCAAGGGCAAGTCATGCCTGACTAATCTAATTGCCTTCTATGACAAGATAACTGATTCTGTGGATGAAGGGAAAGCAGTGGACGTGTTGTTCCTTGACTTTGGCAAAGCTTTTGACACGGTCTCCCACAGTATTCTTGCCAGCAAGTTAAAGAAGTATGGGCTGGATGAATGGACTATAAGGTGGATAGAAAGCCGGCTAGATTGTCGGGCTCAATGGGTAGTGATCAATGGCTTCATGTCTAGTTGGCAGCCGGTATCAAGTGGAGTGCCCCTAGGGTCAGTCCTGGGGTCGGTTTTGTTCAATATCTTCATAAATGATCTGGAGGATGGTGTGGATTGCACCCTCTGCAAGTTTGCAGATGACACTAAACTGGGAGGAGCGGTAGATACGCTGGAGGGTAGGGATAGGATACAGAGGGACCTAGACAAATTGGAGGATTGGGCCAAAAGAAATCTGATGAGGTTCAACAAGGACAAGTGCAGAGTCCTGCACTTAGGACGGAAGAATCCAATGCACCGCTACAGACTAGGGACCGAATGGCTCTGCAGCAGTTCTGCAGAAAAGGACCTAAGTGTTAAAGTGGATGAGAAATTGGACAGTGTGCCCTTGTTGCCAAGAAGGCCAATGGCATTTTGGGATGTATAAGTAGGGGCATTGCCGGCAGATCGAGAGACGTGATCATTCCCCTCTATTCGACATTGGTGAGGCCTCATCTGGAGTACTGTGTCCAGTTTTGGGCCCCACACTACAAGAAGGATGTGGAAAAATTGGAAAGAGTCCAGCGGAGGGCAACAAAAATGACTAGGGGACTGGAACACATGAGTTATGAGGAGAGGCTGAGGGAACTGGGGATGTTTAGTCTACGGAAGAGAAGAATGAGGGGGGATTTGATAGCTTCTTTCAATTACCTGAAAGGGGGTTCCAAAGAGGATGGATCTAGCAGATGACAGAACAAGGAGTAACGGTCTCAAGTTGCAGTGGGGGAGATTTAGGTTGGATATTAGGAAAAACTTTTTCACAACGAGGGTGGTGAAACACTGGAATGCGTTACCTAGGGAGGTGGTGGAATCTCCTTCCCTAGAAGTTTTTAAGGTCAGGCATGACAAAGCCCTGGCTGGGATGATTTAGTCGGGGATCGGTCCTGCTTTGAGCAGGGGGTTGGACTAGATGACCTCCTGAGGTCCCTTCCAACCCTGATATTCTAGGATTCTAGGATTCTAGGATTCTATGATCAGTATGTGGCTAATACTGGTATGAGCTTTAGGGGGTTAGGAAACAAGAAGCAATCTCTTACATAATCTCTTCTAGAATCAAGAATTCACATTTCCAAAGGTACTTTGCATATTTATAGGCCAGTCAAACTCATCTTCCCTTTAAATTGTCTGATCTATTTATTTGTGTGTTAAATGTTAAATTAAGGTATCTAATATTTACCTCTTTAGAAACAAAGCTAAGCAGAGTGGGGAAGAACTTGTCAAAGAAAGATTTTTATCCTCTTCTATTAGAGATATACATTGAGCATATGACGGTCTCTTTGCCCACAAGGTCACACCTTATTGTTATGAATTGACCAAATTTGTCTTTTTTGGCATATTTGGCCTCCGATTGTAATGATTTAGAAATCAGTCTAGACACGCCTTCCATACTGTAGACATACAATTCCTGCCTGAACCAGGAATAGCCTATTTCTTCTTTCACATTTCTAATGAGATTATTGTAAAGACTCATAACTAGTCTTTATTTTTTGTAAGTATTCAAACCACTAACATTTAAATTAAGGTGCTAAGATATAGGGACTCCTGTTAATATAAATCATGCTTTCTTCATATAACATTACCCATTCTTGTCAAATGTAAAATTATTGTCATTGCTACACTTTCTCTTTTCCTACTAATTCAGTTGTAAATTTCCCATATTTATACCAAACAGGTGTTTTAGTATTTTTGACTGCTTGATCTGTGAAGGCTGAAATACTTTTCCTCTCGCCCTTTCCCCTCTTTGTTTCCTTCTTAGAGGATACATCTTTATGGTGGGAAGCGTCCTACTCATCCACATCGATTTGGTTTCATTTCTTTTTTCTGTTTTTAAGTCTGATCCCGACGTTATTAGCAGGTTTTAACTGAGTCTCAGTTCTGATAATATAACATGAATGTTAAGGGGAAATCAAAGCTTAAGAGGGAGGGACCAACAGTTTCTTACATTGGCACAATGCAGAGATCTGGTGTTTCTTCTGAGTGCCTTTCTTATTCTTAATGTGAGCAAGGACAGAGTTTGAAAAATAGAAATGCATTGTCCCTTCACTTCCAATGGGACACGCCATTCTCTAATAATTCTCTTTAGGTGCTCCTTGTTCTCATAGTAGTGCAGCCAATTATACAATAGGTTGAGTCCGTGCATCTACGTGTGGAAACACTGCGTGGCATGTTCTGTTTTGGTACATAGGAGCTTCTTTCTCCTTCCCAAATAATTATCGTAGTAGTGTTTTCATATATTTCTCCCCATTTTCTATCCCTTCTGTGAGTTCTTTCAGTCTTAACGCTATTTTTTCTCTTTGCCTTTTCAAATCATTTTAAGGTCCAGATCAAACTTCTTGATTTTAGCCAACTGAATTCCTTTATCTACATTAGTTAGTATATCAGTACATTCTTATCAGTAAATTCTTCTACGTATTTATTACTTCCTGAAGGTGGTTTCCATCTCCGTTTATATTCATTTTTATTTCAGATAATATTTCTCTGATGTCTGCCTTTGTAGCAGGCACATTCTTATCCTTGTCCATTGCACGTTGTTTGCCCAAAGGTAGCTCTGTAGTGGGTCTTGCTGCTTCTCTCTGGTGGCGTGCATAGAAGCTGTTAATATCATAAGCAGCTTTCTGTACAAGCATCCTGGATTTGGGAATCTCCAGACACCTGTCATATGAGTTTTCAGGGATTCATATTTATCTAAGTCATCTCAGTTGGCAAACGTACAGACCATTGCTTTGGTGCGCTAAACAGGAGCAATCGCTTGATGTCATGGTGGATTATATAACGCATAAAATACAAGGGGGAATGGAGAGCTCGAAAGAGTTAGCGAGAGAGAGAGAGATGGGAAAAACTTGGCCACTGTTCCTGCCTCTTCTGGGATCCTTCCGGATACTTATGGAATATTCCTGCCTAAGCATCTCTAAGATGCTTATCACCATTATCTGTTTTGATAAACACACACAAGATGACGAACTGATGACAAAATATGAAAAGCACAGAATGAAGGTACAATAAATTAATACAATTGAACAGTTATATAGTTCAATTATTTCTCATAGGTTCAAGTATATTAATATAATTTGTATAAAATATTTCTCCACACTCTTAGGCTAGCACTCATTCCTTCACCACAGAAGAGCCATAGAGTTTGACTACCCAACATTTCATACATTTTAAAGACGTGGGAAATTTTGGTCTGATTTATCTACTGAAGGAAGGTCAGTACATTTGAATGTTTGCGAATGAATTTTTCCTACTATTTGTACCTGAACACGTAGATCATAATAGAGTATCTTTTGAGGTAAATCATTTTGTAAAATAATACATAAAATACTAGGGCTTCTAAAAATATTTTTCACACCCTTGTCTTACTAATTAATAACTGAATTTGAAAGAAAAAGGACACAGGCATCGAGGAAAATTACCAGAAATGAAAAATAATACATCTTAGGGGCCAGCAACTAGCAAAACTCCCATGCTATCTAAGGGAGTAGATTCACACAATCAAATTAGAGTTCTATAATTTCCGGTAAGAATATAAACTATTTTAAATGTTAAATTAAAAAGCACAATACTGAAAACCAATGGCGTCATCAGAATAGTAAAACACCACGAAAAAAGTGTATACATTACAAAGAAAATAGTGTTACAACTATTGATAATCATTGTTCACTTACACATTCACAAACACATGGTGTCGCTGTCCCCTAAAAATCCGTTTCAATAAGAAAAGAAACACATAGCTCCCCCTTCAATTTAAACGACAGCCTTAGATGAAACGTCAGGAGGGCTCCCGGATGTGAGAGAACTGGATTCAATTAAACTGCTTTCAAAGGTACCGCATCCCCCCCATTCACTGGACTCTGCAATTCGCTCAGTTCAAAACTGATTTATAAACCGGCACCGGCGCACCGCCCAGTGTGCGCGATGGCTCTTCTCCGGCGAGACTCCCTGGTAACCGGGCAGCTGCTGCGGCTGGTTCTGCTACACACTGCCTGGGAGGTGGGCAGCGGCCAGGTCCGTTATTCCCTGCCGGAGGAATCCAAACACGCCACCTTTGTGGGTCGCCTGGCCCAGGACCTGGGGCTGGAGGTGTCGGAGCTGTTGCCTCGGATGTTCCGGATGGTCTCCAAAGGCAGGGGAGACTATTTTGAGGTAAATTTGCAGAGCGGCGTTTTGTTTGTTAAGTCGCCAGTAGACAGGGAAGAGGTGTGCGGCCAGAGCCCCCTGTGCGCCATTGACCTGGAGGTGATAGTGGACAAACCCCTGAGGATATTTCACGTGGAAGTGGAGATACAGGATATAAATGACAATGCTCCTGTGTTCCCCGTAAATGAGCAAAACCTGGGTATTGCAGAATCACTAACCCTTCCAGGTTCGCGTTTCCCACTAGAGGGCGCGTTTGACGCAGATATTGGTACAAACTCTCTCCTGACCTATAAACTCAGCCCAAGCGAACATTTCACTCTAGATGTCACAACTAACGATGACCAAATCAAATCTGCAGAGGTTGAGTTAAAGAAATCTCTGGACAGAGAGGAAACCCCTGTATATCGTTTATTACTCACCGCCACTGACGGGGGCAAACCGGAGCTCACCGGCACAGTTCAGCTGATGATCACGGTGCTGGATGTGAATGATAACGCGCCTGTGTTTAATCAGTCAGTTTAAAAGGTCCAAATGCTAGAAGGTTCACCTAATGGGACATTAGTCATCAAACTTAACGCCACAGACTTGGATGAAGGTATTTATAAGGATATTACATATGCCTTTAGCAGTCTTGTTCCTCCCCATATTAAGGACACGTTTAAAATATGTGAAATATTCTGGTGAAATTAGGGTTAAAGGGAAAATGGATTTCGAATACATTAACTTGTACGAAATTCAAGTTTCGGCCAAGGACAAAGGGAATCCCCCACTGGCTGGACACTGCAAAGTTGTGGTGGAAGTTTTAGACATTAACGATAACGCCCCTGAGTTAACAATAACGTCTCACTCTCTGCCGGTGCCGGAGGACGCTCCCCCGGGGACAGTGGTGGCTCTTATTAGCGTCTCCGACCGGGACTCGGGAGACAACGGCAAAGTCACCTGCTCCATCCCCCCGGACCTGCCCTTTCAGCTCGTCTCCACCTTTAAGAATTATCACTCGCTGGTGCTGGCGGAGGCCGTGGATCGGGAGCGAGTGTCTGAATATAAGATCCTGGTGACAGCCAGAGACGAAGGGGCCCCGTCTCTCTCGGCCAGCAGCAGCATTTTGGTGCCGATCGCGGATGTGAACGATAACGCCCCTGCTTTCCCTCAGCCCGTGTACACGGTGTTTGTGAAGGAAAACAACCGTCCCGGGGCCCATCTCTTGAGCGTGTCGGCGTCGGACCCGGACGTGCGGGAAAACGCCTTTGTGAGCTACTCGGTGGTGGAGCGCAGTGTGGGAGAGCAGCAGCCCGTGTCCAGCTACATCTCGGTGCACTCGGAGAGCGGGCACATCTATGGGCTGCAGCCCTTTGACTACGAGGAGCTGCAAGTGCTGCAGTTCCAGGTGAGCGCGAGGGACGCCGGGTTCCCCTCCTTGTGCGGGAACGTGACCGTGCAGCTCTTCGTCCTGGATGAAAATGACAACGCGCCGGCAGTGTCCCCGCCTGGCTCTGGCCGCGGCTCGCCAGGGCCCGAGCTGGTTCCGCTGTCGGCCGGCGCAGGGCACGTGGTGGGCAAGGTCCGAGCGGTGGATGCGGATTCCGGCTACAACGCGTGGCTTCGCTACGAAGTGCAGGAGGCCGGGGCTGCGGGGCCTTTCCGGGTGGGTGTGTACAGCGGGGAGATCAGCACCACGCGGGCCTTGGAGGAGGCGGACGGCCCCAGCCAGAGGCTCGTGATCCTGGTGAAGGACCATGGGGAGCCGGCGCTGTCAGCGACAGCCACGGTCAGCCTGTCCCTGGTGGAGAGTCCGCAGGCTGTGAAATGGGACTCGAGGCAAAGGGTCGGGAGCGAAGGGCCCTTGGTCGACATGAACGTGTCTTTAACGATCGCCATTTGCTCGGTGTCCGGGCTGTTTGTGTTGGTGATTGTCGTGTACGTTGGCCTGAGATGCCACCCGGGTCCGGAAGTGATGTGCGGTCCTGGGAAAGCCACCGTGGTGTGCTCGAGCGAAGTGGGGAGTTGGTCCTATTCGCAGCGCCAGAGCCGGAACCTGTGTGTCGGGGAAGGCACCGCCAAGAATGACCTGATGGTTTTCAGCCCCAACTTTCCTAACTCTGCAGAGAACGGAGAAAAAGAGAAACAGCAGGAGATGACGCCTAATCTCTGTGGAACGGTTAGTGACGATGTCCTTTTTGGTTTTGTCTGAGATTTTCTAAGCGTTTTCTAATTTGGGAGAAAATGTAAGGCTGTTTGAAAGTTTCTAAAAATTTTACGAATTCTTGTCAAGTCTTCCAGACGTTGCTGACCCAGAGAGGAGAAATGGCTCAGGGGAGTGTTATTCTGTGTGAATAGTGAATCCCCGCCCCCCGATTTAATTTGAATTAATGTAAAAACCGGGAATGGCTATGAAAATGGTCCTCTCTATATTTTACATGGAGACCCCAGACGCGATTTTCTGTATTCGGCGCTCATCTCTTTCAAATGTACTTTCCAAACTAAAAGGCAGAATACTCCACATCACCATTGCTCATCTTCTGTAAACTCTCATTGATTTATATTGAACCAATTTTCCACAATTTACACCAACGTCACTCTTCTCTTATTTTGCCCTTCTCAGTGATAAAACATTGAGTCGGTGTCAGCAATTTTCAGTGCCTAGTCAATACATTCTACGCAGCAATGATGACTATTTTATAACTTATTCTTTTTCGGTGAAAAGAAAAGGAGTACTTGTGGCACCTTAGAGACTAACCAATTTATTTGAGCATAAGCTTTCGTGCTCAAATAAATTGGTTAATCTCTAAGGTGCCACAAGTACTCCTTTTCTTTTTGCGAATACAGACTAACACGGCTGTTACTCTGAAACCTGTCTTTTTCGGTGATGACCCTTCCTGTGCCTCGTGTCTTTTAGCCTCTAGTCGATTTCTAAAAAATTAGCAAACATATGTATAAATAAATGAAACAACAATTCTGCGGTGAATTCCCTTTGGGGATTTCAAAATAATTAAGTATCTCAGCGCATCTGTGATATTTCTTTTCCCATTTGAAGATGGGGAACTCAGACACAGAAACACGCAATGATTCGCAGAAGATAACACAGAAAGAGAAATCAGATTTCTTAGCATGTGTCTTTAACCTCAAGAGCACCTTTCTTCTCTTTGGTTCCCTTATGGTAGCTATGCTGTCCTACTGGAGTTTTATCACTTTTCTCTTTTACCTATTAGATGGTATATTTTCCTTACAATGAAGTACAGGAATACCATCCGGGAAACAGTGTTTTTTGTTATATTTGTTTCTTAATTATAGTTCCAGAGTCCTTTATTACACTTAAATCACTTGAGGTTTCAGTGGAGCATGGTGAACAAAATCATTTAATAATATTACCCTATATTCAAGGTGTATTTCTGTAATAACTCCTCTTGATCACAGGAAAAAATGTACTCAGATAGATTAGTATTATCTGTTGGCACTACAAGCTGGTCACTAGAATCATAGGGACTCTACTTATAGGTCTTAGATGTTTGATTAATAACAGATAATGCCCCTCCCCCCAGTTATCTCCCAACTGTATTGTTCTATCAGGCATGATACAGATTATCATTCCCTAGAATATTCAGCTATTCTCCCATGGTAATGAACAGTAACTAATCTTATGAAGAGGAGCATGTACTTTTTAAAGAATAGGTATCACCGTTATTTACGCCAATGGAATGCTTTTTTGAAATTTATTTCAGAGTGATTAAAGATAGCAGATTGTTTTTATTACCTATTTCCACTGACTGTACATCCATATACCTGAGCCATTTCAGCTGTTGTTTTCCTGATTTTACTTCTTGTCTGATATTGGGTCAGGGAAAATGATCTGTCTTTGGTCATATCTTTGGTCATAGTTCTTTAGAAATTTTATGGGTATATGCTCGTAAGAATAATTAATGTTGGCTTAACTCCCGTCCCCAGCAAAATATAGGACCATTTTTCTAACAAATTTTACAGAATTGAAAGTTGGATAAAATATAAATTAAATTAAAATAGAGTAAGATCACAGGAACATTGGCATTGCCAGACTGAATCAGACCAAAGGGCCATTTAGTCCAGTATCCTGTCTCTGACAGTAGCAAGTAGCAGATGCTTCAGAGGAAGATATAAGAACCCCACAACAGGCATATGTGGGATACTCTGCCCCACCTTTAGGTATCATTCCGATCTCTAATAATTAGAGATTGGCTTAAACCCTGAAGCAAATGGTTTAATAGCCCTCCCAGAAACGTTGTGGCATTTTTTATGATAACTGGCTATTCTTGATATCCATATAAATATCCAGCCTCTTTATGAATCTCGTTAAATTCTTGTTCTCAAGGACTTTCTATGGCAACAAGGTTCCCCAATCTAATTACACTTCGTGTGAAAAAAATATTTCCTTGTAACAGGTTTTGAATTTCCTACCTCTTAATTTAATTTAATATCCCCTTGTTCTTGTGTTATGAGACAGAGAGAACAGAGGGTCCTTTTCTAGACTATTTCTTATTTTATATCATCTTCTTTCTAAGGTAAACAATCCCAACCTTTTAAATCTCTCTTAACATAAGACCTTTTCCAGGCCCTTGACCGTTCTCCTCACCCTTTCTGAACGTCTTTCAGTTGTGCAATATATTGTTTTGCGATCAGGTGGCTAGTGCTACACACAGTATCCAAATGAGGTCACACTATAGATTTATGTAAAGGCTTATAATATTTTCCATATTATTCTCTGTCCCATTCTTGGTGTATCCTAACAACTTGTTGACTTTTTGACGGCAGCTGAACATTGAGCAGAGGTTTTTATTAAGCTGTCTACAGTAGCACCCAAGTCCCTGTCGTGGGTTGATACATTTAGAACTTTATAAGGTGTAGATGTAGTTTATTTCCCCCCTCCAATATGCTTTTCTTTGCATTTGTTGACATTACATTTCATTTGCCATCTTGTTGTCCATTCAAAGAATCATAGAATATCAGGGTTGGAAGGGACCTCAAGAGGTCATCTAGTCCAACTCCCCGCTCAAAGCAGGACCAATCCCCAATTAAATCATCCCAGCCAGGGCTTTGTCAAGCCTGACCTTAAAAACTTCTAAGGAAGATGATTCTACCACCTCCCTCGGTAACACATTCCAGTGTTTCACCACCCTCCTAGTGAAAAAGTTTTTCCTAATATCCAACCTAAACCTGCTTGTTGGGGTCTCTCTGAAGTTCCTCGCCATTTGCTTTGCTCCCGACTAACGTACATAAGTTTGTGTCATCTACAGATTTTGATACCTGAATTTATATCATTCCCTTCCAGGTAATTAAATATTAAACAACACAAAACCTAGTTCAAAACCTTTAGGAACCGCTGTTAACTTTTTCCATGATGCAACCTGACCACTTAATTCAACCTCTACTTTCTGTCTAGCTGGCAGTTTTTGATCCAAGACAATACTTTGCCTCTCACCTCAAGACTACTTAACTTCTTTAGTTGCCTGCATACAAATTTGTCAGTTTTGTAAGTCTAAATAAATTGTGTCAGATGGTTATTTTTATTTACTATTTTATTGACATATTCAAAGAATTCTAAAAGATTAATATGATTCGATATTCCATTGCAGACTCCATGCTGGTTATACCCTGTCATGATTAGATCTATGTTGTTGCCTGCCCTCCCAGGCAAGCAGATATTGGAAGGCAATAGCTTGCATATGAGACCATCAAGGTCATAAAATGTGTATATATATAAAATAGTCTTCAAATGCGGGTTTCGTCGTATAAGAGGAAACATACGGCTCTCCAGTCTTTTTCCACTGTGAAGAGAAACTAACAGGCTACTAGATGTTTCCTGCTTGAGAGAATAGAGGGCCAGCGGCCCAAACTTAACTGCCTACAAGAGATGGCAGATGACTCAAGGTTTTTCCAGTTGTGGAAAACCGTGTTGTTGTTCTTTAGTGTTTATGTAAGTAGTTGACATGTTCCTGCCTTCTGGCTATGGCATGGAGCCTTCTTTATTCTTGTTGGTCAATGATCTCCCTCTGGCAATGGATGAAGAGCAAGCGTCCATGTGGATTATTTTAGCTGAGTATATCAACTGTCTTTGATATCGTTGAGAGTGAGGTTTCGTGGAACCTGGCAGGGTTGGATGGATTTGCTCTTGATTATTTACCTTTCTCTGTGAGAGGTCTCAGAAGGTATATGTTTTCTGATTTCTCATATGACTAAGGGGTAGCTCATGTGGGTTATTGTAGCGTTCTAGTCTTTTCTCCCACCTGTTTAACTTTTAGATGAAGGCGTTACAGGAAATAATTAAACATCTTGAGCTTTGATTCCTTGGGAAAAATCAGGAAACTTCAACGAATGCAAAATATGTTTAACTTGATAGTTAAGAGACGCTTCTGGCAGAGAGCCTACTACACTCCCTGCACCATTGACTGTAGTAGTGTACAGCTCCCGAATACAACTGAAGAGAAGCCCAGCATTTTATTATATTTACATTCCCCATCACATCTTTAAAATACTGAACTCAAATCGGTCAGTATTTTTCCGACTTTGGAGGAAAGAACAAGACTCCTAGGTCCTAGTAAAATCTCTCCTTTATTCGCTATGGTGAAAGGTTTCTCATTCCACACTGCCCCTCTGTGAGACATTCACAGAGAAAACCAGAAACAAGAAATTCTAATTGTTTGGGGTTAGAAAGTAAAAGCCGGTTCGGATAAAATGGAACATTATTAGTAAAGCACCTCTCCATTTGCACTTTCATCTGAATTGCCGGGTCGTATTCCTTGTAACAACCCTTTTCCAACAATTTCAGGCATTTTTGTCTAGCAGCAATTCCTATTTTCAGTGAAGTCAAAGAAAACACTAGCCGGAGTAAAGCAAGCGGGGTCCACTCCACATTTAGAGATATCACGGGCAAGTTTTAAATTCCTGATGACAAAACTAGAGATTTAAAACTGGCTTCCAACATCCAGATAGTTTATTAGCACCATCACATTTTCCATTAAAATGTTTCCAGTTGCTCTTCGTTCAACAACAGTTATTATATTTCCACTATCAGTGACATCAACACAGGCTAGATTGTGGTAACTTTATTCACTTTGAATAGCCCTTGGCGCCAAGTCTCATTAAACTAAATGGAACTACTTGCGGAGGAAGATACATCTCGAAGTGTCACAATCAAGCCCTAAAAGCAAATATAAAAGATGCTAAGAACGCTGATACATACATGCTGACAATCTGGTAGAACTGTAATATGGGAAATGTAAAAATGCCTCTACTGCAAACGCAAGAGAGAAGACTGATGGAATGGAAAACAGTAAGTAACAGGTGTAGCGAGGGCCACCAATGAGTAGGAAAAGGAACACTCTTTCAAGGCTGAGATAGAACTTTAGCTAAAGACACAGCGAAAGAGTGATACGATATTTCTACTAATAGATACTCTGAGGCTATATGGATCTTGATGGAATATTTTTTAAGAGAAGAGGGTTCCACCAAATTATTATTAAAATATTAATTGGCCAAAGAACAGACCGGCACCACACTTGACCAAATACTGCACGTGATTTATCCTTCTGCTTACAAAATATCATAGAATATCAGGGTTGGAAGGGACCTCAGGAGGTCATCTAGTCCAACTCTCTGCTCAAAGCAGGACCAATTCCCAATTAAATCATCCAATTTTTTTTTACCCCAGATCCTTAAATGGCCCCCTTAAGGATTGAGCTCACAACCCTGGGTTGAGCAGGCCAATGCTCAAACCACTGAGCTATCCCTTCCTAAACTATCGTTTAGTTATAAAGTTTTGTCCATAATCTTGAAAGTATATATATACATAAATAACCCCACATAAATATCCCTGTAGTAATGTCTGCCGCACACTTCAACACGGAATTTATCTCCCTTTGTATCAATGTTTTCCATGTTGAACAGGTTCCATGGTAGGGAACTTCATGCCTTGATGCTGACCTACAGCACTAAATTAAATCTTTCCAAGCAGAGATAGCTTGACTGAAACATAGCATTTATTTACTCCCATTATTTCAAAGCACAGGAAATATTAGATCGCCTGCATGCTCTTGAAAACTGGAGTACAATGAGAAAAAGTGGATATCTTTATCTTAAAAAACTTTTTCAGAGAAATGATCTCCATGCTTTCAGTTAATATTTAAAGCCTCATTATCTGAATTTTACAAACACGTGTACTATTTTCATTCAAACAGTATCTCGAAAACTGTTGGCCCTTTACACTTGGTATCCAAATATTTTGAAATACGGCAAATGGATACCAGATAAAACAGTCACAGGTGTTTTCACCTTATACAGCTGTCCAGAGTATACCTTACATGAAGAACCACTATATGAAGAAATTGTTCATTAGATGGTAAATGACGTTATTCTACAGACGAAACAAATTCCATATGGAATTCTAACCACAATTATTTAGACATATAGTAAGAAAAATTCCACATGCAGATACATCAGACTCACCTGCACTACCTGTAGTTTCTCGTGCTCACCATTCTCTGCAGAGTCAGAGAAGTTGGGGCTGAAAACCATGAGGTCATTCTTGGCGGTGCCTTCCCCGACACACAGGTTCCGGCTCTGGCGCTGTGAATAGGACCAACTCCCCACTTCGCTCGAGCACACCACGGTTCTGGTACAGAGAGGAGAAAGATTGCAGAGGTTGCCGTCAGTCTGATATTGGATGCCAATGCCCTGAGGTAGTCGGTCTTGGGTTAACATTTTCATAGCTGCTAAAAAAATGGAGAAAAGTGTGGGTGTTTTATACCAGTTTGGATGACAAAGGACTCAGAGGTAGAGCCACTGCACAGGATGGAGGCAGTCGTGGAGGAGTCTTGCAATGGTGATAAATTTGCTTGGGCAGCCAAACTTTGACATGATTTTCCACAGAGCCTCATGGTTGACAAAGTCAAAGGCTTTGGTCAGCTTGATAACGGCCATATACAGCCCCTGATGTTGTTCACTGGTGCTTCATGATTGTCTGAAGCCTCACTGGGACTCTGGAAGTAATTCTTCTGCAAAAGGGAGCAAGATGGAGCAGGCAATTCAGTGAGATTCCAGCAAGAATCTTCCCAGCAATGGAGAGGAGGGCAATGCCTTCATAGTTGCCACAGTTGGCTCTGTCTCCCTTTTTGAAAATGGTGATAATGTTAGCATTACATAAGTTATCAGGGATTTCTTCTGTGTGCTAGATTTTGAGGAGCAATAAATGAAGCTTGTTAGTCAGTGTTTCTCCCACCACTTTCAGTACTTCAACTGGAATGCCATCAGGACCCAGTGCTTTATTGTTCTTTATTTGCTTAATTGCTCTGTGGACCTCCTTAGGTGTTGGTGGGTTGGCAAGAGTTTCCCAGACTGGGTGCTGAGAGATGAAGTTGATGGTGTCATCAGTCACACTCAATTTCTGATTAAGAAGCTTTTGGTACTGTTTCTTCCAGTGCTCTTTGATGGATTCTTTATCTTTAAGAAAGGTACTACCATCTCTGGATCTCAGCGGTGTGAGGCCACATGAGCTTGGTCCATACAGGGTCTTTGTCTCACATAAATTGTTCCGCATATCATGTCTGTCAAAGAATGCTTGGATTTCTTTTGCTCTGTCCTCCCACCATTTGTATTTGTTTTCTTGGATCCTCATTTGAACTTCAGCTTTGAGCTGATGGAGAGATCTCTGCTTCTGACTGGATGATGGATGGTTTTGCCAGTGACAGAAAGCTTTTATCTTCTGGTCCAAAAGGGCTGTGATCTCAATATTGTTTTTGTCAAACCAATTCTGATGGCAGCAGGTAACAAGGCCAATGGATTCCTCACAGACCTCATGGATGGTCTGTTTTAGGGCTTCCCAGGCTTCTTTGACACGTGTGTTGTCATTTCCAGGTGTGTATATGGTCAGTTTTACACTGAGGAGTGATTGGTGCACTGAGGATTGAAGTCTTTGAATATTGTATTACCGTCTGTGTGATTTGGATTGCTTTCTATGTTTTGGTGCAATCCTGATGGACACGACTCACTGACCTCACCAGGTGGTGGTCAGTCCAGCAATCATTGACATGGCATGGGTGATTTGGACAAATTATGCAGGTATTCAAAATAGGGATGGTAAATATCATGTAAAAAGTTAACCTTTTAAATGATTAAAATTATATCATTTAACCGGTTAACCAAGGTTGCTCCTGCAGGCACCACACAGCTGGGGCTGAGGTTGGCTGGCTGGCTAGTGCAGGGCAGCCAGGGCTGGGGTCCCTTTGTCTGGCTGGCATGGGGAGGCCAAGGCGGGGGCTGGACCTGCAGGTCCAGGGCTGGGGTTGCTCCGGCTGGCTGGCACAGCCAGGGCTGGGGTCCGTCCAGCTGCAGCTGAGGCTGGTGTTTCTCTGGCTGGCATGGGGCAGCAGGGGCTAGGGCTGCTCCAGCTGGCATGGGGTAGCCAGGGTTGGGGCTGCTCCAGCCAGCACGGGGCTGTAGCTGCTCCACCTGGTTGGCCCAGGGCTGGAGCTGCTCTGGCCAGCACTGGGATGGAGCTGCTCCGACTGGCACACGGGGTTAACGGTTAAGGTCAGTTAACGGTAAATCGAATGCTTACCAGTTAACTGGTTAACCATTGAACATTTCCATCCCTAATTCAAAACCTGATTTTTGTGTTGCTTGGCTGCTCCATTAGGTTCCTTGAACTTTGTTCTGCCTATGTGTGCTCAGCTGGGCTCCTGAGCCTTGGCTCTTTCTTGATTGGAGAAAAATAAATGATGACATCTTCGAAAGGACAGCTACTTTGGCACAAGAATGTAGGGTCACTCACAGTGAATAGCGTAGATCTGTGATCCTCCTTCTCCTTTGTTTATGAAGAAGGAAACAGTTATCAGTGTTGACATATAAAGTATCACCACTGGGCATCTGAGTTAACTCCCTCTGAGATGCAGGAGGCAGATCACATCTCTCACAGCTATTTTTCCAGGCTCTTTGCAGACTCATCTCTGCATCAGTTACATTTGGTTCATATTTGTTCATGGCTGAGATTTTCTTCTCAACCATAACAGTAGGCTTTTTATTATTATGATCAAATAAGAACAAGATAGTAGACTGATATGGGAAATGGGATGATACTATTGGTAGCCCTAGTTTGACAGTTTTCTGTTACTCTCTAAGAGGAGACTGATGACAAAGGCTGCTGCACTAATGGGGGATTGGAATAATGAAAACACGAATTGGGAACTTTCCCAAAAGCTTTTCTATTCCCTAATGTTTAAGAAACTTGAATTTATACAATTACAGACATCCAGGATATGCAAATTCTCACTGATATTAAAGAAAGAGAATATCTGTGTTTATAAAAATTGAAACTAATTTGATTTTTAAATTTAAATTTTAAATGATAAAGACAATGAGAGAGAAAATAAAGTTTTGCAGCCATTTGGGAAAGACCAATGATGCCCATGATGGGAGAAAAAAATAACAATGGAAGCTCCTTTTGTAAAATAACCAAGAGATGAAAATAGACTCTAAGCAGGATAGAATTTATTTTTTTCCCCAAATTTTCTGAATGATCAAAGTGTGTTAGACAACTAAAATGATAACTAGCTTGCTTTTACAGGTGTTTATGTGTTGTATTTTGGCTTATTTTTCTCACTTATGTAAAAATGTAACTACTAGTTCCAATAAAGAGAATTATAATTAAGTTCCACTATAAAACCCCAGCCATATCAATTAATCATTGACATCCGAAGTAAATTGGTGGTATTGCTCCATTGAATTAATATAATTTTTATTCACTTTTAGCATCCTAGTTTAGTGTAACTGATTTGTTTTCTATGATTGATTTGTGATTTGTAGCATTTAATACCATGTATGTAGTGGACACTGTAATGTACTTTGTACATCTATAACATCATACATGAATATTATATCCTCATACAGTTTTGTCCTCCAGTCATTTGCTCTTCTACCTCCCTTTAGCCCTGAACCTCAAGGGCATAGGATGTGGTATTTAACAGACTGGAGCCAGCGATAGTGTTATCAGCAAATGTTACCTCATATTATAATACAATAAAGCAGCCTTTTGTTTTGTTTTTAAAATTTGATCTGTGATCATGTGAATTTAAGAGTCTTTTTCATGCAACCACTTGAATAATTTTATAATGAGATTTCATCCAACAGTGCTATAATTGTTACTTTAGAGTAGAAAGAATCCGAGATTACCATTGACTATTATAAACTTGGGCTGTTGATTAGCTGCAGTTAACTCATGTGATAAACTCAAAAAAATTAATCGTGATTAAAAAAATTAATCACAGTTAATCACACTGTTAAACAATAGAATACCAATTGATATGTATTAAATATTTCTGGATGTTTTTCTACATTTTGAAATATATTTATTTTTATTACAACACAGAATACAAAGTGTACAGTGCTCACTTTATATTTATTATTTTTATTACAAATATTTGCAATATTATGTTTGTTTTTACTGTGAAAATATTTGTAATAAAAATAAATATAAAATGAGCACTGTACACTTTGTATTATAATAAACAAATAATAAACAAAAGAAATAATATTTTTCAATTCACCTCATACAAGTACTGCAGTGCAATCTCTTTATTGTGAAAATATAACTTACAAATGTAGATTTTTTTGTTACATAATTGCACTCAAAAAGAAAACAATGTAAAATTTTAGAGCCTACAAGTCCACTTAGTCCTAATTCTTGTTCAGCCAAGTTTGTTTACATTTATGGAAGATACTGCTGCCTGCTTCTTATTTACAATGTCACCTGAAAGTGAGAACAGGCATTCGCATGGCACTTTTGTAGCTGGTTTTGCAAGGTATTTACTTGCCAGATATGCTAAACATTTGTATGCCCCTTCATGCTTTGGCCACCATTCCAGAGGACATGCTTCCATGCTGATGACGCTCATTAAAAAAATAATGCATTAATTAAATTTGTGACTGAACTCCTTGTGGGAGAATTGTATGTCTGCTGTTCTGTTTTACCCACATTCTGCCATATATTTCATGTTATAGCAGTCTTGGATGATGACTCAGTTTTAAGAACACTTTCACAGCAGATTTGACAATATGCAAAGAAGGTACCAGTTTGAGATTTCTAAAAATAGCTACAGCACTCAACCCAAGGTTTCAGAATCTGAAGTGCCTTCCAAAATCTGATCAGGACTGTGTGTGGAGCAATCTTTCAGAAGTCTTAAAAGAGCAACACTCTGATACAGAAACTACAGAACCCAACCACAAAAAAAAAAAAAAAAAAAAAAAAAAGGAAAGAAAGAAAGAAAGAAAGAAAATCAATCTTCTTCTGGTGGCATCTGACTCAGATGATGAAAATGAACATAGGTCAGTCTGCTCTGCTTTGGATTGTTATCTAGCAAAACCAGACATCAGCATGGAAGCATGTCCTCTGGAACGGTGGTTGAAGCATGAAGGGACATATGAATCTTTAGTGCATCTGGCAGGTAAATATCTTGCAACGCTGGCTACAACAGTGCCATGTGAACGCGTGTTCTCACTTTCAGGTGACATTGTAAACAAGAAACAGACAGCATTATCTCCTGCAAATTGTAACCAAACTTGTTTGTCTCAGGGATTAACTGAAGTAGTATTGAGTGGACTTGTAGGCTCTAAAGTTTTACATTGTTTTATTTTTGAATGCAGTTATTTTTTGTACATAATTCTACATTTGTATATTCAACTTTCATGATAAAGAGATTTCACTATAGTACTTGTATTAGATGAATTGAAAAATACTATTTTCTTTGTTTTTACTGTGAAAATATTTGTAATAAAAATAAATATAAAGTGAGCACTGTACACTTTGTGTTCTGTGTTGTAATAGAAATCAACATATTTGAAAATGTAGAAAACATTCAAAAATATTTAAATAAACGGTATTCTATTATTAAGTGTGCGATTAATTTTTTTAATCGCTTGACAGCCCTATTATAAACTAAAGAATTTATTGGCCAACGTCCTGTATATCTTATAACATATTTTGAGAAATACCGTTGACAAGTCACTAGGGAAGAGCCTGGTGTGGACTATGCTGGCCCTACTGAGATATGAAACAAGAAAGAATGAGTGGGAGTGGAAGAGGAAATCCGACTATGAATGATCTGCGCACAAAATGTAGCATGTCTTGTAGTTTTTGACTTCCTTACCTTTTTTGTATTTTGATTTAGTAAGTATGTTTGAGGCTATTTTGATTAAATAATGCAACGAGCACACCAGATGGATTGACACATAATTGTGACCGTCCAGTGAAATGTTCCATGTGAGCATCCATATGAGGTCACCTGAAGAGCACTGGTTAGAAGAGAAGCAGCTATAGGGTGGAAATAAATCTTTTTTCCCTGTACGTTGCCTATAAAGCCTTTTAATTTCCATAGTGGTTTACTGAAGAAAAAAAAAAAGAGGACCCTTCCGGATCTGACAGACTTCAAGTGCTTTATGGGAAAAATGTGAATACCCAAACATTTTGGAAATGAAAAGTATCTGTTTCATTCAGTTGTCCTATGAAACCCGAACTGGCGATGATTTATTCTTCAGTACCTGTTAAGAATATGGTCCATCAATTACTTTTATAGCACTTGTTAGGGCATCTGAGAGAGAACCTAAAATTCTAGAAATTGAGAAACATTTTAGATGTAATAGGTCCTCATCCAAAATTTGAAGGCGAGAAATGCACCAGCAAACATGGAATGCACTTCTCATGAATGCTACCGGAGACCCTGGAAATTAGGAGCCAACAATACGTTGATGACTGATAAACCTGCATTCGAAGTTACAGTGCCATCAGTTAGTTATTGCAACACTTCAGCAAGATAGAAAGTGAGACAATATGCAATTGGCTCAAACGAATTCAAAGTAAAACAGAGGTGATACCGCTAGGGCGAGGAGACCAGGCATAATCGTCCTCTTTGCTTCCCAGTCAAAGTCTGTATCCTCAGATCATCAAGGAGGTGCACAGCTGAGGATCATTCTGGACTAATCTCTTGTATTAGGCACTAAAATACCAGCATTTGCAAGAAACACTTTCCCTCATCGTTGGCTAGTTAAGACTGTGTGACCTTTACTTTCAAAGGCAGACCTAGTCATGATGATTTTTATGCCATTATCACCTATAGCTGGTGATAGGGCCGCAGGTAGCAATCTGTACTTCCCGGGTATCTTATTTTTAAAAGCGAAGAGCGTGGACAATGAGGTTAGGGATTGTCATGAGAAGTCATTGGTGGGGAGGTTGAGAGAAGTGGGAAAAGAAAGGGGCCGCCTTACATGTGTTCCGGGTCTTCAAGAGTTACCATGGCATCAGAGAAAGATGTAAACCACCACAATGCACAAACCTGTGCAATACAAGGTCATGCTGAGATTCCTCCCTCTATATCAATCACGTTTTTTCAAGTATAAAGACTGATAGCCCTTGTCTTTTTATCCTAGCTAGTATTTCATACTATTAAGATCTCTACTATTTCATACTATCTCTGATCTCTAAATAATTATCGAGATTAATTACAGAAATAAAAAAGAATTTATGCCAATTTAAGGTAATAGGAGAATACGAAATTAATATCTATCTATTGTTTCTCTCTACACAGTCAACACCAGAGTACGATCGCATATGTATTTAAGCAATTTAGAAAAGGCAGGTAATTTACTGGAGAGTACAGTAAATATAATAAAGAATACTTCGACTGCAGCTGAATTAGACTGGTGCCCGTTTCTAAGAAAAAATGGTATTTTGGATTTAATATTTCCTGAGTTTTTAAGGTTTAGTGAAGGAACAAAACGTGTATGGCTAGATTTTTGGGGCTGTTCGGTGATATTTTGGATTTATTCTGTTAAATACCTAGATAAACTATCATTTAGCGAATTCAGTGATGTAGCGGTCTGGATATTAGAGAGGGGGTGGGTGAGGTAATATATTTTATTGGACCAACTTCTGTTGGTGAGATAGACAAGCTTTCTAGCTTACACTGAGCTCTTCTTAAAGTCAAATGAAGCTTGTCTCTCTCACCAGCATAAATTGGCCCAATTAAAGATAGCATCTCACTCACCTTGTCTCACCAACCTTGTTCATCACTTAGCTGTCAGATTAAAAAACAACAACAACCTCAGAAGAACTGGTACACTTTTTAATGAACCAAAGCAACTTCCTGTGAATTTGTCATTAGTTCTACTGGGTGATAATGGATGAGAAAGAGTCTATCGACCTTTCTGATCATACTGAGTTTGGGAACATGAATTAATGTAGAAATACGTCTTAGAAACGAGGACAGTGATGCAAGGGAATTCAGCGCGGCATGTTCTCTGGATTATTTGCTTGAAAATATTTATGCAGGAAAACCACAGATATGATACACCAATATTGGTGTCTATGCAGAATAAATTATGTAACTTTTTACTAAGGGAGGCAGTGAGCTAAGAGAGAAAACGTTTTCAAAATCCACGAAACTCTTTCATTTCAGTGTACCCCACTAGATGCTTCCCCGGATTTAAAATCCAAATCGCAATTTACTTAGCTGTGAAAAAATAATGAACATGCGGCTCTGGAGACTGGTTAGTAAATATCATGGTCAGATGACTCAATTTCTGACGAAGTCCCGCGCACCTTCTTCCTCCCAGTTTCAATGAAGTTCATGGAAGTTTTACTTGAATAGTACGAGAGAGATGTAGCCCTTTTTCAGCGCTCAGGTGTTAATTTTGCTCACACAGTGCAGATCTAACTTCTATAGGGTAACCTCCAATTCAGCAAGGTACTTAAGCACATGCCTAATTTTACACAAATGAATTCATCCATTAAGGTCAACAGGACATCTCACTTGGTGCACACGTGCCTTGCTGAGCATAGGACAAACCCCGCCGTTCACCCGTCTCCCTAACAGAGGCAAACACTCTAATTTACTTCATCTTGGGCAAAACCAACCAACGAATCAGCCAAAAAAGAGAGCGACAGAGAGAAAACCAATACATGCAAATGTCTACAATTGTGCAGTTTGCACTCCACAAAATAAGTAAAAAAATCTTATTAGTAACGGGAAAAAATTCTCAGGTGTGAAAGAATGGTGAGTAAAACACAAAAGTTCTGGGAGCGCAGTGAAAGTTTTGCACATATCGAATGACATGCCACAAAAATACGTCAACAACATATATACATGCTATAGGATAGTATATTTGTCTTTACACTAAAATTTCTAACATTCATTAAAAAGATGGAGGCTAGTATACCTGGGCTAGAAACATACTTTAGTAAATCATGAAGATAACTATTCCAACACAACAAAACAATCCCCAGTTTCATGAGGGAGTTCAATTTTTAAGTGAGAACGGCAACATTTGGAAATACTAGAAATTTCGGAATAATTCTGAAACACATAAAAAAAATCCCTGACGGTTAGAAAGCTACAACCACATTCACGCACATGGTGTCGCTGTTCACTAAAGAAATGTAACAAATTAAAATTGAACTCCTGCCTCCAACGACGGAAAATTACAGTCATTCAGAGCCTGGGGTCTGGGCTGAAATCTGTAGGCGGATATTACGGGTTTTTTTCTCATCTACTTTAATATCTACGAAAGGAGATAATTTATAAAAAGGCAAACCGCGTCTGCGATGGCTCTTCTCCGGCGAGACGCCCTGGTAACCGGGCAGCTGCTGCGGCTGGTTCTGCTACACACGGCCTGGGAGGTGGGCAGCGGCCAGGTCAGTTATTCCCTGCCGGAGGAATCCAAACACGGCACCTTTGTGGGCCGCCTGGCCCAGGACCTGGGGCTGGAGGTGTCGGAGCTGGTGTCTCGAATGTTCCGGATGGTCTCCAAAGGCAGGGGAGACTATTTTGAGGTAAATTTGCAGAGCGGCGTTTTGTTTGTTAAGTCGCCAGTAGACAGGGAAGAGGTGTGCGGCCAGAGCCCCCTGTGCGCCATTGACCTGGAGGTGATAGTGGACAAACCCCTGAGGATATTTCACGTGGAAGTGGAGATACAGGATATAAATGACAATGCTCCTGCTTTTCCCGCACCTGAAAAAAATCTATTTATTTTAGAATCCAGACTCCCAGACTCGCGTTTCCCACTAGAGGGCGCGTCTGACGCAGATATTGGTATAAATTCTCTGCTAACCTATAAACTCAGCCCAAATGAATATTTCAGTATAGATGTGAAGAAAAATAACGAGCAAAGAAAATCCTTAGTCCTTCTGTTAAAAGAACATCTGGATAGAGAGGAAACCTCCGTGCATCATTTATTACTCACTGCCACTGATGGGGGCAAACCGGAGCTCACGGGTACAGTTCAGCTGGTGATCACTGTGCTGGATGCCAATGATAACGCGCCTGTGTTTAATCAGTCCGTCTATGAAGTGCGTTTGTTAGAAAATGCGGCTAATGGGACATTAATCATTAAACTCAATGCAACCGATTTAGATGAGGGAATTAATAAAGACATTTCATATTCATTTACTAATTCTTTTAATCCTAATTTAAGAAATATGTTTAGTTTAGATCCAAACACTGGTGAAGTAAGATTTAAAGGAGAATTAGACTTCGAAAATATCAGGTTATATGAAATTCAAATCGAAGCCACTGATAAAGGTACTTTCCCCTTGACTGGACATTGCACCCTCGTGGTGGAAGTGTTAGACGTGAACGACAACGCCCCTGAGTTAACAATAACGTCTCACTCTCTGCCGGTGCCGGAGGACGCTCCCCCGGGGACAGTGGTGGCTCTTATTAGCGTCTCCGACCGGGACTCGGGAGACAACGGCAAAGTCACCTGCTCCATCCCCCCGGACCTGCCCTTTCAGCTCGTCTCCACCTTTAAGAATTATCACTCGCTGGTGCTGGCGGAGGCCGTGGATCGGGAGCGAGTGTTTGAATATAAGATCCTGGTGACTGCCAGAGACGAAGGGGCCCCGTCTCTCTCGGCCAGCAGCAGCATTTTGGTGCCGATCGCGGATGTGAACGATAACGCCCCTGCTTTCCCTCAGCCCGTGTACACGGTGTTTGTGAAGGAAAACAACCGTCCCGGGGCCCATCTCTTGAGCGTGTCGGCGTCGGACCCGGACGTGCGGGAAAACGCCTTTGTGAGCTACTCGGTGGTGGAGCGCAGTGTGGGAGAGCAGCAGCCCGTGTCCAGCTACATCTCGGTGCACTCGGAGAGCGGGCACATCTATGGGCTGCAGCCCTTTGACTACGAGGAGCTGCAAGTGCTGCAGTTCCAGGTGAGCGCGAGGGACGCCGGGTTCCCCTCCTTGTGCGGGAACGTGACCGTGCAGCTCTTCGTCCTGGATGAAAATGACAACGCGCCGGCAGTGTCCCCGCCTGGCTCCGGCCGCGGCTCGCCAGGGCCCGAGCTGGTTCCGCTGTCGGCCGGCGCAGGGCACGTGGTGGGCAAGGTCCGAGCGGTGGATGCGGATTCCGGCTACAACGCGTGGCTTCGCTACGAAGTGCAGGAGGCCAGGGCTGCGGGGCCTTTCCGGGTGGGTGTGTACAGCGGGGAGATCAGCACCACGCGGGCCTTGGAGGAGGCGGACGGCCCCAGCCAGAGGCTCGTGATCCTGGTGAAGGACCATGGGGAGCCGGCGCTGTCAGCGACAGCCACGGTCAGCCTGTCCCTGGTGGAGAGTCCGCAGGCTGTGAAATGGGACTCGAGGCAAAGGGTCGGGAGCGAAGGGCCCTTGGTCGACATGAACGTGTCTTTAACGATCGCCATTTGCTCGGTGTCCGGGCTGTTTGTGTTGGTGATTGTCGTGTACGTTGGCCTGAGATGCCACCCGGGTCCGGAAGTGATGTGCGGTCCTGGGAAAGCCACCGTGGTGTGCTCGAGTGAAGTGGGGAGTTGGTCCTATTCGCAGCGCCAGAGCCGGAACCTGTGTGTCGGGGAAGGCACCGCCAAGAATGACCTGATGGTTTTCAGCCCCAACTTTCCTAACTCTGCAGAGAACGGAGAAAAAGAGAAACAGCAGGAGATGACGCCTAATCTCTGTGGAACGGTTAGTGACGATGTCCTTTTTGGTTTTGTCTGAGATTTTCTAAGCGTTTTCTAATTTGGGAGAAAATGTAAGGCTGTTTGAAAGTTTCTAAAAATTTTACGAATTCTTGTCAAGTCTTCCAGACGTTGCTGACCCAGAGAGGAGAAATGGCTCAGGGGAGTGTTATTCTGTGTGAATAGTGAATCCCCGCCCCCCGATTTAATTTGAATTAATGTAAAAACCGGGAATGGCTATGAAAATGGTCCTCTCTATATTTTACATGGAGACCCCAGACGCGATTTTCTGTATTCGGCGCTCATCTCTTTCAAATGTACTTTCCAAACTAAAAGGCAGAATACTCCACATCACCATTGCTCATCTTCTGTAAACTCTCATTGATTTATATTGAACCAATTTTCCACAATTTACACCAACGTCACTCTTCTCTTATTTTGCCCTTCTCAGTGATAAAACATTGAGTCGGTGTCAGCAATTTTCAGTGCCTAGTCAATACATTCTACGCAGCAATGATGACTATTTTATAACTTATTCTTTTTCGGTGAAAAGAAAAGGAGTACTTGTGGCACCTTAGAGACTAACCAATTTATTTGAGCATAAGCTTTCGTGCTCAAATAAATTGGTTAATCTCTAAGGTGCCACAAGTACTCCTTTTCTTTTTGCGAATACAGACTAACACGGCTGTTACTCTGAAACCTGTCTTTTTCGGTGATGACCCTTCCTGTGCCTCGTGTCTTTTAGCCTCTAGTCGATTTCTAAAAAATTAGCAAACATATGTATAAATAAATGAAACAACAATTCTGCGGTGAATTCCCTTTGGGGATTTCAAAATAATTAAGTATCTCAGCGCATCTGTGATATTTCTTTTCCCATTTGAAGATGGGGAACTCAGACACAGAAACACGCAATGATTCGCAGAAGATAACACAGAAAGAGAAATCAGATTTCTTAGCATGTGTCTTTAACCTCAAGAGCACCTTTCTTCTCTTTGGTTCCCTTATGGTAGCTATGCTGTCCTACTGGAGTTTTATCACTTTTCTCTTTTACCTATTAGATGGTATATTTTCCTTACAATGAAGTACAGGAATACCATCCGGGAAACAGTGTTTTTTGTTATATTTGTTTCTTAATTATAGTTCCAGAGTCCTTTATTACACTTAAATCACTTGAGGTTTCAGTGGAGCATGGTGAACAAAATCATTTAATAATATTACCCTATATTCAAGGTGTATTTCTGTAATAACTCCTCTTGATCACAGGAAAAAATGTACTCAGATAGATTAGTATTATCTGTTGGCACTACAAGCTGGTCACTAGAATCATAGGGACTCTACTTATAGGTCTTAGATGTTTGATTAATAACAGATAATGCCCCTCCCCCCAGTTATCTCCCAACTGTATTGTTCTATCAGGCGTGATACAGATTATCATTCCCTAGAATATTCAGCTATTCTCCCATGGTAATGAACAGTAACTAATCTTATGAAGAGGAGCATGTACTTTTTAAAGAATAGGTATCACCGTTATTTACGCCAATGGAATGCTTTTTTGAAATTTATTTCAGAGTGATTAAAGACAGCAGATTGTTTTTATTACCTATTTCCACTGACTGTACATCCATATACCTGAGCCATTTCAGCTGTTGTTTTCCTGATTTTACTTCTTGTCTGATATTGGGTCAGGGAAAATGATCTGTCTTTGGTCATATCTTTGGTCATAGTTCTTTAGAAATTTTATGGGTATATGCTCGTAAGAATAATTAATGTTGGCTTAACTCCCGTCCCCAGCAAAATATAGGACCATTTTTCTAACAAATTTTACAGAATTGAAAGTTGGATAAAATATAAATTAAATTAAAATAGAGTAAGATCACAGGAACATTGGCATTGCCAGACTGAATCAGACCAAAGGGCCATTTAGTCCAGTATCCTGTCTCTGACAGTAGCAAGTAGCAGATGCTTCAGAGGAAGATATAAGAACCCCACAACAGGCATATGTGGGATACTCTGCCCCACCTTTAGGTATCATTCCGATCTCTAATAATTAGAGATTGGCTTAAACCCTGAAGCAAATGGTTTAATAGCCCTCCCAGAAACGTTGTGGCATTTTTTATGATAACTGGCTATTCTTGATATCCATATAAATATCCAGCCTCTTTATGAATCTCGTTAAATTCTTGTTCTCAAGGACTTTCTATGGCAACAAGGTTCCCCAATCTAATTACACTTCGTGTGAAAAAAATATTTCCTTGTAACAGGTTTTGAATTTCCTACCTCTTAATTTAATTTAATATCCCCTTGTTCTTGTGTTATGAGACAGAGAGAACAGAGGGTCCTTTTCTAGACTATTTCTTATTTTATATCATCTTCTTTCTAAGGTAAACAATCCCAACCTTTTAAATCTCTCTTAACATAAGACCTTTTCCAGGCCCTTGACCGTTCTCCTCACCCTTTCTGAACGTCTTTCAGTTGTGCAATATATTGTTTTGCGATCAGGTGGCTAGTGCTACACACAGTATCCAAATGAGGTCACACTATAGATTTATGTAAAGGCTTATAATATTTTCCATATTATTCTCTGTCCCATTCTTGGTGTATCCTAACAACTTGTTGACTTTTTGACGGCAGCTGAACATTGAGCAGAGGTTTTTATTAAGCTGTCTACAGTAGCACCCAAGTCCCTGTCGTGGGTTGATACATTTAGAACTTTATAAGGTGTAGATGTAGTTTATTTCCCCCCTCCAATATGCTTTTCTTTGCATTTGTTGACATTACATTTCATTTGCCATCTTGTTGTCCATTCAAAGAATCATAGAATATCAGGGTTGGAAGGGACCTCAAGAGGTCATCTAGTCCAACTCCCCGCTCAAAGCAGGACCAATCCCCAATTAAATCATCCCAGCCAGGGCTTTGTCAAGCCTGACCTTAAAAACTTCTAAGGAAGATGATTCTACCACCTCCCTCGGTAACACATTCCAGTGTTTCACCACCCTCCTAGTGAAAAAGTTTTTCCTAATATCCAACCTAAACCTGCTTGTTGGGGTCTCTCTGAAGTTCCTCGCCATTTGCTTTGCTCCCGACTAACGTACATAAGTTTGTGTCATCTACAGATTTTGATACCTGAATTTATATCATTCCCTTCCAGGTAATTAAATATTAAACAACACAAAACCTAGTTCAAAACCTTTAGGAACCGCTGTTAACTTTTTCCATGATGCAACCTGACCACTTAATTCAACCTCTACTTTCTGTCTAGCTGGCAGTTTTTGATCCAAGACAATACTTTGCCTCTCACCTCAAGACTACTTAACTTCTTTAGTTGCCTGCATACAAATTTGTCAGTTTTGTAAGTCTAAATAAATTGTGTCAGATGGTTATTTTTATTTACTATTTTATTGACATATTCAAAGAATTCTAAAAGATTAATATGATTCGATATTCCATTGCAGACTCCATGCTGGTTATACCCTGTCATGATTAGATCTATGTTGTTGCCTGCCCTCCCAGGCAAGCAGATATTGGAAGGCAATAGCTTGCATATGAGACCATCAAGGTCATAAAATGTGTATATATATAAAATAGTCTTCAAATGCGGGTTTCGTCGTATAAGAGGAAACATACGGCTCTCCAGTCTTTTTCCACTGTGAAGAGAAACTAACAGGCTACTAGATGTTTCCTGCTTGAGAGAATAGAGGGCCAGCGGCCCAAACTTAACTGCCTACAAGAGATGGCAGATGACTCAAGGTTTTTCCAGTTGTGGAAAACCGTGTTGTTGTTCTTTAGTGTTTATGTAAGTAGTTGACATGTTCCTGCCTTCTGGCTATGGCTTGGAGCCTTCTTTATTCTTGTTGGTCAATGATCTCCCCCTGGCAATGGATGAAGAGCAAGCGTCCATGTGGATTATTTTAGCTGAGTATATCAACTGTCTTTGATATCGTTGAGAGTGAGGTTTCGTGGAACCTGGCAGGGTTGGATGGATTTGCTCTTGATTATTTACCTTTCTCTGTGAGAGGTCTCAGAAGGTATATGTTTTCTGATTTCTCATATGACTAAGGGGTAGCTCATGTGGGTTATTGTAGCGTTCTAGTCTTTTCTCCCACCTGTTTAACTTTTAGATGAAGGTGTTACAGGAAATAATTAAACATCTTGAGCTTTGATTCCTTGGGAAAAATCAGGAAACTTCAACGAATGCAAAATATGTTTAACTTGATAGTTAAGAGACGCTTCTGGCAGAGAGCCTACTACACTCCCTGCACCATTGACTGTAGTAGTGTACAGCTCCCGAATACAACTGAAGAGATTGGTTCTAACCTTCAAATCCCAAATGGCCCCTGAGTACCTCAGGGATTGTCTGGCCCCTTCTCCTGATACGATGCCACCTCAGTTGAGATCAGCCGAGGCTCTTGAACCAACAATTTCCTGGTTTCAGTAGGAGACCTATCAGGTCATGAATATATAAACTTCACATATGAAGACATCTATAGTTGAGATATCTGGGAATTATTTTCCACTTCCAGCAAAGTTTACTACATTTTATATTTCAACATTTTGCCATTATAAAAAAGAGGGGACATGGTTGTTAATAGCAACCATTATCGGGTAATTATGAGTATGTGTTTCTTTGCGAATAAGGGCGGGGTGACCGTCATATATTTATGGTGTCAATGGTAATTTTAAAAAGGAATTCATCTGTTTCAGATTTGAATATAGAGACAATATATACCAAATTTACAAAATATTCAAGATAAATAAAAATAGGACAAAATAGAAGGCGTTTATTTCAATAGCAGGCTAATGATAAAAAGAACTAGTGCAACATAGCAAGTGGTATAGTTAATGAGTCAGTAAAATATAAGAAACATTTCTGAATCAAGAAAAATAGTTATTGAGATTTAAAAAAATTGAAAGGCATGATTTGCAATTGTACTTACACATTTAGTCACAAGGTGTCGCTGTCGCCTAAAGAGACAGTTCAGAAAGAAAGAAACACAGAGCTCCTCCCCCAGAAGCCCTGAAAATCCTGCCCCTCAGCGCGTCAGGCGGGCTCCCGGACGTGTCGGGCCTGGATTAAATTAAACTGCTTTCAAAGGGCATCTTCCTTATTCACTGGACTCTGCGGTTCCTTCAGTTAAATCGCTGATTCATAAACCGACACCGCCCAGTGTCCGCGATGGCGCTTTTCCGGCGAGACTCCCTGGTAACCGGGCAGCTGCTGCGGCTGGTTCTGCTACACACTGCCTGGGAGGTGGGCAGCGGCCAGGTCCGTTATTCTCTGCCGGAGGAATCCAAACACGGCACCTTTGTGGGCCGCCTGGCCCAGGACCTGGGGCTGGAGGTGTCGGAGCTGTTGCCTCGGATGTTCCGGATGGTCTCCAAAGGCAGGGGAGACTATTTTGAGGTAAATTTGCAGAGCGGCGTTTTGTTTGTTAAGTCGCCAGTAGACAGGGAAGAGGTGTGCGGCCAGAGCCCCCTGTGCGCCATTGACCTGGAGGTGATAGTGGACAAACCCCTGAGGATATTTCACGTGGAAGTGGAGATACAGGATATAAATGACAATGCTCCTGTGTTCCCTGTAAATGAAAAGTATCTCAGTATTGCAGAATCGAGACTGCCAGACTCACGTTTCCCACTAGAGGGCGCGTTTGACGCAGATATTGGCACAAACTCTCTGCTAACCTATAAATTCAGCTCAAGTGAACATTTCACATTCAATGTTAAATCAAACGATGACAACAAGAAATCCTTAGTGCTGGTGCTAAAGAAATCTCTGGATAGAGAGGAGACACCTGAGCATAATTTATTACTCACGGCCACAGATGGGGGCAAACCGGAGCTGAGGGGCACAATTCAGCTGGTGATCACTGTGCTGGATGCCAATGACAATGCGCCTGTATTTAATCAGTCTGTTTACAAGATTCGATTGTTCGAAAATGCAGCTAATGGGACATTAGTCATCAAACTCAACGCCACCGATTTGGATGAAGGAAGTAATAAAGAGGTTTCATATACTTTTAGCAGTTTCGTTCCTCCCACTGGAGGAGATATGTTTAGTTTAGATCTAAATACAGGAGAGGTCAGAGTCAAAAGCCGTTTGGATTTCGAAGAAATTAATGTATATGACATTCAAGTTGAGGCAAAAGATAAAGGTAATCCTCCTTTGTCAGGACACTGCAATATTGAGTTAGAGGTTTTGGACGTGAATGATAACACCCCTGAGCTGGCCGTGACTTCTCTTTCCCTGCCGGTGCCGGAGGACGCTCCCCCGGGGACAGTGGTGGCTCTTATTAGCGTCTCCGACCGGGACTCGGGAGACAACGGCAAAGTCACCTGCTCCATCCCCCCGGACCTGCCCTTTCAGCTCGTCTCCACCTTTAAGAATTATCACTCGCTGGTGCTGGCGGAGGCCGTGGATCGGGAGCGAGTGTCTGAATATAAGATCCTGGTGACAGCCAGAGACGAAGGGGCCCCGTCTCTCTCGGCCAGCAGCAGCATTTTGGTGCCGATCGCGGATGTGAACGATAACGCCCCTGCTTTCCCTCAGCCCGTGTACACGGTGTTTGTGAAGGAAAACAACCGTCCCGGGGCCCATCTCTTGAGCGTGTCGGCGTCGGACCCGGACGTGCGGGAAAACGCCTTTGTGAGCTACTCGGTGGTGGAGCGCAGTGAGGGAGAGCAGCAGCCCGTGTCCAGCTACATCTCGGTGCACTCGGAGAGCGGGCACATCTATGGGCTGCAGCCCTTTGACTACGAGGAGCTGCAAGTGCTGCAGTTCCAGGTGAGCGCGAGGGACGCCGGGTTCCCCTCCTTGTGCGGGAACGTGACCGTGCAGCTCTTCGTCCTGGATGAAAATGACAACGCGCCGGCAGTGTCCCCGCCTGGCTCCGGCCGCGGCTCGCCAGGGCCCGAGCTGGTTCCGCTGTCGGCCGGCGCAGGGCACGTGGTGGGCAAGGTCCGAGCGGTGGATGCGGATTCCGGCTACAACGCGTGGCTTCGCTACGAAGTGCAGGAGGCCAGGGCTGCGGGGCCTTTCCGGGTGGGTGTGTACAGCGGGGAGATCAGCACCACGCGGGCCTTGGAGGAGGCGGACGGCCCCAGCCAGAGACTCGTGATCCTGGTGAAGGACCATGGGGAGCCGGCGCTGTCAGCGACAGCCACGGTCAGCCTGTCCCTGGTGGAGAGTCCACAGGCTGTGAAATGGGACTCGAGGCAAAGGGTCGGGAGCGAAGGGCCCTTGGTTGACCTGAACGTGTCTTTAATGATCGCCATTTGCTCGTTGTCCGGGCTGTTTGTGTTGGTGATTATCGTGTACGTTGGCCTGAGATGCCTCTCGGGTCCGGAAGTGATGTGCGGTCCTGGGAAAGCCACCGTGGTGTGCTCTAGCGAGGTGGGGAGTTGGTCCTATTCCCAGCGCCAGAGCCGGAACTTGTGTGTCGGGGAAGTCACCGCCAAGAATGACCTGATGGTTTTCAGCCCCAACGTCCCTCACTTTGCCGAGAACGGGGAGATGGAGAAACAGCTAGTGATGGCGTCCAATGTCTGTGGAACGGTTAGTGATATCCTCTTGTTTTAGAAAGATTACAACTTCCTTTTATAACAGATATTTACAGCCATTTTAATAATTGATTGTCTCATTTGACGCTTTGTAAAATAGTAACAATAGTAATAATTTGATATGAATCGTCTGTTTTTTATCGGTTTCTTCCACTACTATTAAAAGTGTTGATTGCAAACAGAAATAATAGAATTGGGATAGAATTATTTTCTATGCATTAAAATCTTATGTTAAAATAATATTTTTTTCGATGTAGTTTTAGTTATTTTATAGAGTAAGTATTAGGGGTTGCACTTTGAGGGTCGTCCAAAATAACTTTATTTGCTTGGGCAATTATTGTAGAAATTGCTAGTTTATCTTTCAATTCTCATTAGTTATGACCATTGATAGCCTTACTCTTTACTTAAAGAAATAAAACTTTTCACTTAGATAGCGAAAGATCTGAAGATGCCGAACTACTTTAGAAAAATGTTAATTAAGGTTCTGTGATGAAGCCTGCCAAAAGCCCTGTGAGTTAGATACGACTGTCCCCATTTGTAGGTGAGATATTCTTATAGAGAAGCGAAGCTAAGTGGCCCATGGTCATACCAGAAGTGTGTGACTGAGGAGGGGATAGAAACCCGACCTCCTACTTCCCACCCTTCCCTCCTTAATCACAAGGGTGTCTTTCCGACTCTCTTTAAAATCGGAGAAAAAAACTTACCTTGTCTCCACTGTGAAAAGAATGGGCACAAGATCATTGTGTCTTTGGGTCTCTTCTTGAAACTGGATTATTTTATTTGTCCATTATTTTAATCTTCATATGGGAGTATAATTCATTTTTTCCCATAATGCAGCATGGAAATGGGCTTACAAGACTTGGAAATAATTATTATTCTTAATTATTATTGTTCTTCCTTGAGCCCTAAAATGGTCTGTTATATATTGTAACTAAAATAATAGTTCACTGAAGCTCTGCCAGACACAGAAATATCTAATTAAACATTCCTTTTAAAACTTAATTTTAAAATTAGAAGTCTTTGCTGAGAAGAAATATCAATAAATTTTTTTGTATTAAGAATGAAGTGTTATTCATACTAAATACTGGTTTGTAATAACTACCCTTCACTCAAGAAAGACTCAAGAACTACTCTTCACTCAAGGTGCCTTCCTTCATATATGATGAATGATTTTATATTATTTTAAATATATTGCCCTATTAATAGTAAAACAGACTGCCATCCCTTTGGAAGCAAAAATGTTAATCTACTCCCTCCTAGTGACAGAAACTAACTTTATGGAGAGGAGGGAGCAGCTTGTCAAAAGTAGGTGTAAACATTGTGTACTGCCATGGAATCTTTTATTTGGATTTTATTTCACTCTTGAACATCGATTTGTATGAGAATTGTTATTAATCATAACTTAATTGTAGGAAAGTATATTATTACCTTTACCTTATTTTCTCTGATACTGCAAAAGTTGCTTGCAGATGCTAGTTTCCAAGTTTTAACTTTGTTTTCCAATATTGGATTATAGAATATAAGAAAAATTAAAATTGTAGTATTTCTCAGAAAATTCCCTTAAATTATAGATTTCCTGGTCCCCTTTTCTAACAAAAGACTGTGGACAATAAAAATGTTATTTAAAACAGGTGTAAAATTTAGTAATTTTTATATTCAAGTTGACAGAATTGCAAATTGGAAAAGAAAGAAAATAAATATAAAATAATAAGGAAGAAAATGTTTTTAGACATTTTCCAGATTTGGTCACATGATAAGATAGGTCCCATTCCCCCCTTAAACAGTAAGGATGCCAGACAGGATGGGAATTGTCTCTATCTGACAACAACATGAAAATGGAATATGGGCATGCTGAAGAGGACACAGATAGCCCTTTCCACTTCCCATGCTAAAGAGGGGAGCTATTAGTCTCTCCAGGTGTTTCCTGCTTGAGATAGAAACTGTCAGCTATGCATACTTTCCTCTCAATAGGAGGAGATAGGAGTTGGCCCTGGCTTTTTCCACTTGATGGAGCCATTTTGCTGTAATGTATTACTTAGGCATATAAAGGGCATATCCCTGTATTACTTGTGTGTCCAAAACTTCCAGTGATTTTAACTGAGAGAGACAAGGTGGGTGGGGTAGTATCTTGAGCTCCGTGAAGGTCTTCTTCAGGTCTGTGGAGGTCTATGGAGCTCAGTCCAACAAAAGGTTTGTCTCTCATATCCTCGGAGCAGCACCACTACAACAACCCTGCAGACAATGATTTCAATGGGAGCTGTAGACATACTAGGACTGAAGTTCAATGCACTAAGATTTCACAACATAACCCTCCGCCCCACATCAGCATGATAATAAAAGTGATCTCTAGTGACATCATCAGTGAAAACAGTGCCCTCAGGTGAAAACAGTTTCTTCAGTTGTGCAGAATGTGCCAATGGCCTACTAGATGATCTAATAACTTGTCCTGGAGTCGGACTATGGTTAATTGCTCTCATATCCCTTGATTGCTCTCTTATCTTGATTCTTCATCACAGGTCACCTTGGTATAGAGATGGCTTGTGACACTTAGATATCACAGTGATACCTTTTTTAGAAACAGTACTATAGACAGATAGAAGAAGAGATAGATCAGAAAGGTAAATGGCTAGAGTGAAGGCAGCAGAAATAGCAATCTCAGCTGGACAAACTATGATAAACAGTTTAAATCTTACTCTATGATGGTGTGGGAAATAAGACAGGCCTTCTTCACTTGTATCAGAGCATCCTCAGTGTTCTGATCAGTGGAAGTGCTCTGGGAGGAGAACAGCCTGGTAAGTTCAGGCTAGCTTCATAGATATTATCAAGTGCTTTCAGACTAAGCTTGGCTTTTGTATGAGCAGAACCATTGGAGACAAGGTTGAGGGTGCAGCAATGGGTGGTTTCTTTTTTTGTGTGTTTTCTTTCTTTTTTTTTCATTCATTCATTCATTCATTCATTCTTTTGTTCTTTCATTCTTTCTTTCTCATCTGGTGTCACTTATTCAGGTTCTAGATGTACTCAGAGAGCATTGGGTTACTCATCTGTGAACGGGGTCCTTGTTACTCTTAGTTGATGGAGGATGGGTTTCATTATTGGTGGGTATTTTTAATATCTCCCTTAGGAAAGGTAGGATGCCAGCTTCTTCTAGAAAGCAATTGTTAGGCTTCTGGTCAGGATGCCATTGCTTGATGACGATAATCACATTTATTATTTGCCTTCACTAATTGCCCTTTTACTGGTACATGGTGTCTGGAGTGGTTCATGACCATGAGTGCCAACCTCAGGGGAGACTTTAAAAAGCAGGGCAGACACCCCAAACTGGTTGTGTATTCTATCATTATATTTCAGCAACCCAATAACATTCATTTTTACTTGAGGTGCATTATTAATATTTTACACTAAATGTAATGCTTAACAGCTAAAATAGATGCTTACAATTTTTATGAGAGGGTGTTTCATCCCCTGATGTTGCTAGTTATTCCCCATCACCTTGTACATGTTGGTTTAATTAAAAGATCTTTATTACGTACTATCATTCTGACCTTATCTTTTAGAAGGTCTTAGTGGGTCACAACTGAGGATGCCAAACTCAGGACAAACTGCTGAGAAATAGGGCAGATACACCCCAAGACTGGTGGCTAATCCCCCATAGGATATACCAAACCAGCAACAAAAGTAAACTTCTTTTTACCACACTGGCTAACAAGAAGTCATAAAAGCAGTTTCCTTAGGCATTCCAGTCCTTGTATTACCACTGAAAATACAAGACTTAGAGATGACAGGTTCTTTAAAACCAATCTCTTCAAATAAAAGGTTATTCTGATCCCAAAGGACCAGCCACACACCCAGGTCAATATATAACTTAGATCTTACCCAAAAATCATGCTGATACCAATCATTTAGTATCTAAAATCTAAAGGTTTATTCATAAAAAGAAAGAAAGAAAGGTCAGAGTTAAAACTGGTTAAAGGAATCAAATACATACAGCAATTGCAAAGTTCTGGGTTCAGGCTTGTAGCAGTGAAGGAATAAATTGCTGGCTTAAGACACGTCTCTGGTTGCTTCCAAATCATTGGAAGGTCCTCAGTCCATTGGTTAGAATGCTCTCATTAGTATCATCCAGAGGCTGGAGCAGGATAGATGCAAAATTGAGGGGTTCCTAGGGCCATTTATATCCTCTGCCATGTGGAGGGGAACCCATTGATTTAAACAAAAACCTCAGCACAGGTAGTGGAGAATCACAGGTGACCAGATAGTGTTTGGAGTCACATGGGCAAGATACATGTTCATGCCCAATTTCGCTCAGTCATTGCAGGAAGCCATTACCTATATTCCAGGCAGCAGGTTCACAGGACAGTCCACTCAGCATAGATGGGCATCTCCCATGGTCCATTGTGAATTAAGTGTCCTTTTCATGGGCCACTGATTTTGAATAGTCCCTCCAAGATGTGCTGGCTAACTACTTTGTGGGTGTTACCCAGGAGCAAACATTTGAAATCCAGGTATACAGCCAATATTTATAACTTCAAATACAAAAATGATACATGCCTACAAATAGCATAATCATAACCAGCAAATCATAACCTTTTCATGGACACCGCACTTGACAACCTTTGTACAAGATTTGTTGCAAATATATAACAGAGGTTGTAACAATGATCTATATGGTCAAATTTTAATCAGGTAACATCACAAGGAGTCAGTGTGTTTCTGTTGTTCTTAGGGAATGTTTTTGTACCATTCTTGATATCGGGATTTTTCTGGTACCACTTGATTTCGGGATGTGTTTGCATGAGTACTCTGTGCCTAGCACTTTTTAGGAATGTGTATTTCTGCTATATAAGTCCTATTCTTGCCTGATTCTGTGAGCGGGTCCGGCCTCTTGCTCACAGCTTGTCTTTATATCAGTCTGTATAACAGTCTTTATATCAGCAAAACTTTGATTACTACTTTATATCAGTAAAGCTTTGATTACTACTTTAGCCTAGGCCTCAGGCCTCATACCAGTCCTCTGATACAAGATTGTATGTCTCAGGCTCTCTTCCTACTACATAGTCTAAATACAAAACATGTCCTTACAAGTCTAACATCTATCTTGAATAGTACTCAGGTACAGGAGAAATGGTCTGGTTTCCAGCTATGAATTTGTCAGTGCTCAGCTGATGCCTACAGCCTTAGCAAGAGCTGGCACCTGGTCTATCATCATCACACATGGAATACTTCTGGGGGAATTCTGTGCCACTGTGAACGCACAGAATTCATGTGTCCTGCAGAATTTTTTTCTCTGCAGAAAATGCATTCTGGCCGAGAAGTGCTGCCATTCCATCTTTCACACACCAGAGGCCGCTGTGGTGCCATGACAGCTAGCAGCAGGAATGCAGCTGGCTGTTCTGGTGCCATAGCGGCCTCTGGTGGACAAAAGGTAGAACTGCAGTTCTTCTGGAGCAGAATATACTTTCTGTGGGGAAAAAAATTCTGTACGTGCACAGTGGCACAGCATTTTCCCAGGAGCAGAAGTTCATCACAGCACCCTGCCTGCGGAGCCAAGTTAGGACAGACAGATTGGGCACACAGGACTGCTGGGGTATGAGTATCACAGACTGGGATTCAGAATAGCTAGTGGGAGAGGGACAGAGTGGAGTGTGGGCTCAGGAGCTAGTGGTGTGACAGCATTGATCCAGGGGTTGAATGGGGATGGGGGTGCAAGGCTACATGGGAACAGGGACGGGGGGCTGCAGGGACACATGGGGATGGGGGAGCAGGCTGCAGAGACCCACGAGGGTGTAGGGACAGTGGCAAATGTGCCTGACTGAATGGGAGAGACTTAGTATCAGCCAGCGTCTGCATGGGGGAAGATCACCAACTCCCTAACAATCCCGCCTCTTCCTCCCCCCCAAAACCATATTCCATATTTTTCCCACCTACACCCAACAACCCTCCAAGCTCCTTCCCTCTTCCTCAGCTTCTCTGTTACCCCTGACTCCTCCAAGCCTTTACACTGCTTCTGACAGGTGCAGGAGATACAGTTCTGTATTGTAATTTAAATGAATTACTTAAAGTTCTGTATTAATATGCATAGTAAGGAATCTATTTGTTAAAAAGAAATTACCAGAATCTTTTTTTGTCTGTATTGTTACAGACATTCTTGCTGACAGATATTTTGAAATGAATTACCAAAATAATTGAAATTGGCATGATTATATTGTGTTATTTTGACAAATAAAATATGCAGAATTTTAAAGTATTGTGCACAGAATTTTTAATGTTTTGGTGCAGAATTTTTAATTTTTTGGCACAGAATTCTCCTAGGAGTAATGGAAATACTTTTTCACTCAGTGTGTTATTAGACTGTGAGACTTGTTGCTACAGGATGTTGCTGAGGCCAAGAATTTAGCAAGACACAAAGATGGATTGGACTTCAAGGCAGATAACAAAAATAAACAGAATAATAATAGTTAATGTTAAAAAGTTTTTGAAGGCATATAAAATCTCCTGCTTCAGGGTTTAAGACAATTTCTAAGGTTGGGGATTAAGATGATAAATTTATGGAGGACAAGTTATCCCATCTCTTCCTATTGTCTGGTTTCTTTCACTTTTCTCTGAAGCATTTGTTATTGGCCCTGTCAGAGACAGGATACTAGACAGGTCTGATCCAGAATTACATTTTTTATGTTCCTGTGATCCAGATTTTCTTGACCCCCCCCAATAATAGCTTTAGACTTGGGAATGGTAAAGATACTGTATTGATCTTGTATATCAGTCCTGTCCAGCAATGGATAAAGATCAAGTGTCCATGTTGATTATTTTAGACAATTCTATCAGCTGCCTTTGAAAGTCTTGACAATAAGATAATTGACATGGCTGTTGACACTGGCCAGGTTGGAGAGAGAGTTGGATTTGGTTGACTTAATTCCTTTTTCTGTGGAAGGATTTTGCATTGGGTGGTTTCTTATCAGCCCAAGGGGACTCATGTGGATTATTACTTGTATCCCTCCTTTTCAATGTGTACACGAAGCTGTTAGGGAACATAGTGAGGCAGTTTCACCTGTGTGTGTCTTCAGATGGTTTAGTTGCTAGGTGTTCTAATGCTTGGGTAACATTCAGATTATTCTGGTTGGATGGGAGAAATAATTGGAAGAAATGGCAGAAGTAGTGTCCTTTTTCTAAGACTAGAGTGTTGGATCATTTTTTGTTTCTGTGATTCATAGATTTTAGTTTCTATAGAATGGTTTAGTCCACAGTTTCTGTGGAATCTTCAGGTGCTTCTAGAAATCTAGATAGCAGTGGCTCAGAGTGGGTTTTGCCATTTATCCTTGGCCAGGAAGTTGCACCCTTTTATTTTGGATGTGGTCTTCATCACAATAATCCATGCTTTTGTTGTTTCCATATTGGATTCCTGCAATTCTTTCTACATTGGGTAACATCTGAAATACACAGAAATATCAGTTATTGCAGAAAATGGATGCCTGCTTCATGGTGCTTCTCACAGAGTGTGTATTATACTCATTCTGCATAAATTGTATTAGTTTGCACTTTGCAGCTTAAGTCTGTGTGCAATTTAGGTTGTTGAATGTAGCCTATTCAGGTCTAAATATTTTGTTTCTTATGTATCTCAGGGACTGCCTCTCTCCTTGTACAATCAGAAGTGAAGTCAGATTGCCTGTCTGCTCCACTGAGATCAGCTGAGGTATCTGAGCTAATAGGATCCTAATTAAAATGGGGAGGGGACTGGAAGCCAGATATTTTTCACTGACTGACAGTTGAATGTAGTTTTGGTCATTGGAAGGGTCGCTGAGTTGTTTACTCACAAGACTGGGTCTCACTGAGAAAAATATACCAATGGTTGTAGCTGCCTGCTGTGTCCTGCATAATATCTGTGAAGCAAAGGGGGGAAAGTTTCCACCAGGTGGAGAGCAGAGATAGCTGTCTACTGAATTTGAACAGCCAGAGACAAAGGCTATTAGAAGTGCTCAACATAGAGCTATATGGCTCAGGGATGCTTTAACAATGAGCCAGAATAGTGTGTATTGTTGTAGTGTGCCCTACCTGGCACTGCTCTTTTGTGGCCTGGTAGGAATTGTGTGGTGATTGCTGTACATGTAGGAACATAACATTGTTGATGCACCTATTAATTTAGTTTGTGACTGATCCTCTGAGTTTTATGACACTATATAGGAACAGGTAATTGGTTGCTCTCAGAACTGCTCAGCACTCGCAGGCATGTTGCGAAGTAATAAAGGAGAATAATGTTCCAAATAATATAATTTTATTCTGTAACAAAATCAGTGAAAAACTCTGTGCAAATTTAAAACAAATACTTTAAAAACATGATAAAACAATAAATTCAGAGAACAGCACTTTTGAAAGGGCAAGAACATTTGTGCCCACTTTAGTTACACATACACCAACTGTGGCTTTCACGGATCAGTGTATGTGAAGCTCTGATTGTCTTTAATGTCCCCCAGGATGGAGTGGTAGGGGTAGAGTAGCAGCGAGTGGTGTCCTGTGGAATGTTCAGGGGATGTAGGAAGGTGCTGTAATGGAGTTCTCCATGGACTGCACAGGGAGGCGAGCCTGGGATTATTGAATGTATAGGTCCCCAGGAGACTGCAGCATCTGTGTTTGCTGCTGGAGAAGACCCATTATGTCCTGATACATCTCCCTCTCCTTTTCCTGCACCTTTCTCCCCTCCACTCTTTCCTTCCTACCTTTCTTATAGTTTTAATCAGTGAGGAACGGACAGTGTTGTCCTGGTATCTATCTTGTAAATATTAAGTCAACTCTCATAGTTAATAGCTCACAGAACTATGATGCTGGTTAAGGATGGGAGTGAATTTCTGACATCTCCATTTACTAACAAATATTTCCTCCATGATAAATATGTGAGATTATGGAACCAGTAGAGGACCTGTTGGAGTGAAATTGGCAGAAGAAATATTCTTTTTAAAATTGTTGTTTCAAAATTAAGTTTAACAGTTGATTTACTTATGATCTGACTGGGAGGTAAGAAAATGTAAATATTATTATATGAATATAAAAATTTACACAGTAAACAATCAGTTGTTAGTCATTCCCAAAACAATGAAAATCTATCTCACTGCCCAATGCATTGATGTAAAATAAGTAAAAATTCTGTAAAGAAATTTTGTTAGCAGAGTAGTGAAAGATGAAAGGAAGTCCTGATTAAGGTAAAAGATATATGGGGAAAAATCTTCACTGTTGTGTTTACACATTCTGTCACAAGGTGTCGCTGATGTCTAAAGAGACTTTTCAACAGGAAAGAAACACACAGCTCCTCCCACAGAAGACTGGAAAACCCTGCCTGTCGCGTCAGGAGGGCTCCCGGATGTGAGAAGAGTGGATTAAATAAACTGTTTTCAAAGGTCTCTCACCCCGCCATTCACTGGACTCTGCCGTTCGCTCAGTTAAAAAACTGATTTATAAACCCGCGCCCCGCGTCCGCGATGGCTCTTCTCTGGCGAGACTCCCTGAGAACCGGGCAGCTGCTGCGGCTGGTTATGCTACACACGGCCTGGGAGGTGGGCAGCGGCCAGGTCCGTTATTCCCTGCCGGAGGAATCCAAACACGGCACCTTTGTGGGCCGCCTGGCCCAGGACCTGGGGCTGGAGGTGTCGGAGCTGTTGCCTCGGATGTTCCGGATGGTCTCCAAAGGCAGGGGAGACTATTTTGAGGTAAATTTGCAGAGCGGCGTTTTGTTTGTTAATTCGCGAATAGACAGGGAAGAGGTGTGCGGCCAGAGCCCCCTGTGCGCCATTGACTTGGAGGTGATAGTGGACAAACCCCTGAGGATATTTCACGTGGAAGTGGAGATACAGGATATAAATGACAATGCTCCTGTGTTCCCTGTAAATGAACAAAACCTGAGTATAGCAGAATCACTGACGGTTCCAGGTTCGCGTTTCCCACTAGAGGGCGCGTCTGACGCAGATATTGGTATAAACTCGCTGCTAACCTATAAACTCAGCCCAAGCGAAAATTTCATTGTAGAGGAGAAAACGAAGGAGAAAAGTAAATCTTTGGTCCTTGTGTTAAAGAAACCTCTTGATAGAGAGGACATCCCCGCGCATCATTTATTGCTCACCGCTATTGATGGGGGCAAACCGGAGCTCACCGGCACAGTTCAGCTAGTGATCACTGTGCTGGATGCCAATGACAACGCGCCCATATTTAATCAATCCGTTTATCAAATCAAATTATTGGAAAATGCAGCTAACGGGACTTTAGTCATAAAACTCAACGCCACTGACATGGATGAGGGCATTAATAAGAATATTTCCTATTCGTTTACCAGTCATATTCCTCAAAACATAAGAAAAGTTTTCAGGATAGAACAAAATACTGGAGAAATCAGGGTTAAAGGAAATATAGATTTTGAAGATATTAATCTGTTTGAAATTCAAGTTGAGGCAAAGGATAAAGGGAATCCCCCGTTAGGGGGACACTGTAAAGTTATGATAGACATTTTAGACGTGAACGATAACGCCCCTGAGCTGGCCGTGACTTCCCTTTCCCTGCCGGTGCCGGAGGACGCTCCCCCGGGGACAGTGGTGGCTCTTATTAGTGTCTCCGACCGGGACTCGGGAGACAACGGCAAAGTCACCTGCTCCATCCCCCCGGACCTGCCCTTTCAGCTCGTCTCCACCTTTAAGAATTATCACTCGCTGGTGCTGGCGGAGGCCGTGGATCGGGAGCGAGTGTCTGAATATAAGATCCTGGTGACAGCCAGAGACGAAGGGGCCCCGTCTCTCTCGGCCAACAGCAGCATTTTGGTGCCGATCGCGGATGTGAACGATAACGCCCCTGCTTTCCCTCAGCCCGTGTACACGGTGTTTGTGAAGGAAAACAACCGTCCCGGGGCCCATCTCTTGAGCGTGTCGGCGTCGGACCCGGACGTGCGGGAAAACGCCTTTGTGAGCTACTCGGTGGTGGAGCGCAGTGTGGGAGAGCAGCAGCCCGTGTCCAGCTACATCTCGGTGCACTCGGAGAGCGGGCACATCTATGGGCTGCAGCCTTTTGACTACGAGGAGCTGCAAGTGCTGCAGTTCCAGGTGAACGCGAGGGACGCCGGGTTCCCCTCCTTGTGCGGGAACGTGACCGTGCAGCTCTTCGTCCTGGATGAAAATGACAACGCGCCGGCAGTGTCCCCGCCTGGCTCCGGCCGCGGCTCGCCAGGGCCCGAGCTGGTTCCGCTGTCGGCCGGCGCAGGGCACGTGGTGGGCAAGGTCCGAGCGGTGGATGCGGATTCCGGCTACAACGCGTGGCTTCGCTACGAAGTGCAGGAGGCCAGGGCTGCGGGGCCTTTCCGGGTGGGTGTGTACAGCGGGGAGATCAGCACCACGCGGGCCTTGGAGGAGGCGGACGGCCCCAGCCAGAGACTCGTGATCCTGGTGAAGGACCATGGGGAGCCGGCGCTGTCAGCGACAGCCACAGTCAGCCTGTCCCTGGTGGAGAGTCCACAGGCTGTGAAATGGGACTCGAGGCAAAGGGTCGGGAGCGAAGGGCCCTTGGTTGACCTGAACGTGTCTTTAATGATCGCCATTTGCTCGTTGTCCGGGCTGTTTGTGCTGGTGATTGTCGTGTACGTTGGCCTGAGATGCCACCCGGGTCCGGAAGTGATGTGCGGTCCTGGGAAAGCCACCGTGGTGTTCTCGAGCGAAGTGGGGAGTTGGTCCTATCCGCAGCGCCAGAGCCGGAACCTGTGTGTCGGGGAAGGCACCGCCAAGAATGACCTGATGGTTTTCAGCCCCAACTTTCCTAACTTTGCAGAGAACGGGGAGAAGGAGACGCCCAAACTATGTGGCACGGTTGGTTAAATAATATTTCCCTCCACAATGCATTGTTTCCTGTGTCTCACTGAAGTTTATTGTTAAGTAGTTCGTAGTGATTCCCTAATGGATTTATATATTTTTTAAAAATGCACGTTTGAATGACGAATAATTAATCTTTTTAGCGATCCAGCTTTCTGTGTGTTGTTTTTGGGTGGTTACTTCGGATACAGTTTTTGAAACATAAGTGGTTTTTAGTAGCATTCGAATGAAATTTGAGATATGTCAGTTTGAATGGATACAAGCCAAAGGATATAATATTATACATATAAATTTGCAATTTTATTGGCTATAGTTTGCTCTTTTTTTTAGTAGTACCGTCTGCGCTATTAATTCCATGAGAAACACTTTTTTTATGAAGAAGAAATAAATAGCCATGATCTGGTGGTAGCATCCGTGTTCTTTGTCTGGGGAGTATTCCTCCGAGAATTACTTCCTTATATTTTTTGTTATTGGAGATGGCTTGTTACATGCTTCTTGACTGATAGTTTCCATTGATGATGACGACACCGTGAAGAACAATACTTTGCAATGGTTTAATACGTTCCATCTGAAGAAGCCAAAACATGTTAAAGCATTAGGATGAGTAAAGATGTACCGCTTTATTCCACCTTTATTCACACTGAAACCTTATAATTGAGTCCTAAGCCTTCAAAATTGGGTTGAAGTGGGACATGACTGGTGAACAGTCTGGGTGCTGGCTCTGAGTTACTCCTCACCATGCCACCGCAATTTATCTGTAATTATCCCCTTCCTTCTGTGGGGAAACTGAGAACCAGAGCAGTGAAGTGACATGTCCAAGGTTACAGAAGGTTTGCAACAGATCCAGAAACACAGTGAAGAGCTCCTGGTTGCCAGTCTTGCTTCTTGCCTAGAAAAGCATCTTTCCTTTCCTTGGATTTCCTCCCAAATTTTATTATTCCATTTGTCCCTTATCATTTTCTCTCCTGCTTATTATATGTTATTTGTTCTCTTTTAAATGCAGTTCAGACGTGTTTTACGAATTTTTTTTAGTTTTTATGCTGTTCTTTCCTAGACTATCAACCTAAAGCACTTTAGTATATGACATCTCTTACAAGATTCCAGAGAATCTAGGGAAGCATCCAAATTAATGTCATGATATAACCATATTTTAAAAATTTCTGTTTCTACAGTATTGTTTATGGTTTCAGGATACAGCAGTAGAAACATCTTAGTGAGGAATACCTGGGTGTACCTATTATCAGAAATTTATAGGCTTTTATTTTAGGGCTATTGATTAATTACAGTTAACTGACATGATTAACTCAAAAAAATTAATCGTGATTAATAGCAGTTTTAATTGCACTGTTAAACAAATAGAATACCAATTGAAATTTATTAAATATTTTGATGTTTTTCTACATTTTCATATATATTGTATTCTGTGTTGTAATTGAAATCAAAGTGTATATTATTTTTTATTACAAATGATTGTACTGTAAAAATGATAAACAAAAGAAATAGTATTTTTCAGTTCACCTCATACAAGTACTGTATTGTAATCTTTGTTGTGAAAATGCAATTTACAAATGTAGCTTTTTTTGTTACATAACTGCATTCGAAAACAAAACAATGTAAAACTTCAGAGCCTACAAGTCCACTCAGTCCTACTTCTTGTTCAGCCAATTGTTAAGTCAAACAAGTTTGTTTACATTTACAGGAAATAATGCTGCCCTCTTCTTATTTACAATGTTACCAGAAAGTGAGAACAGGCATTTGCATGACATTTTTGTAGCTGGCATTGCAAGGTATTTACGTGCCAGATATGCTAAACATTCATATGCCCCTTCATGCTTCGGCCATCATTCCAGAGGTCATGCTTCCATGCTGATGATGCCCATTAAAAATAATGCATTAATTAAATTTGTGACTAAACTCCTTGGGGGATAATTGTATGTTCCCTGCTCTGTTTTACCCACATTTTGGCATATATTTCATGTTATAGCAGTCTTGGATGATGACCCACCACATGTTCATTTTAAGAACACTTTCACTGCAGATTCGACAAAAAGCAAAGAAGGTACCAATGTGAGATTTCTCAAATTAGCTACAGCATTCCACCCAAGGTTTAAGAATCTGAAGTGCCTTCTAAAATCTGAGAGGAATGAGATGTGGTGCATGCTTTCAAAAGCCTTAAAAGAGCAACCCTCTGATGCGGAAACTACAGAACCTGAACCACCAAAAAAGAAAATCAGCCTTCTGCTGGTGGCATCTGACTCAGATGATGAAAATGAACATGCATTGGTCTGCACTGCTTTGGATTGTTATTGAGCAGAACCCATTATCAGCATGGACGCATGTCTTCTGGAATAGTGGTTGAAGGTGGAGACATATGAATCTTTAGTGCATCGGGCATGTTAATATCTTGCGACGCCGGTTACAACATGCCATGCGAATGCCTGTTCTCACTTTCAGGTGACATTGTAAACAAGAAGCGGGCAGCATTATTTCCTGAAAATGTAAACAAACTTGTTTGTCTGAGCTATTGACTGAACAAGAAGTAGGACTGAGTGGACTTGCAGGCTCTAAAATTTTACATTGTTTTATTTTTGAATGCAGTTTTTTTGTACATAATTCTACATTTGTAAGTTCAACTTTCATGATAAAGAGATTGCACTACAGTAGTTATATTAGGTGAATTGAAAAATACTATTTCTTTTGTTTTTTTAGAGTGCAAGTACTTGTAATAAAAAAATAAAGTGAGCGCTGTACACTTTGTATTCTGTGTTTTAATTGAAATCAATATATTTGAAAATGTAGAAAACATGCAAAAATATTTAAATAAATGGTATTCTATTATTGTTTAACAGTGCAATTAATTACAATTAATGTTTTAAATTGCTTGACAGCCCTATTTTATGTTATTTATTACAGATTTTATAATAGATCAGTTTTTTGTTTACCACTGTGTTATCAGCTTTTAAATGGATTTTATTACTTGGAAGTTCTCCTTTTCCTGATAGATCACAATTAAATAACTGAATGAGTGTGTATCTTCAAGAATCTTACAAAATACTGTTCATTATGATGAACTGCTTCTTTTGGATTTTATTTAAAATTAACAATGGTTATTTAGATTTGTGATGCATTATAACCCATATAAGTACTTCCTTTCTATGAGTCATTTCCAGCTTTTGGTTTTCAGATTCCATTTTGGTTTCTTTTTCAATAGTAATGGATTCTGGAACATAGGAAACAATGCAGTGGTTTTACAACCTTTAAAAAAGAATGATGGCAGCTTATTTTTATATCTCCATTTCTAACTACTACAAGAGAGAGATCCTGTGCTCAGAGAACTAAGAGTTGTTTTGGGAAACAGTTACAGAATGTATTCTGTTTTTCCTAGTAAATGGAACAGAATTACAAAGTGGGGAAGATATGATGTTAGAAAATAAATAAAAATAGTAAAGAGATCATCTTAATATATTTATCCTGTTATTTTTTTCCTTTGGATGCAGGGAACATTTTTTGGGGTGTGTGTAGCAGGGCTGGCCTGACCATGAGGCAAACTGAGGTGGCCGTCTCAGGTGCCAGACTGGGGCAGGGGGTGTCACCATTAGGACCCAGAGTGTAGAAAATTGTGTCTGTTGCTGGTGCATATGTATTCTCTCTGCTCTAGATGCACAGTGATGGTGGAGTGCTGTGCTGGAGGAAGGAGGGCACAAGAGACATAACAGGCAGGCAGGAGAAAAGGTGAGAGGGAATAACAGAAAGCAGCAGGAGCTGCAGGGAGAGAGAGAGGAGGAGGAGCCTCTTATTACCTCTCTAGCACCCCCAGGAGCCTGGACTGATTAACCCCAGCTTCTCGGGGAGCTTCCTGTTTCCTGCTGCTTCCCTGAACCCACTTGAGGAGAACAGGCAGTCAACTGAAGTAGTAGGTTAGGCCTTTAATATGCTGATATCATCCCTCACTCAGGTCCTGCTACCAGCCTGCTTCTTTGTCCCCTTCAACTGAGTGTTGAGTGCCACTATAGCTGGCACAGAACAGCAGTCATGAGTGAAAGAAGAAAATGTGCTTCTGGGGCAGCATTCAGAAAAAGCAAGCAAGCAAAGGAAGCTTTCTGTCTAAGCAGGAAGGAGCTCTCCTGAGATATATAGACACAAATGTTCACGGTGAGCCTTCCACCCCCGGTGAGGATGTGAGTGGTGAGGAGATGCCTGATCTTCCAGTTAGTCAGAGTGCAGGTGACCTGGCAGCTACTGCAGCATCCATATCTCCATCTCAAATGGATGTAACCATGCACATTTCTGAAGAAAAGTGTAGATCAGAGAAGAGTGTGGTGGAGGCGCAAGAAATAGCTGCTGCTGAGTTTAGTTCCTTAAGTCTAGATGATCCAGGACTATGGACCCACTTGAGCAGTAGCCTGAGGGACTTTCTTGTGCTGCATGGGCCACAGCAAGTGAAAAACTTCATGTTCCCCAAAGACAGTGAAGATAGAAGTTTCCATCCAACACATTACTGGCGTGAAATCCCCAATGGTGACAAAGTAGAGAGGCCATGGCTTATGTACTGAAAAACCCACAATGTTGCATACTGTTTTTGTTTTAAACTCTTCCAGTCTAATGTTCCAGCCACATTGGGTTCTCCAGGAACAAAGGACTGGAAGAATCTGGCTAGAAATCTGGCATGCCATGAGAAGGCAGCAAATCACCAGAGAGCATTCCATAGGTGGAAAGAGCTTGAGATGAGACTGAGGTTAAAGGCCACCATAGATGATCAGCATCAAGAGAAGATTGCATCAGAGTCTCTTTACTGGCCAAATGTTCTGAAAATGCTCATTGCCATTGTGAGAATGCGTGCTACCCAAAACCTAGCACTGTGTGGCACTTCAGATCAGCTGTATGTGCCAAACAATGGAAACTTCCTTAAAATTGTGAAGCTGATGGTGAGTTTGATGCTGTACTCCAGGAGCATCTAAGAAGAGTCACCACCCAAGAAATGTACACACACCACTACCTTGGAAAAACAATTCAAAATGAGATCATACAGTTACTGGCAACAAAAGTCAAACAGAAGATTGTGGCAGATCTGAAGTCAGCAAGATATTACTGTGTTATTCTGGACTATACATCTGACATCAGTCATATGGAACAAATTACTTCAATGGTGCGTTTTGTAACAAGAACAGAACCTAGTGAAAATGTCCCTGCAATGGTGACTGTCATAGAGCATTTTCTAGAATTTATTGACATTGATGATACTACAGGAGCTGGTAAGACAAATGTGCTTCTTAAAAAGCTGGAAGATACGGGAATTGCGATAGCTGACATGAGAGGTCAGGGCTACGATAATGGTGCCAACATGAGAGGAAAGAACAGAGGAGGGAAGACGGATCTGAGAGCTAAACCCTATAACTTTTTTTGTCCCATGCAGTTCTCATTCATTGAACTTGGTGGTCAGTGATGCAGCATCAGCTTCTAGTGAGGCTGCTGAATTTTTTAATATAATTCAAAGCATCTATGTATTTTTCTCCTCATCAACTCATTGATGGCAAATTTTGAAGCAACATCTGGGAACATCCTCTCTGACACTGAAACCACTGAGTGCCACACAATGGGAAAGTCAAGTGGAGGCGATAAAGCCTATCAAACACCAAATTGGGAAGACAGATGATGCCATAGTTGCCATTATGGAGGATAATGCTATGACAGGAACTGTTCATGGGAGAACAGTGGCTGAGGGAAATGGAATCACCAGAAACATAGATAACTTCAAATTTCTGTGTGGCTTAGTGTTGTGGCATGACATAATGTTTGAAATAAATGTTGTAATCAAGAGACTCCAAGGTGTTGACCTTGATATATCTGGCGGAATGGAACAACTGGACAAAGCAAAGTCATACCTGCAGTCTTACTGGTCAGATGAGGTATTTCAAAATATTCTGAAGAATGCACAGAAGTTGGCAGAGGAACTTCACACTGAAGCTATTTTCCCACCCATTCAAGAATACAAGAGTCACCGAAGAAGAAGACATTTTGATTCCAAGGCATGGGATAATCCCATAAGAGACCCCAAACAACAATTCAAAGTTGAATTCTTTAACCAGGTGCTAGATTGTGCAGTACATTCAGTTGAAGAATATTTCATGCAGCTCAAGGAACACAGCAGTATATTTTGGATGTTGTATGATATTCCAAAACTCCTCACTATACCCGAAGAAGACCTACACCAGCGATGCAGGGCATTAGAGACAGTGTTGACACATGATGGCATGCATGATATTGATGCGAGTGATTTAGGTGGTGAACTGAAAGCCCTTTCAAGATACATTTCAGCAGGATCAACTCCAAGGGCTGTTCTGGAATATATGTGGACAAATAAGATGACCACCCTCATTCCAAATGCTTTTGTTGCTCTGCGCATACTTCTAACACTTCCTGTAATGGTTGCCAGTGGAGAATGCAGCTTCTCCAAGCTGAAGTTAATAAAAACACATCTATGCTCCACAATGACAAAGGAGAGGCTGGTCGGCCTTGCAGCCATCTCAATAGAGCATGAGCTGGCCCAGACTGTGGACCTTCAGAAGGCTGTTCAAATCTTTGCAACCAGGAAGGCATGGAAAGCACCACTTTGATTATTCAAACAGATAAAAATGCCAGTGTTTACTATGAAGACAAGAAAAGTTACATTTGCTGTTCAGGCATTTGAAAGTTAAGTGTTACTTAAAATGTTTGAACAAGGCATGTTAAGTTGTTAATTCTCCTTTATTGGGGTGTGTAGCAGAGCAGTACCATGAGAGGAGTGGAACAGGAAGAACAGGAAGAAGGCAGAATTGAGATCTTTCAAAGTTTTGGCCCCTGCCTCGGATGCCAAAATGTTGTGGGCCAGCCCTTGTGTGTAGTAGCCATCTGTGAGTTCTAACGGTTTTTTGAAACACGGTTTAACTGATTTAATTTGTGCCGTTAGTAAGCATGGTACACATTGGAAGATAATCCTGTATTTGTGATAACTTTATTGGCATGTGACTGGAACAACCGAAAAAAATTTACTGACATAGTGACTATATATACCCTAACTATCCACCAGGAGGAGACAGACAACTGTACAAACTTCTTCCACTGGGGGAGAGGAGTTATCAGTCTCCTCTGGTGTCTCCTACTAGGAAGAGGCGTTGACCAGCTGTCCTGTCTTTGCTGTCACCAAGAGTGGATGAAAGTTGGTGCCAATACCTTCAACTTGGGGAAGCCTTTCTAACGTGCTGAATTATTTGAGCATTTAATGGGTCTTTTCCCACCTTCTTTGAGCATCCCAAGCTTCTAATAGATGAATATAAAGCAAAACAAATCACACATGGATACACAAGATTATAGGGCATACAAAAATGCAAAAGGGAAAGAGTCACTGTCTCAAATAATATACTTTTTTTAAAATGGCACTATATAAAATAGGTTTATATGTTGCCTTAGCCTCTGGTTCTAGTAACATAGCCCAAGACCAAAATTATTCTTCAAATTGTTCCACTATTTTACTGATATTGCCTATAATTATTATATATATAGCAAAGTATTTACAAACACTGGTAGTTAAGTTGCCTGAACATTTGCGTTCTCAATGGCCTTTTCCAGTTGCTTATAACCTGCTCAAAATCTGCTTATAACCTTTACATTTTTAGTTTAAATTGCAGGTTTAGTCAAAGTAGAGATCAGCTTTTGAGAGAGTTAAAATGGATTGTTTTTATGTGAAAACACAGTAAAATGTATTATTTTCCTTAAATATGTAACATTTCTGAAAACAGCTCTAGTGCCTAAATAAGTGATCTGTAAAAACTTTAAACTTAAGGGGGGGTACATATGTGCTTTTCAGTGATCTGTTGAAGTGGTTTTGAGATTTGCTGACTTTAAAAAAGATTGGGAAACATACTGTGACCGTATACACTGGTTGCTGCTTTCTTTCTAACGATTTCCTGATGTTCAGTTCGCATTGTGTAAATGTGTGCATGTAACTGATACATTCTATTTTAGTATCTGGTGGTATCACTTATGTTCTACTGGCTCCCTGCATGCATGTGTAAGAAAGTTAAGAGGAATTTAAAATTTAATATGCAAGTGTTTATGTAACGTGATCTGCGAAAGTGTGTGCAGATAAAGATCGGGCTGTAAAGGAGCCCAAACATATTCCACGAGAAATCTGAAGCTATATATGTAATGGGGGTGTAGCTATACCTCATTATATATGTTCTGTTAATCTATGTATTGTGTGAGGCAGGACTCCAAATAAGCCCTAGTTTTAGAGAGTGAACATATTGTACACGCCAAGGCATTTCATTTCTGCCGAAAAATAGAATGGAAGTTACTTGTTTTTGTAAATTTTATTTTTGAAAAACGTAGGAAATTCCATTAAAAAACAATGTTGAAGAACACTAAGATTGCAAAAGGAAGCACTCAAAAGTCGGGAAATGCCAACATTCAGGTTTCTAACACATCGATAACTGTGCTCATATATGCATATTCATTAAAATAGTCTTTAATTAAATAATTAAATTGGTTTCTTCTCCAGTTTAAAAGGTTGTGAATGAGGAAGAAGTCCAGAAAAAATCGCCTTCACTCTGTGTAGAACAATAATCTGCAGGTAAGGCAGAGGGTAACTGGCAAAATAATAAGAATAAAAATAAATATTAACCAGCTCCCATATTTACTGAATGCAATGTATCCTCTGCACTGATGTGAACAAACATTTAGGCACTTGTGGAAAACCAGCACAAGGGCAATGCACAATTTAAGTAATTTAAGCCTGCAAAATAAAACTATGCTTCTGTACACAGAATTTCACCTTGAATGAAGTAGTTAAAGAAGCTAGCCCAACCAACCAATCAGCTAACGATGTAATAAAATAATAATGGCAGAATCTATATGAATATTCATAAGGAAGAAGGATTTGGTGTTTCCTGAGTTTTGAATGCTTTCCTTTCAAACCTCCATGTTCTTTCAATATTTTTTGTTCTGTCCGAGTCGGAGGTAACCGTAGCTATGTATCGCTGTAAGATAAACGTAAGATATAGAGATATTAAGATGTAGACGCGTGTGTCAGTGGAAGTGTATTAGAAGGTAGTGCAGGATCAAGTGATGAAATCTTTAAAGATCTGAATGGGAAAAGATTAAAACACCTTCCTATGGGTAAGGAACCCCAGACTTCTTTTGGTGGCTCAGTTATAGAGGCAAGTGTAGAAAATTTCTGTCCGTTGCCAAATATTATCTCCTATAATGCGCACAGAACGACATAAAGTTCGAAGGGATATCTTCCGTGATAGCTCGGCGGGCGGAGGGAAAGGGGCAGGAAAAGATGAGAAAACAGTATGCTTGAACCCTCTGGATTAAAGAAGACATAGTTTGGAAGGTATAAACTACGGAAAGGTCTGAGACACAAGGTGTCGCTATCGGCTAAAAAGACACTTAAGAGAAAACACACAGCTCCTCCTTCAGAAGCACTGAAAATCCTGCCTTTCAGCGCATCAGGCAGACTCCCGGATGTAACAACGGCATTTTAATTAAACTGTTTTCAAACCTGCAATGCATCCTCCTCATTCCCTGGACTCTGCGCGTTCGCTCAGTGAAAAAACTGATTTCTAAGTAGTCCGCGATGGCTGTTCTCCGGCGAGACTCCCTGGGAACCGGGCAGCTGCTGCGGCTGGTTCTGCTACACATGGCCTGGGAGGTGGGCAGCGGCCAGGTCCGTTATTCCCTGCCGGAGGAATCCAAACACGGCACCTTTGTGGGCCGCCTGGCCCAGGACCTGGGGCTGGAGGTGTCGGAGCTGGTGCCTCGGATGTTCCGGATGGTCTCCAAAGGCAGGGGAGACTATTTTGAGGTAAATTTGCAGAGCGGCGTTTTGTTTGTTAATTCGCGAATAGACAGGGAAGAGGTGTGCGGCCAGAGCCCCCTGTGCGCCATTGACCTGGAGGTGATAGTGGACAAACCCCTGAGGATATTTCACGTAGAAGTTGAGATACAGGATATAAATGACAATGCTCCTGTTTTCTCGGTAAATGAAAAATATCTCAGTATTGCAGAATCGAGACTGCCAGACTCACGTTTCCCACTAGAGGGCGCGTTTGACGCAGATATTGGCACAAACTCTCTGCTAACCTATAAACTGAGTCCAAATGAATATTTCACTTTAGATTTGCAAAAGAACGACGAACACAGTGATGGTTTAGTCCTTGTATTAAAGAAACCCCTGGACAGAGAGGAAACGCATGTGCATTATTTATTACTCATCTCCACTGATGGGGGCAAACCGGAGCTCACCGGCACGGTTCAGCTGGTGATCACCGTGCTGGATGTGAATGACAACGCGCCTGTATTTAATCAGTCAGTTTATAAGATCCGATTGTTCGAAAATGCAGCTAATGGGACATTAGTCATCAAACTCAACGCCACAGATTTGGATGAAGGAATTAATAAGGATATTTCATACTCCTTCAGTAGTTTTGTTCCTCTAAGTGGAAGAGATGTCTTCACAATAGAACCGAATACCGGTGAGATCCGAATTAAAGGACAATTAGATTTCGAAAAAAATAAAGTATATGATCTCCAAATTCAGGCTGACGATAAAGGTAACCTTCCTTTGTCAGGACACTGCAAAGTTTTGATAGACGTTTTAGACGTGAACGACAACACCCCTGAGCTGGCCGTGACTTCCCTTTTCCTGCCGGTGCCGGAGGACGCTCCCCCGGGGACAGTGGTGGCTCTTATTAGCGTCTCCGACCGGGACTCGGGAGACAACGGCAAAGTCACCTGCTCCATCCCCCCGGACCTGCCCTTTCAGCTCGTCTCCACCTTTAAGAATTATCACTCGCTGGTGCTGGCGGAGGCCGTGGATCGGGAGCGAGTGTCTGAATATAAGATCCTGGTGACAGCCAGAGACGAAGGGGCCCCGTCTCTCTCGGCCAGCAGCAGCATTTTGGTGCCGATCGCGGATGTGAACGATAACGCCCCTGCTTTCCCTCAGCCCGTGTACACGGTGTTTGTGAAGGAAAACAACCGTCCCGGGGCCCATCTCTTGAGCGTGTCGGCGTCGGACCCGGACGTGCGGGAAAACGCCTTTGTGAGCTACTCGGTGGTGGAGCGCAGTGTGGGAGAGCAGCAGCCCGTGTCCAGCTACATCTCGGTGCACTCGGAGAGCGGGCACATCTATGGGCTGCAGCCCTTTGACTACGAGGAGCTGCAAGTGCTGCAGTTCCAGGTGAGCGCGAGGGACGCCGGGTTCCCCTCCTTGTGCGGGAACGTGACCGTGCAGCTCTTCGTCCTGGATGAAAATGACAACGCGCCGGCAGTGTCCCCGCCTGGCTCCGGCCGCGGCTCGCCAGGGCCCGAGCTGGTTCCGCTGTCGGCCGGCGCAGGGCACGTGGTGGGCAAGGTCCGAGCGGTGGATGCGGATTCCGGCTACAACGCGTGGCTTCGCTACGAAGTGCAGGAGGCCGGGGCTGCGGGGCCTTTCCGGGTGGGTGTGTACAGCGGGGAGATCAGCACCACGCGGGCCTTGGAGGAGGCGGACGGCCCCAGCCAGAGACTCGTGATCCTGGTGAAGGACCATGGGGAGCCGGCGCTGTCAGCGACAGCCACAGTCAGCCTGTCCCTGGTGGAGAGTCCGCAGGCTGTGAAATGGGACTCGAGGCAAAGGGTCGGGAGCGAAGAGCCCTTGGTCGACATGAACGTGTCTTTAACGATCGCCATTTGCTCGTTGTCCGGGCTGTTTGTGCTGGTGATTGTCGTGTACGTTGGCCTGAGATGCCACCCGGGTCCGGAAGTGATGTGCGGTCCTGGGAAAGCCACCGTGGTGTGCTCGAGCGAAGTGGGGAGTTGGTCCTATTCGCAGCGCCAGAGCCGGAACCTGTGTGTTGGGGAAGGCACCGCCAAGAATGACCTGATGGTTTTCAGCCCCAGCGTCCCTCACTCTGCAGAGAACAGGGATGAGAAACTGCTAGTGATGGCGTCCAATGTGTGTGGAACGGTTAGTGAAAGATTGTTGCACTTCCAGAACATTTGTATCATCTGTGTAACTGAACACAGTTTTTCTAAATATGCTAGTAGTGTCTGGATGTGGATTTTGAAGTTCTATATGATATTTTTAATATTAAACGACTTATACTTTCCCCATGAATATGGTGTGTAGGTAGCGAAAGTCATGGGTATGGAATTATTCCCTCTTGCTGAGCGGCTTTGAATAGGTAATCTTTGTAGTGATTTCCGTTTGTATGAACAAAGAATATAGCAATGTTTGTTTAAACTTTATTTTATCTGGGAATTCTCTTTATATTTTTCAACCCCTTTCCACTTTTCCATTAGTCTATAAATGTTCTCCAGTAGTATTTTAGTGGGCACTTAGAACATGTGCTTTTGAAATAACAATCTTCCGACTTCATTGACAGGTGTTAATAATGTTCACGTTTCTGGAAACCCATGTCCTTGTGGGATACTTAATGTAAATGTTTTGACCTTTCAGCACAATATTAAAAGTTGCTTTTCTCATAAGATTCACAGTTCAGGTATTAAAACTATTGGTAGTGTGGAGGCTGTGATTTAGAACTGTCTTTTCATATTTTTATGGCGGGTTATATCAGTGCTTTAAACTTTGCCAGAAGCTGGGAATAGGCAACAGGGATCACTTGATGATTGCCTGTTCTGTTCATTCCCTGTGAAGCACATGGCATTGGCCACTGTCGGAAGACAGGATACTGGGCTACATGGACCTTTGGTCTGACCGAATGTGGCTGTTCTTATATTCTTATTGTGGTATGATTAAATTCCTCTTTATGAAATATACAAATGTACAAGGAGTACAAAGAGAAGACTAGAATAGTATAGCTATTTTTATACAGCGTTATAAGCAATTTATTTTTAAAACATAGAATGAACTCCATAGTTTACCCCGCTATCAGCCGTGTCTCATTTTAATATTCGGGTCAAAATATCTTACAATGGAGTCATATGTTTTTTTTGCTTGGGAACAAATTCCTTCAAAAATTTATCAGGCAATCTCCATCACTGATGGCTCTTGATATGTAGATTGTGTGGCACTCTCAATTCCATCCCTCATAACACTGATTGTTGATTATAATGATTGCAGTTATTATAGCAACTTCTGTAATAATACAGCTTTTAACTTCCGTAGTACCTTCCGTCAAAGGATGTCAATGCACTTTAGAGAATTAGGGTGAATTTCATCCCAGTACAAAGAGCCTTGACACTTAAATCCCGCTTTAAAGGTGAAATTCACGCCATGTGCAGAGGGAAAGCACAAAACCTATGTACCCACTTAAGCCGCACAATATCCTTTACAAGATGCATGTGGCCTTGCGCTGGCCTTCTGCACTAAGGTGAATTTCACCAGTTAATTAATTTAGACTTTTTAATTAATCAGTTAGACCAGTTAATTAATTTAGACTCACATATACCCATGAAGTATTGTAACTAATCCCATTTACTGATGCGGCAAATGGGAACTCGAGCAGTGAAGTGACTTGTCCAAGACTACGGAAAATCTGTGGTAGATCTAGGAACATGAGTGCGCACATCTCCGGATTTCCTGTCATGTGCCTTATCCAGAAGTTTATCCTTCTTCTCCTTGGATTTCCTGCAAAGCATGGGTGGTGTCATTGGCCCTTTCTCATTTTCTCTCATGGAATATGTTTCTTCTTTTTATAGTGCAGCGCAGAAGTATTTTATAGAAAATGAGAATTTCTAATATTTTTTTGAGCTATCATCATAAAGCATTTGATTATATGTTAGTTCGCACAAAGTTCCAGTGAATCAATGTAAGCATCAAAATCCTGTAATTATATTACTATATTCATCAACGTTTTATTCCTGAAGTCATAATCCTTGATGACAGGATACACTAACAGAAACATACTGGTTGTGCTAGTTACCTATATATCAGACATTGCTTTTACTTCTTATGGATGATCTTAAACTAGATATATTTGTTCTTTTCCTTTTGAATTATTACAACTGTAATTATTGCAGCTGTAAAATTATTATAACTGTATTATTGCTGCTGTAAAACAGGTTTCCACCACCTGGAAGGTCTTTTTTTCCTAATAAGGGACAGCTAAGTGAACAAATATATGTGTCATTTGCCAAGAATAAGAATAAACACCATAGATGAAATCTTGGCTCCATTGAAGTCGATTGCTTTGACTTAAATGGAGCTGGGATTTCACACCATATATTATAAATTATTTCCTTTCCCCCACATTTGAACTGATTTGTTTAAGAATTGGGATGAATGTGATTAAAGCAGTGGCTGGGTTCTATTGCCTTTAATTTCTTTTCACTTTCCTTGAGTCACTTTCAGTTGTTTCTAGATTTCACTTCTGCTTTCTTTTCCATAGAAATGGATGCTGGAATACTGAAAATAACCCAACTTTAAAAAACAATTGCCTTATCTTGTTTCCAGCCCCATTTCTGTGTAAATCAGCAGATAACCTCTAAGAGTGAGATATCTTCAGCTTAAAACAATGAAAATTGTGTTTAAAAATAACACAATTGAGTACTTTATCCTAGAATATTTAAAAGAATTCCAATGTGGATTTAAAAATAAAAATAATTAAGTAAACATAGTAAAGAGAACATTTTGGCATGTTTATTTATTTATTTATTTTTGTTGGATGGAGGCAATAATTTTTTGATGGTTAAGGATGTGTGATTTTTGCTGTTCCATAGATGTTTTTGATTGGTGGTGTTATACCTTGGAGGGTTATCATCACAAGTGACAATGTTATTGACATGCAGTATGGAAATGCAGAGAAATTGCTTCACATGGTGGCTAGATACTCTCATTATCCCACTAGAAGAGGCAGACAGTTATCCATACTTCTTGAGGTAAGTTATTAAGCTACCCAAATACCTCCTTCTGGACCTGACCAGGTAGCCATGTGCTTTTCTGGCACCAAGAGGGGATAGAAATTGGCCCTAATATCTTTTGTTTGGAGAGCCATTTTAATGTGCTGAATTCCTTATGCACATGGGCCCCAAACAGCAAAACACTAAACTCTTGAGTAGATTCATTGACATGCTTAAAGCTAACTGGGTTTTTAAGTGATTTGCTGGAGCAAAGCCTCAATGGGGTCTGCTCTTGCAGTCCTTCCACAACCCAAAAGTCTAATGATTTCATTTATAGCAAAAGAGGACAAAGGCACCCAATACTTTTAGAATTAAGTGCAAACATTTCAGTGCATTTTTTAAAATAATAGTGGTACTTTTAAAAAAAGCCCCCTATCAGTTAAAATGCCTTCAGAATGCCTTCACCTTACACCTTCTTCACCTGTTATATACATATGAATTTATGGAGATATGTTTACATATAATAGATGGAATATGTAGCAACACCTAAATATAAATTAACCTAAAATATTTGTTTCCATTTTCTAAGGCCTTTTCTGGCTGCTTATGTTTTTCCCAAACTTTACTTCAGGGACTGAAATTCTGGAAGTTTGGTCTCAGCACATTTTCTTTTTTGAAAGATCAAAAATGGTTTAGCTATTTTCAAATGAACAGAGAATGAAAAATATATTTTTTCATAATTAAGAAAACTGTTTTGACATTTTTTGAACAGCTGTAGTGTCTAAGCAGAAGGTGGTAGAAACTTAAAATCTGACTAAGAGGTAAGTCTTAGGCATCAGATATGTCTATCAGTGGCCTGGTAAAAGTCTTTTTAGATTTGATCAGTTAAAATCAGTTTTTTAACGTGCAGTGTTTTAAAGTGTTTGGGTTTTGTTTTGTTGTATGATCATTATTTTAATAGTCGGTATTGGCACTCTGTATGTGGTCATGTATAGCTGAGTGGAAATTCACTTTAATATAAGGACTTGCTATGTTCCACTGGCTCTGTGCATGCATATGTAAGAAATTAGAGAAGAATTTCACATTTTACCTGTGGATGGTATGTGGAGTATGATCTGTGAAGTTGAACACTGAAGGAAGCAAAGCTCTAAAGGTGCCTGTCTTATTCCATATGTCCTGTGAAAAGTTTCAGCCATGTTTTATTATATAAGATCTATTTATCTACACTGAATGAGCCAGGGCTCCTTAGGCAACTTTGCAGTCATGGAGGCTGGGTTTCAGAGGAGCCCTTCCCTTATTGAGTTCAGGTATTCTGAAAGACAGACCATTCTACTACTGTCCAACAGGTAGTTCCATATGATTGCATTTCTTTACTATATTATTTGTCTTTTAAAAACCTAGAGAATTCCATGGGAATGGTAAGGTCACCAAAGAATCCCTGAAAAGTCAGGAAATGTGGAAGTTAAGGGTTCCCACACATCTTTAGCTCTGAGCCATGTGTGTAACCATTATAATATATTTTTTGGTTACATTATAACATAATGTTTTTCTTCAGGCCTCTGTCTCCTTCTTTGTGCAAGTTGGATGGAGAAAGAGGCAGGGTTGTGAAACCTATGAGGCAGAGGTTCAGAAAGTGTCTGTCTCCTTCCTTGCACAGGATGGTCAATGAACTCTGAGGATAAAAATAAATATTGAACAATTGCTTCATTCACAACACATCAAATAACCAAAAACCAAATCCAGGTTGCTTGCGTTATGAGTGTTTCACTACCCTTAAAGGTCTTTCCACATGTGTTTATTGATTGATTGATTGTATATATAGGTACACAGTGTCTCTGTAGACATGTAGAGATATAAAGTATAGGTCACTAGAAAGAGATATTATGACAGCGTTTTAAAAGTAAAGAATCAGGTTCTGAAATGTTATTCAAAGATTTAAAGGCAACAATAGCTTACCACAGATAACTATTTTGGCCTAAAATCTTTACTGTGTTTCATAATATTATTTGGCTATAGGAAAATATTATCATATGCTTGACTCTCCCTTGTAGCACACTAATAAAAACGTGCAATGTTAGACCAGAGGTCTGTGTTTTAAACATTAAGACAATTTTCCAAGGTTAAGGTATCACATATTTATTTTGCTCCTTCGGCTACAGAGAGAAGATCAGGATATCTCCATATTATACCAATTAATTATTTCCAAACAAAGTACGTTAAGACGTAGAACTAATAGTATCTTTCGGATAGGTTGTAAAGAAAAAGAACTTCAGAAAACTGTAAGGATTATGTACATTGTTATATTAATCTATATATTTAAAGCATGGAAAGGTCTCAGACACAAGGTGTCGCTGTCGCCTAAAAAGGCTTTTTAACAGGAAAGAAACATACAGCTCCTCCCTCAGAAGCACTGAAAATCCTGCCTGTCAGCGCGTCAGGCCGGCTCCCGGATGTGACAGCATTGGATTTAAACGAAATTAATTTCAGAGATCCCGCATCAGGATATTCATAGGGAATCAGGAGTTTCAAGTCACTGATTTATAAACCAGAACCGCCCAGTGTCCGCGATGGCTCTTCTCTGGCGAGACTCCCTGGGAACCGGGCAGCTGCTGCGGCTGGTTCTGCTACACACGGCCTGGGAGGTGGGCAGCGGCCAGGTCCGTTATTCCCTGCCGGAGGAATCCAAACACGGCACCTTTGTGGGCCGCCTGGCCCAGGACCTGGGGCTGGAGGTGTCGGAGCTGGTGCCTCGGATGTTCCGGATGGTCTCCAAAGGCAGGGGAGACTATTTTGAGGTAAATTTGCAGAGCGGCGTTTTGTTTGTTAAGTCGCCAGTAGACAGGGAAGAGGTGTGCGGCCAGAGCCCCCTGTGCGCCATTGACTTGGAGGTGATAGTGGACAAACCCCTGAGGATATTTCACGTGGAAGTGGAGATACAGGATATAAATGACAATGCTCCTGTGTTCCCTGTAAATGAAGAACTGCGTATCTCAGAATCGAGACCGCCGGACTCACGCTTCCCACTAGAGGGCGCGTCTGACGCAGATATTGGCACAAACTCTCTGCTAACCTATAAACTCAGCTCAAGTGAACATTTCACTCTAGACTTGCAAAAGAACGAGGAAGGCCGTGAGTTTTTAGCACTTGTAGTAAAGAAACCACTGGACAGAGAGGAAACCGCTATGCATCGTTTATTACTCATCTCGACTGATGGGGGCAAACCGGAGCTGACGGGCACAGTTCAGCTGGTGATCACCGTGCTGGATGTGAATGACAATGCACCTGTATTTAATCAGTCCGTTTACAAGATTCGATTGTTCGAAAATGCAGCTAATGGGACATTAGTCATCAAACTCAACGCCACAGATTTGGATGATGGAATTAATAAAGATATTATGTATTCGATACGCGGCAGTGCGACACACAGCGGAAGTGCCGTGTTTAGCCTACTTCCAGACACAGGAGAGATCAGAGTCAACGGACTATTGGACTTCGAAGACACTAATTTATATGAAGTTCGGGTTCAGGCTACGGATAGAGGTAATCCTCCAATGGTCGGACAATGCACTATTTTGGTGGAAGTTTTAGACTTGAACGATAACACCCCTGAGCTGGCCGTGACTTCCCTTTCCCTGCCGGTGCCGGAGGACGCTCCCCCGGGGACAGTGGTGGCTCTTATTAGCGTCTCCGACCGGGACTCGGGAGACAACGGCAAAGTCACCTGCTCCATCCCCCCGGACCTGCCCTTTCAGCTCGTCTCCACCTTTAAGAATTATCACTCGCTGGTGCTGGCGGAGGCCGTGGATCGGGAGCGAGTGTTTGAATATAAGATCCTGGTGACTGCCAGAGACGAAGGGGCCCCGTCTCTCTCGGCCAGCAGCAGCATTTTGGTGCCGATCGCGGATGTGAACGATAACGCCCCTGCTTTCCCTCAGCCCGTGTACACGGTGTTTGTGAAGGAAAACAACCGTCCCGGGGCCCATCTCTTGAGCGTGTCGGCGTCGGACCCGGACGTGCGGGAAAACGCCTTTGTGAGCTACTCGGTGGTGGAGCGCAGTGTGGGAGAGCAGCAGCCCGTGTCCAGCTACATCTCGGTGCACTCGGAGAGCGGGCACATCTATGGGCTGCAGCCCTTTGACTACGAGGAGCTGCAAGTGCTGCAGTTCCAGGTGAGCGCGAGGGACGCCGGGTTCCCCTCCTTGTGCGGGAACGTGACCGTGCAGCTCTTCGTCCTGGATGAAAATGACAACGCGCCGGCAGTGTCCCCGCCTGGCTCTGGCCGCGGCTCGCCAGGGCCCGAGCTGGTTCCGCTGTCGGCCGGCGCAGGGCACGTGGTGGGCAAGGTCCGAGCGGTGGATGCGGATTCCGGCTACAACGCGTGGCTTCGCTACGAAGTGCAGGAGGCCGGGGCTGCGGGGCCTTTCCGGGTGGGTGTGTACAGCGGGGAGATCAGCACCACGCGGGCCTTGGAGGAGGCGGACGGCCCCAGCCAGAGGCTCGTGATCCTGGTGAAGGACCATGGGGAGCCGGCGCTGTCAGCGACAGCCACGGTCAGCCTGTCCCTGGTGGAGAGTCCGCAGGCTGTGAAATGGGACTCGAGGCAAAGGGTCGGGAGCGAAGGGCCCTTGGTCGACATGAACGTGTCTTTAATGATCGCCATCTGCTCGTTGTCCGGGCTGTTTGTGCTGGTGATTGTCGTGTACGTTGGCCTGAGATGCCACCCGGGTCCGGAAGTGATGTGCGGTCCTGGGAAAGCCACCGTGGTGTGCTCGAGCGAAGTGGGGAGTTGGTCTTATTCGCAGCGCCAGAGCCGGAACCTGTGTGTTGGGGAAGGCACCGCCAAGAATGACCTGATGGTTTTCAGCCCCAACTTTCCTCAGTCCTGGGAGAATGGAGAGGCACGGAAGGGGCAAGTATTTACACCAAACGCATTGGGAATGGTGAGTCATTGGAGTCAGTCCTGATCTATAAGGAAGGCTTATTCATTTATTTCCCATTTGAATATGTTCTTATGCATTTCTTTAATTCATCAGAATAGGCAGAATTCTAGTCAATGGACTAAATTTATTCCTGGTAGAAGATAAAGGGAATTAAACCAAGCATGACTCACCCAATGAATTTTGCTACAATGGACATTAATTTCAGCTGTTTAATATGTAATAGTCAAATCTATTATTGTTTCTATGTCAGGAGTTGGATACATATTTTTTGATGAAAAATGAGGATACCTATATGCTATTTGTGATTCCATGAATTAACAAATGTGACTGCATGTTTCATTGGTAGAATGTATGCTCATTCGGGGGTGGTTAAATTGCTGAAATTTGTGAACACAGTTGGAAGTATCAATACTTGATGAATGGAGAGGGGTTAACTAGTGGTGTTCCGCAAGGGTCAGTCCTAGGACCATTCCTATTCAACTTATTCATAAATGATCTGGAGAAAGAAGTAAACAGTGAGATGGCAAAGTTTGCAGATGATACTAAACTGCTCAAGATAGTTAAGACCAAAGCAGACTGTGAAGAACTTCAAAAAGATCTCACAAAACTGATTGGGAAACAAAATGGCAAATGAAATTTAATGTGAATAAATGTAAAGTAATGCACACTGGAAAAAAATAACCCCAACTATACATACAATATGGTGGGGGCTAATTTAGCTACAACTAATCAGGAGAAAGATCTTGGAGTCATCATGGATAGTTCTTTGAAGACGTCCACGCAGTGTGCAGCGGCAGTCAAAAAAGCAAACGGGATGTAAGGATCATTAAAAAGGGATAGAGAATAAGACGGAGAATATCTTATTGCCCTTATATAAATCTATGGTACGCTCACATCTTGAATACTGCATACAGATGTGGTCCCCTCATCTCAAAAAAGATATACTGGCATTAGAAAAGGGTAACTAAAATGATTAGGGATTTGGAACGGGTCCCATATGAGGAGAGATTAAAGAGGCTAGAACTTTTCAGCTTGGAAAAGAGGAGACTAAGGGGGGATATTATAGAGGTATATAAAATCATGAGTGGTGTGGAGAAAGTGAATAAGGAAAAGTTATTTACTTGTTCCCATAATATAAGAACTAGGGGCCACCAAATGAAATTAATGGGTAGCAGGTTTAAAACAAATAAAAGGAAGTTCTTCTTCATTCCGCGGACAGTTGACCTGTGAAACTCCTTGCCTGAGGAAGTTGTGAAGGCTAGGACTATAACAGGGTTTAAAAGAGAACTGGATAAATTCATGGAGGTTAAGTCCCTTAATGGCTATTAGCCAGGATCGGTAAGGAATGGTGTCCCTAGCCTCTGTTTGTCAGAGGGTGGAGATGGTGGCAGAAGAGAGATCACTAGATCATTACCTGTTAGGTTCACTCCCTCTGGAGCACCTGACATTGACCACTGTCAATAAACCGGATACAGGGCTGGATGGACCTTTGGTCTGACCCATTATGGCCTTTCTTATGTTCTTATGGGTTATCATTTAAACTGAGAGTAGTTTAAGCCCAGAGTCAAGCCTGATTCCCAACTCTGGCACTTTGAGTGCAGAAGTGGGGGCCCGCAAGGATTCTAAAAATTAATATTGGACACTCCAGGCTTTTATTAAACTCCCAGGGTTACGTCTTTTCTCTGACCTTGGATGGGTAGATGCTCACCACCCAAGAGCAAAAACCCCTTTGAGAACGCAGGAAGGTGCACTTGGGAATTCTTTCCTGTGGGGTACCCTCAAGCCCTTTCACCACCCCCGCAGGAAAATGCTGAGAAAGAAAATAAAGGAAGTCAGCTGTTGCCACCAGCTAATTAAACAACATGTGCACAAACCTCTTAGGACACAAAATCCAATCCTCTTCTTAAAAAAAGATAATTTTTATTAAAAACAAAAAGAAAGAAATACATTTGAAACTCAGGCTATTGCTAGACTTAAAAAACCCACTTACAATAATTAAACATCAAGAATAACCTTCTTGAGGTCCAGCTTAAAGGTTACAAGCAAAACAAAAGCATTTGGGTTTAGCACAGAGGAGTCCACAAGCCATAAAAGGGATAAACCTAATTTAGTCTTTCTAGACATTTCCTGATCTACTTACATATCTGGGGTTGTAACTGAGTAGTTTTTAGGTATGATTCTGATGATTTTTTATATCTGGCACCAAGCTTTTTACAGCATAGTCTCTGTCCCTTCTCTCCAGAAGAACAGACAAAAGAGGAGTCTTGTTTCAATTTTAAAAAGTTCTAGCCTTCCCACTGGCTCTTTTGGCCAGATGTCCACTCATTTCCTTTTACCTATGCAAGCAGTGACTTTTAATCCTTTACAGGTAAAGCAAGTAGAGAACAGCTACTAAGAGGGATTTTACAGCTAACTGGCTGGCTGGGTTCATAAAAGGGAGGTACCCTCCCCTTCATTTATCACACCCAGACTTAACTGTTGTCCTTCACAAAATGACTATCTTGACTTAAGGATGTTCAAGTATAGTTCCTATCAAACCATTAACTGCAAAAAATCAGGGGAATCACCAGTTTAGACTATCGATACATCCACAGCAACTGCATGGTCTCAAGCGTCTTCATGCCCAAACATATTCATAACCCCCGCAGCTCTACTACAAAGTCACTTTCAGTTGTAGCTTAGAACCACTCATAACACACATATCCAATTTCTCAGTCACACTTACACACAAAACCTTCATGCATCTGATGAAGTGAGCTGTAGCTCATGAAAGCTTATGCTCAAATAAAATGGTTATTTTCTAAGGTGCCACTAGTGCTCCTTTTCTTTTTACACAAAACCTTAGCTCTGACCTCAGGAAAATTAAAATCTCTTACTAATGGGAATACCTGTAATGTGAACGTTTGTAATGTGTTATTTGTACATGAGATCAGCTTGAAATCAAGGAGGACTTTTTGATGAAAATTCCTTTATTATGTTTTAAATATTATGCATGTGTTGGCCCTGGGCCAGGAAAGGTCAGGGACAATGGGGGGTTCGGAGAGAGAGACTTGGAATACGTGAAGCAATACTGCAGGGATTAGTTGGTGGGGAAGGAGGTGTTGGTCAGGGGAATATGGAGACACAGAACAGTGAGTTACCAGTACGGGAGGACAGCGAGTTGGTAGAAGGCATGGGGAGAGCAAGGCTTTTTGTGACATGGTGGGCGGAGGGCTTGGTCTTAGGGTTTCTCTGAGCACCCCTCCCCGTCACTAGCCCCGTTGGCTGCCCCCATACCCCACTCAATCTCTCCGAGTTTCCTATCCCATTCTACAATTCAATATTTTTGTTGATATTTATTTTTTAATGTTAAAAAACTAAATGAACAAAATATTTCAATTCAGAATGGGTAAGGGACCTGGAGAATTGGAGCAGAAGGCTTAGAACTGGGGTCTGTGCTGGGCATTGAAATTAGGGAATTGGGCGAGGGACCTGTGGAGTGCCAGAGAGAGCCTCCTCTGCAGAACCACAGGACGTTTGTCAGCAGCAGCACCTGCCTCTAGGCCAGGGGTTCTCAGATATCATTGCACCACAACCCCCTTCTGACAATAAAAATTACTGCACAACCCCAGGAGGGAGAACTGAAGCCTGATCCCACCCGACCCCCACTGCCTCAGGCGGGGAAAGGAGGGGCCAAAGCTGAAGCCCAAGGGCTTCTGCCCCAGGCGGGGGGCCTGTAACCTGAATCACAACACACAGGGCTGAAACCCTCAGGCTTCGGCTTCAGGTGGTGAGGCTTGAGCTTTGGCTTTGGCTTTGGCCCTGGGCTCCAGCAGTCTAACACCAGGCCTGGAGACCCCATTAAATGGGGACCCCTCAGCCACTTTGGGGTCCTGACTCACAGTTTGAGAACCACTGCTTTAGAGTGAAGGAGCTGCTAGCACAAGGTTTCTGACAACTTTGTAACTGAGATCTTTTCTCTTCCTTTTCCCAGGGGCATCTAGCCCCTGTTAGTAACAATGGGCTGTCAAGCTGTTCTGCAGTGGCTCAAGAGCATGGGTACCAACCTCAGAGCAGTCTGTTAGAAAACAGGACACAAAACCCAAATTGTTTGTGAGTTCTATACTTAGATTTCACTAATCAGTTATCAAGTGTCTCCTCAGGCACTAAAACAGCCTTACCAGGGCATCACAGACAGTCCTTCTGGGTACTGCGATCTGTCTTGCTGACCAGATAAGCCTGCCTTTGTGGTAGATGGTCCCTTATACCCAAAGATCACAGCAATATTCAGGTTATGCCCAATCCCAAAGGACCAGTCATCTACTCCAGGCACAGGCTCTGACTTTCCAAAGTGCTTGGGCGTGCCTGGCTCTGCCCCAGGCCCTGTCCCTGCCCCAGGCCCTGCCCCCACTCCACCTCTTCCCCCAAGGCCCCACCCCACCCCGCCTCTTCCTGCCCCAGCTTCACCCTCACCCTGCCTCTTCTCGCCAAACTCCTCCCCCGAGAGCATAGTGTCCTTGCTCTGCTCCTCCCCCCAAAGCCTCCTGTGCACTGCGAAACAGCTGATCACGGTGGGTGGGAGGGAGGGGGAGGCGCTGATCTGCGGGGCCCACTGGTGGCAGGGAGATACTGGGGGAGGGGGAAGCTGATAGGGGGGCTGCTGGTTTGTACCCACCATTTTTTTCCCATGGGTGCTCCAGCCCCAGAGCACCCACGGAGTCGGAACCTATGACTCCAGGTCAATTGCACTTTAGGTCTCATATCAAAGACTACATTTGTAGCCAATCTTATAATACATTATCTAAACATTTATTATACAGGACAAGGACACAAGAGAGTTATTTAAAAGGTTACAGCAGGTAAACATACATACACACAGATGAGTCTTAATCTTAAATTTTGAAAAGTAATGGAAGCTTCGTGAATAAGCAAGCTATATACATTAGAATCTCAGTGTTACGGGCACCTCTGGAATGGACGTTGTCCGTAACTCTGAAATGTTCATAACTCTGAACAAACCACTGTTCAGGCTCCAGATCCATCAGCTGACACTCCAGACCAGACTTCAACAGCAGCTGAGCTACCTACTCAGCGCTGACATGAGTTTGCAAGCTTGTCCCAGTTGGGTGGGTGTGTGTGTGTGAAAACAGCGCATCCCCCTCCTGCCTGTGGGAGGGTGAGAATAAGAACAGTGTGTGTCTCTCCCCGTGGGGAGGGGTGAAATCGGTGCAGACCCCAGCACTGCTCCTACTCTGCTGGCTATGGCTGCCTTGGGCCGGCAGCCCCAGTGTCTTGCTGTAAGTGGCTGCCCCGTGTGTGGAGACAGGCAGCCCAGATGTACCTACCTTTAAGATGCAATACAGGCACAGAACAGTATTTGCTTTTTTTGTCTCCACTGCTGCCTGATTGGTTACTTCCAATTTCACATGGTGTCCAGTTGACTGGTCAGTCTGTAACTCTGGTGTTTGTATCTTTGAGGTTCTACTGTATGTCCTTTAGAGCTAACCCAGGCTAAGCACTGGGGATCTTTTGCTTATGCTTCGTCATCCTTGCCCCTCAGAGTCCAAGCAGCGTAAAGATATAGTTCTTCCTTGTTAGGGCTTTTTATTTCCTCCCCCACGCCTTGCGCTTTGCTGCAAACTCAGCTGGTGGGAGGAATTCACTTGCATGGCTTCTCTGCATAGGGGTAGGGATAGATTGATTGTTCTCTCCAGTCCGGTGATTCACACAGTCACAGGGGCTTCTAATACAACTGCTTAAATATTACCTTACGATATGGGATACAGATGTTATAAGCGAGATTAATGCATGCAGCAGTGTGTAAGCAGTCAAAAAAGTCTAAACACTAAGCACATTTTTATAATTCTAATACCTTTTTTGACAATACTAACAAACGGATGAGCCAGACTGGTTCTAGCTCTGTAATTACCAGTGTTCCACTGAGGCACGGGTCCTTGGCTTGAGTTGGCACCTGATCTGCCAGCAACACAGGGGCCATGGAGGAGAGAGGGGCCAAAAAGTTGGGGATAGTTACAACCAAATTGTCAGAGAAGGGGAGCTTGCAGTTCTGCTCCAAAGACAGCTGCTGCCTCTGGCCAGTTTCCTGTGGTTGGTCAATGGTCTCATAGCTGTGGGGAAGTCAGCCAGACTGGGACTCGGCTGCTGAAGGTCAACAAGTGGCCTGGAGGCTGCATGAAGGAATGGGGGGCAGGGAGGATATAATGGCAGATAGGGTGAGCTGTTAGTAAGGGCTGTGCTTCAGGGTTTAAGCCAATCTCTAACTATTGGAGACCAAGAAAAGAGCTATCTCACATCTACCTATTCTTAAATTTTTATACCTTATTTGAAAATATCTGGTATTTACCATTGTCAGAGAGAGGATACTGGTCTAGATGGACTTTGGATCTAGTGAAGTGTGGCAACACGTATGTTCTGAAACGTGTTCTACTTGTGAAATACTTGAGTAAAGTTTGGTGTGTATGAAGGTTTTCGGGGCTGTAATTGTTTAGCTATAGGGAGACAAAAAGGTGAGGTGATTTTAATATGTTTCCATAGAGAAGATACTAAGTATTTGTAGCAAAAGTATAATAGAATCTTCTGTTGTCCCCTGAGATTTAGAGGATTCAATTTGTAGACTAAATTAAATTCTTAAAGTGAAAAACTTAATTTACTTAATTCTTGTTTTAGCAGCAAATTTCAGGCCAACTAGAAATATGAGATCACTAAAATTGCCTCCTGTGATGAAGTGGGATTTTTTGGTAATATTTTTATGACGCCTGTTTGTGCCTCAGGTTCCCCTATATGCTGCATTGTTACCTAGTTTTGGGGGAGAAGGACTGTTTGCTCTTAGGGCAGGCAAAGAGACATAGATATGGGTGTTGCCTAGATGTCTGGGCCTTAATCCCAATATTAGTGGAGCATCTGAGAAGACAATGACAAATCCGATTGCCCAACGTTGATACCTAACAACCAAGGACCCAGATAGCTATAGACTTCCCCCTCTGCCTGAGCCTCATACCCCCATCTTGGGAACAAAGGACTGGAGAGGTGGGGGTTAAGTGTTGGCTGCTAGAAGCAGTAGGGAGGTTCTCACCTGGAGTCTGACCAAGGAGATCAGACACTACATCATAAATCAACATAATTTATGTCACTGTCACTCAGGGATGTGAATTAGGCATCTCCCCCTCATGACACAATTTATGACAACTTAAGCACAGGTGTGGATAGTGCTATGTCTGCCTTCCTGCTGACATTGCTACCACTGCTCACCAGAGTGGAGTAATTAAGCTGATGTGAGAGCTCTTTCCCATTGGCTTAGAGTAGGTACACAGACAGAGTTTAAACAATGGGGTTCACTACACTTGGCTGCACTAACCAAAATGGACTATGCTTTAATCTTCATTTCTCTATGCTAACCTAAGGACTTCCTATGCTGTGTCCAGTTGACTAAGAAACCCGCCGTTTTGACAATGCTGTATGAGTGTCACTGCAAATGCTTGTTGAGGTGCATTCATAGCTAAGAGTGGACAAGTCTCCATCAGAGATGTGTCTCAGTGGGTCTCACTGAGTGGCACTCATGCTGCGAAGCAGGAGTGCTGCAGGCCCAGAGATCCAGTCTAAGGAGGTGGTGAAGCCGCATGGCATAACTTGGAGGAAGTGTGAGACCCCTAGGGAGTCTGGCACACTGAAGGGGTTCCTCCTAGAGACTATTACAAAGCTGGGGCCATAGTCCTGATCCTGTGGATCTGTGACACCTACATAGTAAGAATGTTACACATTTTTATGCAGAGTATTTTAGTATTACACAGTATTTATTGAGATCTAGGGTTAATCACATACAAAGTATACAATGGTCATAGTAAAAAGGTAAGTGTTTGCAAAGCTACACTGGTTATGGAAAAAGAGTGGATATTATAAGTTTTATGCACACTGTGTGCAAATTTCCTTTGAGGACTTGAGTTTACTGATGCTTCATGAAATTTGTTTTCATTAAGAACATGTCTGGGATGTACCAGATTGATGTGACTTTAAAATAAATGATTACTTGCAAACCCAGGAAATTTGGCTTTTGGATAGTCCCAGAAGTGTAGTAAAAGTTGTAATTTAAAAAAAGTCTCTGACAGAATTGGTTTTGTAAATAGTAGATTTTGGAATAAAATTCTGCAGTTGTATAAGAAAAAAGGAAGGAATCTCCACTGCCAAACTGACATTTCTCGGCATTCTTTGTGGGCCAAATTTCCCCTTCCCTGCTTACACTAATGAGCAGTTACTCCCAGTAGTCCTTCCACTGACTGTTGTGACTGCCCCTGTAAGTAATTACACTGCTTACACAAGTAAGCAGATGGGTCACAGTCAGGTCTTATAATTGTTGTCCTCAAAAGGTGGGGGCCAGAGTGCAAGAAAGTTACTCAGAGTGAGTAGTAACCTACCTTCGGAGTAGGTCCTTTGGAATAAAGATGACAGAATCTGACGCTAAAGAAATTACTAACGCTATTGTGCCAAACAATATTCTAGTGAATGGGAATTTTGTCATGGATAATGGAAACAATATCAGGTCCATGGATGGAGCACAAATGGAGTTTTTCAGAGTGAAGGAGTTCCCACACCAGTGAAGGTGGGGCATATAATTCAGAACATGAGTGACTGGTCCAAAATGTGAATTATTAACTTGGTGTTGTCCCAGATACAGTCAAACACACGAGGCAAAAGAGAAAGTGTCCCAGAGAGGGATCATTGAAAAAGTACTGAAGCGGAGTAATAAGTATCCATGCCCAAGACATACATTTTGTAGGAGAAGGAGGAGTGAGATCAAAACAAAAGAAAAAGCAATCAAATCAGAGTTAATGATAATAGTAGACAGGAACCAAGACTAGCTGTCCAACCAAGCTATCCAAAGAAGCTATTAACGAAGATATCACCAGTTTTTTAATCACAGCTATGAAAGAAGCCAAGAAGCAAAGCAACTCAGGGTATTTAACAGCAGAAACCAGAGTGTAGCTAGAAATGGTAATTTAATGTAAGCAGCCAGAATACCAACCACCCAGAGACATAATTACCAAGGAAGAACTGTTTCCTTGCACTTAACTTGCACTGTCTAGTATCTGGATGGCTGGCTGATTCATTGCTGTCATTCTTGATGTCTGAGGGCCTGATCTAAAGTCCTTTGAAATAAGTGTAAAGGTTTCTACTGACTATAGGCATGTCTACACTATAAAATTAGGTCGATTTTATAGAAGTTAGTAACTGATTTTATACAGTCAATCGTGCATGTCCCCACTAAGCGCATTAGGTCAGCAGAGTGCGTCCTCAATATTGTGGCTAGCATCGACTCACGGAGTGGTGCACTGTGGGTAGCTATCCCACAGTTGCCACTGCCCACTGGAATTCTGGGTTAAGCTCCCAATGCCTGATGGGGCAAAAACATTGTTGCGGATGGTTTGGGGTACATGTCATCAGTCTCCCCTCCCTCCCTCCCTTCTTGAAAGCAACCACAAACAATCATTTCTCACTTTTTTTCCTGGGTTATCCATGCAGACGCCATAGCATGGCAAGCATGGAGCCCACTCAGCTGGACATTGCTTTTGTGAGCATTGGAAAAAAACTCGCGCATTATCCTGCAGTATGTGCAGAGCCTAGTTAGGAGCCGCCAGCACGAGGAAGATTGTGAGGAGGACATGGACACAGACTCTCCTGAAAGCAGAGGATGTGGCAATTGGGATATCATGGCGGCATTGGGGCATGCTGATATAGTGGAATGCCGATTCTGGGCCTGGCAATGGTAATTTTCTGGTCTGGGAAGAAAGTCCCTTCTTGTAGCTTTCCAAACAGCCCAGAGTTCCGAAAGATGCAAGCGTCATGCACCTTTCCCAGCCATCCCACGCTGATGTCAGTGAAATGGCCCTTGTGATCCACCAGTGCTTGCAACACCATTGAGAAGTACCCCTTGCGGTTTATGTACTCTTTGGCAAGGTGGTTTGGTGCCAAGATAAGGATATGTGTTCCCTCTATCGCCCCACCACAGTTAGGGAACCCCATTGCAGTAAAGCCATCCACTATGACCTGCACATTTCCCAGAGTCACTACCCTTCTTAGCAGAAGGATATTGATCGCCCTGGATACATGAATCACAGCAGCTCCCACGGTAGATTTGCTCACTCCGAATTGATTCCCAACTGACTGGTAGCAGTCAAGCATTGCAAGCTTCCACTGGGCTATCATCACTCGCTTCTATGCCAATAGTTATCCTTGGGGACCCAGCCTACCCCTTGGTCCCATGGCTCATGAAGCCATACACAGGGAGCCTGGACAGCAGTAAGGAGCAGTTCAACTATAGGCTGAGCAAGTGCAGAATGGTGGTAGAATGTGCCTTTGGGCGTTTAAAAGGGCGCTGGTGCAGTTTGCTGAGTAGGGGAGACCTCAGCGAAAGCAATATTCCCACTGTTATTGCTGTTTGCTGTGTGCTCCATAATATCTGTGAGAATAAGGGGGAGACATTTATGGTGGGGTGGGAGGTTGAGGCAGATCGCCTGGCTGCCAATTTTGAACAGCCAGACACCAAGGCAATTATAAGAGCACACCAAGGCGCACTGTGCATCAGAGAGGCTTTGAAAACAGTTTCATGACTGACCAGGCTACGGTGTGACAGTTGTGTGTGTTTGTCTTTGATGCAAAGCCGCCCCCTTTGGTGAATGTACTTCTCTGTAAGCCAGTCCCCCTCCCTCTTCGACCACAGCTGCCACAGGAAATAAAGTCCCTATTGTTCTGAATCCATTCTTTATTTATTAAAAAAACCTTGAGATCACTGACAAGGCTGACTAGTAAAAGGAAGCCCGGGTGAACAAAGGGTTTGATAACCCTTTGTGGGATGGGATGTGGGAGGAGGAAAGGACAAGGCTGCTTATTGTAGCCACACTACAAATCAAAGCTGTTTGAATGACAACCTTCTGTTGCTTGGACCATCCCCTGGAGTTGAGTGGCAGGGTGCACTGTATGCTTTCCTGCCTCTGCCACCAAATGCCTCTGTCATAAACATAACGGGAAAAATAACAACCTTCCTGTATACAGTACTATAAAATCACTCCTGGCCGGAGGCACAATATCCTTTTACCTGTAAAGGGTTAAGAAGCTCAGGTAACCTGGCTGGCACCTGACCAAAAGGACCAATAAGGGGACAAGATACTTTCAAATGTGCAGGGTGAGGGGGAGGAAGGCTTTTGTCTGTCTGTTCTGTGTGCTTACCAGAGAGAGATCAAGAAAGCAAGCAATCCAGCTCCATTAGAATTAGTAAGTACTAGCAAGGAAATGTGTTAGTTTACTTTTGTTTTGGCTTGTGATTTTCTCTGTGCTGAGAGGAAGGTTTATTCCTGGTTTTCTTTTTGTAACTTTTAAGTTTTTGCCCAGAGGGAAATCCTCTGTGTTTTAAATCTGATTGCCCTGTGAGATTATATTCCATTCTAATTTTACAGAGGTGCTTCTTTTACCTTTTTTCTTTCTAATAAAGTTCTGTTTCTTCTAAGAACCTGACTGATTACTCTATTGTCCTAAAACCCAGGGGTTCGGGTCTGTGATCACTTTGTAATCAATTGGTTAGGATATTATTCTCAAGCCTCCCCAGGAAAGGGGATGTAAGGGCTTGGAGGGATATTTTGGGGGAATAGGAACTCCAAGTGGTCCTTTCCGTGATTCTTTGTTAAATCACTTGGTGGTGGCAGCATACTCTCCAAAGGCAAAGAGTTTGTGCCTTGGGGAAATTTTACCCTAAGCGGGTAGAAATAAGCTTAGGGGGTCTTTCATGAGGGTCCCCACATCTGTACCCTAGAGCAGTGCTTCTCAAGCTATCTGATTTGGGGGACCGGCAATTTTTTTCCAATGTGCGCGCAGACCAGCAGCCGATGGCTCGTGGGCCAGCACTGGTCCACTGACCACCATTTTGAGTAGCACTGCCCTAGAGTTTAGAGTGGGGAGGGAACCCTGACAGCCTTCATGCATTCAGCTGTGCCCTATCAGTGTGAGAGGACTGCATGGGCTCTGAAAACATGTAATCTCAAGTGTGTTTTTTTTGTCTTCTAATTTGCGATAACCTCAGGGATGGCGTTGATGCAGGGAGCATAGAAGCATTTGCAGCTGCAGGGGGAAAAAGGGGAGAGTAGACTTTTAAGAAGATACATTTCTGAGAACAAAAGGGAGATTCTTTCACAGTGAATCAAGCAATTCACAGCAGACAGCACATGTGTTTTAGGTACAAGGTTGCATTTTGCCTTTTATATTGAGCACCTGCTGGTATGATGACACATCACACACGGCTGGGCAACAGAATTCAGTTTGCAGGCAGCCATGGTAAGTCAAAGGGTATGTGGGGTTGGCTTCTTCCGCATTCATAACATGTGGGAATGGTTTCAAACTGCAGTGCCATCCTTTCCCATAGCAACCAATGCTGTTTGTGTTTGCCGTTTAAAAGGAGAGGCTCCGGTTTTGGGGTGGATGTGCAGCACACCCCTCCCCTCTTCCCTGCTTGCCTAGTCTCTGGAATGATCCCTTTTAGCCAAGCGCAAACAGCCCAGCATACCCGGGGTCTAATGTGTTGAGGATCACCAAACAGAGGGGATTAATGTTCCCTTACAAAACTTCCCCTATTTCAACCAGGTGACCATGAATGATATCACTCTCCTGAGGCTGACACAGAAAGATAAAGACTGAATGTTGCATGAGTGCGACTAAAACCCAGGACCATTCGCTGCCATGCTTTGTGCTGCAATGATTCCAGACCACTTGCTACTGGCTTGGAGTGGTAAAGTGTCCTACCATGAAGGATGAAATATGGCAGCCCTCCCCAGAAACCTTCTGCAAAAGTTTTCAGAATACGTCCAGGAGAGCTTCATGGAGATGTCCCTGGAGGATTCCCACTCCATCCCCAGACATGTTAATAGACTTTTCCATTAGCTGTACTGGCCGTGAATGCATCCCAATTGTTCAGGGAAAATCAAACATTAAACACAATTGCTTTTAACCCCTGTAGTGTTGATACAAATGTGCACTCACCAGAGGTGCCTTCTCCGCCTTCAGGATCCAGGAACAATAGGTCCTGGGAGGGTATTGGCTCCAGGGTGAGGAAAAGGTCCTGGCTGCTGGGATGAACGGATTCTCCACTTGCCTGCTGCACATTCTCCTCCTCCTCTTCCTTCTCAAAATCCTCATCCATGTTGCGTGAGGCAGCCATCTTGCAGGTGTCCACGGAGAGTTTTGGGGTACTGGTAGGGTAGCCCCCTAGAATGTTTTGCAGCTGATCATAGAAGCGGCATGCCTGGGGCTCTGACCGAGAGCAACCATTTGCCTCCTTTGTCTTTTGGTAGGCTTGCCTGAGCTCCTTAATTTTCATGTGGCACTGCTGTGTGTCCCTGGTGTAACCTCTCTCCACCATGTCCTGTGCAATTTTGGTATATATATCAGCATTTCTTCTGCTGGATCAGAGTTCTGCCTGCACAGATACTTCTCCCCATATTGCAATCAGATCCAGTGTCTCCCGTTTGCTCCATGCTGGAGCTCGTTTGAGATTCTGGAACTGCATGGTCATCTGTTCTTGCCACACTGACCAAACAGGAAATGAAATTCAAAAGTTCCCAGTGCTTTTCCTGTGTACCTGGCTAGTGCATCGACAGAGTTGAAAGTTGTCAGGGTTCCCTCCCCACTCTGAACTCTAGGGTAAAGATGTGGGGAGCCGCATTAGAGACCCCCTAAGCTTATTTCTACCACCTTAGGTTAAAAACTCCCCAAGGCACAAATTCTCCCTTGTACCTTGGATTAGGTAACACTGCCACCACCAAGTGATTTAGACAAACTCAGGGAAAGGACCACTTGGAGTTTTCCTACTCCCCCTTTAATATCCCCCCACACCCCTGTTCCTAGGGAGACTTGAGAATAAACAAGATGAGCACAGACCAGCCTTGGGTTCTTTTTAGGACACTAAAAAAAACCCCAATCAGATTCTAAAAGAAACAGAACTTTATTATAAAGAAAAAAGGTAAAAGAAGCACCTCTGTAAAATTAGAATGGAAGATAATCTTACAGGGCAATCAGATTCAAAAACACAGAGGATTTCCCTCTGGGCCAAACTTTAAAATTACAAAAAGAAAACCAGGAACACATGTTCCTCTCAGCACAGAGAAAAACACAACCCAGAACAAAAATAAACTAATGCATTCCCTTGCTAGTACTTACTAATTCTAATGGAGCTGGATTGCTTGCTTCCTTGATCTGTGTCCGGCAAGCACATAGAACAGAAAGACCAAAACCTTCGCGTCCGCCCCCCTCCCCCAGAGTTGAAAGTATCTTGTCCCCTTATTGGTCCTTTTGGTCAGTTGCCAGCCAGGTTACCTGAGCTTCTTAACCCTTTACAGGTAAAAGGATTTTGTGCCTCTGGCCAGGAGGGATTTTATAGTATTGTATACAGGAAGGTTGTTACCCTTTCCTTTATATATATGACAAAAGTGCTGTCCAGAGCGATCACATTGGAGCACTCGGGGATAGCTCCCAGAGGCCAATACCATCGAATTGCACAGCACTGCATGTACACTACTCCAAAATCGACCCAGGAAGGTCGATTTTAGTGCTACTCCCCCTCATGAGGGAGGAGTACAGCAGTCAATTTTAAGAGCTCTTTAGGTTGGTGGAACAGGGTTGGTTGTGTAGATGCATTCATTATAAAATCGACCTAACATGGCTAAATTCGACCTAACCTCATAGTATAGACCAGATGAGATTTGAATCAATTCCTGCAAGAGGAACACATCTCCTTGAAAGCTGACTGGTTGAAAACTGGCACCGGTCACTTTCACTTCCATCATTCTCTTTCCCTCCTTAAGCCCTGGATTTCTTTAGTTGTTTAACCATAGTAAAATCTGTAAATCAATTATATTTCTATGTTTTTTGGACTGCATTTAAATAGCCCCACTCTGAGATATTCTAGGTCACATGTCTGATCTATTTTAAATGTGTAATAATGGGGTGACCGTGTATGGTACACATTTTGAATAGGTTTTGCCTTCATTTTTCTGACAACAAGCAAAATCAACTGCTTTTTAAAAAGTATTTGTGATGTAAAAGTTTTTGAAATCGTGAGTCACATTCATTTATTCATCATAAGAAATTAAATAAGACAGCAAGTCCTATCTTCAGAGTTATGTTGACAAAGATGATACCAATACACGGGAAGGCAATGAACAAACGGTGCCATATTTAGTTCCATTTCGTTAGAAACATAGAAGAAACAGTATTTTCCTAATAGAGACTGTCGTGTTTTGTAGGAAAAGAAATTATATTTTAAAGCTTCTAAGAGGGAGTTACAAACTCTGTAGAACTTTTTAAAGCAAGACAGTAGTCAACAATGAGTATCTAACTGGCACTGAAAGGCAGAGGAGTCAAATTCAGATGGTGTTTGGTGACGCACTCTACCAGCGTTTCTTTGGGGACTCGGTCAGGTTGTGCAGAATTTAAGGTTTTGTTTTTAAAAAATGCTCTTGTCTTTAAGAATATGAAGCACACCTTCCCAGTGTGACCCAGTGTGATTACTACATTTGTACAAGCAGACCGGAACAATGCGAGTAAACTAATTGCTAGATGTCAAGTTGTATCATAGTTGAATAAAGCCAGTGGATTATTACATTGAAGAATTTGGGCCAGTATTAAAAAGATGGCATATTCGTCATTCATCTAAAGGGATTGTTGAGTCTGAATCCTTGTTGACAACAACGAAAATGTGAACATGGATAACTACGTCAATGTAGTTCAGGACCCAGGAACACTGGTCACTGTATGACCAAAATAAACGATCGAAACATTTTTGTAGCTATAGTTGTACGTAGACTAAAAACATTTGGTGCACCGTCCTTCATCTGTGCAGTTATGCCTTTAGGCAGTAGGTGGCGCTGTTAACCGGAAGATGTAAACAGGGCGGAAGACTATGATTCTTGAAGCTAGAACGGCGTTTAGAGCTGACTGCCGCGCTCTGTTGCAGTGACTCTGGCTCGGAGGATATTTCCCAACCTTTGTATTGGAGTCCAGTGCTTCAGACACTAGGGATCGCGGAGCTGTGTGTTAGACTTTTGTCAGGAAGCTACAACGGAGATGTGGCTCCGGCATTAAGTTCAGAAGAGACTTCGCTCCAAAGGGGGAATGCGCAGTTCCAGCAGGAAGCCACTGAGTCTATTCATTATTTCACTTCTTAGCTGCCTCGATCTGGGAGATGCTTGCATACAGATTGCATTCAGTGTGCCGGAAGACTCAGAAGCTGGATTCAATATCGTAGACACCAGAGATCGGGGACTGGATATTCCGCAAGTGGTATCCCGCAGAACACGGCTGGTGTCTGACTCAAGTAAGCATTATTTTGTTCTGAATGTAAGCAATGGGCTGATGAATGACCGCTAGGATCGAGAGCAGCTCTGTGAGTCGGAGAGCAGAGGTTGTATTAACCTAAAGCTGGTGATAGAGAGTCCCTTGGAACTGTGTGGGGTAGACATAGAAATACTAGATAGAAACGTTCCTCTTAAATCATTAGTTTACACACCCCGGAGTTAGTAGCTGCGAGCTCTCTCGCTTTTTGCTAGGGGGGAGCGCTCGATCCTGACATCGGTACCAATTCTATCAGGAGTTACAAGTTCAGCCTCAGGGGCATTTTGGGGTAGACACGCAGAGCTCCAGCGATCACAGCAACTCAGGCTGGGGCTGGAGCAGCCCCTTGATAGCGAGCAGCAGCAAGAGCACCCGCTGGTTCTGACAGCTCTGGATGGTGGGAATCCCCCTCGTTCCGGGGACACCCACATCTCGGTTCCTGTGGTAGAGGCAATGGTAAGGCGCCTCAGTCTGAAGAGTCAGTGTACAGGACCTGGAGCCCCAGGGGTCACAGGTGGTCCAACGTCACGCCACTGATTTAGACGAAGGTGCAAGCAGGGACGTGACCTATTCCTCCTCCAGTAAAGCCAAACGGGTCTTCTCCTTGGATGCTCAGAGTGGCGAGATCACACTGAAGGGAGCAGCACGCGAACCGTTTACGAACTGTACCATCAGGCCACAGACAGCAAAACCTACGCGCTTTCCCATCCGGGACAAAGTCTGGAGCAGATCATTGTTATCAGTAACAACGCGCCCCAAGTGAAGGTGGCTTCGCTTTTCAGCCCTGTGCCTGAGGACGCTTTGCCTGGCACAGAGGTTGGTCACTGTTCGTTACAGAGGTTCGGGAGCGAAGGGGAAAGTTCATTGTCAGATTCCTCCGCATCTTCCGATCTCTCGTGTCTTCCGTGGATCACTATTACTACCTACTCACAGATTCACTCCTGGACAGCGACATCCACTCGTCTGCTCTTGGCTCCGGTTCTTCTCTGTCTGCCACTGCGTCTACACTGCCATTTTCAGCGCTAAAATTTTTGTGTGTTCAGGGGTGTGAAGAAACATCCCCCTGAGCGACAAAAGTTTTAGCGCTGAAAAGTGCCAGTATAGACAGAGCTTTATTGCTGGGAGCCGCGCTCCTGGCGATAAAGCTACCACCGCTGGTTAGGAGTGTTTTTTTTTAATCGCCAGGAGAGCTCTTCCCCCGGCTATAAAGCGTGTCTATACTGTCCACATCACAGTGCTGTTTTCAGGTACTTCGCCATTAATTCCGGAAGCGGAGTTATCTACACCCAAGCAATCTTCCACTCCAAGAAGTCAAAAGACATTTCCACTAGCGCCCAAGCTCAGGATGGAGGCTCTCCACAGTTCTCTGGTGGTGGATCAGAATGACAACACACCTGAAATCCTGCACCTTTCTCCCCTCGCAGGATCCGTCATAGGGTATGTCTGTGCTTAACGCTTAACCAGCGTTTTTGTACTGTAAGTTTCACTGGTGAAAGTAAAGCTCTGGTTTGTGTACTCACTCAATTCCTCAGGCGTCAGAGAGCGTTTACACTACCAGCACTTTCATCGCCGATGAGAGCAGCGCTGTAGGGCAGCTATCCCACAATGCGGCTTTCTCTGGGGGCGGGGGAGGGCGCTGGTGGAAGGCACTCTGGGTCCCTGCTCAGTGACCTGTGCTGCCCTACTTCATGTCTCAGGAGACCCATTAGTTCCTTGTTTCTTCATGGCTTTTTAAAAACATCCTGCTGTCTGGCGGCTTTCCCCGCCACATCTACAAACAAAGGGAAAGGGAGCTTCAAACTTCCTGGGGCTTACAGGGAGAGGGGCGGACGGAGATGCTGGCCAGAGTGATCGCTTTCGGAACTGTGGCATATCCTTCCGAGGCCAAAAGGAGTTTAGGCTGGAAGAAGTGTCTTCACTTTCACAGCAGCGCGAAAAGAACAGTGGTAAGAGCTATATGCCTCTCGTGAAGGTGGTTTTCTTTTTGCGATGAAAGTTCTGAGTTTCACCACAAAAAGTCATTAACAAGTGTAGATGCACCTGCGGTTTTAGCGCAAAAAAGAGACTTGGTGCGCTTTAAATGGTAAGTGTAGACATACCCATAGTGTAAATGGTGCCTCGAACCGCAGGTGTGGGCTAATGGCTACAAAAGTGGGGGAAGATGACAAAGATGCAGGAGAAAACTGCCTGGCTGTCTTTCCATCTGCTTTCCTCTGTCGACCCCAGCCTTTTCACTATTTCACCACAGTCCGGGGAAATGAGAACTAAGTGCATTATTAAAAAGACAAATGCAGCAAAGCAAAAACTCACTGTCTTTGTCAAAGACAATGGTGCCCCTTCCCTTTCCATATCAGTGACTGTTGGGATGTTGCTGATGGAGATTGTACCTCAGGCTCTCCTAAATTTTACTGATGACCAGCCTCTTTCAGGTTTAAATCTTTATTTAATAATGTCTTTGTGGGCCATTTCCTTTCTTTGATATTGATACTAATTGCTGTGAAATTGCACTCTTACAGAGAAATCCGATACCACAGCTGTCCTCTCTTCTGCTGTGTCTAGATATGACAGCTATATGGGACGTTTCCCCTGGCAAATTTTCCTAATTTATCAGAAGGCTCTGCAAACCCCTTACAAAGGTGTAATTACATGGTATTACTTAGTCCAATGCCTACAATGGATGGCTCCAAGGTTAATAGTGAAGAGATTAATGTTGATTTTTACCTCAAATGATATTTTAATGTGAATGACAATGCCCACACATACACACTTAACTATACACGAGGAAGTGATATCCACCTGATCTGCTATAGAGTCATGTGATAAGCTGCTTTTATTATACATCTTTGAATGCATCCCCCTCTGCTCACTAATCCATTTCTGCTGGACCTACTAATATTCCAACCATCCAATAAGCAAACTCTAAAAAAAATCAGCATGCTAGAGAATATTTACTTCTTACATTCTCTCCAAATAAAATGAAAATGGCTGTCCCAATAATCAGAATGAATCATCAGAATTCATTTCTGCACTAGTGATAAATTTAAAATCTGGTAACTTGTGACTTAGCAGGTCTAGAAACTGAAGCTTTATATTATTCAGAACGTAAGAATGGCCACACTGGGTCAGACCAAAGGTCCATCTAGCCCAGTATCCTGTCTTCTGACAGTTGCCAATGCCAGGCACTTCAGAGGGAATGAAAAGAACAGGTAATCATCAACTAATCCATCCCCTGTCAGTTACCCATGCCCAGCTTCTGGCAAACAGAGGCTAGGGAAACTATCCCTGCCCATCCTGGCTAACAGCCATTGATGGAACTGTCCTCCATGAATTTATCAAGTTCTTTTTTGAACCCTGTTATAGTTTTGGCCTTCACAACATCCTCTGGCAAAGAGTTCCACAGGTTGACCGTGCGTTATGTGAAGAAATACTTCCTTTTGTTTGTTTTAAACCTGCTGCCTATTAATTTCATTTGGTAACCCCCAGTTCAGGTGGTATGAGAAATGAATAAATAACACTTCCATCTTTACTTTCTCCACACCCGTCATGATTTTATAGACCTCTATCATATCCCCGCCTCTTAGTCCTCTCTTTTCCAAGCTGAGAAGTACCAGTCTTATTAATCTCTCCTCATATGGAAGGTGTTCCATACCCCTAATCATTTTTGTTGTCCTTTCCTTTAGTTTTCCAATTCCAATATATATTTTGGGATGGGGCGACCAGATCTGAAAGCAGTATTCAAGATGTGGGCATACCAGGGATTTATATAGAGGAAATATGATATTTTCTGTCTTATTTATCCGTTTCTTAATGATTCTCAACATTCTGTTAGCTTTTTTGACTGCTGCTGCACATTGAGTGGATCCTGGCTAATAGCCATTGATGGAACTATGCTCCATGAATTTATCATGTTCTTTTTTGAACCCTGTTATAGTCTTGGCCTTCAAAACATCCTCTGGCAAAGAGTTCCACAGGTTGACCGTGTGTTATGTGAAGAAATTTTCAGAGAACTATCCAGAATGACTCAAAGATCTCCCTCTTGAGTGATAACAGCTAATTTAGACCACATCATTTTATATGTATAGTTGGGATAATGTTACTTTGCATTTGTCAATATTGAATTTCATCCGCCATTTTGTTGCCCAGTCACCCAATTTTATGAGATCCCTTTGTAACTCTCCGTAGTGTACTTTGGACTTAACTATCTTGAGTAGTTCTATATCATCTGCAAATTTTGCCACCTCATTCTTTACCCCTTTTTCCAGATCAATTATGAATATGTTGAACAGTACTGGTCCCAGTACAGACCCCTGGGGGACATCACTATTTACCTCTCTCCTTTCTGAAAACAGAGCATTTATTCCTACCTGTTATTTCCTATCTTTTAACCAGTTAATGATCCATGAGAAGGCCTTCCCCCTTATCCCATGACAGCTTACTTTGGTGAGGGACCTTGTCAAAGGCTTTCTGAAAATCTAAGTACACTATATCCACTGGATCCCCCCCCCATTCAAAGAATTCTAGTAGATTGGTGAGGCATGATTTCCCTTTACAAAAACCATATTGACTCTTCCCCAACAAATCATGTTCATCCATGTGTCTAATAAGTGGGATTTAATTTCCTTTTTGTTAAGGATGCCTTTTTGCCTCTAACTGTTTCTTTTACTTTGTTGTTTAGCCACAGTGGCACTTTCCCAATCCTCTTACTATGTTTTTTAATTTAAATGGAGCCTCTATTATGTTGTCTTTAAAAAGTTTCCATGCATTTGCCGGGATTTCACTTTTGGCACTGTACCTTTTAATTTTTGTTTAACTAACTTCCTCATTTTTGTGTAGTTTCCTTTCTGAAATTAAATGCTACCATGGTGGGCTGCTGTGGTGTTTCCTCCCTTCCACACAGGGATGTTACATTGTATTGTGTTATGGTCACTATTACCAAGCAGTTCACCTCTTGCACCAGATCCTGTGCTTAGGACTAAATCAAGAATTGCTTCTCCTCTTGTGGGTTCCAGGATTAGCTACTCCAATAAGTAGTCATTTAAGGTGTCAAGAAACTTATCTCTGCATCCCATCCTGAGGTGACATGTACCCAGTCAATATGGGGATAGTTGAAATCCCCCATTATTATTGAGTTTTTAATTTTTATAGCCTCTCTAATCTCTCTGAGTATTTCACAGTCACTATCACCATCCTAGTCAGGTGGTCAGAAGTATATCCATACTGCTATATTCTTATTATTCAAGCATGGAATTACTATCCATAGAGATTCTATGGTATGGTTTGGTTCATTTAAGATTTTTACTTATTTGACTCTTTGCTTTCTTTCACATATAGTGCTGCTCTCCCACCAGTATGATCTATTCTGTCCTTCCGATATATTTTTTACCCTGGTATTACTGTGTCCTATTGATTATCATCATTTTCTCCCGAGGACATTCTGCACCAAAAAATTAAAAATTCTGCACCAAAAAATTAAAAATTATGTATGCAATATTTTAAAATTCTGCACGTTTTATTTGTCAATAAATAAATTTAGAGACTCCAGCATGGCAGTGGGGAGCACATGCCACTGGCTGCACAAGGGCGGCCGATCACCCTGCAGCCTCCTCCCTCCCCCCCGACATGGACTTGGTGGTGAGGCTGCACTTGACCCTGACACAGCACAAGACCTGGGCTTGCCCCAGAAACACCCTGGGGCCCTGCCTCTCCACACGAGGCACACCAGGTATGGGGCATGCAGGCTCAACGAGGCAGGAGCTAAGTGTGTGTGTGTGGTGGGAGTTTCAGTGTGGGGGGATCCAGGTTTGGGGTGAGAGGATTCTGTGTGGGACAATCTAGGTGCAGGCAGATCAGTGGGGGGGTCTAGGTGTGGGGGGATATGAATGCACAAAGGCTCATTGGGCGGGTTCCAGGTGCAGGGGCAATGGGACTCTTCAGGGGCTTCTGGGTGAAAGTGGTTGGGGCTCAGCAAAGAGGTTTGGGTGTGGAGGTCTTAATGGCAGGGGGGTTTGGGTGCTGGGGGAGTGGGGCTTGGTGGGGTGGGGGTCTGGGTGTGGCTAATTGGGGGTCAGTGGTATGGGGGATCTGGATGTGGGGGCTCAGGGTGGTGCAGGGGGATGTGGCTTGTCAAGGTGGTGGTTTGAGCGCAGGGAGATCAGTGAGGGGTAGCCTGGGTGCAGTGGTGTGGGTCCAGATGCAGGGGGCTCCAGCTACAGGGGTTGAGGTTCAGTAGGGTGGGGTTCATATATGGAGGGTTGGGGGGTTCTGGGTGTACAGGATGAGACTTGGTGGGGGTGTCTGGGTATGGGAGGTCCAGATGCACAGGGGTTGGGCAGATGAGGGAGCAGCTCCCTGTACAGTGACCTCTCCCCCCGCAGCTGAGGAGTGATGGGGGCAGGAAGCAGGGGAGGATGCAGAGCTTCCTGCAGCTGAGGGAAGTTTCTGGGAGTGGGTCTGACATAGCCACAGCCACTCCTTGCAGGGGAAGAGGAAGTCCCATTCTCTCCTGTCTCCAGGACTAGCAGCTGATCCTGGCTCAGAGTAGGAGCCACTGGCTGGGGTGCCTGAAACAATGTACCTGCACAGCTAGGGAGTGGTGCGTGAATACTCTTGCAGTTTCCCTTTGCTTCACTGTCAGAAAGTCATTTTTCTGTGGGGAAGCAAAGAAATCTGAGGGGGACATTAATTCTGCGCATGCACAGTGGTGCAGAATTCCCAAGGAGTAATCATTCCACCAAGTTTCTGTGATGCCTATTCTATCAATATCCTCATTTAATATGAGGAACCCAAGTTCACCCATCTTATTATTCAGAAAATTGAATTGTTTGTTTTCCAATGGGACAGCAGGTGCTGGCAGCCCTGGAAGTGCTCAAGGTATTGGTCTTTCAAATAATGATGTGTTATGTCTAGAAAAATCTAATGTAAGTGTTTTTAGATATGTTTTAAATGTATCACTTGTATTTTTCCTTTCCCACTGAGCCCTGTAAAGTTGAAATCCTGGTACTAGGCCACATCATATATATGAAGCTTGTATATAACTTTTTACATCTCAGCCTGAAGAAATGCCTTTTTTAGGGCAAATGAGTTTAATGTTGGAGTGAGCCTGCCCTTGTCTAAACAGAGAGTTAGATATGTTTCTTGTCTTAGATAGGTATAGGCTGTCCATCTGTCTGACTGGCATAAGCATTTTAGTGAATGCTTCAAAATAGTATGTAGGTGTCACAAACCCAGATTAAGAATAGCATAGAAAAGACAAATGAAGTCTAGACAAAACACAGCACAATAAGTGGAGAAATGGAAGATTGTGAAGATTTGTTAACCAAACAATGAAAGTAGAAAGGATTTATTGAAGAAATGGGGAGGAAGGGAGGGAAAAGAAGGTCTTTGGTGCACAAGTAGTGGGAGACTGTTCAAAGCCTAATGGCAGCATGAATGGTGGTGCAAAGAGTGTGAGGGAAATCGGTAGGAAAGGCAATTTGGGAAGTGTGCCGTGGAAAAGTTGGGGATAAAGAAACAACATGGGGCAGATTATGTGGGGCTGGAAATAGGGATAAGGATCTTGAATTTGATTTACTATGAGGTAGGAAGATAATGAAGAGATGCAAGGACTGACATAGATGGAGAGCAGAAGATAAGGTAAGCAGTAGCATTTTGAAACAGAAATGCAAAGTAAGAGGTAAGGTTGTTGAAGAGGAAAAGGTTACATAAATCAAGGTGAAAAATTGCCAAGGCCTGAACAAGTGCTTTGCAAGTGGGAATAGTGAGGGAAGGGAAGATATTGATGATATTAAATGGAAAGAAATGGCAAGAATTAGTGAGGGCCTGGAAAGGGGAGGAGAAGAGGAGGAGACTAAAAAATTGCCTTGAAGTTCTGAGTCTGGAAGATGGGGAGGTGTAACCGTGCCTTAGTGGGTCACAACTGAGAATGCCAAATTCAGGACAAACTGCTGAGAAATAGGACAAACACAGCCCAAAACTGGTGGTTATTCTTTTATAAGATAGACCAAACCAGCCACAAAAGTAAACTCCTGTTTTACCACACTGGCTAACAAGAAAACATAAAGGCAGTTCCCTCAGGCATTCCACTTCTTATATCACCACCAAAAACATTGGATTCAGAGATGAGTGGTTCTTTACAACCAGTCTCATCAAATAATAGGTTCTTCTAATCCCAAAGGACCAGCCACCCAAGTCAATATACAACTTAGATCTTACTCAAAGATCATGCTGATCCCAATCCCTTAGTATCTAAAATCTACAGGTTTATTTATAAAAAGAAAGAAAGAAAGAAAGAAGGAAAAAGGTGAGAGTTAAAATTGGTTAAAGGAATCAAATACATACAGTAATTGCAAAGTTCTTGGTTCAGGCTTGTAGCAGTAATGGAATAAACTGCTGGCTTAAGTCAAGTCTCTGGAGTACATCCACAGCTTGGATGGGTCATTCAGTCCTTTGTTCAGAGCTTCAGTTTGTAGCAAGGTTCCTCCAGAGGTAAGAAGCAAGATTAAAGACAAAATGGAAGTGTTTCCAGGGCCTTTTATATCCTCTGCCCTGCAGAGGGAAACCCATTGTTCTTACTGTGGAAAATTACAGCAACAAGATGGAGTTTGAGTCACATGGGCAAGTCCCATGTCCATGCATTTCACCTAGTCATAGCAGGAAATTTCATTAAGTGTAGATAGGCATCTCCCATGGTCCATTGTCAGTTAAATGTTCTTTCAAATCCACTCAATTTGAATAGTCCCTCCATGATGTGCTGGCTAATTTGAACTTCAGGTACAGAGCCAATATTTATAACTTCAAATACAAAAATGATACTTGGTTACAGAAAGCATAATCGTAACCAGAAAATCAAAACCTTTTCATAGACATCTTACTCAACAAACTCTGTACAATATTTGCTGCAAATATATAACAGTGGTTGCAACAATAATCTATATGGTCATATTTTATTTAGATAATGTCAGAGAAGGATAATGGGTTTGTCAGTTTTGTAGTTTGAGACAGTGACATGAAATCCAAGAAAACATATTTGACTGACTGCTGGATATGCAAAACTGAATATGGAGGAGAGTGGTGATAGAGGAGTAGATTTCTGAATCATCCAGGGAATGCAATCGCTTCACAGGGAAGATTTAGGGCTTGATTCACCGTTATTTTACTCCTATTTTATACTAAAGTAATTAATTTACTTCAGTGCTGGAGTAACACAGTGGTGAATCCAGCCCTTAACGTTTTAAAAGTTGTTAAACACTTGCAGTACTTCTGATTGTAATTTGAGGAAGGTAAAGGAGAACAGGTCCTCCGCCGCAAAGTTGCCACCTTCTTGCCTCTTAAAAATAAAGAACTAGTTTGTTTTGAAGCATGAAAAGTTTTACAATGAATTGCCCTTCTTCCAGAAATATTTTAATTCACTTATTTTATTTATAGGTATGAGGAAGTATTTGTGAAGATACTCTGCATGTCTCTCTACAGTATTAGAGAGACAAGGTGGATGAGGTAATATCTTTTATTGGACCAACTTCTGTTGGTGAAAGAGATGAGCTTTACATCTTACACAGAGCTCTTCTTCGGGTCCTGAAAGCTCAAAAGCTTGTGTCTCTCCCCAAGAGAAATTGGTTCTTGTCTCTCTAGTATCCTGGGACCAAGGTGGATACAACAACATCTGCAGAATATTATAATTAGCTGTAGACATATAAATAGATTACTCCATTCTTGTTGGAGTCAGTGTTCAACTTCATGATGAGCAGTGCAGCCTGGAGTATACATTTTCATGCATAACTCCATAAGATACGGTTATTTGCAGTATTTTCCTGAGGTACATTCTCTTTCAGGAAGTTACTAACAATTTTTAGATTAGTAAACTCAAAACAGCTAAAAGGGAAAAGAAACCAAAGTGATAAAATAGGGTGGCAATGAGGTGTGTAAAAGAAGACATTAAAAATATAAAGAGAATGGGATGGAGGATTATCAGTAGAGTTAGACAGAGAAATAATAAAATTGAAGAACAAAAATGTTTTCAAATCAATTTTGGCCACTTTAAATTGGAAACGGAGAATTTAGGGAAGTGGTGCCTAAACTGTGGGGTGCACCCCCCTAGGGTGGCATGGAGGAATTCTGGGGGGAGGGTGGGAAGGGCCTGAGCCAGCCCCCACAGGAGGTGGGGAGAGAGCACCACGCAGCCCCACTTTGCCCTCAGTTCTGCTCTGGCCCGCACCCACTCCTGTGGCCCTGGCCTCAGCCCCGGGCTTGGTGGCAGCTCCAATCCTCTCCTGGCCCTGGCTTTGGCCGCAGCCCAGCCTTGGCCCATGGCCCCAACCATGGTTCCACCCCCAGCCCTACTCCTGGCCCCAGATCTGCCCCCAGTCATGGCCTCAGCCCCTGGGTCTCAACCTGGCTGTGGCTCCAGGCCAAGCGTGGCCCCCGGGCCTAACCATGGTCCCCACTCCCAGCTACAGTGGTCCCAGCCCTGACCATGGCCCTGCTTCCAGCCCAGCTCCCGACCACAGTTGAGGGTTGGGAGGGCGGACAGGGGCAAGTGGGGGCATGCTGTCAAAATTTTGGGGACCACTGACTTTGAGAAAGGAAAAAAGAAACAGAAGGGTTGTTAAACATTACCTTATGTAGGGCTGGAAGGAATTTTATCCCAAATCAGGTTGGCAGTGACCTTGATTTTTTTGCACTTTGCTCTACGAGTGTGGTTGTGGGTCACTTGCCAGGATTATCTGGGTATATCTCATTTAATTATTTCTCTGCTGTTGCAGGGGCCTTGAGCACTGGTGCACCTTGGTCCATTCTGTTCTTTGCCTGTTGCTTATAATAGTCTAGTCTCCTGTGGGTCTCATTTACTTTGGTCTTATTTCCCTTGTTGAGTTTAGTATGCCAGAGGTGATGGTGGTCTGTGAGATACAGGAGGTCAGACTAGATGAACTTCTAGTGGTATTCTATGTCTCTAAGTAAGCATTTCATATCCATCTTCAGATCAGTGAGAAAGCAGGGATAAGTTTTCCAAAAGGGAGATAGCACATGTGATATAAACAGCTATTAAAAGGTTGCTAAACTAAGGGCAGGGCTACACTACAGCAGTACTACTGTATAACTTCATGGCTCAGGGGTGTGAAAAATCCACACTCCCGTGCCTCCTAGTTATGCTGACATAAGCGCAAGTGTAAACAGTGCTATGTGGGCAGAGAGCTTCTCCCATCCACGTAGCTACGGCCTCTGATGGAGGTGGATTAACTGTCAGCTGGAGAGCTCTCTCACCTCTCCTAGACTAGAGTGTCTTCATTAAAACTGGTACAGCACTGCAGCTACAGCAGTGTAGCTACATTGTTGAAGCTGTACCGGATGCAGAGTTTTAAGTGTAGACCCGTTCCGGGTCAAAGTTGCACATATCCCTTAGTGTTGAGGAAAGCAAGCAAGTAAATTAGTGATTTTTTTCAAAACCTAATGTATTTTCAATAATGTATTTAAAAGGTGTTTAAAGACTGGAGTGTAGCAAACACAGCTACTTTACAGTATTTTATTAAATGCTTAGGACATTTGAATTAGGTCCAATGGTCAGGGCTGAGGACCCCAAACCCCTAGGTTCCCTTTTGAACTCTATCACCAGTTCATTACAGGTGATTACCCCCCTGTGCGTCTCAGCTATAGGTATGTTTAGGTTACTAATACACATCTTCACAAGGATCTTCTGAGGATTAATTAATTTATCTTTGCACATCATTTTGGGCTGATTGTAAGTCAAGTGAAATCAGTGGGAGTCTTTCCATTTATTCCAATGGGCTTTGGGTCAGGCCTTTTGAAATTATTGGGTGAAAGATGTTATAAGAAGTGCAAAGTATTAGTAAGAGGAAAGACAAACCAGGAACTAATTGAGCAATAATTTTTTTTCAGACATTGTGGGGAAATTCTTCAACACTTGGAAGCGGTCAAGTTTGGATACTGACTCAGGGTCTGTGTGTTCTGGTAAGGATTAGGTAGGAACTCATCCCATTTATGGGAAACTAGAAGTCAAGTTAAGTAGTGTGCTCTGAATAAGTAAGTTATACATAAATTAAATTAAATAAAAATACAGCATACTGATTAGGAACCTGATTTGTGGGTTATTCTAGAAAAAGGTAAAAAATAAAATCTATTATTCCCAGGTACAGAGGCATCGAAAGGGCTAACAATATATATATATTGTAATATCAGCACAACATATTGAAGAAAATATACAAGATACACAATTTCACATCCAAACTCACTTAGTGTTTGTGTGTGTAATTAAGGTATTTGTTACAGTTATTTTGTATGAAACATTTGCTATACAGTGGTCATTATAGGATAAAAAAGAATATCATTGCCTTAGAGGTGGTGTGGAAGAGAGTGAGGAAGCTGATGTCAAATCTGAGATTGTTTATAATTATTAAGGCAATATTAAGGATATGGTCTAATTACAAAAGTATAGATATCATTGCATAACAGATTTTCAAATGTATTAAAGGGGTGGATAAAATCAAGAGAAGGTATTGTTTTACACGGGTGACATCAAGAGACAGCTAGATATATTTATTTTTAATATTTTACATAGGGAATTTTAGTGTAAATTAAGTATCATATAGACAGCTCAAAGGACTTAAATCTTTTTACCACAGATCAGGTAGACTATGGAAGCAAAACTGTAAGACTCCGCACACTATCCAGCCGTGTTCTTTAAATATAATTTTCCTCCCCGTTTACAGTTAAAGAGGGGAGATCGGTCCTTCTCCTTTCAGACCTTGGCTTTTCTGCTGATACTGACAAATCGTGCTAGTGGTGGGGAATTTGTTTATTTGAACACCTGTCAACTGCGAACTGGGTTGGGAGGAGGAATGATTTCACAGAAGCCTCTGAATAATCAGATGGTAACAACTTTTGTTTTTTGTTAGGTGGTTGAAAGGCACATCGTCTTCAGAAATGTGGGTGTGGGAAATCAGAAGGGGGAGAGATTAAAATACAGTTTCAACAGGCAGGTATTTTAGGTCAGGCAGGCTTTACTAGTTGCCAGAGCTTTTTTACTTTCTTCTTTGTTGATAGCGCTTCATTGTATTCCAGTGAATGTGGATTCATTGCGACACGTGGGCTCACGTTGAAAGCCGTCTCTGGCTGTCACTGTTTATTTATTTTTTGTAAAGGCTGCTCTGTTTGGTTGGAATGTTTTTTCTACTTGTGCTGTGGAATTAGCTGCTGTATAAAATAAATGGCTGGAAAGGGCATGGGAAAGAGTGCATAGAAAGCGTTAAAATTTGACCTTACAGCATATTTATCGACTCTTGCTTTTGATTGATTATTGTAATTAAAATCCTGGTGTGAAGATAGCTAGAAATGCAAGAGAGAGGTAGATTGCCTAAAGTCAGACGATATAAATAGCTGTGAAAAGTGGATGTCCTCTGTACTGTTTAATAGATATAATTGGATGAAGGTCTTCTGAAGTGAATATGCTATAAATTATGTTCCAAGATCCTCTTGCAAAGTAACACGAATAACGTAATATTGATTGTTTATTACAAGACAAATATTTAAAATAAAAATTGAACCTTGATTATATTTTTCCATTTGACATTTCTGCATAACTAGCTCATTAGGTCACATTTTAATCATATTTCTTTTCTCTGATCAAGCAAAAAGGGTGATAAATACTAATCGTATCGCTGCAATTTCCTTCATTTCGCTTTCATGCAGGAAATCTCAGGCCCACGTCTTTTTCTTTTAATGTGATTTTAGCCTGACTGGGTACCTGGGAAAGTACCGCTTCTAAATTATAGCATGCATTTCCCCCTTTAGAAGCAACATCAAAGAATGTAAGTTGTCTTTTCCATTTTTAAAGGCTGTGAGGTTTCACAGATGCACCCGGCTGAACCGAATTAAAGAAATGGTACACCACTCTGATCCAATAGAGGGCGCCTTGTTGCGGGTTTGCCGAGATATTGAGGGGCCGGCTTTCATGTGTTCCTGAAGCATTCGAGCTGCGATCCGTTTCGGGCAATTTTTCTAAGGATTTAGGGATTGCAGATTCTGGGACCTCCACCTCTCCAGCATGAGCCGGAGCTGTTCACATCTGATTTCAGACGCGGGGCCATAGACCATAGACCAAGAAGCCACATGTGACTCCAAACTAAACTGCTTTTTGCACCCGAAAGCGGTGATGGAAAATCCCCTACACGTTCTGTCCATTCAAATCGAAGTGACCCAGATAGACAAGTCCCGATTTCCCACGCAGACAATTCAAGTCTATTACCTAGGTTGCTTGCGACTCCAGGGCCGCGTGTCACTCGAGAGTGAACAGAGGACCCTGGCAGCAATTCTCTGACAACCTAACGTCTCCATTAAAACGAGTTCTTCGTATTAGATCTGCAGCCCCGAAGCGGTGTCAAGTGCTTTCTCTTTTTAGGATTGGTAAAGCCTCTGGACCATAGAAAGCAGCTAATATACCAGCTAAACACCTTTGCAAAAGATGGAGGCTCCCAGATAATCTGGACTGTTACTGTCTTGGGTGCTGGTGACAACACCTAGGTGTTCAGCCAGTGTGTGGATCGGGTTACTGTCGGGGCAGCGTTTCTGAAGGCATTTCACTATCCTCGGCCACAGCAGTTGCCTTATGTCGGACCCTTGGGGGGAATGGTGTAGTGCGTCGGCAGGCAGGAGCACAGGATTCAGTCACCCAGGTCTGAATCCAACCAGTGCGCAGATTAGGAGGAGACGCACGGAAGCTTCTGACCGCCTGCATCTTTATACGCATATCTTATATGCATCTTTAATCCGCTCTAACGGGGTGCATGTCAGCGAGGTCCGGGCATTGCAGTGTCAATAAGAGATAACTGAGGGGAACTGCAGCTCTCCGCAAATCGTCCTCGCCTGTCTTTTCAGCCCAGTGCCTACAACGGAGCGCCCGGGAGAAAGGTGCCTTTAATTACTGTGATTCGGACAAAGATTCGGGAGTCAAGGAGAGAGTTTGCTGGCGGATTCCAGGCGTCTTTGGGAACAGAAAGGCCTGTGAAGAACTGTCACTCTAGGTACGGATGTGGTTCTGGGCCGTGAGACAGTGTCCGAGTATTAGCATCACTGTTCAGGGACTGGCTGGGCGTCCCGCCAGTGCTAACAAAATCCACCCTGGGAGTTGTCTCTCTCTCTTGGACAATAGAGGCGCGGGTCTCTGCCTCTCCTGAAGTGTCCATTCTCTCCCAGAGTCGCTATTCCAGGCTGAGTATCTTCAGGTTTCCCAAGTCCAAGTTAAAGCCCACAGCCACGGCCTAACTGCTCCGGAGCTCCATAAATGTGGTCATTATTTGGCGGATCCGAATTACAACGCAGCGGTAATACTCCCTTCCTAGGAACCGGACACCTGATAGCTCTGGCCCTGGTGCGCACAGACAGGTTACCTGGTGTTCCTAACTATGGCACTCAATGGACTCTCAGCCAGATGTTTGAGAGAATTATGATTTGTTACAGCCAACTGAGCCCAGTTCTGCGCCTCTTTCCTCTGACTTCAGAGCACCCAGGACGGCCACCGGTAATGGCGAAACAGCTCTCTCAGTCACTCTCACTATTGTCTTGTTCTTCCCTGACTCAAGTCCTTCTGGATTTTAGTGAGGTGGCAGGAAATCAAGTAAGTGCTGCAGTCAGTCTCAGCTTCTGTTTACTCAGCAACATGGTTTCCATTTCCGGGTTGGTTTTGTGTTTTTCAGTCCTACCTGCACCAAAGCGCCGCTCTCAGAAGGAAAGCCTTGTACAGAAGAAGTGTCTTACTTAGGACTCCGGTGTCTGTAAAGACTTCATCGGTCCCCTTTCAAAATATTATTTACCACCCGAATTCCCGGAGGGAAGAAGAAGTGACGTTTTCTCGGATGTCGGTGGCTTTATGGCCTATTTGGAATCCATTCTCCGTACGTTGTATTTCTAACCTCGCAGAACTTTAATGCAACGTTAATGGTAAATAGCACTTTCAAGTTTATATCTAGAAAGGAAAAGAACCCAGTGAATGAAACTGAGGCAAGAGATTACATTAAGTAGTGAACATCAGAGTTACACTTTGGCTAAAATATTATTTTATCGTCAGCTTTTCTGTTGTGAAGACAGTTTCACTCTTAACGAAGAGAAATATTTTTGGTAACGATCAGTTGAACATTTAATATTGCTCTTTATTTGGACTAGTTCGATTACATTGCTGCTGTTTTCAGTTAACAGAGAGGATTAGTTTTAGGTTTCCAGTGTAAGCAGCAGATTGTGAGCCCTTTCTTTACTCATGCTGGTGAGGAGTTACTCACTCGAGTAGTCCCATTAACTTTAGCAGAGCTACTGGTGTGAGGAAGAGTTCACCAATGTGAGCAAGGAGTTCATAGGCTGAGTCGTATGGATTGATGTCAAAGTAGTCATAGCCATGGGAGCTCTTCAAGTCATCCCTGCTAAATACCTCAAGACTGAGTCATTGGATCCAAAAGCAGCAGGTTTTCCATAACGTCAACTCTCAGAACAAAAACAAAATGTAAAAATGTCACTGATGACATCGTTGATGTCGAAGTCCTAGGGAGCGAGGGTTTTTCCTTTAGCCCGGGGAGTTAAACTGGCAGCCCAGTCACATAAAGTATTGCAGAATTTCAGCTGTCCCCTCGCAGGCAAATAATCTGAGACAGCGATCCTAGTCTTGCTAAGGGTGATCTCCCTCACACCCCTCCTTGTATCCAGACCCCACTCTGTGTTCTTAGAACCCGATGTCTTTCTGGCTCTACCACTGGACCAACATCCTAAGGAAAGCATGTGGGTGGGTAACTTCTTCATATGCTTTCGGAGTAATAAATACTTTGTGCCACCCGCGACTCGTTTTTAATCACTCTCTCCCTTTATTTACAGAACAAAGAGCAAAATCCTTGAAATCTGTAACACTTCTAATAAACATACAAGCAAGTATTGACGGGGCATCTACTCTCCGGTTAAGTGAAGCAGATCCTAGTACGAACAACAAGAGGTGTTTCCGAGTAGCAGTCCTGTTAGTCTATATTTGTAAAAAGAAAAGGAGTACTTGTGGCACCTTAGAGACTAACAAATTTATCTGAGCATAAGCTTTAGTGAGCTACAGCTCACTTCATTGGAAGTGTGAGCAGAGGTGTGCAGCTAGAAATTCAGGGCCTGATCCTGCGTCTGTTGAAGTCAGTGGGAGTTTTGCCATTGATTTCAGTTGTCATAGGATCAGAATCTTAGTGCGGTGATCATTCTCCTTTCGCGGGAATAATCCAAGTTCATTTACATTAGTAAGTGAGCTCAGAAGCAAGCAAAAAGCAGGGGGAAGGGGGGCTCATAATAAAACCACTCCACTAAATTAGATAGAAACAAAGATAACTTTTACGTTCTTCAAATGGCATCTTAAGAACCAGAAGAATTTTATGCTAAGCCAGGAGTTTGCTAGAGCAGTGGTGAGCTCTGTTAAATGAGAGCTGTTACTTTCCTCTCACACGTCACTTCTACACCCAGATGTACTGACAGCATGGCTTGGGCGTTTTCCCTTGCTAATGCTGGCTGTTATGTTGCAGATGTGTACGGAATCGGCAGGATCTCAGGCAGGGAGAATTTTCCGCATCTTTTCCGAGTTTGTCATTCATGGAAATATATCCAGGTTTCAAAAACAGATCCAAAAGGTTCTCTGAGGGCATTTAGAAGGGTACGATCTATTTATTCTGTAACATTTTAACACTTTTCTTTAATCCAGTGCTGTGGCGAAGACTGTTCTTCACTAGCTGGCATGACGTCTGTTAGACCTCTAGGTGGCGCTGTCCACCAGTAAGGTACCCAACTGTAATAGAAGATCTTTTCTATCCACATGATCACATATAGCAAAGCCAGCTGCAATATAAAAGAGCTGGCGGTGGCTGGCTCAGCAGCAGATAACCCGGTGATGATTTCAGGGAGCATAAGGAAGAGCATATGCTCTTTCCCCACGTTTTATAAAACTGTTTTGTGGGTTTTTTTAAAATTATTTTACCATTTTGCTTTGGTATGGTAACTTCAGCTCTTTGCTGAGATATTGGATTATGTTACTGTTGAAACGGTCTGCAGGGAGCTGAGCCACGGAAGGAAGAATGCGGGTCCATTTAATGGTGTTCTTCCTTATTTCCTACACCGTGAATGGGCAAATAGAGTATTCCATCTCCGAAGAAACTGAACGTGGTGTGTCTGTTGGGAATATAGCAAAGGATTTAGGAATAGATGCAACTACACTTTCACTCCGGAAATTTCGCATGATCACCAGTTCAAGTAAGCAATATTTTAATTTGGATGTAAGCACGGGGGCTTTGTCAGTTAATGAGCCCATAGACAGAGAGCAGGTTTGTGAATTAAAAACTACTTGTTTGCTGAATTACGAACTTGTGCTAGAAAGCCCTCTAGAGCTTTATAAAATGGAATTTAAAATACTAGACATAAATGACAACTCCCCCACGTTCCCTTTAAATGAATATCACTTAAATGTAGCAGAGTTTTTATCTCCTGGGGCTCGGTTTACACTCCCCAATGCCCAAGACTTTGATGAAGGCACCAACAGTGTCCAGACCTATTATCTGAGCCCTCTCGAACACTTCCGTCTGGAAATGCAAACACGCGGGGATGGGAGTAAGTACCCCGAACTGGTGCTGGAGAAGCCCTTAGACAGGGAGCAGCAATCCACCCACAGACTTGTAATTACAGCCAAAGATGGTGGGAATCCCGAGAGGTCCGGTGACGCCCAAGTCATTGTGACTGTTCTTGATACCAATGACAACGCTCCAGCATTTGAACATTCGCTCTACAGGGCAAGTATCTTGGAAAACTCCCCCAACGGCACGTTGGTAACCAAAGTACATGCCACTGACTTAGACGAAGGTCAAAATGGAGAGATCAGATACTCCTTTAGCAATAGCACTTCTGCTGATTTACAGAGACTGTTTCTAATCCACCCCCAGACCGGGGAGGTAAAAGTGAATGGCATTCTAGATGTTCAGAGACCTGTTCTAGAGATGTTCATTGAGGCGACGGATAATGGTGCGTTTGGAATGTCCAGTACAGCTAAATTGCTGGTGGAGGTCACTGATGTAAATAATAATGCCCCAGAGGTTACAATCACCTCTCTTTCCAGTCCCATCCCCGAAGACGCCGCGCCCGGCACTGTGATAGCTCTTTTGAGTGTTCTGGATAAAGACCCTGGCGAGAACGGGAAGGTAACTTGCCAGATCCCCGCTAACATTCCCTTCCAACTAAAACCCTCTTTCGACAATTACTATAGTTTGGTTACTGTTGGGCTTCTGGACCGAGAATTGGTCAATGAATATAACATCACCATCACCGCCACAGACCTTGGTTCCCCGCCAATCGTCACTCAAAAGACTGTATTGGTGCAAATCTCCGACGTGAACGATAACCCTCCCAAGTTCGCCAGACAGTCCTGTGACATCTCTGTGACGGAGAACAATCATCCTGGAGCATCTTTGTTCCAGGTGTCAGCATCTGACCTCGACATTAGTGGGAATGGTCAGGTCTCTTATGCGCTCAGGGACATCGACATTGCAGGTAGCTCCTTGTCCAGTTTTTTATCCCTTAACTCAGAGAATGGAAACGTCTATGCAAAAAGCACCTTTGACTATGAACAACTCAGGAGTTTTAATTTTCAAGTGGTAGCCAAGGACAACGGGTCCCCGGCCCTGAGTGCGGCCTTAACTGTGAATATATTCATAGCGGATCAGAACGACAACGCCCCGGTCATCCTATACCCTGGGGCCAGGAACGGCTCGGTCGCGGTGGAAATAGTCCCTAGGTTAGCCGATGCCGGTTACCTCGTGACTAAAGTGGTGGCGGATGATGCGGACAGCGGGCAGAACGCGTGGCTTTCCTACCATCTGCAGCAATCTTCCGACTCCAGCCTATTCAGGGTTTTGCCCAATACAGGAGAACTCAGGACTACTCGCTCCATGAGGTCCACAGATTCCATCAAACACAAAGTGGTCATTCTAGTGAAGGACAATGGGGAGCCGTCCCTCTCCTCCACGGTAGCCCTGGGCATCCTGCTGGCTGACTCCCTTCCTCAGGCCCTCCCGGACTTCGATGACGGGATGGAGGGACAAGAGCAGCTCACTAGCCTGAACCTTTACTTGATCATCTCGCTCGCTTCCATTTCCTTTGTGTTCCTTGGGTTTGTACTCTTCCTTCTTCTCACAAGGTTTTTCCATTGCAGAACGAACCTCTCCCGCAGCGGCTGCTGTTCAGGGTGCTGCCCAGTGGATGAGCACGACAAGTATCGCTTCAACGTGCGCATGCTCCCAAGATCTCATTTCACGCCCGGCATGGTGGAGGTCTCAGGAGTGGGAAAACTGACCCAGACCTATTTGTACAGGGCTTCTGTGGGTGTTGGGCCTAGCAACAAGAATTTACTAGTGAATGGAGACGCTGGAAGTCTTTCCAATGGCGCAGGATTACAAGTGCCCACGGCCTGTGTTCAAGTCCGGAAGGTGAAGAGCGATCACTTTAATGCTATTCTAGTGGTAAGTAGTTTTTGTTTAAATTATCCCCACTTAACCTAAATGTACGTGGACTGTTTGGTTTTAAATTTACTTACCCAGCGGTTCCAGTGCTAATCCTGTACAAAAGAGAAGCTTAAAAAGGGAAATGATTTAATCACAGGATAGCAGATGCCGTTATGTTAAGAAGAGCAAAATGAAATCTCCTAATATAATTCTAATTAGGATCTCCTAATTCCGTTTTAAACCGAAGAACTATACGAGAAAAAAATACCTTCGAATGTAGCATGGACACGGTATGCCATATAAAGTCAGAGGGTGCTCAGGCTGAGGAAACTATGTACTCTATGTACAAGTTCACCAAACAACAATTAGATGGAAAGAGGTTGTGAAATAAGTGAAAAGTAAATTGACTTGAGTTCAAATATCTAGAGCATGAGAACAAACAAACAAAAAATCCAGAAAAGAGAGATGCCACTGGAACTTCCTAGATTCTAATATTTTCCACTTATTGAGAGTTTCCCTTTAGGGAGGGAAATGGTGAGAGAGAAAATAATGTCATATGAAAAGGTGATATTTTAAAGTCCTAATGCAACTTTTCCAAAGCACCTAAACTTGCATGTACCGCAGGTTAAGAACCACTGACCTAAGGGAATTAGTTGCCCAGCTCCTTCTGTATCCTTTGAAAATCCCATCCTCAAAGCTTTAGATTTGCAATTCAATTATAATCTTCTAAAAATAATATAAGGATTTTGTGGGACAAAATAATTTCTGGTCCTGTCACATTACAAGTGACCTCCCTCTGAGGAGGAATCATTTTGTAAGATTGTAGCACAGGACTGTGAGTCAAGAAAGCTGAATGATGTTCTAGGATGTCACTGACTTGCTCAATGACGTTTGGCCAGTTGCTTATGCTTCAGTTTCCCGATCTGCAAAATAATGATGATACCTTTTTGCCAATGTCTTTTGAGTTTTAATTAATGCTCCTGAATAACTTTGAGATGCTATGAGGATGGTAAAAGTTCTAAATGTTTATCTACAATTAAAACTAACCTGCAGTTTGCAATTATGCATCATGAAAGCACGAATTTTAGTCTGAGCTATATGCATTTATCTGCTTTTCACTAATTTGATTGGGTTGATACACAAAATATTGGGCTATGTTCAGTATACTGTACCAGCAATCACTAGAAAGGAATGGTATCTTTAGTTAGACTTTGTGGCTTATGGCTAAGAATTTTAAAAGTGATGAGTGCTTTTTAAATGTTTTTGAATGTCCAACCCGAGACAACTTCAGACTCTGAAAATCAGGCTCTTTTACTACCCAATTTCTGAAAATCAGCTATGTTTAAGGTGTTTCCAATTAGACACCCAAAGAGGTGACCAAAATGACTAGTCACTTGTAGGAACATAGAAGTTACTATATTGGACCAGTCCTGAGACCTATCTACTCCACTGTCCTGTCTCTGACAGTGGCATGTACCAGATGCTTTTGAGGAAGGTGTAAGAGCCCCACCGAAGACAGATATGGAATAACCTTCCCCCCCACATTAGGTCTCATCCTGGTCTCTAAGGGTACATCTACACAGCAATGCCCCTGCGGCAGCTAGTCTGGGTCAACTGACTTGGGCTTGTACTGGAGGCTAAAAATAGCAGTGTAGACATTCCTGCTGAGGCTGGAGCTCTGGTCCCGAAATCCTTGGAGAAGGAGGATCTCAGACTCCAGGCTTCAGCCTCAGCCCCAAAGTCTGCACTGCTATATTTAGTCCAGCAGTCTGAGCCCCTCCACCCCAGTCAGTTGACCTGTGCTCAGAGTCTCACTGCCACTTTTTTTTTTTCTGGGTAGGCAAACATTAATAGTTACAGATTGGCTACAGCCCTGAAATATGTTTAATATTTCCAAAATTGTTGTCGTCATTAAGTATGATAACATAGGATATTTCTGTTACCCATATAATATGTCAGTCCGTTTTTCAATTTTGCTAAATTCCTGGCCTCAGTGACTTCCTTTGACAATGAGTTCCATAGTCTAATTACTTTTTCACACATTATGTATTTCCTTTTATGAGTTTTGAATTTCTACCTTTTAATTGAGTTTAATATATCCTTGTTCTTGTGTTATGACACAAGGAGAACAGAACCACCATATCTACCTTCTAGATCATTCCATTTTAATATTCTTATATCACGTCTTTCATTCATCTAAGGTAAACAATTCCATTCTTTTCAATCACTCATCATATGAAAGATTTTTCCATGTCCCTAATCATTCTTATTGCCTTTCTCTGAATCTCTCTAATTCTTCATTAAAATCCTGACCTGCATAACTATGACAGCTACAGGTTTAAATGTTTGTCATTGTTTGGTTTATTCACAGTTACCCCACTAGTTTTATTATAAAAGTGGTAGTAGATTTAAAGTCCTCTTACTGATTACTGTGCTGATAAATGGTCACTCATTTCAGAGATCTACCACCAAGCAATGAAGGAATACGATCAATGAATTTCACAAAACCCAGAATTTTCAAAAGCTTTGGGTAAGAACTTGTGTGGTCCAAAAAAAATAGCAGTTAGGAGCATCAAGAGAATATTTTGGATATTCTGCATTTGGTGAGCTTGGACTGGAAACATAACTGACAATTCAGTTTTAGGATTTGCAAAACCACCCCCCTTAGAATTAGTTTAATGGAGAGTTATCAAAAGTTTTCTGGAACTTCCCTAACCCGCAGGATTGCTGCAAGAACAACTTCATGTTTTAAAGTCACTTGCTTCAATGGAAAAAGGTATATAAGTGCAAAGGAGCGATAGTACTACAGATAATTGTACTAGGGTGACTGACTGACACAGTTAACTTCCATGTTCCCATTGAGCTAGAATTTTTACAGTATTGCAGTCTATTCAAATGATGCTAATTCTAAAAGTAATACACAATAATTTGATTGCTTTATGTATTTGAAGAGATTTAGAATAAAATCAGGCCTTACCAAGGTAAAGACATACTGTACTATAAATTTTCCTGTGATCTGATACGGTATTAGACCTTGGGCTTCAAGATTTGCAGTAATTCTGGAAAATTGATCCATACTCAGAAGTCGTATTGATTTAGGTGTGATTTATATGCATAGAAAAATCACAGGATCATCTTATTAGTAAAGAACAATTCTGTTCTTATTTTTTTGTATTGGAATTAAAGTTAAACATTTAAGTTCTACCTTTAGATGCATTAAATAAATAAAGTTTAAATAACGTTTGTATGCAGTCATTTGATTATTTATTTATTTATTTGATTATTATTTGATAATGACCCACCTTGATTACCATGCACATTGTAGGGAGAGTGGTCACTTTGGATGAGCTATTACCAGCAGGAGAGTGAGTTTGTGTGTGTATGGGGGTGGGGGTGAGAAAACCTGGATTTATGCTGGAAATGGCCCACCTTGATTATCATGCACATTGTAGGGAGAGTGGTCACTTTGGATAAGCTATTACCAGCAGGAGAGTGAGTTTGTGTGTGTGGTTTTTGGAGGGGGGTGAGAGAACCTGGATTTGTGCAGGAAATGGCCCACCTTGATTATCATACACATTGTGAAGAGAGTGGTCACTTTTGATGGGCTATTAGCAGCAGGAGAGTGAGTTTTTGTGTGTGGGGGGATGGGGGGGGGTGAGAAAACCTGGATTTGTGCTGGAAATGGCCCAACTTGATGATCACTTTAGATAAGCTATTATCAGCTGGACAGTGGGGTGGGAGGGGGTATTGTTTCTTGGTCTCTGTGTGTATATAATGTCTACTGCAATTTCCATGGTATGCATCCGATGAAGTGAGCTGTAGCTCACGAAAGCTCATGCTCAAATAAATTGGTTAGTCTCTAAGGTGCCACAAGTACTCCTTTTCTTTTTGCAAAGACAGACTAACACGGCTGTTACTCTGAACTCTAAAATTGTATTTATTTACTATTATTATTATTATTTATTAAAAGACTTGGGATATTATATATGATGGTGTAATATGAAGGTATGTGGGACGCCACTATTTTCAGAGCTGATTTCTGCATTAAGAGATCTGGCTGTAAGAGGTGCTGAACAGCTTAATGAGATTTGCACTGTCTCTGCATATTATAGTTAGAAGCATGTAGACATGAAATAAGGATGTGATTGTATTTATAGGGTTTTTAAATGTTTCCTGTTTAGGGTTATTGCAATTTTAGATTGTTGATTTGGTAGGTTTAATATCTAGAAATTAGAAAAGGATTTTTCTTCACCATTTCCTTTTACCCCCAGGTGTATGCCCCCTTTTGGTGTGCTAAGGATACTAATGTAGTGGGGCTATAGAACAGAAAAAAAAATACCAATTTTTGAAGAGTAGAATGTGACTGAAGCATAAAGGTGGGGAATTCAGGGAATGTTCTCCTTTTTCTGGAACACTTTGCTGGGATTATCTGTTGGAATTAGGTAGGTGTATCCCACATAGTAAAGTTTTTATGATTGGGATGAATGGAGATTGCTGGAACTCATTACTTTCAGTCTTCTATGTTGCTGGTTAAAAGATCTGTGTTCCCATATAAAGTAGTAATAATAATTTTTACCAATTCTAATTAAAAGAATGAGAAGGTTTGTCAGTGTCACAGGTGGGACTCATAACACTGCCTAGTATTAAGGTTGCCCAGTATGTCCCATTCCTGTTTTTAGTTGCTTTTGATTTGCTGAACTTTAACCGTTTGGGATGAAATTTTCCATGCTGGATGTCTGTTTCAGGCTTGGTGATAACAAATTAGTTGTGCGCAATAGGAATGAATGAGGTGGTTATAAGACTGCTTAGTACTAAAATGAAAGGATTCATAAGGGACATTCCAACAACAGTACTGGAAAAAAGAAAAATCCTGGAAAATTTCCTCCTGTATTGTACCTCCACCAAGGTGTGCCCAGTAGAAGCCAGACATAGCTGTGAATTTGTGGTAAGAAGTTTAGCAAAGAAATGAAAGCTTGCATAGACAAAGTATCATAGTATAGATGGAATGGAAGCCTGGTTGGAAGATGATACTGAGGTTATTGAGAAGGAGTGGTGGACACAGGTGTTGATTTTTTTTTTTCCAGGTGGGTGCTCCACCCTTGCTCTGTCCCAAGGCCCCGTCTCCACCCCACCTTTTCCCGCCCCTCCCCTCCCCCGAGGACCCCCCCCATACCTGCTGCTCACTCCTCTCCACCTCCCCTGAGTGCCTCCCACCAGCCGCTGGCTGCCCTGGTGCCTGCTGAACAGCTGATCAGCAGCCAGCCCTGGGACCCCAGAACCACTGTGGCTGGTGGGTGCTGAGCACCCCCTATTTTTTTCCATGGTGCTAGAGCCCTGGAGCATCCATGGAGTTGGCACCTATAGTGGTGGAGTTCTCAGATTTTCTGGACCCCTTCAGTCAATTTTCATCCTGGGTATGGCAAGGATCATAGAATCATAGAATATAAGGGTTGGAAGGGACCCCAGAAGGTCATCTAGTCCAACCCCCTGCTCGAAGCAGGACCAATTCCCAGTTAAATCATCCCAGCCAGGGCTTTGTCAAGCCTGACCTTAAAAACCTCTAAGGAAGGAGATTCTACCACCTCCCTAGGTAACGCATTCCAGTGTTTCACCACCCTCTTAGTGAAAAAGTTTTTCCTAATATCCAATCTAAACCTCCCCCACTGCAGCTTGAGACCATTACTCCTCGTTCTGTCATCTGCTACCATTGAGAACAGTCTAGAGCCATCCTCTTTGGAACCCCCTTTCAGGTAGTTGAAAGCAGCTATCAAATCCCCCCTCATTCTTCTCTTCTGCAGGCTAAACAATCCCAGCTCCCTCAGCCTCTCCTCATAAGTCATGTGTTCTAGACCCCTAATCATTTTTGTTGCCCTTCGCTGGACTCTCTCCAATTTATCCACATCCTTCTTGAAGTGTGGGGCCCAAAACTGGACACAGTACTCCAGATGAGGCCTCACCAATGTCGAATAGAGGGGAACGATCACGTCCCTCGATCTGCTCGCTATGCCCCTACTTATGCATCCCAAAATGCCATTGGCCTTCTTGGCAACAAGGGCACACTGCTGACTCATATCCAGCTTCTCGTCCACTGTCACCCCTAGGTCCTTTTCCGCAGAACTGCTGCCTAGCCATTCGGTCCCTAGTCTGTAGCTGTGCATTGGGTTCTTCCGTCCTAAGTGCAGGACCCTGCACTTATCCTTATTGAACCTCATCAGATTTCTTTTGGCCCAATCCTCCAATTTGTCTAGGTCCTTCTGTATCCTATCCCTCCCCTCCAGCGTATCTACCACTCCTCCCAGTTTAGTATCATCTGCAAATTTGCTGAGAGTGCAATCCACACCATCCTCCAGATCATTTATGAAGATATTGAACAAAACCGGCCCCAGGACCGACCCTTGGGGCACTCCACTTGATACCGGCTGCCAACTAGACATGGAGCCATTGATAACTACCCGTTGATTATGGATACTGCTCTGCTTTTGCTGAGGGAATGAAGGCAGGGTGTTTTCGTTTACAGCTGAGTTGAGCTTTAGATTTTAGCTGATACACGTCAACTGGACCTAGTATTTTGAAAATAAATATAAAGTACATGTAATTATTTTTATTAGCTTACTGCAAAGGAGAACAGTAATAATCAATTACACATTTTTAAAACTCTAAAACTAAATAAAATAAAAGTATGGTGTGAATGTGGAAAGATGTAGGACAAAGTCTGGCTGTTCGGAGAGATCCACACTGTTATTGCCTAGATTAGGTAGTAAACTCAGTGGAACACCAGTGTTACATGTCCCAGGTTTGATTCTCAGATGGTGTAAATTAGTGTCGTTCCAATGAAGTCAATAGAGCTATGTTGATTGAAACCAACTGCTATCATAGAATCATAGAATATAAGGGTTGGAAGGGACCCCAGAAGGTCATCTAGTCCAACCCCCTGCTCAAAGCAGGACCAATTCCCAGTTAAATCATCCCAGCCAGGGCTTTGTCAAGCCTGACCTTAAAAACCTCTAAGGAAGGAGATTCTACCACCTCCCTAGGTAACGCATTCCAGTGTTTCACCACCCTCATAGTGAAAAAGTTTTTCCTAATATCCAATCTAAACCTCCCCCACTGCAGCTTGAGACCATTACTCCTCGTTCTGTCATCTGCTACCATTGAGAACAGTCTAGAGCCATCCTCTTTGGAACCCCCTTTCAGGTAGTTGAAAACAGCTATCAAATCCCCCCTCATTCTTCTCTTCTGCAGGCTAAACAATCCCAGCTCCCTCAGCCTCTCCTCATAACTCATGTGTTCCAGACCCCTAATCATTTTTGTTGCCCTTCGCTGGACTCTCTCCAATTTATCCACATCCTTCTTGAAGTGTGGGGCCCAAAACTGGACACAGTACTCCAGATGAGGCCTCACCAATGTCGAATAGAGGGGAACGATCACGTCCCTCGATCTGCTCGCTATGCCCCTACTTATACATCCCAAAATGCCATTGGCCTTCTTGGCAACAAGGGCACACTGCTGACTCATATCCAGCTTCTCGTCCACTGTCACCCCTAGGTCCTTTTCCGCAGAACTGCTGCCTAGCCATTCGGTCCCTAGTCTGTAGCTGTGCATTGGGTTCTTCCGTCCTAAGTGCAGGACCCTGCACTTATCCTTATTGAACCTCATCAGATTTCTTTTGGCCCAATCCTCCAATTTGTCTAGGTCCTTCTGTATCCTATCCCTCCCCTCCAGCGTATCTACCACTCCTCGCAGTTTAGTATCATCCGCAAATTTGCTGAGAGTGCAATCCACACCATCCTCCAGATCATTTATGAAGATATTGAACAAAACCGGCCCCAGGACCGACCCTTGGGGCACTCCACTTGATACCGGCTGCCAACTAGACATGGAGCCATTGATCACTACCCGTTGAGCCCGACAATCTAGCCAGCTTTCTACCCACCTTGTAGTGCATTCATCCAGCCCATACTTCCTTAACTTGCTGACAAGAATACTGTGGGAGACCGTGTCAAAAGCTTTGCTAAAGTCAAGAAACAATACATCCACTGCTTTCCCTTCATCCACAGAACCAGTAATCTCATCATAGAAGGCGATTAGATTAGTCAGGCATGACCTTCCCTTGGTGAATCCATGCTGGCTGTTCCTGATCACTTTCCTCTCATGCAAGTGCTTCAGGATTGATTCTTTGAGGACCTGCTCCATGATTTTTCCAGGGACTGAAGTGAGGCTGACTGGCCTGTAGTTCCCAGGATCCTCCTTCTTCCCTTTTTTAAAGATTGGCACTACATTAGCCTTTTTCCAGTCATCCGGGACTTCCCTGGTTCGCCACGAGTTTTCAAAGATAATGGCCAATGGCTCTGCAATCACAGCCGCCAGTTCCTTCAGCACTCTCGGATGCAACTCGTCCGGCCCCATGGACTTGTGCACGTCCAGCTTTTCTAAAAAGTCCCTAACCACCTCTATCTCCACAGAGGGCTGGCAATCTCTTCCCCATTTTGTGATGCCCAGCGTAGCAGTCTGGGAGCTGACCTTGTTAGTGAAAACAGAGGCAAAAAAAGCATTGAGTACATTAGCTTTTTCCACATCCTCTGTCACTAGTTTGCCTCCCTCATTCAGTAAGGGGCCCACACTTTCCTTGGCTTTCTTCTTGTTGCCAACATACCTGAAGAAACCCTTCTTGTTACTCTTGACATCTCTGGCTAGCTGCAGCTCCAGGTGCGATTTGGCCCTCCTGATAACATTCCTACATGCCCTAGCAATATTTTTATACTCTTCCCTGGTCATATGTCCAACCTTCCACTTCTTGTAAGCTTCTTTTTTATGTTTAAGATCCGCTAAGATTTCACCATTAAGCCAAGCTGGTCGCCTGCCATATTTACTATTCTTTCGACTCATCGGGATGGTTTGTCCCTGTAACCTCAACAGGGATTCCTTGAAATACAGCCAGCTCTCCTGGACTCCTTTCCCCTTCAAGTTAGTCCCCCAGGGGATCCTGGCCATCCGTTCCCTGAGGGAGTCGAAGTCTGCTTTCCTGAAGTCCAGGGTCCGTATCGTGCTGCTTACCTTTCTTCCCTGTGTCAGGATCCTGAACTCAACCAACTCATGGTCACTGCCTCCCAGATTCCCATCCACTTTTGCTTCCCCCACTAATTCTACCCGGTTTGTGAGCAGCAGGTCAAGAAAAGCGCCCCCCCTAGTTGGCTCCTCGAGCACTTGCGCCAGGAAATTGTCCCCTACGCTTTCCAAAAACTTCCTGGATTGTCTATGCACCGCTGTATTGCTCTCCCAGCAGATATCAGGAAAATTAAAGTCACCCATGAGAATCAGGGCATGCGATCCAGTAGCTTCCGTGAGCTGCCGGAAGAAAGCCTCATCTACCTCATCCCCCTGGTCCGGTGGTCTATAGCAGACTCCCACCACTACATCACTCTTGTTGCACACACTTCTAAACTTAATCCAGAGACACTCAGGTTTTTCTGCAGTTTCGTACCGGAGCTCTGAGCAGTCATACTGCTCCCTTACATACAGTGCTACTCCCCCACCTTTTCTGCCCTGCCTGTCCTTCCTGAACAGTTTATAACCATCCATGACAGTACTCCAGTCATGTGAGTTATCCCACCAAGTCTCTGTTATTCCAATCACGTCATAGTTCCTTGACATCACCAGGACCTCCAGTTCTCCCTGCTTGTTTCCAAGGCTTTGTGCATTTGTATATAAGCACTTGAGATAACCTGTTGATCGCCCCTCATTCCCAGTATGAGGCAGGAGCCCTCCCCTCACAGACATTCCTGCCTGTGCTTCCTCCCGGTATCCCGCTTTCCCACTTACCTCAGGGCTTTGGTCTCCTTCCCCCGGTGAACCTAGTTTAAAGCCCTCCTCACTAGGTTAGCCAGCCTGCTCGCGAAGATGCCCTTCCCTCTCTTCGTTAAGTGGAGCCCGTCTCTGCCTAGCACTCCTTCTTGGAACACCATCCCATGGTCGAAGAATCCAAAGCCTTCTCTCCGACACCACCTGCGTAGCCATTCGTTGACTTCCACGATTCGACGCTCCCTACCTAGGCCTTTTCCTTCCACGGGGAGGATGGACGAGAACACCACTTGCACCTCCAACTCCTTTATCCTTCTTCCTAGAGCCACATAGTCCGCAGTGATCCGCTCAAGGTCATTCTTGGCAGTATCATTGGTGCCCACGTGGAGAAGCAGGAAGGGGTAGCGATCCGAGGGCTTGATGAGTCTCGGCAGTCTCTCCGTCACATCGCGAATCTTAGCCCCCGGCAAACAGCAGACTTCTCGGTTTACCCGGTCAGGGCGGCAGATAGATGACTCAGTCCCCCTTCATCGGATCCGATGAAGTGAGCTGTAGCTCACGAAAGCTTTTGCTCAAATAAATTTGTTAGTCTCTAAGGTGCCACAAGTACTCCTTTTCTTTTTGCGAATACAGACTAACACGGCTGCTACTCTGAAAACTATCATTTACTCTGTTAGCTCAAATGGCAGAAGTCTGTGCAGTGGATCTAAAGGGTCTAACATTGCTGATGGCCCATGTGTGTCAACATGATGCTACATGATAGAATTTCTGTTTTTTTTCAGTTTGCCTTTTTAAATACCCAGGAAATTACATACAAAAAAACATTAAAGGAACATTGTTAATGTTGCAAAGACAAACACTCAAAAGATAGGAAGTGCTAGAATTAGGTTGCCTGTGCATATATTTTTATATAAAATATACGTATATTTATATTAGGTTTCCATTGTGCATATATATCATGATACAATCTTTGATTATATGATCATATACTATTTTTTCCACAGGACTGCTCTGAATGTGTCAGGATTGTTTGGTAAGGAGACTGTTGCTGTAGGATTCCTTCATTTGTTGCAGAAGTTGGAAGGTGTGTAGTGAGTGAGCCCAGGCATTGCAGGAAGAGAAAAGATGGTCTTGAGATTAAGGTAGTTGAATGAAGCCCTGGATTCTATCCCTACCTGTCTGCCAGGGAGCTTCTGTGTGGTGTCAGGCAAGTCACTTTAAGCCATGTCTACACTATACAATTAAGAAAAGGAGTACTTGTGGCACCTTAGAGACTAACAAATTTATTTGAGCATAAGCTTTTGTGAGCTACAGCTCACTTCATCGGATCCGATGAAGTGAGCTGTAGCTCACGAAAGCTTTTGCTCAAATAAATTTGTTAGTCTCTAAAGTGCCACAAGTACTCCTTTTCTTTTTGCGAAAACAGACTAACACGGCTGCTACTCTGAAAACTATACAATTAAGTTGACCTAATTTACGTTGGCATACAGCTGCTTCAGTAATTATGTCTCTTGTGTGTGTCTACACTTTGCTCCTTGTGTTGGTGGTGTGCATCCTCATCAGGAGTTCTTGTATCGATTGTACTGTCAGTCTGGGGCATTGTGGGAAGGCTTCTGAAAGCCAGTAACTGTCGACACAAGGAATGCAATGTCTACACTGACACTGTGTCAACCAAACTACATCGACCTTGGCTCTATGGCACTCATGGAGGTGGAGTTATTAAGATGGCAGGGCAGGTACATCGGCAGGAGCAAAATTTAAGTGTAGACACTTCCATAGTTGGGTAGATGTAAGTGCCTTGCATCAACCTAACTCTGTAGTGTAGACCAGGCCTTACACCAAACTTCCTACAGGTGGTCAATCGTGTGTTCCTCATTTTATGGTGCCCAATTTGTGACCCTGGGTCTGATTTGTAGAAGTGCTGAACATTGTAGACGTGCTGAACAGCTGCATCTGAAGTCAATGGGAACTGTGCTTTGAACATAAAAATTGCTATGTAATGTTATGTACTCTGAAAAATCAGGCCTTAAGCAATCTCAGATTGGGGACCCAAAATTAGTGGATACTTCTTACTCTAATCTGTGTACATCATCTTCCCATCTGTAAAATGGGGATAAAAATGTCTCCTCATCTCAAAGAGGTATAATAAAAATATATAAATTAATGTTTGTAAACACTCAGCTTCTATAGTGATAAGTACCATAGAAAAGCCAATGAGGAAATTAATAATTCTTTCTTCAGGTTTAAACAGGATGCAGTAAATAAATCATGGACCATGAGGAGAAAAGAAAATATTGAATTGTTGTTCATTCAGTGACCACAGTCCATCCTGTCCACTGTATGAGGCAGGGGTCCCTCGGAAAAAATTGTATGCGATCATATAGTTAAGACTGTATCATATGCGAAAGGGGGCCTGTGATGGGGTATATCAGGCCTTTTGAAGCCCCCTCCTGGAGGCCTTGTGGTCCTATTATTCCTCACTCCAGAAAGGAGCAGCGGAAGTGGGTTCTCCGGGCCTGCCTAGAGAGGCCTTCTGGAAGCAGCCAATCAGAGCCCCGCAGGCACATATAAAAGGACCTGCAGGCCCTCCTGAACACATCAGTTCCTGAATAGGGCCAGAGGGGTAAGGAAGGTTGGTCTGCTCTGGCCAAAGGAGCTTTATGGGTTGCATTTGTAAAATCTAAAAGCAAGAGGACCAAGAGCTATAGCCCTAAAGTAATGGACAGAGGTGAAGATACCAGGTGGGAAGGATCCAGGAATGTAGCAGCAACCAATGAAAGGAAGCAGTATGTGGTTGCTGCTTATAAGGTCCCTGGCTTGGGACCTGGAGTAGTGGGTGGGCCTGGGTTCCCCACTGGCTAAGTGGTCTAAGCCCTGAGGAGGGGACAAAGCTCCTTTAGAAGCCTGAGCAAAGGGCTGGATTTAAAGGGCCCAGAGGTGGGTCTGAAGATCCTGGTGAGGGTGAGCAGTTTGGTGAACTCTTTGCTACCCTGGAAGGGGGGGTTCACTTGTGATTGTGTGACTTAGTTGGAGGGCTGAGCCAGTGAAGACCCATCAAGTGAGGAGGGCAACCTGCAGGGGGTGCCAGGAACAGGAAAAGTCCTGCAGTACCACATACAGCAGCAGGAGGTACTCGAGAAGTGAGTGTTGCCTGTCACAGGGGCAAATTAAGGTTGCATAGGCAGCCTTAATTCTGGCATTTCCTAACTTTTGACTGCTTGACTTTGCACATCTTTCAATGCATGTTTTTGTCTATTTTTATAGACGATACACAAGTATATTAACTATACATGGTCAGGTCAACATTTCAGATAGTCTCAACTCAGATTTTAGTTTCAATTTTATGCAGGCAGTTAAATGTGTGATTGACCCTCTCCCCATTTGTGTGCATCCACAAATTAAATATCTGTCTGATTTGGTTGCACAAATAGAGTTTTTACCAGCAGTTTATTGCATGAGTAAAATTTCAATCACAATTTTAGAGGCCCATAAATATTTTGGGCTAACTACAACTCAGTGGAGTTTGGCCAAATTCTCTATTGGCATTATGTTTTTTAAAACTGGGCCTAGAAAACTTCAAGAAGGAAGATGATGCAAAAATGTCACTGAAGATGTGTTTAAAGGAATATAACAAATTAGGAACAAAGAAATTAAGGAAACTACAAATATCAAAGACAGAAGGATAAATGATACACATAGTTTCTTAGCAACAGGATGGCTCCGTTAGGGTGCAGAAAATAGACAGAAGGCAGGGTGGAAACTTCGTGACAAAAGCTTTGATAGTTCTAAAACCCAGTAATTTATTTCCTTCTATATTTATCCAGAAGTAGAGAATAACTTCTGAGAGTCTGAGACATTTTGTGTGGGAATGATTAGGGCAAGGACAGGACAAGGAGTAATGGTCTCAAATTGCGGACAGGACAAGGAGTAATGGTCTCAAGTTGCAGTGGGGGAGGTTTAGGTTGGATATTAGAAAAACTTTTTCACTAGGAGGGTGGTGAAACACTGGAATGCGTTACCTAGGGAGGTGGTAGAATCTCCTTCCTTAGAAGTTTTTAAGGTCAGGCTTGACAAAGCCCTGCTGGGATGATTTAATTGGGGATTGGTCCTGCTTTGAGCAGGGGGTTGGACTAGATGACCTCCTGACTTCCAACCCTGATATTCTATGATTCTATGGTAGAAATGCTTAAAAGCTTTTACATTTCACCAGTGCTGGGGGGTGGGGGAAGTCAGAAATACTATCTTTTGGCGGAGAACCAAACCCAGATGGCTTACATGCCAGAATTCTTGAATGGAGCACTAAAATGAACTAAAAACTCTTTGGTCACAATACATGGCCATGTATATATGGTATTTACAAAAATGTTAGAAGACTGTTAAGGTTGGAAAATCAAGCACTGAACAGTTAGGGAATGCCAGAATTAGGGTTGCCTGCCTGTGCTCTTCTGCCTCTATCCTCCCCACCTGCTGTCTCTGTCCCCTTCTGCTGCTGTCTCCCTCACCCAACTCCTGCCGTTGTCCTCCTAGCTCCCTGACTCCTGCCCCTTCTCTCTTTGTGCCTGTGTCCCTTGCTCCTGCTTATTCCCCCACCCCCAGGTCCTATCCTTTTCCCTTCATGGCTCCTGCCCTTTCCCCCATTCCTATCCTCCCACATCCATGGCTCCTTCTCATTCCCCATCCCCTCTACTCCTGCCCTCTCCCCCATTTTATTACTGTCATCCTCTATCCCCATCATCTTCGCCTCTCTCTTCCATTTCCTCCTGCTGGCTTCTGCTCCTAACCAGGCTCAAAGGCTCCTATTGTTCCTCCCACATTCCTCACTGCCCTCTTCGCCCCTGCCTCCCCCCCCCCCCGGCAAATCAGGGTGCTTCCACTTCCTCCACACTTCATGGCCAGCAGCTAGAGGAAGCACAGGAGACTGTCTCTCTGCTCTCAGTTCCAGTACCACAGTGGCCCCCAACAGATAGGAGGAGAATTGCAGGGAAAGTCCTGTGGTGGACCATACACAGTTGCTCTGTGGGGAAGGTGCATGCGGTCTGCTTGGCATGTTGGAGCTGTGAAGTGATGCAGAACAGGGCCAGCTTTAGGCACCAGCTAGGGAAGCAGGTGCCTAGGGCAGCAAATCTGAAGGGGCGGCACTCCAGCTGTTCTTGGGGCGGCACTCAGGCTGCTGCTTCTTCTTCTTCTCCTTCTGCAGCACTTCTGCGGCAGCTTTTTTATTTTCTCTGCTTTGGCGACACTGCTGCGGCAGGTTTTTTTTTTTTTTTTTGCTTCACTGCTTGGGGTGGCAAAAAAGGTAGGGCCGGCCCTGATGCAGAATACTCAATACAGACAGACTCTTCAGTAGAATCTTGGTAAGAATTCTGCAGCTAAATACTCTGAAGATGCATGAACTGGGACTTTTTCAGAGGCTTATAAATTGGCCAGATATGAACACATTTTCATAGACAGCAAAAGGCACATCTCTGAAATCAGAGCAGCTCCCCAGCCAAATTTCAAGTACCTGTTCCAGAGCATGGATTGCCAGCTTTTCAATAAAACAATTATACAAAAGTTTTTTAACATGAACAAAACAACGTATCTTCCCTAAAATCGTTCTCAGAAATGATTGGGCCATTTTAGCTGAAAGTTTAAAAAAATAAAATTGAGTCTGAGCCAGACATCTGGCATGGAAATGGCCAAACAACTCTTCTTGCAGACAAAGTTATGAACAATTGAAACAGTGTCTTGCCATAGAAATCATCGGGCAAACTTAACTATAAGCATTGCTACCTGCTCTGCCTAGAATAAACACTCCACTCCCCAAAGAATATGGAAAGCTATATATGATTATCTCCTGGAGTATATATGAATTTATGCAATACTCTCCGAAATTATCTCCAAGATATTACAGACTCTATCACAAATATTAGCAAATACCAAAACCTCTCCCAAGTATACACAAAATATCCAAAATTCCCCAAGTCTCTGGGCCTGATTCTAAAAGTGTCCTCATTTCATCTAAAGACAACTTTGCTGGTGCAAACACTAACACCTGTGATTGATTCTGTCACCTGCATGTCCAGGTGTTAAACTTGTGCATGCAGGGGTATTGCATCTTAAAAAGTGCATGCACAAGTATTTATGCCTATGTCAAGGTTCCTTCCCCACTCTGAACTTTAGGGTACAGATGAAGGGACCTGCATGAAAACCTCCTAAGTTACTTTCACCAGCTTACGTTAAAACTTCCCCAAGGTACAAATTAATTTTATTCTTTGCCCCTGGATTTCCACTGCCACCACCAAACTTTAACTGGGTTTACTGGGAAACGTAGTTTGGACACGTCTTTCCCCCCCAAAATCCTCCCAACCCTTGCACCCCACTTCCTGGGGAAGGTTTGGTAAAAATCCTCACCAATTTGCATAGGTGACCACAGACCCAAACCCTTGGATCTTAGAACAATGAAAAAGCATTCAGTTTTCTTACAAGAAGACTTTTAATAGAAGTAAAGGAATCACCTCTGTAAAATCAGGATGGTAGATACCTTACAGGGTAATTAGATTCAAAACACAGAGAATCCCTCTAGGCAAAACCTTAAGTTACAAAAAAGACAGACAGACAGGAATAGTCATTCTATTCAGCACAACTCTTTTCTCAGCCATTTAAAGAAATCATAATCTAACACATACCTAGCTAGATTACTTACTAAAAGTTCTAAGACTCCATTCCTGTTCTATCCCCGGCAAAAGCAGCATACAGACAGACACAAACCCTTTGTTCCTCTCCCTCCTCCCAGCTTTTGAAAGTATCTTGTCTCCTCATTGGTCATTTTGGTCAGGTGCCAGCGAGGTTACCTTTAGCTTCTTAACCCTTTACAGGTGAGAGGATTTTTCCTCTGGCCAGGAGGGATTTTAAAGGGGTTTACCCTTCCCTTTATATTTATGACAGTCTATATAAAAAGAAGTGAGGTTGAAATCTCTGAAAATCACACCTTATGTGTTTTCCAGTTAAGAAGCTATATCTTTTTGATCACTGATACAGATTGCTTCATGAGTTAATGTAAATATGTAATTTACATCCTCCATAAAGTATGTAAAATACCAGTTATTCTTAAAATGTTTATGAAATGTAGTCCCTTCTAGACAGCATATCTACCTTATAGAAATCTGTGGACAGGTCAAGCATGACTAGGCTTTCTGTAATTCCAGGCAAGAGCCTATAGATTTCCCATGATAAAGGTACTAAGGCAGAGGGCTTTCTAAGGTATTTATATAATGGCAGTTACTATAGACTATAAGCACTACAGCAGAACCAAAGACTGTGACTCCTCTTACGTCTCCCCAAACCCTGACATTTCTGCCTTTCTCCACTCTTCTGTGGCTTATGAGGGCCCAGGCAGAGAGTTGCTGATTCTAAGGGTCCTCCTGAACTGCATCTTCCCAGGGGTTTCAGGCTTTGGTGGTTAGCATGGGGAGGGGCTGAATCTACAGTCTGTAAACAGGTTTTGTAACTAATGGACCACTCAGCCAACTTTTACTCTATATTCCCTTCATTTACCTCTCAATTTTTTGCTAATCAGCAAAGCACAGTAAAAATTCAAATTAAAAAAGGAAAATATAATCAGGGAGCCGCCCATAAAATAGTCACTGCTACATTGCACGTCTGTAGGAATGATGAGGACAAAACTGTAATGAAATCCAAGTTTTCTGGTTTCATCAGATGCAGGGGTTATCAATATCTCTGTGGAGCTCTCTGAAGCTAGCATGCCCTGCTCTGGTATTTCTGTTTATTGTTGGAAGATAAATCCTATGTTATTGCAAAATCTTGCTCACAAAATCATTGTTTGTTTGTGGTTATAATCAATACGTGCCATATAGAGTTTGGGTACTAAAAAAGTTGGTTAATCACAAACCTAAGCAATATGGATTCATAGTATAGCTGGCAAATGTGCCTGAAATCTTTGACCTCATTACTTTACTGGTAGGTAAAGTACTGGACATAGTCTAGGTTTAATGGAATGTTTTGTTATTATGTCAATTACTTTGACTTATGAAATCAGAAGTCATAGGCTAGGGAAAGAAATAATGAAATATTTTTAAAATCTAAAATGAGGTGAATATTCTGTTTGGGTTTGGTTTGTATACAAATCCAACACTTAAGCGATTCATACTCACATGAATAGAAGCTAGTAAAATATGACATTCAATATTGACAGTAATTCTTGGGAGAGGTTCAAATACCAAAGAAAGATTAAAAACATTCAGAAGTATTTGAATAGATTGCGTATTAATTTTCCAATGGACTTCATTGTATAGAAGTTAGGCTAATGTATAGAATTAAAAATAGATAGCTATAGTGGCCAAAACCTACTAGTAAACAACAAACTATTAAATGTATATAGGTAAAATAACAAACTAGATAGAAAAGACTTGGGGTGGTTAAGGATAAAGCACTTAAACCACTTGTACAATATTTGTAAGTAATGAGAAAGCACAACTGCTCCTGGAGTTAAGTGTATAAAGTAAGAAGTACAAACTGGCAGAAGTTGCTTTGGCATCAGGTGTTACTTCAAAGTTCATATTTATAATACAATTATTTGCAGTTCTGGTAACCTTATTTAAGGAAAAGCATTGCTGAGATTGTAAAGATGTAGTGAAGGGTACAAAATGGTTTAGGAACATAAATTATGAGAGAGGGATAAACAACAAATGAACAAGACCTGGCATGTATATTTTAAAAAAAGGAAACCAGGGATATCATAAAGGTACAGGACCCTTAAAAGAAATGTTAATATACAACAGACTAATTGAAAGTGTCTGTTAATCAAATAGGTTCAGATTCTGCTACCTTTCTTCCTGAGTAATGAAATCAACAGGACTACTTATGAAGTAAGATACTCCTTAACAGGAGCAAGGATGGCAGATTTTGGCCCATAGTATTTAATGTAATATGCTTAAAATAATCAATTCCAGACAGAACATATTCAGTTTTAGCAGATGGATTTTGTTATTAGGATTTGAAGTGAAATCTTCTAAGCTCAGAAATGCCTGTTGAGAATTAGCAAACAAAATATTTTCTGCCCTAGTTTTTCTGCTCAGCCTTTCCTATACAACCACATGACCTAAAGAAAGCTGAGAAGCAGCAACCATTACATTGTGGTCTCATAAAAATTCTCTCAGGATTGATATGTGTTTTATGGTGCCTGCATTCTCATCTAGACCAGCCTGTTTTATTACTTGAAACAGTAACTGAAGAAAGCTATAAAATACTTCATTTTCTACCCAAATATTTGAGTCTGTGGTATGTATTAAAATTGTATGCAAAGATCTAAATTTCTGAATGTGCAACCAGAGGGGCTATAAGAAACTGAACGTTTGTTAGTTATTTTGGAGTATTGAGGGCCAAATCCACCCGTTCCATGTAAAAAGCTGTAACGGTTCCCTTGTGGAGATTTCTCCAAATCATTTGGTTGGGGGGTTGGGTTACTCTCGCTCCATTCATGGAAGGAGTTGTAAGGCTGACTCTCAAACCTGGGGGCTCTGCAGGAGGCCAGAGCCATGTGTGGAGACTCCCTGTGGCTCTACATGAACTCCTGTCCCTGGGGGTTCCCCTGACTGCACAGGTGTGCTGGAGGAACTCTTCTTCCTCCAAGCTGCAATGGGGCCAGGTACTCCATTTTGGCTACATAGGCTGTATTTCTGTTTCCATGTCCTAGGTAAATTCTGCAGATCCAGAGAGTAGACAGTTTTTTAATCATCTTGGTCCACCCAATCTCTGATCCCTCCCCCAATGAAAAACCTGCCTCCTGTGGAGAGAGTTCTGCCAGGTTGGGGATGGGGGCACAGAGGGAAACAGTGTTACAGAGGTGGCTGACCCTCTCTCCACAAGGGAGTGTAAGATTCCCAGGCATGAAGGCATCCTCCAATTCTAGAGGGAATGATGTAGCTCATATTTATTCTATAAAGTGCTAGTCAAAGTATACCTTTGTTCAGCTTAACAAACATGGGATTGAATTTCCCCCACACCAAGTAAACAACAATAAAATAATCAATCATAAAATGCCATCCTGAAAAGGAAAACTATTACACCAGTCCTAAACTCTGCCCCACTCATAATCTTTTAAAACAGTTTGGGAGATTGCTGTGGGGACGCTCTGTAAAATCGGGCACCATAGCCTTTGGGGCCAGATCCTGGCCACCATTAAATCTGCTTTTCACAACTCCAGCCAGAGCCGTCCCTTGGGTAGGGCGAATCGAGGCGACAGCCCCGAGCTCCATGCTTTGGGGAGCCCTGCGCTTCTATAAAATCGGGATTGTCCTTATATTTAGCCCTTTGTCCCATGTCCCAACTGATGTATGATCAGGATGCCATTTGTCCCAATATTCAGGTAAGGAGGCAGGCAGGGAGGTGAGGCAAAAGGCGAATGGGTGAGTGGGGTGAGGAGGTGAGCAACAGGTGGGCAGGTGGTGGACAGTGAGGAGGAGAGAGGCAGTTGGGTAGACGGCGGTGTGAGGTTCACACCAGACAGATGGCAAGGAGACTAGCGGGGAGGCAGGCAGGCAGGTGAGGAGGTGAGCGACAAGCGGGTGGAAGAGGATGAGGAGGTGAGGCTCTGCATCCCCCTAGGGATGGCCCTGACTCCAGCACAGCTTAGCATGCTTAAACCTGGCCTAGGTGGCCAGCTGAGGGTTCCCTATAAATAGGAGAATCTTCTGGTGGTACAGAGCTGGAATAGGCCGTGTGTGTGTGTATGTGAGTAAAGGTGGTGTACAGCTCCTGTGCCATTCCCTTAGGTTGTGCACTTGGGCCTCTATTTTTTATCCTAAGATGATCTTTTGATGGCTGTGGGATGTATGCTGTGGGTTATGTTTGCTGGTAGGTGAAATTCACTCTTGCACGGGGGGCCAACACAAAATCTGTGCTTCTCTTAAGTCCCATTTAAACCATAAAAATGGGATTGAAGTTACATGTAGGCTTTGTGCTGGTCTTCTATGTGGGGGAGAAATTGACTAGATATTAGCAGCATGTGTTAGGGAGCTTATTCCTTCACCCACTTACTTCCCTGGTCCTTCTCGCATGAACAGAGAGCAACAATACCCGAAGTCCAAAGGTGCAAACAATTCGATGTTTATTGGGGTGAACTTCCAGCAAGCATGATTCCAGTTTCCTTCTTTAGTATCCTCCTTCCCAGCTCTGACACCACAGAGCCTTACACCTGTGTCCCTGTTCCCATTCCTACCCTTAGCCAAACATGATTCCAACTTCCTTACTCCCATTACCTGTTCCCATTTCCCCCTTTAGCAAAACATGATTCCAATTTTCTTACCCCCATTCCCTTTTCCCATCTCCCACACCCACCTCCTCCCTCCCACTCCCACACCCTCATTGACTACAGATTATATAGTAAAACTTGAGTTCTGCTTAGCTATACCTTAACCAATCATTTTCCTGAAATTTAACTAACCAATCCTAACATATTGTAACATGATTATGTAACCAATTATATCCCACCACCTCAATTAGTTTACACCCAGCAAAATTAATTATACAGCAGACAGGAACAATCACAGAACCAGACAGAGATTATACAGACAAACAACAGCAAAGTGGGAACTATAATGACAAAACAATACAGAAGTGAGGATTTCACATCCCAGCTATTGATAAGTGAGTTCTTGCCAGACAGGATGCTATCAAACTAAGTTTCCTTTTACATTTTCTAGGCACTTCCCTTTCTCTGGAGGTGATAGGAATACAATCCTGTCCTGATAGTGCCTAACAGCCCAATAGCACCTTATTTCAATGTGACTAGTTTGGAATGTGAGGATGTGACTGTTCGCTTCCCAGCTTATGGCTGCCTCTGCTGCTTAGCCAAAGGCCTGAGCCTAAGCACAGGGCCACAAACTGTCACAGTAAGAGAAGGCCCTTACACCAGCAGACAGTGATTTTGATTCTTTCTTTTATACCTCTAGAACTAGCCAAGTGATAAGAATACACCTAAATTCTTAAAGTACAGGCCTTTGCAGACAGGCCTGAATATCTATATCCTAACAGCATGGTTGAATGGTTTAATGTGGTGCTATAGATGGACTTGAAATAAGTTTAAAAAAATCAGTCATGAAATGGACTGACAGCCAAAGTGAGAAATCTGAGATGACAATGCTCATTTTTGGGGGGTTAGTCAGCAGAGGGACTGCTGCATTTTGAGTAGACCGAAGATGCATTAAGAAATGAGTAGGCAGCCCAATGAACAATTCTCAAGTAATAAAAGCATGAATTAAACATTCTGTGTAAGTTGCATTGTCCCATAATTCAAAAACCTAGCACGGCTGTGTAGATGAAGAAAGGGCACCTTTCTAACATCCTTTTATACAGTTTTATGGGCAGCTCTGAATCAAATATGATTGCGTAGATATAGGCCTTACTAAATTAAGTGCTGAGACTATGGCCTGGTATGGGATCATTTGCTAATTTAGTATAACTATCACTAATGAAGATAAACCATTGAGCTAGTATTGGGAAATACAGAGAACCTGGGAAAGTTGTAGGATCTGCAATAGATTGAAGATGAAAAATACAAAAGATGAAGGAGAAAACATTGAAATTGCAGAAAGCAAAATCTGATCAAATACAGGACATACTGTACACTTAGATGAGTAAACTAGTTAGCATTACAGTGGAAAATGGGGTGTGGGCAGTGGGGAGGCTGTTAAATAACTACATATGTTTAAGAATACCATGATGTGAATATACACAGACACTGGGAAGAATGGGGAGCCTGACAGTGCAACTCTAAGCCCTTTGGTTGATTAATGAGAGGCTCTGATGGGCTTGAAGAAAATCCTATCTAGTTCTTCTCAGCTGGAAGGAATATGACTTCTCCTGATATCACTGCTGGCCTGTATTTTTGATTGAGTGATGTATTTTTATTGTCTGATCTCCAGGATGTCTCTCTAGTTTTTGTGGGAGTGGGAGTGGAATGTTGGGTGTGCACCCATGGTGGGGGAGCACTGTTCATAGTATTCCCCAAACACAGTTTCAGTTGGTTCAGTCCCTGTGCTTAGTGCTCAGCTTCCTACTTTGCCTGAGATACCTGGATCGAATGGAGAGCAAAGCACAGATCAGATGCACTTAACCCCAGCATTTCCCTGGGACAGAATAAAATGTCCCTTTCATACAAAGGAACAACTTGTAGAAATCCTAAGATTATAAGAAGACATATGATGGGAAGAAAAAGAAATGTAGGAAACAAAGGGAGAAGAAAGAGGTCAACTGGGATTAATCAAAGAGGAAGAAACCTTCTTTGAGGACCAAGGGAAGAAGAAAGGCAGTAGAAGGATAGGTGGATGGATTAGAGATAGCAGATGGAAGGATAAAGATGGGAGAATTGTGGAGGGGAAGAAAGAGGGGTGGAGAGAGTTAGGCAAGGAAAAAGGGGCAGAGAAACACAGAGAGTGGTAGAAGGGGAGGAGAGAAGGAGGAAGTCAGAGAGCAAAGGGAAGAAGAATAGGCAGTGGGAGGAAACCTGATGGAGAAAGGGAGAGAGACCAGATTAAAGTGAAGGGGACAAAGCAAGTAAAAGATGGAAAGCAGGAGTGGAGCTGTGAGTGCTGATGGAGGGAAGAAATATGGGGCATGAAAAAACAGATATGCAGGGGGAGAGGAAAGGGGGGAAGATAGAACTCACACAGACAGAAGAACGTGCAGCTAGAAGTGATGCTCAGTGAGCAAGCTCTCAAGGAGATACTATCAAGTATTTAAGAGAAGCCAACTGTCAAGAAGCCATCTAATCAGAAAGTCCAACAGTCATCAATAAAGGCCCACTGACTCATAGGACAGGCCAGTGACTGCTCAAGGCCAGCAGAAGAACCAATTTAATTGGATAAATAAAACAAACCTTGACTCTACCTCATGTCAAAATATGTCTTGTCTTCAGGAATAGGGCTAGGTCAGGGAGACAAGGGTGTGGTTTGAGCCAGATCTTGACCACTGATAAGGTAGTAAACTTACAGTAAAACTGGACTTTAAAGGAAATAAATGAAAAATGGAGAAGAGAAACTCAGGAGCCCTCAGATGCAAAGGGCCCTCCCAACAAAGATAGAAATACAGACAATGTAAAGTTTGTGTATAGGGACATGATAGTAATTAATATAAAATACCTCATTTATACAGATGAATGAGATTCATGGAAGGGTATAGGGGAAAAAACAGCTGCTTATAATTACAGAATTTTAAAGACAGAATAAGAAGAAAAGTCAAATAATAAATGAAATAAAAACAATAAAACATAGAATTAAATATTTATTTACATATATGAAAAATGAACAACCTGGCTAAGAATAAAAGGCATTAGTAGAAGGGTAGGGAAGCTATCTAGACATTTTCTGTGATGTGGGGTCATCAGGATCACAGTGCTCTGAGTATGAAATGTCTGGCATCACTCTGGAAATAAACAATCCCAGTTTCTTAATGCTAACAAACAAATACTGTCAGAGAGAAAAAAAATCATGCACAAAGCATACATCCTCAGAGCTCAGTTTCCCTAACTGAACATTAGGACGCTTCATTTACAGATCTTATCAGTATCTTTATTGGAGTAGGTGCCTTCTGGTAACCCTCTTGTTTTATACCCTGGGGAGTGTTCCCATCATGCTCTGCTCTTACAGGGGTATTCTTTCCCATGTAGAATACATTCCATTTTTCTCTCTGCCATATCACTTATAAAAGGAGGAAGTTAGAAGAGAGTGTTGTGGTCCTGAGGGTGGTAAAAGAACCTTAATAGAACAGAATAGTAGAATAAATTAAAAATACATTGGCTAATACTCTGATAAAGGGGGTGGGGGAAGGAAAGAAATAGAGGTTACTGCAACCTGCTCACCATAAAGGAGGATAGCCTGTCACATACCTCAGCTTCTGAATTTATTCTTTTCCTCAATATTCATTTAAAAAGTTGAAGATCACACCCCAAAGAGTAGCATAACTGTAGGAGTGATGAACACTGGGGTGGGGAAATATTAAGATGCAGGGAAAAAATAACAGGGTAACAATTATCTGAAATGAATCTGTTTATGAACCAGTATGTCTTACATTCAGTTCACTTTGTTGAAATTCACTTATGATGGTTTGGGCTAAGGAATTACAGTTCACAAAAGAGCATGACAAAGATCAGAGCTCCGTAGAGAGACATAATGGTGGCTAGGGAGAATGCACTAACTAAAGCCATCAGCAAAACATTTGGCAGTAACAAAGGCACTGAAAGGCTTTGTGGTGAATTTACAAAGGTGAAAGTTATTTTGGCAATCTAAGTCTTTAATGTCCTCTCATTTACAATGTTGTAGCATGTGAAATTACAGTCACAAAATTACTGGAAGGACTTTGTAGTCATCATAAAAGTACAACAGAAGACAACCTTGTCTACACTTACAGGAGGATTGACGCTGTGGTGATTGATGCATCGGCGGTCAACTTAGCGGGTCTAGTGAAGACCTTCTAAATCGACGCTGATCGCTCTCCCATCTACTCCTGTACTCCACCTGATTGAGAAGAGTAAGGAGAGTCGACGAGAGAGCGTCTCCCGTCGACGTTGCATAGTGTGGACCCTGCGGTAAGTAGATCTAAGCTATGTCAATTTGAGTTATGCTATTCACATAATTCAAATTGCGTAGCTTATATCTACTTTTCTTTTAGTGTAGACAAGAGATCTCTGTAGTCAGAGGTCTTTAGTGCTAAATTGGTCTAGATAATACTTAGTCCTGCTACGAGTGCAGGGGACTGGACTATAGATGACCTCTCGAGGTCCCTTCCAGTCCTATGATTCTATGACTTTATGATTCTAAATATTGGGGAAAAAGTGAGAAATATTTGAGTGTGCCTCAGAGACCGAGAAAGACAAAGAAATATTTTCCCTATGTACTTCTATTATACATACACCTCTACCCCAATATAACGCGGTCCTCGGGAGCCAAAAAATCTTGCCGCATTATAGGTGAAACCGTGCTATATCGAGCTTGCTTTTGGCCTCGAGCAAAAGCATTTTCTGTGGGAACCTCTTGGGGGTGACAGCGGGTGTGCGGTGCCCTGGGCCGGGCTGGTGGGGAGCTCTGGGTGTCATGGAGCTGCTGGGGCTGTTCTCGTGGCCGGGCTGCACTGCTCGCCGTGGGGCTGCTGGCTCGCAGCAGTTGCTGTGACTGGCCGTGGCGCAGGGCAGCGCGGTGGCGGGATCGCCCGCCCGCTGGCTTCGCCACCGCTACTGCTGCTGGGGATGGATGTGGTTCGTGGAGCCGCGGTGAGTGTCAGGCAGCAGCAGAGAAGCGGCTGCTGTAAAGGGGAGGGGGTGAGGGATGCTTGCTAGCCGCAGTCAGTGCAGCCTCCTTCCCCCGCCTTGAAAGCCCGAGTGTTAGTGTCTGAGCCAGAGAGCGAGCTGGGGAAGTCGGGGAAGTGCCGCCGGCTTGCAGTGCTGCAGTCCCCTGTCTCTGAATCAGCGATAGCAGCTCGTGGAGCGGAACCCATGCAGTGTTATTCTGATTATACAGAGGAGGAGGAGGAAAGCTAAGTCTCCCATGCCCTATCCAACGCCCCCATTCCCCATCCCCTGACGCCCTGCCCCCAGAACCTATGAACCATCCAACCCCCCCTGCTCCCTGTCCCCTGACTGCCCCCCGAGACCCTCTGCCCCTTATCCAACCCCTCGGCCCTGGCCCGGCACCCTTAACACGCTGCTCAGAGCAGCGTGTCAGAGCCAGACACGCTGACGGGCTGATCCGCCAGAGCGTACAGCCCCGCCCCCCCAGAGCGCTGCTTTACCGCGTTATATCCCAATTCGTGTTATATCGGGTTGCGTTATATCGGGGTAGAGGTGTATTATGTCTGTCTGAATCCACCTTTACAACAAATCTCTCACTCTTGCTGTCTCTCTTTGCAGACCATTTTCTAAAACAACAGCAAATGCACTACTGGGCAAAAAGAAATAGTTTGTGACCTAAATACAGGCAATATTTAGACTACATTTTGTCTGGTTGGCTAGAAGCCCCACATCCAGGAGTAACAGCAGTGTTTAAAATAGTCTGGTTTGAGCTGTCTCAGAGATACAAAAGGAAATTCTGAACCGATTAGATTCAGACCAAAGAGAAGAGCAGATACACTGATATATGAAAGAACAGATTCATACCAATGAGCAATTTGGCACAATATTTCAAAGAAAGAAGACATGAGTTACAAATGAGAGGACCTGTCTACAAGCAAGTTAGGCACAAAAGATGATTGAAACATGGAAATAAATGTCTACGGCAGTACCAGAAACAAGAAATTCACACCAGCTCAGGAGGAATCTAAGAATACATTTAGGGAAGGGGAAAATCACAGCTGCAAGAGCAGATCATGCTCTCAGGAAAATCCCATGGAGTGTGAGGAAAATGCAGAATATGCGCTAGAAAAATCCCAGTTCTTTTATTTTCAGAACCACGCTATCCCCATTCTGACTCCAGTGAATATTTTGGGCTCAGCAGAGGGGTGGGCAGAGAGGGTGGAGGCTTATCAGAGAGAGGGTCACAATCTGTGATGTTTTTCCCCTTCAAACATCCCCCCTTAAATAGCTATGCAATCCACAAGTGTTTTTTCCCTCTGTAAAATAATACTGATTTCTGAGAGTTTCTTCTCCACACTATAACACCACTCCCTTTCACAAACATATTCCCTGAGGGAGAGAGGGATGGGGGCAGGCAGGAAACCAGTGGATACAGGGATCCTGAGGGAGCCTGCTGCAGGTAAGAAGGGGATTGGGGAAGTAGTGTGGGCCTCTGTCCAAAAGCATTGGCCCTCTTGTGATTTTCCCATGGATCTCAGAACATCTGTGGGGTTAGAGGATCGTGCTCCTACAGTAGGACAAATTATCTGTAGGCAACTTTGCAGGTTCAAACTCAGGAAGTTTCCTGGCCCCTACAAAGGTTTTTCCTGCATAAGGCATAATCTTGCTCATGATTGCTGACTGCCCTTTTCATGTTCTAATCCTGTGTGTGGATTGACTTGATTTAATTCTGAATAAGGCAAATCAAGTTGTAGACAACAAAATGCAAGATTTATAGAGTAGCACCCACTGGCAGCCAGCGCTTCCCCTTCCCTCTCAGTGCCTCCTGCCCACCGGTGGCCCTGCCAGTCAACTTTTCTCCCTCCCTCCCGCCCAGCACCTCCTGCCCACCACAGATCAGCTGTTCTGGGGCATCCAGGAGGTGCTTGTAGGGACGGGGAGGAGCAGGGACAGGGCATGCTTGGGGGTGGGGATGGAACTGGGCGGGAATAGGCAGGGCGGGAATAGGCAGGGCAGGGGTGGGGGCTTGGAATGAAGGGGTAGAGTGGAGAGGTAGGGCCTAAGGCGGAGTGAGGGCAACAAAAGGCAGGATGGGGATGGGAACTTGGGGGAAGGGATTGGATGGGGATGGGGCCTGAAGCGGAGCAGGGGTTGAGCACTCCCGGGGCCAGGAGGAAGCCGGCACCTGTGCCTCACAGCACTGGCCCAACCCTTCCAATATCCCATCTCTAGCCATGGCTATCTCTGATGCTTCAGAGGAACGGGAGATCAAAACTGCAGCCCAGCATTCATCAACTAAGAGGTCTTATACAATGGCATTAGTTCTTCTCTATCTCTACTGGAAATGCCTCATTTAAAACATCCCAGGATTGCATTTGCCTTTTTTGCAGCCACATGACATTGGTAGCTCATAGTTAAAGCTAAAATTTTGTCATGGGTATTTTTAGTAAAAGTTACAGACAGGATGTGGGCAATGAACAATAAATAAGGGAAGCCCAAGCCCCACAGTGTGGAGCTGACAGCACGAGCCCCACCACCTGGGGCTGACAGACAGAGCCCTGACACTCAGGGCTGAAGTCATGGTGGTAATGTAAAATCACAGAATCCTTGACGTCCATGACCGACTCATAGCCTTACTCATAGTCATCCTGTGATCGACCATATCTCTCTCCTCCTCTGTTGCTTTGAGCTGATAAGCCGCCAGCTTGTATCAGAAATTATTTTTATTAGATCCTAAGTGCACATCCTTACATCCTTGCACTATTGAATTTCATCCCATTTCTGTTATTCCAGTCTTCAAGGTCATCCAGATATTTCTGTACAATATTCCGGTCCTCTGTGTCAGCAGTGCCTCCCAACTTTGAATCCTTAGCACATTTCATTAAAAGAAAAGGAGTGCTTGTGGCACCTTAGAGACTAAGCTCACTTCACGAAAGCTTATGCTCAAATAAATTTGTTAGTCTCTGAGGTGCCACAAGTACTTCTTTTCTTTTTGCAGATACAGATTAACATGGCTGCTACTCTGAAACCTGTCACATTTCATTAAGACACTTCTACTTTTTGTGCCAAAGTCATTAATAAAAATATTGTATAAGATTGAGTCAGATATGTAAAGTTATATCCCTCTCTTGGGTAAAAAATGACAGAGGAATATTATTTAGGCTCATGACATATTCTCCTGACACAAAGGCCTGGTCTATACACAGATTTTATACTGCTATAATTATTTAAATTAGGAGTGTAATTTTTTTTAACCAAATTGTTATACCAGTGAATCTCCTAGTTTGGGTGCCATTATACCCATATACTGGTGTCTTATATTGGTTTAGTTTCTTTCCTTCCTGTACAGGAATTTGCTATACCAATATAAGCACTTTTATACTGGTATAATTGTATCCACTTTAGAGGAGTTGCACTGTTTTAACAATGCCAGTATCATTACCGCTACAGACTAGGGACCGAATGGCTAGGCAGCAGTTCTGCGGAAAAGGACCTAGGGGTGACAGTGGACGAGAAGCTGGATATGAGTCAGCAGTGTGCCCTTGTTGCCAAGAAGGCCAATGGCATTTTGGGATGTATAAGTAGGGGCATAGCGAGCAGATCGAGGGACGTGATCGTTCCCCTCTATTCGACATTGGTGAGGCCTCATCTGGAGTACTGTGTCCAGTTTTGGGCCCCACACTACAAGAAGGATGTGGATAAATTGGAGAGAGTCCAGCGAAGGGCAACAAAAATGATTAGGGGTCTAGAACACATGACTTATGAGGAGAGGCTGAGGGAGCTGGGATTGTTTAGCCTGCAGAAGAGAAGAATGAGGGGGGATTTGATAGCTGCTTTCAACTACCTGAAAGGGGGTTCCAAAGAGGATGGCTCTAGACTGTTCTCAATGGTAGCAGATGACAGAACGAGGAGTAATGGTCTCAAGTTGCAGTGGGGGAGGTTTAGATTGGATATTAGGAAAAACTTTTTCACTAAGAGGGTGGTGAAACACTGGAATGCGTTACCTAGGGAGGTGGTAGAATCTCCTTCCTTAGAGGTTTTTAAGGTCAGGCTTGACAAAGCCCTGGCTGGGATGATTTAACTGGGAATTGGTCCTGCTTCGAGCAGGGAGTTGGACTAGATGACCTTCAGGGGTCCCTTCCAACCCTGATATTCTATGATTCTATGATTAAAGGAATACTACATACTGTGTGTGTAGACAAGGCCTAAATGAGCCTGTGTTTGTAGGTGGTGCATGCATGTAATATCCATTAACTTCAATAAGAGTTGGGCATATACAGCAGCTGAAGATTTGGGCCCAATATGTTGGATGGTTTTGCCATTGGAGGGTCAGATTCCGATATTCTGCTCATGTTGAATAATACATTGAGTTGAAGTCAGTGAAACCACTCATAGTATAAGATGATGTTCTTTGTGAGTAAGGGTATCAGAATCTGGTTCTTAATGGGGGTCTACTTTTAAAAATTGTAAAACATTAACTCAATAGATACTGAAGTGCTGCTTCTCAACCTCTGCCTTTTACTGGAAAAATCAATGTTACTAGAGATCAAGTCCTGAAGTCCTTCCTCAATAGGAGTTTCTCCTGAATAAGGACTGCAGGACTCTCTTTGCATTTACTAAGTGTATCGTCTCATAGAGATAACTAAAGTTATCATGACCATCAAAAAATTTTATTTTGATTTAAATCTACCCAGGGAACATTTAATCAGAACATACTCAGTTTCACCATCTCAGTTAAAAGCAGAAGTGTAGTCAGTACACAATTGTGTAAATCTAATATTTTAAGAAAGGAGATACTATGCTATATTTATGTACACATTACTGTAGCTAGTGCTGCTGTGTGGGATTAATCTGTAAAATGGGAATAATAGTATTTATGTGTATTGTGAGTCTTAAATCTAATGGTCGGAATTTGGGTGTCATTGGGAATTATGGGTAATCAGAATTTCTGAAAATTAGGGGACATATTTTCAAAAGAGCTTAGCACCCAAACTTGCATTGATCAATGGGAAGGAAAAATTATTAAATGCATGCAAAAATGGCACACAGTACTTTATTTATGTGTCACTCAGAGACTCACATTTAATTTCAAAATCTGTCATATGCTGCCAAACTTTTGGTGTCTTTGGTCCTAAATCCATTGAATAACATCATGATCATAGTAACACATCTAGTAATGTTCTATATGTGGTCTTGTTAATGCCGCATATGTTACTGTTAAAATAACTTCCAATTTCAAAAATTTTAAATGGTTAATATTAATTTTCACTTCTAACATGCCTTTTATTGGAGGAGCTCAAAATACTGTGATCAAATTTTTCAAGTGAAATCATAGAAATGTAGGACTGGAAGGTACCCTCGATAAGTCATTTAGTCTAGTTCCTTGCACAGAGTCAGGATTAAGTATTATCTAGACCATCCTTGACAGGTGCTTTTCTAACCTGTTCTTAAAAACCTCCAGTGATGGAGATTCCACACCCCACCTAGTTAATTTGTTCCAGTACTTAGCTACCCTTACAGTTAGGAAGCTTTTCCTAATGTTTGACCTAAATCTCCCTGACAGCAGGGGTGCTGAAACAATTTGTATAGTGGGGGTGCTGAGAGCCATTGAGCCAAATTGTAAACCCTGTATATGATGGAAACTGCAGCACCCCCAGCACCCCGAGTTCCAGTACCTATGCCTGACAGTAATTTAAGCCCATTACTTCTTGTCCTGTCCTCAGTGGCTAAAGAGAACTATTTGTCACCCTTCTCTTCATAGCAACCTTTTATGTACTTGACGACAGTTATCATGTCCCCCCTCAGTCTTTTCTTCTCCAGTTTTTTAAGCATCCTATCTTTCCAATGCATTGGTATAGTTTGCTTTTGTACCCTGAATCTCTTTAAAAAATGCCAACTCTTTGGAACTAATTTTTCCCTTAGACTTGCTTCCCACGGGATCTTACCTACCAATTCTCTGAGTTTGCTAAAGTCTGCATTCTTGAAATCATTGTAGGTCATGTTTTCTAGATCTTTTGTCATTTTTGTTGCTCTCCTCTGGACTTTCTTCAATTCGTCCATATCTTTCCTGAAGTGTGGTGCTCAGAACTGGACACAATACTCCAGCTGAGGCCTTATTAGTGCTGAGTAGAGTGGAATAATTACTTCTTGTGTCCTGCTTACAACACTTCTGCTTATACATCCCAGAATGATGTTCACTTTTTTTTTTACAACAGGATTACATTGTTGACCCATATTTAGTTTGTGATCCGCTATAGCCCCATGTCTTTTTCCGCAGTACTGCTTCCGAGGCAGTCATTTCCCGTTTTCTATATGTGTAATTGATTATTCCTTCTTAAGTGTAGTACACTACATTTTTCCCTATTGAATTTACTTCTGTTTAATTCAGACCATTTCTCCAGTTTGTCAAGATCATCTTGAATTCTAATCCTGTCCTCCAAAGCACTTGCAACCCCTCCTAGCTTGCTGTCATCTGCAAACTTTATAAGTATACTCTCTGTGCCATTATCCAAATCATTTTTGAAGATATTCAATAGAACCAGACCCAGGAGAGATCCCTGCAGGACCCCATTCAATATGTCTGTCCAGCTCAATTGTGAACCATTGATAACTACTCTCTGAGAATGGTTTTCCAGACAGTTGTGCATTCACCTTCTAGTAGATTCATCTAGGTTGTATTTCTCTGGTTCGTTTATGAGATCATGTGAGACAGTATCAAAAGCCTTAATAAAGTTGAGATATATGACACCTTCTGATTCTCCCCATCCACAAGGCTTGTTACTATGTCAAAGAAGCATATTAGCTTGGTTTGACATGATTTGTTCTTGACAAATCCATGTTGACTGTTGCTTATTACCTTATTATCTTCTAGGTGGTTACAAATTGATCATTTGATTATTTGCTCCATTATCTTTCCAGGTACCAAAGTTAAGATGACTGGTCTATAATTCCCTGGGTTGTCCTTATTCCCCTTTTTATAGATAGGTACTATATTTGCTCTTTTCTAGTCCTCAGGTATATCTCCCGTCCTCCAATGAGTTCTCAAAGATAATTGCTAATGGTTCAGAGATCTCTTCAGTCAGTTCCTTAAGCATTCTAGGATGTGTTTCATCAGGCCCTGCCAATCTGAAGACATGTAACTTGTCTAAGTAATTCTTAACTTGTTCTTTTTCTATTTTACCCTCAGATCCTGCCCCATTTACACTTTTGTTCTCTATGTTAGTCGTCTGATCCTTGCTAACTTTTGTGGTGAAAACTGAAACAAAAAATACAAGAACATAAGAATGGCCAGAATTGGTCAGACCAACGATCCATCTAGCTCAATATCCTGTCTTCTGACACTGGCCAATGCTAAGTGTTTCAAAGGGAATGAATAGAACAGGTAATCAACAAATGATCCATCCCCTGTCGCCCATTCCCAGCTTCTGGCATACAGAGGCTAGGGATGTTTAACTTCAGCTATTACTGCATTTTCTGTTATTGTCTTTCCCACCTCATTTAGTAATGGGCCTATCCTGTCCCTGGTCTTCCTCTAGCTCCCCATATATTTGTAAAATGCTTTCTTGTTACTAGCTAGTTTAATCTTGCTTTGTGCCTTGGCCTTCCTAATTTTGTCCCTACATGCTTGTGTTTATATATATATATATATTCATCCTTTGTCATTTGACCTACTTTCCACTTCTTGTATGACTCTTTTTTAGTTCCAGGTCACTGAAGATCTCCTGGTTAAGCCAAGGGAAAAAATCTTACCATACGTCCTATCTTTCCAATGCATTGGTATAGTTTCCTCTTGTACCCTGCATCTCTTTAAAAAATGCCAACTCTTTGGAACTAATTTTTCCCTTAAACTTGCTTCCCACGGGATCTTACCTACCAATTCTCTGAGTTTGCTAAAGTCTGCCTTCTTGAAATCCATTGTCTTTGTTCTGTTGTTTTCCCTCCTACTATTCCTTAGAATCATGAACTCTATCATTTCACCCAAGCTGCCTTCCACCTTCAAATTCTCAACTAGTTCCTCCCAGTTTGTCAGAATCAAATCCAGAATAGTCTCTCTTCTAGTCACTTTCTCCACCTTCTGTCTCCAATAACTTGTTGGGTAATCTGTGCCCTGCTGAATTATTTTCCCAACAAATGTCTGGATATTTGAGGTCCCCCATCACCACCAAGTCCTGTATTTTGGTTTAGTTTGTTAGTTGTTTAAAAAAGTCTCATCCACCTCTTCTTCCTGGTTAGGTGGTCTTTAGTAGACTCTGCCATGACATCACCCTTGTATTTTACCCCTTTTATCTTTACCCGGAGACTTTCAACAGGTCTGCTTCCCATGAGTCTCAACCTCAGTGCAAGTGTATACATCTTTGATATACAAGGCAACACCTCCTCCCTTTTTCCCTGCCTGTACTTCCTGAATAAGGTGTACCATTCTATTCCAATATTCCAGTCATATGAATTATTCCAACAAGTTTCTATAGTGCCAATTATGTAATATTTGTGATTATTCACTAGTATTTCTAGTTCTTCCTGTTTATTCCCCATACTTCTTGCATTCATATACAGACATGTAAGATGTTTATTAGATTTCTCCTCTATAAACCCTCTTGTCTCTCTTTTGTCCATGCTGCAATTTCCCATGTTTCCCCCAGATTCTGACCCTTCACCCAGGTCTCCATTTTTTGGATTTACCTGTGGGTTTTTGTCTCCTGCCCCCGTCAAACCTAGTTTAAAGCCTGCCTCTCTAGGTTTTCCAGTCTGTATCCAAAGATACTCTTACCCTTACCTGACAGGTGGACCCCATTGCTGCTCAACAGTCCTTCTTGGAACAAGATCTGATAGTCAAGGAAGCTGGAGCCCTTCTGGTGACGCCATCCATGCAGTCATGTATTTACTTCCAGGATGTGTCTGTCTCTGCCTGGATCCGTACCCTCGACCAGAAGGATCCTTCACCCTCACCCCCAGAGTCCTATAGTCACTTCTGCTATGCTCAGGTCATACCTCCAGTAACATTAGTGCCTACCTGGATGAGCAGCATGGTGTAGTAGTCAGAGGGCTGGATGATCCTTGGCAATCTTTCTGTAGTGACTTGGCTATGGGCCCCTGACAGGCAGCACACCCATCCCAGGATGCAAGGTCAGGCCTTCAGATGGATGCCTCTGTCCCCCTTGGAAGGGAATTGTCCACCACCACCACCCTTCATTTCCTCTTGTGAGTGGTGGCCACAATCCTCCCAGCCTTGGCTGTGGTTCTCCTCCTCCACCCTTGGGGGAGATTCCTCATCCTTTTTTTCCAGGGCAGCATGTTGTCTTTTTTTATCTCTGTGGATGGGTAGGTTGCAAGATCCATACTTAGGTAACCCTCCACCCCAAAATATATATATATATATATATATATATATATATATATATATGGAGCCAGATTTTCAAAAGAACTTTGCTCCCATTTGGGCACATATCTGAAGGGGCCAGATTTTCAAACATGTAGAACACCCAGAAACTCCCACTGGCCTTCCTGGTCTGAATAGGCCTAAATTTGTCTAACTTTCAAAAATAAGTTGGTTTGGGTGGCTCCCAGCAGTGACTGCTGAAGTCAGTGGAATCTATTGGTTGCTCAGCATGTTTGAAAATGAGGCCACTTATTTAAGTCCCTATATTTGGATGCTTTAACTTAGATGCTTTGATGCTTCTCCGTTAGCAATGTTTTTGTGTGCCCTGTACACATTGATCAAGACAGCCATTGCACCATTGGCTGTAATTTTGACAGTTCTGATAAACTATGTGGGGGGAGGGATAGCTCAGTGGTTTGAGCATTGGCCTGCTAAACCCAGCATTGTGAGTTCAATTCCTGAAGGGGCCATTTAGGGATCTGGGGCAAAAATTGGGTATTGGTCCTGCTTTGAGTAGGGGGTTGGACTAGATGACCTCCTGAGGTCCCTTCCAACCCTGATATTCTGTGTGAACTTGGGCCTTGCTGGTACTTGAATATGAGTCTAAAAGGAGCATTGGAAAACAAATGCAACTACTATTTCTTCTCCTGAACCTCTCCCTACAGTTCTAGTTGCACTTGCCTCACTGTTTGCCTGTATATTATTATGTAAAATAAACTGAAGCCCATGTTAAATAATCTCATAGTTCATGGTTGTGACTTGCAAAATTCAACCAGTGGATAGTGGCAGGGTAGGGCTGTTACAGCAGTGGTTGAGAGGATCAAGGAAGGAGAGGTAGCAGTGAGAGGAAATACTCCCCAAAAGAGTGGGGAGGTTAATGCAGCAAGAATGAATTAAAGGGGGGGCAGAGAAGACGGTCTTTAAGAAGGAAAGCAACATAACTGTAGAAGTACACTGGTAGAACCAGCTGTAAGCAAAAACACACTGGGGGAGGGGAGTGCATGCTTTTCAGAGTGTGCTGATTTAACACTCATGAGCTGATGCAGTCTAGCTCTGCAGCAGCAGCAGTAGGACCAGAAGTCTAGGCAACTCAGCAGTGAGACTGGACAGGAAGGCAGTTCATTCCCTGTTTTCCCCTCTAGCACCTAGAATGAGGAGCGGGAAAGAGGCCAAAGAACCACTCTGTATTCCTTTCCTATGACAAGCTGCTGCCTTGCTTTTGTTTGGGGCCCCACAGCTTGCCCTGGTGGTGGCCTTGTGGGTAGAAAAATGCAGGCAGGAATTAATGTTGGTAAATATGGGAAGGCTTCTTCCACATCCCCTATATCCATGGCCAGTCTGGGACGGGGAGAGGGGCAGGAGGGCCATTTGGCCTGGACCTCAAGCTCAAAGGGGCCTCAAATTTAGACACTTGTTAATTTGTGGCATTTAATAAGTTTCACAGCTTGTTTTTATGCACATTCCTATCAAACCAAAACGGGGGACACTTTCTCAGCTTAGAGCTGCAAATTTGAGCAAATAAGAAATGTGATTTGGTGAAAGACATCATTTTTTGTTATCTGATATAGATTTGGTCATATTAAAGATTTTTAGATGTTCATAAATATTAGTAAAAATATATCGGTTCTGATGGCACAAGATTAGACCATGAAGAGTGTGTCCTCTCAGACCAGCTGATTATATAAACAAACCACCACTAGTGTCTGGTGCTGGATCAGGTGTGTGTTGAAAGGGGTCTTAAAAGCTGGAAGTGGCTTGGGCCCTCTCTGGACCTCTGAGAGGGCCTGCCTATATCATAGGAGATAGGTGTTAGACATTAGACCAAAGAGCCTCTGCAGTAGCAGGCGACAGCCCCGGGTAGAAGAGCTATCTTTCTCTTTGTCTAGACATAAAACGTATGTAAACACACACATGGACGTCACACTCACTCTTTCTCCTAATTTGAGTGTGGGCGGGAAGGCAGGGCTTTTAGGAATTGAAGGGGTCCCTGACTGTCTCCCTGGGGAGGAGAGAGGTATCTCTGTGAAGGGGGGTGGCTATGGGGGTAGTTGGCTCTGAACTCCCAGGGGCTGAGGAGAGGGTGCGGGGGCGGTCCTGGTGTCTGTTGGGGGGATTGGTGCTGCGGTTGGCTCCTGTGAAGAGCTCCCTGGGGAAGGGGCTCGCCCCTGTGTGGGATAGGCGCTGTGGCTGGCGGGGCACTCTTGCCCTCCACGGGGTAGCCGGCAGGCCGCGCAGCCCCCTCCCGTGCCGTCTGGCTGCTGCTCTTGGCTGCTTGCCTCGGTGTCGCTGTTCCCTGCCCGGGTGCTGAAATGGAGCCAGCTGGAGCTCAGCGCCCCTCCCCCGCACACTCCACGCAGCAGCCACAGAAGGAGGAAGTGGAGCTGCGAGTCCCCCGAGCTGCTGGAGGAGGAGAGGCCGGATCCGCCGCCGCAGGGCCGGGTAGCAGCCGAGCCGGGGAGCATGGATTTTCTGAGGAAGCGGGCGGCTCGGGAGCCGGCAGCGGTGGAGGCTGCAGGGGCGGCGGCAGCGCCGGGCGCAGCGAGCGGCGCCTGCTAGCCGGGTGCATGAACCCGCTGCTGGGTGTGGGAGGCGGCGGCGGCGGCGGCTGAGGGATGTGAGGCCCGGCAGAGCTGCGAGCGCGTCAGGTGAAAGCTGAGCTCGGCTCCCCCCACCCCTCCCTCCGCCCTCGGCCATGGCGCCGTCTTCTCCCCGCCGCTGCTGCGGGGCGGCGGCGCTCCGGATCCTGGCTCTCCTGCTCCTGCTGTGCCTGGGGCCGGCGGGCGGGCAGCTCCGCTACTCGGTGCAGGAGGAGCTGCAGCGCGGCGCCTTCGTGGGGAACGTGGCGAGCGACCTGGGCGTGGATCCGCAGCGGCTGTCGGCTCGGGGCGCACGGCTGACCTCGGGCAGCGGGCGGCAGTACCTGGAGCTGGATCTGGGCCGCGGGGCGCTGCTGGTGAAGGAGCGCATGGACCGGGAGGCGCTGTGCGAGCTTAGCCCCTCCTGCTTCCTCAGCCTGGAGCTGGTGATCGAGCAGCCCATCGAGGTGCACAACGTGGAGGTGGAGGTGCTGGACATCAACGACAACGCGCCCCGCTTCCCGCGGCAGGGCTACCGGCTGGAGGTCAGCGAGTCTGCTGTGCCCGGCGCCCGCTTCCACATCGAGAGCGCGCAGGACCCCGACGTGGGCACCAACTCGGTGCAGAGCTACCGGCTCAGCCCCAACCAGCACTTCGCCCTGGACCTCAAAGGCTTCCAGCGCGGAAGCAAACTTCTGGAGCTGGTGCTGCAGCAGCCCCTGGACCGGGAGCAAAGCGCCTTGCAGCAGCTGGTGCTCACCGCCATGGATGGGGGCAGCCCCGCCAGGTCTGGCACGGCCCAGATCTCCATTCGGGTCATGGACACAAACGACAACTCGCCCGTCTTTGACCGATCCACCTACTCAGTGAACCTGCTGGAGAATGCGGTCCCGGGCACGCTGGTGGTGAAGCTGAACGCCTCGGACCCGGACGAGGGCTCCAACGGGGAGGTGCTGTACTCCTTCAGCGGCTACACCCCCCAGAAGGTGCGGCAGCTCTTCAGCATCGACCCCGTCTCCGGCGAGGTGAGAGTCAACGGCACGCTGGACTACGAGGAGGCCTCCTCCTATGAGATTTATGTGCAGGCCACCGACCGGGGCCCTGTGTCCATGGCCGGGCACTGCAAGGTGCTGGTCAACATCGTGGACGCCAACGATAATGCCCCCGAAGTGGTGCTGACCTCCCTGTACAGCCCGGTGCCGGAGAACGCCCGGCCCCAGACTGTGGTGGCTTTAATGAGTGTAACCGACCAGGACTCCGGGCCGAACAAGCAGGTCAGTCTGAGCATCCCTCCCAACATCCCCTTCAAACTCAACTCCTTCAAAAACTCCTACACGCTGGTCACGCAGGGCAACCTGGACCGCGAAAGGGCTTCCTCCTACAACATCACGGTCACTGCTACGGATGCCGGGACCCCTCCCCTCTCTTCCCACAAAGTGATACAAGTGTACATCTCTGATGTCAACGACAACCCTCCGCGGTTCGAAGAGCCCATGTATTCCGTTTACATCCCCGAGAACAACGCGCTCGGGGTTTCGCTGTGCACTGTCAAAGCCATCGATGCCGATGCCAACGAAAATGCCTATGTGTCCTATTCTCTCCTGAAAGGGGAAATTCAAGGGCTACCTGTCATATCCTACGTCTCCATTAAATCCGACAATGGTAACATATATGCGGTCAACTCCTTTGATTACGAGAAGTTAAGGGAGTTTCAGGTTGTTGTTCAGGCCCAGGATGCTGGGACCCCAACACTTAGCAGCACTGTCACTGTCCACGTGTATGTGGTGGATCAGAATGACCATGCCCCTCAGATTCTGTACCCTACCTCAACCAACGCCTCGGCAGCCTTGGAGATGATCCCTCGCTCGGCACACGCAGGTTATTTGGTTACCAAAGTAATAGCCATTGATGCAGACTCTGGACAAAATGCATGGTTGTTCTACCATCTGGCTCAAGCCTCAGACCCAGATCTCTTCAGAGTGGAGCTACACAGCGGGGAGATTAGGACTACTCGCAAACTGGGGGATGACAGTGTTACTACTTTCAACCTGTCAGTTGTTGTGAGAGACAATGGAGAGCCATCCCTGTCCTCAGCAGTAGCCATAACCATCGCTGTTGTGGATAGAGTTTCCAAAATCATCCCTGACACAAGGAGGCATATCAAAAGTACTAGAAACTACTCAGAGATAACACTGTATCTCATTATTGCTCTGAGCTCAGTTTCATTCATATTTCTTTTGACAATCATTGTCCTAACAGTCATCAAGTGCTACAGATACAGTGTGTATGGTGACTCCTGTTGTGGAAGTTTTTGTGGGCTCAGAGAAAGGTATCCTGCTGAAACGTACAAGCAGGCTAACAACAACATTGACAATAGGATACCACATGGTTTAAAAGTACAGCCACATTTTATTGAAGTGCGGGGGAATGGGTCTCTCACTAAGACCTACTGCTATAAGGCATGTCTGACTGCAGGATCAGGAAGTGACACTTTCATGTTTTACAATACTGGTGGCCCAACAGGAACAGGTCCTCATGCAGTGATGGCTGAGAGACATCTGACAGGACAGAGTGGTCAGAGTGCACAAAACCTGATCATACTTAAAAATGACTCCATTACGCCTAATGAGGTGAGGATGAATTGATACATGACCAGAACCATGTTCTGAACCTAACAATGTGTCCTTATCTGAAGGTTAAAAGTGGAATGTCTAGATTCAGTTTATTCCCTATTTTGGTTGCTGAATTCTAATCTATGAAACACGGTTTGGTTTCTAGGTAAATACTGGGGCTTTCTAGGTTTATTTGGTAAGTTAGTGGCTCAGTGTGAGCACATTGTTTGAGACTCACTTAATTTCTGTTGTAGATGGTATAGAAAAGGTTTCCCCTTCCTCAACCCCCTCCCCTTTTCTTTACAGATATGCCCACTCCAACAAACTACTGAGGAATGACACATGTAATCTTAAAATTTTAAGGTTAGAATGCTGCAGAAGAAATGAGATGATACTAAGAATCAAGAAGACACTTTACAGTGATTAAAAATATTTGACAATGTATTGCTTCTGTGCCCAGACAAAATTACCATGGCCAGGCCACTAATAAGATAGATTTGGCTTAGTATATGTGCTTTAGTTGTCTGAGAACATGTTCTCTATACTTTGATGTTTGCACTGCATGGGGCTGCCTTTTTCTCTTCTCCTGTCTGGCAATACAATGACACATTTCAAGGCTGTTGACCCAGTCTACCAGTTATGATGTTGCAGTGCAACAACCTGTAACCTGCTGGTTTGCTATTGGAAACTGTTTAATACCTGTGGTTTGACCAGCAGTATATTAACCTCTGCAATATTTTCCCACAGTGATGAATTAGTCACTGCTTTCTATTAGCACATAGCCAGCGTAGACCTAGTGTACAGTTTGTAGTGTTCTATATCATTCCTGTGTTATGGATTTTGGAAGTGAACACAGCAACACTTCACTATGAGTGAAAAGATAGTGATTTCACTGCTGGGCAGATTGTGTTTTAATTCTGATGTATAAGGAAAATATTGCATTTACTGTACATTACTTGTGCACTGGTAATATGGCAAGCACATGGCTTGTACATTTACATGAAAAATGTATGCAAGCATAAGGAAAGATTGTATCCTTGTGCTTGGATGGAATGTTGCTTTGCTTTTTTGTATCTACACAGAAATATTAACCAAATCTTTATGCTTATTAGCCCCTCTCAAATCAGCCAGAATGTTTTTCTTTTGAAAACAAGGACATGTCTTATCAAGCCATGTTTTTTTGTTCTCCTTATTAAGAAATGAGCATTTTGTCTCACTGGTTTTAAAAGATATAAAATGCAGGCTTTAATAACAAGGTTTCTCCTAAAATAATGCTGATACCAAACAATGTTCCTCCATTTACAATTGATGTAGCTATTTTACTCTTTCCCAGTGACGCAATAATATGACTTTGATGACTATGTGATTTTCACAATCTAAGTTCATAACGGCTATCAAATATATAGTGTAGTGGGGCAAATGAACCATTAGTTATCTGATTCTTAATATGTATTATAAATATTTTTATTAGAAATATCTAGAATTTGTTGATCATAAGGTGACATGCTAGACATGGTGCAGAAAAGGGAAGAATCAGAGGATTACAAATATTCCTTAAATCAGAGCTTCTGTGCAAACAGATGGATGATAATTGAAAATGACTTCGGTTTAGATGTAGAAACAGCAGAAATTTGTAATAGATTCCCATCGTGACTTTAGGAGATAGATCCTATTGCATGAAGTGAATTAGCAATTTCTGAGGAACTGTGCAGGTAAAGCAAAGACAGCTTACTAACCCTAGTGTTGGTGTACAATAGCAGAGAGACACAATACAAATTTATTAACTCCTGTTTTTAATGTTGGAATGAAACAATATCTACCACATATTCAGTTGTGTGAAGAACCAGAATTCAGATGTGCAAGCAATTACTTATTAGTTTTGCAAGATTTAAACAGAGAAGAAATTCTGTTAGATACTGTTTTCCACAAGTTCAGTGAAACTTCCTAAGGCCTTGCATTACAAAAATTGCCTATGGTGTTGTAATGCAGAGAACCTGTGTCATTGTCAGATGCACATGAGACAATGTAGCCATATAACTGAATTCACAGGTTAATAATTTTTAGCAGATTATCTCTTTCAAATTTACATATTTTGCCCCATTACTCAGTCTCCACATACACATGTTAAAAGCGATCCACTGATTAACAATGTCAAGGTATGCTGGTTTTAATGGACATTGTTAGTCTTATTAAACGTGCCAAACACCATATTTTGCTTGTTTCTATAGCAATAGTAAATTTGTATAATTCTTGAAAGGCCCATCCCATCATCTATAAAGTGTACTAGCAGGGATCACTGCATCTTGTGGCATCTCACAACATTGATATATAATGTAACTGTTACCACTGGACAATCTATAAAGAAATATTTTTTCTAATAAGGCTTGTTGACAGATGTTATCATCAATTAACTATAATATGATAAGAAGCTGCACCAGTTACTCAGGCTTTCTGTGGAATTTACCATAAGTGAAAATATTTCTTGGGTTTCACATATATTAAAATGTTGTATACATTAATTCTGCAGTCAGATAAAAAAAATTCTGTGCCCAGGATACGTGTGTTGGTGTGGGTGTCACAGGTTCTTTTTATATTTAAAATTAGAGACAGATTCTTCTTTCACTTACTCTGAGGCAAATCAGGAGTAACTTCATTGTCATCAGTGGAATTATATTGATGTAACTGGCCTATTAAGTTTAGGGATTTCTTTGCATCAGCTGAAACTCTGTGGCTTCCTATATGGTTTTTCTGTACTATTCTACTAATGTGTTAGTTGTGGTATGGTAAATGATAATGTCCTTTTTCTTCAAGACAGCTCATGCTTCTGCTAATGTTCAGCTCACTGTCTCCTAGGCCCTTTTGCAGGCCTATATGGTTATTTCAAATGGAATCTCAGTCTCAATCAAGTTTGTTTTGTAAAAATCAAACGTATTAGCACTTGCATGAGTAGTCTTTAAACTAGCAGGCAGTGGAGTGATTGTTGGCGGCACTGGAGACAAGGATCAAGATACTTGGATTAATGAATGACTGGTGCTATAGCATCACTACTGGATAACCAGGGCAGTCAGCAAAGGATAATTACATACGGATAAAATTAGCTTGTGCAAAATATTTTGGTTTCATTGTTGGAATTCTGTGAAGTTTCAGCCAGCATGTATGGCTGTCTACTGGTGTGGACTGTGAGTGTGTGGAGGGGAGCGATCCTATTCTACCCCTTGGGTCCCTGGTATTGCTGCCTATCATTTTCAGAAATGACTTATCCTCATCGTTCTGAAACTTTAATAATATATTCTAGTGTCCATTTCTCTCATACACCCATTGAATTGCTGAGTGACACTTGGTAATATCTGTTCCCTGCTGTCTTTTTATCTTAGCCACCTTGTTCATGCCCTCTGTGTAGCTAAACCTGTCCGTTATATCTTGGATACCATGGCAGCCTCTTCACTTCGATGCAGGGATGAACAATCAGACGGGCATCTGGTCTAACTCAGTATTCTTAGCAAAAATGCACTGTGGCACTTTATTAATTGTCAGCTGGCATACTGAATCCTTGATGGAAAAAATATACCGTCAGTTCTGGGCATTGGCCTCCCTCTGATCCCATTTTGTGCACTCATTGGATGATCAGTAAAATGTAGGTTCCTCAATAAATAAAGCACTGTGTATGTTCTGAAGGAAAAATTGAAGCTGCAGATTAGTAATGATAAATCCTTGTAGTTCATTCATTTTGTGGTTGTTTATACACACTGAAGTACTACTCCCTCCCCGTGCCATCCCCAGTTGGCTGCTTCGAAGACAGAGTGCTATTCATTTGAAATAAATCAAACAAAAATGTGTTTCACACATCTTGGTATTTCTTTAGATTCAAGTGTGCTTTGAAGTGTCTAAATCTAGCAAACACATAGCATTGTCCAAAGCAATCTTCCCAAGAGATTTCTCACAAGGGCTTTAAAGGTATTAATGTTGGAATATCTTACAATCTCAGTTCAAGGACTTAAGCCTTTAAGAAATTCTTTGGGCTCTCTGACATTGGAAAGGTTAAATAGAAATGTTTGTTCTTTTGGTTAGAAGCAGCACCAGTTCCTTTTCTGCTATGCAGGGTCAGTGCTCTGTGCTCCAGGGAAGTCAAACTGTGAGGCTGAGGGTAACTGCTGTGCTGGCAGAAACTTGCATCTAACATTAAGCAGACAAAGCAGTGTTTCACTGTACCAGAACTCATAAATATATTTTAAAGAAGCATTGACCTGTTAATTTCATTTTTGTTTTCTTAGGGTTAGGAATGCAAATGCTCATTGTTAGGGGGAAATATTCTGTACTGAATTTTGTTCTGTTATCTTTTCATTCTAGTTTCTGGAACGATAAACAAATGCTAGACTACAAATAGTTTATTCTCTATGTTGAATTTAGTGTGAGCATTTTTGTATAATCACTCTCAGATTTTACAGTAGGAAATTTGAAATAGCTCCATGAATCCCACAACTGTCAACATATTCTCAGTAGAAAGGAAACTGAGCTGTAAGTGGTCTAGGATTTTAAAAGGCCTTTTATTTATTGCTTCAAAGTGGATATATTTGATAAGAAGATAGTATGTTATTCTACTAAGTATTTGTGTGAATATAGGAATAGAGTGGGATGTGTTTAGCACACTCATCATTTGCTAACTGTTTGTAAATGTTTGATTCACACAAACAGGGCTTGAGCCAACACCCATTGTAGTTAATGGAGGGGGGCTTTTTTGATTTCAGTGAATACTGAATCAGGCCCAGAGTACATATGAATCTCATAATTCAAGCAACAAATACTTGAGATGTCAACATATCAGAACTAAGGAAAATGATTTTTCATTAACATTTGTTTGTAATTCAGCTAAAATGTTAGTGAAATTGGATCAACATTATGCTATTTTAAAACATTGTCGTAAAATTTTGCATAAACATGTTTTGTTTTAGGATGACTGCAAACATTTGGTAGCATAAAATGGGTTGGTTGGTTATGCCTGGACACATTAATCCCTTTGTATAGCTTCTGGTTCCCTGAATGGTTGAACATACCCCATGTGCTCTGTAGGGTTAGAAGTCATAAGATACTATGGTGAGACACTCTGATTCTGTGGTGATGTCCACCATTAAAAACACCTCAATAAATTTTGATTCAGTTTTTCAGAAGGAGTCATTGCTTTTTATGTGCTCTTTCTGAGCCAAACAGGAAAAGCTGATGATGGCAGAAACAGGGCGTGGCTTTGGGCTGCTTCCTACTACTGCATGTGTGATGAAAGCTTCCCATCACATCCTTCTTCTTGAAGACCATTGAGGAGTAGAAAGGATTGTTGCCAGTGGCACTACCTTGTGGCCTTGCAAAGACACTGGATGGGAGTGCAGTCTAAGATCATATCTAAGATGGCAGAATGGGGTAGTGGGCCACAAATCATTCCTTGCAATGAGACAATATCAAGTAGGGGTGACTGTCACCACATAGTTCCCTCCACTCAACAGGGCCTATGACAAGCCCTGCAAAAGATATCAGTTATCAATTGCCAATAATTTTTTGTGAATTGTCCACTGGGAATTGTACTAAGACCACCAAACTAATTTCATGTTGGCCACGAAGCAGCACCGAGATGCTCACAGCTGTCACTATCTATACAGCAGGGGCAGATTTGAATTTGTAATCTGTAAATGAAAAGATCCATATCACATTACCAAACTCTGGTCCATTTGACCTCGCTAGGGCTTGAAAGTGGTACTAGTCTGTCACAGGACCTGTTTGGTGGAGGGGGATTGTGTTTGGAACAGCCCAAACATCCAAACTTTGAACCATCTGATTTTACCCATCACTATATTTATATTTAGCTTTGTTACCATGATGCTGGTTTTCAGTCTGCTTATACATATAGTTTGGCTGTGTTAATGCTGGATTTGATTTGTTTTTAACATTCAGTTCCTCTTGTAGTGATATACAGAACATAAGAATTCATAAAGCTGTGGGTACATTGTGGAATGCAGATAGGAAATTGGCAGGCTTATCTGTTTCCACACTTGAACAACTAACATTAATCATTATGACATATGCCTCAAACTCACTTCCCGTGCCCTGGCTGCCCAACATTCTGCTTTGAAGTCATATGCCTCCTCAACTGGCTTCTCTGTTGGGACCAAAGGCAAAGAGTACTTATGGAGGCAGGACTGATAGTAGGACCAGAGGAGAAGCCTATTATTGCTAATGCTGCAAAGAAGATGTTGGTATTGATTTCTTTTGCTCCCACTAGCATTGCCAGTTACAGGATATTGGCTTATGATGGCATAAAAGTATGATGAACATGTCTCCTGCAGATCACTGACAGCTCCCAGTCATCCAATGTTCAAAGCCAGTCCTTCAGTGTCCAGTAAAACTAAGCAAGAGCAGCCCCAAAGAAATGGAAGACTGTTCGTTCTCATGTGAGTCACTGTTTTCTCCCATGCGGTAGAAAAATGGTCATAAAAACTAAGAGCTAGATTCTGCCACCCATACCCATGCTGAGTCAGACCTGTGAAGATTCTTAAAAAAGTAAGGAAATGCCCAGACAAATTAATTAAAATAACAGCTTTATAGTTAAAAAACTCAACAACTCATATATATTTGACTGTCAGAACATTTGCAGTTAAGGTTCCAGTACCATCTTAACATGTGCCCCCATATCCATCCCCACTCTCCTATGTAGGCCAAAGACATTTTCCCCTTCTGCCTTTTAAATACAAGTGGTAGAGCCCTACTGTTCCCTACTCTGATATGTTACTGAACCCTGTGAAATGCCAAACAACTACTGCATCTGGACCAGAAACCTGGCCCTTTGCCATTCCTTCTCACTAAAGGCAGAGATTACATTTTGCATTTTAATATCCATACAAGGATAAAAATACTACATCTAAATGCTAAATACTACATCTCCTCCATTCCACTGTAGATTGGAGACTTTATGATACACACCAGATTACCTATGTGGATATTACATATATCTACAGTGTCCCAGTACACTCTGGCAGTATGGGTCATCTACCATGCACTCCAAATATATGGCAGATCAACCTCTACTCTGCTCAACCTACACAATGAAAAAACAGAGGGCTTATGGCAGTTGCAAACTATTCCAGCAAGCATATCTGGTGGAGCAATAACCCTTTTGAATGCCACACTGACCTCAGATGCAGCCTACTTGATGAATTTATCCTGTCTCCATGACAGATTCATAATCTGCAGCATGAAAGCTTTCATTTAAATAAACTAAGTTTCTAGCCCTTATTGGTGAGAAGAAAAACATCCAAGTGTTGTGAACCAATGTAGCAGTGTGACAGACAGTCTCTCCTTTTTTGCCTTTCTTTCCTTCTCTGCTTCCTTGAGAATTCCCCAGTTTTCAGCCATGACTATAACTTAATATGGTTTTTGGCCAGGACTATAGGAAGAATTCTATTCCTCATGCTGCTTCTCTCTCTTTTTGATCAGACACTCTAAGGACCAGAGATTCTTTGAACCACTCCATTCCTGGTGCAGAAAGAGTGGAAATCAGCTCTGTCTTCTGAGCTGAGAATTCCCTTGGTGTTCTTTCACAACAGGAGAAAAGTCAAGATAGCCAGCTCATGTATCTGCTCACCTGCAGTCCGTGGTGTAGGAGGCATGTCAGGATGGGGAAAAGTTGTGATAAGAGTGTGTTGTTTTCTGATACTCCTTAGTAGGTGGATGGTTCCTTGAGGACCACTACCAGCTGACGAAGTTTAGAACAGTCCTAAAGTTTTTCTTTAAAGTTGAGTGGGGCTAGGGCCAGGGCCGGAACATAAGAATGGCCATACTGGGTCAGACCAAAGGTCCATCCAGCCCAGTATCCTGTCTGCTGACAGTGGCCTATGCCAGGTGCCCCAGAGGGAATGAACCTAATAGGTAATGATCAAGTGATCTCTCTCCTGCCATCCATCTCCAACCTCTGACAAACAGAGGCTAGGGACACCATTCCTTACCCATCCTGGCTAATAGGCATTAATGGACTTAACCTCCCTGAATTTATCTAGTTCTCTTTTAAACCCTGTTATAGTCATAGCCTTCACAACCTCCTCAGGCAAGGAGTTCCACAGGTTGCCTGTGCGCTGTGTGAAGAAGAACTTTCTTTTATTTGTTTTAAGCCTGCTGCCCATTAATTTCATTTGGTGGCCCCTAGTTCATATATTATGGGAACAAGTAAATAACTTTTCCTTATTCACTTTCTCCAAACCACTCATGATTTTATATACCTCTATCATATCCCCCCTTAGTCTCTTCTTTTCCAAGCTGAAAAGTCCTAGTCACTTTAATCTCTCCTCATATGGGACCCATTCCAACCCCCTAATCATTTTAGTTGCCCTTCTCTGAACCTTTTCTAATGCCAGTATATCTTTTTTCAGATGAGGAGACCACATCTGTATGCAGTATTCAAGATGTGGGCGTACCATGGATTTATATAAAGGCAATAAGATATTCTTCGTCTTATTCTCTATCCCTTTTTAAATGATTCCTAACATCCTGTTCGCCTTTTTGACTGCCACTGCACACTGCGTGGACGTCTTCAGAGAACTATCCATGGTGACTCCAAGATCTCTTTCCTGATTAGTTGTAGCTAAATTAGCCCCCATCATATTGTATGTATAGTTGGGGTTATTTTTTCCAATGTGCATTACTTTACATTTATCCACATTAAATTTCATTTGCCATTTTGTGTCCCAATCACTTAGTTTTGTGAGATCTTTTTGAAGTTCTTCACAGTCTGCTTTGGTCTTAACTATCTTGAGCAGTTTACTATCGTCTGCAAACTTTGCCACCTCACTGTTTACCCCTTTCTCCAGATCATTTCTGAATAAGTTGAATAGGATTGGTCCTAGGACTGACCCTTGGGGAACACCACTAGTTACTCCTCTCCATTCTGAAAATTTACCATTTATTCCTGCCCTTTGTTCCCTGTCTTTTAACCAGTTCTCAATCCATGAATCTTCCCTCTTATCCCATGACAACTTAATTTATGTAAGAGCCTTTGGTGAGGGACCTTGTCAAAGGCTTTCTGGAAATCTAAGTACACTATGGGTATGTCTACACTACGGAATTAGGTCGAATTTATAGAAGTCATTTTTTTAGAAATCGGTTTTATATATTCGAGTGTGTGTGTCCCCACAGAAAATGCTCTAAGTGCATTAAGTGCATTAACTTGGCGGAGTGCTTCCACAGTACCGAGGCTAGAGTCGACTTCCGGAGCGTTGCACCGTGGGTGGCTATCCCACAGTTCCCGCAGTCTCCGCTGCCCATTGGAATTCTGGGTTGAGATCCCAGTGCCTGATGGGGCTAAAACATTGTCGCGGGTGGTTCTGGGTACATATCGTCAGGCCCCCGTTCCCTCCCTCCCTCCATGAAAGCAAGGGCAGACAATCGTTTCGCGCCTTTTTTCCTGAGTTACCTGTGCAGACGCCATACCACGGCAAGCATGGAGCCCGCTCAGGTAACCGTCGCCCTATGTCTCCTAGGTGCTGGCAGACGCGGTACTGCATTGCTACACAGTAGCAGCAACCCATTGCCTTGTGGGAGCAGACGGTGCAATACGACTGGTAGCCGTCATCGTCATGTCCGAGGTGCTCCTGGCCACGTCGGCCAGGAGCGCCTGGGCAGACATGGGCGCAGGGACTAAATTTGGAGTGACTTGACCAGGTCATTCTCTTTAGTCCTGCAGTCAGTCCTATTGAACCGTCTTATGGTGAGCAGGCAGGCGATACGGATTGCTAGCAGTCCTATTGCATCATCTTCTGCCGGGCAGCCATGAGATGTGGATGACATGCAGTCCTTCTGCACCGTCTGCTGCCAGCCAAAGATGTAAAAGATAGATGGAGTGGATCAAAACAAGAAATAGACCAGATTTGTTTTGTACTCATTTGCTTCCCCCGCTCCCCCGTCTAGGGGACTCATTCCTCTAGGTCACACTGCAGTCACTCACAGAGAAGGTGCAGCGAGGTAAATCTAGCCATGTATCAATCAGAGGCCAGACTAACCTTCTTGTTCCAAAAAGAACAATAACTTAGGTGCACCATTTCTTATTGGAACCCTCCGTGAAGTCCTGCCTGAAATACTCCTTGATGTAAAGCCACCCCCTTTGTTGATTTTAGCTCCCTGAAGCCAACCCTGTAAGCCATGTCATCAGTCGCCCCTCCCTCCATCAGAGCAACAGCAGACAATCGTTCCGTGCCTTTTTTCAGTGCGGACGCCATACCAAGGCAAGCATGGAGGCTGCTCAGCTCACTTTGGCAATTAGGAGCACAGTAAACACCACACGCATTATCCAGCAGTATATGCAGCACCAGAACCTGGCAGAGCGATACCGGGCGAGGAGGCAACATCAGCGCGGTCACGTGAGTGATCAGGACATGGACACAGATTTCTCTGAAAGCATGGGCCCTGCCAGTGCATGCATCATGGTGCTAATGGGGCAGGTTCATGCTGTGGAACGCCGATTCTGGGCTCGGGAAACAAGCACAGACTGGTGGGACAGCATAGTGTTGCAGGTCTGGGACGATTCCCAGTGGCTGTGAAACTTTCGCATGCGTAAGGGCACTTTCATGGAACTTTGTGACTTGCTTTCCCCTGCCCTGAAGCGCATGAATACCAAGATGAGAGCAGCCCTCACAGTTGAGAAGCGAGTGGCGATAGCCCTGTGGAAGCTTGCAATGCCAGACAGCTACCGGTCAGTTGGGAATCAATTTGGAGTGGGCAAATCTACTCTGGGGGCTGCTGTGATGCAAGTAGCCCATGCAATCAAAGATCTGCTGATATCAAGGGTAGTGACCCTGGGAAATGTGCAGGTCATAGTGGATGGCTTTGCTGCAATGGGATTCCCTAACTGTGGTGGGGCCATAGACGGAACCCATATCCCTATCTTGGCACCGGAGCACCAAGCCGGCGAGTATGTAAACCGCAAGGGGTACTTTTCAATAGTGCTGCAAGCTCTGGTGGATCACAAGGGACGTTTCACCAACATCAACGTGTGATGGCCGGTAAAGGTACATGACGCTCGCATCTTCAGGAACTCTGGTCTGTTTCAAAAGCTGCAGGAAGGGACTTTATTCCCAGACCAGAAAATAACTGTTGGGGATGTTGAAATGCCTATAGTTATCCTTGGGGACCCAGCCTACCCCTTAATGCCATGGCTCATGAAGCCGTACACAGGCAGCCTGGACAGTAGTCAGGTAGACTGTGCATTTGGACATTTAAAGGCGCGCTGGCGCAGTTTACTGACTCGCTTAGACCTCAGCAAAACCAATATTCCCACTGTTATTACTGCTTGCTGTGTGCTCCACAATATCTGTGAGAGTAAGGGGGAGACGTTTATGGCAGGGTGGGAGGTTGAGGCAAATCGCCTGGCTGCTGGTTACAAGCAGCCAGACACCAGGGTGGTTAGAAGAGCACAGGAGGGCGCGGTACGCATCAGAGAAGCTTTGAAAACCAGTTTCATGACTGGCCAGGCTACGGTGTGAAAGTTCTCTTTGTTTCTCCTTGATGAAACCCCCCGCCCCTTGGTTCACTCTACTTCCCTGTAAGCTAACCACCCTCCCCTCCTCCCTTCGATCATTGCTTGCAGAGGCAATAAAGTCATTGTTGCTTCACATTCATGCATTCTTTATTCATTCATCACACAAATAGGGGGATGACTACCAAGGTAGCCCAGGACGGGTGGTGGAGGGGGGAAGGAAAATGCCACACAGCACTTTAAAAGTTTACAATTTTAAAATTTGTTGAATGCCAGCCTTCTTTTTTTGGGGCAATCCTCTGTGGCGGAGTGGCTGGTTGGCCGGTGGCCCCCCCTCCGCGTTCTTGGGCATCTGGGTGTGGAGGCTATGGAACTTGGGGAGGAGGGCGGTTGGTTACACAGGGGATGTAGTGGCAGTCTGTGCTCCAGCTGCCTTTGCTGCAGCTCAACCATACACTGGAGCATACTGGTTTGGTCCTCCAGCAGCCTCAGCATTGAATCCTGCCTCCTCTCATCACTCTGCCGCCACATTTGAGCTTCAGCCCTGTCTTCAGCCCACCACTTACTCTCTTCAGCCTGCCACCTCTCCTCCCGGTCATTTTGTGCTTTCCTGCACTCTGACATTATTTGCCTCCACGCATTCGTCTGTGCTCTGTCAGTGCGGGAGGACAGCATGAGCTCAGAGAACATTTCATCATGAGTGCATTTTTTTTTCTTTCTAATCTTCACTAGCCTCTGGGAAGGAGAAGATCCTGTGATCATTGAGACACATGCAGCTGGTGGAGAAAAAAAAAGGGACAGCGGTATTTAAAAAGACACATTTTATAAAACAGTGGCTACACTCTTTCAGGGTAAACCTTGCTGTTAACATTACATACATAGCACATGTGCTTTCGTTACAAGGTCGCATTTTGCCTCCCCCCACCGCGTGGCTACCCCCTCAACCCTCCCCCCTCCCCGTGGCTAACAGCGGGGAATGTTTCTGTTCAGCCACAGGCAAACAGCCCGGCAGGAACGGGCTCCTCTGAGTGTCCCCTGAAGAAAAGCACCCTATTTCAACCAGGTGACCATGAATGATATCTCACTCTCCTGAGGATAACACAGAGAGATAAAGAACGGATGTTGTTTGAACGCCGGCAAACATACACTGCAATGCTTTGTTGTACAATGATTCCCGAGTACGTGTTACTGGCCTGGAGTGGTAAAGTGTCCTACCACGAAGGACGCAATAAGGCTGCCCTCCCCAGAAACCTTTTGCAAAGGTTTTGGGAGTACAGCCAGGAAAGCCGCGAATGCCAGGGCAAAGTAATCCTTTCACATGCTTGCTTTTAAACCATGTATAGTATTTTAAAAGGTACACTCACCGGAGGTCCCTTCTCCGCCTGCTGGGTCCAGGAGGCAGCCTTGGGTGGGTTCGGGGGGTACTGGCTCCAGGTCCAGGGTGAGAAACAGTTCCTGGCTGTCGGGAAAAGCGGTTTCTCCGCTTGCTTGCTGTGAGCTATCTACAACCTCATCATCATCATCATCTTCTTCGTCCCCAAAACCTGCTTCCGTGTTGCCTCCATCTCCATTGAAGGAGTCAAACAACACGGCTGGGGTAGTGGTGGCTGAACCCCCTAAAATGGCATGCAGCTCATCATAGAAGCAGCATGTTTGGCCTCTGACCCGGAGCAGCCATTCGCCTCTCTGGTTTTCTGGTAAGCTTGCCTCAGCTCCTTAAGTTTCACGCAGCACTGGTTTGGGTCCCTGTTATGGCCTCTGTCCTTCATGCCCTGGGAGATTTTGACAAAGGTTTTGGCATTTCGAAAACTGGAACGGAGTTCTGATAGCATGGATTCCTCTCCCCATACAGCGATCAGATCCCGTACCTCCCGTTCAGTCCATGCTGGAGCTCTTTTGCGATTTCGGGACTCCATCATGGTCACCTCTGCTGATGAGCTCTGCATGGTCACCTGCAGCTTGCCACGCTGGCCAAACAGGAAATGAGATTCAAAAGTTCGCAGTTCTTTTCCTGTCTACCTGGCCAGTGCATCTGAGTTGAGAGTGCTGTCCAGAGCAGTCACAATGGAGCACTCTGGGATAGCTCCCGGAGGCCAATACTGTCGAATTGTGTCCACAGTACCCCAAATTCGACCCGGCAAGGCCGATTTAAGCGCTAATCCACTTGTCAGGGGTGGAGTAAGGAAATCGATTTTAAGAGTCCTTTAAGGCGAAATAAAGGGCTTTATCGTGTGGACGGATGCAGGTTTACATCAATTTAACGCTGCTAAATTCGACCTAAAGTCCTAGTGTAGACCAGGGCTATGTCTACTGGATCCCCCTTGTCCACGTGTTTGATGACCCCTTAAAAGAACTCTAATAGATGTGTAAGACATGATTTCCCTTTACAGAAACCATGTTGACTTTTGCCAAACAATTTATGTTCTTCTATGTGTCTGACAATTTTATTCTTTACTAATTTGCCCAGTACTGACGTTAGACTTACCGGTCTGTAATTGCGGGGATCACCTCTAGAACCCTTTTTAAGTAGTGGCATTACATTAGCTGTCTTCCAATCATTGGGTACAGAAGCTGATTTAAAGGACAGGTTACAAAACATAATTAATAGTTCCGCAATTTCACATTTGAGTTCTTTCAGAACTCTTGGATGAATGCCATCTGGTCCTGGTGACTTGTTACTGTTAAATTTATCAATTAATTCCAAAACCTCCTCTAGTGAGACTTCAATCTGTGACAATTCCTCAGATTTGTCACCTACAAAGGACGGCTCACGTTTGGGAATCTTGCTAACATCCTCAGCTGTGAAGACTGAAGCAAAGCACTCATTTAGTTTCTCTGCAATGACTTTGTCGTCTTTAAGTTCTCCTTTTGTATCTCGATCGTCCAGGGGCCCCACTGGTTGTTTAGCAGGCTTCCTGCTTCTGACGTACTTAAAAAACATTTTGTTATTATCTTTTGAGTTTTTGGCCAGCTGTTCTTCAAACTCCTTTTTGGCTTTTCTTATTGCATTTTTACACTTAATTTGGCAGTGTTTATGCTCCTTTCAATTTCCCTCACTAGGATTTGACTTCCACTTTTTAAAAGATGCCTTTTTATCTCTCACTGCTTCTTTTACATGGTTGTTAATCCATGGTGGCTCTTTTTTAGTTCTTTTACTGTGTTTTTTAATTTGAGGTATACATGTAAGTTGGACCTCTGTTATGGTGTCTTTGAAAAGTGTCTATGCAGCTTGCAGGGATTTCACTCTAGTCACTGTACCTTTTAATTTCTGTTTAACTAACCTCCTCATTTTTATATAGTTCCCTTTTCTGAAATTAAATGCCACGGTGTTGAGCTGTTGAGGTGTTCTTCCCACCACAGGAATGTTAAATGTTATTATATTATGGTCACTATTTCCAAGCGGTCCTGTTATAGTTACCTCTTGGACCAGATCCTGTATTCTACTCAGGACTAGATTGAGAATTGCCTCTCCCCTTGTGGGTTCCTGTACCAGCTGCTCCAAGAAGCAGTCATTCAAAGTATCGAGAAATTTTGTCTCTGCATTTTGTCCTAAGGTGACATGTACCCAGTCAATATGGGGATAATTGAAATCCCCCACTATTATTGAGTTCTTTATTTTGATAGCCTCTCTAATCTCCCTTAGCATTTCATCATCACTATCACTGTCCTGGTCAGGTGGTCGATAATAGATCCCTACTGTTATATTCTTATTATAGCATGGAATTACTATCCATAGAGATTCTATGGAACATGTGGATTCATTTAAGATTTTTACTTCATTACAAGTACAGTCAGAGAATCTTGGAGCCATAATTGTCTTTTTCACAATTAAGCCAAGGGAAGGTCATGCCTGACTAATCTAATCGCCTTTTATGATGAGATTACTGGTTCTGTGGATGAAGGGAAAGCAGTGGATGTATTGTTTCTTGACTTTAGCAAAGCTTTTGACACGGTCTCCCACAGTATTCTTGTCAGCAAGTTAAGGAAGTATGGGCTGGATGAATGCACTACAAGGTGGGTAGAAAGCTGGCTAGATTGTCGGGCTCAACGGGTAGTGATCAATGGCTCCATATCTAGTTGGCAGCCGGTATCAAGTGGAGTACCCCAAGGGTCGGTCCTGGGGCCGGTTTTGTTCAATATCTTCATAAATGATCTGGAGGATGGTGTGGATTGCACTCTCAGCAAATTTGCGGATGATACTAAACTGGGAGGAGTGGTAGATACGCTGGAGGGGAGGGATAGGATACAGAAAGACCTGGACAAATTGGAGGATTGGGCCAAAAGAAATCTGATGAGGTTCAATAAGGATAAGTGCAGGGTCCTGCACTTAGGACGGAAGAACCCAATGCACAGCTACAGACTAGGGACCGAATGGCTAGGCAGCAGTTCTGCGGAAAAGGACCTAGGGGTGACAGTGGACGAGAAGCTGGATATGAGTCAGCAGTGTGCCCTTGTTGCCAAGAAGGCCAATGGCATTTTGGGATGTATAGGTAGGGGCATAGCGAGCAGATCGAGGGATGTGATCGTTCCCCTCTATTCGACATTGGTGAGGCCTCATCTGGAGTATTGTGTCCAGTTTTGGGCCCCACACTTCAAGAAGGATGTGGATAAATTGGAGAGAGTCCAGCGAAGGGCAACAAAAATGATTAGGGGACTGGAACACATGAGTTATGAGGAGAGGCTGAGGGAGCTGGGATTGTTTAGCCTGCAGAAGAGAAGAATGAGGGGGGATTTGATAGCTGCTTTCAACTACCTGAAAGGGGGTTCCAAAGAGGATGGCTCTAGACTGTTCTCAATGGTAGCAGATGACAGAACGAGGAGTAATGGTCTCAAGTTGCAGTGGGGGAGGTTTAGATTGGATATTAGGAAAAACTTTTTCACTAAGAGGGTGGTGAAACACTGGAATGCGTTACCTAGGGAGGTGGTAGAATCTCCTTCCTTAGAGGTTTTTAAGGTCAGGCTTGACAAAGCCCTGGCTGGGATGATTTAACTGGGAATTGGTCCTGCTTTGAGCAGGGGGTTGGACTAGATGACCTTCTGGGGTCCCTTCCAACCCTGATATTCTATGATTCTATGATTCTATGATTAAGCCCAGCAGAAACTGGGCACAGAGACTGGGTTTAAACGTGAAGGTAGTTACTAGCACAGATGTTTAATATTTTGTTGCAATGGGTGGAATTTCTCTTTTGTGTATATCAGGCTGTGAAGAATGCTACAATGCAGAGTACCAAATAGCTCCTCAAACTCAGATAGTGACGGGGGCCTTATAACTATTGAGATAGCCAGATAGAAAGATGGCGCATATCATTATTGCTATATCTTTATTTGTGTAAAACTTATTGGTCTAGAGAAGAGCACACTGTGAATCCCAAGGGCAAGGACAAAGCTGCCTTTAAATAATTTAGGGTATTCAACAAATTTTTAAAAGTAATGGGACCAAATTTACTTCTAGTCTACCTCCAGTGACTTCAGTAGAATTACACCATTACTAGCATGTATTATTTGGGTATTGGCCACTGTACAAGACACATCAAGTATGAATGTAATTCATTATGTCTATACTCTAACATTTTCGAACTTGGATGCCTAACATTAGACACCTACATGCACAATTGGCCATCAAAAAAGTGTCACAATATTTAAATGTGCTGAGCACCTGCAGCTACAATTGAAATCAATGCTCAGCACCTCTGAAAATTAAGCTGCGTAGCTGCTTAAATATTTAGGTGCCTGATTTAGGCACCCTCATTTGAAAATGTTGCCTATAATTTTAAATTATTATGAATGTTGCTATTGTATGCAGTGCACTGTAAGAAAAGTGGTGTTAACATTTTCTGGAGCAACTTGTAATCAATCAGGAATTTCTCAGGCAACCCTTACATAGCAAGTCATGCTGTAGCAGGTCAGCGTGTGCTGAGATGTACTGGTTGAAGGGTATTGCTCTCTATTTTTTCCTTCATGTTTTTATGCCTTTTTATCACTGTGGAAAATGTAGCAGCTCTTGGTCTTATGAAAGAACATGTCTGCCTTCAGTAAAAACCTGCTGCAGCCTGCGAGTCTGATACAATCTAGTGCAGTCCTCTGCAGTCCACTAACCCCAGCAGAAAACTCACAGCAAGCAAACTGGCCCCAATGTATTCTTCACAGGGGGGCTGCATTTTGTATATGTACAGATGGATACATTCCAGGGTAAGAGCATAAGTGGCCTAGTTTTATCGGGGAAACCAGCAAATTATTTCTTTTCTTTTCCAGCAATAATCATCTTCTCCTATGGCCAGGATTTTTCTGAACATGGGCAAAATAATAGCCCCCCAATTTACAAAAATAACCTCCTTCCCCACATTAACCCTCACAATCCAAAGTCTTGGTATATAAACATTTAACTCCATATTCAGTGACCTAAGTGCACTCAGACAAAAGTGTCTTTAGATTTACTGGGAGATTTGGCAGCTCTGAATGCATAAAAAATGTAAGTAGTTCTATGGAGCCATTTGACAATAGATGTGAAAATGTTGAGAAACTCTGGAGAAGAGCCTGTATTCAGCTGCCTAGATTTTAAAATATGTTTTAATACAAATTAATACAGATTTTGTTCTCTTTGTTTCTGCAGCCAAAACAACCCAATCCTGATTGGCGTTATTCTGCATCCCTAAGAGCAGGAATACAAAGGTATGTACTGTTTCAGAGTAACAGCCGTGTTAGTCTGTATTCGCAAAAAGAAAAGGAGTACTTGTAGCACCTTAGAGACGAACCAATTTATTAATTGGTTAGTCTCTAAGGTGCTACAAGTACTCCTTTTCTTTTTGCGAAAGGTATGTACTGTGCTTCCCCTTCTTAAGGGCTTATATCTTTCTCCCTTTGTGAAGGAGACTGTCTTTCAATCTGGTACATCTGGTGACATACGCTAGTAGATCTGCATGCTGTGAGGGAAGCACCCAAGTTTTGCTTCTGAGGCATTATATCTACCAGCTCTACCGATTCACTGTAATTGTCTTTTATGCTGTTCATTACTATATTAGAGTTTGGTCTATGCATTCATGTTTTTTACCTCATGCTTCTTTATACATTTACTATGAATGCCTGATTGCTACAATTATTGAATTATTTAACTGATTATGCACTCTTCATTCACATTAAAGCTTCCTGTTATCATCCACTCTGATAAATTTAAATAGATTGTATACAGCATGAATAGTTTTCTATCTCACTACCTCTCATTACCATAAAAGTGTACCACTGCTGCAGGCAGTTTATTAACCAGGTGGTACATTCAAGGTGTTTAACAAAGTTAAAATGGCATTGACAAGCATATCAGGTTGAGATTTCCAAGGAAACCTTCATGAGTTAGGTGCCCACCTTAGACTCCTTTAGAAATCTCAGCCTTAGATCCCAAAATAATATCTTTGGTCTCTGTGTCTTAGCAAATTAACTAACCAGTCTTATTCTCAGATCTATTCTGACTTTATCAATAAGACCAGATAACAAATTTAGAAATAAATAAAAAGGCCATGGTAATTTCAAGTGACACTAGAAACTCAGAGGGGAAATCATTTGCTGAATACAAAGAAACATAGATTTGAGGGAATTAAAATGTATTTTCATGTTTCTCTGGAGACTATTACAGCAAATACAAAGTAAAATAACTGTACATAAAATATTTGAAATGCCCTTTTAACTAAAAAATACCTTTTCTAATCAATATGAATTTTGATTTTCCTTAGTTAAATCAAATTTAAATATCATACAGATCAAAATCATTTGGAAAGTGTCAAGACGAATTACAGTCTTGCAGTATTGAGCTCCCAGTTCTAAAAATCTTGCCCATTAACACTGAGAAATAAACTGACCAAGTTTTAGAAACTTTTTTCGGTCCAAACTGAAACAGAACACTTCTTGAAATCAGTGGTAGCCTTGCCTGCAAACAGGTGGAACAGGGGCTACTTCAGGATTTTGCCTGAAGTAACTTGCATGATAAGTGAAAAGGGTGAGCTCATTTTAAAAAAACAGATATCTACTTTTTTCATTTTAAGATATCAGGCATCTATTCCGCGCCCCTCCCCCCCACCCATCATCTCCTTATGAGTTCAGAGCTAGACAATGTTCAACAATTAAATTTACTGGTCTCATGGCAGACTGTTCATCATTTGACACTGTATAAAACTTAATATTGTGTGGTTTCTGTAGTTTGTGACACCTAATTTCTCCCTTCAAAATTGCTTGCCAAAAGCATACGGTAATCAGCATCAGATACTATAAATTGCATTGGAATATTTGCTGTAGAAGAGTGACTGATAATCGCATGCTGAAAGAAGTCCAGAACTGACTTTCACTATTTACTTCACTGCTAAGACATTACAAACATGATATGGATTAGGGCCCAGGTCCTCAGAGGTATTTAGGCACCTAACTTCTATTTCAGTTTTCAGAGTAGCAGCTTTGTTAGTCTGTATTCGCAAAAAGAAAAGGAGTACTTGTGGCACCTTAGAGACTAACCAATTTATTTGAGCATAAGCTTTCGTGATGAAGTGAGCTGTAGCTCACGAAAGCTTATGCTCAAATAAATTGGTTAGTCTCTAAGGTGCCACAAGTACTCCTTTTCTTTTTTCTATTTCAGTGGAAGTTAGGCACCTAAGTACCTTTGAGAATCTGGGGCTACATGACTTCCTTGCAGTGTTACTGATTTCACATCACATTCATGAAAACAAACCATCCTCTAGAGATAATATTTGTGTCTGATATGAACTGCATGGAATTATGTTGCAACATTCAAATAATAACCAAAGACAATTTTTGCAGTTGTTGCAGGATTGACATGATAGATGCTTTAATAGTGCATTAGCAGAATCTGCTAGCATGATGCAATGTTGCATTAGCCGTGGTGCAACAAAGAACAACTGTGACTTTGGAGAAATGACCAGAAAAGGGAATGTTGAACAAAAACAGGTCAGATGGGAACTATGTAATTTAATCCGTATGCTTGTTTATTCAGTGCTGTGCACATGGAGGAGGCAGGAGTCTTACGAGGAGGGCCGGGAGGACCTGAACAGCTGTGGCCAACAGTATCCAGTGCAACACCAGGTTAGGATCAAAGTGCTGACATCTGTTAATGGGATATTGGGAACTGTGATGGCTCTATTCCTTTAAAGAGAGAAATGATTGTTATTTGAAACACACTTCCCACTGGATCATTCTTAACTTTCTTTCTACTTTGTGTCTCTGAATCAAGTCCCTATGAAACACTCTCTTGAATATAAATAAGATGGGGATACATAAAGCAAAGAAACCTTTTCTGCTTTATTCACTAGCAAGTGCATACTGGAATCAGGCCTCAAAGTTTGGATCCACACCTGAACTTATCCAATGTTTTGAGGTGGTCAGACCCAGGAATTTGGTATGGTTTACTAGAGAAGGAGGCCCAGTTGTGAGGTGTGGATCCAGATCCACATTTCCCCAAAGTTTAAGTATTTGGGTTTAGGGTTTTAATTTATCGTCCATTTCTAATAGTCATCAAAACTACCAACCTTGCAAAAAGAGCCGCTCAATTGGGGATGGAGTAAGTAATACAGAACCTCACCAATTCTTACTTCACTATTTTGCAAACTCAGTAATTGTTTTTAAATACTCACAGGTCTCATTCTGCTGTCAGGTAGTAAGGTTTCTTATTACTAAGTGTTCACTCCTTTTATAAACTAAACTACAGTACATTTAATAGTACGCTATGGAGGGTTATCATGAAACATTTAACTAAACTGCTATTCACTTGTGAAAATAAATGACCAAAACACCTTTTATGATGAAGTATTCTTAATTTTTTTTTTCATTATTTACTTGCTGACTCAGTAAATCAAAATTCAGTAAGAATCAGCAAAGGGTCTCGATTACTGGAGATAAGCAAATTCACTCAGTTCTTTTGCAGTGAAAGCAATAGATGTATTCTCACATTACATTTTGGGATAGAAAGAATTTCATCGTTTAAAATGCCTACAAAGTGTTAGGAAATGGTATTTGGTGCTGCTCAGAAGTTCAGACATCAAGCACTGTATTAAGGAAAAATGTGATAACGTGGTGTGGAAGCTAAAGCTCTTTCAAAAATAACTGGATAGCTTTCATATTTCTTTGCGGGTAGAGAAGCAGAGAGATAGAAATAGAAATATTATGTGTACATTAAACATTGCTACGATTTCTTTTTATGGTTCAGTTGATTAAATATGCACAAGATTGCATTGCTGTGTTACAAATATTTTACTGAACAATTAAGCTAAAAGTTGTATTTGAGAATAAAAATACACATGGCTCATCCAGATGGCAAACAATGAAACTGGAAATAATTTGCAGAACAACCTTTTAACCTGCTGACTGATTAAATATGGGAGGATCCTTAGGGTTCTAGCAGGGGCAGGAGGACCTTTCAGGGAAAAAATTAAATTAATTCCTGTGGCCTAGATTATAATTTTATGATCTGACCTGGATAAGGGACAGACCATAGCTGCGTGCTCCAGGAGTAGACCACAAGGGGAATTGTCTCAGAGTCCGAATTCATTCCCAGCTTCAAGGATGGAGTAACTTCACTCCATTTTGTGAGGAAGTACCCTGTGTGCCTGGGTAGCTACTTTGGTTTAGGATTAAGTTGGGGAGAGGAGGTAAAATCAGGACACTTATTACTCCCCATTCCCTCTCTCTGCCCCCTCCCTGCCCACTTGCTTGTAATGGGGCATACTGGGCAAGTAGCTCCTGCTCTTCCTACCACAGCCAGAGTCACAGTTTGGGCAGGATCAGGCAAATGAGTAAAGAGGTAGTAAGAACATGTATCTCCATCCCCAGGAAGTCTTTCTGCTCTTTGAGAAAACCAGCCTCTTAAAAAGTCAAAGGTAGTTCAAACTGTTTTGAAATCCAGTTTGTGTGGATCATGTTTCTTGATCCTTCCAAATGACTATTCTTCCTGTGCAAGAAAGGATCTTTTGTTTCCTTTTTATCTGGCCTTAAGAGTTTAATGACAGCTAAAATAACATAAATGAGACCTTTGTTAGCAATGTTCCTTCCTACTATTTGTAAGGAGAAGATGTGGATTTCATTAGCCTTCAGTAACAAATAGGTTATGCATATAGAAGTGTCAGTTAGCAGAAAAGGTAAAATTAACACATAACTTAAATACATTACACTTTCAAATATAGCTGTTTATCACAATGGTTTATAATTACAGCTTTGGGTTCCCACACACATTTTCCTCTTTTAATTGTTCTACCTCCTTTCCACTGTTCATGTTCATGACTTGTGCCATTTTTCATCGGTTAAGACACAAAAATATGCTTTTCATTAGATATTTGACCAATTTCAGCCAATTACACTGGATAGAGACAACATATGCAGTTGCTCTTGACATACCATTTACATCGGAACAGTGCTACACCTGTGTCCAGATAAACTCACAAATTAGCTGCTCATTATCTCTATTTCCATCAACATATGCAGCAGCTGCAGCTCTCCACTTCTTATAAGTATAAAACCGCCTCAAATCCCGCGTCACATACACATACTTAGTGCAGTTGTTTTACTCAATTGATTAATTCCAATTGGTTTGTCACTAAACTATTCATTTAATTTAGCACTCCACAAAAGCCTCAGATAAAATGCTTCAGACTGAAGGAATCAGAAAGTTAATCAATGAGAGCATCAAAAGATGATGTCATAGGAATGTTCTAAGAAGGATGAACAAGTCAAGTGTTAAGTCAGTAAATCCTTAATTCCTAGTGCCAAGCTATACTCAGACACTACATGGTATATCACCAGTTCTATACCTTTCAGGGTAAATCCTGCTTTACATGGATAAAGCTTCCACTGACTTCAGTAGGAGTTTCACCTATGCAGCTGAGAGCAAAATTTGGCCCATTGTTTTTTGTTCCTTTCACAGGTTCTTACACAAAGTGATGAAATCCAAATTTAAGGCTTATGCTCTGTCCTGAACTCACTCTGAGGTGAACAAAAGGCCCAGTGGTCTAAGTTAAGAATACACAATCAGATTCACTTTCAAATTCCTGACTTTTTTCCACCTGTGTCATAGTTTTAATGCCATTTAATGAGAGGTTGTTTTTAAAAATTGGTTTCCTTGTTTGAAAAACAAGTTATGAAGCATATTATATTCCTGACAAAGAGCTCTTCCAGCCTCTCAGGTAAGGAGCTACTCTGTGTATTTGGTAAATATTTTATCTCAGTGGTTTTTCTATGTATTATGGGTGAGATTTTCAGAGAAGACATCCAACTCCCATTTCATTAGGCATCCAACTCCCATTTTAATAAGTCTACATGTAGACTTATTATAATTATTAGACAGCCTATAGGTAGACTTGTTATGTACCTGAATGTTGCAGTTCACTTGCTTTAATAATTGCTTCTGGATATTTGAAATTGCATGATGGAGATACATTTACATCCAAAAATTTGTTACTTAAAAGAAAGTTAAGGTTGTCAAGTCAAGCACTCAAAAGCTAGGAAATGCCAGAATTAAATTTGCCTGTGCAACCTTAATTCAGCCCCTTTGTGCATATGCATTATGATACAGAGTGAAATCCTGGCTCCACTGAAGTCAATGGGAAATGTGCCACTGGCTTCAGTGGGGCAAGTATTTTCACCCACCATCTTAGCACTGTTTTTGCACAGGAATTCCACCTCATTCACAGCACAGGATGGACCTTGCCCAGGGTGGTGTAGTCAATGAGGCTGTTGTCCGTAGGACAGTTGCTTCATTTGCTGCAGATGTTGGAAGATATCTAGTGCATGAGGCAGGAAACTCCAGAACAGAAAGGATGGTTATGTGATTAAAGCAACTGAATGCCATGCTGAACAGCTGTATTCTATCGCTGACTCTGCCACTGTGTTCCTATGTGCTGCTGGACAAGTTGCTTAAACCAGAATTTTCAGAGGTGGCCACGAATGGTGTATTGCTCATTTCCGAGTGCCCAACTTGAAAAACCTGGGAGCTGATTTGCAGGAGTGCTAGATGCTCCCAGCTGGAACTGAAGTTGACTGGAGTTCTGCTTCAAACATATATAGTGATATAAAAATGCTAGATACTTTGAAAAATTAGGCCTTAGGGGCTAAATTCACCAAAAGACTTATGTGTCTAGATCCCAGAACCTGGACCCACCAGGATTCACAAATCCCCTGCTCAGCTGCCTGCAAGCCCTGTTGATGCCTAAACTCACTTGGTGCCTACATTTTTGCAGTAAAAGTTCCTAAATGCCTGTGTTTCAGCCTCTGAGCATGCACACTGCAGCCACATACCAAGCATATGGATGCCTAAGCCCCAGAACAAGTCATGAACTGGGGAAAGATAGGCATTTCTCTGCCTTCATCGCCTGTGGGGCCCAATAAGGTAGGTGAGTTCTGAGCTCGCCTACTGGATCAGATTCCTATAGATGAACTAACACAAAATGGCCAGGGTGAGCCGGACCTTCCTCATAACTTTTAGCCCAGTGTTTAGAATACTCACCTGGGACGTGGGAGACCCTTGGTTCAAGTCCCCATCTCAGGGAGGGAACGAATTTGAATAGGGATTTGCCACGTCTCCAGTGAATGCTCCAACTACCAGGCTTACAGAGTCATTCTCAAGCTTGCTTTCTCTCTGTGGTCTAACTATTCTTTCTTTATTTATCCAGTGGAACAGCTTCAACAGGGTGACTGAGGGAGTTATGCATCACAATAGCCCAGAGCTCCATGGTTAGGGCACTCACCTTGGAGGTGGCAGAATCCTGTTCAGCTCCCTTCTCACCCTCAGCTGCAGATGGGAACTTGAACCAGTGGTCTCCAACATCCCAAGTGAGTACTCTAACCACTGGGATAAGAGTTATAAGAGAGTGCATCCAGCTGCCACTTCTTGCTAACACGGAGTATCGCCTAATGCTAAGAGAGGGTTTTGTAGTTGAAAATCCAAAGCAGGGGGAGGCACCTTCCTGCAGCCTGGACTTAGGTGCCTATCTCCAAGACAGGGGGCTTTCTACACACTCCTCAGCTTGGCATCTCCCACTGGCTATCTTAGGCGAGGAACCAGCTAGCATGCTGACTTTTGTGAATCCTATTCTAAGGCCCTTGTCTCTCCCTGTTCATTGTACAGGGGTGCCTAGGCACCAAACTGGGGCTTTGTGAATCCCAATGGTTTTTTCGGAGCGTAAAAGTTTGGGGTGACTACGCACAGTTTCTTTGTGAATCTAGCCATGGCTGTCTTAAATTGGATGCCCAAAGCTGGTGGATACTAAACAAATATGTCCTTAATTGCTCCATGCCTCAGTTTCCCCTCTGTAAAATGTGGGATGATAATACCAGTGTATCTCATATGGGTGCTATAAAGATAAATTCATCAATGTTTGTGAAGCACTCAGATGCTATACTGATGAATATCCATGATGAGAAGGCCTATGCGGATATTAATTCTGTATTCAATGTAGGATTTAAATGGAGTACAGTAATTAAGGCACGGGGTCATATATGATAACTGTGAACAGAAATATTGAATGGCTTTCCATTTAGTGAGCACTGTTCATCCTGTGCCCTGAATGAGGCATGGAACCTACAGAAAAAATAGTGTATAATCATGTAATTAAGAACTGTGGGTGAAATACTGGCACCATTGAAGTCAATTGAAAAGCTCCCATTGACTTCAGTGGACCCAGGATTTCACTCTATATCATAATGGATATGCACAAAATGGCTGAATTAAAGTGGCATGTGAGATGAATCCTGAGATTTCCTAACTTTTGAGTGTTTGACTTTGCAACTTTAATGTTCTTTTAACATTGGCTTCTTAATGTAATTTCTCACATTTTTTAAAGAAAGCAAATTGGAAAAAATAGAAATTCTGTAGCGTGGAAACATATTGACCCCAACATGGGTCATCAGCAGGACTGGGACCTTCAAATCCACAGCACAGACCTTTGCTACCATTTGAGCTAGCTGAGTAACTGGTAGCAGTAATACAGTGTTATCCCCTATGTGGATTAACCAGTAGAGGGGGAAGAGAGAGACAATTTACCAGTGAGTTTAAGAGCTATTTACTGACAGCAGATGAATGTTGAGACTTGGGTATCTGGGTTCAGTGCTAGATTCTGGAGGGGAGTATAACCTAGTGATTATAAACCCTTCTGCTCCTGTTCCTGCAATCCTGACCCCTTCTACTCTTGTTTCCTCCAGTCTGTCCCTATCTCAGTCTTCTCCACTTTAGCTCCTGTTCCAGTCTCCCTGGCTCTCACTGGCTTCTATCTCAGTCTCTTTCCCTCTCTTTTTCTCTTCTCCCCACTGGTTCCTGTTTTAGCCCTCCCCCTCTTCCTCCCTGAATTCCTGGCAGGCAATTTCCTTCTCCATGTTGTCTGGACACCAGCAGGAGGAGCATGGGAGCATAGGAGAGACAGTCTCCTTATTCTCAGTTCCAGTGCATGGTGTCACAGCAGTTCTCATTTGCAACAAGGATCAATTACAGGGAACATCCTGCTCAGCCCCTGAAGCAGTGGGATGGAACTTATTTCATGACCCTGTGGGGATGATGCATGCACAGTCCAGTTGGAACACAGGCATTTTGTGGGGCTAGAACATGCTCAATGCAGATGCAATCCTCAGAGAATTTAGCTGCCAGCCTCTAACAACCCTTCCTACTGAGTATGTGTGAACTGCAATTTTCAGAGGCTCATAGCTTGGTCAAATTTGGGTAGATTTTCACAAGGAGAGCAAAGGACACATCCCTGACACCCGGGCAGTTCTCCTGCCAAATTTCAAGTCCCTGCTCAAAGCATGGAAGCGCTAGAGCTTCACAATGGAACAGTTGTAAAAAAATTTAATATGGGCAAAAATGTATTTTTAACTAATTTTATTCTCAGAAATGTCTGGACCAGTTTTGCTGAAACTTTCCAAAACATGTGCCCAGCATGGGAAATTTCAGCCAAAATAGTTAAAATTTGGCAAAGTTATAACCAAGTGAAAATAGGATCTTATCATGGAAAGTATTATGCGCCTTAAATATTAGTGTCAATACCAGCTGTGCTTGTAATAGACCTTGCTGGTTTTGAAGAATTAAGTCCAATACAGTATATTGTGCACATACACAGTAATGCTGTTCTATGCCTAAAGAGAAAAGAAGTTCTAAGACACTATGAAATATATAAACAGCAGCTGGAACAGAGAAGGGGAGCTCTGACAACAGCAATCAGAAAACCTAGGAGAGGATATATACCTCTATTAAATTAATCTATTTCTGCATAAAATCTTTATGCTGACTAGATCAGTTTAGGTGATGTTGACTAGTTTATAAGAAAGTCTTGCATTCTAAATACGGCTGACAGAGATCTTAATCCTACTGATAAAAGTTACAAAAATAGAATGAGTTATAAATACTGGAACAAAAATAAACAATTAAAAACATCTGAAACATGACAAATAAGCATTAAGATGGTCTAATCTGAAAGGCAATAGAAGCCTTTATATGATATTTGTAATGGTGGTACTGGATGGAAGACAGAGTGCTGAGAATGGGATGATTGTCTGAGAAATCGTGAAGAGAATAATGAAGACGGGATGATGATAAGGGGCCTGGGAAAGTGACAGAGAGCAGGGAGATAGCACTGATCTCTTAATAGATTTTAAGGCCAGAAGGAACCATTACGAGGCCATGGAATTTCACCCAGTAGTTCTTGCATCAAGCTCATAATTTCTGGTTGAACAAGAGCAAATCTTTCAGAAAGACACCCAGTCTTGATTTAAAGACTTCAAGTGATGGATTGAGATGAGAGGGGCCAAGTCAAAGGGGCATGGGGTGATGAGGTAGGGTTGGCAGAGGATGTAAAAAAGGGTTGAAAGCCCTGAGAATGGGATTATAGAAACCCTGGGAAAAGAGAACAGAAACCACTGAGACTTGGATGACTGAGTGTCTTAAAAATGGGGCACTGAGCACTCAGAATGGGATAAGAGGGGCCCTCTATTGAAGTGGGATAATAGAACCCTTAGGATAGGGGACAGAGGACCCTAAAAATGGGATTATAGAGACTCTGGAGAGAGCCCTGAGAATAGGTTATTAGAGATCCTGGGGAAGGGGGGCTGAAAGCCCTGGTAATCGTTAATGGGCTTCTGGGAAAGAGGACCCAGAGCCCTGCTGAGGCTGGCTCAAGGTAATACAATTTCCATTTGAAAAATATGATTTGATCTGTCCAAATGTTTGAATCCATTTAGCATCTCTACAGAAGGGAATGAATGATTTTTTCCAGTTTGACCCTTTTACTTTTACATCAGACACAGCTCTTGAAATTCATGAGGCATAATGCTCCAATAGCTGCTCACTGGGATGCCATGATATTGTCATGGGGATCTTAGTTCATGAGATTTTTTTAAAATCATTTTAAAGAGCAAGAGTCAAAGCAGATGATTTATGTGATTGGGAAAGGCCCTTGCCTTTCACATACCTTGTTCCCATGGATATGTATTGTGATCCTAAATGGGGGACGTTCTATTCCCAGTTGCAGTAGTGGGCTTTCCCTCTCCTCCCTCAAGTGATCTTCCTTAGCTGAGGAAGGAAGGCTGGATAGGACTCTCTTTGGACTCTATTGGTGTCATGCCTAGATGTCACTGTAGCTGTGCCTCCGTGGGTCACAACTGAGAATACCAAATTCAGGACAATTAGGGCAGATACACCCCAAAACTGGAGGTTATTCTCCCATGAGATACACCAAACCAGCAACAAAAGTAAACTTCTGTTTCACCACACCGGCTAACAAGAAGTCATGAAAGCAGTTTCCTTAGGCATTCCAGTCCTTGTATCACCACCAAAAACATTAGAGTTAGAGATGAGTGGTTCTATAAAACCAATTTCATCAAATGAAAGGTTCTTCTGATCCCAAAGGACCAGCCACACACCCTGGTCAATATACAACTCAGATCTTATCCCAAAATCACGCTGTTGCCAATCCGTTAGTATCTAAAATCTAAAGGTTTATTTATAGAAAGAAAGAAAGAAAGAAAGAAAGAAAGAAAGAAAGAAAGAAAGAAAGAAAGAAAGAAAGAAAGATGAGAGTTAAAATTTGTTAAAGGAATCAAATATATACAGTAATTGCAAAGTTCTTGGTTCAGGCTTGTAGCAGTGATGTAATAAACTGCTGGCTTAAGTCAAGTCTCTGCTTGCTTTCAAATCATTGGAAGGACCTCAGTCATAGAATCATAGAATATCAGGGTTGGAAGGGACCTCAGGAGGTCATCTAGTCCAACCCCCTGCTCAAAGTAGGACGAATCCCCAACTAAATCATCCCAGCCAGGGCTTTGTCAAGCCTGACCTTAAAAACTTCGAAGGAAGGAGATTCCACCACCTCCCTAGTGAAAAAGTTTTTCCTAATATCCAACCTAAACCTCCTCCACTGCAACTTGAGACCATTACTCCTCGTTCTTTCATCTGCTACCACTGAGAACAGTCTAGATCCATTCTCTTTGGAATCCCCTTTCAGGTAGTTGAAAGCAGCTATCAAATCCCGCCTCATTCTTCTCTTCCGCAGACTAAACAATCCCAGTTCCCTTAGCCTCTCCTCATAAGTCTTGTGTTCCAGTCCCCTAATCATTTTTGTTGCCCTCCGCTGGACGTTTTCCATTTTTTTCACATCCTTCTTGTAGTGTGGGGCCCAAAACTGGACACAGTACTCCAGATGCGGCCTCACCAATGTCGAATAGAGGGGACTGATCATGTCCCTCGATCTGCTGGCAATGCCCCTACTTATACATCCCAAAATGCCATTGGCCTTCTTGGCAACAAGGGCACACTGTTGACTCATATCCAGCTTCTTGTCCACTGTAACCCCTAGGTCCTTTTCTGCAGAACTGCTGCCTAGCCATTCGGTTCCTAGTCTGTAGCAGTGCATGGGATTCTTCCGTCCTAAGTGCAGGACTCTGCACTTGTCCTTGTTGAACCTCATCCGATTTCTTTTGGCCCAATCCTCTAATATTTCTAGGGCCCTCTGTATCCTATTCCTACCCTCCAGCGTATCTACCTCTCCTCCCTGTTTAGTGTCATCTGAAAACTTGCTGAGGGTGCAATCCACACCATCCTCCAGATCATTAATGAAGATATTGAAAAAAACCGGCTCCAGGAGCGACCCTTGGGGCACTCTGCTTGATGCTGGCTGCCAACTAGACATGGAGCCATTGCTCACTACCCACTGAGCCCGACAATCTAGCCAGCTTTCTATGCACCTTATAGTCCATTCATCCAGCCCAAACTTCTTTAACTTGCTGACAAGAATACTGTGGGAGACCGTGTCAAAAGCTTTGCTAAAGTCAAGGAATAACACGTCCACTGCTTTCCCCTCATCCACAGAGACAGTTATCTCGTCATAGAAAGCAATTAGATTAGTCAGGCATGACTTGCCCTTGGTGAATCCATGCTGACTGTTCCTGATCACTTTACTGTCCTCTAAGTGCTTCAGAATTGATTCCTTGAGGACCTGCTCCATGATTTTTCCAGGGGCTGAGGTGAGGCTGACTGGCCTGTAGTTCCCCGGATCCTCCTTCTTCCCTTTTTTAAAGATGGGCACTACATTAGCCGTTTTCCAGTAGTCTGGGACCTCCCCCAATCGCCATGCGTTTTCAAAGATAATGGCCAATGGCTCTGCAATCACATCCGCCAACTCCTTTAGCACTCTCGGATGCAGCGCATCCGGCCTCATGGACTTGTGCTCGTCCAGCTTTTCTAAATAGTCCCGAACCACTTTTTTCTCCACAGAGGGCTGGTCACCTCCTCCTCACGCTGTGCTGCCTAGTGCAGTAGTCCGGGAGCTGACCTTGTTCGTGAAGATAGAGGCAAAAAAAGCATTGAGTACATAAGCTTTTTCCACATCCTCTGTCACTAGGTTGCCTCCCTCATTCAGTTAGGGGCCCACACTTTCCTTGACTTTCTTCTTGTTGCTAACATACCTGAAGAAACCCTTCTTGTTACTCTTAACATCTCTTGCTAGCTGCAACTCCAGGTGTGATTTGGCCTTCCTGATTTCACTCCTGTATGCCTGAGCAATATTTTTATACTCCTTCCTCAGTCCCTTGGTTAGAATGCTCTCATTAGTATAAGTTCAAAGTCCAGAGATTTGAGCAGGAAAGAGGCAAAATGGAGATATTTCCAGGGTCTTTTATAGCTTCTGCCATGTGGAGGGAAAACCATTGTTCACACTGGAAATTACAGTAACAAGATGATGTTTGGAGTCACATGGGCAAGACACATATCCATGCATGATTTTGGTTACTCATAATAGAAGTCATTACCTATACCTCAAAAAGCACGTTGACAGGAAAGTCCATTCAGGGTAGGTGGGCATCTTCCATTGTGAGTTAAATGTTCTTTTGATGGGCCACTCAATTTGAATAATCCCTCCAAGATGGGCTGGCTAAATACCTTGTGGGCGCTACCTAGGAGGAAACATTTTGAAATCCAGGTATAGAGCCAACAGTCATAACTTCAAATACAAAAATGATACATGCATACAAATAGCATAATCATATTCAGCAAATCATAACTTTTCCCATAGACACCTTACTTGACAACCTTTGCACCAGATTTGTCACAAATATATAACAGTGGTTGCAACAATGATCTATGTGGTCATATTTTAATCAGATAACATCACAGTCACTTAAGAGAACCACAGGAGCTGAGGGTGCTGCCTCTGCAATGCTCCTGCTGGCCCACAAAAGACTAGAGATGGAAATCAAATCTGGGTCTCATATGATGGTGCAGTACATTACATCTCTATTTTAATATAAATAAAGCACGGTGACTATCTCACCTGTAAATCACATCCTCAAATCCCATTTCTAAGTCTCATCACTGGCTCCTTGAATCAAATTCAAGCTTGTTGCTCTCACCTTCACGATCATGTGGTCTTACCCAGGCCTTCATGTCTGCCCTCATTACTGTGTACACTTTCTCACTCCTGGTGCATCTCCCAGTTTTCTCTGCATACTACTTCCTTTGTTTGCATCTTTTGCCTTCTTTCATACTACCCCATACATTTTGAACAGTCTCCCGCCTCTGGCTTGCCAAGTGTTCATTCTTCTTCTCTTCCTGTTCTTCCTTAAAACCCATTTCTCTCCTGAACCCTCCCTTCTCTGATCTCCTCTCTTAAGGGCTCTCCTTTATCTCCTCTATCTGAATTGTTGTCCCAGAAATGTTGGAAATGAGGTCACCAGCATGGCCACACATGACCTTTGAATATTTCACATTGAACTAAAAGTCTGCTGTGATAAGTGCTTCCCATTTCTGACAGCCATATGGAAGGTGGAGCAGGCTAAGAATTTCAGGTCTTCTTTGCTCTGAACTAAAACATTTTGAAATCAAAAAGATTTTCAAAAATTATGCTAGAAACAATTAAATATGTATACTGTAGCCGCAGCATGACAGCCCAGCTATTAGTTTTTTAAAAAATGCCTGTGATCTTTCTGACTGGAAGTACATGTCTAGTTCACAAGATGCAAATTGCTGCTGAATCTTTTGGTGCAGCTCTCAGTATTTGCAACTAGGACTCAATAATTGATTGCAATAATTTATGCTTTCTTCAGCGGAATGGTGACCCTGTGCCTCCATCATATTCAGTGAAGTGGGGGAAAGAGACACTATATTATGCAGAGATTGTAGTCACTGCATGCTTAATACTGAAGGCTAGTATACATTTGATTTTGGACCCATGCTCAACTTCAGGAAAACTCAACCAATCTACTTGAAATTACATGTGTGATTTTAGGATCAATTTTTTTTTCTGGAAAGTGCAAGATAAATCAGACAATATATTTGGGAGCTATTGTGGTTCAAAAAATGAGGCGGTCATACTTCTTGAACATTTACAAAGATCCTGGGATGGGGGGAGGCGAGGTTGGGTGGAGCAGGGGCTCATCATGATTCAGATTTGTTTTAATCTGTCTTGACGAGGGCTGGTGTGATTGAGTAGGTTTTTTGTTTTGTTTTTGAGGAGGGAGGATATTCTTAGAAAAGTTATGTTGTTATTCATAGCAATGTTATGCATACCTAGTCTCTGGTACATTTTTAATTCCATCTGCTAGAAGCCCTGGCATCCATTTGTGAGCTTCCCAAAGTGTGCAAAAGGCCCATGTGCACTTCATGACCTCCACATAAGTCATCTGTTCTGATGCAAGCTTCCCTAAGGCCCACATCCGAGCAATTGCTCTATGCTGAGATGCTAAATGCACATAACACTGGAGGCCTGTACACTTAAATCCCATGAAAGCCTAGAGGAGGAGGAGGAGATGGTGGCTTTCTTGAGGCTATTGAAGAACAAGCAAAGGCTCTGAGCTTATTCTCGTTCTAGACCCATCTTTGCTACTGATTGGACAGAACAGTATATGGCATTTTACAACCATTAGTGAGATCTCACAGCACCTCTGTCAGTCAGGTAGACATCATCTGTTTCTGAGAGAGAAACAGACTCAGGAAAGTTTAAGTGACTTGGCCATGGTCATATGAAATTAGAGCCCAGATCTCCTTACTACCAGTCCTGTGCTTAATTCACTAGACCATAGAATGTAACCCCTCTCCCTCCCAAGTCCTTCCGATCTATTTAACCTCTCAATGTATCATTTTTATTATTTAACATATAGGGAGCACTGTGGTGATAACACTTACTTATCTATCTCACAGGGGTACCTACCTTATCACCCTCTTGGTTAATGCACAGCCAACACTCAGTTCACAGGTATTTACTGTTTCAAGGAGGTCGGGGGCTTCACTACAGACATGTGCAAAAAGAAAAGGAGTACTTGTGGCACCTTAGAGACTAACCAATTTATTTGAGCATAAGCTTTCATGAGCTACAGCTCACTTCATCGGATGCATACTGTGGAAAGTGTAGAAGATCTTTTTATACACACAAAGCATGAAAAAATACCTCCCCCCACCCCACTCTCCTGCTGGTAATAGCTTATCTAAAGTGATCACTCTCCTTACAATGTGTATGATAATCAAGTTGGGCCATTTCCAGCACAAATTCAGGTTTTCTCCCCCCGCCTCCATACAATGTAAGGAGAGTGATCACTTTAGATAAGCTATTACCAGCAGGAGAGTGGGGTGGGGGGAGGTATTTTTTCATGCTTTGTGTGTATAAAAAGATCTTCTACACTTTCCACAGTATGCATCCGATGAAGTGAGCTGTAGCTCACGAAAGCTTATGCTCAAATAAATTGGTTAGTCTCTAAGGTGCCACAAGTCCTCCTTTTCTTTTTGCGAATACAGACTAACACGGCTGTTACTCTGAAACCTACAGACATGTGGACCACCTGTCAGACAACTGCCACAATTTGTGAGAGTGAACCCACTTGGTCACTTTCAGGAGAGGAAACTTGGTCGGGGAAGAGAGTTGGTAGTGCAGCAAGTTCCAGCCAGATGTCACACGGGGCCTGTGCAGTTTCTAGAAATCGAATACTGTGTGTATGTGACCCTGCTTTGAAAAGGGAGGAAATCAAAGTGCACTAAGAAACTGTTAGTGTGAAGCAGCAGGTTACATACAGACACTATGTGGCAGGCTAGCATGGGATAGTATTGCACCCCAGCTTGCCATGAACTAATGGTTCATCTCGACAAGTCTTAAGTGTGCCACAAATGGAGGCAGATAATAAAGGGGTGGCTGACAAGTTTCCATATGTCCCTGGAGCTCATGGCCTCAGAAAATGAGCTCAGTGAGGTGCGTGCAGTCCAGGGTTGCCTTGGAAAAATTGAGAGTGTATCTACACTGCAATCATGAGGTGTGATTGCAATTGGTGTAGACCAGGGGTGAAAGTAAGTTAGAGGACTTACTGGTACGCCGGAGTCCTGAGCTGGGGGCGTGGCCTCAACCGGAAGAGGCGTGGCCTCAACCGGAAGAGACAGGGCCTTAAATCCCTGGGCCCTTTAAATATTGATTTAAAGGGCCAGGGCTCCAGTTGCGGTAGTGGCGGCTGGGAGCCCGGGGCCCTTTAAATCACCCCCGAGCTACCAGCTGCAGAGGCGGCTGGGAGCCCCGGGATTCAGGGGCGATTTAAAGGGCCCAGGGCTCCAGCTGCCGCTACTGCAGTGGAGCCCTGGGCCCTTTAAATCACTGAGGAGCCCTGGGGGCTCCCGGCTGCCACCGCTACCCCGGGGCTCTGGGCTCTGGCAGAGCTTTAAAGGGCCTGGGGCTCCGCTGTGGTAGCAGCTGCCAGAACCTTGAGCCCTTTAAATCCCCACCTGAGCCCTGCTGCCCAAGCCCTGGGGTAGCAGTGGCCGGGCTCCATCGGGGAATTAAAGGACTCTGGGGCTCCAGCCACCGCTACCGCTGCAGGGCCCTTTAAATCCCAGCCTGAGCCCTGCTGCCCAAGCCCTGGGGTAGTGGCGGCGGGGCTGCGGCAGGGATTTAAAGGGCCCCGGAGCTCCAGCCGCTGATACTGCCCTGGGGCCCTTTAAATCCCGGCCTGAGCCCTGCTGCCTGAGCCCTGGGGTAGCGGCAGCGGGGCTCTAGCGGGGATTTAAAGGGTCCCGGGGCAGTAGCAGCGGCTGGAACTCCGGGGCCCTTTAAATCCCTGCCAGAGCCCCGCCGCCACTACCCCAGGGCTTGGGCAGCAGGGCTCAGGCCAGGATTTAAAGGGCCCCAGAGCTCCAGCCGTCACTACTACTCCGGGGCCCTTTAAATCCCCGCCAGAGCCCCGCTACCACTACGCCAGGGTTCGGGCAGCAGGGCTCAGGCGGGGATTTAAAGGGCCCTGGGGCAGTAGCAGTGGCTGGAGCTCCGGGGCGCTTTAAATCCCTGCCAGAGCCCCGCCACCGCTACCCCAGGGCTCGGGCAGCAGGGCTCAGGCCGGGATTTAAAGGGCCCCGGAGAGGGGGATAGCAGCGGCTGGAGCTCTGGGGCCCTTTAAATCCCCGCCACTACCCCAGGGCTTTAAATTGTCCTCTCTGAAAGCTGGTCCTGGTACGGTGCACCGGCTCTTACCGTACCAGCTTACTTTCACCTCTGGTGTAGACATACCTGAGCTAGTAGCTGGGATACCAGAGCAGTGAATCTCTGTCAATGCACGTTTCAGCATGACCTAACCATACAGGGAATTATCCGGTGTTCCTTACTTGGTGCCCAAGCTCAAGCCCAAGATTGAAGCTCCATGATTGTGGTGTAGATGTACCCTAAAATCCAAAAGGCCAAATTCAGAATGGAGACTAAGTGAGTCTACACAAGATTAAGGAAGTTTAGAGGATGTCTAAATCAGTGTAACCTACACTTTCTTCTGGCCCCTCAGCATGTATGTTTTGCCAGCTTATCCTTCTCCTAGACTTACTGAGATTCCGTTAGATCTAATTACTTATTCAGAACCCCTTACACTCAGAGAACCAATTTCAGAGGTGATGTGCAATTCAGATCCCTTACATTAAACACCCACCATGCCAATGTCTAAGGGAGCCTAATTACACACTGAGGGGCTAAGAGAAGGTATAAGCTAATGTAACTGAACACCCTCCTTTAACTTACACTTTCTTATATCTTCTCCTGGCTCCTCAGTATGTGAATTACAGTGGTTGCACTTAAAATGTTTTTCTGTTTTGATAGACATTACCAACTCTATTATTTGTTGTAAGTATAAGGAATCTCTCTCAAACTGGTGGAATAACAGCCTTATTGATCTGAAAGTGCTTGACTTTAATATCTGTTATTATTATTAATTTATTATATACATTATACCCAAATGTTTGCAAGGCATCTCAAAAAGCAAATAGTCAAGCAAGGTCCCCATGCTGAGGAACTTGAAATCAGGATTTTAGATCTGACACAAGTGAGGGAGAGAACGAACAAGAAGAGGGCAGAGTAGGGGAGGACAGATATTACAAAAAGATCATCCAGTGACTCAGTTGTTTCACTTACATTTCTCAGTGGGTAATTTTGTTACAAATCTGTTCTAATTTTCAAAGCTAAGCAGGTTTGTACTTGGGTGGGTGACTTCTGCTTAGTATCTAGGTTTGCTGCTTTTCTGTGATAATAATGGCAACACCCAATGATTTATGTATTTGATGTCTTGCATGCCTAATGGTAATATTCTGCATTTATGCAGAAGACATGAATTTGATTCCCACGCCTGTTATTTCCCTAGGGCTTCAGTAAGTAAAAGAAACAATCCCTATCCTACAGCTTTACTACCTTGGGTTGTGATCATGTCAGATCTTATAAGCTAAGCAAGGATTTGCCTGGCCAGTACTTGGATGGAGTGTGTGGAATTTACATCTTTTTTGCATGAGACTGCAGCTGCTATTTTGTCTCTGACTGTGCTCCTTCTTTCTTCCTGGTTATGTTTCTGCTTTCACCAGCTTACTTACTTATTTACTCCTTAATAGTCTTCAGAAATTGTTTTTTGAAAAGGAAATTATATTAAAATAAATGTTAATTCAACATTTAGGTGTTCAGATTCCCAGAGCAATCTTAACTCTGTATGTACATACATGTGATTCATTACCAGTGTGACATGTCTTTCAGCAAATAAAATAATATAATGGAAAAGTATTGTTACATTTTCAATAACTGTATATGTATGTACATATGTAGCCTTTCGCATTACTGCATATATATTGTGTGATCATTCATGAAAAACTGTATTGTAATATACACATTTGAGGGGACAGAACTAAGGTATTATTTTGGTGGTGGTTGTTATTATTATTGTAGTATAGTGGTGCCTAGCAGCTCAGACTAAGATTGGGGATCCATTGTCCTCGGCAGTGTACGTACCGAAATACGGTTCCTGGCTGAGATTAAGTGACTTGCCCAAGAACACAAAGTGATTATGTGGTAGAGCTGGGAATTTAATCCAGCTCAGTGCTTTTAAACACAAGACCAAACTTTCTTTCTAAGAGATTCCAAGTATCCCTTGCATGGCACTGAAGCCTTAATTCTTGTTGAATTGCACGAGAGGTACAGAGGGTAATCCGCTCCTCCCAGAATTGAGCCCTAAATTTATTCTGGGAACTTTGTGGCAGATCATCTGCCCTGTTTCATCCCTTTTGTGCCCATCCCTTTTGTGCTCCATCACTTTGCTAAGGAGTACCTAGCAAGATTAGACCCAGTGTAGATGGCTCCTATGTCACTTACCCCCAGAGGCCCTAGAGCCAAGACATGTTATGAGCAGCAAGGAGACACGGCTGGAGCCACAGAAAAATGGCCATTTGGGGATTGTTTCCAGATGGCATATGTTAAAACAGCTATGAAGATGCTCTAGCTTGCACCAGGGTCAGGGATGGACAGAGAATCAGAGATCTGAAACCATCTCCTTGATGTCCTGCCTCCCCATCATCCCACTGTGGCCAGCAGAAACTTGGTGCAATAGAGAACCTGGCCCTTTAACTCAGAATTTCCTGAGCATTGTGTGATTAAAATCTCAGCCTCTATGTTTCACTGTGCTGCTTTGCAGACACTACATAAACATTGTCAGGCCTCAGAAGTAAAGAAGCTCTTATTTAAAGAGAAGGGCAAAGGCTCCTTCACATCCCTGTTGTCCATTATGTTTCCCCATTTAACAACCTTCCTAAGCCTCTTAACATCCTTCCATTCAAGCGGGACAGGGCAGGGTAGAGCAGAACAAAGAGTGCTGCTGCAGTGCTTTTTCTGTTTATCTAGCACATAACCTGATTATTTACATAACACTGACCTAGCAATGCTGCATTGACTGTGAGGTCTTTAAACTCCCAGCCATTCAGTCATTACTTGTGTGCACTCAGAGGGTGGAATGAGGGATGTAGAACAGTAATAACAGCACTCGAAGGCATCCCCTTCATTATGGGGATTTAATTCTGAGAAAATCAAGGCTCTGGCTGTGGAGGGAATAAGAGTCTGAGTGCAGCTTCTGTGTTGTATTATATTATATTCACCCATCCCTAAAAGCATTCCCTTATAGTACACACACATAGCCAAGAAGGGAAATGCGTTGAGTAGGGGGGAAAAGCCCTCATGGCTGTTGTAGAGATTGTCTATGTTTATACTGAAAAAATTTGTGAGCTGTTTCTACAAGTGCAGGTAGGTTAGAATAATCCTTGAAGAGGCAGGGGAGAGTTGGCATGACCTCTGGTGGTTATTGCTCAGCCTCTTTTCCCCATCTCAATGTGCAAAGCTTACCAGATTCAGAACCCAATAGCAGACAAAAAGCAAAATTGTGAACAACTTCATCTTATCCCACACCTAACACTGACAGAGAGGCTGCAGCTAAAAGTGAATTCATTGGCTAAGCTTTGAACAATATAAAATTACTTTGCTTGTATTTTGATCCAGTTTGTTGCTAGGGAATGATGAAGCACTTCATTAGTTATCACTAGCAGCCTAGTTCTGTCTTGTGGCTGCTTTGCATGGTTTGTTTTTCATCTCTGAGAAAGGAGCTGGTTTGATTTTCACAAGGAAAAACTAAACTATATTCCCTAAGGGGCAAACTCTGCATTGCTGACTGCACAGGCTTCCCTGGCAGCAGAAACAATTGCTATTCTGTTGCAAAAAGAGAAGCAGGATCTGAGGGGGCTGTGAAGTGGTTCAAATCCCATGTACTCTGCAGAGCTCAGCACCATGGGGACGCCCTATGCTAGAGCATAAAGAGCTTGGTTGCATGAAAGTCTGGGAGGGGGAAAGATGATTCATTGCTATGTGGATGTTCCCATCCTTCTCCCATGAGAGCTACTGCAGTGTTTTTCCCTCTGTGCATCTCCCCAGTTCAGCCACTAGAGCGGGATGCTGGGCCAGCGCTTTGTTCATAAGTTACACATCCTTTGCCCATAATTGGACCCTGAGTGCCCAGATCAGATGTATAAAAACTGACTTGCTTTTAAGCTTTGAAAAAGAAATACTCAATTAGTTCCTTATATTTTATTCACAAGTGGTGGACTAGGGTTTCTAAACAAGCTCAGCAAGTTTCTAAGCTCTAGACTTTCACACATGATGGTCTACTGAAGCTGTCTCCCATTCTCGCAAAAAAGCAGGCACCCTGCAGACCCAGCTATCAGTGTTATATTTAAACTGGGTTCCTTTTTAAATATCCTGAAATTAACCAGTTTTTTTTTCCAAAGATGAAAAAGAGACCATCTGCAGTCACATCATTTCAATAATCTTTGATAAAGAGCAAAACATCTCAACTTGTCTTATGTCAGTAGTGCCAACACCAACCATTCAAAAATCATGTCAGGCCCCCAAAGTCATGAGATTGGCTTAAAAATCAAGAGATTTTTTAAAAAGTGATCATTTCTGGATTCTTTTTGTTTACTTTCTGGTATGGTGGTCTTTAGAGTTCATGTTTTCAAGATTTTCTCTGCAGCCATGAGGGTTAGAAATTTTTTTTAAAAAAATTGAAAGCTGAGATTCTCACATGATCAGTTGAAACCAGGATCTGGGCTTTAAGATAAGCACCAATTATCACAAGATTCACAATAAAATCACAAGAGTTAGTAACAGTGTTATCGAGTGAAAAATAACAGATGATACACTTTAAAAACTCACATTATATTATTTGAAAAATGAGTAATGAAATGACCCCTCTGAAGCCTTCATTCGAGACACTGCCTGCAAACTCTAATATAATACATTTATTTACAAAATATCCAAACTGGAACTAACAAGAAGTGTGCATTATAAGCAGAGCTCATGATCTTTCATTGTTGTAACTCATCTTCCCTTGTCTCCTGCCCCCTTTGTAGGTATCTCTTTCTGTATTATCTTTAACTTATACTGCAAGCTCCTTGGGGCTTCTACCTGTCAGTTTATTTGTAAATCAATATGCACACCTATGATTCTATATAAATATTAGCAATTAATAACAATATTAATGTAATAACTTCTGTCTTCAGCCTCCCACAGCACCAATCGTAAACACCCTGTGTCCATAGACTTTAAGGCCAGAAGGGACCATCATGATCATCTAGTCTGACCTCCTGCACATTGCAGGCCACAGAACCTCACCTAGGCCCTCTTGTAATAAACCCCTAACCTCTGGCTGAGTTACTGAAGTCCTTAATTCATGATCTGAAGACAGCACGATACTGAGAAATCCACCATTTACACTAGTTTAAACCTCCAAGTGACCTGTGCCCCATGCTCCAGAGGAAGGTGGAAAAATCCCAGGTTATCTACCAATATAACATGGGGAAAATTCCTTCAGGACCCCAAATATGTCAGTCAGTTAGATTCTAAACATGTGAGCAAGACCCGCCAGCCAGACACCCAGGAAAGAATTCTCTATAGTAACTTACAGCCCTCCCCATCTAGTGTCCTATCACTGGCTGTTGGAGATATTTGCTGCTAGTAATCACAGATCGGCTACATGCTATTGTAGGTAGTCTCATCATACCATCCCCTCCATAAACTTATTAAGCTCAGTCTTGAAGCCAGTTAGGTTTTTTTGCCCCTACTGCTTGTTAGGGGGCTTATTCCTTCACCCACTTACTTCCCTGGTCCTTCTCGCATGAACAGAGAGCAACAATACCCGAAGTCCAAAGGTGCAAACAATTCGATGTTTATTGGGGTGAACTTCCAGCAAGCATGATTCCAGTTTCCTTCCTTAGTATCCTCCTTCCCAGCTCTGACACCACAAAGCCTTACGCCTGTGTCCCTGTTCCCATTCCTACCCTTAGCCAAACATGATTCCAACTTCCTTACTCCCATTCCCTGTTCCATTTCCCCCTTTAGCAAAACATGATTCCAATTTTCTTACCCCCATTCCCTGTTCCCATCTCACACACCCACATGCCCACCCCCACCCACACCCAGTCACTTCCTCATTGACTACAGATTATATAGTAAAACTTGAGTTCTGCTTAGCTATACCTTAACCAATCATTTTCCTGAAATTTAACTAACCAATCCTAACATATTGTAACATGATTATGTAACCAATTATATCCCACCACCTCAATTAGTTTACACCCAGCAAAATTAATTATACAGCAGACAGGAACAATCACAGAACCAGACAGAGATTATACAGACAAACAACAGCAAAGTGGGAACTATAATGACAAAACAATACAGAAGTGAGGATTTCACATCCCAGCTATTGATAAGTGAGTTCTTGCCAGACAGGATGCTATCAAACTAAGTTTCCTTTTACATTTTCTAGGCACTTCCCTTTCTCTGGAGGTGATAGGAATACAATCCTGTCCTGATAGTGCCTAACAGCCCAATAGCACCTTATTTCAATGTGACTAGTTTGGAATGTGAGGATGTGACCGTTGGCTTCCCAGCTTATGGCTGCCTCTGCTGCTTAGCCAAAGGCCTGAGCCTAAGCACAGGGCCACAAACTGTCACAGTAAGAGAAGGCCCTTACACTGGCAGACAGTGGTTTTGATTCTTTCTTTTATACCTCTATCACTAGCCAAGTGATAAGAATACACCTAAATTCTTAGAGTATAGGCCTTTACAGACAGGCCTGAATATCTATATCCTAACACTGCTCCCCTTGGAAGGCTGTTCCAGAACTTTACCCCTCTGATGGTTAGCAACCTTCATCTAATTTCAAGTCTAAACTTGTTGATATCCAGTTTATATCCATCTCAAATAAAGTGAGCAGAGATTCACTACCAGAACCTACCTTCCAGTCACATTACATGAATAACAGAGACACAAATGACAGAAACCAGAAGTGTATTTTAAATATGGTGTTTTTATATCCTAAGCTCTGGATGCACAGTTTAAGTTCTGTGGCTTTAACTGTTTGAAGGATAAAAGTTGGCAGCACTGTGACTGTCTAGTAAAAGTGGCAGCAATTATGTTCAGAAACAGAACTGCGCTCCTACTGTTAAAATTTGTAAATCTCAACATCTTTCTTCATACACAAACTTTCAAGTTACATCTAAACATTTCAGGGATACTGGATGCCCAAGGGGACTGGTAATGGGAAAGGGAACCTCTGGGTCTGCACACAAAATGGCTTGGTGATCGCAGTCCATTTCCCTGTAGACGTGCATCACCGAAAACACCATGAGGGTTGACACTAATTGGCAACCCCAGCAGGGAGGCCAATAGGTCATAGAGCCTGAATCCCCAGAGGTCAATTTCAGGTCATGTTTGTGGCATACTGGCAAGGCAGTGTGATGGGAAGACTTTCAGTACCTCTGCCTGTGTTGTACATTTTATGTGGGTAAATTGACCTCACCTTTCATTGGTATTACAGTTTAATTACTTTGTGTTTATTTCTTTAAGTTTTCTTTGGGAATGTTCAAAATGTAACAGCTACAGAATTAAAATGAAGCAAACTTATGAAGGGTTACAATTAACTTCAGAATTCCTGTCTGTCTTATTTCTTCTCATGCAGTTTCAAGATGACAAGCAGTTGTAATTGTAACACACATTATGGAAGCTGTATCTTGGGCCTTTGTAGCTAAAGAGTGGGGTCAGTCTTGACCGGGGGTCTTCTTTGATAATAACCTCGGTCTGAATCTGGGAATTCTTCTCATTCTGCCCATTTCCCCAGATTCATTTGAATTACATCTGATTCTGAGAGCTCTGCACAGTTGTTTCCTTTAGGGTAAAATCATCACAGGTTGGGTTACAAGTGGAAGTGAAGTGTTTCTGCCCAGAGCAGTGTTTGTTTGATACATAGTCTGTAGGCAGGTTTTGAAACAGCATGACATGGTGGCATGCATCCTCCTAGTGTAATAAAGAAGAGGTGAAAACAGGCAGTTAAAGATTAGATATGTCTATACAGAAGCTGGGAGGTGTGATTCCCAGCTTGGGTAGAGAGACATGGCAGCTCTGCTTGGGCTAGCATGCCAACAATAGCAGTGTGGTTGTGGCAGCTTGGTTTAGCCACCTGAATATGTACGTAGGGGGTTGGGCAGCACTGCATTTGGGTGGCTAACCTGTGCTGCCACAGGCACACTGCTATTTTTATCATGCTAGCTCAAGCACAGCTAACACATGTATGTCTACCCGAGCTGGGAATTTCACTTCCCAATCCTGTGTAGGTTTCAGAGTAACAGCCGTGTTAGTCTGTATTCGCAAAAAGAAAAGGAGGACTTGTGGCACCTTAGAGACTAACCAATTTATTTGAGCATAAGCTTTTGTGAGCTACATTTTCCACTTTTATGCATCCGATGAAGTGAGCTGTAGCTCACGAAAGCTTATGCTCAAATAAATTGGTTAGTCTCTAAGGTGCCACAAGTCCTCCTTTTCTTTTTGCAATCCTGTGTAGATATAGCCCATGTCTCTCATTGAAAAGAGCTGTGATAACCCTGTGTTAGGCAATCGTTCAGAAGAAAATGGCTGCCAAGTTTGCCTGCAGAGACACTGAGTTATCAGAATCTAAATACATGCTTTATAAAGCATGTTGGGATATCTTGAGCATGATGGATGCTCAGAATTGCTCCTACACATTTTTGTATGGTGAATGCAGCAATCTGTATAGAACTTGGATGGAGGAGCACAGGTTTCTGGAGGGAAGAATTTGGAGAGGCACCAGAAAACCAATCTTTGTTCACATGGCGAGAAAGTTAGCTGCAGTTGGAGCATTTCTGTGCATAGTAGAGCAGGGCAGGAAACAGTTTTCCTGTCCTGGGAAAACTTTTGAGATTTTGAATAACTTTCCCATATGGAATTGGGACAAAAAGTGGGGGTGAGAGACAGTTCAGGTCAATCAAAAAGTTCTATTTTAATAATTTTGAAACATTCTGTTTTTATTTAGACCATTTTTTGTTTCTACTCTAATTAGCTTAAATTTAAACATGAAAAGTTGTTTTGAAACAGAAAATCAGAATTTTTCATTTAGAAAATGTCAAAGCAGGATATCTCAACAATCAAAAAAGTTTTTTTCAAATTTGTTTTAGTTGAGAAATTTGTTGAAACTGACCCTTTCCCACAAAAAAGTTTTGATTTTGACATACTGGCATTTTTTGATGAAAAAGTTTTATCTAAAAATTCATGACCAGCTTTAGTAAATAGCTTCCTTAATAAAGACCCAGTTTAGTTTTAGAAACATGGAGTCCTCTCAAGCTATTACCTAGCACATGGTACATGAAACAGCGGTCAGTCTAGTGCAACGTTTCTCAAATGTGGCCACCGTGGCCGCATGCAGCCACCAGTGGCTTTTCTTCTGGCCACAGCCCGCAGGCGCAAAGCAGCGGCCCCTCCCCTTCCCTGTTGCTCCTGGATGCACCACCTTGATGTTGTCTGCTGGGGCTGCAAGCCTAGCCCCCGTGTGGAGACGGTTGGGGCACAACACTGGAGGAGCAGGCAGCTGGTGAATTCCCCACCTTTCCAAGAGTGGTGGGGCTCAGACTTTGGGCTTCAGCTCTGGGATGGTGAGGCAGCAGACTCCAGCTGCAGGGCTTTGGGCTCCAGCCCCAGTAGGGTTGCCAACTGTCTAATTGCACAAACCCAAACACCCTTGCCTCACTCCTTCCCCGAGGCCATGCCCCTGCTTGGCTCCTTCTCTGAGGCCCCACCCCCCTGCTCGCTCCATCTCCCCTCCCTCCATCACTCTTCCCTCACTTTCACTGGGCTGGGGAAGGGGGTTGGGGTGCAGGAGGGGTTTGGGTGTGGGCTCTTGGAGGGAGTTTGGGTGTGGGAGGAGGCTCAGGGCTGGGGTAGGGGATTGGCAGCTGGAAGAGGGTGTGGGCTCTGGGCTGGGGGGTGGGGCCAATGGGTTTGGAGTGTGGGAGGGGGCTCCAGGTTGCGTCTGGGGCAGGGGTTGGGGTGCAAGAGGGGTGCAGGCTCCAGCCGGGCTGTGCTTACCTCAGGTGGCTCCCGGAAGTGACCAGCATGTCCCTCTGGCTCTTATGCTCAGGTGTGGCCTGGCAGCTCCGTGCACTTCCCCCACCTGCAGGCACTGTCCCCACAGCTCCCACTGGCTGTGGTTCCTGGCCAATGGGAGCTGCGGAGTCAGTGTTCAGGGCAGGGGCAGCATGCAGAGACCCCCGCCCCGACCGCCCCTACACCTAGGAGTCAGCCATGCCAACCATTTCCAGGAGCCACGCAGAGTCAGGGCAGGTAGGGAGCCTACCTTAGCCCCACTGCACTGCTGACCGGACTTTTGGCCTATTAAAATCTCCCGGATTGCTTTCAGTAGCAACTGGGAGATTGAGGCCGATTCCAGGAGACTCCTGGCCAATCCGGGAGGATTGGCAACCCTAAACCCGGGGCTCCGGGTGCATGGCTTTAGGCTCCTTCCCCATTCCCCAGTCATGGGGCTTTGGGCTCTGGCTATGAGGCTTCAGGACCTGGCCTTTCACTGTCTCCCCAGGCCCCACCAACTCCATCACCCCTGGCACCTACTGCCTATCCCAGCCCCCCCTCCAGCTCTTAATCCCCCCCACCCCCAATTTACCAGGGCTGAGTAAGTCTGTGAAAAGTGATATTTATCTTCGTTAATATCACTTTTTACAACAGACTTACTAGCTAGCAATAAATAAATTACAATGGTTTGGGTGTGTATACGTGCATATTTATTTGGTTTTCCTAAAGCTAATTAAGTATTTTAGGAAAAAGTGTGAGAGCAGCCACCAGCAAGAGTTGATGGCCGCACTCTGAGGCCACCAAAAAATTTGTCCTGAGAACTGCTGGTCTAATGAGACCCACAACATGGAAGAGAGTGATTAACAGGAAAACAAGGAAGCACCTAGAACCAGAGAAAAACAGGCAGCATGGAGAGGACTCAGAATACCAGGAGTGCTAGATTTCCAGACAAAGAACTTTGCACAAGCATGGAAGCAGTGGAAGCAATTATTGAGGTCATATACTGAGCCGATCATGGGGGATAAAGATGAGAAAATGAAGGTAAATATTTTTATTATCTCAATGGGAAGGAAAAAAAAGACGAGCAGTGAGTTAGACAGTGTTGCTAGGAATAATACCCAAAACATTTAACAACTGATAAAGATGTTTGATGAGTACTATGACTGCAGACAGAAAGAGACTGGAGAGATATACTGCTTTTTTTTTACCCAAAACCAAGAAGCAGAAGAGGGAATAGATAATCTCATTGCAGAGATGAGAACTTGGGAATCCATGTATAACTTTGGAGACCTCAAAGATTCTCTAATTAGAGACAGGGACAGGATTGTTTGTGGGACACATGATTCCAGTTTACAAGAGAGATTGTTGAGAGAAGCAGTCTAACTCCAGGGATAGCAGCATGCTGAGACAAGCCAGGGAATGTATCTACTGGCTGGACATGAATGCCCAATTGAGAACATACATGGTACAGTGCGAGGTCTGCAAACAGTATATTGGTCAATATTAGAAGGAGACTCTACAGCCTCATGAAATCCTAACTCAACCTGGGAAGAGGTCAGAACAGACTTTCAGTGAAGGGACTACATGGTCACAGTAGGTTAGTACTCCAATTTCTGGGAGTTGGACTCTGGAAGATACTCAGGCAAGAACTGTGATCAGGAAACTGAAGGTGTATTTTGCAAGGTATGACATGCCTGACACACTGTGCTCAGACAATGGGCTACAGCACAAGAGAGAGACCATGAGCCACAGCACACTGCAGCAGAATTCAAATGTTTCAGTTGCCAAATGAGAATTTGAACACAAGATGTCTTGCTCTGGATACCTGTAAAGCAACAGGAATGCAGAGTCGGCCGTAAAGAGAACCAAGAGACTGATGGCAAAGGCAAAACAGTCAAGACGGGATCCCTACCTACCAATGTAGTACCATCACAATACACCTTCCTATAGACTAGATAATAACCTAGCAAAGGGACTGATGGGCTAGAAAACCAAGACTCTGCTTCCAGTGAGGAGTAACCTGCTGCAGCTCAGCAGAGGAATGACAGACAGAACATAGAAGCAGTTAAGAGAACACCAAGTTAGGCAAACAGTCCTCTACAACAAAGGAGCCAAAGACCTGAGGCCACTATGCACAGGTAAGCCAGTCTGGTCTAACTATTGAATAGCCATACAAGCAATGGCAAAAAACAACAGTCCAACCTGCAATGGGACACAGGTCACATGAGATAGCTATGTACTCAGGACAGTGATGGAAAAGAAACTGAAGATAACTGCAGAGTAATGGCAGACAGACAGCACACCCAGACAGATGGGGCCAAGTCCAGGACCAGGAGGACTTAGAGCCTCAGGCATCAGCAGGCCTCATGTAGGAGTGTCAGAAGAAACAAGGTACATTAGCGACACAAAGGACCAACAGGACACCACCCAAAAGAATGAAGGCAACAGCAGGATGGAAGCAAGTCTCTCCCACCAGTAAAGTTAGCACAAACAAGGAGTGGGAGACTGGTTCAAAGATCAGTATTCTTGAAGGAAGATGAGGCCTAACAGGCCACAGTGGGGTGGTAGTAAAGGCCATGTCCATAGCGTGGGCTATGTAGTAGTAACCTCTGACCACAGAAAGTCAGCTCAAGCTTGCACAAAAGACAAAATAACAATAATAAATGTTAAAAGGAATGATGTAGTAACCTGCATAGAACTTGGAGGGAGGAGCCTGGGTTGCAGGAGGGAAGAGTTTGGAGGAGGCTTCCAGGAAGCCAATCTGTGTGCTTATGGCCAGAATGCTAGCTGGAGTTACAGTGTCTCTGTAAATTGTTCTCTTAATAAAGAGGCAGTTTAGTTTTAGAAACATGGAATTCTCTCATGCTATTACCCAGCATGCAGTATATGAAACAATGAGCAAGAGCAGTTGTGGGGGGTTTTTTGGGGGGGGGGGCAGGAGGGAAGGGCACCAGTTTCCCAGAATGCCTGATTCCTGCTTCCAGTCAACCACCTGACCTACACCATTAACCCTTGCTGGTCCAAACTTGCCATCACTCATCCCTGCTCTCTGATCTAGTCATTCCTGACCCCTCATATATAGATCCCGCACGTCAGGTGAGCCATTCAATATATGTCCCCCAATTCCTGTTGTCCCTTTACACACACATACATATCTCCTTCCCTCTGGTTACACTTGTGCCATATATACACTCATGCAGTCCTCCCATTCCACTGCATTTCCTTCTGACCTGCTGTTCCTGGCTACCCTCCCCTACACTGAAGGGGGGGGGGGGGAAGAGACTTAGCAGAAGGAAGTGGGGGGAAGTTAGTGAAAACTTCACTCTTTATCCTCTGAGAGGTTCAGGGAAGGGGACACTGCCACAGCTTGCTGTTGACAGGACAATCTTTACATCTTGTCCTCCTTGAAACACAGGATATGGGGAGCTTCCTGGGGGATTTCCATTCCCTATCTTCCTCTAGGCCCAATGAAAGGGGGCTTATGGGAGCTGTTGCTGGTTGAATTCATCTCTCCTCCTCCCACCCAAGGACCAAGATTTTAACTCCCTCTAGAACAAATAAGAAGGTCGTAGAGGTGCAGGGGGTCTGGTTAGGCCTCTGGTGTTGCAGGTACTGACAGCCTCTGTCTGGCAGTCACTCCCTCCCTTGTTGCCTCCTTGAGGCACTGTGGTCATGTGACTAATCCTCTGGGCACAACATGTAATACATGTGTCATGCCCCAATACCAGCCCAGCAACTTGTATAAAATCACATTATTTTCTGTATCTATTGAAACACACAGGTTATTCAGTCATTATTGTAATAGATTGTGGGGGTTCCTTCTTTACTGAACATTTGAGATGGATGAGGGTCTGACTATGCCTCCCTAAGGAAGGGTAGGATGCCAGCTTCACTCAAGTGAGTGGTTGCTCTGTCCTTACTCAGGAAACCATTGGCAACTCAGGACAATGGCAATCTTGCCAATCATCTTCAACTTTTTTCTTTATGAGAAAGTTTATTAAGAAGATTGTGATGAAGCAACTTTGGTTTCATCGCAAGGCCCTAGATTTCCTAGATCCCTTTCAGCTCTACTTTTGACTTGGGTATGGTATGGAGACTATATTGGACTTGCTGGTTTTCTCCTTTTAATTATGGACAATGGTTTTGTTCAAGCTAATTCTGTTAGATCTATTGGCAGCCTATTGTCTGAGATTTTGGTAACTTGCTGGCAGCCTCTGGCTGAGGTAGATGGAATTTAACTGAAGTGGTTCTGTTTTTACCTTTCTGAGAGAACCCAGAGGTTAGTTTTGGAGAAATAAAATAACAATAATTTGTTTGGAAATTTGGGCCTTGGAACAGTGATCTATTCTTTGTGGCTTCCAGTCTGGATTACTGCAACATACTCTATTTGAGGCAACACATGAAGACCTCCTAAGTATTGCCAATCCCAAGTGTTCAAAAATCATGAGTCAAGCCCTCCAAAATAATGAGATTTTAAAAATAATAAACATGGTTTCTTTTTATTTGCCTTCTAGTATTTTAATGGTTAAGATTCATGTTTTCAAACTCTTCTCTGCAGCCATGAGGGATAGAAACTTACTTTTTGAAACAGAGGCTTAGATTCTCAGTTAATAACCTGATTCCACAAGCTGGGGCTCTAACAAAGCCACCAAATACCTTGAGACTCAATAAAAATGCAAGAGTTGGCAATAGCACACTTGGAAGTCACAAGTGGTGGCCTGTGTGTTAAGTGGTGTTAATCACTGGGAACATAAAAAACTATTCTTCCACAACTGTATTGGCTTTCCAATGAAACTAGAATGGAATTCAAGATGTTAATGTTGAACTATAATGTCCTAGACGGCTTGGATCTTGGCTATCAGATGGAGCCTCACTCTGAACATACATTACTTCTTATGTACATGGTAGTAGTGGAGGTCAGCTCAGGTAATCAAACTAGTAGTCTTTAGCTGATGGCCAGGCAGTCTTAATGGAGAGCCTTCAATTCTAAAGTTTGCATCCTGCTCTGGTCTGACAGAGGATGAGTTTGTTGACCTTGAAGGCACAGTACAAGGCTAATCTCTTTTCGCAGGGGTGTTGAGGAGGTGAGTGGAGTTGGTTTGGTTTTGTTCTAGGAAATGCCTTTTGTTTGCTCTGAAAAACAACAAACATGTATTTCCTTAAGTGTTGTACATGTGCTCTGAGTCAAGATAATTGGGCGCATTTTTATAAATCTAAAAATAAAATGTACATATGGTGAAATGAACATGAGGTTATTGAAATGAATTTAGCACTAGTGAAATGTGGCAGATTGATGAATCTGTGAATTAGGTCTCCTGTTTACCAACAGAATAGGCATAGCACAGTGTAAGTTTCTGCTTCCACCTAGTGCCATTATGCCTCATCTTTGACCTGGAGGAACCACATCTAGGGGCTAATGAGCAGATCGCTGTTCATGGGCTAGCAAGTCTTTGGTTTCTGTGCTGCAACTGGCAATAAGGGGACAAATTAGTGTTATTTTTTATGGTAGTCTTTGTGACGTGGAGATTTGTCCCACCAGGAACTGGACAGAGGCGTCAACTCATTTCACATAGGCCACAAAATAATCATGAGATGGTAACATCTTTAAGCTATGTTCAAACCAGTTATCTTGAGGTGAAGGGCTCCATATCACATTAGTCATCTAAGCCTTAAGAAGTATAAGATATATGAAGTAAACCCTAGAAGATGTTCAGTCAGTATTTCAGAATAACTGGAGGGTGCCCTCTATGCAGAGTAACAGTTTGCACTGTACAAACTGAATTTCCAGATAAGAATGTCACTGCCTAATTGGTAGAAACATATTCAGGTCAAGTGTCAGATGCAGTTACGCTGGAGAACAGTGTAGGTCCATGCAGCCTTTAGGGAAGGGGCATAATAATAGCATACTGAACAAGAATCCAGAAACCAGTGCACAGATCTGAAGGAAACCATCAGAAGACATTTTTCAATCTTACAGACTATGATTATTTATTACTCAGTCCTGTGATTCTGAGATGCGAGCTGTTCGTACACTGAGATTACATTCAGCAAGGCTTCTGCTCTCCAGCAGTAGCACATGGCATGTTCTGTTTATCACAGAAGCCTGTGTAAAGAAGAGCATCTCTTATTAATGCATGCTTGTGTAGGGATGAGAGTATGTAAATAGTCCATGAATAGTCTCCTATTTACCTGTGCAGTATTGCCAACTCTGAGCATTCAAAAACCATAACTCAGGCCCCCAAAATATTGAGACTGGCTTAAAATTCATGAGATTTTAAAAATAAATAAATGTAAACTTATTTTTATTTACTTTCTGGTGCATGAGTCTTTTGGGGTCAAAATTTTAGGCTTTCCCCTGCAACCACGAGGACTAGAAACTTTTTTTTAAAATAAAAGCTGAGAGTCTCACATAATTACATAACTCCCATATCTGGGTCTTTAAGAAAAGCAACAAATATTGTGACAGTTGGCAACACAGCCTCTGAGTAAAAGGTAGAGGATGGGTGGGCATGAACTTCTGGTCAGAAGGAACTAGGGAGAAAGAAAGGGAGACTCTTACAGGAAACTTCAGGAGCAGAAAGAGAAGGCGAGAAAGATTAGGCTGAAGTTTATCTTGTGTTTAGGGCTGTCAATTAATCGCAGTTAACTCATGCAATTAACTCAAAAAATCAATTGCTATTCAAAAAATTAATCACAATTAATCGCAGTTTTAATCGCACTGTTAAACAATAGTATACCAATCGAAATTTATTAAATATTTTTGGATGTTTTTCTACATTTTCAAAATATTGATTTAAATAACAACACAGAATATAAAGTGTACTGTGCTCACTTTATACTATTTTTATTACAAATACTTGCACTGTAAAAATGATAAACAAAAGAAATAGTATTTTTCAGTTCACCTCATACAGGTACTGTAGTGCAACCTCTTTATCATGAAAGTGCAACTTACAAATGTAGATTTTTTTGTTACATAACTGCACTCAAAAACAAAACAATGTAAAACTTCAGAGCCTATGAGTACACTCGGTCCTACTTCTTGTTCAGTCAATCGCTAAGACAAACAAGTTGGTTTACATTTATGGGAGCTAATGCTGCTGCCTTCTTATTTACAATGTCACCTGAAAGTGAGAACAGGTGTTTGCATGGCACTTTTGTAGCTGGCACCGCAAGATATTTACGTGCCAGATATGCTAAACATTAATATGTCCCTTCATGCTTTGGCTACTATTCCAGAGGACATGCTTCCATACTGATGGCACTTGTTAAAAAAAATAATGCGTTAATTGAATTTTGACTGAACTCCTTGGGGGAGAATAGTATGTCTCCTGCTCTGTTTACCCACATTCTGCCATGTATTTCAGATTATAGCAGTCTCGGATGATGACCCAGCACATGTTCATTTTAAGAACACTTTCACTGCCGATTTGACAAAACGCAAAGAAGGTACCAATGTGAGATTTCTAAAAATAGCTACAGCATTTGACCCAAGGTTTAAGAATCTGAAGTGCCTTCCAAAATCTGAGAGGGATGAGGTGTGGAGCGTGTTTTCAGAAGTCCTAAAAGAGCAACACTTTGATGCGGAAACTACAGAACCCAAACCACCAAAAAAGAAAATTAACCATCTGTGGTGGCGTCTGACTCAGATAATGAAAATTAACATGCGTCGGTCCGCACTGCTTTGGCTCGTTATCAGGCAGAACCCATCATCAGCATGGACGCATGTCCTCTGGAATGGTGGTTGAAGGTGAAGGGACATATGAATCTTTAGCACATCTGGCATGTAATTATCTTGCAACGCCGGCTACAACAGTGCCATGCGAACGCCTGTTCTCACTTTCAGATGACATTGTAAACAAGAAGCGGGCAGCATTATCTCCTGCAAATGTAAACAAACTTGTTTGTCTGAGTGACTGGCTGAACAAGAAGTAGGACTGAGTGGACTTGTAGGCTCTAAAGTTTGACATTGTTTTGTTTTTGAATGCAGTTTTTTTTTCACAATTCTACATTTGTAAGTTCAACTTTCATGGTAGATTGCATTACAATACTTGTATTAGGTTAATTGAAAAATACTATCTCTTTTGTTTTTTACAGCACAAATATTTGTAATAAAAATAAATACAAAGTGAGCACTGTACACTTTGTATTCTGTGTTTTAATTGAAATCAATATATTTGAAAATGTAGAAAACATTCACAATATTTAAATAAGTGGTATTCTATTATTGTTTAACAGTGCAATTAATCACGATTAATTTTAATCGTGTTTTTAATCGCGAATATTTTTTTAATCACTTGGCAGCCCTAGTTGTGTTATTATTATTTGAGCTGCCATTAAATCAAAACACTAGGAAGGGGTAAGTTTGAGCTGATGAAGTGTGGGTAGACTTTATTGGAACAGAGTAAGAATGCCACCTGCTCATAGATTGTCTTTATCACCGCTGATTTTGTACTGAGCATAGAGCAGAATTACCTGGGCAAACAGCTGGAGGTTACAGATACACTTGTTACAGTCACAGCTGGAGAGTAGGAGAGAGAAAACTGACAGTTCAATTTGACTTCCATTGACAAGCAATAAGATGTCACAAATTTTCAGGTTAGATATGCTGGAGAAGTCCGTAAGCCAGTCTCATGTTACTGACACTAGGAAAAAATAACCTTTATTTTCTGAAGAAAACCAACTGAGTTACACTTTAAGTTTAGGTATAAATTTGAGAACCAGTAGCTTCTGGTGCCTCACCCTTTCTTCCACATGAGAAGGGAGCTGAACGGCTGTTTTGTAGGTGCCTATCCCATTTTCTTGACTGAGAGGATAAAATGTTCTGTTGCACATCACTAATACTTTCAGATGAGTGAGTTGGGCTCTGGAGCAGAGGGGGGCTGTACAGTTACACAGATTCAATTTTCAGTATTCATAAACTAATTTTAGTTTTTCTTTTCCTCATTCCTCTCTCTCGCCTCCTCTTCTCTTAATTCTGTTTGTATCCCTGAGAAACGTTGCTCGACCATTCTGCCACCCTTGTTTTTGAGGCACAGTTTCTCTATAAATATGGGTCTTGCATAAAACCTTGAGGACAGCCTGGTTTAAGCTCAGCCTGAGCTCCAGTGTCAAGGAGTTCTCTAGTTGAGGGTTCTCCACCAAGAACATCCTAACTCCCAAAAGTTTGGCACTGGTCTTTGTTAGCCAAAATGTCTCAGATAATTTCAGGTGAAATGGTGGGCCTTGGAGAAAGAGGCGGTCTCTAAAGAAAACCAGGAACTGTCTAACTTTAAGGGTCTTAAATATTAGGACCAGCATCTAAAATGAGATCTTGTATTGAAGGCTGCTGCCTTTTCCACATGGCTTTCAGTATCAGCTCCAGATATCGTGCTTTGCAGTAGCAAAACCTGGAGGTGACAAAAGCATAAAACGCCATGGCTATCACCTCTTCTGAGAGAAACAGATGCAATCTCCCGGCTAGCTGAAAGTGGAAGAAGGCATTTCTTATCACTGTTTACCTAAGAGCAGCAATGAGTCCAATTGAACCTAAGACCGCAGATCATTTTGACTATTGGAAGGCAGGTGTCCTCAACAGACGGTGAAATCTGATTTCCACTTAGGGATATTCCTTCTCTTGTCAATGTTATGTCTGTCTTACATGAGCATGAGATTGCTGCTTTATATCTCTGCAGTAATTTCTCTCTGTTACTGAGGTGTCTTGTTGGCAGCACAGGCTGGGTCTTCTGAGAAAATTATATCTAATTAAATGTGATCAGCAGATTGGTGTCAGTGGGACCAGTGATATCTCACTATCTCTCCTTGGCCAACGTAGCAGAGGAGAAAGGATTTATAATTGAGTTGTGGGTTTCAGTCCCCATGAGAAAGCACTTTAGGAAAAGGGAGCATTTGCCCATCATGGACTCCTTAGAACCTGTTCAAAAATATTGAGTGAAGCCATCTTTAAGCTGTTCCACCTGTGCAATATCCTGATCTGAAGGCTGATTGGGAGGGGTTCAAATTATGGGCAGAGTTCATAGAATCATAGAATCATAGAATATCAGAGTTGGAAGGGACCTCAGGAGGTCATCTTGTCCAACCCCCTGCTCAAAGCAGGACCAATCCCCAATTAAATCATCCCAGCCAGGGCTTTGTCAAGCCTGACCTTAAAAACTTCTAAGGAAGGAGATTCTACCACCTCCCTAGGTAATGCATTCCAGTGTTTCACCACCCTCCTAGTGAAGAAGTTTTTCCTAATATCCAACCTAAACCTCCCCCACTGCAACTTGAGACCATTACTCCTTGTCCTGTCCTCTTCTACCACTGAGAATAGTCTAGAACCATCCTCTCTGGAACCACCTCTCAGGTAGTTGAAAACAGCTATCAAATCCCCTCTCATTCTTCTCTTCTGCAGACTGAACAATCCCAGTTCCCTCAGCCTCTCCTCATAAGTCATGTGTTCCAGACCCCTAATCATTTTTGTTGCCCTTCGCTGGACTCTCTCCAATTTATCCACATCCTTCTTGTAGTGTGGGGCCCAAAACTGGACACAGTACTCCAGATGAGGCCTCACCAATATCGAATAGAGGGGAACGATCACGTCCCTTGATCTGCTCGCTATGCCCCTACTTATACATCCCAAAATGCCATTGGCCTTCTTGGCAACAAGGGCACACTGCTGACTCATATCCAGCTTCTCATCCACTGTCACCCCTAGGTCCTTTTCCGCAGAACAGCTGCCTAGCCATTCGGTCCCTAGACTGTAGCTGTGCATTGGGTTCTTCCGTCCTAAGTGCAGGACCCTGCACTTATCCTTATTGAACCTCATCAGATTTCTTTTGGCCCAATCCTCCAATTTGTCTAGGTCCCTCTGTATCTTATCCCTGCCCTCCAGCGTATCAACCACTCCTCCCAGTTTAGTATCATCCGCAAATTTGCTGAGAGTGCAATCCACACCATCCTCCAGATCATTTATGAAGATATTGAACAAAACCGGCCACAGGACCGACCCTTGGGGCACTCCAGTTGACACCGGCTGCCAACTAGACATGGAGCCATTGATCACTACCTGTTGAGCCCGACAATCTAGCCAACTTTCTACCCACCTTATAGTGCATTCATCCAGCCCGTACTTCTTTAACTTGCTGACAAGAATACTGTGGGGGACCGTGTCAAAAGCTTTGCTAAAGTCAAGAAACAATACATCCACTGCTTTCCCTTCATCCACAGAACCAGTAATCTCATCATAGAAGGCAATTAGATTAGTCAGGCATGACCTTCCCTTGGTGAATCCATGCTGACTGTTCCTGATCACTTTCCTCTCATGTAAGTGCTTCAGGATTGATTCCTTGAGGACCTGCTCCATGATTTTTCCGGGGACTGAGGTGAGGCTGACTGGCCTGTAGTTCCCAGGATCCTCCTTCTTCCCTTTTTTAAAGATTGGCACTACATTAGCCTTTTTCCAGTCATCTGGGACTTCCCCCGTTCGCCACGAGTTTTCAAAGATAATGGCCAATGGCTCTGCAATCACAGCTGCCAATTCCTTTAGCACTCTCGGATGCAACTCGTCTGGCCCCATGGATTTGTGCACGTCCAGCTTTTCTAAATAGTCCCTAACCACCTCTTTCTCCACAGAGGGCTGGTCATCTACTCCCCATGTTGTGATGCCCAGCGCAGCAGTCTGGAAGCTGTCCTTGTTAGTGAAGACAGAGGCAAAAAAAGCATTGAGCACATTAGCTTTTTCCACATCCTCTGTCACTAGGTTGCCTCCCTCATTCAGTAAGGGGCCCACACTTTCCTTGGCTTTCTTCTTGTTGCCAACATACCTGAAGAAACCCTTCTTGTTACTCTTGACATCTCTTGCTAGCTGCAGCTCCAGGTGCGATTTGGCCCTCCTGATTTCATTCCTACATGCCCGAGCAATATTTTTATACTCTTCCCTGGTCATATGTCCAACCTTCCACTTCTTGTGAGCTTCTTTTTTATGTTTAAGATCCGCTAGGATTTCACCGTTAAGCCAAGCTGGTCGCCCGCCATATTTACTATTCTTTCGACTCATCGGGATGGTTTGTCCCTGTAACCTCAACAGGGATTCCTTGAAATACACCCAGCTCTCCTGGACTCCTTTCCCCTTCATGTCCCCCAGGGGATCCTACCCATCCGTTCCCTGAGGGAGTCGAAGTCTGCTTTCCTGAAGTCCAGGGTCCGTATCCTGCTGCTTACCTTTCTTTCCTGTGTCAGGATCCTGAACTCAACCAACTCATGGTCACTGCCTCCCAGATTCCCGTCCACTTTTGCTTCCCCCACTAATTCTTCCCTGTTTGTGAGCACCAGGTCAAGAAAAGCTCCCCCCCTAGTTGGCTCCTCTAGCACTTGCACCAGGAAATTGTCCCCTATGCTTTCCAAAAACTTCCTGGATTGTCTATGCACCGCTGTATTGCTCTCCCAGCAGATATCAGGAAGATTAAAGTCACCCATGAGAACCAGGGCGTGCGATCTAGTAGCTTCTGCGAGTTGCCGGAAGAAAGCCTCATTCACCTCATCCCCCTGGTCCGGTGGTCTATAGCAGACTCCCACCACTACATCACTCTTGTTGCTCACACTTCTAAACTTAATCCAGAGACACTCAGGTTTTTCTGCAGTTTCATACCGGAGCTCTGAGCAGTCATGCTGCTCCCTTACATACAGTGCTACTCCCCCACCTTTTCTGCCCTGCCTGTCCTTCCTGAACAGTTTATAACCATCCATGACAGTACTCCAGTCATGTGAGTTATCCCACCAAGTCTCTGTTATTCCAATCATGTCATAATTCCTTGACATCACCAGGACCTCCAGTTCTCCCTGCTTGTTTCCAAGGCTTTGTGCATTCGTATATAAGCACTTGAGATAACCTGCTGATTGCCCCTCATTCTCAGTATGAGGCAGGAGCCCTCCCCTCCCAGACGTTTCTGCCTGTGCTTCCACCCGGTGTCCCGCTTTCCCACTTACCTCAAGGCTTTGGTCTCCTTCCCCCGGTGAACCTAGTTTAAAGCCCTCCTCACTAGGTTAGCCAGCCTGCTCGCAAAGATGCTCTTCCCCCTCTTCGTAAGATGGAGCCCGTCTCTGCCCAGCACTCCTCCTTCATGGAACACCATCCCATGGTCAAAGAATCCAAAGCCTTCTCTCCGACACCACCTGCGTAGCCATTCGTTGACTTCCATGATTCGACGGTCCCTGCCCCGGCCTTTTCCTTCCATGGGGAGGATGGACGAGAACACCACTTGCGCCTCAAACTCCTTTATCCTTCTTCCCAGAGCCACCTAGTCCGCAGTGTTAATGTAGCCACATAGTCCGCAGAGTTAATGTATTTGGTGCATATAGAAATATGATCCTCCTTGCACAATCATTGAATTGTGTCACTGGAGGTGCAAATTGAGGAATCACTGATGCAAAAAGGTACGGGGGTGCGAAGTACACATTTGGATGCGCAGTTATACAATTTGCACATGCAGTGGTAGTAAATGGTAGTGTAATTATGGGTACACATGTGTACATGCATTTTTTAGCACACACATCTTCACCTTCAGATTTTGAGAGTACAACCCTGAGTGTATATCTGTCTGACTAGTACAATGGAATAATGATACATGCAGCATTCTTAAACATCCTTTAGCTGCACTCTTTTCTCTGTATAAAATGTGTATTCTTTGACTGCACTTCCTAAGCCCTCAACAAAATCTCAGCTGCTGAGCAGCTGTTTATGTGTTTCACTTTGGCTGAATTGTTCACTATTTCATATGTCAGCAGGAAGAACTATAAATAGAGCTTTCATCCCCATGTTGTGGTGGTGCTATGTATTATTTCTGCTGGTTACCTGAAGCTGCAGATTGCCATTACTTCTTCAAGTCTGCTGTAAAGTGACCACATTTAAGCTAGGCTAAGTGTCACCACTGTGAGTCAAAAGAAAAATGTGAAGAAATATATTGATTGTGGCTTCTTGTTCTGGGTGCTTATTAGGAGGAGAAGCATTACAAGATGAATGAACAGCCAGTCCTGCTGCTGGTCAGGCTGTCATTCTTGTTCTCTGGTAACTGGTCTTTTGCTGCAGAAGTCACCATGTTGAAAAATATTTTGTAAATATCTTCAAAGAGCTGTTACAATCCTCCTTTTATTCAAGTGGGTTTACTCATGATGCTCATAAATCTAATACTCTACATGCGGAGTTCATATTTTAGTGGGCCTCACCTCCCCTGTTATCTGGGTTGCGGATGGATGTGATTTAAGAGAGATGCTGGGAAAAGGGAACTGAAACAAATGTTCTTTTGTGGTTAGTGAGGCTTCCCGTTACCAGCTCTAAGGGAGTCAGGCACTGCCATGTAAGGGCTCTTGCTGCATGAAAGTTTGTTGGATTTTTAGATAATGTAGTCTCGCCTCATTCCTTCTGATACTCCATGTGCTGCAATATTTTTATGGCGAGACTCACTACATGGTGCTGTTACTCATGGTTTTTCAGTTTTATTTTGGGGTTTTGTTTGTTTCTTTGTTTTGTTGTTTTTCTTTTTCATGTGAGCAATGTTCAGTTGTAACCCTGCCTCAGTGGGCCTGAACTGAGAATGCCAAATTCAGGACAAACTGCTGAGAAATAGGGCAGATACACCCCAAGACTGGTGGCTAATCCCCAATAGGATATACCAAACCAGCAACAAAAGTAAACTTCTGCTTCACCATACTAGCTAACAAGAAGTCATAAAAGCAGTTTCATTAGGCATTCCAGTCCTTGTATTACCACCAAAAACACTAGACTTAGAGATGAGTGGTTCTTGAAAACCAATCTCTTCAAATAAAAGGTTCTTGGGATCCCAAAGGACCAGCCACACACCCAGGTCAATATATAACTTAGATCTTACCCAAAAATCACGCTGATGCCAATCCTTTAGTATCTAAAATCTAAAGGTTTATTCACAAAAAGAAAGAAAAGTGAGAGTTAAAACTGGTTAAAGGAATCAAATACATACAATAATTGCAAAGTTCTTGGTTCAGACTTGTAGCAGTGATGGAATAAACTGCTGGCTTAAGTCAAATCTCTGGCTGCTTCCAAATCATTGGAATGTCCTCAATTCCTTGGTTAGAATGCTTCCATTAATATAAGTTCATAGTCCAGAGGCTGGAGCAGAAAAGAGGCCAAATGGAGGTGTTTCCAGAGCCTTTTATAGCTTCTGCCATATGGCGGGAAACTCATTGTTTCAGACAAAGCCCTCAGCACAGCTAGTGGAAAATTACGGGTGACAAGATGGGGTTTGAAATTATATGGGCAAGTCACATGTCCATGCATATTTTTGCTTAGTCACAGCAGGAAAGTCCATTATCTGTAGATGGCATCTCCCATGGTTCATTGTGAATTAAGTGTCCTTTTGATGGGCCACTCAATTTGAATTGTCCTTCCAAGATGTGCTGTCTAGCTTCATGGTGGCTGTTACCCCAGGAGCAAACATTTGAACTCATAGAATCATAGAACATTAGGGTTGGAAGAGACCTCAGGAGGTCATCTAGTCCAACTCCCTGCTCAAAGCAGTACCAACACCAGCTAAATCATGCTAGCCAGGGCTTTGTCAAGCCGGGCCTTAAAAACCTCTAAGGATGGAGATTTTACCACCTCCCTAGGTAACCCATTCCAGTGCTTCACCACCCTCCTAGTGAAATAGTTTTTCCTAATATCCAACCTAGACCTCCCCCACTGCAACTTGAGACCATTGTTCCTTGTTTTGTCATCTGTCATCACTGAGAACAGCCGAACTCCATTCTCTGTAGAACCCCCCTTCAGGTAGTTGAAGGCTGCTATCAAATCTACCCCTCACTCTTCTCTTCTGAAGACTAAACAAGCCCAGTTCTCTCAGCCTCTCCTCGTAAGTCATGTGCCACAGCTCCCTAATCATTTTTGTTGCCTTCCACTTGACTCTCTCCAATTTGTCCACATCCTTTCTGTAGTGGGGAGCCCAAAACTGGATGCAATACTCCAGATGTGGCCTCACCAGTGCCGAATAGAGGTGAATAATCACTTCCCTCAGTCTGCTGGCAGTGCTCCTATTAATGCAGCCCAATATGCCATTAGCCTTCTTGACAATAAGAGCACACTGTTGACTCATATCCAGCTTCTTGTCCACTGTAATTCCCAGGTCCTTTTCTGCAGAACTGCCACTTAGCCAGTCAGTCCCCAGCCTGTAGCAGTGCATGGGATTCTTTTGTCCTAAGTGCAGGATTCTGCACTTGTCCTTGTTGAACCTCATCAGATTTATTTTGGCCCAATCCTCCAATTTGTCTAGGTCACACCTCTCCTTACCCTCCAGCGTATCTACTTCTCCCCCCAGCTTAGTGTCATCCGCAAACTTGCTGAGGGTGCAATTCATCCCAGCATACAGATCGTTAATGAAGATGTTGAACAAAACCAGTCCCAGGATCGACCTTTGGGGCACTCCACTTGATACTGGCTGCCAACTAGACATCGAGCCGTTTATCACTACCCATTGAGCCCGACAATCTAGCCAGCTTTCTATCTACCTTATAGTCCATTCATCCAATCCATACTTTTTTAACTTGCTGGCAAGAATACTGTGGGAGACCATATCAAAAGCTTTGCTAACATCAAGGTATATCACGTCCACCACTTTTCCCATATCCAAAGAGTCAGTTATCTCATCATAGAAGGCAATCAGGTTGTTCAGGCATGACTTGCCCTTGGTAAGTCCAGATACAGAGCCAATATTCATAACTTCAAATACAAAAATGATACATTCCTACAAATAGCATAATCATAACCAGCAAATCATAACCTTTTCATAGACATCTTACATGCCACATTTTGTACAAGATTTGTTGCAGATATATAACTGTGGTTGCAACAGTGATCTATATGGTCATATTTTAATCAGATAACATCACATCAGTCTTTGAAGAAATGTTGTTCTAGGTTAGTTTGGTAATACAGATCTTCTGGGGAAATCTGTGGCGAACAGCAAGATTGTTTGCTCTCTGCCTTAATCTCTCTAACTGCAGGAAATTCTTGGGGCAGTGTTGCTCAGTGAGCATTTTTGGGCATTTGGGCTGAGATTCCTGGAAGAGGTGTTTGTCTGCATGCCATTTGTATCAGCCTCCATTGAAGGACGGGTGTGTATATAGTTTAAATAAAACAATTTATGCTAAGAATATATCTAGACTCACCATCACTAATTTCTTTTCCAACAGAATGCGAATGTGCAAAGTCCCGACATCTGCTATCACACAGCAGAGGAGTGAAAATAGCACAGTCTTGTAGGCATCAATCTGCCAGGACATGATGATGCCTTGCTGTTGTCAGGATCTTTACCCAATTTGTGTCTGTACTGTTCCTGTAGGACTCTCTGTGGCCATACTTATATGCAGAAATTACAGTATCTCTCTTCTGTGTAACCATTAACTAGCTAGTCAGTTACCTGTTTAACAGTCAAAACCCAATTCATAGCAGATAAAGTAAATATATATTTACTTTAAGACTACAATAAGAAAACAGAAATTAAAGGGATAGTTAAAACCATAATCATTTAATAGGGATTCCACATACATATCCTACCAGCTACTACAATAAACTTCAGTTACATAGGAAAGATAGTAGAAACAACATCGCTTCCTCCCAGCCCCCATAACTGTTAAGCTCTTTGACACTTGACTGTTGTCTATCAACCTGTCCAAGCTACCTTGGCACATGACAAATCAGGAAGACAAATAACTGTAAAGTTCAGTTCTGATATAGTCTCCCGCAGTTCTCCCCCTGCTTTAATGCAAAGGATGTATACAGTGTTGTAGCTGTGTTGGTCCCAGGATATTAGAGAGACAAGGTAGGTAAGGTAATATCTTTTATTGGACCAACTTTGGTTGGTGAAAGAGACAAGCTTTCAAGCTTTGTGTAAGCTCAAAAACGTGTCTCTCTCACCAACAGAAGTTGGTCCAATAAAAGATATTACCTTGCCCTTCTTGTCTGTGTAATGCAAAGGTGTCACAATTTCAAAATATGTGAATTCCTTAAAGTTGGGTCAGTATAAGATATTTATTTTGACTAAGCCATCCTCTATCTGAAATTAGTAATATACACACAAAATATATTTTCCTTCTTCGTCCGACATCAGACATGTGTTGTTGTATGATTACTATACATTCTGTTTAATAATTCACCTCCTAAATTTGATTGCTCTCCTTGTCCATTTCAGATGAGTTCCACTCTTGTTGTTCACTAGGGACAAAATGTCATGCATATTCTTCAATTAGCTTTTTTATGTGTTTGTTTGGGTAACACCTTTCTTGAAGCTGACTTTATTCACATGCAAATGAGCAATTCATTTGTACAATGCAAAGCATAATTCTCTGTGCAAGGCAAGGCCTGGTCCATTTCTATAATGAAGATTTTACAATTGAAATCTAAACAATTAAAACACAAAAGAGGTTGATTCTTAATTGTTACACAGGGATTATGGGGAGATGGCTAATCAGTTGCATTATAGGTACTATTCCAGGAAATTCAATTGAATGAGTAAACAATAGGGATGGCTCTAGCACCATTTGTTGAATTTGCTCAATATTGAATAGTCTGTGTTCGGTATTTGGCAAATACTGAAATCTGGATACGAAGAAGGAAGAGGGAGGCTGTGGGTAGAGGGTTCTGGGCTGGAGGCAGGTGGCAGAAAGAAGCTGCAGCATACTTAAAATATCTGATGCCATGTGATACCAGCGATTTTAAGTATCTACTTATTGTAGATTTGGTTTGCTAGAATAATAATACTTTGAAAAGTGTTGGATTGCTGTGTTTTTCCCCTTCAGGTGTTCTTGTTTAATATATTTTACTTTGCTGCAGTAGTGGTAGTTGTATGGTCCCCACTGTGGGTAAAATTGCATAGTTTATGTGTTATTAATTTTAATTTGTGTTAGAATTTATGTGTTGTGGGAATAAGCACTGAACAAATTAATAAATAAATGTAAACTAGCTCTCAAAAGAGGGTCAGATCCTGAGGTGGTGTAAGTCAGAATAGCTCTATTGAAGTCAATGAAGCTATACAAATTTACACAAGCTGAGGATCTGGCCCAGAAAAAAAAATATATAGTATAGTATTATATGTAGGTACTATCCCATTACTCAGGAGGTGGACTCTCCAGTTTAAGGGTAGAGGGCTACATTAGCGCAGTGGTGCCCAGCCTTATTATACAGGAGGGCCACATAAACCTAAGCACAACCTTGTGTGGGCCAAACAAATTCTACATATTTTTATCAGATTTAAAGTCCCCTGTATTGATTTATATTTTAAGTTCAGCTTGTTTTGTATGTATTTAGATAGGTTGTTTCTGTGTACAGCATTGTCTGTTTACACACTTGGGTTAACTAAAATGATGTAAACATGACGATAAAACACTAACGAATTGGCCGTTAGTATATTGTGCTGAAGCAGCTGCAGGCCTTATGAAATGCTCTCTGGTGGGCTGAGTTTGATCATAGGTTGGGCACCCCTGCATTACTGTAGTTGGGGAAAATTTGGAGTGACGCTGGCCATGCAATATTGCTCTGTGAATTCTAGACTGCAGGCTCCAAGGCTGTCAATCTGGCTCTTCTCCCCAGCACAAAATTCTTATTTTAAAAAAGGCTAGACAACACAGTTTAGTGCTTTTATGTAACATAATGTATGCTTTTATATAATGTTACAAGATAGAGCAAGAGGGAGTGTTTATAGAGGGTGGGCCGTGAGATCATTCAGAACAGCAGAATCTTTTGGTAGTGGTAGGAGGAAGTCTGGATTTCTTTTCAAGGTCACTTTCTTCATTCTCCTTTGAATAAGTTTAAAGGAGTCTGGAAAAGTGGAGAAAACATATAGCGTGCTTATCCAGTGGGCTTATCATGTTATATTAGCAGTTACCCATCAGCTCTAATTAAGATTCATTTTTAGCTAATGTGAAATGTTACAATATTAGCCCGATTCATAGTGTATTAGTAAAAAGGAATAATAGTGGGATGTGATGCTAACAGGAAACGACAGAAAGCTGTTAATGTGAGATGACTTGCATACTATGAAGGGATAGCTTTTGCTGCTGGTTTGTGCTTTGTGTAAACACTGTCTCTGATTTCACAAGAAAGGTGCAACTTTCAGTGGTGTGAATTAAAACAGTGCATCTGTTTTAGACCAGCCCTCATGCAACAGCGGTATCTGTGAGCATCAAAATACACATTTTAGTTAATATTTAGTTAATCTGTACTGTATTCATTATTTAATTAGCTTTCAGAGAAAGATCTCATTTATGGTGATGCTGTCAGAGTGACGGTAGGTCAAGTAACAGATTTTGCATGCCTGTGTTGAATTCAAACATCTGTGTGGTGCAGTTCATTTTAAAACAGGAAAAACTACTGAAAAAAATCACACATAAAAAGCTTCCTGCTCCACTGTTCCCAAACACAAAAAGCAAAGGCTGTCTTCAGCCCTACTCCCCAAAGTGCTAGTAAGATTAAACCTTTACCTGCATCTAGAAGCAAGCAGGTAACCAGTACACAGCATAGAACTTTGATGTAATATGCTCTTAGCAGTTCATATCATTGCATTCTCCATCAGATGAAACTCTGTTTACTCAAGGGTAGTCTCAAGTAGACAGCAGCACATTTCAATAATCTGCTCTTGAGGTTATGAAGGCAGGGACTGCTATATTGAGGCCCACATCAGAGATGAATGGTTGCAGCCTCTAGGTCAAACATAGATGCAAAAAGGCATTATCCGCTAACATTGTTGCTTGGGAGTCCATGAGCAATGATGAATCCAGTACAGCATCAGCATTATCATCTATATTGGCAAAATGAGGACATACACTTTTAACAGAGTACTGCCACAGCCCTGGCGTATTCCTCTAACTGTGCCCCAATGCCTATAATTATTGCTTCTGTCTTCTGTGTAATGAAAGGTATGTCTACACAGCAAAGAAAAACCCATGGCTGGCCTGTGCCAACGGACTCAGGCTCATGGGGCTAGAGCTGCGGGACTGTTTCATTGCAGTGTAGACTTCTGGGCTTGGGCTGGAGCCCAAGCTCTGGGACCCTCCCAACCTGCAGGGTCCTAGCCCTGCTGCCTGAGCCCTGCAAGCCTGAATTGGCTGGCATGGGCCAGCCACGGGTGTCGAGTTGCTGTGTATAAATACCCAAAGAATCCTGTCCCAGAGCGTACCACCTCATGGCATGGCATGGCCTTACACTTCCCTTCTACTTTTCCCAATAATGTGTTCACAGCCCAGAATTCTTAAAATTCCCCTTCCTTGGGTTCAACTTAGTAAATCATCAGGAAATACAGTCTACTTAGTCCCTTTCAGGCCCAAACCCTTCCCACTTGAGGTTTCCAATTTCACCCTTGACCCAGGGCTTCAGATTCCTGGTTCCCCTCCAGTTACTGTTGGCCCAGGGAGCTCTGTCAGTCCCACTGTGGCCCCAGTCCCTTTTCCCCAAAGTTTCCTCCTGTCCAAGTCCTTGGCCTCACAACTTCAGCTTCTCTTTGGTTAAGGAATTCCACTGCCCTCCTTCCTGGGCTGTGCACTGGAAGGATTTTCACAGCCTCCCTCCTGGACTGGGCTGGGCTGGATTGTCAGGCAGGCATTCTCTTCTCCAAGTTCTCTGCCCTCTCTCCTCCCCCTAGTTAGTTAACAGCTAAGTTTTTGTCCTGTTCAGGACGTGGATCCCTGATTACCACATGGCCCCCATTCACCAGCTTGTCCGCTGCTCCCTAAAACACCTGTTCTTTAAAGGCGCCATGTCACAGAACAGGGTTGGTTTGCCCAAAGCCCCTTTCCTTCTTACAGACCACTCTGTTATACACCTCCCCTCACTGAGCCAAAGGGAGGTTCTAAAGTGGGCTATCCCTGGTTCATGTTCTGCAGCTAGGGGTGGCACTTCCTGTTTAGCTATAATGAGGATGTTCGTCAGATTCTGGACTACATCCTTGTCCTTATCAGTAAAATATGATGGCATTGACACAGGCCCTTGGGTTCCTCTATGCTGTATGTAACTCATGTGGTGAATACAGTTGTCCAGAATCTTCAGCATATCGTTTACAACATGCAGTATACACAGCATGTCTAGCTCTCTCCTACAATGTGGTCATCAAAACCAGGCCTTTATCAAGGTTAAACTGGTTTAAGGCTGCCTCTTGGTCTCTTGTGGGAGGGGGAGCCTCCCCAGATACATATGCAAACACACTGTTCAGAGTTAAGACTGTCTCTGTCCCAGTTCACATTTCTTTCAGGGTTCCCAAACACTAAGGACTATACCCATGTGCCAGTGGCTTTTATTAACTCACTCAGCAGAACCCATTTCTGTTCCTCCTGCTCCCTGCTGTTTTTTAAATAATGTTCTGTACTGTAGAATCACTCTTGTCTTCCTCTTTCTTTGAGGTAGACCTCTTCATTTTAGCCCCGATTGGGACTTTGCATTGCATCTTTCAAACCACCGATCCATGAGAAGGCTTTTGCTACCGTTGTATCCTTGGGGGCAACAGTTTTAGGAAGAAATCACTTGAGACACAGAGAGCTGTAGACCTTGAAAAGCAGCCATTTATTGCCACACACTGAACTAACCATCAACCAGCCAAAAATGGCTGGGCTATCCCCTAATAATCTAACTCAGTTGCTGTAGCAACAACAAAATTCTATTACTATGATAGCCAAATACACAACATATTCCTCCCCACTTAATGAGAACATCCCCTAAATAAAACAAACACTAAACTAGAGAAGGAAGGTAGACTGCCTCCATTCCCGGCTAAACCCCGGGGATTATTTTGCCCTGTAACTGTGGGCTCGCCCAAGTTAAAGATCCAGCCATTGAGGAGGTCTTCTGTCTCTAGGTGGATTACGGTGGACTTCTGGTGTTGGTGCACCTGAAAGTATCTTGGGTGCAGGCCTGACAACGGGCTCAGGGTTCGTAGTGCGAACGGGTGAGGATGTGATATCAGCTTGTTCAGGGAAAGGGTGTATCTCCACCACAGGCAGTAATGGAGGCAGAAAGTCAGGAACAGATGATTCTTGATTCGGTGTCTCGCCAGAAGTGGTGAAGTCAGGCAACTCAATTGAAGATGTGTCCTGGGGATTAGTATGACCTGGCAACGGCTGATCTACATGTCGCTGCCACGTGAGATCCTCGGCAGTCCGGACAATGTAGGAAACAGGTCTTGTCTGAGCGATGACAGTGGCAGGGACCCATTTAGCTTCAGAAGCATAATTCTGAGCCAAAACCAGCTGTCCTGGGCTAAAGGTTCGGTCTTTTGCTCTGGGTGCATGCCTGATTACTTGATTTTGCTGCTGATGTTGTACATTTTGTCGGGGTTCAGAAAGTTTCAGCAGATCAAAGCAAGTGCACAGCTGTCGTCCCATCATTAGAAAGGCCGGGGATGCCTTGATCGTAGCATGAGGTGTGTTTCTATAGGAAAGTAAGAATGTCCAGATGCTTTTGAATGGATAATTGTCCCCTTGCCGATTTCAAAGCTTGTTTCATTGTCTGCACAAATCTTTCAGCTAATCCATTGGTGGATGGATGATATAGATTCATAGATACTAAGGTCAGAAGGGACCATTATGATCATCTAGTCCGACCTCCTGCACAACGCAGGTCACAGAATCTCACCCACCCACTCCTGCGAAAACCTCTCACCTATGTCTGAGCTATTGAAGTCCTCAAATCATGGTTTAAAGACTTCAAGGAGCAGAGAATCCTCCAGCAATTGACCCGTGCCCCATGCTACAGAGGAAGGCGAAAAACCTCCAGGGCCTCTTCCAATCTGCCCTGGAGGAAAATTCCTTCCCGACCCCAAATATGGCGATCAGCTAAACCCTGAGCATATGGGCAAGATTCACCAGCCAGATACCCAGGAAAGAATTTTCTGTAGTAACTCAGATCCCACCCCATCTAACATCCCATCACAGGCCACTGGGCCTATTTACCATGAATATTTAAAGATCAATTAATTACGAAAATCATGTTATCCCATCATACCATCTCCTCCATAAACTTATCGAGTTTAATCTTAAAGCCAGATAGGTCTTTTGCCCCCACTGCTTCCCTTGGAAGGCTATTCCAAAACTTCACTCCTCTGAAACCTTCATCTAATTTCAAGTCTAAACTTCCCAATGACCAGTTTATATCCATTTGTTCTTGTGTACACATTGGTACTTAGCTTAAATAATTCCTCTCCCTCTCCGGTATTTATCCCTCTGATCCCGTAGTTTTTGGATAGTACTCTCTGCAGTAGTGGACTGCATTATAGAGACTTCTGGCCATTTAGAATGGGCATCTATCACCACCAAGAACATGCTTCCTTCTAGTGGGCCAGCGAAGTCAACATGAATACGCTGCTATGGGTTTTCAGGCCAGTTCCATGCGTGTAGGGGTGCCCACTGGGGTGCATTCCACACACCCTGACATGATCCTCCTCTTGCCTTCTCTTCAGTAGCACTGTCCCATCCCGGCCACCAAAAATAGCTTCGTGCAATTTCCTTCATGCACACTATTCCACAGTGACTGGAATGTAGCTGTTCTAACATCTATGATCTCAGTGGTGGTGGGATAATGACACGCCTTCCCCACAACAAACAACCAGAATGGACCAATAACTACATTCTCCTGGACATGTAGGTAACAAGGTTGGGTGAGACCAGAGAGGTTCGTCGAGATATTCCATGTATCACCAGGTCCATAACTTGGGACAATACTGGGTCAATGTGAGTTGCCTTCTTTACCTGAGTAGTGGTGATGGGTGTCTTCTCTACCTGTTCAAAGTAAAAGATTTCCTTCTGGGCAATATCTCGACATTTGACTGACAAAGGCAGCCTTGAGAGACCATCTACATTGCCGTGCACAGTGGATTTCCAATACTGGATTTCATATCTGTGTGCAGAAAGCAACAATACCCATCATTACATACAACTAGCAGCTAATGGGGGAGTGCCTGTGTGTGGTCCAAAAATTAAAGTCAGAGGTCGATGGTCGGTGAGAAATGTAAACTTCCATGCAAACAGGTATTGATGAAACTTCCAAAGTCCAAAAATAATTCCCAATGCCTCACATTCAATTTGGGCATAATTTGTAGTTTGTTTTTGCTTTGCTTAGCGTGTGTGAAGCAAAAGCAATAGGTCTCTCTTCTCCCGAAGGCATAATGTGTGACACGACAGCTCCCACTCCATAAGGGGAGGCATTGCAGGCCAACTGTAGACGTAAGGATGGATCAAAGTGCGTCAGAACTCTTGAATTTAGCAATGCACCTTTAGCTTTGTTAAATGCAACATCACAGGCTTCAGTCCACTTCCAGACCTTGTTCTGCCCCAGGAGTTCATGGAGTGGTTTTAACAGTGTGGCTAACTGCAAGATGAACTTTCCATAATAGTTCAATAGTCCTAAAAATGAGTGAAGCTGGTTAACATTTTGAGGAGGTGGAGCCTCCACAATAGTCTTAACTTTTGCAGGGGCCTTATGAAGACCCGTAGCATCAATGATGTGTCCCAAATATTCAACGGAGGGCTGGAAGAATTGACACTTGTTTGTGCAGACTCGTAGGCCACACTCTTCCAGTTTTTGTAGGGTAGCCTCTAAATTCTTTAGGTGATCCTCCTCATTCCTTCCAGTGACCAGGATGTCATCCAGATAGCACTGGACTCCTGGCAAGCCACACAAGATCTGGTTCATAGCCCTCTGGAACAAGACAGGAGCAGACGTTATTCCAAAGGGTAGGCAACAGTATCGATAAAGCCCTAAAGCCCTTTATGCATCACAACAGTTAACAGCTCTTGGGACTTTTCATCGTCATGCATCTGTAAATATGCTTGACTCAGATCAGTCTTACTGAACTTTTGTCCCCCAGCCAGGCCCACAAAGAGATCATTGATGCAGGGAAGTGGGTATTGCTCTGCACACCACACCGGGTTGACCGTGACTTTAAAATCTCCACAAATCTGGAGGGAGCCATCTTTCTTCACTATTGGAATGATTGGAGTTGCCAATGGGCTATGGGTAACTGGTATTAGGACTCCATTTGTGACCAGGTGCTCCAGGTCTGCTTCAACCTTTGGCCTGAGGGCATATGGCACAGTTCTAGCTTTCAGATATTTTGGTTGACTGCCAGGTTTAATGTACAATGTCACAGTGATTCCCTTCATACTTCCCAGATCCTCTCCAAAAACAGCAGCATGTTTCCTTAGTATAGCAGTCAGACCGATTTCATCTTTAGTCATTCGGTGCACTTCTGCCCAGTTCAGCTGAATCTTCCTCAGCCAAGACCTACCCATTAAGGCTGGGTAATTGCCTTTCACATCAAACAGTCCCAATTTAGCAGCCTGTCCATTGAGCTCCAACTTAACATCAATAGTGCCCAACATGGGCACAGCTTCTCCCGTGTATGTCTTCAGAACAGTTTTCATTGCCTTAAGTGGAAGATGCTGTAGCTTTTCTTTATACACAGTCTCTGAGACGAGCAAGATGGCTGCACCGATGTCCAGCTCCATGCGTACAGGTTTGCCGTCCAACAGCGAGGTTACCCAGTATTCATGTGAGCCCACTGCCAAAGACAAAACGTGGAGTGGCACTTCTTCTGACAAGGTGTCACCTTGACCATCCTGGGTCTGCTCTAGGGTATGCAGGTTCCCCTTTTTGGTCGGCCAGACCACAGGCCTCTTTTTCTTTTGTTTACAGGCACACTCAATGTGTCCCTTTTCGCCACAGTGTTGACACACCAGGTCCTTACACCAGCATTCTGAGGCATGGTGACCCAGCTTACCACAGCGGTAACATTCCTGACTCCCCACAGTTTTGTGGGTAGGTTCATGTGACACCTTATGCACGCTAGGGGATGCAACGATGTATTGCACCTCCTTTGTATCCAGTTCCCTGGAGATTGCAAAATCAACAGCCTTCTGTAAGGTAAGCTGAGCCTCTGTCAATACGCACTTCCATATAGCTTCACTGTGCATGCCACACACTATCCTGTCACGTAGGGCGTCATTTAATATCTCCTTAAATTTACAGTGTTCCGCAAGCTTTTTCAAAGTTGCTACAAATTGTACAACTGTTTCATCTTCTTTTTGGTCTCTTTTGTGGAACCTATATCTTTCAGCACTTACCAGTGGTTTTGGAGAAAAATGGGACCCCAGGATTTCCCCAGTGTCACTGTAAGATTTGGTCTCTGGCTTAACAGGGTGTAGTAAGATGCATAGCAGGGAGTAGGTCTTTGCCCCTACAACACTTAAGAATATTGGCACCTACTTTTCTGCAATGTCATTTGCAATAACAAAAAAGCTCAAAACGCTCAGTATATATGTGTCATTGCACTGTAGTCTCCTCAAAAGTTTCCAGCGGTCGCGTAAATGTAGCCATGGTTTTAGTTTCAGTTTGCACCATCAGTGCAAACAAGCCAGTTCACACCCCCTTCCAACAGCAAAAAGGTTTTACTTTATTTTATTTTTTTTAACCTTGACTTCTACCTTCATCTGTTGCTGGGGCAGCACAGGGATCCCACCCTCGTCGCCATGTTGTATCCTTGGGGGTAGCAGTTTTAGGAACAAATCACTTGAGACTCAGAAAGCTGTAGATGTTGAAAGCAGCCATTTATTGCCACAAACTGAACTAACCAACAATGAGCCAGAACCAGCTGGGCTATCCCCATATAATCTAACTCAGTTGCCATAGCAACAACAAAATTCTATTACTAGGGCAACCAAATACACAATAGCTACCGTCTCCTTTTTAACTTCTGCTTCTTCAGGGACCCGTGTTTCCACATCCACAGCAGGGCAACTCTTGTCTTCAGCCAGCTGGTGTATCTTGTTGCACAGCTAATCTTTCTTTTGAAGTAGTTTCCCTTTCTCATCCCTGCATAATTCCAGCTCTTTTTGCAAGGCAGCCATTTCTGCCTCCAGGCTTTCCAGCTTTTTACCCTTTTCAGTGTTAAACTTTGATCCATGCTTGGTCTGAAGTTGGTTCTGGATTTTAGTTGCTGGACATTGCTCTTCTCTGGTATCCTTCTGAACTCTGAGGGAGGTCAGCGCCTGCTCCTGCTTTATAGCTTTTGTTAAGACCCTTTCTTGTGAAGAGTTTATTTCTTCTAACTCCCATAGGTACTCAACCATCTGCATCTGTAGGATGAGGACTTCAGCCTGGTTCCTATGAGAAGTAGTAGTCCTCTTCTCCAGCTATCTCCAGTCCATTACGGGCTGGGTGGCTGGGTCTGTTGTAATTGTAGGGGCTACTGCCATTACTGCTGCTTCTATCTTGCACACAACCCCGGGTCTGTGCCACGGGATACCGAGTCGCTTGACAGGCAACCAACTATCCTTCTCAAAAAGTCCTCCTGGAGACCCAATCTGTCAATTAACTCTGTATTGACACAAGCCTCCTGATAATTTATTTCCACTCTCATGATTTTATCACACATCTCCACAAATGCTCCTGTACCTCAGTCAGGAACTTCTACTGTCCAGGATCAGCTTTCCCTGCAACGCAGCTTCTTCTCTAGGGTGTGCAGTGTTACTGCCTTGTTGGCCAGTTCCCAAAACTCACTGGCCTTAGCCTCCAGCTCCTTTTCCATCTTGGTAACCTGCTGCTCCAGGATATGGTTGACCTTCTGCAGCTTGAGCTTCTGCTTCACAGGTTCCTCCATTGCTCTGCTCAAGAAGAAGATCTCTGTCTCCGGCTCCCATAAATATATTTCTATATGTTCCCACTTATCCCTGTGTGGGTGAATAGTTCCTCTCCAGAACACTGGGTCTTCTGACTCCACCTGTCTGTCTTTAGATTGGAAAGTTCTTTCTTAAGGTTTCTGTTTACCTTCGTTTGTTCACACAACTGCTCTTTTAAATGGTCCTCTCATCCTCCATTTGTTCCACCTTGGTTCTCAGACTCAGTTTCTGGTGTGTTCCTTCCTGCAGGAACTCCTGCATTCTCTGCAGTCATGAACCCAGTTCTGCCAGGTTGTCCACTGACCTAAGTGGCTTGGTGTCCAATTGGTTCACCTGCCCTGAGCTTCTATCCGAGCTGACTTCCCATTCTGTCATTTCCTTCCACACTTGCCAAGTGTTTCCTTTGCCAAGCGGAAACGTCGTAACCTTATTTCCATCACAGCACATTTGCTCTTCCATGCCTTCTTTCCCATTTTGGGGTCTGCTTCTGTTCACTTGGGGCTGAATGCACAAAAGAAATTAGGGGCCTAAGTCCCTATTTTATGTTGCTAAATCCCGGTTTTGGCTTTACTGTGATGCACAAAACTCCTGCCTAAACCCTGTAGGCACCTAAACTTACTCAGCACCTACATTTTCAAGGTAAAAGTTCCCTAGGAACCTATGTTTCTGCCTCTGGGCATGTGCACTGCTGCCTCCTTTGGGCATCTGGATGCCTCTCTCCCACCTAAGCCCCAGAGTGATTCAGGGGAAGACAGGCATTCAGACACCTAAGTCACACATGGGCATGATCTGGTAGGCATACTCAGAGACCACCTACCTGAAAGAGTGATTGGAGCAGGGGGATTGGACCCAGAGTCACCCACCTCCCAGATGGGTGCCCTAACCACTGGACTATGGCATCTCTTGCTTTCTCTGACCTAACTGTAAGCGGGGGAATAGTCCTGCTATTGTGGGGAACTTTCCTGGCTTCTGCACTACCCCAGTGAAGTGGGCTAGCGAAAGGATCTGAGTCCTCGCTCCCACTTCCTTTACCCAGTGGCCTTCCTGCCCTTGAGGACTCCCCTTCCACTCTCCTGTCTGGCAGAGTCCTTGTAACCCCAACAAGGCTGGGCCCAGGATTCCTGGGGGGCTCAATCCCCAACCCTGCTGTGGTCACCTAGGACAGGGGTTAGGGTGTCCCCACTCCGGGGTACTCTCTCTGCACTGGGCACCTCTCTGACCCTCTGACCGTTACATACAATTTAAAGCAAATGCAAGTTATTTAATCAACAATTAATTTTAAAAAGAATAAGGGAAAATGAGAAAGGTTAAAGGAAACACATCAACCCGCTCTGTGGCAGGGAACATCACAAACAGTGTCTCTGGAATGTCAGGGCAGTTCACAGTCTGTTCCTTGTAAGTCCCAGGCCTCCTGCTCAGGCCCTGGCTGTGCTGCAGGGATGCTGTGGGTTGGACACTTGCTCTAGTGGTGGCCACACGCTCTCAGGCTCTAAGTGGTAGGACCCTCTTCCCAGTGTCGCCTCCGCCCTGTTGGGGTTACGATCCAAGCCTGGCCTGCAGAGCCTCTTGGCTGAGGCGTCTCCCTGTGCTGGGCCCGCTGCCCAGGGTCCCCCTCGCTCTCCCCAGCTGCTCACTGCACCCAGCTCCAGACTGCTCCAGCCCCAGCTCCAGCTCCACTCTGTCTTAGCTCCAGCTCCCTGGGCTGCTTCTCTGGCCCCTCTGGCTCTGGTTGCTACAGCTCTGCTCCCAGCACAGGTCTACTCTGCAGGCTGCTTCTGTGACTCTGCTCCCAGCACTGACCTGCTTCATGGGCTGCTTTTCTGGCCCCTCTGGCTCTGGTTGCTGCAGCTCTCCTCCCAGGGCAAGTCTGCTCTCTCTGGGCTGTGCCTCTGGCTTTGGGGCTAAGCTCTGCTCCCAGGACAGGGTCTGCTCGCTCTGGGCTGCTTTTCTGGTCCCTCTGAATCTGGCACAGCTCTGCTCCCTAGCTTAGCTTGGGCCCCTGCTTTCTCCTTAGCTCGGCCCCACTCTGTCTGATCCAGGCAATTCCAGCTCACATGGAGGACGGGACCTCCCTGGCCTCCTGACTCCCTGATTAGCCTGCCTGCCCTGTCATTCAGGCTGACCTGGAGCATTGGCCTCTCCCCATTGTTCCTGGGGGCTGTCAGTCTCAGGGTCCTGATTCCCCATCGACCCTTCCCCCTTTTTAGTACTGGGAGCTAGCAACTAAAACACCCCCACTGACTGTTAGTAAGGGGGCAACAGTCTCCTTATATTATGATTATTAAGTATTTATCCATAGTGGAACAGTCACTGCGCCAGAGAGACAGAATGACTCTGTAGTCCAGTGGTAAGGTCACCCACTTAGGAGGTGGGAGACCCTGGGTCCAAGCACCCTGCTCCAGTGACATTTTCATTATTTATCCACAGTGGAATAGCTTCAACAGGAGAGACTGAGGGACTCCCACATCAGAATATCCCATATCTCAGTCGTTAAAGGTCTGCTCTTGAGAGGTGTGAAAGACCCCTTTTCAGATCCTTTCTTTCTCCCTCTCTGCTTGAGGGAGGAATTGAACCTGGGTTTCATACATCCTAGCTGAGTGCTCTAACCAGAGGGCTAGAATAAGGTTGCCACCACTGTCACCGCCTCCTCCTCTGGCCAGCTTCTCACAAAACAGTGTAGGTGCCTAACTGGCTGTGAATCACTAACCAGCGATAGATAGTACCTATCTCTGAGAGAGGGGTGGGGCTTAACATGCGCCCCTGTTGTTGGTATTTCCCATCAGCTAGCTTAGGCAGGGAGCCTCCAAACATGCTGGCTTTTGTGAATCACAGGCCATGTCTACACTTACTGGGGATCGACGCTGCTACGATCGATGCTAAATCCCGCTAAATCAATTGCAGAGTGCTCTCTGGTTGACTCCGGTACGCCACCAGAATGAGAGGAGTAAGGTAAGTTGATGGAGAGTGTTTCCCGTCAGCTCAGTGCGGTGTAGACACCACAGTAAGTCGACCTACACTATGTTGACTCCAGCTACGTTATTCACGTAACTGGGGTAGCATAATTTAGGTCAACTAACCCCGTTAGGGTAGACAGGGCCACAGTCTGAGGCGCCTATCTCTCTCCATTCATTTTATAGGGAGCCTGAGTGCCTAACTTAGGCTTTTGGAATACGATGTTGTTCCTGTGGTTTTCTAGGCACCTAAAAGTTAGTTTCACAATGTGTAACTCCTTTTGTGCATTCAGCGCTTGGTTAATTTCTGCTGAGTGGTCAGCTCCTCACCCCTACCCCAGCCTGGGAATGTTCCCACCTTGTTCCTTCGATCTGTGCCTTAAGAACCTGTGTGTGATCACCCTATTCCTGACAGACAGTCTTTTTCTGGGCCTGCTATTTGTTGAACTGTTTGACAGCAACATGAGGGTTCTTGTTGCCATCGTATCCCTGTCCCCTCTAGAGCCTTTGAGCCAAGTTCTGTCTTTTTCCTGGCATCCCTAGCCCAGGAGTCCTGCTGCCCTTTCAAACAGCTGGTTGGACCCTACTTATATAGAGGTCCTTCTGGCTTCTAGGTGTGATGGAGTTTCTGTAAAAAGGTATCCAAATTCCTCCCAATGCTCTCCCTATGGGGCTGAGAATAGAGTCGGGGTGTCTCCCCTAACCAATGGGGAGTTTAAAACTCTTGGCCATCCTGTCATCTTTAAGTTTACATCCTGGGGCCTGTTTCCTTAACTACACTCAATTCACCTATTCCTGTAGATTCTAGCTTCCCCATAACTACAGTCCAACCATTCAAAGTCCAAATTCTTAGCAGGGCAACACTTTCTTATATATCCCATTTTCCCACAACCAAAACTGATTGCCCTGAGAGCCTCATGCTACCTTACCCCTAAATGGCTTCCCACAGTCCTTTGTTTAGATTCCACAGTAGTTTTGGCCCCACCACCCCATGGTAAAGTATCTTTAATAGCCTGGACCCTCCCGAGTTTTCTTGGTGCTTTGTGCAACTGGGCAGGTCTTACAGCCATTATTCATATAGGGGCAAACCCATCTTACATGCTTCACTTGCCTGCAGTCAGTGCACACAATTGACAGGATCCTGCACCAGGAACCTTTTTGTATCTACTGCAGCCAATCCTTTCCAGTTGCTGGATATCCTTGACATGTTGTGGCTGCTGCTGGGGCATTTCCAAAAACTGGAGCTGGAACTCTAGTCGTTCCTGCTCCTCCGTATGTCAGCTCAGCAGGGTGAACATCTCACAGCCAAGGAAAGTGTCTGTGCCTTCCTGCCTTTCCACAAAGTGAAGGGTTCTTATCATGCTTGGTACCTGTTATGGCAGGGTCCCATCCCAGAGCACACCCCTTTATGGCATGGCCTTGCAGGCACCCTACCCTCATTTCCCTCCTAGTTTTTTCAATAATGTGTTCAAAGCCCCACATGCTTAAAGTAAAGTTCCCCTTCCTGGGGTTCAATTTAGTAAGTCTTTAGGAAATAAAATCTACTTTGGCCCTTTAAGGCCCAAACCCTTCCCTCTTGGGGTTTCCAATTTCCAGTTCTCTCTCCAGTTAATGCTGAGCCAGGGAGATCTCTCAGTCCCACTTCAGCCCCTGGAAAGTCTTTTCCCCCAAGTCTCTTCCACTCCAGGTCCCTGGACTCATAACTTCAGCTTCCCCCTAGTTAACGGATTCCACTGTCCTCCTTCCAGGGCTGTGTTGGTTGGCAGACAGGCTCCTCTCCAAGCTGTCTGTCCTCTTTCCCCCTGGTTCGTTCACAGCTGAGGTTATTATCCTGTTCAGGAGGTAGCTCCTTGATTACCACCTGGCTCCCATTTACCAGCTTCTCTGCTGCTCCCCTAAACACCTGTTCCTTAAAGGGGTGATGTCATGGAACAGGGGTGGCTGGTCCCAAGCCCCCATACTCCTTAAAGGGGCCAGACCATCCTGTTGAAGTGAGGTTTTGCTCTGAAAAGCAAAAAGATGTAAAGATGTCACCTGTCAGGAATGGTCTAGATAATACTTAGTCCTGCCATGAGTGCAGGGGACTGGACTAGATGACCTCTCGAGGTCCCTTCCAGTCGTATAATTCTATGATGTTGTGAGGTTCCATATCTGTTGTCTCTCTGATTCCATATCAAGTATGCTCCGTTTCACAAAGCTGAAAACAATTATGAGCCAAATAAATTGGGAGGAAGAATTTAATCAGGAAAATGTGAATGATAATTGAGAGTCATTTAAGAACACCTTACTGGATACCCAAAAAGTCAAAATCAAGGAGCAAGGCTGTACTGGCTAAAAATACGATTGGTTTAGAGGGAAAGTGAAGGCAGTTATAAAAATGTTAAATATAACAACTGGAAGAAAGGGGAAGTTGACAGTAATGAATGTAAACCAGAAGTTAGGAACTGTAGAAAATTGATAAGGGAAGCAAAGGGACACAAGGAGAATCCTGACAATGGTACTGGTCCATTACTAGATGGAAATGGGAAAATTATCAAGAATAATGCAGAAAAGTGTTCAATAAAATATTTCTGATCAGTGTTTGGGAAAAAACAGATGGTATAGTCTCATTATATGATAATGATAACACTCTTTCCATTCCACTAGTATCTCTGAAGAATGTTAAACAGCAGCTACTAAAGTTGGGCTTTTTAAAGTCAGCTGGTCCAAATAACTTGCATCCAAGAGTTTTAAAAGAGCTAACTGAGATGGTTGCTGGACCATTAATGTTGATTTTCAATAAGTCTTGTAGCCTAGGGATGTTCCAGAAGACTGGAAGAAAGCTAATGTGCCATTTTTAAAAAAGGGTAAATGGGATGACCCTGGTAATTATAGGCCTGATAAAGTTTGTAGATGACACAAAAATTAGGGGAATGGTAAATAATGAGGAGGACAGGTCACTGATTCAGAGTGATCTGGATCACTTAGTAAACTGGGCACAAGCAAACAATATGCATTTTGATATGGCTAAATGTAAATGTATACAACTAGGAACAAAGAATGTAAGCCATTCTTACAAAATGGAGAACTCTATCCTGGGAAGCAGTGACTTTGAAAAAAAGATTGGGGGTCATGGTGGATAATCAGTGGAACATGAGCTCCCAGTGTGATACTGTGGCCAAAAGAGCTCGTGTGATTCTGGGATGCATAAACGGAGAAATCTTGAGTAGGCATAAAGAGGTTATTTTATCTCTGTATTTGGCACTGCTACAACTGCTGCTGGAATACTGTGTACAGTTCTGGTGCCCACAATTCAAGAAGGATGTTGATAAATTGTAGAGGGTTCAGAGGAGAACCACAAGAATGATTAAAGGATTAGAAAACCTGCCTTACAGTGTCAGACTAGTTAAAAATCTCAATCTATTTATCCTAACAAAGAGACGGTTAAGGGGTGACTTGGTTACAGTCTGTAAGTACCTACATGGGGAACAAATATTTAATAATGGCCTCTTCAATTTATCAGAGAAGGGTACACATGATCTAATAGAATTTGCTAGACAAATTCAGACTGGAAATTAGGCATAAATTTTTAACAGTTAAAGTTATTAGCCATTGGAACAGTTTACCAAGGAGTATAGTGGATTCTTCATCACTGACAATTTTAAAATCAAGATTGGATGTTTTTCTAAAAGATCTGCTCTAGGAATTATTCTGGAGAACTCTTATGGTGCATGTTATACAGGAGTCAGACTAGATGATCACAAGGGTCCATTCTGGCCTTGAAATCTATGAATCTATTAAAAGGCAAACAAATATTTTTTTTAACTGTCACCTCTGCAAACAAATGCATTTTTGTTGCACACATCATCAGTATGAGTCCAAAAATTATGAGTTAGGCACCCCCAAATCATGAGATTGGCTTAAAAATAATGAGATTTTTTTAAAAAAATATTATTTTATATTTGCCTTCTGGCTTCTGAACATTTAGGGTGCACTTGGGTCCCTTTTTCAAACTTTTCTCTGCCACCACTAGGGCTAGAAACATAATTCTTTCTTTAAAAAAAAAAAGAAAACTAAGATTCTTACATATTCACCTTAATCCAACAGCTGGAATTTAAGGAAAACACTAAATACCCCAAGAGTTGATAACACGTATATAGGCACCAAATAAAAGAATCATTAGAAGTACTAATGCAGCCCCATTGGGACCATATTCTCTGCCACTTTCTACTTTCTTGTTTAAGTATTACTTTTGGTGTTTGTTACTATTACCATGTATTTATTTAATCCATGTGCTATATGCACATGGTGCATTACAGAAAAGCAAAATAACAGGTCTTTCTCTGTCCTAAGGGGGTTACAATCTATATTAAATTCAACCCATTGATGGTTGATAATAAACAAACGATAAGGGAGGTCAAATATAACAGTGACAGTGTCTGAGGTATGCGTAATGCTGTTGCCAATTGGTTTGTGAGTGAGTGTGTGTGTGTGTGTGTGTGTTCTTTCAGTTTGCTGTCCAGACATACGCAGATAGCTGGTTCAGCAGATAATGCTACCCAGTGTTGTTAGTTGCTAAAGGCTGTAATGTCTTTGCCTTAGTAGCCGTGTTCAGGCTGCCCAGTGTTTCTGTCCTTGGTTTTAATTAGCAGTAGACAAGGCAGCCTGCTCATTCAACAGACTTCAGTGTTACTCATAAAGAAAGACCACAGGCACAGTTCAGTGACAAAGGTATTTGGCCAGGTTTATTGCCCCTAGGCACAGTTTGTCCTGGCTCCGTGGTTACAGCTACACTAACATAGGAGTGCCCAGTAGCAAGGAATGGCTCAGTTTGCAGTGGGAGTTCCTGCCGTCCCATAGGCCACCAAAAGAATTAAAATGAAGTGCCCTAACATTTATAGGCTAAAACAAACAACTAACTTACACACCACCTTACATATTTCATGACATTTATGTGTTATCTCCTCTTGTTCCTGATATTTTGAACAAAATATCCCTTATTCATTATTCCATCAAACCATCTTATCTTTTACTAGATTGGGGTATATCTGTACTAGCCATAGGTGCTGACACCATGGATGCTATAGGGCTGGAGCACCCATGGGGGGAAAACGGTGGGTGTTGAGCACCCACCCCCTATAAGCCCCCCCCAACCCCTCCAGTGCCTCCCACCCACCAGCGGGCCCTGTGGATCAGCGCCTCCCCCTCCATCCCTGCACCTCTTGCCTGCCACAATCAGCTGTTTCACGGCATGCAGGGAGGTTGGGATGGAGGGAGAAGGAGCAAGGATGCTGCACACTGGGAGGAGGGACGGGGCAGGAAGAGGCGGGGCAGGAATGGAAAGAGGTGGGGTGGGGGTGGGAAGAGGCGAGGCGGGCATGGGGCCTTGGGGGAAGGAGTGGAGTGGGGGCGGGGCCTGGGGAAGAGCTGGGGGTTGGCAGTTTGAAAAGTCAACATCTGTGGTACTAGCTAAAATATATATACCTAAATATCTAGTGCCTAGTACACTAGCAACAACTCTGTTCATGTACTGGACAGTGAACTTGTAAACATTTACTTGAATACATCTCCTGATTTGTTTCACAGTCTTGCACCAGGCCCAGGCTCTTTCTCTCTCTACTACAAATGCTGCTTATAGTAGGCTAATTTTAGGACTCTTATTTTTTCATATAAATAAATACAAGCTCTCCTTTCTGCACAGAATGACACTGGGACAACAGGCTCACACACCACTAGTCCTGTTATGAAGGGCAGAGCAGAAGGGGAGGCAGCACAAAGAAGAGCTGAGATCAGTGTCTGCTGATGCTTTGTGCAGATCTCTTCTCCCTTCCCACATTCGATGATTAGCTGTTGAGCTGAGCCCAGCAACACAGATTTCTAAATGTTAGTTTCCTCCTGCCACTGCGGGCCGCTCTGTCCTTCTACTGTATGGTCAGAGGACCAGCAATGGAGAATCCTGTCTGAAGCCAGTGCAGTCCACTCCCTCCCTGGGCCCCTATCCCCACAGCTGGCTCGGAGTGACGCACTGCTCAGTAGTACCAGAGAAAACAGCGTATCTCATCAGGTGAGCCAAGTCACCAGGGACAGGAATCTCTCAGTTGCCTCCTACAGCAGCAGAAGCCCATGTCCTCCTCCACTTCAAGAGAAAGAAGGGTTCAGGTTTAGCGGAATCTTAGGGAGGAGATAAAAGTGCTGCAGTGAAGGCAGAGACAAGAGTAGGAGCTGTAAAAAGACAACCTAACTCCACAGACCTGCTCCTTGTGCAAATTCAGAATCATAATTGATTTTAATGACTAGCATAAGTTTTGACTGCTTTTTACTCCTGTTAGCCCTGCAGAGGACAACAGAGTTAAAAGGGAGTGAGCTGGATTTTATTCCTTCGTGGTCACCATCAATTAAATTGTTTACTAAGTTCCAGTCATTTATAACTGTGCAAACCCACCACAGACAATGAGGAACTCATTTAGTTTGCAGAGTCTTTATCACTGGTGATGATGTGCAAGAAGGAAACTGCCCAGTTTGACTGCCAAAGTCCATCTGGTAGCAATTTGTACGTTTAAAGATTTTGGGCTTGATTCTCCATTCTCGTGTAGTCATTTTTTACCAGTGTAAAGTGAGTTTAAAACACTAACAGATCAGGATTGTAACATTTTACCCCATTTTCTACTGGTATAAATGACAACACAAGGTTCAGAGCAATGGGGAACCAGGCCCTGTGTAAGCTAGTTGTACAGGTCAATTCAAGGCTGAAAAGGGATCTGAGATCGGGAAACCATTTTGCTTCCAATTGAAATAAAAACTCTCTGTCTCTTTAAAATGTGCAAGATAGCACGGGAAACAGAAATGAGTTAGATGATTGTTTTTGACACATGGAACTCAAAAAACATAAATGTTTTGAAATGCATTTGTCTAATCACAGCAAGTATGCAAAATACCTGACAAAAATAATTTTGATAAACAAGATACACTACTGTGGATTAATATCCAGCTGTTTTTCATATGCATTACATTTTTTTTCCTCACAAGTTCTGTGAAAGCATTTTAATGTATGGATTTGGTTCATATTCTTATTTAGGCACCTAAACAGAACTGGTTCATATTAGGTTCACATTTGTAAGTAATAGAACGATGCATTTGCCCACAATGACTGTGAAGAAGCCATTTTGATATACAATGCTAATAATCTGTGAACTATGAAGGATTTAAAGGGTGAATTATAAAGGCTCTGAAGAATGATCGTGATCACTTCAAAGAGCCATTGTTTTGTAACTGGTAAAGAAAAGGTTGATCAAAATACACATACACCGATATATAGTAGTGTGTGTGTGTATATGTATATAACAAAATACACATGATACACTAACTAAATATGGAAACTGAAATACATAAAATTAAGACTGGATTTTTATCATAAGGAATATCATGAAATCACTGATTAGTTTTAAAAAAAATCAATCAACTTTTGACAGTTTGAAATGTTTGTGTGAGTGAGCGGATGTGATGAGCAGGAGAGCAAATGTCACTAAGAGCTGCACAGTGAAACCCTGGGCTGCATGAGGGATTATTAATGTCAGCATCTTCAAACCTGGATGTTTAAAGTTAGGCTCTTAAATCAACATTTGGCTCCTAAACAGAACCAGCCTGATTTTCAGAGGTGCAAAGGAACGCCAACTACCATTGAAATCAGTGGGGGTTGTGGGTATTCAGTGCCTTTAAAATCAGAACAGTTCTGTTTAGGTGCCTAAATAAGAATAGAAGGGATCTGGGAGAAAGATTTTCAAAGTCACAAAATACAAGTTAGGCACCTAGCTCCTATTCAAAGTCTATAGGAGTTAGGTACCTAAGTGCTATTTGAGCCTTTGAAAGTCTCCCCCTAAGAGCCTAATTTTAGGCACCAGGTTCAAAAATATTTGCCATTCTGTCTACATTAGAATTTTTAGCCATTTTGAACAACGGGTGTCAAATATTCTCACACCCCCATCAGCCAGTGTTGAATTTGGTTGACCCACTGGTTTGGACAAGGTTTGGACAGAGTTCATTGTCCATTTTAAAGCAGTGATGGCCCTTCATTGTATTAGGGGTTGAACATGCTTTGTTCAAATAAGTGCTAAACTCAGTTGACACTGTCCACACCCATGTGACAGCCAAGTTCAGCACTGTTTGAGGAAGGGGCAGGAAGGATTGGGATTGACACCCATTGTCAAACTCAGCTGGAAAGCAGGAGTTCAGCAACAACAATGTGGTCCCACAATGGATCAGACCAGTGGGCTCTCAAAGAGTGCTTAATTGACCCCTTTGCAGTGCAGCTGGAACCCATCGTTTTCTTTAGCAAACATCATTAATCAGTACAAGCTTTCATGGCCCCATTGGAGGGGAAAACCACAAGGGCTTCAGGGAGTCTGCAGACCCATTGGGGAAAGATCTGGATGAGCACGGTGTAATGTGGGAAACAGTGGAAAAGAAAAGAGGAGGAAAAAGAAGAGGAAAGAGTTGTGAGACAAGGAGCGGAGGAGGGAGAATTGACAGTAGGGTAAAATGAGGAAAGAAGGAGGAGGAGGTTGAGCCCAACAGAACATGAGAAAGAGGTGAGGGAATAGAGAGAAAGAGGAGTGGGAAAGGAGGGTTGGTGGTGTTTTTTTGTTTGTTTGTTTTTTAAGGAGAACAGTTTAACTAAATAAGAAAGAGACGGAGGAATAATAGGTGAAATGGGGGGGGGGACATGAATGGGAAGTAGATTTAGAGAGGAAAAAAGCTTCTCAAACAGAAAGGTGTGATGAGAAAGAGGAGTGAGATGAAAGCTTAACTGTTTTAGATAAATACACTTTAATGTTAAAATTGTTGAACACTAGTAAAATTAGGGAATACTGGTGCTGAATTTTCCTGAGGAAAGGATATGCCAGGGTATATGGTGTAAGGCAGGAGACAAAGTAGAGTGAAGAGAGAACAAAGGAAAGAAGGAAGAAAAGAAGCAAGGAAGATGGTGTAGTAATTTATTTTTAAAATTGTATATAAAAGTTTGATGCCGAAATGTTGCAGTATAATAACAGAATGCACCCCACCCATCCCCAGAGGAATTATACACAATTGTATTTTATTGCAAATGTCAGTTTGTTGACCTGGCTGGACACTACATTCAGTGATTTATTTGAGTCTTCAAAAGCTTTAGGGGGGTACACTACTAGCAGTTCCAGTAACAGATGAGTTAACTCCCTAAGGAGCCCTGAGTCCTGAGAAAGAAAAGATAAGATAAGGGGTAAGAAAGAAAGATTTATGTGTAATGCTGAGCTGGGTTGGCTCTGGCATAAGTGCAACCACTGGGAGTGTGTGGAAGACACGTTGTTCTCTCAAACGTCCCATTCCCTGCTGAATTCCCAGCCAACTTCGCTTGTGCTGTAGCGCAGGAGGAAAGAATGAAAAGGCTTCTCTCCCTCCCCTAGACATGGCCACATCCTGCTGTTAATCTCTGTTTAATACCCCTTGGATCAAAATATTCTCTAACTACCCCCCACTCCTCACCATGGCTCCTGTTGATGCTGGGTGATCCCTGGGTGGCTGCATTTGAAGAGCCAGCAGAGGGAGGAGGTTGATCAAAGGTAATATCCCTCCTTCCTGCCCTGAAAGAAATAGGGTCTCCCAGTCTGACCACTATGGTGAAGGGGCAGCTCTGAGGGAAATGTTGTGGGGGCACACTAGTCCCACAGAGCATGAGGAGGACGTAGAGCAGCTGGGAGAGAACACAAAGCATAGGGGACACACAGAAACCTGGGGAGGAAACATAGTTGGGGATGTAGCCCTATCTATAGATTGTGTATTAATGAAGTGAGCTGTAGCTCACGAAAGCTCATGCTCAAATAAATTGGTTAGTCTCTAAGGTGCCACAAGTATTCCTTTTCTTTTTGCAAATACAGACTAACACGGCTGTTCCTCTGAAACCTGTATTAATTATATGGATTACTTAAGAATTCCCAGTTATCAGTCTGAGGGTTGACAGGTACTTGTCCCAAGATCAGGCCCAGTATTATTAAAATTACTGTTCAGTTGGGAATTCCGCTGTGCACAATTGCAACACGCACACTTCAGGAACCCTTCTGTATTTATAATGGTTTATTAATTAATTAGCAAAGTCACAAACACTCTAACCCATCAAGGTGGATAGAGATAATATAGAATGTGCATCAGAACACCCATTTACTCACACCATCCCTTGCAGAACAACCTGAAATGTTAGCCATTATCTTCCTCCTCACCATCACCTTCCTCATCATCACCAGTGGCCATCATCCTGGCACCTCCCAAGGGCTACATCTATCTCTCTTCCTGCCCACAGGCTGGGATACAGCTTTTATACTATGTTACACTGACGCCACTATGTCTAATGCATATTCAGTAGGGGGTTCTCCCCTCTTTCTTATTTGTATTTCATCACCCAACTAATGTTGGGGTGCCTTTCTCCTATAGGTTAGTATATTAATGATCTCAAGTTATTAACATGTATGTCAGTTCATTGCCATGGCACTCTTGTGGCCAAACATCTGCAGATGTTCTATCCTAAAATATCCAAAAGCTGATGTTAGCTCATGTTCCTGTGGTTGGCTGGTGTCATTATAGATAAACTTCCCCCTTACACACTCCCAGCTCCCCAAAACTTAGGAGTGACTATTAGGCCATTTATCTTTGCCAAAGTTCATAGGTAGAGCCAACCCTATGTTACAGTGAATCAGGGCGACTGCGCCGGGCCCCACACTTTGGGTGGCCCTGCAGTGGCAGGAGGTGGGCGGGTGGGCGAGGTAAGGAGGCGAATAGGGAGGCAAGCGGCAGGCCGGCAGGCAGGCAGTCAGGGAGGGGAACCGAGGAGGGGGGCCAAGGAGGACCCCCCTTACCAGAACTTCCCCCTCTCCCCAGCACCTCATGCCCACCGGCAGGTCCCGCCAATCAGTGCCTCCCCCTCCCTCTCAGCGCCAACCGCAGATCAGATGTTTCGCTCCCAGCATCAGGAGGCACTGGTGGGGACGGGAGAGGAGCGAGGGCGCAGTGTGCTTGGGGGAAGGAGGAGGAACTGGGTGGGGAAGAGGCGGGATAGGGGTGGGAAGAGGTGGGGCGGAGCAGGGGTGGGAAGAAGCAGGGCGGGGTGGGGATTTGGGGGAAGGGGTGGAGTTGGGGCGGGGCCTGGGCGGAGCTGGGGGGACCACCCCCGGCCAATTAGAAACCAGGCACCTATGTCCCGAGCCCCACACCTTCCTAGGGATGGCCCTGTTCATAGGCCTCAAGCCTTATGTTAACTGCTGAAACCAAAGTCTTACAGGAGACAGGCCCCTGGGTTCCTTGTGTTATCGCTAAATGAAATAAATGCCAAAGCTAGTTCTATGGGCTACAGGGGACATGAGGTGAGAGGATACTAAGGGGACACAGAGCATGAGGGTGGTGTAACAAGAGTTACAGAGCCCTGGGGTAGACACAGTGCTGGGGGCAGAATACTAGTGGGGACATTTGGTGGGATGACACAAAACACATGGCAGGACTGTGGGACACAGAGCACTGGGTGGACACAATCCAGGAGGACAGAGAGCACAATGCGGGACATGGGGATGCAGCTCTGGGGAGAACACAGCACTACAGTATCACCCTATTTTATGAACTAATTGGTGACTGAGGAGTTCATAAAATAAAACAGTTCATAAAACTGACCATCTCAAAATTATAGTAAGTGTGGTGCAGAAGTTGTAGTATGGTGCACTGCATTGCTTTCTTCTTGTCCTTCAAACCACTGCCATGTGATTTCCAGTGCATTAAAGGCATCAGAATGTGAAGGGAGATTGACTTGTTCTTCATCGACATCATTTTTGTTATGTGATTTATTTTTCTGTTGGGAAAAATGGTTTGTATAACTGGTTGTCTGTAAGATTGGTGTGCATAAAATCAAGGTTCTACTGTATTCACAAACACACACACACAGAGATGCATGTACAAACACACACATTCATGGTGGAATTGTAGGACATGATGCAGGGTAGGAGGTGTAAAAGCTTGTTTGTGGCGCCAGCTGCGTGTCCCTCACAACTTTTGGATAAAAACACCTGGGCTCTGATCTTCAAAGCAGCTCTACTCAGGGCATCAGGAAATGGAAGCAATGCAACCTACACTTATTGGGGTTATTTACGTTCCAGAAACTCAGTTCACGAAAGGTTCATTAAAATGGGCTCAGATTCCAGCTCAAAAGTCTGCTGGTCTCTCCTTCCTCACAACAACTGTTCCCTGTGTCCCAGAAGCCCAATCTTTGATTAAGAGAACAGAAGGTCCTTCTGTCCATGGAAGCCCAAAACCCAGGCAGGCAGAAGTGAGGAGAATCCCCCTCCTGGTGTCCCCAATCCCTGAGAAGCTGGTAAAGACCTCAGATCAGAGTGTACACACCCTGCATGTGGGTAAAGAGACACGCCTGAGGCTTGCAATCCTTGATCATGGGGAATAGAGGGAAGAACGCCACCTAGAGGATAAAACTCTTAGGCAAGGGAAAGAAAGAGAGACCCTGGCCTGGAGCCCTGCAACTCTATGGGAGGAAAGAAGAGCTCATTATCAGTTGGGAGTTGGGACCTGTTTTGAGATACCATCTCTTTCCCCTAGTAAAGGATTGGGCTCCTGGGGTCTGTCTCCTTTTTGGAGGGAGATGGGGGTGGGATGAGGAAAGGCCTGAATGGAGAGAGGGTATAGGGAAAAAGGGAGCACCTGCAGGGAAAAAGTTTGAGGGGGTTGCTCTTGAGGGTCTGGGTTTATTGAGTCTAGTGACATGTACAAACTGCCTCTGGTCTGGTTTGTAGAACTGCGTTTCTCACTGTGCATTATTTTATTGTTTGTGCAAAACTGGGCAAATGATGTCTATTGTTTTTAATGTTTCAATCATATTTTAAATGTATATATATGATTATATTAAAATATATTTCCATGATTTCTCCACCTATAATCACAATCTCCTAACAATTGCCACTACCAGACTGCAGCCATAATGCATTATTAAGGTGACCATTCATGCCGTTTTGGCCAGAATAGTCCCCTTTTTAAGCTCTGTCCCTGGCGTCATGATGTTTTTGGCAAAACAGGACATTTGTCCCATTTGCTATTGCCCTAAATGGGCATGGAGGAACATTCAGGAGAGAGCAAACGAGACAAATGCCCAATTTTGCCAAAAAAGTCATGACGTCGGATCAGATGAGCGGCAGTGGCAGGCGGGTTGGGCTGTCAGCCCCATATGGTGGGGCTCAGGGTGTGAGTCCCGTGTGGTGGAGCTCAGGCTGACAGCCCTGTACCCCACCACGGGGCTTGGGTGAGCAATGACACCAGGTAGCTCGGGCAAGTGGTGATGCCAGGTGGCTCGGGCTGTCAGCCCTGTGCGGCGGGCCTCGGGTGAGTGGCAACACCAGGCAGCTTACACAGTGTCCTGTTTTCAGTTTAGGGGAATATAGTCACCCTATACATTATGCAAATAAAAATCCATATAACGCAAGCCCAGCATCTGGAGCAGTCAGTAGCAAAATCTGTAGACAAAGCAAACTAGGATATGTATTCTGCATTCATACCAAACTGCAATATACATCCAGTTGTATCAAGAATATAGCAAGCGGCCAGATATATGCATACACTATAATTATGACATATTATATATAGTCCCTGATGTGAATTGGGTGAGGAAAGGGTTAAAATTGTTGCTGAGTAAGGGGAGTAACAGATACCTTCCTGTACCGCAGGCAGGCCCATCCTTACGCAGCTGCGAAGGGCACCAGAAAAGTGCTCTGCATAGCTGCGTGCTGCTCCAGCCCCTGCTCCGGCTCTTCCCCAGGGCCCCCACCCCTGCTCCACCCCAGCCCCACCTCTTCCTGCCCCTGCTCCACCGAGCTCTGCTCCGCCCCAGCCCTGCCCCCACTCCCCTGAGCTCTGCAGCAGGGCCGGGCCTGCACTCACCTGGGCCCCCCAAGCCAGCCCCGCCCCCCCAACCCCGCGCGGGGGGGGGAGGGGGAGCTGCATAGGGCCCCAGAATAGCTAGGGACGGCCCTGATTGCAGGATTGAAGAGACATTCAGCTATGGGGGAATGGGACTGGGCTAGGGTAACCAGATGTCCCAATATTTTTGGGACTGTTTCGATATTAGGTGCTTTGTCTTACATATGCAACTGTACCCCCTTCTCCCTCCAAAAAAGGAGCATCCCGATTTTTCACATGTGTTATCTGGTCATCCTAGACTGGGCAGCTTAGGTACTACTGAGTCCCCAAACCAAAAAGGAGGGAGCTGTATAAGAAGCTGAACTGAACTGAAGAGCAGGCTTTTCCTCTAATAAGGGAGCAATGGGGCTGTAGACGACTTATTCTATTTGTTTGTTTGCTCAGTGTCTGTGAGAAGCCATTTATCATCCAGTGTTAGGCTTTGCTCAGAAGAGGCCTGATTTTTAGCCTATGGTAGTTGGCAAGTCAGTTTCTACTGCAATAACAGCCCAGAACACAGTGGCAGAGCTACTCCAGTGCCTGAGATAAATACATTTTTTAAATCTTTTCCCTGGAAGAATTTTTCTTTAAATAAAATTTTTATATTTAATTTAAAGTCCAGTTGTGCCACAACACTAATAACCACCACAAATCAAACGATAAACTGCAGCAAGTCCTTGTTGCCTTTCTCTTGTATTGTGCCTGGATGTTAGAGCAGTGGGGGGTTGGGGATCTCACACACCATATGCGCTATAATTACCTAGTTTAATGTTACTGTATTTAAACACAGGCAGGGATTAAAGCAGCAGACTCCCTGGTGGGGAGGAGCTTTTATTTTGCCAATTCCACCTCTATCATAGGGCAGGACAGGTCAAACAGATGGAAGTGCAAAGAGTGAGATTTATTTGCTTGCTTTTTAAAAATTCCAAATTGACGTGATCCTTTGAAAAGACTATGGCCATTTGCAGACTATTGCAGACTAGGCTATTTGAGCTTTAACTTTTTTCTGTCTGCATCACTTCCCTATCTCGAAATTCAATATCTACCACTTCTCTTGATTAAAAAAAAAGATTAAATGGTCATTTTAATCCAGAAAAGGCTTAGGGAAGTTCAGTGAAGCCAGAATGCCTGCAGAGATCCCCTGAATGACACAGAGAGGTTTTTTTTTCTCCAGTGCACATAATGCTTGCACTTGGCATGCTGTTTCAGAATAAGTGTGCAGAATGTCAGACTCTTTATAGCAGTGAATATTCATCATGCCAGCCAGAGGCAGAAGCTGCAGTCTGTGCAGCATCAGCAAAGGAGGCAGGGAGGAAAAAATCAAGTTAATGACTGGCTTTCCCTGCGATTTACTTCCTGCTTGTCGCCTGATCTCCATTTTAAATAAATGCATTTAATTAATAACAATGTGGTTACACTGACATGAGGGTGGAGGGGCTGTCAATAAGGACTGGGTTAGTCCTAGACTCACAGTGTGTTCTGTTGGCTGGAAAAATCAGACAATTCAAAAAGATTTCCTTTGAAACTACTAAGAATAGATGGTTTGGTTGAAAGCTTTTATCTGAATGACCTCTTGGATCCGCGAGCCATTGAAATCCTTACAGACAGGGACAAAATGATGAATGGGAAGGGGAGGGACAGAATGGAAGCAAGCTGCTGTCTCGGCTGAGCATGTCACGTAGTCACAAATGTCTCTGCATGGAGATAGAGCTGCACAGAAATGCTTCTACCTCCCTTTAGCAGGGGCACATCTGCTCTCACACTAAACTCAGCCTTCTTCTGACAAAGGTTCTTTAAGAAAGCTGCAGAGACATGGGAGGCAGAGACAAAGCACTACACTCATAATATATGGACAGTTCTCATTATGTAAAGTGAGCACCACCTGTTCCTGACAAATGCCAGATTTTAGCTTTTGGGTTATTCAGAGACCACAAGTATGCACAGTCCCTAAAAAAGAGAAAATAAAATGTCAATGAGAAAAAAACCAGCATCCCTGGTCCAGTCTTGATGGGAGAATTGATTTGCCAGCTGAGTGACACAATGTTTTATGCTCTGTGAAGCAGGCATTGTGCCCTACACTTAGAAGATATCTCAATTCCAGACTATTTTAACCTGTCACTCTGCGTGTCAGTTCTGTTCTGCTTACACATCATTTGGAATAGGGAACAAGCCAGTAAAAACCAACCCCTCAATTGAGTGAATGCACAAATCTAGTCTTCCAAAAGATAGCCATTTAAATCTGGGTGACAGACATTTATTTTATAGTCTTTCATCAAAAGGTTACCAAACTCACGAACTACACAGGGGTCACTTGGCTCATTGTTGAAATGCAGCCTCTCTGGAGTGGAATGAAGCTGCTTTCTAAACAATACAACCCTGACCACAATCTTATTGAATTGAAACTAAAGGGGGAATCTAGGGCTGCAGAAAATTATCCATGCTGTAATTTCGAACACACACTTCTTGCAAATAGTAGCAAAGGATTTTTCATGACTACTGCTGTTTATGATTTTAGTTTTATATTTCATCTTTTTTTAAAAACTGGCATATTCAGTTGTGCAGTGTCTCTGAAAGCCATGGTGGGGTGTGGTTCAGCACTATGTCAGAGGTCTGCTGAGATGCTTGCATTTGTCTTTGAGCCTGTGGGTGGTGGCTAATGAGGTCAAAAAGGCATCTTCCATTTTAGAACGCAGACATGCACACACATCTGTAGTGTCAGGGAGCTGCAGTTGCAGCCTGGGTTTAGTTTCTGTTTTGTGCCTATGTTTTAAAAATAAATCATTTGGTCATTGAACATAAGGACTCCTGAATTCATTGAGAACAAGACAAAGTGAGAGCGCTACCTACCTAGTCAACTCTACTTCAGGGAATGCCTAGGTACTGGCAAGAAGGGGCCAGTCCTATTTTTCTTTGTGATGACCTCTGACAAGGTCATATATAGCTGTAGGGTGCAGAGAAAGGAGTGTAACACTTTAAATGAAGTGTGATAAATATAGTTGGGGGGGGGCAGCTTTATTTAGACCGTTTTTATAAGTTCAATAAACAGCTTAAAAGCATTTATTAAGCTCCAGAAAATATGCAAGAGAAGCACAACTAATCCTGTTAAGTGTAAAGTTACATCTAAATCATAGTTTTTGTGTGTTAAATGCTTGTTGATCAGACAATAAATAACTCTTTATAGAGGCTTTAGAAACTGAGGGGTAGGTGACATTTATCCCTGATCTGAAATTCCTGAACATGCAGTGATAGTACAATTGAACTGTGACCTTCCTGCCTGACACTCCAGATATAAACACTGTTGTCAGGTAAATCAAGCAGAAGTGAAATTTCTTGAAAAGGCTGCTGAAGCCCTGCTACTAGGAAATGATGGTCATTATGTTATTATGTTCTATGCTATTATGTTCTGGCTGTAGCCATCTCCCTGCTTTTGAGTTCCTCAGCCTGCTGTAAGGGTAATTAGTTTCCTTTGGCTTAGTGAGTATTAAGGAGTATTAATATGCTTAGTTTATAGGGGCATCAAATATATTCAAGGGCTTCAATAAGGACAGACAAGTGGAGGCAAACCTCTTAGTCTTGGTGCTCACAGAATCCTGATTCCAGGGTAGATATTATGGGTTTGCTAAATTTGGTTCCACTATAGCAGAAGGATTTGTGATGTATATTACTCACTTAATCTGGTGAGTAGATTTGTGTAAACAGAACCAGATTAAAGGGACAGTGTCCTGTTTTGCATTAGATTTCAGTGGTACAGACAGACACACATGTGCACTTTGTAGTATTGTTTAACATTTTCAGGCAATGCAGGGCCCCCCACATTGTGTCATAGGAAATACCCTTTTACACTGCAGAAAGGGATCTTAAATAGCCCTTGCAGAATACTCTAATCCAGTGGTTCCCAAACTTGTTCCGCTGCTTGTGCAGGGAAAGCCCCTGGCGGGCTGGGCCGGTTTGTTTACCTGCCACATCCGCCATTCGGCCGATCGTGGCTCCCAGTGGCTGCGGTTTGCTGCTCCAGGCCAATGGGAGCTGCTGGAAGTGGCGATCAGCTGAACCTGCGGATGCAGCAGGTAAACAAACCGGCCCAGCCTGCCAGGGGCTTTCCCTGCACAAGCGGTGGAACAAGTTTGGGAACCACTGCCCTAATCATAAGGTCAGGTCTCTGCTCAACATAAAGCCAGTGTAATGGCCCCTCTCCCTGGTATAAGGGACATGTTGAGGACAGGAGGAGCATGGCCAGAATACACTGTGCTCTGGTTGTTTTGCTGATATAGTGGTCTATAGAGGGGCATAATAAGATAACACACTTTAAAGAAACCTTGGGGCTATACTTCTTCTGCACTGTGCAGGCCTCTGACACAGTCCAGAATTAGGGAGGTCCACAAGTAGCTTATGGACACCTCCGTCTCTCCCATTTATGTGCCCAATGCGGGAATAGAAGAAAAGAGAATCTGTACCAGGGTTATTTGGAAGGAGTGATGGATGGGGGTTGTTGGGAAGGAGAAAACATTTATTTGTCAAATAAAGCTTGATTTAAAGTATGGGATGTAAGAGGTCACATTTTCTGTATACAAGAAGAGAGAGGATCAATTCCTAATTTGGAACTAGGCCAAGACATACACTGTTCAGTTCAGTAATTTATTATTTCAAGGAAATGAGGGGGGTATCAAATGTGCACACATCCCCAGGCAAAAAGCTTAATTAAACCAGAGTGAAGGATGAAAGTATGTATTGGTGTCTGGGGTGTTAAGCGACTTGCCAGAACACTAGTATTGTCAAGAACAAACATGAAAAAAGTCAACCGTTCAAAATTAATGTGACAAGAAACTCACAAGAATGTTGTAATTTTGTAAAAAGAAACGACACAAAGTTCTGTTCACATTGCAAAAAAATGAAGGTATTTGAAAACAGGGAAATTCAGTTAAGCCCACCAAGACAACCGTCCCAAAAGAAGCAAAAACGCTGAGGCAGTTTTATCTAGCCATATTAATAAATGTATGTATGTATTGTAAGTTAAGTTCCCATACATAACACCGGTTTATCTAATCATTGACCACAGAGCTAATGTCTCTTTGTCATGTAGGAGGCAACAGCTTTTCTTTATGATCACACCATTCCCAGGAGAAGACGTGCTTCACCATTTCCTGTTTATATGTCCCCTGCTGAAAACAATAATCTTACCTTCCTCACAGAGATTCCATGGGCCACGTATTACACAAATGTCCTCAAATACTTGCTAATGTAGCACGTAAACTGCCCTTGTAGGGTCTAGAACATGAAAGTACAACTAGGGGTGCCAACTTTCTAATTGTGCAAAACCGAACACCATAGCCCCGCCCCTTCCCCAAGGCCCTGCCCCCATCCCGCCCCTTCCCAGAGGCCCTGCACTCGCTCACTACATTCCCCTTCCCTCAGTGGCTCGCTCTCACCCACCCTCGCTCACTTTCACTGGGCTGGGGGAGGGGTCTGGAATGTGGGAGGGGATGAGGGCTCTAATTGGGGGTGTGGGTTCCGGTGTGGGGCCAGAAATGAGGGTTTCAGAGTGCGGGAGGGGACTCCGGGCTGGGGCAGGGAGTTGGGGTGCAGGAGGGGGTGAGGGCTTCGACTGGGGGTGTGGGCTCTGGGGTGGGGCTGGAGATGAAGGGTTTGGGGTGCAGGAGGGGGCTACAGGCTGGGGGGTGGGGCCGAGGGATTCAGAGTGCAGGACAGGGCTGTGGGTTGAGGCAAGGGGTTGGGGTGCTGGAGGAGGTGAAGGCTCTGGGCTGGGGGTGAGGCCTCTGGGGTGGGGCCGGGGATGAGGGTTTGGGTTGGGGCTCAGGGTTGGGGCAGGGGTTTGGGGCTTGGGGTTGGGACATGGGCTTACCTCGGGCAGCTCCCAGGCAGCAGCGCAGCAAGGCTAAGACAGGCTCCCTGCCTGTCCTGGCACTATGCTGCGCCCCGGAAGCAGCCAACATTTCTGCCTCCTAGTCAAGGGGCCCAGAAGACTCCGCGCGCTGCTCTTGCCTGCAGGCACTGCCCCCACAGCTCTCATTGGCTGGTTCCTGGCCAATGGGAGTGTGGAGCTGATGCTCAGGGCGGAGCCCCTTGACTCCCCCCTGCCTAGGAGCCGGACCTGCTGGCTGCTTCCGGGGCGCAGTGCAGTGCCAGAACAGGTAGGGACTAGCCTGCCTTAGCCCTGCAGCACTGTCAACCAGACTTTTAACGGCTCGGTGCAGACCGGAGCTGCCAGGGTCCCTTTTCAACCGGGTGTTCCAGTCACCCTAAGTACAATATCTGCATGAAAAGCAAAGATCAAGAAGCATCACACATATCAGAGATTTGTATGTATGCAACCAGTTTTAAGGAGAGACTGTAAACTTAAAAATGTGTTCTTTGTTTCTGAAACAAGAAAACCCTTTGGTTTGCATACATAATACTTTTTAAAACTTAAAACACCTATGCCTAAAATTGCAGAAGCTGCAGAACCACATAGTGAGATTCAGAAGTACAAGAGATATTACATGTTTCACACTGATCACAGAAGAGAATGTAGGAGCATTGTGGGACTGCTGAGAGGACCAATTGCAATGGTCCAGCTGAAATGCTGGTGCTTTTGGTCTACTCTGCCACTGCAACGATGCATGCAGAGTGGCTCAGTGCAGAATGTGGTGGTGAGATTTGTTCAGAGCAAATGCAATTACAATGGTGCTGACAGTGTTTATGCACTATTGCATGCACATGTGTGTGGACAGGAATGCATGCACATGTGTGTGTTACAATCATGACAGGTGCTTGAAATTGTATTTGCAACATTACATTTCTCTAGGGTACACAAGAACAAGGTTTTGATCAGACTTCAAAGGTTTAAAAGGTCATAACAAATAATTCCAAACATAAGCATCAAATCTTCCCCAAAATACTCAGTCTCCAGCAAATACTCAGGACAGATCAATTAAAATAAATTTGAAGTTTCTATCCAAAATTGGGAGTTTGTAAAAGTACATAAGAACATAAGAACGGCCATACTGGGTCAAACGAAAGGTCCATCTAGCCCAGTATCCTGTCTTCCCACAGTGGCCAATGCCAGGTGCCCCAGAGGGAATGAACAGAACAGGTAATCATCAAGTGATCCATCCCCTGTCACCCATTCCCAGCTTCTGGCAAACAGTGGCTAGGGACACCATCCCTGCCCATGCTGGCTAATAGCCATTGAAAGCGTTGAAGACTCTTCAAATAGTAAAAGAACAAAACAAATGAAAAATAGCTTATTTTTCAAACACCCTACAAATGTAATCCATATCACATTTGGTCAGCATATTGTTAGTGGCAGAAGACCACACACAAGAAATTTCAAGTAAACTGGTTAGTTTTGGCAAATTGTGGCAGTGAGATTCAAAATTGGGTTAATACTGGAAAGCTAGTTACAAGCTGCCTAGCTTAAAGCGTGCCTGCTTCGTTTGGTACGTTAGAAACCATGGCAGAGTTCTAAAACCAAGCAGGGGCTGTATAGACCTGTGAGTCTAGCACACCAATTAAGAACTTCCCTAGTTATGTCCAAAGTACTAGAAGGCCTGAAATGTCTGCAAAATGCTGATGACAAAGCTTTCTTATATTTTTATTTGACAATGAGTAGCTTCCAAAATAAAGTGATCTACCATATCTCATCTGAATGCCAAGTGTGTGTGGGGGGGTCACCAAAATCTGAAATTTTAGGCCTTGCTGTTATGGAGTTACAGCATGACAAGAAAACTTACAAAGAATTTTCCAGTCTAGGAAATCACTGAAATATTTACTCTCCTCTCCAAACATCTTTGCCATTCACTCCCAATTTGACACCAATCATCCCTCTAATTTCTGACTTTGCATTCCAGTTCATAGTCTGTCAAGACTTTCACTTTTCCTGAACATTTTAGAGGAGTAGCCTTTCTTGTCTTTAAAAGAGGAAAAGGCTATGGAGAAGACTGTCCACAGTTATGAGCCCTGATTTGGAACCTTGTTTGAAAGAGTCCCTTAGGCGTGACAGTTTGCCCTGTGTATGCTATATTAGCTGATTAATTGTATTTGATGCTGCTGTAAGATTTTAATGTTTTTTTGACTTTTTCAGAACCTGAGGCAGGAGAGGTTTCCCCCCCAGTGGGAGCTGGTGTGAACAGCAACAGCTGGACCTTTAAATATGGACCTGGCAATCCCAAACAAGCTGGTCCCGGTGAGTTGCCAGACAAATTCATTATCCCTGGATCTCCTGCGATCATCTCCATCCGGCAGGAACCACCAAACAGCCAAACTGACAAAAGTGACTTCATAACCTTTGGCAAGAAGGAGGAGACCAAGAAAAAGAAGAAAAAGAAGAAGGGAAACAAGACTCAGGAGAAAAAAGAAAAGGGGAACAGCACCACTGACAACAGTGACCAGTGAGGGGTTTATACTGTCAGAACCCAGTTAGCCAGTTTTTTTAATATTGGCAGATCTCTCCTATGTAGCAACTCCCAACTTCTTCCTATTGTTAACAAATTTCCAGTATATATAGACTTCAGAAATCCGCAGGAAGTTCACAGTGTCTGTCTAGATTGCTTAACAGGTTTTGTCTTGAAAAGCTTTATTAAGTCTGGTGTTAACTTTTTTTCTCCACTCTGGCTTGTTTTCAGACTCTAAAAAGCAGACACAAGTTTCCTTTCTCCTACGCCGAAAAGGAGAATCTTCACAGTACAGCCAGTGAGAGGTTGGACTCTCTGCATTGTGATTCCTGTGATCCTGTCTTGATGACACTTACAGGACAAGTTTAAAAGTTTTAATATTGTGCACCCTGTGTCTGATTGGAAACATTTATGTGCAGATGTCAGCTAGGTGATACAAGATCAGATTATAAAATGCAAGAAGAGCTGGTAAAATATGAACAACAAAGGAAACACCTAATGAACATAGTGTTCAAAGATGGTCAGGCTGGGGAGGAAATATCTCAAAGGAGATGACCAGACTTTTTGAATCTAGAGACTAGCTGTGTGGAATACTGAGTCTTTTGCATGACGTATTGTACACACTCCAGCAAAGAAAAGCTCACATTTACAGCTCTTTAAGATACCATAAAGTATAACTCTCACCAAGCCATTGGCTATATTGTTAGTATAAGTCCGATTATCCTAGCAAGTATGTCCCTCAGAGTGGGACAACAAGGGATGGGCTGACATCTAGGGAATGTAACTGACTGTGATATTTCCTCTACATCCCTGTTTCCAGTCTATTAAACATTCTTTTGCACTTAATGTCTCTGAAAAGGTCAGAGTATTTTCCACAACAGATATGCAAAGTGAGAAAAAGAAATGCATTATCTATGCTATTTGTTATTTGATATATTTATTTATAAAGAAAATATAGCTGTAAATGTTAAAGAAATATGATGCCCTTTAACCCAAACAGAAGTCAATCTACAGCTATTAGAAATGATAATTGCTGCTATTAAAGTGCTTTAGAGAAATTGCCTGAAACATCTGTATTATATCGGCCACTTGCCAATCACAGCTTTATTCTGTCAGGTCACTCGGGCGCTGCCTCTTCCAATCACAGCTTTATTCTGTTGGGTCACTCGGCCGCTGCCTCTTGCATGTATTAATAAATACAAGAATATAATTTTTTGCATTAATCTGCACTTTGAATACACAACATTTGCAAACAATCTGTCCTAATATAAAGAAGCAGAAGCAAACTGTTTCTCACACAAGAAGATCTACTAACCTGCTAGCTCTGTGCAGTGTCTTGGTGTTATCTCCCACACAACCTTTTTTGGTTTTAGTTTTACTTTTCTATGAGGTTATGAATTGCTGACCCTACTAACACTCATTATGTAAAATTCAAGTACTGTATGTATGCTGTATGCTCTTATAAGAATCCTGAAATATTTATTCTGTGCTTGTATATGTGAATGTCAATGGAACTATTACCTAGACTGGACTTTAAGCTTTACTGTTGAAAGTAAATCCATTCTTTCTTTTTTGTACACTTGTGGAAAAGTGGAGTAGTGTTAATTTTTTAAGCCACTGTTGGTTATCAGTTTTTGTGTATGAAACACAAGTAAAATATCTTTCTTAAATCAAGAAATCAGTGACTCAAGGGCATTTATTTATGGATGGTTATAAAGCGACAGCTCTGTGAATTGCTAAAAGATAAGACTACAACTGGTACATTGATTGTATCATTTGGTATCAGTGTTTGGGCATAGACCAATATATGAATTTTTAAACAGAATGTAGCGCTACAAGGAATTCTAAAGAGATGCCTAGAGTATTTTACATTCACAAAGTAAAGCTCAAGGTGTCCTACGAACCTGAGCTCTATAAGATACCACACTTTTCTTAAAATTTCTAATGCTCACTGTAATCTAGGATCAAAGAGAACAGCTTTGTTCTTTGTGACATGTCTGATAAGTTTTAAATTTCCAAACTGCAGAGAGTTCATAGCTGGTCAATTACTACTAAGTTCAAAAACCTGCCAGTCTTGAAAACCATAGAAGGTAAAAAACCTGATTCAAAGGATTTCATAACTCAAAGAATGAATTTTAGGGAAGCATCAAAGGTACCCTGTAGTCCAAGAAATAGGGGTCTGTTTAGATTCATTTTCATTTGTGGCTATCAGTCTTGTGCCGTTGGCAAAGAAGAAATACTACTCATGAAAGAAACTCACCATTGACTCCAAGCAGCATACAAGAATCTTCAGAAGTTCAAGAGCCAAGGTGCACCTGCCGGGGCTCAGGGCTTCAGCACTGAGGGGAGGGAGATCTTGGGGCTTCAGCCCTGGTGGGAGGCGCCTGCTGGGGCTCGGGGCTTCAGCCCTGTGTGTGGGGGTGTGTGTCTCAGGACTTCTGCCCCACATGAGGCACCTGCTGGTGCTCAGGGCTTCAGCCCTGCTGAGAGGGGGTGTCTCAGGGCTTGTGCCCCACAGGAAGCACCTGTCTGGGCTCAGGGCTTCAGCCCCGCTCCTGCAGAAGCCCTGAGCCCTGGCAGGCATGCCTCTGGGGTTGAAGCCCCGAGCCTCCTTCCTCCCTGCTGGGCAGAAGCCAGAAGTGAGGTGTGGTGGGGGGCACATGGGGTCACATGCCCCCCCCAGATTTTTGCCAGGATTTGCTGACCCTGCTCGGTCACATGGTGCTTCTGGGCCCCCTCTGTGTATGGCAGCTGCAGCTGTGGGGAGAGGCAGTGGCAAACAGCTGGGAGCTGCAGGGAGAACCGCTGAGGGTAAGGGGAGGTGCCTGGGGGGGGGGCGTGACTCAAGCTGTTGGGGGGGGCGAGCCTTTAAATTGTGCCCCTCCACTCTCAGCAGACACCAATCATCTCTGGCAGAATCTCCTAGCCCCACCATCCCAATGCAGGGCAGAAGCCCCAAGCTTCTCCCCCCACAGTCTTGTAGGTGGAGAATGAGGGTGGGAGGGGGGCTCCACGAACTGCACTTTAACTGTAAAATAGCTGTATACAGCTCATGGGCTGCAATTTGACTACCCATGATGTAGAACACTCAGGGAAGAGGTGGAGGGCCTGAAAAAAAGCCCAGAAGAGTATACTTTACTGATTAATTATGCATTGCCAGAAGAATGAATAAAATACTCTTCCAGATGATTTAAGATTTGACAACACACTTAATTTTTCAACTGTGAACCCTTAGTTTCAATTTATAATACTGACATGTCAAAAGTGAAATGTGGTAACTTGGCACAACTGGCATTCTTGGTCCAAGGAAATATCCAGGACTGGGGTAGCAGTGGGATTCTGCAGCACAGAACTGGGATGATTTTGCAGAGCTGGGTGTTGGGGTCTAGTACTTGGATAACACACACATGTGGAGCAGGATTGAGAACACTATATAACCACTACAGAACAAACAAATCAATGGGTAAGAGAAGACTAAGACCCATAGCAATCAACGAACAAGCAAATGTCTTTCTTTTTCCACCTGTTAACAATTTCACAAACAAAACACAGGTGAACTAGCTGAGTCCATGTTACAATGCCATATTTTTTAAAGACAAGTAGGCTTGAAAGAAATCTCACATCTGGCGTAGTTTATTTTTCTCTGTCCCCACAGCTCTAAATAGCAAGCATTGTCTCTGTGGACATTTGCTTTTCATGCTGCCTGTAGGGTTTTATAGGGCCAAGTGAGCAAAGGTGAAACATATCCTCATTAATCTGTTCTATATTTACATCACAACTTTATAAAAGCTATCTCTAGTACAGCATTGTACATTAGAGATCTAAGACAGCCTGTTGTAATTTCTTCCTGATTTGCATTTGGGCCACGTCAAACAAGAGTGGACAATTTTAAAGAATTCTATGGATCATGTGCAAGAGGAAAACCTGATACTCAATTTCCCAAATCTATATGACACTCCATTACTGAATTAATTGTGGTAAGATTTGACACATTGGTATCTCTCTAAAGAATCTTCTTTCCCCCCCCCCGCCCCACCCCCACTCGCTCAGTGTGTCTGAATAAATATCTTCATTTTTGAACATTTAAAGAATGCTAATAGACTCCTTCCCCCTGGAGATATAAGTACCTCCTTAGAACAATGCCGAATAGTTCACGACACACTGACTACAATTCATGTAGGATATCTGCATTTCCTCCCACCTCTCAGAATCCAACTACCATCTTTCCCTTACATGAGTAGAACTTTCCATCATCAACTTGGGACATGGTCATCACAGTGTTGCCTTCTGTGTAGGTCAAGACCTTGGGGAAACTGAGTTCCGCCCTCTCATGTCTGAGATAAGCTCTGAACAACATTCCTTCCTTCATCCCATTCCCTCCTACCAACAGTTTTCTGAGTGTACTGCAAAGATGTGTAGGACAGGCTTCAATGGCCATCCCTGTCTGATTCCTAATAAGTTAATAGATTTCTTGTTTCTGCTGCCATTCACTCATTAAAGAAATAGTGGCTACGCCTAGACTCATAACCTTAACCAAGTTAAAAAAATCCCATATTTCTGTAAAACTTTTCATAAATAATGTGCAGCTTGGTCAGAAGTATTACTTTGATCAAATGCTTTGCTTTGACCAAGAGGACTTTCTGAACATTCCCTGGTCTCCTTTTAGTCTGTGCTTCATAAATTTTCTGAATAGAAAACTAAAAAAAAATAAACAGACGATTGGTTCTGTGGTTTTGTCACCTGGAATGCAATCACCTACACAAGCATAGCTACCAACACTATTGGGCACAGTATGCTTCAGCACCCACAGTATGAGGGACCATAAATAAGGAGCCATTGATGCTATCAGCTGTGCAATAAATACATCATGTCTATGGCATAGCTATAAAATGTCTGGTAATGGTGACTGGTAAACATAAGACACAAAAATCTGAGGCAAGACAGCGTTCATCTTTCCCTGCAGGGAAAAGTGCACAGCTGTTACAATGGACTACTGCCGCCTTTTCACATTCCTTGGCTATGCCTGTATAGTCGGTCTCACGTACATCACTATAGTACTGTGACGTTATACTGCATATGTTTTATGGAAATATGCTTATGAGTGTGAATATGTAATTGGAATATGCTTTATGCAAAAAGTCTCTTGTAAGGTATCATTACAAAGGTTATAACCTACTGAATATATTCCTCCTATTTGTATGCATGTAACATTCTTGTATCTGAAGCTAGAAATATGAAGTATAACTCTGAGGTCCTATTGTAATTATGCAAAGTGTGGGCCATTAATGGTGGTTTAGAATCTTGATGGCTCCCATTGACTAGGACAATTGGTTGTAGATGGTTTATTTACCTGCAAGCCTTCCTGTATAGGTCTGGGCCGGCTCATGGGTAATGAAGAATGAAGTCTTACAAAACGTGACCATGTCACATGATACTGCAATCCACCTTAAATCTGGTACTTTTCCTTTTAGAAGGAGGGGTGGGCACCCAGAGAGACAAAAGATTCCCACCTTGTGCCAAAGCTATAAAAGGGGGTGGAACAGAACAAAGGCAGCAGTCATGAGAACACCCCTGATTTCCACTAAGATGTTTGCTGGAACTAACAAGGACTGTACCAGGGGAAAGGACTGGGCCCAGACTAGGAAGGAGTCTAGTCTGTGAAAGAAGCTTATTGGAATATCTCTGAGGGTGAGATTTTACCTGAAATCAGTTTCTTAATGTATTAGGTTTAGACCTGTGTGGTGTTGCTTTATTTTGCTTGGTGACTTACTTTGTTCTGTCTGTTATTACTTGAAACCACTTAAATCCTACTTTTTATACTTAATAAAATTACTTTTTGTTTATTAATGAACCCAGAGTAAGTGATTAATACCTGGGGGAGCAAACAGCTGTGCATATCTCTTTATCAGTGTTATAGAGGGCGGACAATGTATGAGTTTACCCTGTACAAACTTTATACAGAGAAAAACTGATTTATTTGGGGTTTGGATCCCATTGGGAACTGGGTGTCTGGGTGCTGGAGATACATGACCTGCCGAGCATTTTTTGGCTAAAGTCTGCAGCTTTGGGGGTGTGGGCCAGACCTGCGTCTGTGTTGCAGCAGGCTAGCATGTCTGGCTCAACAAGGCAGGGTTCTGGAGTCCTAAGCTTTGGCAGCAAAAATGGGCTCAGAAGTATTCTCAGCACGTCAGGTGACAATCCCAAGGGGGTCTCTGTGACCAAACCCGTCACAAGTACATTGAAGGCGCTTAACATCAAATGACTACAGAGAGATGGTAAAATAAAAAAGCAATCATATCATCCATTGAGTGAGCAATTTTGACATTATTAGAAATGAAACCAAAATTACAAAAATAGCTTCCATGCATGTGCAAATGCCTGTTGAATGAAGATACCAAATAACCAAGCAAGGTCTGACCTCTAGGGTGGGCTTCATCTTGGACATATTGGGCTATAAACCAGACCAGGGGATGGTGCTGTGACGTTATCTGATTAAAATATGACCATATAGATCATTGTTGCAACCAGTGTTATATATTTGCAGCAAATATTGTACAAAGGTTGCCAAGTGAGATGTCTATGAAAAGGTTATGATTTCCTCATTATAATTATGCTGTCTGTATGCATGTATCATTTTTGTATTTGAAGTTATAAGTATTGGCTCTATACCTGGATTTCAAATGTGTGCTCCTGGAGTAATGCCCACAAGGTAATTAGCCAGCACATCTTGGAGGGACTACTCAAATTGAGTGGCCCCTCAAAAGAGCATTTTAACTGACAATGGACCATATGAGATGCCCATCTACACTTGATGGAATTTCCTGCTGTGACTAGGCAAAAAGCATGGACATGGGACTTACCCATGTGACTCCAAACTCCATCTTGTTGCTGTAATTTTCCACAGTAAGAACATGGGATGCCCTCCACATGGCAAAAGCTATAAAAGGCTCTGGAAACACCTCCATTTGGTCTTCAATCCTGCTTCCTACCTTCCGTTTGCTACAAACTGAAGCTCTGAACAAAGGATTGAATGACCCATCCAAGCTGTGGATGTATTCCAGAGACTTGACTTAAGCCAGCAGTTTATTCCATCACTGCTACAAGCCTCAATCAAGAACTTTGCAATTATTGTATATATTTGATTCCTTTAAACAATTTTAACGCTCACCTTTCTCTTTCTTTCTTTCTTTCTTTCTTTCTTTCTTTCTTTCTTTCTTTCTTTCTTTCTTTCTTTCTTTCTTTCTTTCTTTCTTCTATTAATAAACCTTTAGATTTTAGATACTAAAGGATTGGCATCAGTGTGATTTTTGGGTAAGATCTGTTATATATTGACCTAGGTGTGTGGCTGGTCCTTTGGGATCAGAAGAACCTATTATTTGGTTAGACTTTTTGTAAAGAACCATTCATCTCTGAATCCAGTGTTTTTGGTGGTGATATAAGAACTGGAATGCCTGAGGAAACTGCCTTATGCCTTGTCAGCCAGACTAGTATAAGGGCCATACTGTCAATCAAACCCTAATCCCGCCCTTGACCCCTTAAACCCTGCCCACCAGTCACCAGAAGTCCCACCCCATGGAGTGCTTAAACTGTTTCTTTTCTGAAAAATCTCTCAACAGCTCAACGATGCCTTTCTAGAGGACCTAGAGGCCCTGGACAGCTTTGCATCAAGCAGCGAAGATGAACCAGGCCCATCTTGTTTTTGCTCAACGCCAATACAAAATGTTGAAGAGGACTCCGAGGATGACGGCTATGAGGAGTTTAGGAGAAGGCTTGGCATGGAACTGATTGAGCCAGTGCCACGTTGTGAGCGTAAAAAAGTTATGCGGACTATTGTTCGCGTTGCTGTTTATGCTGTCCTTAACCACTGTCTTAGGGAAAAGCTTTTCGAAGATTGTGAGGGCTGTGTCATAGATGCACCAGGCCAGCGGCACCATGACTGTGTGACCTGGACTTCAGTGGATATAAACTGCAAGCTCCGGGGCCTGTGTGCTAAGCTGCGTTTGGAAAGCTTATTAAATACTGTTATTGCCATAGGTTATGCTATGCAGTGTCTGTGCCTAACCCAAGAACATTTAGCTTAAGGGGTGACCTTGATAAATGCTGTGCAATTCAGTGGAAACCCTGACCGTGTTTTAAAGAAAATGACCAAACTGGAAGATGCCTGCTTAGAGCGTTATATTGACCATCTGGTCCGCACAAAAAGTTACAGAACCCTGCTTAAGAAAAAGGCTATTTGTAAGAAATCTAAAAGGATTAAGTTAGAAAATGGTGAGGGGCCAAACATGCGATATAAAACTTGGTAGCTGTAAATTTAAAAAAAAAATCTATTGAAAAGGGCTTTGTGATTCTCTGTATTTCTGTTAAAAGGTCTCTGGCCCTTAAGGGAGCTTAAAGTTTTGTTTTTTTTAATGGAGCATCTTGGTTTGTTTTCAAGGAGCTGTCTGTCTTTTAAATAAAAAAATTAATTGTTTGTGAGAACCTAGCTCTTGTGTCTTTTGTGTAAGAGAGACCCATTTACCTCAAAAAGCTGCAATGTATGTTGTGGGAGAGAAAAAATGTCCTAAAAGTGTGTTTACAATAAAACAAACAAGGATGGTTCAGACATGTAGTTGAGTACAATAGAGCTGACTTATTCTGTTGAACTGAATGGGTTTAACCACCCCCCTCACTGAATAGCCAGGGTGACTGTGATTACTCACCCTTGTTGCCATAGGGTTAAATTTGATGGGGATGCACCCACAGTAAGGGAGGGGAGTGGGTGAGGATGGTGAGTTCTGATTAATATGAAATGAAATAAAACCTCAGGAGTTTGCAGATGCTATTGGACAGTTTAAATATAACCCCTGGAGTTGGCAGAACTCTATTGGTCAATTTAAATATGACCTAGGAGTTGGTTGAAGGCTATGGGGCACTTTTTCTAGAAAGCATCCCCACCCCACAAACTTTAAGCATGAAAGAAACATGTTTTTTTTAAAAAACAAAAACAAAAAACAAACCCCAAGACATTCATTGATATCTGCAAAGGGTCCCTCCTTTGAAATGATTACTGTAAGAAGCCCCTACAGGGGAAAAAAACATTTATTTGAACTTAAAAAAAGAAAAAAAGAAAAAAGAAAAGCAGCCCAGTTGTGCAGACAACTTATTCCCCCACCCAGATCACAAAAGGCAATGCTAGGGAGGGTTGATCCAAGCAACCTGCTAACTATTTTGAAACAAAGAGTTAGGATGGTATAAAAACCTCAGGTAGCTTGGAGACTGTCTCTTTCAACAGAAACTCTCTTGAATTGCTGCTGGGCTGCAAGAGGAGGTATGCTCCCTGTTTTTAACTCTGAAAATATATATTATATAATGCCATTCTTTGGCCATGCTGTCTGAGTAAATAATGGTGCCTATCTTTATTGCAGTGTGATCTGTTTAGCATGGAACCAGTAACTTTAAGTTGCAGTTCATCACCAGGCCAAGGTAAAAACCATTTTTAACTGTAGTTGTGCTTAATAACTTCAGGTATTACACAGGTTGTATAGGGATTTGGGGGCTAATACTAACTATCATTTGTGCTTGTTTTTAAACCCAAAGGACCCAAGCACATATGGCTGAGGGAGACAGAACAAGCATGGGCCTATTAAATGCATGTGAGTTTATTGTAAAGTATTTTGTTGCAAACAGTGTTTTAAACTGCTGGTGTGTGTGTGTGTATATAAAACATAGGTGGGGTTTTTAAAAAGTATATGGCTGCAAACTTGGTTTGGTGTGTTTATCAAGCTGCTGGGTTTTTGTGTGTGGGTGTGAGAGAGAGGTCTGTGCAAGACGTAGGTGTGGGGTTTTTAAAAGTGCTTGGTTGCAAACTGTTGGTTTGTTTCCAACTAACAGGGTTTTTTACTGTGCATAATGTTTTTAAAATGGGTTGTTTATAGGGTTTTGGGGCATTTGGGGTTAATACTAACTAACATTTTGGCTTGTTTGTTAACCAAAAGGCCCCAAGCACACATGGCGGCGGGGTACAGAACAACCATGTGCCTTTTAAAAGCATTTGGGTTTATTGAAAAGTATTTTGTTGCACATAGTGTTTTAAACTGCTGTTGTGTGTGTTTGTGTAAAACATAGGTGGTTTTTTAAAAAAGTATATGTCTGCAAACTGATGGTAATGGTGTGTTTCCAACTAACAGGGTTTTTACTGTGCAAAATGAGATGTATTTTTAAAAAAAATTTGTGGGGTTTGTTTTTAAAGTGGTAGAAATAAACTCAAAACCTGTATTTGTTGTATAGCCTGAAATGGACTATTTTGTTTTAAAGCTATGACTTTTTAAATAGAAAAACACCCTAATGAATATTTTTTTAAAGTTTACTAGACAGTTTCATGTGTTTTATTATAATGTTGTTTGCTTTACAGTACGGTCAAAACATGAGGGGGTAAACAACCTCAAAAGAAAAAGGAAAGAGACAGCTGAAAAGAAAAATTCACCAGTATCAGTGACTGGTGGATGGATGAAGCCCAGTAAATATATTTTGCTTATTAGTCTGGTTAATTTATGAGGTTTTGTATTTTAAGTAAATACATAGGTGTGGGTGAGAAAGATGGCAAAGTTACGTTTTTGTAAAATGTTTTTTCCCCTGCCCCAATCAGGCATGTGCAGCCCTTCTGACAAGGCTGTAGTGCGAGCTACAAGGACACCCCCACGAGAACCACCAAAGAACCAGGAATCTGCTCTGAAACTTTTAACAACACAGGATACAGGATGGGTTAAAAAGGATTACAAGGGAGAATGGGAATGGAAAGAACTTGCAGCGAGAGGGAACAGGGGATAGACTGGAGAATAGCACTGTCACTAGGAAAAGGCAGGTCTATGTGATTGGGGACTCTTTACTGAGAAGAATAGATAGGCCTGTAACCAGAGCTGATCCAGAAAACAGGAGGGTGTGCTGTCTTCCAGGTGCTAAGATACGGGATGTAGACCTGAGGTTGAAAAGGATTCTAAAGGGAGCGGGAAAGAATCCCCTAATTATCCTTCATGTGGAAACAAATGATACGGCTAGATTCTCGCTGGAAAGTATTAAGGGAGACTATGCTAGGCTGGGGAGGACGCTTAAGGAAACTGAGGCTCAGGTGATCTTTAGTGGGATTCTGCCTGTTCCTAGAGAAGGGCAACAAAGGTGTGACAAGATTATGACTATCAATAGATGGCTTAGGCAGTGGTGCTATAAGGAGGGCTTTGGGATGTATGGTCATTGGGAGGCATTCATGGATAGAGGACAGTTCTCTCGGGATGGACTTCATCTGAGTAGGGAAGGAAATAGACTTCTAGGATGGAGGCTGGCACAACTGATTAAGAGAGCTTTAAACTAGGAATTTGGGGGAGATGGTTGGGAGATGTCCAGGTAATCTCCACGCCAGAATTTAGCATAGAGTGGAAAGAAAATGAAGTAAGAGTGGATACAGCTGTAGGTAGGAGGAAGGGCAGTGTAGATACAAGTCTAATAGGTTATACTGGTAGTAAAATAACCGTGCCTAATAGGGTACAGAATGTGAGTGAGGCCAAACAGCAAAAATTAAGATGTTTGTACACTAATGCAAGGAGCCTAGGTAATAAAATGGAGGAACTAGAGTTACTGGTGCAGGAAGTGAAACCAGATATTATAGGTTTCAGAGGAACAGCCGTGTTAGTCTGTATTCGCAAAAAGAAAAGGAGTACTTGTGGCACCTTAGAGACTAACCAATTTATTTGAGCATGAGCTTTCGTGAGCTACAGCTCACTTCATCAGATGTTTACCGTGGAAACTGCAGCAGACTTTATATACACACAGAGAATATGAAACAATACCTCCTCCCACCCCACTGTCCTGCTGGTAATAGCTTATCTAAAGTGATCAACAGGTGGGCCATTTCCAGCACAAAACCAGGTTTTCTCACCCTCCACCCCCCACACAAATTCACTCTCCTGCTGGTGCTAGCCCATCCAAAGTGACAACTCTTTACATAATCAAGTCGGGCTATTTCCTGCATAGATCAAGGTTTTCTCACATCCCCCCCACCCCCATACACACACAAACTCACTCTCCTGCTGGTAATAGCTCATCTAAACTGACCACTCTCCAAGTTTAAATCCAAGTTAAACCAGAACATCTGGGGGGGGGGGGGGTAGGAAAAAACAAGAAGAAACAGGCTACCTTGCATAATGACTTAGCCACTCCCAGTCTCTATTTAAGCCTAAATTAATAGTATCCAATTTGCAAATGAATTCCAATTCAGCAGTTTCTCGCTGGAGTCTGGATTTGAAGTTGTTTTGTTTAAAACAAAAAAACTTCAAATCCAGACTCCAGCGAGAAACTGCTGAATTGGAATTCATTTGCAAATTGGATACTATTAATTTAGGCTTAAATAGAGACTGGGAGTGGCTAAGTCATTATGCAAGGTAGCCTGTTTCTTCTTGTTTTTTCCTACCCCCCCCCCCAGATGTTCTGGTTTAACTTGGATTTAAACTTGGAGAGTGGTCAGTTTAGATGAGCTATTACCAGCAGGAGAGTGAGTTTGTGTGTGTATGGGGGTGGGGGGGGATGTGAGAAAACCTTGATCTATGCAGGAAATAGCCCGACTTGATTATGTAAAGAGTTGTCACTTTGGATGGGCTAGCACCAGCAGGAGAGTGAATTTGTGTGGGGGGTGGAGGGTGAGAAAACCTGGTTTTGTGCTGGAAATGGCCCACCTGTTGATCACTTTAGATAAGCTATTACCAGCAGGACAGTGGGGTGGGAGGAGGTATTGTTTCATATTCTCTGTGTGTATATAAAGTCTGCTGCAGTTTCCACGGTAAACATCTGATGAAGTGAGCTGTAGCTCACGAAAGCTCATGCTCAAATAAATTGGTTAGTCTCTAAGGTGCCACAAGTACTCCTTTTCTTTTTGCAGATATTATAGGTATAACAGAGACCTGGTGGAATAGTAGTCATGACTGGGCTACAGGTATTGAAGGGTATGTGCTGTTTAGGAAAGACCGAAATAAAGGTAAAGGTGGTGGAGTAGCACTGTATATCAATGATGAGATAGAATGTAAAGAAATAAGAAGCGATGAAATGGATATGACTGAGTCTGTCTGGGCAACAATTAAATTGGGGAAGAAAACTATTAGAGCCTCCCCTGGGATAGTGATTGGGGTGTGCTATAGACCACCGGGATCTAATTTGGATATGGATAGAGCCCTTTTTAATGTTTTTAATAAAGTAAATACTAATGGAAACTGTGTGATTATGGGAGACTTTAACTTCCCAGATATAGACTGGAGGACGAGTGCTAGTAATAATAATAGGGCTCAGATTTTCCTAGATGCAATAGCTGATGGATTCCTTCAGCAAGTAGTTGCTGAACCGACTAGAGGGGATGCCATTTTAGATTTGGTCTTGGTGAGTAATGAGGACCTCATAGAGGAAATGGTTGTAGGGGATAATCTTGGCTCAAGTGATCATGAGCTAATTCAGTTCAAACTGAATGGAAGGATTAACAAAAATAAATCTGCAACTAGGGTTTTTGATTTCAAAAGGGCTGACTTTCAAAAATTAAGGAAATTAGTTAGGGAAGTGGATTGGACTGAAGAATTTATGGGTTTAAAGGTAGAGGAGGCCTGGGATTATTTTAAATTAAAGCTGCAGAAGCTATCGGAAGCCTGCATCCCAAGAAAGGGGAAAAAATTCATAGGCAGGAGTTGTAGACCAAGCTGGATGAGCAAGCATCTTAGAGAGGTAATTAAGAAAAAGCAGAAAGCATACAGGGAGTGGAAGAAGGGAGGGATCAGTAAGGAAAGCTACCTTATTGAGGTCAGAATATGTAGGGATAAAGTAAGACAGGCTAAAAGTCAAGTAGAGTTGGACCTTGCAAAGGGAATTAAAACCAATAGTAAAAGGTTCTATAGTCATATAAATAGGAAGAAAACAAAGAAAGAAGAAGTGGGACCGCTAAAAACTGAGGATGGAGTGGAGGTCAAGGATAATCTAGGCATGGCCCAATATCTAAACAAATACTTTGCCTCAGTCTTTAATAAGACTAAAGAGGATCTTAGGGATAATGGTAGCATGATAAATGGGAATGAGGATATGGAGGTAGACATCACCATATCTGAGGTAGAAGCGAAACTCAAACAGCTTAATGGGACTAAATCGGGGGGCCCAGATAATCTTCATCCAAGAATATTAAAAGAATTGGCACAAGAAATTGCAAGCCCATTAGCAAGAATTTTTAATGAATCTGTAAACTCAGGGGTTGTACCGTATGATTGGAGAATTGCTAACATAGTTCCTATTTTTAAGAAAGGGAAAAAAAGTGATCCAAGTAATTATAGGCCTGTTAGTTTGACATCTGTAGTATGCAGGGTCTTGGAAAAAATTTTGAAGGAGAAGGTAGTTAAGGACATTGAAGTCAATGGTAAATGGGACAAAATACAACATGGTTTTACAAAAGGTAGATCGTGCCAAACCAACCTGATCTCCTTCTTTGAGAGAGTAACAGATTTTTTAGATAAAGGAAACGCAGTGGATCTAATTTACTTAGATTTTAGTAAGGCGTTTGATACTGTGCCACATGGGGAATTATTAGTTAAATTGGATAAGATGAGCATCAATAGGAAAATTGAAAGGTGGATAGGGAATTGGTTAAAGGGGAGACTACAACGGGTCCTACTGAAAGGTGAACTGTCAAGTTGGAGGGAGGTTACCAGTGGAGTTCCTCAAGGATCAGTTTTGGGACCAATCTTATTTAATCTTTTTATTACTGACCTGGGCACAAAAAGTGGGAGTGTGCTAATAAAGTTTGCAGATGATACAAAGCTGGGAGGTATTGCTAATTTAGAGAAGGACAGGGATACCCTACAGGAGGATCTGGATGACCTTGTAAACTGGAGTAATAGGAATAGGATGAAATTTAATAGTGAGAAGTGTAAGGTCATGCATTTAGGGATTAATAACAAGAAATTTAGTTATAAGCTAGGGACACATCAACTAGAAGTAACGGAGGAGGAAAAGGACCTTGGAGTATTGGTTGATCATAGGATGACTATGAGCTGCCAATGTGATATGGCTGTGAAAAAAGCTAATGTCATCTTGGGATGCATCAGGAGAGGTATTTCCAGTAGGGATAAGGAGGTTTTAGTACCGTTATATAAGGCACTGGTGAGACCTCACCTGGAATACTGTGTGCAGTTCTGGTCTCCCATGTTTAAGAAGGATGAATTCAAACTGGAACAGGTACAGAGAAGGGCTACTGGGATGATCCGAGGAATGGAAAACTTGTCTTATGAAAGGAGACTCAGGGAGCTTGGCTTGTTTAGCCTAACTAAAAGAAGGTTGAGGGGAGATATGATTGCTCTCTATAAATATATCAGAGGGGTAAATATCAGAGAGGGAGAGGAATTATTTAAACTCAGTACCAATGTGGACACAAGAACAAATGGATATAAACTGGCCACTAGGAAATTTAGATTAGAAATTAGACGAAGGTTTCTAACCGTCAGAGGAGTGAAGTTTTGGAATAGCCTTCCGAGGGAAGTAGTGGGGGCAAAAGATCTATCTTGCTTTAAGATTACACTCGATAAGTTTATGGAGGAGATGGTATGATGGGATAACATGGTTTTGGTAATTAAATGTTCATGGTAAATAGGCCCAATGGCCTGTGATGGGTTTTTAGATGGGGTAAGATCCAAGTTACCCGGGAAAGAATTTTCTGTGGTATCTGGCTGATGAATCTTGCCCATATGCTCAGGGTTTAGCTGATCGCCATATTTGGGGTCGGGAAGGAATTTTCCTCCAGGGTAGATTGGAAGGCCCTGGAGGTTTTTCGCCTTCCTCTGTAGCATGGGGCACGGGTCACTTGCTGGAGGATTCTCTGCTCCTTGAGGTCTTCAAACTACAATTTGAGGACTTCAATAGCACAGATATAGGTGTGAGGTCTTTTTTAGGAGTGGTGGGTGAAATTCTGTGGCCTGCATTGTGCAGGAGGTCAGACTAGATGATCATAATGGTCCCTTCTGGCCTAAATATCTATGAATCTATGAAAACACAAAACAGCACAAGAGTGCAGATGAAGCATCAGGACAGTCCAAACCTCATGTACGTCAAACCCAAGGACAAAACAAAAGACTCTGGTAAAAAACAGCCATGCAAACACATCTCCAGTTCCTCAGCGGCCACCACCACACCAAGCCCTGAGAAAAATGTGAGCGAAAACGCTCACATTCACAAACCCAGAGCACGCACTCTAGGGGCTCTGAATGTGCACAAAAACACACACATTCAGAAACCCGGAGCAGGCGCTCTAGGGGTTGTGAATAAAAAAACAAGGACTGACAAACCATTCTCCCAAAACCATAAGCTCGTCACAGATCCCCCATGTTCTAGTATTTGGGAAGAGTTTGATGCTTCATTCAGAAAACTGATGGACGCTGTATCCTCGGGGAGTCTAAAAGAAAGAAGGGCTGGAAAGGGTGGCTCTGAGCAGGCGTGACTAGTCGTGGAAAGGGGCCTGGGTAAAAGGATGCACATCAGTTCATGTGTAAACAAAAGGGCAGCGCTTGGGGGATAAACAGATGGCTGCCAAAAAGTTCCAGGCCAGGGTTGCTGTAAAAATTTTAAAAAGGGCTAAAGAGGTAATGAGGAAAAAAAAAAACAAAAAGAGATGCCCCTACCGGAGGCTCTCAAACTGGCATGTCTGAAAATGGGGAGGGCATGTCTGAAAATGGGGAGGCGAAATCAGACTCTGGTTTAGAAAATTCCCCAGAGGGCTCTCTAGACGGGTTCCCATCTACTCCCAGTGACCCTCACGGAGGCGCCTCGGAGTCTGATTCTCAATTAGCATCTGATGTAGAAGATGCCGCTGATGGTTCCGTAGAGGAACCCCCAAGTAACCCTGAAAATGCAGAGGTGTATACGGAGAGAGTGAGAAGTTGGCAACGCAAATTACCTAGATTTGGGGGGTCAGTGTATTGTGAGGAATTTCGTTTTGTCAATCTTGAGCAAATAAATTCAGCTCAACAGGTTGTTGAAGCCATACACAGAGGGATACAGTTAGTTCTTGATGACATTAATGGTAGGGTAGGCCCTGATGATTATGTACAGTTACGTTTAGAGAGCCGTAATTTAACTAACCCTTTGTTTTCGATCAGAAGAACTAGGGATAGCTGTTTGCTGAGGATTTCTTAAACCAGACCTCAGAGCAGCTACAGAGCAATAGAGAGTTGCATGTTGATGGGACATTGCGCCTCGTTGTGACAGTTGTAAAAAACAGGGGTGGGGGTGCTCGTAGAGTTTTAAATTCTATCCTTAGTAGTCAGATTATTCATAAAAAGAGACTGTGTTTAGTAGACCTGACTTACACCGGTACCGGTCTATGTTTTGCTGGTGGGCTCTTGGCAGTCATGTCCGGTCATAAACCTACGGATGCGGAATTGTTAGCAGAGGCAAGAAAGCTGCATGAGAAACTGGGGTGGTCAGATCAAAAAAAGGTTATGCTCAGTGACGTAGCAAAGTTTGAACAGCATTTAGGAGTTAATATACAGGTGGTGCTGTATGTGGTGAAAGGTGGCTGGGGTGTTTTTAAAAAGTGGGGCCCAGTGTACCCTAAGACTTATTTCCTCCTGTTGCACGATGAGCATTACTGTGGGGTTCTGGATGTGAAAAAGTTGTTTGGAGCAAAAAATTATTGTGAGTTTTGCCACATGGTGTACAGTCACGACCACTCTTGCAGGTATCGTTGCCACCTCTGCTTGAGCGTAACATGCTCAGACATCATGGGCGTGCAGCTGAGGTGTCCTAGCTGTAGACTGTATTGTCGGTCCAAAGAGTGTTTAGACAGACATATCGACTGTGCATCAAAAAACCAAGCTGACTGCCTGTCTAAAACTTTGTGTGATAAGTGTCAGTCTTACGTGGACAAGTGGCGCAGGTGTAAAGGGAGGCGGTGTAAGCAGTGTCAGGGTTTGATCGTTGGTGATGTAGACAGTCACCTCTATTTTATGGACAGCCTTAGAAAGCCTGAATTCTCAGAAAAGTATATTTTTTATGATTTTGAATGCACGCAGGAGACTGAATTGCACACTCCCAATTACATTTTTGCTATGTCCCTAAAGCCAGAAAAATCCTGGGAATTTAAGGGCGACAAGTGTCTTTCTACGTTTGTTAAGACCTTTATTGGCAAAGAGTTCCGGGACTACACATTCCTAGCGCACAATTCCAAAGGTTATGATGAGTACTTCAGCGTTAGACAGTTACTGAAGGAAAAGATGTGCATAGAACTGATCACTCAGGGTAGTAAACTAATGTGTGTGGAAGTTAAGGCCCTTGGGCGTTTTATAGACTCTTTAAACTTCTTGTCCATGAAGCTTAGCAAGCTCCCGCAGGCGATGGGGTTTGAAGGGTGCAAAGGATATTTTCCACATTTTTTTAACACTTTAGAAAATCAAAATTACGTGGGGCCTATACCTGGTATGGAGCACTATGGTGTAGAAAGCATGATGCCCAGGGAAGAAGCAGAGTTTCTCGACTGGTATCAAGACCACAGCTCTGAGACGTTTGACTTGCAGAAGGAGCTTGCATATTACTCTCTGCTGAATGTAAAAATTTTGAGACAGGCTTGTATCTTATACAGAAAAGATATTATGAAAATGACGGAAAAGGGCGATATAGTAGAGAAAGAACCTGGTAAATGCACCGAGATAAAACTGTGTATAAATCCATTCTGGTGCATAACGCTGGCATCTGTCTGCATTGCTATGTACAGGTTTATGTTTTTGGAGCCTCACAGCTGGAAAAAGAGATATTCAACTCCATCTATTCGTGGCTGTTGTATACCTCTTAAAAAGAAAATATACAAATACAGCATGCTTTACAGGGTGGGGAACTACAGGTAGGGCCCTACTTTTTTAGACCATTATGCCAATGTTGATGGGGTACACACAGCCTTTGAGTTTAACGGGTGTTTTTTTCATGGTTGTGTCACCTGTCATTGTGAAAAAGCACAAAACCCTATGACGGGTACAACTTTTGGGTTTCTTTATTACAAGATGCAGCTCAAGACCAACTATCTAAAACAACTTGGTTTTGTAGTGAGGACTCTTTGGGAGCACGAGTGGGAGGTGATGAAAGAAACAGACAGGGAGCTTGCAGGCTTTTTAAACCGAGCCCAGTTACTGCAGCCTCTCGTGCCTTGGGATGCTCTTTTTGGGGGGAGGACAAACGCTATCCATCTATATTATAAACCTAACCCCAGGGAAGAAATCCACTATTATGATTTTACCAACCTGTATCCTTTCGTAAACAAAACCAAAGACTATCCTATCGGACACCCCGATATAGTTTATGACAAATTTGGACCCCTTGCAAGTTAGTTTGGAATTGCAAAAGTTAAAGTGTACACCCCCATGAGGCCTCTTTTTTCCATTGTTACCTGTCAGAGTGGGTGGCAAGCTTATGTTCCTGCTTTGCCGAACCTGTGCGGAAACTGAGCAGTGGGAGACGTGCACCCATACTGACAAGGAGAGGGCTATCCTGGGGACTTGGTGCACGGTGGAATTTAACCCGGCCATAGCGAAGGGGTACGCGGTGGCTAAAATCTATGAAATCTGGCATTTTAATGAAAAATCTGATGAACTCTTTTCAGAGTACATAAAATTACACCTCTGCCAGAAACAAGAGGCTTCAGGGTATCCCAGCTGGTGCACAGACAAAGAAAAACAAAATAAGTATGTTAACGATTTCTACCAGAAAGAAGGCGTGCGTTGATGCCAACACAAGATCAGGTTAAACCCCGCTAAACGCCAAATTGCTAAACTGTTTTTAAATTCTCTATGGGGTAAATTTGGCCAAAGAACCAACCTACCCAATACCAGCATCATGAGAGACCCTGACGAACTCTTTCAGTACCTGTTTTCCCCCAACTACAAGGTTTCATCCTGCGAGTTTATCAACAATGAAACAGCGTGCGTGTCTTGGAAGCAAGCAAAAGACTGGTACTCTGTCTCTGGCAATACCAATGTTTTCATAGCCTGTTTCACCACCGCTTATACCCGCTTAGAACCATACAGCCTCCTAGACGGGTTGCAAGAGCGGTGCCTGTACCATGACACTGACTCGGTGATATCTGTGAAAAGGGAGGGTGACTGGAATCCCCCTCTGGGGGATTAGTTAGGGACCTCACGAGCGAGATCCTGCCAGATCAACACATCACCGAGTTTGTGTCGGCAGGCCCAAAAACATACGGGTATAAGCTGTCGGAAGGAAAGGCCTGTATGAAGGTCAAAGGTATTACCCTGAACGTAGCAAACTGTGAAAAGATCAACTTTGACAGTTGGAAAGATCTAGTCCTGGACTATTGCACGGGCCTGCGAGAAAACCCCTCAAAAAAGATAGAGGTGCAGCAGCCCTCTATCATAAGAAACAAAAATCAGTGGCAAATAGAAACAAAAACCCTTAAAAAAACACAGAAAGTCGTTTACAACAAGAGGGTCCTAGGAGAAGGGTTTTAAACCCTGCCCTACGGCTTTTGAAAAATGGATACGAGGTGGAAACACCCCTTTTCTGCAATTCTTGCAGGGCCTAGCAACTGCGGGAAAAGTTACTTTATAAAAAATGTATTGGATAACACCAAACAAACATTGTCTGTTACGCCTGAGAATATTGTGTGGTGTTACAGTTGTTGACAACCTCTGTATAAAGAACAGCTCTGTAAATATCCCTTTATCAATTCTGTGGAGGGGCTGCCTGATGTTTTTGATGATGACAGTTTGTTTCCTACCAATAAAGTAAACATGATTATCATAGATGATTTGATGAACTCTGCTTGTGAAAGCGATGAAATTGAGAAAGCCTTTAGCAAATACGTGCATCATGGGAACCTGAGCATTATGTATATACCTAGAACGTATTTTGTCAGGGAAAAAAGAGTCGCACGATTAACCTAAACACTAACTACATGGTTCTGTTCAAAAACCCCAGGGATAAATTACAAATTGTTACACTCGCTCGGCAAATGTACCCCGGCAAAGCTCAATTCCTTCTAGAAGCTTTTGAGGATACGACCAAAAGTCCTTATAGCTACTTGGTGGTGGATTTAAATGCTTCCACACCAGAAGCTTATAGACTAAGAACTGGTCTTTTCCCTCCAGACTGGCCGGCAGTTTATACTTTAAAAAGAACAACAGCTGGGTATAAAAAGAGATGAATTATTGGCAGGCCCCTTTTTAACAGCTAGGACTGCTGACTGAAAACATGTCTAGCTGCGTGAAGAGAAACCTGGGCCTTTTAAAATTACTTAGCAAATCATCCCTGCAGCAAAGGAGGGCTATACTGTGCTCGGCCTCTGACGATCTAGGAGGGGCCATCTCAGAAATAGCGCTCAGTACCTTAAAAGGAAACGTACCTTTAATACAGAATTAAGTGTGTGTGCTGAAAAAGATTCATCTGAAAAAGGATTGGCAACAGCGTGATTTGTGGGTAAGATCTGATTTGTATATTGGCCTGGGTCTGGGGCTTGGTCCTTTGGGATCGGGAGAACCTTTTTCTTTTACTGGGTTATTGGTTTTCATAACCATTCGTCCCCATAACGAGTAGCACTGGTGGTAATACTGGGAAACTGGAGTATCTAAGGGAATTGCTAGTGTGACTTGTGGTTAGCCAGTAGCACGTAGTCTGGAGTCATTGCATAACAAAGAATGGCAGCGTATGGTCCTAGTGTTTCCTGGCATTCAAGCAACATCCGTTCTTTATCTCTCTGTGTTATCCTCAGGAGAGTGATATCATTCATCATCACGTGGTTGAAATAGGTAAATTTTATTAAGGGGACATTCAGAGGTGGCTGTTCCTGCCGGGCTGTTTGCCTGTGGCTGAAAAGAAATCTTCCCCACTGTTAGCCACGTGGTGGGGGGGCGGGGTGAAGCCATCATCCCAGAGAATTGGGTGTGTGTGTAGGGGGGGGTTAGTTGGGTTTGTGCTGCACATTAACCCGAAAACAGCAGCTCCTCCTTTTAAATGGCCAACCCATTTTAAATGGCCAACCCAACAGGTGCTTGGTATGGGAAATGACGGAAATGAGGGTGCTGCTGTTTGAAACCATTCCCACGTGTTATGAAGGTGCTATGTAACGTTAACAGCTTGGTTCACCGTGAAAGTGTCTACCCATTGTTCTCTAAAATGTGTCTTTTTAAATACTACTTTCCCTTTTTTCCTCCTGCAGCTGCAAATGTTTCAATGCTCCCCCTATCATCTCCGTCCCAGAGGCTAGCGCAGATAAGAAGGCAAAAAAAACGCACTCATGATGAAATGTTCTCTGAGCTCATGCAGTCCTCCCACACTGAAAGAGCCCAGCAGAATGCATGGAAGCAAACAATGGCAGAGTCCAGGAAAGCAGAAAATGAACACAAGGACAGGAGGGATGAGCAAGAGGCGAGGTGGTGGCAGCATGATGGGAGGAGGCAGGATGCAATGCTGAGGCTACTGGAGGATCAAATTGATATGCTCCGGCGTATGGTTGAGCTGCAGGAAAGGCAGCAGGAGCACAGACCGCCACTGCAGCCCCTGTGTAACCACCCGCCCTCCTCCCCAAGTTCCATACCCTCCTCACCCAGGCACCCAAAAACGCGGGAGGGGGCTCCGGGCACCCAACCACTGCACCCCAGAGGACTGCCCAAGCAACAGAAGGCTGGCATTCAATAAGTTTTGAAGTGCAGTGTGGCCTTGTCCTTCCCTCCTCCCCTCCTCCACCACCCAATCCGGTGCTTCCCTACTCCCCCACCCCTCCAGGGCTACCTTGGCAGTTATCCCCCTATTTGTGTGACAAATTAATAAAGAATGCATGATTTTGAAACAACAATGACTTTATTGCCTCTGCAAGCGGTGATCAAAGGGGGGAGGTCGGTTGGCTTACAGGGAAGTAGAGTTAACCAAGGAGGCGGGTTTTCAACAAGGAGAAACAAACAGAATTGTCACACCGTAGCCTGGCCAGTCATGAAACTGGTTTTCAAAGCTGCTCTGATGCGCACTGTGCCCTGCTATGCTCTTCTAACCACCCTGGTGTCTGGCTGCGTGTAATTAGTGGCCAGGCTATTTGCCTCAACCTCCCACCCTGCCATAAACGTCTCCCCCTTACTCTCACAGATATTGTGGTGCACACAGCAAGCAGCAATAACAATGGGAATATTGGTTTTGCTGAGGTCTGAGCGAGTCAGTAAACTGTGCCTGTGGCCCTTTAAATGCCCAAAGGCACATTCTACCACCATTCTGCACTTGCTCAGCCTATAGTTGAACTGCTCCTTACTACTGTCCAGGCTGCCTCTGTATGGCTTCATGAGCCATGGCATTAAGGGATAGGCTGGGTCCCCAAGGATAACTATAGGCATTTCAACATCCCCAACAATAATTTTCTGGTCTGGAAAGTAAGTCCCTTGCTGCAACCGTTCCCACAGATCAGAGTTCCTAAAAATGCGAGCGTCATGTGCCTTTCCCAGCCATCCCATGTTGATGTTGGTGAAACGTCCCTTGTGATCCACCAGTGCTTGCAGCACGATTGAAAAGTACCCCTTGGGGTTTATGTACTCGCCGGCTTGGTGCTCTGGTGCCAAGATAGGGATATGGGTTCCATCTATGGCCCCACCACAGTTAGGGAATCCCATTGCAGCAAAGCCATCCACTATGACCTGCACATTTCCCAGAGTCACTACCCTTTATAGCAGCAGCTCAGTGATTGCGTTGGCTACTTGGATCACAGCAGCCCCCTCAATAGTTTTGCCTACTCCAAATTGATTCTCAACTGACTGGTAGCTGTTTGGCGTTGCAAGCTTCCAGAGGGCTATCACTACTCGCTTGTGAACTGTGAGGGCTGCTCTCATCTTGGTATTCTTGCGCTTCAGGGCAGGGGAAAGCAAGTCACAAAGTTCCATGAAAGTGCCTTTATGCATGCAAAAGTTTCGCAGCCACTGGGAATCATCCCAGACCTGCAACACTATGAGGTCCCACTAGTCTGTGCTTGTTTTCCGGGCCCAGAATCGGCGTTCCACGGCATGAGCCTGCCCCATTGCCACCAGGGTGGCCAAATTGCCGGGGCCTGTGCTTTGAGATAAGTCTGTATCCATGTCCTCATCACTCTCATCACCGTGCTGCCGTTGCCTCCTCGCCTGCTTTTGCAGGTTCTGGTTCTGCACATACTGCAGGATAATGCGCGAGGTGTTTACAATGCTCATAACTGCCGCGGTGATCTGAGCGGGATTCACACGTGCAGTGGTATGGCGTCTGCAGGAGAGCAGAGTTGCAGCGGAAGCAGTGGATGACGATGGTTAGCAGGCCTACTGCACCGTCTGCTGCCAGCAGCACCAGGACACAACAGAGGCAGTGTCGGTGAGCTGAGTGGGCTGCACGCTTGCTGTGGTATGGCATCTGTAGGAGAGCAGAGTTGCAGAGGAAGCGGTGGATGACGATGGTTTGCAGTCCTACTGCACCGTCTGCTGAAAGTAGTATGGCGTCCGCATGGAATAAAGGCGCAAAACGATTGTCTGCCGTTGCTTTCATGGAGGGAGGGGCGACTGACAACATGTACCCAAAACCACCCGCGACAATGTTTTTGCCCCATCAGGCATTAGGACCTTAACCCAGCATTCCAATGGGCAGCAGAGACTGCGGGAACTGTGGGATAGCTACCCACAGTGGAATGCTCCGAAAATCGATGCTAGCCATGGTACTGTGGACGCATTCTGCCGACTTAATGCACTTAGTGGGGACACACACAATTGACTGTATAAAATCGCTCCTATAAAAATCGACTTCTATAAATTCTACCTAATTTCATAGTGTAGACATACCCTGAGTCTCTGTATAACAAAAGAGAACTTTCAATAAAAGGGAAAGGGAACCAAGCATTAGTTTGGGAAAACACCACAACCATATTCAAAAGCATGGAACCGTAAGCAAAAACAGTGCATTGGGCAGTGACCTTTGCCTCCCTTTCCCACCTTGTGGTGGGAAAGCCAGATGAATGAATGCCCCTTTAATACATCATGCCCCTCTCCCTCCACTGCACCCCACTCGCAGTTGGCTGTCGATGGTTAGCAAAGACCCAGAGTTCAGAGGTGTGTCTGCAGGGGTTCACCTCCCACCCCAGAAAGGCGGGAGGGGAAATGTTGAGCAATGTATCTGTGGTCACTGTGTGCCTTTGCAACTGTCTGTTTGCTGCTGCTGCTTTTCTCTGCTGCCACAGGTCACTTGCTTAGGCTGCATTTCTCCGAAACATGCTTCCCTGTGTTGCCACTGCTTGTCTGTACTGCCGTTAGACACTCAGTGCTGCTTCTGCGATGATGTGTGCTGAGGTTCCACTGCTTAACCCAGGTCTTTAGTGCTTGCAGATCTTAGTGATTTCACTAGGTGGCAGGAACCTCATGGCCCGTAGAGCCTCTATGGTGTCTTTTCTTTTACCAGTGTTTCAACACCAGGTCTAAAGCTTAAGCTCTTATCAGTGATTCAGTAATCACTGAACAGAAACAGTGACTTTCAATTGAGTCTAATTAGCTGTCTTTAAATACTGAAGAGGAAAATGTCAAATGGTGTCTAGGACTTGCTGAGCAGAGTCTCCACCCCCTCTTTTGTTCACTGGGATTTGGCATCCCTACCCCCTGCTCAGTTAGTAAAGTTCAGTTTAAGGTGACCCCTCAAACAAGGCAGGTTAAGTACAGTTCTTCTTCCCTTTACTCGTTAAATAAGGATGGCAACATTTCATTATCCCTGCACTCAATACTAGAGTGATTTGTAACCCAACAGTGATCATTTTGGCAAAGCAACTCCATTATGCTGCACACCAAGGCAGAGCAGGCATGTCTATGTAAACACTGTCTGTTCCTAGAGTCTTCTCCCTCGGCTCATCACTAGATGTCAGGGGAGAGCTCATCCAGACCCTGATTATACAGGTTGCCCACCAGCCGTTTTGGAATAACATCTCCCTTTGGCAATTGGGCACCACAAGAACCGTTATGTCCTCCAAAAGGTGGAAGGCCTGAAATGATAGAAAAAACTTTTATCTCATTCCCCCCCTCCCCCCCCCCGGCCGCCACCCAACCCAAGTAATTCTGCAATTTTTAGAAATAAAAAAAAGTTTTGAATTTTTAACTTACCATTGGCTCTGCAATTCTTTTGCTGCAGTTAACCTAGCTGTGTCCAAGGAGCTTCTGTGGTCTGAAGCATCCCTCCCTGAATATACTGAAGTTCAGTTTGGAAAAGTATCATTTTATGTCCTTGAAATTCCACAAGGATTTTTTTCTGTGCTCTTGCGCTGAGCTACTTGAAGCAATAACCCTCTGTTCCAGGCCCCTCAACCTCGACAGGCTGCAGCATCTCCACAGCTCACCCACATGGCAGCAGAAGCCAGGGTCAATGTACCTTCAGGGAGCATTCCAAGAGGATGCGTTTCCATGATGGCTGAAGTTCAGGTGAGGGCCAATAAACAGGTCCAGTACCAAAGACAAAGGGACTTATGGCTAGAGGAAAAACTCAGGCTGGCTGCAGAGCTTGAGGACTGGGCTTCAGCCTGGGAGCAGGCACTTGCTTCACATGGCTAAGGGGGAGGCCAGAGATCAGCAGAAAGAACTGTTTGAGCGGCTGCTATCACTAATGGCAGCTAGAGTACTGGCTTCCGCTGTACCACCCACACTATGTCCTGAGTCCCCTGTGTGGTACCCTGTGATATAGTCCAGAAATAGCTTGGAAAACTCCATGGCTGGATGACCCATTCAATTGGGCCCCAGGAGCAGCTGGGCAGGACAACTTGCCCCATGCAGCAGTCCATACTGACCCTCTCTCCTGTAGATGCCCCTCCCTGTGCCAACTTCATGGCAAATGGGGAAAGAAGAGAAAGGAGAATAGGGGGCCAGAGGGCATGCAATGTTAGGAGATTCTGTTTTGTACATGCTTTCACTGTTTGCACTTGCTTATGCACTTTTAAAATTTATTTTCTGTAAGGTTCTGTTGTTAGTGATGTAAGGTTCTGTTGGAGTGGTATTGGCAGCTGGCCAGCCTGGCAATGGGCTAATGTTGTACTTTTCTAATACATGTTTATAAATAAATATTTTTATTTAATCAAGAAAGTTTATTGCTATCACTGCATCACATCATACACTGTGTATTTCAAATAATAAAGGTAAACACATGATCGGGGGGGTTAGGAATTAGTATACAAATACTAAACCTTGTTACAGTCATCTGTATCAATCTGTATTTCAATCACTTTGCTACATCAATCGTCCTGTGAATTCCCTCCTGCCCTATTTCATAAGTGGTCATGTCATTCATAAGTACATTGCATGGTAATCAACTCTCCACCCCTCCCCAAGCACTGAAATGCCCAAGAATCACTGAGCTCCATCCCCTCCACTTCCCCCACCCCAAGCACATTCATAAAGGTACTATTCCCCTTCTTCCATTGGGCCATGCAGATCCATAATGTAGGAGCACAAAACATCCCTGACGTCTGTTGCCGAGGTGCATCCAGCTCCAGCTGTGATAGGAGCACTTTCTGGCTGAGTGTCCTAACTCAGCAGCCCCTCACTGTCATAGGCCCATTTATGGGGAAATGGCTCACCTTTAGCTTCACAAAAGTTGTGAAGAGCACAGCAAGCCACAGTGATGCGGACAGTATTGAGATGATGCTGGCATCCAAATGGGTCTGTAAACATCACCAGTGGGATTTCAATCTGCCAAAAGCACATTCAGAGACCATTCACACCTGCTGAGAGTGTAACTACACCATCTTTCGCCAGGGCCTCTAAGATCAGGGTACAGTTTCACAAGCCAAGGCAAAAGTGGGTATGTGGGGTCCCCAGAATTATGGGGTGGACAGTAACTCCATTTATGACAATGAGATCCCACCAGTCTGTGCCTGTGGCCCTGCACCAGAAGTGTCAGTTTTACATAGGGGACATCAGCAGCTACACCAAGTGTCATGAGCAGCATCAACCAGTTAGAATCTGCCATGCTTCGGTACTCCTTCTGCTCTTGCTCCATCATAAGCTCATCAGGTGCCTGTGGTGAGTCAGAAAACACCGCCAAAATGCCCACCAGCATCTCACAGGAGTGCGGTCCATTTTCTGACACAGGAGTGAAAGTATAAGTTCTTCAAAAAAGGTGCCTCCTCCATGTTGCTGGCTGCAGTAGCTGGGAGCAAACAGACCAGAATGACGCGCAGCCGGATGCCTTGCCGGACTGTTCAAAATTCCTGCCATGTGCAAGGTGGACATTCCCACAGTGCACCATGGTTAAGGAGCTAGTGCAGCCACATCTCAGGAGGGTGCTAGGGAATCTGGGCTATGGCTGGTTTGACTCAGGTCTGTGTGGCTGCCAGAGCCCCAGGGTTTGAGACTCCGTTAGAAAATTCTTAATGCAGGGTTAACAATCAGAGTAGATGCTTGAACTCTGGGTTCCCTAACCCAGGGTCAGCTGACTCAAGTCCCATTAACCCTGGGTTTATATTGCTGTATAGAAAAGGAGTACTTGTGGCACCTTAGAGACTAACCAATTTATTTGAGCATGAGCTTTCGTGAGCTACAGCTCACTTCATCCGATGAAGTGAGCTGTAGCTCACGAAAGCTCATGCTCAAATAAATTGGTTAGTCTCTAAGGTGCCACAAGTACTCCTTTTCTTTTTGCGAATACAGACTAACACGGCTGTTACTCTGAAACCTGATTGTTGTATAGATGTATCCAAAGTCTATCCACTTCCCCCTTTTAATTCTAAAAGAAAGCCCACTTGTTTTTATTTTTAACTTATATTTTTAACTTAGTCCCTGATTCCACAAGGCATTTCACATGGAGTAACTTTATCAACATGAGCAATTCCATTGAAATCTACAGGACTACTCACATACATAAAGTTACTTGCAGTCGTATTTGTAGATCAGCACCTTGTCCCTCAACCTGAATTAACAAAGCACGTAAGGGAAAGAGAATTAGTTTGCCACTGGTTTCCTGCCTATTTAAAGAAGGTAATAAAAATGAGTAAATTTGTACTTGCCACAAACTCTTGCCAAAGAACCGCATGTCTTTGTCTTGTGTCTTGCTTCGAGCATGTGCACTTGGATTTGCAACAAAATAGCTTCCAGACAAGGGGAGAAACAAATTTAACTTAAAGTGACAGGTATTAGGATTCAAAGGCCAGGAAGGGCTCTGGGGATCTACTCTTCTAGCGAGCACACAGAGGTTAAAGGCATCCTCATAACACAAAGTGGTTTACACTGACTGCATACTGCAGCCACCATGCCCCCAATTTCAATTACCTCCACCTTCACACAGCATCTGGAGTTAATAATTCAGAGGAAAGGTAGAGGCATCTCAGGAAGAGCAGTGGGACTGAGTTGGTCTCTTATCCCAATAGATTTCCATTGTGAACAGAGTGATAGGAACAGAGAAGTCCTGCTTTTCTGCTGAGGCAGCTAAGGAAGAAAACATCCTCTTCCCTCTCAAGATGACTTCAGCAAGGGTACTGAGCTGACTATGGACATGCCACCTACACTGCAAAAATACCCCCATGGCAGCAAGTCTCAGAGCGAGGGTCCACTGGCTGGTGCTTGCAGGGCTTGTGCTATGGGGCTAAAAAGAGCAGTGTAGATGTTCCCACTTGGGCTGAATACCAGGCTCTGACACCTGGTGGTGGGGGTGTCAGAGCCTGGGCGCCAGCCTGAGTGGGAATGTCTACACTGGTATTTTTAGCTCCATACTGTGAGCCCCACAAGCAGGCTCTGAGCCTCATTGCTGTGGGTTTATTTTTGCAATGTAGATGTGCCCTATGTTACTCAGCAGAGAGAGGCACAGAAAGAAAGCGATTATGGGTGTGACTGTTTGCCCCACTCAAAAAATAATCTGTTGCTGGGACTGTCCCGCAACTGCATGCCCTATCTTCTCTTGAGCTGTGGACTACATAATGATTTCCTGTTTATAGTACAAGATAGCTAGACAGGGAGCCAGTGGGCCACTTAATAATGGCAGATATTTACTGCGCTTGTTACTGGCTTTGTTACAGTGAGGCACCTTCTTCCTCCAGCTGTTGTGATGGTACAGTGCAGTTAATATGGTCTCCAGCATCAGTGTTCACAAGGCTTCCCTAGGTGGAAGTCCATGTGGGTCCAATGCACCAGTGTTTATTGCTTTCTCTTCATCGAGTGTGAGCAATCACAGGGCCTGATTCAACACAGCTCACTTTGCATTGATACAAATGACCACACAAAGTGTAGGGCAACAGTAAATCTGGCCCATAAAGGACCTTTCATTAAGACTTTGGAAAGGCTTTATTGCCTGTATACATATAGCTTTGTAGATCTCTGTAGTGCCAGCTTTATATTGTGACTGAAGATCCTTATATAACTGTAACAAAAACCTATGTGACATGCCCCATTAGCTGTGATCTTCATGCATTACGTGGCTGAAGACTGCAGCTGCTGCTTCCAACTTGCTACATTTCAAAGAGCAGTATCACACAAGCCATATCACATTAGTGTGGAAAGGGCAGATGCTAATTTGTGCTACACAGATAGTCTTTCATAGCAAAATGATGCTACTCTTGCCCTTCTCTATCGGTGTTCCTTGCCTTTTGTCCATATTTGTGTGTTCACTCTCAAAAGGCATCAAAATTCCTCTCTCCACAGGTAGTCAGGCTCAGTGCCGATGTACATTTGTGGGTGATGAAATCTGTTGTGGATGACTGGTCCTGGCACCTAGAAGGCAATAAGTTACACTTTTAGGATTTCTATTTATCCATCTACAGATTTCATAATGTCTTAACCTTTGTATTGCCAGGTGCACAGAACACTTTTGAGCACCACAGGAGTGTCTTTTCTATGGAGTAAGGTGTTTATTTTCAGTACACACTGGCTGCCTACATTTATCTTTGTAGAAGTCCTTCATCTTTCCCAGCAGGCACTGTCAGTATATGCAGACTCTGGTGGGTAGTTTTTTTATTGGCAGTATTATTCAGCGGATAGAGAACGGGGCTTGGAGTCAGGAGACTTTGGTATTTTTCCCAGGTCTGCCACCTACTTACTGTGTGACTCTGAGTAAGTTATTTAATCGGTGCCTTAGTTTCCCCACCTGAAAAATAGGAATGATTTGTATCCACTTACAAAGCACTCTAAAATCTATAGGTGAAAAGTTTTATGTAAGTGCTACATATTAATTATTATATTATATTATTATTAATGGTTTATAGCTATAGAACACTGAATTTTCTATACTGCCCTTCATCCAAGAATCTCAAAAAATAATTAAGCCTCACAGTTCCCCTGTGAGATAAAAAAGTATTATCCCCATAGATGGAAAACTGTGTCACACAGAAATAAATGAAGCAAGGCTGTCATATGCCTCTCTGTAGGAATTAAAAATGGTTACTTACCTGTACAGTGTCAGCTCTGTGTCCTTGGGGAACCAGGACACAGTACCCAGCCTGTCTGACTCACGAAGGACACTCCCACCCAGCCTCTGCTTGAACCAAAGCCAATCAGAAGAAAGACTTACTAAAAGCAATGAAAAGACAGTGGGAGACACACCTAAACCCCTCTGGACAAGGGTGACAGGATTAAGGAAACTCCCTTAGCCTTATTTGCATCAAAGATGGGACAGGGAGGCATTACCATTAGCATACAGAATGGAGAACAGAGATTCCAAGGCAAGAACTGCACTGAACTCTGGGACCAGAAAAGTAGGAAAGCACTGCATGATGGGGGATCTCTGCTCCAGATGTTAATGAACCCATGCCTGTACACACCCAGCTCAGCAGTTATCAGATCAATTCCAGTAATAAATCCTTTATTGATATCCAAAAGAGTGAAGCTGCCTAATTGCATTGTGAGCTCCCTCAAAGGAACACTGCCCATAGACAGGAATGATCAGCTCCTATTGTCTAGCCTGAACAAAACAATTTTGGTATACTCCATAGAGCCATCAGTTTACCCATAAACAAATCTAGTGTTCTCCCTTGAACCATTGTTCTTTCTCTGTAAAAATCCCTACCCATGCTCAAATAAGTGCTCTGATGCCTGGATCCAAAATCTGCATCAGTTCCATTGGGACTTCATCTTCTCCTGACTGATCGTGCTGGGGGCTCTGCCTGTCTCCAGCACTCCAGACCCTCAGCTACCACCACCACCTGGGACCCCCGATGGATTCAAGCTTCACAGAGTGATGAGAACCCAGCTCTCTCTCTCTGTCAATCTGTATAGCCTTCTGACCCTGACTTGTGTGATCAGTTATAGTTTTCTAAATCTGACTTTTATAATCAAATTGAAATTAGATTTAATATTATAACTGTTTTGTTTGTTTGGCTCCCCTATGGTTATTACCTGGCAATAAATAACTTTCATGGTTAAGCTGGTTGCTTCTCTCTCTCTCTCTCCCTCTCTCTCCCTTGTGGGTGTTTTTTGGCTTCCTCATTTGCTCTTCAGCAACACTCCTTGTACCTAAGCTAAAGATCCCTGCAGTGCCCAAAAATCCTGTGGGGTTTGCTCATCAAGTGGGCTACTACCAGAACAATTGTAACGTGAAAGTGGGGATAGGGACGTGCTGAACTGGGGGCATAGGAGGTGGCAGCTTGGAGGTGCTGCTCGACTCTGCCTACTGAGTCCAGGATATATAAGGGGTCAGCTTGGGAGTGCTGAGGTAAGCCAAAAGGATGTGGAAAAACTGGAAAGAGTCCAGCGGAGGGCAACAAAAATGATTAGGGGGCTGGAGCACATGACTTACGAGGAGGGGCTGAGGGAACTGGGATTATTTAGTCTGTAGAAGAGAAGAATGAGGGGGGATTTGATAGCAGCCTTCAACTACCTGAAAGGGGATTCCAAAGAGGATGGATCTAGACTGTTCTCAGTGGTGGCAGATGACAGAACGAGGAGTGATGGTCTCAAGTTGCAGTGGGGGAGGTTTAGGTTGGATATTAGGAAAACTTTTTCACTAGGAGGGTGGTGAAGCACTGGAATGGGTTACCTAGGGAGGTGGTGGAATCTCCTTCCTTAGAGGTTTTTAAGGTCAGGCTTGGCAAAGCCCTGGCTGGGATGATTTAGTTGGGGATTGATCCTGCTTTGAGCAGGGGGTTGGACTAGATGACCTCCTGAGGTCCTTTCCAACCCTAATATTCTATGATTAACCCAGTCCTCTCAGATGTGCTCTGTTAATGTGTGTGTGTGTGTTCATCTGATTCTGTGGCTGGAAGAACCCAGCCCTGGGGAACCTAGGTCCTGCAGTATAGCTCCACTGGGAGGGAACTTGCAGAAGTAGAGCTCCATATGAGAACACAAGTGACACAAACAGTACATTGATAGAATCACAGAACACACCCTCCCCCCGCCAGAAGAGTAACCCTAATAAATGAGCATACCCCAAAGTAACAGGCAAATCTGGTAACAGTTCCCCTCTGAGATAAAAAAAGTATTATAGATCATGGGTGGCCAACCTATGGCTCCAGAACCACATGCAGCTCTTCAGAAGTTAATATGCGGCTCCTTGTATAGGCACCGACTCCGGGGCTGGAGCTACAGGCACCAACTTTCCACGGTGCCGGGGGCTGCTCACTGCTCAACCCCTGGCTCTGCCACAGGCCCTGCTCCCACTCCATCCCTTCCCACCCCCACTCCGAGCCTCCTGCACGCCTCGAAATAGCTGATCCAGAGGTGAGGGAAGGAATGGGGAGGCGCTGATCGGCAGGGTTGCTGGTGGATGGGACGCACTGGGAGGAGCTAATGGGGGGCTGCTGACATACTACTGTGGTTCTTTGGCAATGTACATTGGTAAATTCTGGCTCCTTCTCAGGCTCAGGTTGGCCACCCCTGCCATAGATGGAAAATGGAGTCACACAGAAGTAAATGAAGCAAGGCTGTCATATGCCTCTCTGTATGAATTAAAAATGGTTACTTACCTATACAGTAACTGTTATTCTTCAAGATGTGTTGTGCACATATACATTCCACTGTACGTGTATTTGTGCTCAATGCACTCAAGTTGGTAGACTCAAGTGCACTGGGCACACATACACCTGCAGTAGAAATCACATGTGCACAATCACTTCAAGGAGAATAATAATGTCAGATCTTTTTACCATGTGCTCCTGCATATAGGTGTGGCATCTTGCCACTCAAGTATGATCTATTACTGCATTTTGACCAGAGCGTGTCCTGTTGGTAATACTTGCCTCCACTCACACACTTATGAACAATCGGGGTTTGAGAGAGGCACAAAAGTGGGTTTCAGCGTGGTCTTTGTGAAAACATGTCTGCTCAGATGAAATGTTCCATCTATATCACATACACAGCAGGCAGTTGGGAATGTGCCTGGTAGGAGGAAAGGGCTAGGGGTTGAGGGTGCATGACCTTGGAAACCCTAGATGGGGGGATGATATTTTCAGTTTCTTCAGGCATGGTGTTGGTGGGACTTGTGATTTGTTGCATTAGAGAATATCCTCTCTAGAAATGCTCCCTGGTGAGGCTGGGAGAGAGAATAATTTGCCTGGAGGAAGGATTTCTGATAAGTGGGCAGCTGACATATAACTTGGGAGATTGAAAGGACTTGTCCCATTGTAGAGGTATAACTTATTCCAAATGTGAGGGACTTGTCTGATTAGTGATAGGAGGATTTTGACCATGTGCTTTCCATGAACAATTCCTGGAACTCTTCAGATACATCCTTAAAACATACTTTTGTGAAGCTCACCAATTCTAACCCAGGTCAATAAAAAGGCTATCATTCATCCATTACATTAAAATAAAATAGTATAAATCTATTGGATCACACAATGCATTTTATATGCTCTGTTTCATTTATCTATTTTGGTTTGTAAGCCCTGTGGGGCAAGGACCATCTATTTGTGTTCAACAGGAGCCTGAGTACAATATTGTTACTTAACAAGTAATAAATAATATTTAGACCTATTTTCCTGGCCATCTCCTGCATCTAGATTACTGATCTTCATAGCTCACTTTATGTCCTTCTTTATCAGTCTCCCATATTTGTGTATCATTTTCAGACACATTCTTTTTGCACTGTGTGGCTAGTACCCCTGATTGCCTTTGGTTGTCCAATAATTGTGAGGACTAAAAGGGTTCCATGGTTTTGTGACTTACTCCCTTTCATGACCACCCAACTGACATCCATAATAATGGTGTGATGTGACCAGAACTTTCTATAGCTCAAGCAGGTGGTTATGAGGAATCTGGAATAGCAGTGTAGGGGTGGTGAGGTACTGTAATGGACTGATGGGGACAGGATTACTCAGAGGGTCCAGTGACAATGTAGTAGTAGGCAAACCAGGAAGCACAGCTGCGTGGAGTAGGGCAGACCAGTCTCTGGTTCTGTGGTGATGAGAGTACAATCACGTTTTATACTGCAGTGGATGGGAGATCAGCACTTCACTACTTATCTTGCTCCATCCAAGTATAAGTGGTCTTTGTGAGCACCCTACTGGGATGGTTTGTTTTTCTTCATATTTTGTGAGCTCACTAAGCGTGCGCATATGAATAACTGAGGTCCTCAGTCCTGAATTCCTGAATCCCTAGAACTGGTATGTGTTTGAACCTGCTTTTCTTTCTTCAGACTCATTACTGCACAACGCCATTCTGACTGGCTTAAAGGTCAGGATGGCGGTTTCTCTTTGTAATTTGTATACATTGTTTTTCATGCCACCCCTTTTTCTTCTGGGGGAAGCTGTGTGGCCTAGACAATCAGCTTTCTTTGCAGCTATGCAGATGGTGGTAATGTTTGAGGAGCATGATATCATGCCTACTATTATTTACCCTTCATATTTTTGTGGGTGCAGGTAGGCCTGGCACTCTCCTCTTCCTGGGTGCATTTCCTGCTGCCGGTTTGACGGATGCTCTTCTGACATAAAAAAAGTGAGTAAGTATCTGGTGATTTTTAAAAGAAAATGGTCAAAACCATTATAAATCCCAGAACAAACATGCATGCAATAGATTTTAAAACCCCACTCTTACTCGGATTGATATAATACAAGTTCTCTATGTGGTTAAGTGAAAACAGATTATGAATATTAAAAAACCTATAGACATAATTATCAGAATTGAATATAAGCAGATTTATCAGTGCATTTTAATTTATTAAAAGTATTTGTCTGGAACTCTAGGTGCATTTACAATCTCTGTAAAACACAAACATTCAACTGGATCAGTATCCAAAAAAAAAAAAAAAAAAAAATCTTCAGAATTCCTCATTCCACTGCAAAATAAAATCCTCTATGCTTTCAGCCAAGGGAAAAAACAGACTGTGTTATGTGCTCTGAAGAATAAATCTGCTCTCTGTCAGACCAAGAGAAGAAGTGAGTTAGAGTCAGGGCCATTCATTGAAAATATCCTGCCTCCTTCCCATATGAACCAGATGTTATGCACCTAAGCAGCTCATTAGATTAGAACAGCCATGGTATCACATGGGAAAAAGGACACAAGTATTATATGCTCACAATGAGAAGTATTGCTTGACACATAATATGCATGTACCTTCTGAAATTTTTAAATGGCCTTCACTTACAGCCCCATGTCAAAAACACTGTAGTAATCCAATGACAAAGGCATGGGTTGTTACAGCAAGATCCGCATCAGAAAGAATAGGTCTCAGTTTTCTTTCCCAGTGAAAATTACAAAACAAAGAAAAAACTCCACTGTCAGTCATTGCTAGTACCTGGTCTGCTATGGTCTACATATGTGTTCGAATGTTATGGTCATTTGTATCAAAAGTGACCAACAGATCAGCAGAATGAGATAATTTGCTAATACAACCATTATACATTAACATTACTCACACAAGTAGTTCCATTGACTTCTGTGGAACAATCCATGATTAAGAGCTCATCATTGTGAGGCAGGAATGCACAGACTAGTCTAATATAATATTACTTGTATATATGTTTATATATTGTAATACTTCCCGTAGCTCCCATTGGCCGGGAACAGCAAAGCGCGGCCACTGGGAACTGCGAGTGGCAGTACCTGCGGACGCTCAGGTAAACAAAGTGTCTCGTGGCCTGTCAGGCGCTTACCCTGAACAAGCCGTGAACCAAGTTTGGCAACCCCTGATCTAGTCTGACCTCCTGTATAATTGAGGTCATATAACTTCCCCAAAATAATTCCTAGAGCAGATCTTTTAGAAAAGCATCCAATCTTGATTAAAAAATTGACAGTGATGGAAAATCCAACTTCCCCCCCTGCCCTCCCAGTAAATCACTGCAATGGTTAATTACTCTCACTGTTAAAAATGTACACCTTATTTCCAGTCTGAATTTGTCTGGCTTCAATGTCCAGCCATTTGATTGTGTTATAACTTTCACTGCTAGATTAAAGAGCCCATTATTAAACGGTCTCAGCCCAGCAGAAGCAGCTGTTCTATCTCGGGGCCTCTCCTTCTGCCCCTCCACCCCCACGAACATGATACAGTTCTGTGGTGACCTAGAATCCTATTTTCGACGTCTCCGTCTCAAGGAATATTTCCAAAATACCTCTGAACAACATACTAATCCACAGAGGTCTCCCTGCCAACACTACAGAAAGAGGGATTCTAGATGGACTCCTCCTGAAGGTCGAAACAGCAGACTGGACTTCTACATAGAGTGCTTCCGCCGACGTGCACGGGCTGAAATTGTGGAAAAGCAGCATCACTTGCCCCATAACCTCAGCCATGCGGAACGCAATGCCATCCACAGCCTCAGAAACAACTCTGACATCATAATCAAAAAGGCTGACAAAGGAGGTGCTGTTGTCATCATGAATAGGTCGGAATATGAACAAGAGGCTGCTCGGCAGCTCTCCAACACGAGTTTCTACAAGCCATTACCCTATGATCCCACTGAGAGTTACCAAAAGCAACTACAGCATTTGCTCAAGAAACTTCCTGAAAAAGCACAAGATCAAATCCGCACAGACACACCCCTGGAACCCCGACCTGGGATATTCTATCTACTACCCAAGATCCATAAACCTGGAAATCCTGGGCGCCCCATCATCTCAGGCATTGGCACCCTGACAGCAGGATTGTCTGGCTATGTAGACTCCCTCCTCAGGCCCTACGCTACCAGCACTCCCAGCTACCTTCGAGACACCACTGACTTCCTGAGGAAACTTCAATCCATCGGTGATCTTCCTGATAACACCATCCTGGCTACTATGGATGTAGAAGCCCTCTACACCAACATTCCACACAAAGATGGACTACAGGCCGTCAAGAACACTATCCCCGATAATGTCACGGCTAACCTGGTGGCTGAACTTTGTGACTTTGTCCTTACCCATAACTATTTCACATTTGGGGACAATGTATACCTTCAGATCAGCGGCACTGCTATGGGTACCCGCATGGCCCCACAGTATGCCAACATTTTTATGGCTGATTTAGAACAACGCTTCCTCAGCTCTCGTCCCCTAAAGCCCCTACTCTACTTGCGCTATATTGATGACATCTTCATCATCTGGACCCATGGAAAAGAAGCCCTTGAGGAATTCCACCATGATTTCAACAATTTCCATCCCACCACCAACCTCAGCCTGGTCCAGTCCACACAAGAGATCCACTTCCTGGACACTACAGTGCTAATAAACAATGGCCACATAAACACCACCCTATACCGGAAACCTACTGACCGCTATTCCTACCTGCATGCCTCCAGCTTTCACCCTGACCACACCACACGATCCATCGTCTACAGCCAAGCTCTGCGATACAACCACATTTGCTCCAACCCCTCAGACAGAGACAAACACCTACAAGATCTCTGTCAAGCTTTCTTACAACTACAATACCCACCTGCAGAAGTAAAGAAACAGATTGATAGAGCCAGAAGAGTTCCCAGAAGTTACCTACTACAGGACAGGCCTAACAAAGAAAATAACAGAACGCCACTAGCGGTCACCTTCAGCCCCCAACTAAAACCCCTCCAACGCATTATTAAGGATCTACAACCTATCCTAAAGGATGACCCAACACTCTCACAAGTCTTGGGAGACAGGCCAGTCCTTGCCTACAGACAGCCCCGCAACCTGAAGCAAATACTCACCAACAACCACATACCACACAACAGAACCACTAACCCAGGAACTTATCCTTGCAACAAAGCCCGTTGCCAATTGTGCCCACATATCTATTCAGGGGACACCATCACAGGGCCTAATAACATCAGCCACACTATCAGAGGCTCGTTCACCTGCACATCCACCAATGTGATATATGCCATCATGTGCCAGCAATGCCCCTCTGCCATGTACGTTGGTCAAACTGGACAGTCTCTACGTAAAAGAATAAATGGACACAAATCAGATGTCAAGAATTATAACATTCATAAACCAGTCAGAGAACACTTCAATCTCTCTGGTCACGCAATCACAGACATGAAGGTCGCTATCTTAAAACAAAAAAACTTCAAATCCAGACTCCAGCGAGAAACTGCTGAATTGGAATTCATTTGCAAATTGGATACTATTAATTTAGGCTTAAATAGAGACTGGGAGTGGCTAAGTCATTATGCAAGATAGCCTGTTTCCTCTTGTTTTTTCCTACCCCCCCCCCCCAGATGTTCTGGTTTAACTTGGATTTAAACCTGGAGAGTGGTCAGTTTAGATGAGCTATTACCAGCAGGAGAGTGAGTTTGTGTGTGTATGGGGGTGGGGGGGATGTGAGAAAACCTTGATCTATGCAGGAAATAGCCCGACTTGATTATGTAAAGAGTTGTCACTTTGGATGGGCTAGCACCAGCAGGAGAGTGAATTTGTGTGGGGGGGTGGAGGGTGAGAAAACCTGGATTTGTGCTGGAAATGGCCCACCTGTTGATCACTTTAGATAAGCTATTACCAGCAGGACAGTGGGGTGGGAGGAGGTATTGTTTCATGATTTCTGTGTGTATATAAAGTCTGCTGCAGTTTCCACGGTAAACATCTGATGAAGTGAGCTGTGGCTCACGAAAGCTCATGCTCAAATAAATTGGTTAGTCTCTAAGGTGCCACAAGTTCTCCTTTTCTTTTTGCGAATACAGACTAACACGGCTGTTCCTCTGAAACCTGTTCCCTACATAGGTATCTATAGACTGTAATCAAGTCATCCCTTAACCTTCTCTTTGTAAGATAGTGATAAATAGATTGAGCTACTTGAGTCTATCAGACATGTTTTCTAATTATTTGATCATTCTCCTAGCTCTTCTCTGAACCCTCTCAAATTTATCAATATCCTTCTTGAATTGTGGACAGCAGAGCTGGACACACTATCCTAGCAGTAGTTGTAGCAGTGCCAAATAGAGAGATAAAAACCTCTCAACTCCAACTCAAGATTCCCCTGTTTATGCATCCAAAGATTGCATTAGCCCTTTTGGACACAGTTTCACTCTGGGAGCTCATGTTCAGCTGATTATTCACCATAATCCTCCAAATCCTTTTCAGAGTAACTGCTTCCCAGGATAGAGTCTTCCATTGTGTAAGTATAGCCTACATTCTTTGTTCCTAGATGAATACATTTACGTTTAGCTGTCTTAAAACATGTATTTGCTTGTGAAACAATCCAGATCTCTCTGTATCAGCTACCTGTCCTCACCCTTATTTACCACTCCCCGAATTTTTGTGTCAGCTGCAAATTTTATCAGTGATGGTTTTATGTTTTCTTCCAGGTCATTAATACAAATTTTAAATAGTGCAGGGCCAAAAACTGAGCTTTGAAGGACCCCATAGAAACACACCTGTTCAATTATGATTCCGTATTTACAATTATATTTTGAGACCTCCTGAGATACTAGTGGAATGGAAATAGTAGTCATATCATATGATAACATATCATCTGAGGTTTTTTTTTTCCCAAATATAGAACAAATTTATTGAACACTTCTGCCTTTTCTGCATTACTATTGATAATTCTACTATTTCCATCTAGTAATGGACCAATACCATTGTCAGGATTCTTTTTGTTCCTAATATATTTTAAAAACTCCTTATTGTCCTTAACTGCAGTCCATAAATTTCTCCTTGTGCTCCTTTGCTTCCCTTATCAATTTTATATAATTCCTAGCTTCTGATTTATAATCATTACTTTGATCTTCCACTTTCTTTCATTTGTTATACAATATTTTTATTAGCTGCTTTCACCTACCCTCTAAACCACCTTGATTTTTAAAGCAATACTGCAGGATTATGGCTAGTAAAGTGTTCTTAAATTATTCTCAATTATTCACATTTTTCTGATTTACTTCTGTCTTCCAGCTGATTTGGCTCAATTATTTTTAGCTTTGTGAAATTGGCCCTTTTAAAGCACCAAGTGTGTATATCACTCATCTGAACTTTATCACATTTATCATGTGTAAACAGAATAAAGTCATGAGCACTTGTACTTAAATTAACATTAACTTTTAGTTCTTTGACCATTTCTACACTTTTTTAGTTAGGAAATGTCATCTATAATATTTAAAAATTCCAAGGATGTTTTCGTATTGGCAGCACCTCCAGCACATGTCACAGACTAAAGTCTACCAAGAGCATTTAGCTTTTTTCCCCTACACATTATACATGGGTGCATAACAAACCACTCTTCCTGTTCCTTAATGTGATTTGCTCTTCTGTAGGAGACACCAATTAATACCTCATTTTGTGCTTTATCTGTTAGGATATTCATCCATAAGCATTCATGGTCATTTTCTTCTGAATTATCAGTGACTCGGAAACAGGTAATGACATTTTTATACAGAGTTCAATTCCCCCTCCCCTTTTGCCCATTCAATCCTTCCTAAATAGGTAATAATCATTGATTTTAACATTCCAGTCATGGGAATCATCCCATAAGATTTCGGTATTTTTTGATCATATTTATGCTAATAAATGAGCAATTCCAAATCCTCTTGTTTCTTACCCAGGCGCCTAGCACTGGCACATAGGCACTTAAAGAATTTCTTCTTTTTGTGGCCTTTCGTTCCTTAATTAAATTTGTTCTCAACATCCCAACTTTAGAGAGTGAAGACAAGGAGGCAAAGAACAGACCCCTGTAGGACTCTTCTGGAGATCTGAAGAGAGAAGAGAAAAATAGATAGTTTGAGGTGAGAGTCTGGTGTCAAATAATGGACTTGGACTGGATCATGGGAGGGGGTCAATGAAAGAAAGGAGAAGTGGTGCTGTTTGATGAGGAATGGAGAAGAACAGAAAGGAAAATGAACTTGTTGTGGAAAAAGTCTGTAGGGCACGGGACTGTCTCCGGAGATGCTCAGCAGTACAGAAACAGGAGCAAAAGAAGTGGGCCTTGGGGGTAAACCAGAGTTAGGGGTTGAAGGCACAGATTTTGTCAAGGGTGGCTGAGAAAATGGAGTGGGGGATTCAACACCAGAATCAATGGAGGAGGGAGCAGAGAGGAGGAGGCTGAGGATATGGATGGCTAGAAGGTGGCAGAGATAGGATGCCTGGTGGCAACTGCCCTGATCTCGGTGAACTGAGAGGGAATTGTAAGAGCTAATGATGAGCTCCTGCCTGTTCCACTCCAAGATACTGGGCATTTTAGTAACCATCTGGGAGTTTTGATGGACCAGCCACCATGCAAGTTTAAAATCACATGGCCATTTCCAAACTCGGTTTGCAATCAAAGGGGATTTCAAGGGGTTTAACCCACCTGCCAAGAAACTGCATCAGACTTTCCCTTTTCCTCTGGCTCATGGGCAGTTGAGTCTCTTGAGATTTAATTCAGGGTCCCTACCAACATCTGATAGCCCTCAGTGATACATAGTCTCCCCTTCATGTTTGCTGAGTAATAGTCATACTCCTACATACACAATAAAGTCAGAATAGGTTTTATCCATGGGTTCTATGTGGCAGGATGTATTTGTGGATCTTAACATACAGAACACTCTAGTTTGGATAAGCTGTACTCCTTTTCTGGGGTCATCCCTGTTAGGGGGCTTATTCCTTCACCCACTTACTTCCCTGGTCCTTCTCGCATGAACAGAGAGCAACAATACCCGAAGTCCAAAGGTGCAAACAATTCGATGTTTATTGGGGTGAACTTCCAGCAAGCATGATTCCAGTTTCCTTCCTTAGTATCCTCCTTCCCAGCTCTGACACCACAGAGCCTTACGCCTGTGTCCCTGTTCCCATTCCTACCCTTAGCCAAACATGATTCCAACTTCCTTACTCCCATTCCCTGTTCCCATTTCCCCCTTTAGCAAAACATGATTCCAATTTTCTTACCCCCATTCCCTGTTCCCATCTCCCACACCCACATGCCCACCCCCACCCACACCCAGTCACTTCCTCATTGACTACAGATTATATAGTAAAACTTGAGTTCTGCTTAGCTATACCTTAACCAATCATTTTCCTGAAATTTAACTAACCAATCCTAACATATTGTAACATGATTATGTAACCAATTATATCCCACCACCTCAATTAGTTTACACCCAGCAAAATTAATTATACAGCAGACAGGAACAATCACAGAACCAGACAGAGATTATACAGACAAACAACAGCAAAGTGGGAACTATAATGACAAAACAATACAGAAGTGAGGATTTCACATCCCAGCTATTGATAAGTGAGTTCTTGCCAGACAGGATGCTATCAAACTAAGTTTCCTTTTACATTTTCTAGGCACTTCCCTTTCTCTGGAGGTGATAGGAATACAATCCTGTCCTGATAGTGCCTAACAGCCCAATAGCACCTTATTTCAATGTGACTAGTTTGGAATGTGAGGATGTGACTGTTCGCTTCCCAGCTTATGGCTGCCTCTGCTGCTTAGCCAAAGGCCTGAGCCTAAGCACAGGGCCACAAACTGTCACAGTAAGAGAAGGCCCTTACACCAGCAGACAGTGATTTTGATTCTTTCTTTTATACCTCTATCACTAGCCAAGTGATAAGAATACACCTAAATTCTTAGAGTATAGGCCTTTACAGACAGGCCTGAATATCTATATCCTAACAATCCCTTTATCAACACTGGGCCAGAATACTGACACAATGATTGTGTGATTGTAACAGATCTAGCACGCACCACCATGGCGCCTTCTGCTGGTTGCCTCGGGAATTAGCTCAATTTCAGCTCTCGGAGCGCCCTTTGCTGGCTGGTGTCTCACCTGCCTGAGGGCCCCCCATGTCCCTCCTGGACCCCGGTGCCCTTTTACCTCAGGGTTCTGCCCCAGCAGTACCCCCTCACTTTGGGTCTCCCCTCCCAGGAGAACCCCCAACCCTCTATACCCACCTTGCCTCAGTGGCTACTGCCAGTCATCCTCTAACCCCCTTTCTCTGGGGCAAACTGCAGACTGTAATGGCCACTCATCACTGGCAATGGGGATTGGACCAGCTGCCTTTCCCCACAGCCCCAGTACCTCCCTAGGCCTTTACCAAGGCCTCAGCCTGGGGAGTTGCCAGGCTTGAGCTCCCCAGCTCCTCTTGCCCTTCCCCAGCACTGTTCTGCTTCCAGTACCCTGTGCTCCCAGGGCTGGAGTGAGACTGACCCAGCTCCTCCCTGAGCCCTTATAATAGGGCCAGATGTGGCCTGATTGGGTACAGCCACAGCTGTGGCTGCCTCCCCATTCAGCCTTTAACCTTGTTTTCCAGGAGCAGGGTAACTGCCCTGCTACAGCGATGTAAAGCAATGTATTAAGATCTCACATATATAATATACCATTTGGTGCATACATCTTCATGCGTCTCATGCCAGAATTTTATGCTTGAAATTTGTAATGATACATGAGACAGAAGAGATCAGACTTTTTACGGTATTCTTCAAAATAATACGTAAATTGATTATTACATTTTCTTTGTATTTCATATATTAACTGCTTCTCTGTCAACATGAAATGACCACAATATCAGCATGACAGAGATGAATGCACTGATGTCTTGTTGCCAGATTGAAAGCCCAGAGATTCTGTGAACTAAAGAGAGAGTTTTATTACAGTGAATCAATGCGAGTCCCTAAGTGTGATCTTTAGCACTGATAACTGTCAAAGCTTACTTTTAATTTCCTCCAAAATATTAGGCTGTTTTAAAGTGACCATTGTAACTGATTATATTGCTGTGAACATGTTTTTTGGTTAAATAAAATGACTACGTTTTTAACTTTACTCTCCTTCATTTATTTGCTTGGTGTTATTTGGAGTCACTCCTTTATAATATTTCAACCTTAGCTGTTCTTTAACAAAGTTTTTGTTTGGAAATGCATTTTAGAACTAGACAAGCCAACTATAAAGTGTTGATTACTGTATACATTCAAGGTGAGAGTTCCATAGGAAGAAGTATTTGAAGGAGAAGTTGTTGGTTCCCAGGAGCAGGGAGATGGTTCCAAACACAGGAAGAGGCTGAAAGAAGACACAAAGCCCTGGTCTACACTAGGACTTTAGGTTGAATTTAGCAGCGTTAAATCGATGTAAACCTGCACCCGTCCACACGATGAAGCCCTTTATTTAGACTTAAAGGGCTCTTAAAATTGATTTCCTTACTCCACCCCTGGCAAGTGGATTAGCACTTAAATTGGCCTTGCCGGGTTGAATTTGGGGTACTGTGGACACAATTCGACGGTATTGGCCTCCGGGAGCTATCCCAGAGTGCTCCATTGTGACCGCTCTGGACAGCACTCTCAACTCAGATGCACTGGCCAGGTAGACAGGAAAAGAACTGTGAACTTTTGAATCTCATTTCCTGTTTGGCCAGCGTGGCAAGCTGCAGGTGACCATGCAGAGCTCATCGGCAGAGGTGACCATGATGGAGTCCCAGAATCATAAAAGAGCTCCAGCATGGACTGAATGGGAGGTACGGTATCTGATCGCTGTATGGGGAGAGGAATCCGTGCTATCAGAACTCCGTTCCAGTTTTCGAAATGCCAAAACCTTTGTCAAAATCTCCCAGGGCATGAAGAACAGAGGCTATAACAGGGATCCGAAGCAGTGCCGTGTGAAACTTAAGGAGCTGAGGCAAGCCTACCAGAAAACCAGAGGGGCGAACGGCCGCTCCAGGTCAGAGCCCCAAACATGCTGCTTCTATGATGAGCTGCATGCCATTTTAGGGGGTTCAGCCACCACTACCCAAGCCGTGTTGTTTGACTCCTTCAATGGAGATGGAGGCAACATGGAAGCAGGTTTGGGGGACGAAGAAGATGATGACGATGATGAGGTTGTAGATAGCTCACAGCAAGCAAGCGGAGAAACTGCTTTTCCCGACAGCCAGGAACTGTTTCTCACCCTGGACCTGGAGCCAATACCCTCCGAACCCACCCAAGGCTGCCTCCTGGACCCGGCAGGCGGAGAAGGGACCTCCGGTGAGTGTACCTTTTAAAATACTATACATGGTTTAAAAGCAAGCATGTGAAAGGATTACTTTGCCCTGGCATTCGTGGCTTTCCTGGCTGTACTCCCAAAGCCTTTGCAAAAGGTTTCTGGGGAGGGCAGCCTTATTGCGTCCTTCGTGGTAGGACACTTTACCACTCCAGGCCAGTAACATGTACTCGGGAATCATTGTACAACAAAGCATTGCAGTGTTTGTTTGCTGGCGTTCAAACAACATCCGTTCTTTATCTCTCTGTGTTGTCCTCAGGAGAGTGAGATATCATTCATGGTCACCTGGTTGAAATAGGGTGCTTTTCTTCAGGGGACACTCAGAGGAGCTGTTTGCCTGTGGCTGAACAGAAATGTTCCCCGCTGTTAGCCACGGGGAGGGGGGAGGGTTGAGGGGGTAGCCACGCGGTGGAGGGAGGCAAAATGCGACCTTGTAACGAAAGCACATGTGCTATGTATGTAAAGTTAACAGCAAGATTTACCCTGAAAAAGTGTAGCCACTGTTTTATAAAATGTGTCTTTTTAAATACCGCTGTCCCTTTTTTTTTCTCCACCAGCTGCATGTGTCTCAATGATCACAGGATCTTCTCCTTCCCAGAGGCTAGTGAAGATTAGAAAGAAAAAAAAACGTACTCGTGATGAAATGTTCTCTGAGCTCATGCTGTCCTCCCACACTGACAGAGCACAGACGAATGCGTGGAGGCAAATAATGTCAGAGTGCAGGAAAGCACAAAATGAGCGGGAGGAGAGGTGGTGGGCTGAAGAGAGTAAGTGGCGGGCTGAAGACAGGGCTGAAGCTCAAATGTGGCTGCAGTGTGATGAGAGGAGGCAGGATTCAATGCTGAGGCTGCTGGAGGATCAAACCAGTATGCTCCAGTGTATGGTTGAGCTGCAGCAAAGGCAGTTGGAGCACAGACTGCCACTACAGCCCCTGTGTAACCAACCGCTCTCCTCCCCAAGTTCCATAGCCTCCACACCCAGACGCCCAAGAACGCGGTGGAGGGGCCACCGGCCAACCAGCCACTCCGCCACAGAGGATTGCCCAAAAAAAAGAAGGCTGGCATTCAATAAATTTTAAAGTTGTAAACTTTTAAAGTGCTGTGCAGCATTTTCCTTCCCTCCTCCACCACCCCTCCTGGGCTACCTTGGTAGTCATCCCCCTATTTGTGTGATGAATGAATAAAGAATGCATGAATGTGAAGCAACAATGACTTTATTGCCTCTGCAAGCAATGATCGAAGGGAGGAGGGGAGGGTGGTTAGCTTACAGGGAAGTAGAGTGAACCAAGGGGCGGGGGGTTTCATCAAGGAGAAACAAAGAGAACTTTCACACCGTAGCCTGGCCAGTCATGAAACTGGTTTTCAAAGCTTCTCTGATGCGTACTGCACCTTTCTGTGCTCTTCTAACCGCCCTGGTGTTTGGCTGCGTGTAACCAGCAGCCAGGCGATTTGCCTCAACCTCCCACCCAGCCATAAATGTCTCCCCTTTACTCTCACAGATATTGTGGAGCACACAGCAAGCAGTAATAACAGTGGGAATATTGGTTTCGCTGAGATCTAAGCGAGTCAGTAAACTGCGCCAGCGCGCCTTTAAACATCCAAATGCACATTCTACCACCATTCTGCACTTGCTCAGCCTGTAGTTAAACAGCTCCTGACTACTGTCCAGGCTGCCTGTGTACGGCTTCATGAGCCATAGCATTAAGGGGTAGGCTGGGTCCCCAAGGATACATATAGGCATTTCAACGTCCCCAACAGTTATTTTCTGGTCTGGGAATAAAGTCCCTTCCTGCAGCTTTTGAAACAGACCAGAGTTCCTGAAGATGCGAGCGTCATGTACCTTTACCGGCCATCCCACGTTGATGTTGGTGAAACGTCCCTTGTGATCCACCAGAGCTTGCAGCACTATTGAAAAGTATCCCTTGTGGTTTATGTACTCGCCAGCTTGGTGCTCCGGTGCCAAGATAGGGATATGGGTTCCGTCTATGGCCCCACCACAGTTAGGGAATCCCATTGCAGCAAAGCCATCCACTATGACCTGCACATTTCCCAGGGTCACTACCCTTGATATCAGCAGATCTTTGATTGTGTGGGCTACTTGCATCACAGCAGCCCCCACAGTAGATTTGCCCACTCCAAATTGATTCCCAACTGACCGGTAGCTGTCTGGCATTGCAAGCTTCCACAGGGCTATCGCCACTCGCTTCTCAACTGTGAGGGCTGCTCTCATCTTGGTATTCATGCGCTTCAGGGCAGGGGAAAGCAAGTCACAAAGTTCCATGAAAGTGCCCTTACGCATGCAAAAGTTTCGCAGCCACTGGGAATCGTCCCATACCTGCAACACTATGAGGTCCCACCAGTCTGTGCTTGTTTCCCGAGCCCAGAATCGGTGTTCCACAGCATGAACCTGCCCCATTAGCACCATGATGCATGCATTGGCAGGGCCCATGCTTTCAGAGAAATCTGTGTCCATGTCCTGATCACTCACGTGACCGCGCTGACGTCGCCTCCTCGCCCGGTATCGCTCTGCCAGGTTCTGGTGCTGCATATACTGCTGGATAATGCGTGTGGTGTTTAATGTGCTCCTAATCGCCAAAGTGAGCTGAGCGGCCTCTATGCTTGCCTTGGTATGGCGTCCGCACAGAAAAAAGGCGCAGAATGATTGTCTGCCATTGCTCTGATGGAGGGAGGGGCGACTGACGACACGGCTTACAGGGTTGGCTTCAGGGAGCTAAAATCAACAAAGGGGGTGGCTTTACATCAAGGAGTATTTCAGGCAGGACTTCACGGAAGGTTCCAATAAGAAATGGTGCACCTAAGTTATTGTTCTTATAGGAACAAGGAGGTTAGTCTGGCCTCTGATTGATACATGGCTAGATTTACCTCGCTGCACCTTCTCTGTGAGTGACTGCAGTGTGACCAGAGGAATGAGTCCCCTAGACGGGGGAGCGGGGGAAGCAAATGAGTACAAAACAAATCTGGTCTATTTCTTGTTTTGATCCACTCCATCTATCTTTTACATCTTTGGCTGGCAGCAGACGGTGCAGAAGGACTGCATGCCATCCACATCTCATGGCTGCCCGGCAGAAGATGATGCAATAGGACTGCTAGCAATCCGTATCGCCTGCCTGCTCACCATAAGACGGTTCAATAGGACTGACTGCAGGACTAAAGAGAATGACCTGGTCAAGTCACTCCAAATTTAGTCCCTGCGCCCATGTCTGCCCAGGCGCTCCTGGCCGACGTGGCCAGGAGCACCTTGGACATGACGATGACAGCTACCAGTCGTATTGCACCGTCTGCTCCCACAAGGCAATGGGTTGCTGCTACTGTGTAGCAATGCAGTACCGTGTCTGCCAGCACCCAGGAGATGTACGGTGACGGTTACCTGAGCAGGCTCCATGCTTGCTGTGGTATGGCGTCTGCACAGGTAACTCAGGAAAAAAGGCGCGAAACGATTGTCTGCCCTTGCTTTCACGGAGGGAGGGAGGGAACGGGGGCCTGACGATATGTACCCAGAACCACCCGTGACAATGTTTTAGCCCCATCAGGCATTGGGATCTCAACCCAGAATTCCAATGGGCAGCGGGAACTGTGGGATAGCCACCCACGGTGCGACGCTTCGGAAGTCGACTCTAGCCTCGGTACTGTGGAAGCACTCCGCCGAGTTAATGCACTTAATGCACTTAGAGCATTTTCTGTGGGGGGACACACACTCGAATATATAAAACCGATTTCTAAAAAAATGACTTCTATAAATTCGACCTAATTCCGTAGCGTAGACATACCCAAAGATTAAAGTGGGAGGATACAAAAGAGGCTGTAAGAAAGAGTTCCTGGCAATGGTGCTACTCAGTGTGCAGCAGAACCAGGTCCCATAAAGGATGGAAATGAAGATAATGAATTGTATTTATTTATGATTTATAAAATGTGCCTATCACATTCTTCTAGATATAAATACAAGCTCAAGAGTCTCAGCAGATATAACCGAACAAGGTATTGTATAAGGAGAGAGGTAATCTGAGGTATTAATGCTCCAGACCGTTTAGGGGTTTATAAATTTAATTCCTTGGATTTTCAGAGGACATAGGGCCAGATGGTTCCACACCACTATGCAGGTGTTGAAGTGGGGGAGGGTATAAAGAAACTCTCCCCGTGTGACTTTGGTTGGTCAGATAGAATTATAGTCTTTGCACTCACCTGAGCCCCAATGATTGTTCCCCTTGAAGGGCTAGCAATCCTAAAAAGGAACAGGGAGGGCTAGGGAGGCAAGGCATTGACCCTTCTCCCCACTGCACCAGCCAGCAGAGCTGAAGAAGTGCAACCGTGGGTGTAGTCCCCTGTTCTGGGGTGTTCCTGGAGGAACTGTCGCCTCCTGAGGCATACTGCATCCCAATAGTCTCAGTGAGATTGTGCAGCTTTGTACTGACCCCTAAATGGAGCAGTAGACTACAACTACAGCTTCTGGTTTGTTTTCAGTTTGCAGAGGCTGGTAGGGAGCAATGTGCTATGAGAGAGGCAAGGGCAGCCAAGCAGCCACCCAGTAGCACAGGAGCCAGCAAACAGAGCTGAAAACAGGGGAGTTTATGCAGGGGGTGAGGGTCTCAGGATCTTAGGTGCAGAGGCTGTTACTGCTACAGAGGCAGCAGTGATAGTGACACAAGGAATAGAAAAGATAATGATGATGACTGGATTTGGAATCTGTGACATGTACATTATCCTGGAGTGGGAACCTATGAAGTGGCACCTGATAGAGCTGATGGAAGAGAAGATCGAAGGCTTGGAGATGTAGGTGGAAACTATGGTTGCATTTCAAAGGGGATTCAAGCAGATGGTGGAGGGAAAGTGAGAGGCGGCTGAAGGAAAAACTCAAGACTCACAGATGCAAGCTGGACTGGAGAACTCTGAGGGTAGTCTGCTGGATAAGGCAAGTGGCCAGTGGAAGCATGTGACTACAAGAACCAAGCAAAGGAAAAGACCATCTAGTGAAGGAGAAATAGAGCTCAGAAACAGGTTTGCTGAGGTGAAAAATTAAAAAAAGGGCACAGCAGGCAGTAAAAGAAGGTGGGAGGGCAAGGAAGAAGAGAAGAGCAGCTTGTCCTACAAGAAGAGGGGAAGAGTCAATGGAGATAGAGCCCCAGGAGGACAGAGGACGGCTTGCAGAAGACTGCAAGTGAGAACACAAGACAAGAGGACTTGCAGCCAGAAAGAACAGAAGGCAGTGTAGTAGGAACAGCCAGAGATGGGACACTACATGGGAAGAGTTCTGAGTTACTACAGAGATTTCTTTCCCAGGTGTCCAGCTGGTGGATCTTGCTGACAATGCTCAGGGTCGAGCTGATCACCATATTTGGGGTTGGGAAGTAATTTTTCCCCAGGTCATATTGGCAGAGACCATGAGGGTTTTTCATATTCCTCTGAAGCATGGGTCACGGGTCACTTGCTGGTTTAAACTAGAGTAAATGGTGAATTCTCTGTAACTTGACATCTTTAAATTATGATTTAAGGACTTCAGTAATTCAGTCAGAGGTAAAGGGTCTATTACAGGAGTGTGTGGGTGAGGTTTGTGTCCTGTGATGTGCAAAAGGTCAGAGTAGATGATCATGATGGTCTCTTCAGGCCTTAAAATCTCTGAGTATGATTCCCTAATAAGGAGCAATGGATTGAAATAGGAACTTTTAGGCTTAATGTTAGGAAAACTTATCAATAAAATAGTTGGATAGTGTAGTAGTCCATTTCTCATGGCTAGCCTCAGACTTACGATTTTCAATTCCCTGTATTTTCCTTAATATAAAATATACACTTGGCTTTCTCTAAATATGTCTCTTGTTTCCCAAGGAAAAAATTCAGTGCACCAGAATGGCAATTGTTCGAGTTCAGGTTAAAAGAAGTCAGAGACTAACAAAGGTGTTAGTCATGCAAAATACAGGAGGTCAGATTGGATGAGTCAATATGGTCTATTCTATGTGCTGTCCGTTGGCCAAACTAAAACTTGGTGTAAGTGGGTGCACTAAATTCAGTGGAGTTGAACCCAATCTTTGGTCTGAACTTGGTCTTCTGATTATACATATTTCATTTTTAAGCTAGTTCTTTCCTTTTGCAAGTATTTTGCACTGTACACCATAATTATTAACTTTCTAAATAAACAATATGATGTACTGTGTCAAATCAGTCTGAAATTCTGGGTAATTGTATCCACAATTCCCCCCTCAAATATTTGTTATTACTTTAAAATATGCTGGCAGATTTGTTAAAAATAATCTTACATGTGTGAATCCAGATGAGCCTAGCTATCCTTAATTAAATCACAACACTCCAGCTGGTCCTTGTTCCATTTCTGTTTAACGTTTTTGAGTCCAATTCTCAGGGCTAGCTTCAGACTTATGACTTTCGATTTCCTATATTTTCCTTAATATAAAATATAGGTGCTACACTCAGCTCTCTTTAAATCCTTCTCTTGTTTCCAAAGATGTTTTGAATACATGTGCTAATATTGCCCCATTTCTTTGGCATTTGCTTCAGAATTCTGGGTAGGAGGCTTTTTAATTTTGTACAGTTCCTTAATCTTCAACTGCTCTAATTTTGTAAGTACCTATTCTGGCAAGATTCAGATTTCCTTCAGCAGATTTTCCTTCTCCAACCTATTCATCTCTGTTTCTGGAGTAAGTGACTCATTTTTACTGATTATACTTTTATCAGTACTTTCCCCTTGGCCTCTCTTGTTCCTTGTGTAATTAAATGAAATGTTATCCCTTCATTATTGAATGCTAACCCTACTGTTCATCTGTTAGGCATAGGCCCAAGCCAAAAGAGCATGTAGTGTAGTTCAGGCACAAACAATTTAGTTTGGAAATGTAATATATATGTTGACAGTCGTGGTCCAGTCCAGAAAAGCTTCATGGAGGAAATGTGTTTGAAGGAGAGGTTATTTGATTCACAGGAGGAGGGAAGTGATTTCAAGCATAAGTGCCTGAAAGAAGATACAAAAGTTAAAGTGGGAGGAGAATACAAAGGAGGCAGTTCCCTTCGTTCTTCTGCCTTCTCCGTCATGATTTTTCATGCAGTCTCCTCATTCATCGGGATTTTCCAGTTTTCAGGGATAGATGGGGCACACTTCACGATTGACAAACTTTGCATATTTGTAGGCTTCTATCTCATCTCTTCATCTCCTTTTCCCCAAGCCATACATATTTAACTCTCTTCCCTCACATTTCATTTCCTTCAAGCCTTTATCTCCTGGTAATATTTCTCAGTTTATCAATATACTGCATTTGAGCAGTGTGGCCATCTTATTATAAAACGGATATTATAGAAATGGAGAAAATATAAGTCAGACAGAAATATACATGGATCTAGGAACTGTAGTTAATTAAAAATATCACAAAAGATACATCTCAGCAGTTTAGAAAATAGGAAGCTTATTGATGGCTCATTGTACAATATACAGTACACAATACAGACAGATGCTACAGGTGTATCTGAATTGGTGCCTCGTGAAAATTATAGGGGAAATGTATAAAGAAATATATAAACAAAATGCCCTGATGTAGACTAGGAAATTGGGGGATTGAAAAGGTGATTTGTATCCTTTATTGGCCCCCAATTTATGTCCTGCTCCAAGTTCAGCTCAGCTAAACTAGAGGTAAGGAGCCAGAGCATCTGTTATTATTTAGTGATTCAGTGGTGTCTAGTGAAGGGCCAAAAATCCATTAATATGTATGTAAGATCTTAACCACAGTCTCTGTTAAGAACTTTTCACATAGGCCCAAATTCCACAGCTTGGTCTGAGGCATGGGCCCTAGCTAACAATGGATAATATATGGCTAAAGAAAAGCTGGGTAAACAGGAGACAACCTTGCTTTGTTTCAACTAGATAAGTGGAGTCAGCATAACTTCAGGTGGTGAGCAGTAATTGGGTGTCCTTATCATGAGTTACAGGCACCCAGTACACTGAAAGGAGCCTCAAAGTCTACTCCCTGGTGCAGGAAGGAGATACAGACAAACTCCCCAAATGCCAACCAGAGTTCAGGGAGAGGCCTAACATGTCAGTATGAGATAGGACATCCTCCCTTCCACAGATGTACCCTCCCTTACAGATGCTACTTTTAGTTCTCAGAAACACAATGGTGAACCCTAACACAATTTCTATTGCCGTGTACTTTTCACTGTCTTTTTGTTTTAAATCCCCAGGAATGTACCTGTTGGCCAACCGGAAGAGCTACCTCATTCCTATGGACCCAAAATCAGGATTTAACCTACACATTGCAATAGGAAAAGTTTGAGGGAAAACACCTGTGTATTAGCAATATGTTAACCTGAGCTATGGGCAGAGCCATTATGTAATCTTTTAGACTATTGGCTTATTGTGCTAATCTTGTCTTGCAGCTAGAACCTATCCAGGGGCTTGGGAACTCCCACCCTGTCACTTCTCTCCGCCCATGAGCACCCTATATAATCTATTGTAATCAATTGTTTAGCTGTGTCTCACTGAGCCTAATAAGCAAAGTGACACTCCGCCAGTGCTGTGCGTAATAATCCCTCGTGCTTGACTCTACATGGTGTCCATTTCTGTTCCTTCATCTAGTCAAATAGTTTCTGAAGATAAAAATGTATCCAGTTAGAAGGATAAACATTAATGTTATTTAAATTGGAGTAAGATTAATAGATTTTAAATTGCAGGGCGGGAAAAAAAGATCTGTGAACCTGAAATATTTTTAGGACCCTGCAAACTGCACTGTTTGTATTATGGTAGTGCCTATGAGCCCCAGACAGGAACCCAGACACCATTGTGAACAGCACCCAGCAAACAAAACAAAAAAATGGTCCCTGGCCAAAGACCTTATAATCTAGATTCTAAATAATTATTAATTAGATCTGGAAACCCTGGGACTTCCTGAGGATCATCTTCCCTGTGATCACAAGCCTCTTTCTGGTCTCATCCTGTCAGATCTCACTGCAGATTTTAATATCACTGTGACCTTAAAAAGTTTAGTGGAGAATCCCCTGGAGGAGGCTCCTCTTCCCATTCAAATCCTACCTGTGGGCCCTGCTTTGCATATCTGGAAGAGAATTTCCATCCCTGATTCATTCCTTTGTGGTCTGGGAGTATCCAAGACTCTGCTACCTTTATCCTTTTCCCCTATGTCTGCTCTGCTGGGGCCTCTGCCTTTAAAAAACAAAGATTCATTTTTCAGGTTAATTGGGTCTGGGAAGCCATACTGGAATAAAACCCTGCCACTGTCCCAGAAAAAGCCAAATGTTTGATACAGCAGCCATGAAACTGTACAGGCTGGGGCTTGCATGAAGACAGAGGCATGACATTGTGGGAGTTTCGTTGCATGTTGCGTGGGCAGCTGGATGACTACGAGGAAGCCAGTGGGTGGCAGGTGCAGTGTGATGTGTCACACTTTGGACAGCAACAGAACAGAACAGAGTAGGAACCCAGCACCCAAGGAATTATGATATATTAAAATACCTACCCAATATTAAATTATATTTTGCTGCCTATAAAGCCTGTCTGGCCCTTTCCATCAATTTTCTGTGATTTCCACGACGTGGCCACCAAGCTTCTTCCAGAACTTTCTCCATATTCAGCTTCTGTGAGGGAGGGAATGTGTAGAGATGGGAAGAGTATCATGGGAACTGTTAGGGGAGGGAGTTACCAAGGATCTTTTGGGGATAAAATCCACTAATTTATATGATGAATGGACACATTAAGTAAATAATGCCGGGTAAATGCAGGTGCCCCCCTGTGACTCAAGGCCAGCTGGCAAGGGGGTTACAAGAATATACTGAAACTGGTATGTAGATTCTGGCTCACCAAACAATATCATGTGGGGTCTTAAATGAAAGCCAGGGTCACACTGATCATTGTTATTGTTGTGACATATATGTACAGATACTATGTACGGAGTTATGTATATATACTGAAAATATGTTCTTGGATTCCGTATCACAGCAGAGGTGGAGAAACAGATTTCCTGTCAGACAAGGGATATTTATTCTCCTGTCTCTCTGTTGAAATGTAAATTAAGTATTGTCCCATTCACAATGGGTCTGACATTAACCTGTGTAAGCTGAAAGCAGATGAAGGATTGAAAGAATTTCAGAAAGGAACTAACAGGTATAGAAACACAGCAGGGGAAGAAAACTGTATCTTGAGATCCAGTGAACTTCTGAAATTTACTATATTTGGGGAACAAAGAAGACACTCCATCATCTTGCACCTAGAAAGTAAATGGGCAGTGCATTTACAATAATGAAAATGGGATCACAACTAGCCTTGGCTGAAGGCTCTGCCCCAGGAAATGGGTTCAGGTTGCCCTATATGGTAGGGGAAGGTTGCCTGGGGAGGTCCCAGATATCCCGTTTCTGACATTATAGAGTCATGAGTGGAGTGATGATGGCTGAAGTGGTGCTGTCTGTTAGCTCACTCATAAAGCAGTGGGGGAGATGATGGGGTTGAGTCTATGAAGGATCTTTTTGTGAATGTGGGGGGGGGGGCAGATGACTGCACGAGTCTAACATTCAGAGGTCTAACCCTAGGGCCTGACTTCTAGGAAGAAGGGAGCTATGACACATAATTTGGCATCTATAAAGCCTCAATGAGATGCCCTTGTATATGTAAGGGGACTGTTGCCCCCTCACTAACATTCACTGAGAGTGTTTTAGTTGCTAGCTCCCAGTACTAAAAAGGGGGAAGGGTCGATGGGGAATCAGGACCCTGAGACTGACAGCCCCCAGGAACAATGGGGAGAGGCCAGTGCTCCAGGTCAGCTTGAATGACAGGGCAGGCAGGCTAATCAGGGAGTCAGGCGGCCAGGGAGGTCCTGTCCTCCATGTGAGCTGGATTTGCCTGGGTCAGACAGAGTGGAGCCGAGCTAAGGAGAAAGCAGGGGCCCAAGCTAAGCTGGGGAGCAGAAGTGTGCCAGATCCAGAGGGACCAGAAAAGCAGCCCAGAGAGAGCAGACCCTGTCCTGGGAGCAGAGTTTCAGCCCCTGTCATAAATATAAAGGGAAGGGTAATCACCTTTAAAATCCCTCCTGGCTAGAGGAAAAATCCTTTCACCTGTAAAGGGTTAAGAAGCTAGGATAACCACGCTGGCACCTGACCAAAATGACCAATGAGGAGATAAGATACTTTCAAAAGCTGGGAGGAGGAAGAAAAACAAACGGTCTATGTCTGTCTGTGTGATGCTTTTGCCGGGGACAGAACAGGAATGGAGTCTTAGAACTTAGTAAATAATCTAGCTAGATATGCATTAGATTATGATATCTTTAAATGGCTGAGAAATTAAGCTGTGCTAATATAATGGATATTCCTGTCTGTGTGTCTTTTTGTAACTTAAGGTTTTGCCTAGAGGGATTCTCTATGTTTTGAATCTAATTACCCTGTAAGGTATTTACCATCCTGATTTTACAGAGGTGATTCTTTTTTACTTTTTACTTCTATTAAAATCCTTCTTTTCAGAAACTGAATGTTTTTTCATTGTTCTTAAGATCCAAGGGTTTGGGTCTGTGGTCACCTATGCAAATTGGTGAGGATTTTTACCAAACCTTCCCCAGGAAGTGGGGTGCAAGGGTTGGGAGGATTTTGAGGGGAAAGATGTTTCCAAACAACGCTTTCCTAATAAAAATAAACCCAGATAAACGTTTGGTGGTGCCAGTGGAAGTCCAAGGGCAAAGGGGAAGGAACCTTGACAGCCCCAAAACCAGAGGCACAGCCCAGAGAGAGCAGACTTGCCCTGGGAGGAGAGCTGCAGCAACCAGAGCCAGAGGGGCCAGAAGTGCAGCCCACGAAGCAGGTCAGTGCTGGGAGCAGAGTCACAGAAGCAGCCTGCAGAGCAGACCAGTCCTGGGAGCAGAGCTGTAGCAACCAGAGGCAGAGGGGCCAAAGAAGCAGCCCAGGGAGCTGGAGGCAGAGCAGCAGCAGCAGGGCTGAGACAGAGTGGTGGAGCTGGCGGGGTCTGGAGCAGTCTGGAGCTGGGTGCAGTGAGCAGCTGGGGAGAGCGAGGGGGACCCTGGGCAGCGGGCCCAGCACAGGGAGACGCCTCAGCCAAGAGGCTCTGCAGGCCAGGCTTGGATCATAACCCCAACAGGGCGGAGGCGACACTGGGAAGAGGGGTCCTACCACTTAGAGCCTGAGAGCATGTGGCCACCACTAGAGCAAGTGTCCAACCCACAGCATCCCTGCAGCACAGCCAGGGCCTGAGCAGGAGGCCTGGGACTTACAAGGAACAGACTGTGAACTGCCCTGACATTCCAGAGACACTGTTTGTGATGTTCCCTGCCACAGAGCGGGTTGATGTGTTTCCTTTAACCTTTCCCATTATTCCTTATTCTTTTTAAAATTAATTGTTGATTAAATGACTTACATTTGCTTTAACTTGTATATAATGGTCAGTGGGTCAGAGAAGTGCCCAGTGCAGAGAGAGTACCCCGGAGTGGGGACATCCTAGCCCCTGTCCTAGGTGACCACAGCAAGGTTGGGGGTTGAGCCCCCCAGGAATCCTGGGCCCAGCCTTGTTGGGGTTGCGAGGACTCTGCCAGACAGGAGAGTGGAAGGGGAGTCCTCAAGGGCAGGGAGGCCACTGGGTAAAGGAAGTGGGAGTGAGGACTCAGATCCTTTCGCTAGCCTACTTCACCGGGGTAGTGCAGAAGCCAGGAAAGTTCCCCACAATAGCGGGACTATTCCCCCGCTTACATATAGAGAGATTAAACAGATTCCCTGCTAAGAGGTACCAAGAGGAGAGGGGGATTTGATGGTAGCTTTTCTCCTCAGGCCTCTCTGGCTCAGCCACAGTAGGCAGATCGTCTTCAGGCATCAGCTCCCCCACATCCCCTGAGAGGTGGGTGAGCCTTCCTGGGGAAGCAGCTTCCCTGTTGTAGCAGGTGAGGCTCCTGTGGGAAGCTGCTCTTCCTCTGGGAGGCCCCTCCTCCAGCATAGTGGTTGAGGCCTTCCGGCCTGGCAGCTCCACAAGTGCAGCAAGGGAGGCCTCTGGGCATTGAAGCTCCTTGAGCATAGTGAGTGAGACTTCCTGGAGCAGCAGGTCCCCAGCTGTGGTGAGGAAAGCCTCCTGAGTGGCAGCTCTCCCAGTGTGGAGGATTTCATGCCCTCTGGACCTGATTTCTCAGCAGTCCCCTATTCTTTTCTTTTTCAAACCTCCAAATAGCTCTGGCCTGTTTGTTTGGTTTTTTCCTTCTTTGGCCTGGACCTACCTTGCTCCCTCTGCCTTCTTTCTCTCCTCTTTTTACCAGCTTGTCCTCTTCCTTGGGCTTCTCTCTCTTTCTGCCTTTTGCATCCCTTCTAGCTTCCTGGCTTCTTCAGCCCACTCTCCACCAGGAAACATTTCTGCTGGGGATCATTGGATACCTTCATCCACCCCTTAGAAGCCTGCTAAGAAACAAATTCAACTGTAGAGGAAAAACTGAGCAAGAGTGTTAGGATATAGATATTCAGGCCTGTCTGTAAAGGCCTATACTCTAAGAATTTAGGTGTATTCTTATCACTTGGCTAATTATAGAGGTATAAAAGAGAGAATCAAAATCACTGTCTGCTGGTGTAAGGGCCTTCTCTTACTGTCACAGTCTGAGGCCCTGTTCTTAGGCTAAGGCCTTTGGCTAAGCAGCAGAGGCAGCCATAAGCTGGGAAGCGAACAGTCACATCCTCACATTCCAAACTAGTCACATTGAAATAAGGTGCTATTGGGCTGTTAGGCACTATCAGGACAGAATTGTATTCCTATCACCTCCAGAGAAAGGGAAGTGCCTAGAAAATGTAAAAGGAAACTTAGTTTGATAGCATCCTGTCTGGCAAGAACTCACTTAACAATAGCTGGGATGTGAAATCCTCACTTCTGTATTGTTTTGTCATTATAGTTCCCACTTTGCTGTTGTTTGTCTGTATAATCTCTGTCTGGTTCTGTGATTGTTCCTGTCTGCTGTATAATTAATTTTGCTGGGTGTAAACTAATTGAGGTGGTGGGATATAATTGGTTACATAATCATGTTACAATATGTTAGGATTGGTTAGTTAAATTTCAGGAAAATGATTGGTTAAGGTATAGCTAAGCAGAACTCAAGTTTTACTATATAATCTGTAGTCAATGAGGAAGGGGGTGGGGGTGGGAGATGGGAATAGGGGTAAGGAAATTGGAATCATGTTTTGCTAAAAGGGGAAATGGGAACAGGGAATGGAGCTGGGGAAATTGGAATCATGTTTGGCTAAGGGCAGGAATGGGAACAGGGACACAGGTGTAAGGCTCTGTGGTGTCAGAGCTGGGAAGGAGGATACTAAGGAAGGAAACTGGAATCATGCTTGCTGGAAGTTCACCCCAATAAACATCGAATTGTTTGCACCTTTGGACTTTGGGTATTGTTGCTCTTTGTTCATGCGAGAAGGACCAGGGAAGTGACTGGGTGAAGGAATAAGCCCCCTAACAAAGGGGATTAGAGACCCCTAAACCTAGCAAGAGCTTGCAGGTAACATCCAATTCTCATTTACACTGTGGTAAATCTGGAGTAGCTACATTGATTTCAAAACTCTAAATTTATTCTGATGTAAATGACAGTGGAAGCTGGTCCACACTTTATCTCCAGTCTCTTTCCCTAAATAATTTGCTCCTGTTGGGGCAGCGCAGGCAGCAGAGAGGGACAGCCCAATTCAAGGGTTAATCACCACCTGCCTATTTAAAGCAGACTAAAGTTCTGTTCTGAAAAGTGAATTTGTAAATACAGTATTGTGGACTCCCATTGTCACAGCTCTGGTGCTATGGCCCCAGCTTTGGAACAGTTTCTAGGAGGAACCCTTTCAGTGTGCCAGAGCTAGGAGTCTTGCTCTTCCTCCAGGGCAAGCTATACAGCTTCACCACCTCCTTAAACTAGACCCCTGCTGCACACCATGAGTTCTGTTCAGTGAGTCCAGCTGAGACAGACCCCTGATGGAGACTTGTATACTCTTCAGGGATTAATGCACCTCACCCAGCATTTGCAGTGATCCTCACGCAGCATTGCCAAAACAGTAGGGTTTATATGTTAACTGGAACACAGCACAGGAAGTCCTTAAGGTCGTCTGGAGAAATGAAGGTTAAAGCATCATCCATTCTGGTTAGCCCTGAGTTCAACCAAGCTGTAGTGAACCCCTTGGTTTAATGACAGGTTTCAGAGGAACAGCCGTGTTAGTCTGTATTGAGCTGTAGCTCACGAAAGCTCATGCTCAAATAAATTGGTTAGTCTCTAAGGTGCCACAAGTACTCCTTTCCCCTTGGTTTAAGATGTCTGTCTCCCTCTGTCTGACCTCCTTGGCCAAACTCCGGGTGAGAGAGCCTCAATTCCTTCCAGCAGCCAACTTTTATCCCCTTCCTCACCTCTTCCAGGCCTTTGTTCTTGAGCTGGAGGATTGCTGTTCAGCTTCCCTAAGGAGAGGGAGGAAAGGTTATTGGTTGCTAAGTGTCAATGTCCTGGCAATTCAATTTGCCACTGTCTTCTCAGATACGCCATTGATAAGGGGACTAAGGCCCAGACAGCTAGGCAACACCCATATCTATGTGTCTCAGCCTGCCTAGAGAGCAAACAGTTCTTTCCCTCCCCCACTGGGTAGCAATGCAGCATATAGGGGAAACTGAGGCACAAACAGTCTTCATAAAAATATTACAGAAAATTCTCATTCTGTTGCATCCATGTCTCACAGTTTAGGGTGACTGCACTTGTATTTTCCCTTAGTGGTTCAGCAAGGGTCCCCACTCTCAGGCTTTCTTCCAGCTCCCTAGCTTTTGCATTTCTTGGGTGGAAACTTGCATTGTTCCCTTCCTGACCAGTTCCCTGCCTTCAGTGTGTTATTTCCCGCAAAAGACAATCTGCGTAGCCAGGCCTGCCTGCTTTCTCTTCAGAGACTGATAACTGACTGCCCATTGTTAACTACACAGCACATGCTGTACAAGCCTATTTTATTCTTAAAGTAAAAGCACTACAGAGAAAACATTAAAACAATATAAGAGCATACACCCATGCTAATAAACTTACCAGAGATCACCCCAGCTTTTACATGGGCTCTGGCAGCAGCAGTCCTTCAAAACTCCACAAAGGGGTCTCTCTGGTCACAAGTTCACAGCAGCCTCAGCCCAGAACCAGCACCCTCACGAAAAGTTTAGTCCATCCTTTATACAGTTTGAGGGCCTTTGAACTGAAGTTTCCAGGAACAGGTGAGCAGCAGACAATATGTCTCTCTGCCCAGGGCATAGCTTCAAAAGGCTGGCTTTGGAGGGGAGAACTTTCATTTCCTTCCTCCCAAGGAAACCAACATCACACGTATTATCCCAAAAAAGCAGTTTGAAGTTCCCAGTACTTTCCAGAGATTGCATCAGTTGGTCTCTTAGAGAAGTTACATGCACCCCATACATAATTGCATTTAATACTAAGGACCACAAAGATATTAAACTTAATTCAACAATGAATATCTTAATTCCATAAGGTTTGTCAGTCTGTCACACCAAGGGCTTGGCTACACTTGCAAGTTAGAGCTCATTAAATCAGCCCCGGGTTCCCTAACTCCTGAGGTGTCCACACCGGCAAGGCACTTAGAGCGCTCGGACTCTGCAGCTGGAGCACTCCTGGTAATCCACCTCCACGAGAAGCATAGAGCGTGCTGCACCCTGGCTGAAATGCCCAGGTGTCAGTGTGGATGACATATTGCATTACTACACTGTGACTGGCCTCTGGAAACGTCCCGTAATCCCTTGAAGTCAAGTGGCCACTCTTGTCATTGTTTTGAACTCGGCTGCAGGCATGCAGATATCCCCTTTCAAAGCTCCATTTCTGACAGCCGGCATGCTTATCTGCTCCGGGACACAAATCAGACCGTGACTGTGGAATGCTGCTGCTGCAGAGACAGGGTTGTGTGTGTGAGAGAGAGAGAAAGAAAGAGAGAGGCATGGGGGGGGAGGGCTGATGTCGGGGTTTCCCCCTGCCGCTGTCTGAACTTACAAGACAGCATGCTGACCCCCAAAACACACTGTATCTCCCCCCCCACACACACAACATATTCCCTGTCACACTCCAACCCCCCCTCATTTGAAAAGCACTCTGCAGCACACTGGGGTAGCTACCACAATGCACTGCTCTCTGTGGCATTGCAAAAACTGCTAATGTGGCCATGCCACTGCGCTTGCAGCTGACAGTGTAAACACACGGCAGCACTTTCACTGCTGCAGTCTCCGAGGACTGGTTTAACTCCCAGCGCGCTACATCTGCAAGTGTAGCCATAGCCCAAGTGTCACAGTTCCAGGGTTAACTGAACTTTTGCCCCCTCCTCAAGGGTGCCCCTTTACATCTCAGGCCTCTAGCCATCACCCTTCCATAGGCAGGGATCTCTGTCCAGACCAGGGATTTTGGCCTACAGTCCCCTGCAATTCACTGTACTTATCCCAGAAGGTCTGACCTAAGTCCAACACCTGCAGTTGGCCCTCTCTCAGGGACAGTGACAGAGTGACCAACCAGCTTCTCCAAAGCACAGTACATTTATTTTAGAACAAAAGCATTACGGAGAAAACATAAAACAATAAAAATTTACTAGCTTACAAGGCGTCAGCCATCTTTCACATGGACATCCTAGGAGGTTCCAGTCCTTCCAACCCTTTTAGCAGGACTTTGCCCTCTTGCTTACAATATCATGTCAGTTTTTGGATCAAAATGAGGGGCACTCAGCTAGTTCTGGATGACACTTTATCCCATAAGCTCTTTCTTTGGGTGACAGGATGCTGTTAGTATCTATAAATTGAGCCCTTTGGAAGCCAGCACACTGGTCACTTAGAACACCCAACGGCAGACAATTGTTTTGCGCCTTTTTTCCTGAGTTACCTGTGCAGACGCCATACCACAGCAAGCATGGAGCCCGCTCAGCTAACTGTCACCGTATGTCTCCTGGGTGCTGGCAGATGCGGTACTGCGTTGCTACACAGCAGCAGTTTATTGCCTTTTGGCAGCAGACAGTGCAGTATGACTGGTAGCCGTCGTCGACGTAGTCCAGGGTGCTCTTTTAACCGGGCGCCTGAGCAAACATGGGAGTGACTCAGCCAGGTCATTTCCCTTGTTTCGTCTCGTGGCAATTCAGTCCTGCACTGTCTTTTAATCTGCAGCTAGCAGAAGATGATGACCAGTAGTCATACTGCACCGTCTTCTGCTGAGCACCCAGGTGTTGACGATGGCTAGCGGTCATACTGCACAGTCTGCTGCCAGCAAGATGTATAAAGATAGATGAACTGGCTCAAAATAAGAAATAGACCAGATTTGTTTTGTATTCATTTTCTCCTCCCTCCTTCCCTCTGTGAAATCAATGGCCTGCTAAACCCAGTTTTGAATTCTCTCCTTGAGGTTTTGAGTTCTATCCTTGAGGGGGCCATTCAGTTTCTCGCAAAGCCACCTCCTTTGTTGATTTTAATTCCCTGTAAGCCAACCCCGCAAGCCATGTCATCAGTCGCCCCTCCCTCCATCAGGGCAGACAATCGTTCCGCGCCTTTTTTCTATGCAGACGCCATACCACAGCAAGCATGGAGCCCGCTCAGATCACTTTGGCAATTAGGAGCACATTAAATACCATGCGCATTATCCAGCAGTATATGCAGCACCAGAACCTGGCAGAGCGATACCGGGCGAGTAGGCGACGTCAGCGCAGTGACGTGAGTGATGAGGACATGGACACAGACTTCTCTCAAAGCATGGGCCCTGGCAATGTGGGCATCATGGTGCTAATGGGGCAGGTTCATGCGGTGGAACGCCGATTCTGGGCTCGGGAAACAAGCACAGACTGGTGGGACCTCATAGTGTTGCAGTTCTGGGATGATTCCCAGTGGCTGCGAAACTTTCTCATGCGTAAGGGCACTTTCATGGAACTTTGTAATTTGCTTTCCCCTGCCCTGAAGCGCAGGAATACCAAGATGAGAGCAGCCCTCACAGTTCACAAGCGAGTGGCAATAGCCCTGTGGAAGCTTGCAGTGCCAGACAGCTACCAGTCAGTCGGGAATCAATTTGGAGTGGGCAAATCTACTGTGGGGGCTGCTGTGCTGCAGGTAGCCAGTGCAATCACTGAGCTGCTGCTATCAAGGGTAGTGACTCTGGGAAATGTGCAGGTCATAGTGGATGGCTTTGCTGCAATGGGATTCCCTAACTGTGGTGGGGCCATAGACAGAACCCATATCCCTATCTTTGCACCGGAGCACCAAGCCGGCGAGTACATAAACCGCAGGGGGTAATTTTCAATCATGCTGCAAGCACTGGTGGATCACAAGGGACATTTCACCAACATCAACGTGGGATGGCCGGGAAAGGTACATGACGCTCGCATCTTTAGGAACTCTGATCTGTGGGAATGGTTGCAGCAAGGGACTTACTTTCCAGACCAGAAAATTATTGTTGAGGATGTTGAAATGCCTATAGTTATCCTTGGGGACCCAGCCTACCCCTTAATGCCATGGCTCATGACGCCATACACAGACAGCCTGGATAGTAGTGAGGAGCTGTTCAACTACAGGCTGAGCAAGTGCAGAATGGTGGTAGAATGTGCATTTGGGCATTTAAAAGCGCATTGGCGCAGTTTACTGACTCGGTTAGACCTCAGCGAAACCAATATTCCCATTGTTATTATTGCTTGCTGTGTGCACCACAATATCTGTGAGAGTAAGGGGGAGATGTTTATGGCAGGATGGGAGGTTGAGGCAAATCACCTAGCCACTGATTACGTGCAGCCAGACACCAGGGCAGTTAGAAGAGTACAGGAGGGCACAGTGCGCATCAGAGAAGCTTTGAAAACCAGTTTCAGGAATGGCGAGGCTACAGTGTGAAAGTTCTGTTTGTTTCTCCTTGATGGAGCCCCCCTCCTCCCAATTCACTCTACTTTCCTGTAAGCTAAGCACCCTCCCCTCCCCACTTCAATCACCGCTTGCAAAGGCAATAAAGTCATTATTGCTTCATATTCATGCATTCTTTATTTATTCATCACACAAATAGGGGGATAACTGCCAAGGTAGCCCGGGAGGGGTGGTGGAAGAGGGAAGGACAAGGCCACACAGCACTTTAAAACTTTAAAACTTATTGAATGCTAGCCTTCTGTTGCTTGGGCAATCCTCTGGGGTGGAGTGGCTGGTTGGCCGGTGGCCCCTCCACCGCGTTCTTGGGTGCCTGGGTGAGGAGGCTATGGAACCTGGGAAGGAGGGTGGTTGGTTACACATGGGCTGTAGTGGCGGTCTGTTCTCCTGCTGCCTTTCCTGAAGCTCAGACATACACTGGAGCATATGAGTTTGATCCTCCAGCAGCCTGAGCATTGACTCCTGCCTTCTTTCAGCAAGCTGACACCACCTACCATCTTCAGCCCACCACCTCTCCTCGCAGTCATATTGTGTTTTCCTGCACTCTGAGATTGTCTGCCTCCATGTATTTTGCTGTGCTCTGTCAATGTGGACAGGACAGCATGAGGTCAGAGAACATTTCATCACAAGTACACTTTTTTCGCCTTCTAATCTTCGCTAGCCTCTGGGAAGGAGAAACATATCCAGCTGGTGGAGAGGAAAAAAGGGAGAGTGGTAGTTAAAAAGAAACATTTTATAGAACAATGGGTACACTCTTTCAAGGTAAACCTGCTGTTAACATTACATAGCACATGTGCTTTCATTACAAGGTTGCATTTTGCCTCTTATTGAGGGAATGCCGATTTGGTGTGAGAGATCACTCACGCAGGGCCAGGCAGCAGAATTTGGCTTGTAGGCAGCCATGGTAAGCCACAGTCTTTTGGCTTCTTTAACCTTCATAACATGTGGGAATGGCTACAAACAGCAGCACCCTCATTTCCTATATGAAGTAGCTGTTGGGTTGCCCATTAAAAATGGGTTGGCAATTTGAAAGGAGGGGCTGCAGTTTCCAGGTTCACGTGCAGCAGCAACCCAACTAACCCCCCCCCCCCCCACACACACCCAATTCTCTGGGATGATGGCTTCACCCCTCCCCCCACCGCGTGGCTAACAGCGGAGAAGATTTCTGTGCCACCACAGGCAAACAGTCCAGCAGGAACAGGCACCTCTGAATGTCCACTTACCAAAACCACCCTATTTCAACCAGGTGACCATTAATGATATCAGTTTCCTGAGGGTATCACAGAGAGATAAAGAACGGATGTTGTTTGAATGCCAGCAAACACCAGGACCATATGCTGCAATGCTTTGTTCCTCAATGATTCCCGACTGCATGCTACTGGCCTGGCATGGTAAAGCATCCTACCATGGAGGATGGAATAAGGCTGCCCTCCCCAGAAACCTTTTGCAAAGGCTTTGGGAATACATCCAGGAGAGCTTTATGGAGATATCCCTGGAGGATTTCTGCTCCATCCCCAGACACTTTAACAGACTTTTCCAGTAGCTGTACTGGCTGTGAATGCCAGGGCAAATTAATCATTAAACACGCTTGCTTTAAACAATGTATAATATTTACAAAGGTGCACTCACCAGAGGTCCCTTCTCCACCTTCTCTGCCTTCAGGGTCCGGGAGCCCACCTTGGGTGGGTTCAGGGGGTATTGGCTCCAGGTCCAGAGTGAGAAACAGATCCTGGCTGTTGGGGAAACTGGTTTCTCCGCTTCCTTGCTGTGAGCTATCTACAACCTCCTCTTCCTCCTCATCTTCCTCACCCCCAAAACCCGCTTCCATGTTGTCTACCACTCCTTGGACGGAGTCAAAGCACAGGGTTGGGGTAGTGGTGGCTGCACTCCCTAGAATGGCATGCAGCTCATCATAGAAGTGGCATGTTTGGGGCTCTGAACCGGAGCAGCCATTTGCCTCTCTGTTTTTTTGGTAGGCTTGCCTGAGCACCTTAATTTTCATGTGGCACTGCTGCAGGTCCCTGTTATAGCCTCTGTCCTTCATGACATTGGAAATTTTTTCAAATATTTTTGCATTTTGTCTTTTCAAATGGAGTTCAGCCAGCATGGATTTGTCTCCCCATATAGCGATCAGATCCCATACCTCCCGTTGGGTCCATGCTGGAGCTCTTTGGTGATTCTGGGACTGCATGGTCTCCTGTGATGATGAGCTCTGCATGGTGACCTGTGCAGGTGAGCTCGCCTCGCTGGCCAAACAGGAAATGAAATTCAAAAGTTTGCAGGCTTTTTCCTGTATACCTGGCCGGTGCATCTGAGTTGAGAGTGCTGTCCAGAGCGGTCACAACTGAGCACTCTGGGGTAGCTCCCGGAGGCCAATACCATTGAATTGTGTCCACAGTACTCCAAATTTGACCCGGCAAGGCTGATTTCAGCACTAATCCCCTTGTTGGGGGTGGAATAAAGAAATCGATTTTAAGAGCCCTTTAAGTCAAAAAAAGGGGCTTCATCGTGTGGACGCGTGTAGGGTTACATTGAGATAATGCTGCTAAATTCAACCTAAACTCGTAGTGTACACCAGGCCTCAGAAGAGTAGCCATTTCTTGAATGAATGGGTGTCTGTATCCTTAACATTGCTTATATATCCAAAATATATTAAAATATAAAGCAAAATTATGTGCCATTGATTGTGGTGGCTAAGCCCTTGGGATCAGCATAGCTAATATTAGATTAGATTAAAATATGGCATTTTCTGTGTTAGAAAAACTCCCTCTTCAGGATTCCGACTCTGACTCGACTGGAGGTGGTAGTCTCTCTATCACCCTCTGAGAATGAGACCTGATTCACATTTCTCCGAGTCCTAGGATACCTTTTGGTTCCTAGGTGTTAAGCTGTTTGGTTGGAAACTGTCTCTTTTTGCATTGCCTTCCAAATGTAGGCGAGAGAGGGCACAAATTGCAAAACACTAAACTGGCTTTATACCTGTGGGTTAAGGTTTCAGTGAAAGAGACCGAAGCCAGTGCTAAACCCACTGCAGCGCTCCAATCCCCTCCCCACTGGCCTCCAGGGATAAAATGATTAATATGCATGAGCCACGTGGCCCGCTTTTCCTCCTAAATCCAGATCAGTTTGGAGCTCTCTGCTCATATTTCGTCTCCACCCAGGATCTAAGGGTGATGACCTCTTAGCTCCCATTTATCCTCTGCCTCCAGACTCCACGTCGTTGCCTAAAACTCAGTCGTATTCAGCCTGATTTAGAAACCTCAGAGATTTCACAGTGTTGTGGTTTAAAACAGAACAGTTTAGGACTGAGAGTGGGCTCCTGCTGCCGCTCAAGTTAATGGCAAAGCTGCCATTCAGTGCGTGTAAGACAGAACCGTCTGCCTCTTCTGAGTCCAGTACAAACAGTCTTCGGTTCTGGGTATATTCAGCACTCTGCGAGCTTCTGCCTTTTTCTCATGTGTGCAAAACTCCGGCTGAAATCACACAAGGTCGTTCGTATTTTTGAAACGGTTTCTTGTTTCGTTGTGTGACTTGCAGAACATAACGTCAGATTCTCTCTTCTGACAGCGTCAGACTACAGATGTCCAGCTGCATCCGCCCTCTGCTGGAATTTGTCATATGCAACAACAGAAGAGCGCATTTTCCTCCGAAATAGAATAACCCTGTGAATAAATAGAAATACAGGGATATAATCCAGCTATTTCTCATTCACCTCCCACCCCCTTTCTCCCCAAATCCCGCTAAACACGTTTTGGGCTTTGAGACTCCGCATGCGATTTACAGTGTGTTTCAGTCTCTTTAACCCTTTTAAATCCAAGACCTCCTCCCTGGTAATTGAAAAGATTAGGAAGAGCTTCTGCCTTCTAGTTAAGCAGTAAGGCAGCTTTACGTCTCAAACTCGTCAGTGAACCCTAAAACAGGGGTTCTCAAACTGGGGGTTGGGAGGTTATTACAAGGGGGATCGTGAGCTGTCAGCCTCCACCCCAAACCTCACTTTGCCTCCAGCATTTATAATGGTGTTAAATATATTTAAAAGTGTTTATAATTTATAAGGGGGGGGTCATACTCAGAGCCTTGCTATGAGAACGCGGTCACCAGTACAAAAGTTTTGAGAACCACTGCCCTATAAGGAAAATGTATTTAACTGATCCTGTTACCTCATGTGTTAACTGTATAGACGTTTATTTTGTTGTTCTCAGGGGGATTAAACAGGAAAAAAATGCTGTAATTTTAATGGAATGTGTTATATCGTTCATTTTAAAGGGGAATTTCCCATTCATATGGCCCAGTAACTTTAACCTTACAAGGTAGAACTTCCCAACCTGATTGAGGAATTCTGAAATAAGAGGAAGTCACCATCCATATGGTACAGACACCTTGGGGACTGAATTCTTCTCTACAAAACTTCAAAACTGGTTACATTATTCCTATGGTCATTCTGCACCAAAAAAATTAAAATTCTGCAAAGTTCTGCAAATTTTATTTGTCAAATAAATGTGGAGACTCCAGCATGGCATTGGGTTGCACAGGCCACTGGCTACACAGAGGTGGGAGATCACTGTGCTGCTCCCCTCTCCCCAGCCATGGACTCAGCGGTGAGGCTATACCCAGGGCCAATCCGGGGGAAGGAGGGAGGTGGAGGCAGGAGGGCCATTTGACCTGGGCCTCAAGCTCAAAGGGGGCCTGAAATTTAGACACTTGTTAATTTTGTGGCATTTGATAAGTTTCACAATTTGTTTGTATGCGCATCCCTATTGGACCAAATTGTGACACACTTTCTCAGCTTAGAGTTGCAAATTTAAGCAAATAAGAGATGTGATTTGGTAAAAGACATTAAGTGTTTGTTAACTGATATAGATTTTGTCATATTAAAGAGTTAAAAATGTTCATAAATATTAATAAAAATATATTGGTTCTGATGGCACAAGATTAGACCATGTGTTGTCATTTTTTAATTTTTATTATGGCTAGGGGCCGCAAAAGCTGGAAGTGGCCCAGGCCTCTCTGGACCTCTGAGAGGGCCTGGCTGCACCCAACCATGACACAGCGCAAGGACCCGGCCTGCCCCAGAAACACCCCAGGTGCCTGCCCTCTGTGTGGGCAGGCAGGCTCAGCAATGCAGGATCCAAGTGTGAAGGGGCTTAATATGGGGGGAATCCAGGTGTGGGTTGAGAGGGTTCTGTGTGGGGCAATCTGTGTGTGGGCAGCTCATTGGGGGATTTGGGTGCAGGGAGGATCTGTATGCACAGGGGCTTGTCGGGGGGGGGAGGGTTCTGAGTGCAATGTTAATGGAACTCTGCAGGGGGGTCCATGTGAAGGTGGTTGGGGCTCAGTGGTGGGAGTCTGGGTGTGGGGATGATAAAGCTCAGCAAGGGCATCTGGGTCTTGGGGGCTCTGTGGGGGGTCCAGATGCTGGGGAAGTTGGGCTCAGTAGGGTGGGGATCCAGGTGCAGCTGGTTGGGGCTTGGTGGGGTGGGGATAGCTCTTTGGAGTGGTCCACGTGCAAGGGGAGTGGAGCTCATGGGGGGGGGGAGTTGAGTACAGGGGGATGATGCTCAGGAGGAGGGTCTGAGTATGAGAGGGTCTGAATGCACAGGGGTTGGGCAGATGGGGGAGCAGCTCCCTGTACAAGGATCCCCCCCTGCAGCTGAGAAATGATAGGTGCAGGAAGTGCGGGGAGGCAGGGGGAGTTTACAGAGCTTCCTGCAGCCTGGGGAGAAATCTGGGGGTGGCTCTGACATGGCCCTGCATGCCATGCAGGGGAAGAAGAAGTCCTCTCTTGCCCAGCCCAGCTGAGCCTGGTGCAGGGTAGGAGCCACTAGCTGGGTCTTCCCCAGTCCCACCTTTTGCCCCTCAGTGATTTTCCTCTCTGTCGGCTGCCCTGGGCACCCAACACATACTGCTGGGGAGGGTCGCATGACTGCTTTTGTGGCTTCCCTTTGCTTCCCTGTCAGAAAGTCATTTTTCTGCAGAGAAGGAAAGAAATCTGCCAGGCAAATAAATTCTGTGCATGCACAGTAGCGCAGAATCCCCCCAGGAGTATTATGTGTAATATGCACCCATATACAGTATGTATGTGTGTATTATGAAACACATTGGGCCAAAACTTGAGGTCCTTATTCAGTTTTCACTCAGTCATTTATTATGCGAACTCCCATGGGAGTGAAGTTGGTGCTGAAGTCAATGAGAGTTTGCTAGGGTAAGGAATGATTAAAAGGTGAATAAGGATTTGTATTTTAGGCCCAATAGGGTTAGCTTTTACTATTGTGATGATCCTCCAACTTCTGAAATGGAAATTTCCTACTTCCCCTGAGTATCTGTGTCTACATTAGAGAGATCACAAAGGTAGATAATTTTTTCTGAGGTTTTTTAAACAGAATTCTTAGTATAACTTAAGTTTTCTTGAAAAAAGAAAAGGAGTTCTTGTGGCACCTTAGACGCTAACAAATTTATTTGAGCATAAGCTTTCGTGAGCTACAGCTCACTTCATCGGATGCATGTAGTGGAAAATACAGTCGGGAGATTTTCTATACACAGAGAACATGAAACAATGGGTGTTACCAAACAGACTGTAACAAGATTGATCAGGTAAGGTGAGCTATTACCAGCAGGAGAGGGATACAAACAAAACAAAAAGCAACAAAACACTGTGTCTTGGGAACTTGGTGCTTTGTAGTAAACATAAATGTGTTTAAAAAAGACAAGAGCCCCAGGTTGACAAAAACAGTTAAGAAGCGGTTGGTCTTGCCTTTGCCTTGTCAGCAATCGAAGTGTGAGCTAGGAAGGAGTTAAGAGGGCGGGACCGTTTCTCGCGTCCTGTCCTTGGTGCTGAAGCGTAACGCGAGATTTCTCTGATCTGCCTTGATCGGGCTCGTTGTTTGCCGCTGTGTCTGGGTTTGCGTCTTCCCTTGGAAGAGAGCGAGCATTCTAGCCAAGGCGAGGGATGGAAACGAGTTCCCTTTTAAAAATAATACACATGAAAAGTAGCCCTTAAGTTCGAGGTAAGGACTCAGATTCACCAACTACCTCCCTTCCATCTTCCTTTTCCCATAATGCTGTAGGTTGCTGTTTACTCTGGCTGCCTTCCCTTCCTCTCCTCCTTTGGTCACTCACGTTATTCTACACCCCCTTACCATAACAAACCTCTTCAACGGCATTACTGACCTCCTTCTAGCTAAACCCAAGGTGTACTTCTCTGTCCTTATCCTTCTCGATTAGCGATGTCAAAAACAGAAGGCAGCTCTCGTTTTCCTAATCTCTCTCTCTCTCTCTCTCTTTTTTTTTCCTTCCCTGGTTTTATAGCCTCATGGCTCTCCTCCGACGTCACTGACTGCTCCTTTGGCATCTCCTTTAATAGCTCATCTCTTGTTTAGTTACACAGGCTTCTGGTCGTGATCCCCTCATTTTCGCTCTCTCAAATACTTTATCTCCTTTCACGTCTTCAACTCAGATTCCGAAATCTATTTATCTACCCAGACTTCTCTCGTCCCTCCTGTCTCTCGTCTGTAACCGGCAATCTGACATTTCAAAGGCTTTCCCAAGCGAAACATCGCGTCATTCCTCCTAATTCCTTCCCTGTGTTACTTCTCCCTTAATTGAAAACTCAATTTTCCTTCCTATCTCCCCGGAATCTCACTGTAATCTCTGACTCCTTCTACAGTTTCTCACAAAACCCTGTTGTTGCTTTCTTTTTAATAACTCCAAACCCACCCTTTCCACCATTATCCCACTGTTGATACTTTTGTTCCTATGTTGGTAATCTCCTGCACTGATTACTGTAATGTTCTATGTGCTCTCACTGTCTCTCAACTCTCACCACTCAAGTCTGTCCAAAATGTCGATGCTAAAATCGTAAAAGGTAATTATTGCTTTACACCGCCCATCCAGGTGACAGTCGTTGCTCCAGCAATTCAATTCTTTGAGGACACGTAAGAATTAAATAGCGATCTCACTAATTTATCCTGTGAATCACGTGCTATTGCTGAGCACCCTTTAACAGGTGAAAAATAAAAAGATGTCGGCTAAAACAATATCAGGCTAATTAAGATACTCGTGGGACTCGGGGACAAGAATACAAACCTGTATCATAAGAAAGCAGTGGCAGAAATACCTCTCTATGCATTATCAACAACATGAAATATTTTGATTTTTTGAGAGAACTTAAAACTTGGATAAAAGTACTAGACCCTTGGTAACAATATTATTTGATCAATCTACTCGATATCATCCATGAAAAACCAGAGAAATTAAAAGCCAAAAAGGCGGTGATACAAAACCAGGGTAGAATTGTTTCACTATCCCAATTATATAACTCATGCATATTGGTTCAGAGGCATTCCCGTCTGTAGTTCGTGTTATGCCGTTGAGGTCAATCACAGCAACGTCTCGGATAAACTGCTTGAAGTGCTAATAAATGTAATGAATTCAAAGAATGAAATTCGGATTCTACCTCAACATAAAATAGATATTGGGTAGATGGAGTTTTCGACGCAGATGTCGATGAATTATTGGAAAAACAAATGTTCTTTTATGGTCTCTCTGGACTCTTTAATACCTCAGGATATTGGAGAGTTGTAGCTGGTCCAGACATCTGTGACATGTTTGGCATGCGGATTAAACTGAAATACGTTCATTTTAAGGTATGTTCCACTGAACACAAAGATTAGGAAAATCAGACCATTAATTTGGCTGATTCATATTAATGGCTTTGAAAAATAGACCCTAAAGGCTGAAACTAAGAAGTGAATATTTCTCTGGAGATACGGAGCATGTCATGGATACAGAAGAGAATTAGTGTTATTTCCTTGAAAACGTGGAGGCAGGAAAGGGACTGGTTAGAGATCTCATGGAAGGCCATCCAGCCGTTCGCAAGCATTCAGCAGAATGTCACAGACAAGGTAAAGTGGAAATGCAAGTACCAGTAGCTGAAAATGCTGCGAGTAAAAAAATAGAGGTAATAATTATCTCACTTGAAGGTAATCTTTGATATGATGTAAAGCATAGAGGTTTCCTTTGTTCTCCAAACACTGAGACGCTGCGGGGAGGTTTTGGGGGTATGGATTGCCCATAAATTGTGTGCTGGCTTAAGTAGCAACAGAAGATACCTAGTTTACATTGCGAAATTGGCTCTTAGATTACTTAAGCAAGAACAAGATATGAAATGTGATGGGAGTGCCTTCTTGGAAAAGCAACAAATAACCAACGTTTTCAGCCTGCTGTGTCCAACTTGTCAGCTGACACGACTGATTTCTTGACCTATATTCTACAGAGTGTCGTAGCAATGTCTGGTATACTTACATTTACTATATGACATGTATTAGCCATATGTGGGGAAACCGTTACTATAAAATGTCTTTCAGGCTATGGTGAAACAGCTAGATTCTCTGTGCAGTTTTAAGTGTGTTGGACATAGTGGAATCCATGTATGCTTGCAAATTATTGAAAATGAGAAACTTATTCAATATCTTAATTTGAAAAGAGCCAAAACATGGTATAAAATTTTTGTCTGAGCTCTTTGCACGCATATTTGCAGTTCTTGGTTTGAATTCTCTGTGTCGCTCTTGCTGTATTTTTATTGCTGCTGAGACTCGAGGAATTTTCAGGCAGGAAGCAGCGAGCTGAGAACCAGCTACCCTGACATCTGGCTGTTGAAATCCCGGCTGCAATATTGTGCTTCTATTTGAATATTACCCTCGCTCAAAACCGTTCAAAAGGATTTAAAAGCGTCGCTGCGTCAAGAAATGAAATGAAACCCCTCTCTTCCGTGGAAGGAGATTATAAATGTGATCACAGACTGGTTTTCTTTCTCTTCCTTTTTCTGTATGATGTCGCTTATTCGCTGATTCCTGTAGAACTGGAGGGGGTGGAGTGGGGGTGGGGAGGGTTGCTGCCGAAGATCTTGAGCGATTCATACACAGACTGTTGGATGGTAAGATCCGAGTTAATTACGGGGTAAATAAACTGTTATATTTACCAATGTGAAAAGGGGGAAAGTGTAAGTGAAGATCGAATAGAGTAAACATAGGTACTCAACCCCTTTTTCGTCTGAGTATTGAGGCAGAAATGGAAAATCCACTCGGTGTATTGACAGTGAAGATGGAGATTCTGGAGATAAGGAACAATGATCCTCATTTTCCCGACAGTCATATCATACCAGTTAACTTTCTGAGGTATCGCGATAGACAGGCAAGGATGAGAGCCCATTCCATGAACTAATACTAAAAGGGAAATCAACACAATTACACGACTTTCTGCATTTGAAGACCTAGAGATGGCAGGCTTTTCTAGTTTTGGTCTATATGTAAAGGAAAATGCACGTACCATGCAGAGTACGGCTGCAGAAGAATGTATCAAAAGTGTTGTTTTCGTAATAAATACGACAGATATGAACGAGTGAGGTGGGAAAGGAATAGGTGGCGAAGGGGAGGTACAGGAAGAGAACACCTGCTTTCAGTCCTAAGAATTTAGCCAAGTAAAATAAGCTTCTTATCTAAATTCCTGAACAGGAGATGCCTACATGAAATAAGTAGATTTTAGAAAGCTGGAAAAAATTAACTACTTTTAAGGTGCAAAAATTGTGCCGAATCATTGCATTTTACAAAGTTCTCATTGAGGTTCTGGAATTAAAGGATATGGTATGCTAAGAGAAAACTGAACACGAGGTACTGGTGTAGGTCTTTTTAGTGTCAAAGGACTTAAATTTATGGGGAAATAGGAGGTCCTCTGTGCAATAATTAAAGATTACCCTTCTGTGCTAAAATTCATAACAAAATAAAAAATACCCTGAAAATCGAAAAGGCCTTCGACTGTGAGAAGCTTCAGTACATCATCGCCATATTTTCAATGAAGAGGAGCTCGCCCTAATTGACTTCCCTGGAAACATTAAAATAGAAAATTACCCATTTTAATCACAATTACTGTATGTTTACTCAAATCGCATGCACCTTGCACTGGAAAAACCAACAACACAGCTGTACTGACAATGTAAATTCTACCGCTTTAGATTCGAATCAGAATGCCAATGTGAGATGTTCACTAGTAGAGTAAGTGAACAATTTTATATTTATATAAACTCTGAAAATGGTGACAACTGTGTTCTAAGAACAATCGATTATGATTTTATATATATATATATAATCTGTGTTGCAATCAGACTGCAGATAGAGGGTAGTCCCTTCCATTAAGTTCTGAAGAAATTATCTTAGTTGATGATTAATGAAAATGACAATGTTCTCTTCATTTTATATCCTCTGAAGAACAGCAACTTCATCTCCCAAATCAACAAAGGAAGGTTGTATAATTATTAAATGGGTGGTAGCTGTTGATGGATACACTGCTCAGAAGTTCTGGTTTTCACATCAGCTGTTGACAATCGCCCACCCTGATCTGCGTACAATAAGATCCCAGAATAGGAAAATGAGAACCTCAAGGCCAATAACAGATCAAGTTGTAGCCAAGCTCTTACTCTTTCTAAAGACAATAAGCAACCGACTCTAAATGTATTCCAAGTTACTGGGTTTTCACACACACACACATATATATATATAATTAATATGTATAAATATGAAGGGAAAAAACATTCACGATTTATTTATTTATTTGGCTTTAAATTCATTTCATGGTCTAATTCTGTTATGATGATGATGATAACCGTAGATGTTTATAAAACAGGAAACCTTAGAGATGGAGACATCTCTATCTTGGTGTCTTACTATACATCTAAAAAATAGCACATAAACAATCTGTTTAGTAATTTATTTGGCCTATAATATAATTTCTTGTTTTAGCTTCTGTCATGGTGATAGTACTCAAGGAAACGTATGAAAGAAGAAACTCCAGAGATGGACACATCTCTGCACGTTGCTATACTGCATGTAACTTCCCGAGTAACTTTGCCGGCATAACTGGTACCGCATCTCTGTCCTGCCCATACAATCATGAAACTTCTCTAAAAGTTTACTCAGGCATCAATGAATTTAAGTTTCTCAGACCCTTCTTACCAAGTTTAGCTGGTGAATATAGTCCTACTGGGTCTATCCTTCCACCAAATACATTTCCAACAAAGAGGAGGGAAAAGTGTCAATAGAAAAGGTAATCGGTTTAAAATGTATGTATATAATTCTAATCAATAAAACACTGTTGTCCCGTTTTACATAAAATGTATATTAAAATGATTGAACTAGAGAAGTTAAGATCGGTTGTTATAGTTTCGTTTCCTCTCTATGTTCATTTTATATTACTGTCTATAAACATATAACAAACAGCCTTCAGAGCAAATGTATGTATAGTATATGTGTATATTTGCCCTGGGGATACTTATGGCACTTGATCTTAACTGTACCTAGGTTCCAAAGTTATACTGGTTTCTGTAATTGTCGGTTGAACACTTGGTGGCGCTGTTGGCCAAGGTGCTGCAGAAATGGCGAAGCAAATACTGTGCTCTCTATTGTTATAAAGGCGTCATCCAGGGAAGAGGAAAAGCGATAACTGCTTGGGAAGACATTCGAGGACTAATAAGTAGTCTGGCACCGGTAAGACAGCCTGCAGTATCAGAGCAGGGAGCATTGCTGGGAGCCACTCCGGGTCCCTGAGAGTTGCTGTACTTTGGAATGGCTTGCAGAGAAGGGAAGCTCGGCAGGAGAAGGCAAGTCCTGTCTGTCTTTCTGCTTGTTTCTGTTTGCGAGGCGGTATCGGACACCCTGCGATACTCCGTGCCGGAGGAGAGGGAAAGCGGATCTTTTGCAGGCAATATCGCAAAGGATCTGGGGCTGGATGTAAGAAAGCTCTCTGCTCGTAAGGCTAGGGTCGTTTCTTCTCAGGGCAGCCAAGAGCAGCTGCAGCTCAATGTAAACAGCGGGATTTATTAATAGGAGAGCAAATAGACCGAGAGTGGCTGTGCAGTCCCCTCTACCCGTGCAGTTTGTATTTCGAATTAGTGCTGGAAGATCCATTGCAGTTATATCGGGGCGAGGTGCAGAGAGAGGATATCAATAACAATTCACTTCCATTCCCACCCAAAAGAGCTGATCTTAAACATTAACGAAGTGTCTCAAACCCACACCCGCTTCCCCCTGCAAAGAGCCCAAGATTCAGACGTGGGAACAAACGGTATCCAAAGCTACACGATCAGTTGCAATGAACGCTTCCGTCTGGATGTGCAAACCCACCAGGACGGCAGCAAATATGCGGAGCTGGTGCTAGAGAAACCGCTAGATCGTGAGGAGAAGACAGAATTTAATTTGATCCTCACAGCTGCCGATGGGGCATTCCGCAGAGGACGGGCACAGCCCAGGTAGGCGTCGTTGTTCAAGATACAAATGACAACTCTCCTCAGTTCAGTCAGTCTCTATACGGTGCAGTTGGTGGGAAATAGCCTTCGGGGTACTCTGGTCTCTAAGGTTGAAGCAAGCGATTTGGATCATGGTTCAAATGCAGAAATCACCTATTCATTCAGGCAGGTACCTAACAAAGTCCTCTGGTTATTCAAGTTAAACCAATTAACAGGTGAAATCACCGTTTGGGGACTTACTGATTTTGAAGAAGCAGCGATGTATAAACTGAACATTGAGGCCACCGATTCTGGGGGCCTCTCTGCACACTCCACGGTCCTTGTGAAGTTTATAGGTGTAAATGACAATCCCCCAGAGGTGACAATCACCTCTGTAACCAGCCCGGTATCTGAGGACTCCCCCAACGAGATTGTGGTAGCCCTGTTCTGTGTCAGAGACCGGGACTCCGGGGACAATGGGGAAACAATTTGCTCCATTCAGGCTAATCTCCCTTTTGCTCTAAAACCAACTTTCCAGAATTATTACGAGTTAGTGACACAAAGTCCACTAGACAGGGAGGAAGTGCCGGAATATAATATAAGCATCACAGCCACAGACCTAGGGCACCCCAGGCTAACCGCTGAGCGGGTCATCAGTGTGCAAATATCGGACATTAACGATTGTTTAATCAGTCATCATATCTCATGTACCTGAAGGAAAACAACAATCCCAACCAGCTGGTTGGAGCTGTGCGCTCTGAAGACATGGATACAGAGCAGAATGCCAGAGTGAGGTACTATTGCCTGGGAAGGTCGGTGACTTCCAGTTGTCTTCTTACATCTCCTTAAACTCCGAAGACTGGAATGTGTACGCTCTGCGGTCTCTGGGTTATGAGCAAACGAGGGATTTCCAGGTTACAGTGAGAGCTGCAGATGGCGGGTCCCTTCCACTGAGCTCTGAAGTCATTGTTCGAGTTGTGATAATTGATGAAAATGACAACGCCCCCTTCATTTTATACCCTCTGCAGAACAGCAGCTCCCCCGCTAATGACCTGGTTCCCAGATCGGCAGAGGCGGATTAACTGGTGACAAAGGTGATGGTTGTGGATGGAGATTCCGGTCAGAATTCTTGGCTTTCCTACCAGCTGCTGAAAGCCACAGACCCAGGTCTCCTCATTGTCGGGCTCCAAAACGGGGAAGTAAAAACCACGAGGCCAGTGACTGAACGAGACAACTTTCAACAAAAGCTTGTCATCCTGATTAGGGATAATGGAAAGTCACCTCGCTCCACTACAGCGGAAGGTCCATGTGCTCCTGGTAAACGGGCTCTCAGACGCCTACATGCAGATAGAGGATACGTCAAAGGAAGCAGAAGAAGATGGAACGTTGATTTTGTATTTAGTAATTTATTTGGCTTTAATTTCCTTTATTTTTCTTGGTGATATTTTTCTTTGTGGTGATAACTGTCGCCATGATGAGAAATACAGCAGGAATGTGCAGGGAAAGATACATTGCGTCCTCCAGGAATTTTTACGGCGATTCCAACTTTTCCAACACCTTGCTAGACATAACAGGCACTGGGACTCTCTCGCAATCCTACCGTTATGAGGTCTGTCTGACAAATGGGCCAGGCAACAGTGACTTTAAATTCTTTCAACCGCTGGGATCGCCTTTGCCTGTGGAAAATGGTAATGTGGAAGTGAATCCCAAGACCAGTTTGGAGACTCAGACTAATTCCAACATGCTGGATGGAAAGGATCCCGTGAGAGGGGTGAGTGAGCACTTCCACTTAGCGCTTGCGCTATGGAGACAGGAGTATTGTTTGGATAATTTTATTTATCTTATGCCTCCACTAAAAGTTCATTGTTAATAATAAAGGGATGAAACCCCTATATACATCCTTTCTCCTTCCCTTTCCATAATCTATATGTATTTACCTGGGATTGAAACACATTTTGGACTATATACACGTATGCCTTCGTATGAATCAATGGTATTTCTCCCTTGAAATAATATAGGTTGCTATTTTCAAAGGATCCTAAACGATAAAGCCCCAACACTGCATTGAAATTGGTGCCCAACTCCATCTTTTGAAAATCCCAGCCATGGGTTTATTCTTCTTAACGTTCACCTCCTTGATTTCCAAACTACAAGGCTGTGATATGAGAGTACTGAATAGCCTAAAGGCCATAACCAAGCGAGAAAGTTACGTCCTATTTAGGTTCTGATCACTATTTAGGTTCTGTCCATCAATTATAAGATACAAGTTCGTATACATCGGACAAGGGGTCACAACTTGTGTTGCTATAACTGTTAATTGTGACAAATTTGGAAATCTGTAGGCTTTGTATTGTATTGCTGAGATAATGGTTGCATTTTTATTTGTTTGTTTGTATAGAGGGAGTAGCTTTTTGTTTATTAAAGAATTTTTAACAAATTAACCTAGTTATTTTAAAAAGGATTGGAAACTAGGCAATGAAGAGGAGAAGGCTATTGTACTAATAATCTAGAGACTGTTTGTACTGGCAGAGAAAACTAATTTTGGAGTACCAGAAGATGAAGGAATGGGGGCAAAGAAAATCCATGAGGTAGACAGTGCTAGCCCATGAAGAGTGGGTTTGTTGTTGCTGTTATTTAAAAACGGGGATTTAAAAAAAAAAAACTGGGTCCTGAAATGAACGTGGGACCGATGGAGTCCTCTAAGGATTGAAGTGTCGTCATCATGCTTATTTCTGTATTTCAGAAAGTGGGCATTAAAATGTTGTGCATCCCATAGTTCAGAAAGTTGGGTCTCGAGAGAAGAGTTATAGTAGACAGGGGAAGAGAGATGAAGGCATTAATAGAGATTTTTCAAGAAAACGGAGTGAAGCAGCGTTGTACGTCGGTGATGTTTGAGGAGAATGGGGGACGGGAGAATGATGATCGTAGGTTGCCAGCGCCCAGCTCTAAGAGATGAAGAAGGAGAAGAAAAGTTCTAAGTCACGGATGGTACCAAAATTTAGGACAGTAAAGGCAAATAATTCACAAAAGATTGAGGCCGACTGGAGGTTGCTCCCGTGGCCCAGAAAAGTGAAAGGAAGCTGAATTTGTATCTGTCTCTATAAAGTATTTCTTTAAATATTTGTAAACTACTATAGGGATCAATTCTTATTATGGGAGTTGTGTGGAGTGAGGTATATAAAAGCCATCCCCTATCATCCAGAGACCAGTGGTTTGGTAGAAAGAATAAATGGAACATTGAAGTATATGCTAAGCATGTATGTTATGCGGCAAGAGAATGACTGGGATGTGTTGCTCCCTTATTTGTTATTCACATACAGATTTTCCCCCTAGGGGGACGTGCGCAAGGATTTTCATTTATTTTTATAGGGGCACTTTATACACCGGCTACCTGGGCTCCCCATCCATCCCCACAGCGCCGCTGGGCCTGCTGCCTCACCACCCGCATTGTCCCAAGCTCCCTTCTGCTACGCTCCAAACACCTACTGGAGGCTGCAGGCGAGGAGGGGTCAGCCGGCTTCCCAGCTCTCCTCTTGCGGAAGCTTTTCTGCCAGCTCGGCTTCCCTGCACCAGGCGCCATCAAGTGGCGCTCAGCAGGGCGCTAGCTGCAGTGCCTTTCCCAGGCACGCCCATTCAGCCCCGCTCAGCCCAGTTCCCACCCTGGCAGAAAGGGGGGAAGATGGGCTGGGGGAGGAAATCCCAGGGCAAGGGGTGGGGCAGAAGCTGGGGGCAGTGGCCCTGCTTGCCCCCCTTGTGCACGCCCCCCCCTTAAACTGCTTTATGGGAAACTGGTCAGGGGACCCCTAGATTTAATTCAAGGCTCTAGAGAGGGTAGTATAGAAGAGTCAGGACAGCCCAGAGGGGAATATGTCACTTGATTTTAAAGAGAATTTAAAGCTATGATAGACTTGGAAAGAGGCAGAAGTCTGAAAAAACATGGCAAGACAGGTGTACTGAGGAAAGATCCTTTGGTATAGTTGACTTTGTGTTAGTGTTGATTCCAGTGAGGAAAAACAAGATGCAAGGCTATTGTGAGAGACTCTTGGAGATGATAATGAGGTCACTTATAGTGTAAAGTAGCCCCCTGGCAGGGGAGCTCGTGCAAATGGTACATGTCAATAGTTAAAAGCTTACCAAGAGAGAAAGATGGCAGGCAGTGAATATGATTTGTTGTGCTGATGAGGGAACATTTACTGCCTCTTTAATTGATTTTATCAGAGAGAGTAAGGATTCCCCTAAAGAGCATTGTTATTTGGGAGGCTTGGGACCCAACCCAAAAGCAGGAGATGTTGATCCTCTTGAAATACCACAGCTAGGTATTTTCCAACCTGCAGGTGTAAAGAGCAAAATAGAGCATTTCATTAAAGCTAGGGGACACGCCCTACTCCTAGCAGAGCAAATTGTGCTAAATGAGAAATTAAAGACAAACTCAGGAGGAAGTGGAGAGCATGTTAGACATAGGAGTGATTATTAAATCAAAAAGCATCTCCTATTATGATGGTTCCTAACAGGGACAAAACAATTAGATTTTTATGTGGGTTTTAGAAGGGTAAATGCCATCACCTAACCCTGCTCCTTACTCCACACCCAGGACAGAATACCTACTGGATCTACTGGGGAGTGAAACGTACATCAGTAATCTGAATTTAATTTAAGGGTATAGGCAAATTCCCTTAGATGCTGATATCCAGGAAAAGTCAGCTTTCATAGTGGAATCTGGTCTATATGGATGTGGGGGCTACCTTTCAAAGGCTAATCAATGCAGAGCTGCTAAACTAGGGGAATATTGCTCCTTCCTTTTCCCCTGACACCATCCCCCGTATTCAGTACCGAAGCTGACACTTCACGCTCATAATTGAGACAGTTACTAGAAGCTGTACCTAGAGTAGAATCATATTTTCAAGTATCTGTGCCATAGCACATAGCACATAGCATCTCTGTGGCTCCATCAGTCACATTATTGCAAGAAGAACTGAAATAAATGTAGATATACGTAAGTGGGAAAATCAAAATAATAACGCTATCCAATGAAAGCAATTTAATGGAATCAATAATTTTAGTGGCGGCGCTGTTGACCATAGACCAGCAGATCCTTTAGCCATATTAGTTAGGAAGCAATATGCACGCTAAGCCGAAGGAAAAACCATTTTAGCTATTCAGGAGGAATGGCCAAATATGGTGTAAGGATGTTTTAAATACATTCAGGGACAGCATTAATGGCCGAATTATTCGCAATTAAGGTACAATATTGGACGTCAAGAAAATGGCTGGAAAGCATAGTGATTGCTTTAAAAATACTCTGTTTTGTTGAAGTAAAATGGTGTGTTAGTTATCAAACGGATCCATGAAAAGGCATGTAGCCTAGTTTATTCTCTCTCTGTGTGGGTGCCGGGCGTGATCCGAAACAATTCTGTGTTCTTTAGCTGAGGACGTGGAAAGTGACTCCCTTGTCACCAGTATTGCGAAGGACTTAGGGGCTGCTGTTAGCCAGCTGTCTGCGGTCCGCATTGTTTCTGAAGGGATCATTCAGCTGAATCTAAACACCCGGGATCTGCCAATAAAAGAAAAACTGGACCTAGAGTAAAACTGCCTGGAAACTGAGATCTGTAAAATATTCTTGAAACCCCCATTGTCTCCAATCCAAGCGTAAGTGGTGGAGGTTTCCTACGTAAACGATCATTCCTCTCTGTTCCGTTCCCCGAAAATGAAATGGATGTAGAGATGCCGGAAGCCACATCCGTTGGGTCCGGCTTTCCTCTGGACATTGCCCAGGATTTAGTTGTGGGAGGCAATAGCCTCCAGATCTACACGCTAAGCTCCGATGAGCTGTCAGGGTTAATGGGGTTGGCTTTAAATGCTCAGAGCTGGTACTGTACTGCAGAGGCACTTGGACCGGGAAGAGAAGCTGGGGATTAGTTTAACTGCAACCAATGGGGATTCTCCACCCAGGTCTGGCACGGGACAGGTCTGCGTTATAGTCCTCCTGGATGCCAATGGTAGCATCCTTGTCTTTACTCGCGCGATTTACTAAACACGTTTTCCGGAAAACAGCCCCATTGACCAGTAAATCAGACAGATGTCGTCAGCTATTCCAGCTACACTCTGTCACCAGAGCAAAACGAATCTGCTGAAGGGTGGATTTTGAGAAAGCTAAAAATTACCCGATGGAGCGTAGAGCCACAAACGACTGGGGTCTGTCTGCGTACTGCGAAGTCCTCGTGGAGGTTCTGAATGTGAATGACAACCTGCCGGAGGAGATAGCACTCACATCCTTCACCGAGGAGTCCCCCCAAGGACAGTGTCAGAGACGCAGATTCCACGGACAGTCGGAATTTTGCTCTAGATCCTGCTTTTAATTATTACGATGAGCTGCGGACCACAAAGGCTCGGGAGAGAACATCGGAGTTATAAATACAGTCATCAATGCCATGGACTCAGGGACGCCCAGCCTAACCACTCAGATATCAGAGGATATCGTCTCCACGCAGTTATCAGGCATTTAATGACAATTCTCTAGAATTTAACCAGACATCCTACACTATATACTTGAAGGAAAACATCGCCCCAGCTGTACTGATTGACAATGTAAATGCTGTTGATTTAGATTGAAAGCAGAAGGCCAAAATGAAATGTTCCTTAGTGCAGAGTCAGATAAGTGAGCTGCCTTATATCTCCCTAAATTTTGAAAATAGTAATATTTATATTCTTAGTACCCTGGATTATGAAAAGGTAAGAGATTGCCAAATTGCAGTGAGAGTGGCGGATGGCAGCTGTGAAGTCCAGGAGGAGCTGAAATCGTCATCTGAGTTGTTATAATTGATAAAAATGACAAAGCCCTGTTCATTTTATACTGTCTACAGAACAGCACCTCCACCCTGGTTCTGAGAGCAACAGAGGCGAGTTACGTTGTGGCTAAGGTGGTGGCATTGATTCTGGTCAGAATTTTTGGCTTTCCTACAGACTGCCGAAGGTCACAGACCCAGGTCACTTTCGGACTCCAAAATGGAGAAGTAAAGACCGACAGACCAATTACAGAGAGAGATCAAGTTAAGCCAAAATTAGCTGTTGTTTAAACAATGGACACCTGCCCTAATCCAGTGCTGCTACGCTAAATATACGGCTAGTGGATGGGTTTTCAGAAGTGCATATACATGTGTAACTACGAAAGAGGAGCAGCGTCGCATATTAAATATAAATATATATTTAGGTTGAAATTGGCTTCAATTTCATTGTTTCTTGTTTCTGTCGTGGTCCATACTGCTGTACAATACGTAAACACAAGAAAACCAGGAGAAAATCAGGAAAAAGATGCATGTGACGTCTTCCCGTTGCCCTCTTAAAAAAAAAAAAACAAAACGGGGAAGGATCCCTTCGCCAGAACTACATATGTGATGGTTGATCAACAGTGAGTTCAGGTTTTTCAGGCCTCAGTTTCCTAGTTTTCCTGTTGAGGACCCAAATAAAGAAGGCAATTATAGGACTTCGGTGAGTACCCAAGATATCGACAACCTCGCTGAAGAAATAGAAGCAAGGGGGCACATGAGAGAATTGCATTGAGGTGTCTTATGGTATTTGCATGTGTAGAATAAACGTTCTAGGATGTTAGAGAAGAAAAGATGTGGAAGTATGAGAATCCATTTTATTTCTCTATTAATTTATATTTCTCTCTAGTATAATGGGAAGTAAACTGGGTTAAGAAGTTCTGACTATAAAATATTATAATCACAAATTGTGTTTAAAAAAGAAATCTTTGCCATGCAGAGAGTAACCACACGCAATAAGCTTATACTATAAAACCATGAATGTCCTATTTTAGCTGAGCCACAAGGTGGCGATATTACCAAAGACGGTGCTGAAAAGGCAGCTTTTCGGACTCCGCCAGCACTCAGTGGAAGTTGCACTCAGACATCTGAATCCAGAGGACAACGGCTCTGCGCTGGGAGCGGGTGACAAAAAATAGGGAAAGGGCGGATGGAATAATTACAAATAAAAACAATACTGGAGGACAAATCGTTTTTCCTCTAGCACAACATATAGCAGCTTTGCAGACAGGCCTGTGTTTCAGATCTGACCCGGGAATGGCTGGCGGAATGGAGACTCGCCCCAGGAAAAGGCAAGTTCTGTGTTTCTTTCTATGTTTGTGTGTGTCCCTGGTGGCTTGTGAGACGATCCGCTATTCTGTGCGTGAAGAGAAGAAAAGCGGGTCCCTAGTTGCTAATGTTGCAAAGGATTTGAAACTGGATGTAGGGGAATTGTCTGGTCGCAGTGCTCGGCTAGTTTCTAAAAACACCAAAGAGTATTTTGAGCTGAACACGAGCTCCGGGGATGTGATAATAAAGGAGAAAATAGACCGTGAGGATCTGTGCGGACAGAGCGACCCGTGTTTGCTGCAATTCGAAATTGTGTTGGAAAATCCACTGCAGCTGTACCGAATGGAGGTGCAGATACATGATGTGAATGACAATTCCCCTAAATTCTCTAAAAATGAATTCCCTTTGGAGCTGCCTGAACATCTCCCTGTAAACAGCCGCTTCCCCTTGGAAAGGGCCCAAGATTCAGACATAGGAACAAACGGCATCCAGAGCTACGCAATCCTCTCTAATGAGCACTTCAGTCTGGATGTGCAAACCCGGGGAGACGGCAGTAAATACGCGGAGCTGGTGTTAGAGAAACAATTAGATCGGGAGGAGCAGGCGCAGCTGATGCTGATTCTCACAGCTGCCGATGGGGGCCTGCCACAGAGAACTGGCACAGCCCAAATACGCATTAATGTCCTGGACAGCAACGATAACTTCCCCCAGTTTAGTCAGTCAGTGTACAAGGTGCAGTTAATGGAAAATAGTCCTCAGGACACTTTGGTCACTAAGGTTGAAGCTAGTGATTTGGATCAAGGTCCAAATGCAGAAATCACCTATTCATTCGGGCAGGTGCCTGACAGAATCCTCAAGTTATTCAAATTAAATCAATTTTCCGGAGAAATCACTGTTTTGGGGATAATTGACTGTGAAGAAAGAAGCAGTTATGAGATGAACATCCAAGCCACGGATGGCGGGGGTCTATATGCGCACTGCAAAGTCCTGGTGGAGATCGAGGACATGAATGACAACGCCCCGGAAGTGACGCTGACGTCCCTCAGTGGCACCATACCCGAGGACTCCTCCCCTGAGACGGTGGTGGCCCTGTTCAGTGTGAGAGACCGAGACTCCGGGGACAATGGCAGAACGGTCTGCTCCATTCAGGACAATGTCCCTTTTGCTTTAAAATCGACTCTGAAGAATTATTACGAGCTTGTTACACAAAAGCCCCTGGACCGAGAGAAAGTGCCTGAGTATAACATAAGCATCACAGCCACAGACCGGGGGACTCCGAGGCTCACCTCAGTGAGGGTCATCTGTGTTCAGCTATCGGATATTAATGACAACCCCCCTGTATTTAATGAAAGTTCGTACGTCATGTACCTGAAGGAGAACAACCACCCGGGCCTGTTGATTGGAACTGTCCATGCTGCTGACCTGGACACAGAGCAGAATGCCAAAGTGACATATTCGGCGTTGCCTGGCAACATCGGTGACCTCCCCTTCTCCTCCTCCATCTCCATAAACTCCGAAAACGGGAATGTGTACGCTCTGCAGTCTCTGGATTATGAGCAAACGAGGGATTTCCAGGTTACAGTGAGAGCTGCAGATGGCGGGTCCCCTCCACTGAGCTCTGAAGTCATTGTCCGAGTTGTGATAATTGATGAAAATGACAACGCCCCCTTCATTTTATACCCTCTACAGAATAGCAGCTCCCCCGCTAATGACCTGGTTCCCAGATCGGCGGAGGCGGGTTACCTGGTGACGAAGGTGGTAGCTGTGGATGGAGATTCCGGTCAGAATTCTTGGCTTTCCTACCAGCTGCTCAAGGCTACAGACCCAGGTCTCTTCGCTGTGGGTCTCCAAACCGGGGAAGTAAAAACCAGCAGGCCTATAACGAGCCCAGACTCTGTTAAACAGAAACTTATCGTCCTGGTTAGAGACAACGGAGAGCCGCCCAGATCCACCACCTCGACGCTTAATGTGCTTCTGGTGGATGGGTTTTCAGACGCCTACATGCAGTTACTGGATGTACCACAAGAAGAGGAGCAGCAGGACACAATAACCCTGTATTTAGTCATTTCTTTGTCTTTCGTTTCATTCCTTTTTCTGGTTTGTGTGGTAACAATTATCGCCATCCGGCTATACAAGACAAGGCAGTGCCGAGAGCGGTATGTTCCATCGTCCAGGAACTTTTATTTTGAGCCCAACTTCCCCACAAATCCTGCGAACACGAGCGTCACTGGGAGTCTGCCTCAATCTTATTGTTATGAGGTTTCCTTGACAACTGGGTCTGGCACGAGTGAATTTAAATTTCTAAGGCCGTTGGTACCATCTCTATCCGCTGACCCCAGCGCTGCAGGAGGGTCCGTTCTTGACTCTCAGATTAACTCTCAGCTTAAGGAGGAGAAAGAATCTCTGAGAGAGGTGAGTGCTTATTTCACTCCATCTGCATCAATACCTTGGTTGAATATGTTTTTTTTTCTACTGCTCTGAAAATTACCTAGATTACTTGCAGAAATGTCTAGAGATTTTTTTTTCGTCTGGAGCTTTTTCTGTAGTTCATTGTTCATCTTCTATACTTGCATTATGTCCAAGGTAATGTAATTCCACTTAAGTAGTTTTCTATGCTATCCCCCCACACTCCACCTCAGCCCACCCTACCCCTTACCTCCCCCCCCCCCCAAAAGAAAAAAAGATCATTTATCAAAGTGTGATACTGGTCTCTGTGCAGAGTCTTGGATCTCTGCAAAGGAATCTTGAAGCTTGTCTAAGGAAATTTTTAAAAGTAATTGTTTGTGATAGCACCGGAATTATGTGATCTAGATAATGTTATGCACGGTGCGAGTCTAGGGAATCTGAAATGTTACAAAGAATCTGAGTGTACCCTTGCTTCTTCAGTTGTGTTTTCGGACGGTGAATCTATATGAGGCGCGAGTTGCCGGGCTACTGTGTGAATGTGAAATGACGCAGATCAGGGAGCACTTAAAGTAAAATAATTCTATCTGAAGAAATGTAAATTGCACTTTATTTGTCCATCAAACCCTTTGCAATGGGAGTAGCCAGCCGTGGCTGCAGTTTCACAGTGGGAGGTACTTATAAAAGGAAGAGGCAATGTTTACCTAAATCCTATGAAGTCACCGTAATTTACAGCTTCTGGAGTTTATGAACCCATAACAATCAACACCGACGTGAAAGACCCCTATTACATGCATATATAGTGGCAACTGATGGCATCAATATATTTGCAGACAGCAAGTCATTGTCCAAGTTATTATTTAATTAAAATGACAACGGACCCTTCATTTTACACCGTTTTCAGAACAGCCGCTCCCCTTTAAGACCTGGTTCGCACAGCAACTGGGGCAACTTATCTTGTGACTAAGGTACATGGAGACTCTGGTCAGAATTCTTGGCTTTCCTACCAACTGCTTAGAGCCACATACCCAGTTCTCTTGACTGTCGGACTCCAACATGGAGAAGGAAAGACCGAGAGACTTTAAATTTAAATTTCGGAGCGAGACCACATTAAGCCAAAATTAGTTGCCATTGTTAAAGACCAGGGACACCTACCGCACTCAAAGGCTGCGACGCAAAATATACTGCTAGCTGCTGTGTTTTCATATGAACATATGCGAGCCAGTCGGTCAGTGACGTAACTACGGAAGAGGAGCAGGATGGCATGTTAAATATATATTTAGTAATGTGTTTCGCTTCAATTTCATTTCCTTTTCTTGTTTCTGCTGTGGCCTGTGTTTGCATAAACATACATAAGACAAGAAAATCAGGAGAAAGATACATGTTTGCTTCTTCCAGTTGCTACGGGAGACCCATTTTGTTGTATAATTGTGTAGAAAACAGAACTGGATCCTTTCCCCAGAGCTACATATATGATATTTGCTTAACCACCGGGTCGACCACCCATTAGTTCGTTTCTTAAGCCGCAGTTTGCTTGTTTTCCTGAGTAGCACCATACTAGGCCAGAGAATCATGAGACTTCGGTGGGTTTCCAGGTGACCTCGTGGAGGAAAGAGAATCGGTGACACAGGTGAGCGAATTGCATTGACTTGTTTTACATATTTAGCTATGGAAAATAAAAGTGCTGGGATGTGAGAGAGGAAAACGGATTATGGAAGTATCACAAGTCGGATTATTTTTTCTAATACTTTATAACTATTTCTCATTTAATGGGAAATAACCTGGGTTAACCACTTCCTTACTTGAAATATTTGAAACACAATGTGTACCTAACAGAGAGAAATCTTTGCCATGCAGATAATAATTGGGCACAGTAAATTAACAATTTTGAGATGTGTTGTTCTAGCCTCTGCCATTTAATGACCTGGTTCCCAGATCGGCGGAAGCCGGTTACCTTGTGATCAAGGTGGTGGCTGTAGATGAAGATTCTGGTCAGAATTCTTGTCATTCCCATCAACTGCTGAAGGCCACAGACCCAGGTCTCTTCACTGTCGGACTCCAAAATAGGGAGGAAAAACCACTATGCAAATTACGGAGCGAGACCCCTTTAACCAAAAACAAAATATCACTGTTAAAGACAATATACACCTTCCCCAATTTGCTATTGGGACGCTAAATATACTGCTAGTGGATGAGTTTTCAGATGCGTATCTGCAATACAGTGACATACCTACGAAAGAGGAACATGTTGGGATATTAAATATATACTTAATCTCTTAGGCTTCATTTCATGTTTTTCTTGTTTCTGCTGTGGCCAGTATTGCCATAAAATACATAAGACAAGAAAGTCAGGAGAAAGATACACGTCTGCTTGTAGATGCCAGGATTCGATCGCTTCCCCAGAATTATATATATCATGCTTGCTTAGCCACTTGGTCGATCATTAGTTAGTTCTAATTTATGAGGCCGCAGTTTCCTAGATTTCCTGTTGAGCGCCATAGTAGACACGGCAATCGTAGGATTTAGGGATTCCCAAAATATCGCTAAGCTAGTGGGCCGAAAGAGAAGTGCTGGGACAGGTGAGCGAATTGTAGTAACTTGTTTACTTAGCTAGCTGTGAAGAATAAAAGTATTGGGATGTGAGTGAAGAAAATGTGTTGTGGAAAGATAACAATTCAATGATTTATATGTTTTTTTCAACTTTCTACCTCCTCCAATCGGTAATAATCTACTTTAACATCTCGCCGTTCTTACAGTGAAACGTTATAAGCACGATTTGCACATAAAAGAGAAATCTTTTCTATGCAGAATAATATTAACAGCACATAATAAATTTACAATCTAAATACCATGGAATGTCTTATTTTAGCTGAGCCACAAGGTGGCGATATTGGCAAAAATGGTGCTGAAAATACAGATTCCCGGAGACCAGCAAAACTCAGTGAAAGCTGCACTCAGACATCTGAATGCAGAAGGCAACAGCTCTGCGCCGGGAACGCGTGACAAAGGATTACAGGGAAAGGGCGGCTGGAATAATTACAATAAGTCAATATTAGAGGACAAATCGTTTACTTTCTTGCACAACATATGAATGGCTGCAGCAGCTTTTCAGAGAGGCCTGTGTTTCAGATCTGACCTGGGAATGGCTGGCAGAATGGAGGCTCGCCCCAGGAAAAGGCAAGTTCTGTGTTTCTTTCTATGTTTGTATGTGTCCTTGGTGGCGTGTGAGACGATCCGCTATTCTGTGCGTGAAGAGAAGAAAAGCGGGTCCCTAGTTGCTAATGTTGCAAAGGATTTGAAACTGGATGTAGGGGAATTGTCTGGTCGCAGTGCTCGGCTAGTTTCTAAAAACACCAAAGAGTATTTTGAGCTGAACACGAGCTCCGGGGATGTGATAATAAAGGAGAAAATAGACCGTGAGGATCTGTGCGGACAGAGCGACCCGTGTTTGCTGCAATTCGAAATTGTGTTGGAAAATCCACTGCAGCTGTACCGAATGGAGGTGCAGATACATGATGTGAATGACAATTCCCCTAAATTCTCTAAAAATGAATTCCCTTTGGAGCTGCCTGAACATCTCCCTGTAAACAGCCGCTTCCCCTTGGAAAGGGCCCAAGATTCAGACATAGGAACAAACGGCATCCAGAGCTACGCAATCCTCTCTAATGAGCACTTCAGTCTGGATGTGCAAACCCGGGGAGACGGCAGTAAATACGCGGAGCTGGTGTTAGAGAAACAATTAGATCGGGAGGAGCAGGCGCAGCTGATGCTGATTCTCACAGCTGCCGATGGGGGCCTGCCACAGAGAACTGGCACAGCCCAAATACGCATTAATGTCCTGGACAGCAACGATAACTTCCCCCAGTTTAGTCAGTCAGTGTACAAGGTGCAGTTAATGGAAAATAGTCCTCAGGACACTTTGGTCACTAAGGTTGAAGCTAGTGATTTGGATCAAGGTCCAAATGCAGAAATCACCTATTCATTCGGGCAGGTGCCTGACAGAATCCTCAAGTTATTCAAATTAAATCAATTTTCCGGAGAAATCACTGTTTTGGGGATAATTGACTGTGAAGAAAGAAGCAGTTATGAGATGAACATCCAAGCCACGGATGGCGGGGGTCTATATGCGCACTGCAAAGTCCTGGTGGAGATCGAGGACATGAATGACAACGCCCCGGAAGTGACGCTGACGTCCCTCAGTGGCACCATACCCGAGGACTCCTCCCCTGAGACGGTGGTGGCCCTGTTCAGTGTGAGAGACCGAGACTCCGGGGACAATGGCAGAACGGTCTGCTCCATTCAGGACAATGTCCCTTTTGCTTTAAAATCGACTCTGAAGAATTATTACGAGCTTGTTACACAAAAGCCCCTGGACCGAGAGAAAGTGCCTGAGTATAACATAAGCATCATAGCCACAGACCGGGGGACTCCGAGGCTCACCTCAGTGAGGATCATCCGTGTTCAGCTATCGGATATTAATGACAACCCCCCTGTATTTAATGAAAGTTCGTACGTCATGTACCTGAAGGAGAACAACCACCCGGGCCTGTTGATTGGAACTGTCCATGCTGCTGACCTGGACACAGAGCAGAATGCCAAAGTGACATATTCGGCGTTGCCTGGCAACATCGGTGACCTCCCCTTCTCCTCCTCCATCTCCATAAACTCCGAAAACGGGAATGTGTACGCTCTGCAGTCTCTGGATTATGAGCAAACGAGGGATTTCCAGGTTACAGTGAGAGCTGCAGATGGCGGGTCCCCTCCACTGAGCTCTGAAGTCATTGTCCGAGTTGTGATAATTGATGAAAATGACAACGCCCCCTTCATTTTATACCCTCTGCAGAACAGCAGCTCCCCCGCTAATGACCTGGTTCCCAGATCGGCGGAGGCGGGTTACCTGGTGACGAAGGTGGTAGCTGTGGATGGAGATTCCGGTCAGAATTCTTGGCTTTCCTACCAGCTGCTCAAGGCTACAGACCCAGGTCTCTTCGCTGTGGGTCTCCAAACCGGGGAAGTAAAAACCAGCAGGCCTATAACGAGCCCAGACTCTGTTAAACAGAAACTTATCGTCCTGGTTAGAGACAACGGAGAGCCGCCCAGATCCACCACCTCGACGCTTAATGTGCTTCTGGTGGATGGGTTTTCAGACGCCTACATGCAGTTACTGGATGTACCACAAGAAGAGGAGCAGCAGGACACATTAACCCTGTATTTAGTCATTTCTTTGTCTTTCGTTTCATTCCTTTTTCTGGTTTGTGTGGTAACAATTATCGCCATCCGGCTATACAAGACAAGGCAGTGCCGAGAGCGGTATGTTCCATCGTCCAGGAACTTTTATTTTGAGCCCAACTTCCCCACAAATCCTGCGAACACGAGCGTCACTGGGACTCTGCCTCAATCTTATTGTTATGAGGTTTCCTTGACAACTGGGTCTGGCACAAGCGAATTTAAATTTCTGAGGCCGCTGGTACAGTCTCTAACCGCTGATCCAAGCGCTGCAGGAGGGTCCGTTCTTGATTCTCAGATTAACTCTCAGCTGAAAGGGGAGAAAGAATCTCTGAGAGAGGTGAGTGCTTATTTTACTCCATTTGCATTGATATCTTTTTTGAATATGTGTTTCTACATCTCTGAAAATTACTTAGAAGGGAGTCACAGAACCATTAATGTGGAATCCTGCTTTCTCCGGTTCTAGGAAAGGAGTGGTACTCCGGGAGAGCTGGCTGCGGGGGGCGGTGGGGGAAGAGTGTGAGAGATTGCTGTGCTGTGCAGAGCAGGTGGCTGATGATGGTGGGGCGGGAGGTTGTCCCTCTTCTCCTGCCTCAGGACGGTTGGTCAGGCTGCTCTCTGAAGTTAAAGAGACAGGAGACAGCATGCCAACATATTCTTGCCCAACACACACTCTGTCTCTCTCCCCATACACACTCCCTGTCACACACACTCTTTCTGCTCTCCCCTCCCACATACACTTCCGTTGAAAAGCAGCTGAGAATCTAGTAAAGGATGCCCGTGGAAGGATGGGGTTAAAACCTGCATGGTGATGCTATACCTGCTCCACGGGGAAATGCAAAACCTTCCCAAAGCACCCTGAGGCCAGTTGCACAGTGAGATAACTTGCTAGGCACAGTGCACTGCTCCCTGTGCCCATGCTAGAGCTGCTACTGTGGATGTGCTCTGCTGACACAAGAAGCATAGTGTGGACATGCAACAGAGGTTTAATTAAAGGGCTTTAATTAAAGTGGCATAACTTTTTTCCACAAAACTCTGTCCTGTAGACAAGGCCTGAGATTACTTCCAAAAATGTCTAGAGATAGTTTTGTAGGGATCTTTTTCTGTAGTTTATTCATATTTTCCACTTTTATGCTGTTCAAGCTAATATTTTAGTACTTGAGTACTTTTCCTTATGTTCTCCTAAGCTATTTTCCTCTCTAAAAACATTTATCAAACTGTGATACTGGTCTCTGTGCAGAGTCTGTGATCTTTGCAAAGCAAGGTTGAAGCTTCTCAACGGAAATTTGAAAAGTAATTGTTTATGTATTTGTTAAGAACTCAATAGCAGTGGAACTATGTGACCTATATAGAGCCCCTTGCAGAACACTCTGAGGAATCTTTGAAATTTGTTGTGCTTCTTCAGCTGTGCTTTCAGATAGTGAATCTCTGAGATGCTAGTTGCCGGGGTACTACGCGAATGTGAAATGAGGGAGATCAGGGAAACGTTAAAGTAAAATAGAGCAGTCTAAGGAAATGTAAACTGCGCTTTATTTTTCCATCAAATGCTTTGCAATGGGAGTGGCCAGCAGTGGCTGGGGTTTCACAGAGGAAGGTCTTGTAGAAGGAAGAGGCAATGTTTACTTAAATCCTATGAAATCACCATTATTTACAGCTTCTGGAGTTTATGAACCCATAACAATCAACACCGATGTGAAAGACCCCTATTACATGTATAGCAGTGATATAGTGGCTGATTATGGCATCAATAGGATTTTTGCAGGCAGCAAGTCATTGTCCAGGTTGTTAGTATTTGATTAAAATGACAACGGCTCCTTCATTTTATTACGTCTTCAGAACAGCACTTCTCCATTTAATCACCTGGTTCGCAGAGCAACGAAAGCTGATTATCTTGTGACCAAGGTGGTGACTGCAAATGGAGATTCTGGTCAGAATTCTTGTCCTTCCTACCAATTCCTAAAGACCACTGATATAGCTCTCTTCACAGTCGGAGTGAAAATGGGGAACAAAAATCACAATACCAATTATGGAGCGAGACTTCTTTAAGCAAAAACTAGATGTCATTCTTAAAGACAATGGACGCTTGCCCCAATCCACTTCTGCGATGCTAAATTTACTGCTATTGGATGGGTTTTCATATGAGCATATGCAATTCAGTACATAACTACGGAATAGGACTGTGATGGGGTATTGAGTATATACTTAATTATCTCTTTGGCTTCAATTTGTTGTTCTACTTGTTTCTGTTGTGGCCTGTATTACCATAAAATATATAAAACAAGAGAATCTGGAGAAATACACTGATCTGCTTCTTCCAGTTGCCATGGGAGACACATTTGTTCCGAATCATTGTGTAGAAGCCAGGACTGGATCCCTTCCCCACACTTCCCTATATGATGTTTGCTTAACAAGTAGGTCCGTCACTAGTTAGTTCTAGTTTATTAGGCCGCGGTTTCCTAGTTTTCCTCTTGGGCACCCTAATAAGCAAAGGAACCATAGGACTTCGAGATTTCCAGGATATCGCTAACGTCGTGGACGAAAGAGAAGAGATGGGACAGGGGATCCACTTGTAGTAACTTCTTTACTTAGCTAGCTGTGAAGAATAAAAGTATTGGCATGTGAGAGAAGAAACTGTGGTGTGGAAGGATCACAATTACATTGACTATTATATAATTTTGCAACTCTCTATCTCCTCCAATCGGTAATAATCTACCTTAGTATTCCACACTGTTTACTGTGAAATGTTATAACCACAATATGTACTTAAGAGAGAAATCTTTGCTATGCAGTTAATAACTGCACATAGTAAGTTTAAAATGTGAACATCATAGCATGTCTATTTTAGCTGAGCCACAAGGTGGCGATATTAGCAAAGATGGTGCTGAAAATGCAGCTTTTCGGACTCCGTCAGCCCTCAGTGGAAGCCGCACTCAGACTTCTGAATCCAGAAGACAACGGCTCTGCGCCGGGAACGGGTGACAAAGGATTACAGGGAAAGGGCGGATGGAATAATTACAAATAAAGTCAATATTGGAGGACAAATCGTTTACTTTCTAGCACAACATATGAATGGCTGCTGCAGCTTTGCAGAGAGGCCTGTGTTTCAGATCTGACCCGGGAATGGCTGGCGGAATGGAGACGCGCTCCAGGAAAAGGCAAGTTGTGTCTTTCTTTCTATGTTTGTGTGTGTCCCTGGTAGCGTGTGAGACGATCCACTATTCTGTGCGTGAAGAGAAGAAAAGCGGGTCCCTAGTTGCTAATATTGCAAAGGATTTGAAACTGGATGTAGGGGAATTGTCTGGTCGCAGTGCCCGTCTGGTTTCTAAAAGCACCAAGCAATATTTTGAGCTGAACACGCGCTCCGGGGATGTGATAATAAAGGAGAAAATAGACCGTGAGGACCTGTGCGGACAGAGAGATCCATGTTTGCTGCAATTCGAAATTGTGTTGGAAAATCCACTGCAGCTGTACCGAATGGAAGTGCAGATAGATGATGTGAATGACAATAACCCTAAATTCTCTAAAAATGAATTCGTTTTAAAAATGCCGGAACTGATCCCCATAAACACCCGCTTCCCCTTGGAAAGGGCCCAAGATTCAGACATAGGAACAAACAACATCCAGAGCTACGCAATCAGCGCTAATGAGCACTTCAGCCTGGATGTGCATTCCCGGGGAGACGGCAGTAAATACGCCGAGCTGGTGTTAGAGAAACAATTAGATCGGGAGGAGCAGGCGCAGTTGATGCTGATTCTCACAGCTGCCGATGGGGGCCTGCCACAGAGAACTGGCACAGCCCAAATACGTGTTAATGTGCTTGATACCAACGATAACTTCCCCCAGTTTAGTCAGTCAGTGTACAACGTGCAGTTAATGGAAAATAGTCATCAGGACACTTTGGTCACCAAGGTTGAAGCTAGTGATTTGGATCAAGGTCCAAATGCAGAAATCACCTATTCATTCGGGCAGGTCCCCGAGCGAGTCCTCAAATTATTTCAGCTCAATCAGTTCACTGGCGAAATCACTGTTTTGGGGATAATTGATTTTGAAGACGCAGAAATGTATGAAGTAGAAGTTCAGGCCACGGATGGTGGGGGGTTTTCTTCGCGCTGCAAAGTCCTGGTGGAGATCGAGGACATGAATGACAACGCCCCGGAAGTGACGCTGACGTCCCTCAGCGGCACCATACCCGAGGACTCCTCCCCTGAGACAGTGGTGGCCCTGTTCAGTGTGAGAGACCGAGACTCCGGGGACAATGGCAGAACGGTCTGCTCCATTCAGGACAATGTCCCTTTTGCTTTAAAATCGACTCTGAAGAATTATTACGAGCTTGTTACACAAAAGCCCCTGGACCGAGAGAAAGTGCCTGAGTATAACATAAGCATCATAGCCACAGACCGGGGGACTCCGAGGCTCACCTCAGTGAGGATCATCCGTGTTCAGCTATCGGATATTAATGACAACCCCCCTGTATTTAATGAAAGTTCGTACGTCATGTACCTGAAGGAGAACAACCACCCGGGCCTGTTGATTGGAACTGTCCATGCTGCTGACCTGGACACAGAGCAGAATGCCAAAGTGACATATTCGGCGTTGCCTGGCAACATCGGTGACCTCCCCTTCTCCTCCTCCATCTCCATAAACTCCGAAAACGGGAATGTGTACGCTCTGCAGTCTCTGGATTATGAGCAAACGAGGGATTTCCAGGTTACAGTGAGAGCTGCAGATGGCGGGTCCCCTCCACTGAGCTCTGAAGTCATTGTCCGAGTTGTGATAATTGATGAAAATGACAACGCCCCCTTCATTTTATACCCTCTGCAGAACAGCAGCTCTCCCGCTAATGACCTGGTTCCCAGATCGGCGGAGGCGGGTTACCTGGTGACGAAGGTGGTAGCTGTGGATGGAGATTCCGGTCAGAATTCTTGGCTTTCCTACCAGCTGCTCAAGGCTACAGACCCAGGTCTCTTCGCTGTGGGTCTCCAAACCGGGGAAGTAAAAACCAGCAGGCCTATAACGAGCCCAGACTCTGTTAAACAGAAACTTATCGTCCTGGTTAGAGACAACGGAGAGCCGCCCAGATCCACCACCTCGACGCTTAATGTGCTTCTGGTGGATGGGTTTTCAGACGCCTACATGCAGTTACTGGATGTACCACAAGAAGAGGAGCAGCAGGACACATTAACCCTGTATTTAGTCATTTCTTTGTCTTTCGTTTCATTCCTTTTTCTGGTTTGTGTGGTAACAATTATCGCCATCCGGCTATACAAGACAAGGCAGTGCCGAGAGCGGTATGTTCCATCGTCCAGGAACTTTTATTTTGAGCCCAACTTCCCCACAAATCCTGCGGACCCGAGAAGCACTGGGACTCTGCCTCAATCTTATTGTTATGAGGTTTCCTTGACAACTGGGTCTGGCACAAGCGAATTTAAATTTCTGAGGCCGCTGGTACCGTCCCTAACCGCTGATCCAAGCGCTGCAGGAAGGTCCGTTCTTGACTCTCAGATTAACTCTCAGTTTAAGGAGGAGAAAGAATCTCTGAGAGAGGTGAGTGCCTATTTCACTCCATTTGCATCAATACCTTGCTTGAATATGTTTGTTTCTGCTGCTATGAAAATTTCCTATATTATTTCCATAAATTTCTGGAGATGTTTTTTCTTCGGGAGCTTTTTCTGTAGTTGATACATTTTTTCCGACTTGTATGATGTTCAGGCTAATATATTTGTACTTAATTCCTTTTTTTATGTTATGCTCTTTTCCTCTCTAAAAGGCCATTCTTCAAAATGTGATATTGTCTGTGTGCAGACTCTCTGAGCTCTGCAAAGAAAGATTGAAGCTTGTCAAAGGAAAATTATAAAAGTAATTGTTTATCTATTTATCAAGAATGCAATAATAGCAGAATTATGTGACCTAGATAGCGAGTTCTGCATGGAATCTGAAATGTTACAAAGAATCTGAGCTTGTCCTTCCTTCTTCAGTAGTATTTTTGGAGGTAATCTATATGAGGTGCAAGTTTTAGGGTTACTGCATGAAGGTGAAAAGACAGAGATCAGGGAAACCTTAAAGTAAAATAGAAGTATCTAAGGGAGGGATCTCCCAACCCCTCCCCAGAATTTCCCCATTATCCCACTCCACAGTGGTCATTATTTATATGCGGTGTTGCCAGTTTACTCCTTGGTTGGAAATTTGAATTGAAACATAATATACACTTTAAAAGCATATAAAGCATATGATAAAATACTTGTACCTGAAAAAGCATAAGAAGTTTAAAAAGTATGAACAAAGACCAGCTGCCTCACCCAGCTACTGTTTTTTATGACAGTTTTGGTGCCTTCAGTTCAGTGATGCTGACCAACCTAATAATTTGAAATTATAATTTGTAAGCAAGGTCTGAATGAGCTCTCCCCTGACAGCTAGTGATGAGCTGGGCTATGCAGAGGGGAAGGCATCAGGGCCAGACTGTATTTACATGAACACACCTATTCTGCCTCAGTATCCAGCAGACGAGCTGTGTTGCCAAAGTGATCAGATTTGGCTGGTGTTGGGTTACAAATCACTTTAGTAATGAATGTGGGGGTAATGAAATGTTATCTTTATTGTATGAATAAAGGGCATCAGAACTGTACTTGATCTGTCCTGAGAAGGGTGACCTAAGTGCTTAATTTGTGCTAGGGCTGAGCCCTGGCACATGTAGTCTGGGCAGTTCATAGCTCTGGAACCTATGGGCTTGCCATATCAGTTATGAAAGTAAAAAACTTGCTTGAGCTCTGACACATCTTTCATTACAAATTAAGCACTAGTCACCCTCAACTGAACCGCACTCACTAAGCAGAGAGTGTGGATGTCAGATCTCAGTGGAGAGAGAAAGGGAGGGGATAGGTGTTTTGCTTGGTGGTGTGGGCTCTGCCTAAGAGTCACAGCACCATTTGACCTGCCCCTTCCCCTGTTTAAAGATAGAGCTTTTTAGGCTACATGGAGAGTCTTTTGTGTTTTTTTTTTAAGTGACCACTAGAGCTGAAATCACTGATAATCAGGTCTAAGTGCTCAGACCTGCTGTGGGACAGTGTTTCAGTGGAAGAGACAGCTCAGCCTGAACTAGCAGTGAGGTTCCCTTACTGAGGGATGAAATCACTGAGAGCTGGGTGGAATCTTGGGAGACCGATTTGCAGAGGTCACAGTGCCAGGTGGCAGCAGAAGGTGGCAGCACAGGGCCATTGGCGACAGAGCAGTGGACTGAATGGTGGCACAATGCACAAGAGTTGACAGAGTGAGTGACCTGAGTGAGTGGTGAGTGGCTGAAGGAATGAACAAGGTGCCTTCTCTCCCCTACCATGCAGGATGAGAGGTGAACTCATGCAAAAGCACCTGTGAACTCTGGGTCTCCACTGACCAAGGACAACAATTATGAATGGGGTTCAGTGGAGAGAGAAAGGAGGGGCACGTTAAAAGAACATTTGTTTGTTTTAGTAACTTTGTGCCAGAAAACTTATAATCTTGGCCTAGCAGGAAAACTTATACATTTCCTGCTAGGCCAAGATTTTTAAAATGTATTATTTCCCAAGGTTCTTATCTCACATTGTTGCTATCTCGAGAGGTCCTTATCTTGGGAAGTTTTTGTACTAAACATTTTTTATTATTATACATTATTTTTTACATAAGAACATAAAAACAGCCATACTGTGTTGGACCAATGGTCCATCTAGCCCAGTATCCTGTCTTCCAACTGTGGTCAATACCAGGTGCTTCAGAGGGAATGAACAGAACAGGAAATCATTAAGCGATTCATCCCCTGTCGCCCACTCCCAGTTTCTGGCAAACAGAGGCTAGGGACACTCAGAACATGGTATGGCATCCCTGCCCATCCTGGCAAATAGCCATTGGTGAAGGGCTGGCCTTACCATAAGGTGAACTGAGACGGCCGCCTTAGGTGCCAGACTGTGGGGGTGCGCCACTAGGACCCAGAGTGAAGAAAATTGTGTCTGCTGCTGGTGCATATGTATTCTCTCTCATAACAGGTGTGCAGGAGAAAAGGTGAGAGGGAAAAACAGAAAGCAGCAGGACCTGCAGGGAGTGAGAGGAGGAGGAGCCTCTTATGTACCTCTCTAGCACCCCCAGGAGCCTGGACTGATTAACACCAGCTTCTCAGGGAGCTTCCTGTTTCTTGCTGCTTCCCTGAACCCACTTGAGGAGAACAGGCAGTCAACTGAAGTAGTAGGAGCCAGTTAGGCCCTTAAGACACTGATATCTTCCCTCACTCAGGCCCTGCTACCAGCCTGCTTATTTGTCCCCTTCAACTGCGTGCTCAGAGCCACTATAGCTGGCACAGAACAGCAGTCATGAGTGAAAGAAGAAAACGCCCCTCTGGGGCAGCATTCAGAAAAAGAAAGAAAGCAAAGGAAGCTTTTCTATCTAAGCAGAAAGGAGCTCTACTGAGATACATAGGCACAAATGTTCATGGTGAGCCTTCCGGCCCCAGTAAGGATGTGAGTGGTGAGGAGATGCCTGATCTTCCAGTTAGTCAGAGTGCAGGTGACCTGGCAGCTTCTGAAGCATCCATATCTCCATCTCAAATGGATGTAACCATGCATATTCCTGAAGAAAACTGTAGATCACAGAAGAGTGTGGTGGAGGTGCAAGAAACAGCTGCTGCTGAGTTTAATTCCTTAAGTCTAGATGATCCAAGACTATGAACCCACTTGAGCAGTAGCCTGAGGGACTTCCTTGTGCTGCATGGGCCACAGCAAGTGAAAAACTTCATGTTCCCCAAAGACAATGAAAATAGAAGGTTCCATCCAACACATTACTGGCGTGAAATCCCCAATGGTGACAAAGTGGAGAGGCCATGGCTTATGTACTCAAAAACCCACAGTGTTGCATACTGTTTTTGTTGCAAACTCTTCCAGTCTAATGTTCCAGCCACATTGGGTTCTACAGGAATAAAGGACTGGAAAAATCTGGCTAGAAATCTGGCATGCCATGAGAAGGCAGCAAATCACCAGAGAGCATTCGTAGGTGGAAAGAGCTTGAGATGAGACTAAGGTTAAAGGCCACCATAGATGATCAACATCAAGAGAAGATTGCATCAGGGTCTCTTTACTGGCCAAATGTTCTGAAAAGGCTCATTGCCATTGTGAGAATGCTTGCTACCCAAAACCTAGCACTTCAGATCAGCTGTATGTGCCAAACAATGGAAATTTCCTTAAAATTGTGGAGCTGACGGCTGAGTTTGATGCTGTACTCCAGGAGCATCTAACAAGAGTCACCACCCAAGAAATGTACACACACCACTACCTTGGAAAAACAATTCAAAATGAGATCATACAGTTACTGGCAACAATAGTTAAATAGAAGATTGTGGCAGATCTGAAGTCAGCAAGATATTACTCTGTTATTCTGGACGGCACACCTGACATCAGCCATATGGAACAAATGACTTTAAAGGTGCGTTTTGTAACAAGAACAGAACCTAGTGAAAATGTCCCTGCAATGATGACTGTCAGAGAGCATTTTGTAGAATCCATTGACATTGATGATACTACAGGAGCTGATGTGACAAATGTGCTTCTTAAAAAGCTGGAAGATACGGGAATTGCGATAGCTGACATGAGAGGTCAGGGCTACGATAATGATGCCAACATGAGAGGAAAGAACAGAGGAGTGTAGACACGGATTCGGGAGTTAAACCCTCCAGCTTTTTTTGTCCCATGCGGTTCTCATTCATTGAACTTGGTGGTCAGTGATGCAGCATCAGGTTCTAGTGAGGCTGCTGAATTTTTTAATGTAATTCAAAGCATCTATGTATTTTTCTCTGCATCAACTCATCAATGGCAAATTTTGAAGCAACATCTGGGAACATCCTCTCTGACCCTGAAACCACTGAGTGCCACACGATGGGAAAATTGAGTGGAGGCGATAAAGCCTACCAGAAACACAGTTGGGAAGATAGATGATTCCATAGTTGCCATTATGGAGGATAATGCTATGACAGGAACTGTTCTTGGGAGAACAGTGGCAGAGGGAAATGGAATCACCAGAAACATACATAACTTCAAATTTCTGTGTGGCTTAGTGTTGTGGCATGACATACTGTTTGAAATAAATGTTGTAAGCAAGAGACTCCAAGGAGTTGACCTTGATATATCTGGCGGAATGGAACAACTGGACAAAGCAAAGTCATACCTACAGTCTTACCGGTCAGAGGAGGGATTTCAAAATGTTGTGAAGAGTGCACAGAAGTTGGCAGAGGAACTTCACGCTGAAGCTATTTTCCCACCCATTCAAGAATACAAGAGTCACCGAAGAAGAAGACATTTTGATTCCGAGGCACGAGATAGTCCCATAAGAAACCCCAAACAACAATTCAAAGTTGAATTCTTTAACCAGTTGCTAGATTGTGCAATACAGTCAGTTGAAGAACATTTCATGCAGCTCAAGGAACATAGTATATTTTGGATGTTGTATGATATTCCAAAACTCCTCACTGTACCTGAAGAAGACCTGCACCAGCAATGCAGGGCACTAGAGACAGTGTTGACACATGAGGACATGCGCGATATTGATGCGAGTGATTTAGGTGATGAATTGAGAGGCCATTTCAAGATACATTTCAGCAGGACCAACTCCAAAGGCTGTTCTGGAATATTTGTGCACAAATAAGATGACCACCCTCATTCCAAATGCTTTTATTGCTCTGCGCATACTTCTAACACTTCCTGTAACAGTTGCCAGTGGAGAATGCAGCTTCTCCAAGTTGAAGTTAATAAAAACACATCTACACTCCACAATGACACAGGAGAGGCTGGTCAGCTTTGTAACCGTCTCAATAGAGCATGAGCTGGCCCAGACTGTGGACCTTCAGCAGGAAGCAGTTCAAATCTTTGCAACCAAGAAGGCACGGAAAGCACCACTTTGATTATTCAAACAGATAAAAATGACAGTGTTTACTATGCAGACAAGAAAAGTTACATTTGCTGTTCAAATTTTTGAACAAGGCATTTTAAGTTGTTAGTTCTCCTTTATTGGGGTAGGTAGCAGAGCAGTACCATGAAAGGAGTAGAACAGGAAGAAGGCAAAAGTGAGACCTTTCAAAGTTTTGGCCCAAGCGAGGGGGTATGGGGGCATCATTTGAGCTCACCGCCTCAGGTGCCAGAATGTTGTGGGCTGGCCCTGCATTGGTGGACCTATCCTCCATGAACTTATCTAGTTTTTTTTAACCCTGTTATAGTTTTGGTCTTCTCAACATCCCTTGGGGAAAAGTTCCACAGGTTGACACTGTGTTGTGTGAAGTACTTTCTTTTGTTTGTTTTAAACCTGCTGCCCATTAATTTAATTGCATGACCCCTAGTTCTTGTATTATGTGAAAGAGTAAATAACATTTCCTTATTCACTTTCTCCACACCAGTCAAGATATTATAGACCTCTATCATATCCCCTCTTAGTCATCTCTTTTCCAACCTTAAAAATCCCAGTCTTTTTAATCTCTCCTCATATAGTATCTGTTCCTTACCCCTAATCATTTTGGTTGCCCTCCTCTGTACCTTCTCCAATTCCAATATATCCTTTTTGAGATGGGGCAACCAGAAATGCATGCAGTATTCAAGATGTGGATGTACATGGATTTATGTAGTGAAAGTGTAGCAGCTTGGTTTGTGAGACCAATCAGCAAAGCCAATGCTGACAAAACTACATGAAAAGACTGCAAAATACCAAGCCTCTGGACTGCATCGACATGCAGAGAGTCTTATAAGCCAGTCACTGTCAAAGCCAATTTTAGAAGTACTTAATGAGGCTTTTAAGTATGCTGGAGACACAACACCGTTTATATGAATAAACAGAGCTGTCGCATCATGCTTTCTATTTAAGCAAGAGATACCACATGCTACAAACTGGAGGCCAGTGTTAAGTGCATTGTCACTTGTTAATCTTGAAGTGGACACTGGATCCAAATAAGATAGGCAAACGCTCACTATCTTTCACAAGGAACTCAACTGACTGACTAGAAGCATGCGGTGCAACAGTGAAAGATTCAGCCATTGGAAAAGTGAAGAACTCTCACCACATTCAAAAAATGTGCATACATGATTGACGAATGCACCAATGCAAATGGGCATCAAGTATTAAGTCATTATGTATGTTATCTTGATGTCACTGGTAGGCCAATAGACGTGTTTCTAGATGTTCAAGTTATAGAAGACATATTGACTGCATCTGTGACAACCCACATCTTAGAAGAGTTAAATGCTTGTAAATTGAACGCCAAACAGATGGCTGCTTGTGCATTTGATGAAGTTGCAAATTTCTCTAGAAGACATAGTGGAGTACAAGCTTTGCTCAGAGAAAAGAGTAACGCTAATATCTCCTATACCTGGGGTAGGCAACCTATGGGCATGCATGCAAAAGGCGAGACACGTGAGCTGATTTTCAGTGGCACTCACACTGCCCGGGTCCTGGCCCCCGGTCCAGGGGGCTCTGCATTTTAATTTAATTTTAAATGAAGCTTCTTAAACATTTTAAAAACCTTATTTACTTTACAAACAACAATAGTTTAGTTATATATTAAAGACTTATTGAAAGAGACCTTCTAAAAACATTAAAATGTATTACTGGCATGCGAAACCTTAAATTAGAGTGAATAAATGAAGACTTGGTGCACCACTTCTGAAAGGTTGCTGACCCCTGTCCTATACACACTGTAGAGGCCATCTACTCCAGCTAACACTAGTACGAAATGCAGAATCTTCAGAAGACATTTAAAAAGCCATAAAGGACTGAACATCTTCTGAAAAATAGAAGATACACTGGGACTGAAGTTTAAATTCGTCCAACCTGGGAAAACCCACTGGTTTTCTTATGAGTGATCCTTGGCTGTTGTCTTAAAATTACTGCAACCATTATTACTGGTTTTGGAAACTACCTACCAAGATGGGATGGGATCTAAGTAGTCCAGCTGGAAGACTATAACCATTCTCTCTTGTCAGTCTACTGTTGAAATCACTTGGGTCATTAAACAATGCCATCAAGGCATCTGCTAAAACAGTAGTAGATTTTTGTCCAGCAATAGAAGCTCCATTTGGATCAATCAGAGAGAGATCAATTGAAAACATACTGGAATAAGCAAAGACTTCAGTCCAGAACTTGACTAATGAAGGCAGTTATATTGAATCTTTAAGTGAAGAGGACATGAAGTGTTTGTTAAGCCAGCTGATTGATTCTTACAAATCTACATCAGGGACTTCTGGATTATACTCAACCTCTGTGTAGCTTTTACAGATGCCTGTCTTATAAAACATCAACAACTGAGTGGAATGAGACACTACCAGCAATGAGGCTGCTATGAGATCAGGGCAGAATACAGAATTTGAACACAGAGTGCAATATCATACAGTGAATGAAGATTTGACTTCAGCTTCTTCTTTATCATCACTAGTGGTTTGACCCAATCTTTGTGCTATGTTTACAGGGATGAAAGAAGTAGGAATTCATTTCTTGCTACTCCCAGTCATAACAGCTACAACTGAACATTCTTTATACTCATTGAATAGAATTTTGTGTTCTCAAAGAAGTCACCTTCTTCCTGATCATGAGCATATCATGAAGGACTGAAAGTACTGGACACACAAGAAGCCACTTAAGATGAAAACATTGCATTCGAGAAGCTCATTAACAGAGCTGAGCAAAATTACAAGAAACCAGGAAGGACGTAGATATGTAGGGCTTCACAGTAGGCTTGAGGAGCCAGCTTTAATTTGTATGATTTTAAAACATGAGTAAAATATAATAAAATGGTCATGAAACATTTTTCAGGTTTTACTATGGGTCCATACAGCACACCTTTGCCCTCCTGGTCTCACCCCTGGTAGGCCTTAACCCCCCTGTAAATTTGTTTCCCTCTCCCACCCCCATTCAGTTCCTGGGGAAAACACTGATTAAGGAAAATGTAAACTTCACCTTATTTGTCCATCAAACCCTTTGCAATATGAGCAGCCAGCAGTGGCCGCGGTCTTGATGAAGGGGGTACTTATAGAAGGAAGAGGCAATGTTTATTGATATTCTATAAAATGAACATCATTTACAGCTTCTGGAGTTTATGAATCCATAGCAATCAATACAGATGTGAAAGACCCCTATTATATGCATATATAAGAATGGCCATACTGCATCAGACCAAAGGTCCCTCTAGCCCAGTATCCTGTCTTCCGACAGTGGCCAATGCCGGTGCCCCAGAGGGAATGAACAGAACAGGTAATCATCCAGTGATCCATCCCCTGTCACTCATTCCCAGGTTCTGGCAAACAGAGGTTGGGGACACCATCCATGCTCATCCGACCTAATAGCCATTGATGGACCTATCGTCCATGAACTTATCTAGTTCCTTTTTTTAAAGCTGTTCTGGTCTTGGCCTTCACAACATTCCCTGGCAAAGAGTTCCACAGGTTGTGCGCTGTGTGAAGAATTTGAAGAAATACTTCCTTTTGCTTGTTTTAAACCTGCTGCCTATTAATTTCATTTGTGCCCCATAGTTCTTGTGTTATGAGAAGTGGTAAATAACACCTCCTTATTTGTTTTCTCCACACCAGTCATGATATTATAAACCTCAGTCATATCTCCCTTATCTGTCTCTTTTCCAAGCTGAAAAGTTCCAGTCTTATTAATCTCTCCTCTGTTATAGTGATATAGTGGCAGCTGATGGAATCAATAGGATTTTTAGAGGCAGCAAGTAATTGTCCAAGTTATTTGATTAAAATGATAATGCCCCCTTCATTTTATGCCCTCTTCAGAACAGGACCTCTCCCATTTAATGACCTAGTTCACAAAGCAAGGAAGGCAAATTGGTGGCTGTTGATTGAGATTCTGGTCAAATTCTTGTCTTTCCTACCAAGTGCTGAAGGCCGCTGATGCAGATCTATTCACTGTCCGACTCCAAAATGGGGAAAAGAAACCACGATCTCATTTACACAGCGTGACTCCTTTATGCAAAAGCTAAGTATTATTAAAGACAATGGACACCTCCCCAATCTGCTGCTGCGATGCTAAATATACTGCTCGTGGAGGATTTTCAGATGCACATATGCAATCCAGTGACATAACTATGCAAGAGAAATGTGATGGGATATTAAATATATACATTACTTCTCTATGGCTTCAGTTTCATTTTTCTTGTTTCTGTTATGGCCTGTATTGCCATAAAATATATAAGATAAAAAAATCAGGAGAAAGATAGGTTTGCTTCTTCCAGTTGTCATGGGAGACCCATTGTGTCGAATAATACTGTAGCAGCCAAGAGGAGATCCCTTCCCCACAATTTCCTATATGATGCATACTTAATCACGGGGTCGATCCTAGATTTACTCTAGGACAACGTAATAAAAAAGGGAATCATAGATTTAGGAATTCCCAAAATATTGTAACTTTGTAGACGAAGGAGACGCAATGGGACATGTGATCAACTTGCAGTAACTTGTTTACTTAGCTAGCTGTGAAGAATAAAAGTATTGGTATGTGAGAGAAGGAAGTGTGGTGTGGAAGGATCACAATTCAATTAACTATTATATTATTTTGCAACTCTCTGTCTCCTCTAATCGGTAATAATTTGCCTTAATATTTCAGAGTTTTCACTGTGAAATATTATAACCACAATATGTACTTAAGAGAGAAATCTTTGCTGTGCAGTTAATAACTGCACATAGTAAGTTTAAAATGTGAACATCATAGCATGTCTTATTTTAGCTGAGCCACAAGGTGGCGATATTAGCAAAGATGGTGCTGAAAATGCAGCTTTTCGGACTCCGTCAGCCCTCAGTGGAAGCTGCACTCAGACTTCTGAATCCAGACGACAACGCCTCTACGCCGGGAACGGGTGACAAAGGATTATAGGGAAAGGGCGGATGGAATAATTACAAATAAAGTCAATATTGGAGGACAAATCGTTTACTTTCTAGCACAACATATGAATGGCTGCTGCAGCTTTGCAGAGAGGCTTGTGTTTCAGATCTGACCCGGGAATGGCTGGCGGAATGGAGACTCACTCCAGGAAAAGGCAAGTTGTGTCTTTCTTTCTATGTTTGTGTGTGTCTCTGGTAGCTTGTGAGACGATCCGCTATTCTGTGCGTGAAGAGAAGAAAAGCGGGTCCCTAGTTGCTAATATTGCAAAGGATTTGAAACTGGATGTAGAGAAATTGTCTGGTCGCAGTCTCCGGCTGATTTCTAAAAGCACCAAGCAATATTTTGAGCTGAACACAGGATCCGGGGATGTAACAATAAAGGAGAAGATAGACCGTGAGGATCTGTGTGGACAGAGTGACCCGTGTTTCCTGCAATTTGAAATTGTGTTGGAAAATCCACTGCAGCTGTACCGAATGGAAGTGCAGATAGATGATGTGAATGACAATAACCCTAAATTCTCTAAAAATGAATTCGTTTTAAAAATACCTGAACAGATCCCCATAAACACCCGCTTCCCCTTAGAAAGGGCCCAAGATTCAGACATAGGAACAAACAACATCCAGAGCTACGCAATCAGCGCTAATGAGCACTTCAGCCTGGATGTGCATTCTCGGGGAGACGGCAGTAAATACGCCGAGCTGGTGTTAGAGAAACAATTAGATCGGGAGGAGCAGGCGCAGTTGATGCTGATTCTCACAGCTGCCGATGGGGGCCTGCCACAAAGAACCGGCACAGCCCAAATACGCATTAATGTGCTTGACAACAACGATAACTTCCCTCAGTTTAGTCAGTCAGTGTACAACGTGCAGTTAATGGAAAATAGTCCTCAGGACACTTTGGTCACCAAGGTTGAAGCTTGTGATTTGGATCAAGGTCCAAATGCAGAAATCACCTATTCATTCGGGCAGGTCCCCGAGCGAGTCCTCAAATTATTTCAGCTCAATCAGTTCACTGGCGAAATCACTGTTTTGGGGATAATTGATTTTGAAGACGCAGAAATGTATGAAGTAGAAGTTCAGGCCACGGATGGTGGGGGGTTTTCTTCGCGCTGCAAAGTCCTGGTGGAGATCGAGGACATGAATGACAACGCCCCGGAAGTGACGCTGACGTCCCTCAGCGGCACCATACCCGAGGACTCCTCCCCTGAGACAGTGGTGGCCCTGTTCAGTGTGAGAGACCGAGACTCCGGGGACAATGGCAGAACGGTCTGCTCCATTCAGGACAATGTCCCTTTTGCTTTAAAATCGACTCTGAAGAATTATTACGAGCTTGTTACACAAAAGCCCCTGGACCGAGAGAAAGTGCCTGAGTATAACATAAGCATCATAGCCACAGACCGGGGGACTCCGAGGCTCACCTCAGTGAGGATCATCCGTGTTCAGCTATCGGATATTAATGACAACCCCCCTGTATTTAATGAAAGTTCGTACGTCATGTACCTGAAGGAGAACAACCACCCGGGCCTGTTGATTGGAACTGTCCATGCTGCTGACCTGGACACAGAGCAGAATGCCAAAGTGACATATTCGGCGTTGCCTGGCAACATCGGTGACCTCCCCTTCTCCTCCTCCATCTCCATAAACTCCGAAAACGGGAATGTGTACGCTCTGCAGTCTCTGGATTATGAGCAAACGAGGGATTTCCAGGTTACAGTGAGAGCTGCAGATGGCGGGTCCCCTCCACTGAGCTCTGAAGTCATTGTCCGAGTTGTGATAATTGATGAAAATGACAACGCCCCCTTCATTTTATACCCTCTGCAGAACAGCAGCTCCCCCGCTAATGACCTGGTTCCCAGATCGGCGGAGGCGGGTTACCTGGTGACGAAGGTGGTAGCTGTGGATGGAGATTCCGGTCAGAATTCTTGGCTTTCCTACCAGCTGCTCAAGGCTACAGACCCAGGTCTCTTCGCTGTGGGTCTCCAAACCGGGGAAGTAAAAACCAGCAGGCCTATAACGAGCCCAGACTCTGTTAAACAGAAACTTATCGTCCTGGTTAGAGACAACGGAGAGCCGCCCAGATCCACCACCTCGACGCTTAATGTGCTTCTGGTGGATGGGTTTTCAGACGCCTACATGCAGTTACTGGATGTACCACAAGAAGAGGAGCAGCAGGACACATTAACCCTGTATTTAGTCATTTCTTTGTCTTTCGTTTCATTCCTTTTTCTGGTTTGTGTGGTAACAATTATCGCCATCCGGCTATACAAGACAAGGCAGTGCCGAGAGCGGTATGTTCCATCGTCCAGGAACTTTTATTTTGAGCCCAACTTCCCCACAAATCCTACGGACACAAGCGTCACTGGGACTCTGCCTCAATCTTATTGTTACGAGGTTTGCTTGACAACTGGGTCTGGGACGAGCGAATTTAAATTTCTGAGGCCACTGGCACCGTCTCTACCCGCTGACCCTAGCGTTTCAGAAGGGTCCGTTCTTGACTCTCAGATTAACTCTCAGTTTAAGGAGGAGAAAGAATCTCTGAGAGAGGTGAGTGCCTATTTCACTCCATTTGCATCAATACCTTGCTTGAATATGTTTGTTTCTGCTGCTATGAAAATTAGTTGACTGGAACATTTTACAAATATTGAGAAATATTTCATTTTCTAGGGAGCTTTTCTGTTTATTGTCCAACGTATTTTTGAAATGTTAGTATGTGCGGGCTAATATAATTGCACAGTAACGCTCTAAATGAGTTTGCCAGACTGGTTCTGATCTTCTTGCGTTCTGTGTGTTCTCTACCAAGAAAGATTTAAACTTGTCAAAAGAATTATTTGGATATTAATTATCAAGGGCTCATTAACATCAGAATTATCTGATCCTTGTACAATATTCCTAAGGGGACGCCCTGAAGTCTAAAATTTTACAAGGAAATTGAGGCGGAACTTGCTTTTTTAGCAGTGTTTTTGCTGAGGTGTGGATTTTAGGACTAATGGCTCAATATGTAGTGAAGGAGATCGGGGAAACAAAGTAAAATAGAAGTATCTAAGGAAAATGTATCCTCCCACAATATGTAAACTACACCTTTGTTTTCCATCAAACCCTTTGCTATGTGAGCAGCAAGCAGTGGCAGAGGTTTCAATGAGGGGGATATGTATTGAAGGAATGGGCAATGATGGCTTAAATCCTGTAACATCATCACTAGTTCGAGCTTCATGAGCTTTTGTACCCATGACAAGCAACGTAGATGTTATAAGCCAGTATTATATGCACACTGCTGATGTAGCTGCGGTTAGTGGTATTAGCAGGATTTTTATAGGCAGCAAGTGTTCGGGAAATGGGTGAAGAACGGAACAGAGTCCAGAGTCCCAGGAGAAGCAATTATCTAGAGCAACTAAGGAAATTCACTGTGTACAAGTAATGTCCGATGGATGTGGATGTGTAGAAACACCGCTGGCTAGTACCTTGTCTAACAATGCTGAAAATACAGGGTCCGGTCCTCTGCTGAGGAAATCTCCGACAAGCGCAACTGAGGATGGGGGGAGGCATAATTCAATATAAAGCAGCCGGGCTTGGTACCACTTAGCTCTCTGTTTTTGTGTCGAATGGACGGAAGTGCATAGCCCGTGGGAAGTAATAATAGTATAACTGTTTTGCGTTATGAGATTGAATGTGTTTAATGATTGTAGGAGGCCGTGTCCAAACGCATTCTCCTGACGTTACACTTGTTGGTGGATAATATTTATGTCCTCTCTGGGGTGAACTGTGGCATTGACTCATATTGTACTGTCCCTGAGGCAAAACCCACAGGAAGAGAGGTCCCGAGAGATTCCACTTTCTGGAGTTTGCTACCGATCTTACCCTCAGGTGGAGGGATGTATTAAGGGAGAAAAGGAAGGTATACAAAGAATACAAGGAGTGTGGATCGATAGGGGAAATAAATCTGACTTCTCAGAGGGGATGTTCCCCATGTTCTTCTCTGGCTCTCCACACTCTGTAGCAGCCCCCTCCTCCCCTTTCTCTGCTTTCTCCATGGACAGAGGAAACCCAGAAGCCGAATCTGATGGAATCGTCACCTCCCGCTGGTCTTGCTTGAAGTATTTCTGCTGGTTTGGGAGGGGAGCAGGCATTAGAATTAGCTGTAAAAATGGGGGAACGTGAGGCGAAACTTAATACCCATTATTCTAGCACAGTGGCCAAATTCCATCAATTTCTGCTCTCTTGCACCAGAACAAAGGTGAAAGAGCATCTAGCCTTTAGTAAGTACAAAGAACGAAGGTCAAGAATAAGTGTTGCCTTAATTCTGGCTCTTCATTTTCCAGATAATGGATACAACTAAAATGAGGTTTTATGGGCCCGGTGTTTGCAAAGGGTTTACAGACTTTTTTTCCCCACCAAAAAGAGAGAGAGAGAGAGGGGAGGGGGAGAGAGAGAATTACAATAATCAAGCAGTGTTTCAGATAGAGTTTGTCATTCAAGAATAATTTTGTTACACCGGTCCTAACAAATATCTTGAACCTAGGAACTTGCGGTTGTTGTGACTATTAGTAATGGCTAATTGGTGAATTATTATTACTATACATGAATATGTGTATAGATTTTTTTAAAAACCTATAAACTACAGAGTCTTTTTTTCTCTGTACAAATGACATTGAGGTTTTAGATATCTTAAATCTACTGCCAAGAATCCTGAATTAATTAAAACAGAGATCTGTGAAAGTAAAATGTACTCCCCAAGACATTTTAGTATAAATGATCATTTCTAATTATTATCTAAAGATAACCTGGAGTTCAACATAATTAATGAATTCTTTGATTATAGTAATTTCTTTTGGGAGAACAGTCTGGATTTGGATACCTAAGATAGAATGGCAAAGTGCTCTAAAAGAAAACCCGCACTTCCCCTTTAGGAGATGTAAACAGCAAATACAAAACTGATATTAAAGACATCAATATGCCAGCTGGTGTAAATCGACATAGCGCCGCGGAAGTAAATGGTGGTGGAGGAGGGGCAATTGACAGCATCTGAGCATCTGGCACTTGGACAGCCCTGATCATGGAAAAAATCAGCGTTTATGCTGGCACTTTGTCGGGGTTATGCAGCGTTCCTACAGAAAGTATTAACCAACAGTTAATTAGTTCCTATCAAAATAAGTTATTCCTAACTCTTACAAATCTATTTTAAAAAATTAAGACGATCTAGTTGGTTATTATTACTCCTAATGATCCTGGCCTCACATTTTTAAATTGACTCATGATTTTTTAAGCCTACCTTTTTGATGCCCAGCATTAGACACTCAAGCCCTTATTTTTCAGAGTCATGGAGTACCCATCACTCCCATTGAGTTCTGTGGGAGTTCTGGGTACTAAACAGTTCTGAAAACTAGGCCCAAGATGTCTGGAATTGGGCACATACAACCAATGACCACATTTGAACATTTTGGCTTAAACAAACAGCAAGCTAATGATCTTTTTGAATCAGCCACCTAAATTACCATAAAGCTTTTCCAGATTTGTAAGTGTAAACACCTCACAGGGGATGTAAGATGTTCCGGACAGTTTTTGAAAGACAGAAATACAAATAGAAATACAACGAAGTGGATATCGCTGTATTTGGCTAATCAAATTACATTTACTTCTGAATTTTCACACTGTAAAATTTCCCTCCGAGTTGTATACATACACAGTGCCCTATTTTAGGGTTTCATTAAACATGAGCATTTAAATTATAGGATGTAGGTACAGGCCAGATCCTGCTCCCATTGAAATCAATGGCAAAACTTCCGCTGACTTCAAATAGAACGATATCCCAGCCACAGATCTGTAAGATGAAGCCCTGATTGCATGTCCCTCCGTGCACACGAATGCCTGCGTTCTTCGTAACAGCCGATAATGACGCCACATCATTCTATATTGTTTGCAGGGCAGAGCTTCTGTCTCTGAAGACTCCATATCCAGATCTTCAGGCGCAGGCTGTATTGTTAACAAGGTGACAGGGATAAATGGGAACAGTAGTCAAAACGGTTGGCTTTCCTACCAATAGATGAGAAAAACCAGCTCTGCTTTGTTCAACTATCAGACATCATAAAGGAGCAATGAGAATCAAGAGGCTTATCGCCCTCCAAGAAACTTTCAAGAAGGTACAGGCCCTTTCTGTAAGAGAGCAAGGATATGTATTTCTATATTATGTAATTCTTTATTCCTGGTTTTTCACGTAGACCTTTGCGTTTATGGTATGACTATTGAAGAAGAGAAGGAGCTCCTATAGCATGCTTGCTTTGCAGATTCCACCTAGCCCTTAGTGTATTATTTTTAGAGCTTGACAACGTCTACTTTATCTAGATATAAAGGAAACATAATAAGTCAAACCTAAGCTTTAACAGTAATTTATCATAAACCACCTTCCCCATGATTCTCCCTTATGGAGATGATTATGTAATAGTGTGTTGATTTTCTGAAACCTCTTTTCAGTGTACAAGTTTAATGTTCAATGAAAATTAAGAATAAATTTCACTTACAAAGTAATTATGTATTAACAAATAGAAGCTGGTTAAATTAAAGCTGCTTGGCCGCAATGTACATTGCATATTTAGTCGGGAGGTTGAGCTTTGTGTATATTGTAAAATGTGTATTTTCAAAATTGTAGTCTTTTTTTCTAACCATATGAAACTGAAACTAATAGTTATAACTCATTTTGAGATCCTTGGTTAAAAGATACTGTAGAAGTGAGAGTAATATTGCATTAGTCGAACGTTAGTAAAATAGGTTAAAAGTGATACAGTAAACTTTAAACATTTTGTAGTGTGTAATGAGTTAAGATAAATCTCTTTCCTTCTGTCTTCATTTAATTTCATTACCGAATATAATATTTCAGATAAAGGGAACATGGTGTAATTTTCCACGTCGTTTACAAGATTTTAAAAATCGAGTTTCTGGTGACCATAACACTAATAAAAACAATTGTTAAAATGGATTTAGATTGACTTTTTTATCCGTTGATTCTAACGATTGGTAGCTGTGCTGCGAGATCAGATTCTGTGAAGCAAAGTCATCAGGGGACATGTTCTTAAAGCACCGATTTCTAATGACATGTTCTGGGGTTTGGTGGATGGACTGTCCCTCCAGAACGTGAGGGCTTGTGCACCGTGTATGCAGGAAGGATGGCTATGAAATCTGATCCCATTGCTGGCAGGAAGAGAGTGTGGGAAAGTACAGACCTGTTTAAACATGCCCTCTTTTACATGAATGAGTCGCTCCCAGGCAGCAGAGGAAATGCAGCTCCCATTGAAGTCAGGCATTGAAGTTGGTTCCGTCTACAAATCTTCATTAGGTGGGAGAAGTCGGGGAAATTTCTTCTAACATTTAACTAAAACATAAAAGGAGTGAAAAATGTATCAGACAAATGAATACCTGGGCCAATGTTTTTAAAAACTGGAGTTAAAAGGTGGGTTCTTAAATCCCCATACTGACACCTAAATAACGACCTAATTTTCCAAAGTGCTGAGCGTCCAGCAGCTTCCATCGAAATCAGTGTCATTGAGCCTGTTCAGCACTTTGAAACACTAGACCAGTCTTTTGTAGGTGCCTAAATATGGTTCAAGAACCATCACTTCTGAAAATCTTGAACCCCTTTACAAAACTGGACTGCAAGAGCCCCTCCACTTTTCCAGTGCCGAACTTCAAATATGAGGGGAGGAGAATTTATTTATTTATTTACTTATTTGCGTCTGCACTCAATAGATCTGTCATATTTTAGGGAGAATCCAGTACCTATAAACTATTAGCTGGGTATTCCCAGGGCCCAAGGACATTTAACCTATGTGGCACTATTTCTACTATTGTGGGTGGCCTCTGGCAGTGTTTTAGTGCAGAGTTCCTTTTTGGGCATATAGCAGAAGTTTGTCGTCTTAAAATTATTAATTATTATAACAACCACTTCTAACTGGTAGAGCAGTCAGCAACTTCTCCCAATAACGTACCAAAGATCTAGACATAGGAGTCCTTCCTTATTGTGCGCCTCCATTCAAACCTAGATGTAATTGTCACCCTTGACGTCATCTACGGTGTTTGCGCTCTTTCTGCTTTCCCATTTCTTACTTGGAACCTATGCTGCTCAGCTGGTTTTAGATTCCTGGTACTCCTAGTAGTAAATTTCCCAACCTTGTATCTTCGCAGAGCATAGGTTCTAACTGCCTCATTCGGGGATCCCACTTCTAGCTGACGTTCTTCCATATTTTCTGGATTCTTATTATACGTTACTGTCCTTTATTCAGGAACGTTCAGTCTTTGGGAAATAGTCATAGCAATTTCCCCATACTTCCTGCTATGACTACGGAATTAGGGTCCGATGGCCCTCCATCGAAGTGAAAGGGATTTCTCCACTGACTTCAGTGGGAGCAGGAATGTATTTACTCAAAACGCTGGAAAATGCGATCAGGTTAGGGTTTAACATGAGATACACACATGTAAGGAACCGTGTATTTTCAACATGCTATCACCGATTAAATAGAGCCTAGAAACACAGGAGATGATTCATCCGAAGACGGTGAAGTCATTGTTAGGCTCTGTCATGACAGAAATAGTCTGAAAAGCTGAGCAACTGCAATTGTGACTATCCCAGTACTGAATCGTTCTCTGCCTGAGCTCATGGCTGCTTTGTCCCACCATCAGACACCACATATTGGAAGACGGGAGAGAGAATTTTCTCCATTCATTAGCACTTTCCTTTTAAGACAGTTGTTAAATGATTGACATCTGATGGAACAGAAAAAACTATCAAACTATTAAGTTGCCAACATATTTCTAAATTCTGTTAATTTTCCTAAAGGTAATGGAAGCTCCAAACTCAGGGGCGCCATTTCAGATTTTGGTTGGGGGGAGGGGATTTTAACGGTGATTCCAGGGGCTACTTAGGCACCTGAAAACTCCAGTTTTTTGGCAGATAGGAGCACTGTATCTTATTCCTATACAAAAGAAAGAAAAATACATATTAGACCCACTCAGCTCTAATACTAACATGATCTGACATCTTGTGGAAAGTAACTTAAGGGATCTGGGGCAAAAATTGGGGATTGGTCCTGCTTTGAGCAGGGGGTTGGACTAGATGACCTCCTGAGGTCCCTTCCAACCCTGATATTCTGTGATTCTATGACCTGGTTAGGTTTAAAATGTTTAATGTGGATTTTTAAGAGCAGGTTGGACAAACACCTGTCAGGGATGGTCCAGATAATACTTAGTCCTGCCTTGAGTGCAGGGGACTGGACAAGATGACCTCTCGAGGTCCCTTCCAGTTCTACGATTTTATGATTCTTTATTATGATCATCTTTAAAATTCGCTTGGATCTGAAAGCAAAGCTGTTGTTTGAGACGTTAGGTGGCGCTGTTACCAAAGGTGGCGCCGAAAGAGCGCTACGGAGTAAGGGTATCAAGACGGTGTTAGGAAGAATCGCCATGACAGGGAGCATCCCCGGGATAAAAGACGAATTGTCCTTCTCTGAAGAAAGATAATTAGGTTTCTATCTAAAACCGAATTGTTTTACCCCGCAGATATACTGTAAATCAAACTATTGCTCAGGTACCGCAGGACCTATTTTTAGGTATCAGAGCTGCTGTATGGAAAGCGCTGTGTCTTAGATCTGACTCAGGAGTGGCTGGCAGGATGGGGAACCACATCAGAAAAAGGCAACTTCTGTCTTTCTTTCTGTATCTTTGCTCGTCCGGAGCGCTGTGTGAGGCGATCCGCTATTCCGTGCCTGAAGAACAGGACATCAGGTCCGTAGTTGCTAACGTTGCAAAGGATTTGGAATTGGATGTAGGGAAACTGCTCGCAGGGCCCGGTTGATTTCACAAAGTAGCAAAAAGTATTGTCAACTCATCACCGGCTGGGAAATGATAATAAAGGAGAAAACAGACGGTGAGCATCTGTGCGGACAGACTGGCATGTGTTTACTGCAGTTCGAAGTTGTATTGGAAAATCCAATGCAGTTGCATCGCTTTGAGGTGCAGGTAGAGGATATGAAAGAAAGAATTTATGTTCGAAATTCCAGAACTGACCCAGAAAAACACCCGCTTTCCCCTAGAAAACAAATGCCATCCAGAACTACACGATCAGCCCCAATGAACATTTCCGGCTGGATGTGCAAGCTAGGGGAGACAGTAGTAAATATGCTGAACTGGTATTAGAAAAAACATTAGATCGGGAGGAGCAGCCAGAATTTAATTTGCTTCTCACAGCTTCTGACTGCGGGGAGGGGGGGCGTTCACCAGAGGACTGGCACAGCTCACATACGAGTTATTGTTCTGGGTATCAGTGATAACACCCCTGGCTTTAGTCAGTTCCTGTACAAAGTACGATCTTTGTATGATCTTCTCCTTTATTCTCCGAAGAAGGAAATATTTTAAAAGGCCAACATTTGAGTTGTCATCGGGTATCTGTACGCTAACTCTTCACTGAGATGAATGGGGCAGTTCACAACACTCTCACATCTATTTTTTCAGCTTCTCTTCAGACTTGCATGGACATCTCTGTATCTGTTACACTGAGTTCATACATTTTAGGTTTTCTTTGAAACTATAACTGCTAGAGATTTGCTGATTCTTAAAGGAAATCTGAGATTCTGAAGAACAAGATAGCAGCCTGAGAAAGATACCGCTATGCTTTGATGCTACGTATGGGTCCCATCCCAACTTTGTAATGAATGGGGAAGTGATTATTTGTTCTAGAGCCATTTCAAGGGATCTCCCTGATGGATAGGCTGCTTCTGCCGTATCAGTCGAGGTATTGCAAAGCAGACACAAATACTAACCCCCGCAAATGCAGAGCCGTGGGCCTGGCTTAAGAAGTGTATAACTATCTACCCCGAATTGAATTTAGATTCTAGGAAAATATAGAAAATATTTAGATAAAGGAAAACTGTCCACAGGATAAAGTAGTGATTTCAGATAAAATCCCTAACTAATATTAAGAGTTTAGATCTAAGCATGTAATTTTTTTAAAAATGAGTCGTTCAAATACATAATGGAACGCATTTGGCATCGTACAGGTCAATATCTGGGAATGGCTAAGGGAAGTTTCTTAGGCGTATTGGACCAAATTTATTCCGGCTGTAACGTCATTGAGGTCAATGGAGTTATACAAGGGATAAATCTATAACGAAAACAAAAAGTGTATATTTTATTTGCTTCATTTACCCCTCCCACTTGAAATCAATATGGCGGAGAAAGTACCTCAAAGAGAAACGTTCAAATTAATCGCTTTTTACAATAAATCATGCAGAAATCGAGCCTCTGGTTAATCTTTTTAATATCATAAGGCTACTCATAATTACTTGTTTCGAATTGGACATTATTCTATTTCAGTTTTCATTAAATATTTTATTGCGGTTATGTTTGCAAAAGGTTTTGACGATATGAAATGTATAAACCGTTTTACATTGAAAAATATCTTAGTAATTTTTAAAAAGAAAAGGAGTACTTGTGGCACCTTAGAGACTAACCAATTTATTTGAGCATGAGCTTTCGTGAGCTACAGCTCACTTCATCAGATGCATGCCGTGGAAACTGCAGCAGACTTTATATATACATAGAGAATATGAAACAATACCTCCTCCCACCCCACTGTCCTGCTGGTAACAGCTTATCTAAAGTGATCAACAGGTGGGCCATTTCCAGCACAAATCCAGGTTTTCTCACCCTCCACCCCCCCACACAAATTCACTCTCCTGCTGGTGCTAGCCCATCCAAAGTGACAACTCTTTACATAATCAAGTCGGGCTATTTCCTGCATAAATCCAGGTTTTCTCACATCCCCCCCCCACCCCCCTACACACACAAACTCACTCTCCTGCTGGTAATAGCTCATCTAAACTGACCACTCTCCAAGTTTAAATCCAAGTTAAACCAGAACATGGGGGGGGGGGGTAGGAAAAAACAAGAGGAAACAGGCTACCTTGCATAATGACTTAGCCACTCCCAGTCTCTATTTAAGCCTAAATTAATAGTATCCAATTTGCAAATGAATTCCAATTCAGCAGTTTCTCGCTGGAGTCTGGATTTGAAGTTTTTTTGTTTTAAGATAGCGACCTTCATGTCTGTGATTGCGTGACCAGAGAGATTGAAGTGTTCTCCGACTGGTTTATGAATGTTATAATTCTTGACATCTGATTTGTGTCCATTTATTCTTTTACGTAGAGACTGTCCAGTTTGACCAATGTACATGGCAGAGGGGCATTGCTGGCACATGATGGCATATATCACATTGGTGGATGTGCAGGTGAACGAGCCTCTGATAGTGTGGCTGATGTTATTAGGCCCTGTGATGGTGTCCCCTGAATAGATATGTGGGCACAATTGGCAACGGGCTTTGTTGCAAGGATAAGTTCCTGGGTTAGTGGTTCTGTTGTGTGGTATGTGGTTGTTGGTGAGTATTTGCTTCAGGTTGCGGGGCTGTCTGTAGGCAAGGACTGGCCTGTCTCCCAAGACTTGTGAGAGTGTTGGGTCATCCTTTAGGATAGGTTGTAGATCCTTAATAATGCGTTGGAGGGGTTTTAGTTGGGGGCTGAAGGTGACCGCTAGTGGTGTTCTGTTATTTTCTTTGTTAGGCCTGTCCTGTAGTAGGTAACTTCTGGGAACTCTTCTGGCTCTATCAATCTGTTTCTTTACTTCTGCAGGTGGGTATTGTAGTTGTAAGAAAGCTTGACAGAGATCTTGTAGGTGTTTGTCTCTGTCTGAGGGGTTGGAGCAAATGCGGTTGTATCGCAGAGCTTGGCTGTAGACGATGGATCCTGTGGTGTGGTCAGGGTGAAAGCTGGAGGTATGCAGGTAGGAATAGCGGTCAGTAGGTTTCCGGTATAGGGTGGTGTTTATGTGGCCATTGTTTATTAGCACTGTAGTGCCCAGGAAGTGGATCTCTTGTGTGGACTGGACCAGGCTGAGGTTGGTGGTGGGATGGAAATTGTTGAAATCATCAGTGGGGTGGGAGGAGGTATTGTTTCATATTCTCTATGTATATATAAAGTCTGCTGCAGTTTCCAGGGTATGCATCTGATGAAGTGAGCTGTAGCTCAGGAAAGCTCATGCTCAAATAAATTGGTTAGTCTCTAAGGCGCCACAAGTACTCCTTTTCTTTTTGCGAATACAGACTAACATGGCTGTTCCTCTGAAACCTGTCATTAGTAATTTTTAATGCAGACGCTTGGTGCCGCTGCTCACCACAAAGGCGAAGAAAAAACTGAGGCTCCAGACGATTCCATTACTCGCCGAGCAAGCGTCCCTCTGCCAAGCAGGGAAGTAGACCACAATAATGCGTAGCCCGGAATGTGAACTGCACTGTTCTGAAAGATCTTCAGGTGGAGCCGGGTTTTGGCAAAGATTCTTGCCCGTAAGCGCGACTAAGGGACGCTGACATATATTTAAAGAGAGAACAGGTATCTGTAGAAGAGATTCGGATACAAGGAAACGTGAGGATGAGAAATAGTGAGGAAGGCCTGACAAGGCAGGTTCTGTCTCTGATCCTTTTTCTCTGTGTGCCGGAGGTGAGAACTGAAACGCTTCGCTATGCTGTGACTGAAGAAACCGGAAGCGGGTCGTTCGTGGCGAATATTGCAAAGGATTTGGGGCTGGAAGCCGAAAAACTGTCCGCTCGGCAGGCCCGGATTATTTTTGAAGGGGAAAAACAGTATTTTCAGCTAGACCGCAGCACTGGGGATTTGTTTATACAAGAAAAAATAGATCGAGAGGAGCTCTGCGGGCAGATCGACCCCTGCCTGGTGGATTTTGAGATATCGCTGCAGAGTCCGCTACAGTCCTACGGAGCTGAAGTAGGCGTTTATGATATCAATGATCATTCCCCAGTGTTCTTAAATAATGGATTTATTCTAAAGATCTCGGAAAGTACTATGCCTGGAAATCGGTTTTTTACTGGAGAGTGCCCAGGATTTAGATGTGAGCAACAACAGTCTCCAGCATTACAGCATTAGCTCTAATGACTATATTCAGATTTATACTCGGGATCGCAGTGACGGCAGAAAGTACGCAGAGCTGGTGCTGGATAAACCCCTGGACCGGGAGAAGTCGGAGATTAGTTTCACACTCACAGCTATCGATGGTGGTTCCCCACCGCGGTCGGGTACAGCCCGAATTGGAGTTATGGTTCTGGATATAAACGACAATAATCCGGTATTTTCTCGGCTTCTTTATAAAGTCCAGATTTTGGAAAATAGACCTGAAGATTATTTGTTAGCTACAGTCTCTGCTACCGATTTAGACGAAGGAATTAATGGGGAAATATCCTATTCTATTATTCAAAATTCAGAGGAAAATCGCCAAACTTTTAAAATAAATCCCCTCACCGGGGAAATTCGACTCAAGCAGCCACTAGATTTTGAAGACAGAGAAAACTATGAGATAGACATACAGGGCATAGATGGCAGGGGTCTGTCTGCACACTGCAAAGTCCTGGTGGAATTGCTGGATATGAATGACAATGCTCCGGAGGTGACCATAACATCCCTCACCAGCCCTATCCCCGAGAACTCCCAGCCGGCGAGAGTGATGGCTCTGTTCAGTGTCAGGGACCGGGACTCCGGCGATAATGGGAAAACGGTCTGCTCCATAGAAGACTAGCTGCCTTTTACTGTCAGAAAAGTATCAAAAACTTCCTTCTCTCTGGTGACTGAAAGCTCACTGGATCGTGAGAGACTGTCGGAGTACAACATAACAATCACTGCTCAAGATTTGGGATCTCCCAGTCTCGCTACTGCTGTGACAATCACAGTGGAAATATCAGATATTAATGACAATTCTCCCATGTTTAATGAAGCGTCATATACTATGTATACAAGAGAAAACAACGGGCCAGGGATAAAGATTGGTAAAGTCAGTGCTATCGATTCTGACTCAGAGCAGAATGCCAAAGTGACATATTCTCTATTGCCTGCTGAGGTAGGTGGCCTTCCGCTTCTCTCTTATATCTCCATAAACTCGGAAAATGGGAATGTGTACGCTCTGAGATCCATGGATTATGAACAGATAAGAGAGTTCCAGGTCACAGTGAGAGCTGCAGATGGCGGGTCCCCTCCACTGAGTTCTGAAGTCATTATTCGAATTGTGATAATTGATGAAAATGACAACGCGCCCTTCATTTTATACCCTCTGCAGAACATCAGCTCCCCAGCTAATGACCTGGTTCCCAGATCGGCGGAGGCGGGTTACCTGGTGACGAAGGTGGTGGCTGTGGATGGGGATTTCGGTCAGAATTCTTGGCTTTCCTACCAGCTGCTCAAGGCCACAGACCCAAGTCTCTTCACTGTGGTTCCCAAAATGGTAAAATAAGGACCACTAGGCCATTAAATGAACGAGACAGCTTCAAGCAGAAACTTCTTATCCTGACTAAAGATAACGGAGAACCATCCCTATCAACCACAGCGACGCTAAATTTTCTTGTGGTGGATGGATTTTCAGACACATATATGCAGATTTTTGAGATACCCAACGAAGAAGAGAAGGACAGCACAATGACTACGTATTTAGTGATAGCGTTGGCTATGCTTTCATTCATTTTTTATATTTTCGAAAATATTATTTGTAATTATTAAGGGATGTAAAAGGCGAAATTTTAGTGAAAAATATAACTCGGCTTGTGACAATTTTTATGGCGCTAACGGCTCCCCCAGTAATTTAGTAGATGCCAGTGGAACCGGAATCCTATCCCAGCCTTGTCATTATGAAGTCTGTTTGACCAACGGATCGAGTAACAGCGAGTTTAAGTTTCTCAGACCAATAAACCCTAGTTTTCTTTCTCAGAATTCTGAAATAGACAAGGTCAGAGACAATGATTTTCTTAATAGTTCCCATGTGGGTAGTCAGATAGAATCAATGAGTCAGGACAGCATATCTGCTTGTGTTGATTAATATTTAATTTTCCAAACTTGCTTTGATGCTTGTTAGTAAGAGTTTAACAGAATTTTAAACAATTTGAGTGTACATAGTAATAATGTAGCCATATGTATCCCTACTATTCAATCTTCAGGCCCTTGCCTTGTGCTTTAATTATGAATATTCCTCTTCTCATAGAAATCCATTGATGATAATGATGGATAGCGATGTCCTTGTGTGTACAGATATTGTTTTAGATTACTGATTTTTGGTTAAATTTTCGAGAGCGACAGAAATGCCTAAGTATCAAAGGGGTAGCCGTGTTAGTCTGGATCTGTAAAAGCTGCAAAGAGTCCTGTGGCATCTTATAGACTAACAGACATATTGGAGCATAAGCTTTCCTGGGTGAATACCCACTTCGTCCGATGCACGAAGTGGGATTCACCCAGGAAAGCTTATGCTCCAATACGTCTGTTAGTCTACAAGGTGCCACAAGACTCTTTGCCAGAAATGCCTAAATCACTTTTGAAAATGGAACTTCGTCCTAAATCACTTAGTCACTTTTGAAAATTTTACCCTTTGTTGCGAAACTGTAGTATTGTGTGGGATGAAGAACATGTAACTCTCTCAGCTCCACTGAAATCTCAATAAAATTATCCCACTTTGAACTCTGCTTGATCAGGTTCATGAAATATAGTTAGGAGGTCACTTAGTTCCATGAATTAAAATGCAACATACGTGTAAAATTTTGTCACGTAGAAAAATTTGAGGCAAAATCCCGACTGATTTCTTTTAGGACTGGAATGTAGGGATCGCTATTAGCTGGAAAGACTTGAAGTGCCATTGCTTAGCTTATCCGCCGGCATTGTGGAAGTCATGGAACAACACTGTTCATAGAAAAGGAGTGGCACCTTAGAGACTAACCAATTTATTTGAGCATAAGCTTTCCTGAGCTACAGCTCACTTCATCGGATGCTGTAGCTCACGAAAGCTTATGCTCAAATAAATTGGTTAGTCTCTAAGGTGCCACAAGTACTCCTTTTTGCGAATACAGACTAACACGGCTGTTACTCTGAAAACTGTTATATATAGAGTACCTCAGATATAGAATGTATCGTATATATCTGGAGCAAAATTTTCCAGATGGGGCCTAAACACAGGCAAGCAAATGTATATTTAGGCACCCGAGTAAAAGTAGCCTTTTTCTTCTGGGCTTCCATTTTCTTCAATGGGAGTTGTAGGAACCTGTAACTTGGAAAGTTAGACCACACCTCTAAGGTTTAAACACTGATTTTGCAGACCGTTACCCTCGCCTTTAATTTCTCCATTGACGGTTGAGCTCACAACCACATTTGGAAACCCTTACAAATTTCCTCATATTATTTCGGTTAAAAACAAATCTGACCTTTAACATATGTTCTTCGATATGGGTCATACCCCTAACATGTCTATAGTCACACCAGAGGTATGACCCTTTCCAGGCTTAGCTGTGGTCTTCACAATTATTCACTTTTTACATGGTTCACCAAACCCTGTGGGAGACTTATCCTCCAGATGTTTCTGGCTAATATCATGGTCACTGTCCACCGGCATTTTTAGCACTGAAATGATGGCATATCATCCCAAGAGTCATATCTTGTGTGTGTGTTCATCTCTTGGTTAAACTTTGTAGTTGGTTACATCATTATTCACTCAAATTAACCGTCTCTGTGTTAAATTAGCACATATCAGGAATAAGATTAAGCGATTTGAAGTGAAATAGCTGGAGTGTATTGTGACTGCATGTTCTGTTCCCTAAACTCAATAAAATCTATATTTGCCCTGCTTCAAGTTAATAAGACCACTACTTCTCGCTCGCTGTTTGTTGCTTAATTATGCGGATGCTTCTACACGATATTTTTAGGGAATTATACATAGTTACCACTACTTCCCTGTTTTTTATTTTCTCTTTGCTCTGGACCTTTCTTGTTGGGGCTGCCGTTCCAACCTGTGTTCATTTTGTGCTTTCCTTTGAACGCTCCAATTGATGTTTAATAAAAACAAAACAAAACACAAAACCCCCCACAATGACCAAAAATGGATATCTGAAGTCTAAGCAGGGCTGAAAACCCTTACGGATGAAAATCCCGTGAATACTAACAGTATGGCACTTGCTCTATGTGAGTTCACATTATAAAGATGTGGACTGAGACTAAAGTTAATTCCTACTCTAACCAGATAGTTTTCGCTACGATGGCTAAGATCATCCCATTTAATACTCTAATTAGATTGTTCTTCTTACCATAACCACCTTATATTTATTTTTGCTTAATACCCAATTATTGATTTTTCTCCAGTTTATGAAGTTGTACTATGTACTCCAAAGTAGATAGGATTATGCTTAGTTGTATATTATTCACACATTTTAAAAAAATTTTATTTACTCTTCACTTTTTCCTCCACGTCTTTCTTGAATACTATCAGAACCAGAATGCACTATGTGTAGCTCACTCAAGGAGTACTCCTAGCCTGATAGTGAGCTATAAATAATTCTCTTGTGTATTCGATTATTTAAAGCGAGTCGTGACTCCCGATGGGCCACATACCCGTAGTTTATCTATAGGAATATGGAGTGGAACTCTATTAGGCACCAGATTCAATAGACTGACCATAGTGCATTAACCTGATCCTGCTACCCTGACTTCACACGACCATTCCTTCCATGGACTTTAAAGGGCCTGGTGGAGGCAGTTTGAGGACCCAGAGCACATGTGGATGTCATTGCTCAGCAGCACTGCGTCATTCACACAAGAAAGTGCACAATGAGATAAATGCTTCTTCAGTGGTGGCAGAGTATCACATTGTTTTCACTGAGTGTATTAGACGTTCTAATAATAATGCTGTAATCCGATAAATGTATGACGGGGGGGGGGGAATTTAGGCAACAAAAACAAAGTCATTTTAATTAAAGCATTTGTTCTGGTCTTTATAGTACCAAATGGTGACATATGTAGGAAATGGGGGACAGTAAAATGATTACTATAACTTCAGAAACTCATTTATTAAAATCATGTCAAGTGATGCCACTCAGAAAGGTTCAAATAATAATAATTGTATCTCCCTTCTTGGAATTTCATTTGAAATCAGTTGGAATACTAGAATCGTAGACATATAGGACTAGAAGCGACCTTGAAAAATCATGAAGGCCAACCCCCTGCACTGTGGCAGGACCAAGTAAACCTAGATCTAGACCAGGGGTGGGCAAACTTTTGCCACATCGGGGGAATAGCAATTGTATGGAGGGCCATGAATGCTTACAAAATTGGGGTTGGGGTGCGGGGGGGGTGTGGGATCTGGGGTGGGGCTGCGGTTTAGGAGTTTGGGGTGTAGAAGAGTGCTCTGGGCTGGGACCCAGGGGTTCAGAGCGTGGGAGGGGGATCAGGGGTGAGGCAAGGGTGCGGGAAGAGGTTCAGCTTCTGGCTGGGGGTAGGAGCTCTGGGATGGGGCTGTGGATGAGGTGTTTGGGGTGCAGGAGGGTGCTCTGGCCTGGGATCGAGGGGTTTGGAGAGCGGGAGGGGGATCAGTGCTGGGGCAGGGGGTTGGGGCATGAGGAGAGGCTCAGGGGTGTGGCCTCCAATCCAGTGCCCCCTGGAGTGGGGCTGAGCCATGGATCCAGCGCCATGGTGGAGCAGGCCACACCACACAGCTCGGCCCCTGACCCAGCTGGAGCACCTGAGTGGGACCGAGCCGGCTGGTGCGGCCCCCAACCCAGCTTCCCAGCCAGAGCACCGGAGTAGGGCCAAGCTGCATGGTGCAGCTCTAACCCGACCCTGTGCCCCGGACAGAGCGGGGTCGCACCAGGCAGCTCGGCCCCGGACCCAGCTTCACGGATGGAATGCCGGAGTGGGGCCGAGCTGCGTAGTGTGGCCCCGACCAAGCACCCCGGTCAGAGTGGGGATGAGCCACTTTTGGTGTGGCTTGGGCCAGCTTAAAAGGGCTTGCAGGCCGGATCCAGCCCATGGGCCATAATTTGCCCATCTCTGACCTAGACCATTCCTGATGAGTGTTTGTCCATCCTCTTCTTAAAAACCTCCAGTGACAGTATTCTACAACCTCCCTTGGAAGTCTGTCCAGGAGCATAACTACCCTTGTAGTTTTCCTAATATCTAAACTTAATCTGTCTTACTACAAATTAAGTCCATTACCTCTTGTCCTATCTTCAGTGGATATGGAGAACAATCGATCACAGTCCTCTTTATAAGAGCCAATAACATATTTGAAGACTGTTATCAGGACCCACCTCAGTCTTCTTTTCTCAACGTGCCCAGCTTCTTTAACCTTTCCTCATAGGTCAGGTTTTCTAAACCTTTTGTCATATTTGTTTCTTTCCACTGGACTCTCTCCAACTTGTCCACATCGCTCATAAAGTGTGAGGCCCAGAACTGGATGTAATACTCCAGCTGAGATCTCACCAGTACCAAGCAGAGCAGGACAGTTACCTCCCATGTCTTAGATACAACACACCTGCTATTACACACCATAATGATATTAGTTTTTTTTCCCCAGAAAGGCATCACAGTGTTGACTCATATCCAATTTGTGATCCACGAAAACCTCCAAATCCTTTTCAGCAGTTTTACCATCTAACCAGTTATTCCCATTTTGCAGTTGGGCCAGGTATAGCGCCCCCGTCCAGGGAAGTGAGCTGCAGCCTAACCAAGAATTAACAAAAGCTTCAAAATACATTTTGAATAATTTTTATTGATATATATATATATATATATATATATATATATATATATATATATATATATATATATATATATATATATACAGATTTAAGGACAATTTGTGATTTTATTTAAATGTAACAATTCACTCTCTCCAAAAGAAAAGTGCAATGCCAGCAAGTTTGAAGAATGTAATGCAGAATGAGTCTCTTGGTATAGCTAATAGTGCCTCAAGAAGTTGCCTTGTTAACATGGCATTTTACATCCCTACTTTTGTAAGGGCCTTGATGTGGTAACCACTGCTTGGTGAGGCAGTGTCAGGATTGTAGCAATTAAGCCCAAGCTACATGGAGGATGCAGGGGCTGGGAATGGGGCATGCAGCCTGTGCCTCCCCAGCCTTCTCCTCCTTGAGGCAGGCCCCATGCTGGTTCATGAACGGCTGCCCAGGCCCAAGCCTGCCTGATGCTATGCCCTCAGCGCGGACCCAGGTAGCAGTGGCAGCGGTGGTGGCTCCAGCTCCAGGGTCCCACTGCTGCTTCTTCTTTACTAAAAATAAGGTAAGTTTTTAACAGCTATTAAATTATACATTGTGCAGGAGTGGAAATGACTACTTTGTGATTTGTTCCTCACCTGTCCAAAAAGTCACCCTGAGTGACACAGCACAAATCTGTGCCATTGTCCTCGAGTGGCGCATTTGATTTTTCCTTCCTAAAGGAGGTACTTTGCATTTGTCTTTATTGAATTTGATTTTGTTGATTTCAGAACAATTCTCCATTTTTTTCACTGTCCTTTAGAATTCTAATCCTGTCCTTCAAAGTGCTTGCAATCCTTCCCATCTTGGTGTCATCCATATTTTTAAGGAAGTTAAGTGTATTTTTAAGGAAGTTACATTTTAGCTGACATCAGAGCTCCAAAAACAGCAACACTGACAGCAGTAACAATACTTCACAGCACTAACAACACTGGGAAGGACAAACTGGCTCCAAAAGCAATTTTCCAGACATACTATAAAGGCTATTTTATTTTACTGTTTGTTTAATGCAGGCAACTGAGCCATATGGAGTACAAGATAACCTCTTCCCCACAGATTTTACAGTCGAAGAAACAGTGACCAGACCTTTAGATATTCTGGGAAGCCTCAAGTCACATTAATATCGAGGAGAATTTTGGCTGCTTTGCACCTCTGAATTTTCGGATTAGGCACTATTTGAAAAAAATAGACTAAAATGCATATTAAATATTCAGTATGTCTATTCTTGCTTTCCGTATTAGTATGTTTTCTAAATAGATTTACGTTTTATAAAAAAAAGTTTATTAATTCAGGATATCTAAAAAGAAAACAATACAATAGCCATTCTGTAAAGGAGATAGAACCACCATAGAACAGATTTTCCAACCGGTTTTATGGCCAGGAAGACCTCATTCAGGCGCATGGTGGCGCTGTTGACTAAGAAGGGGAAAGATTACAACAGGCGATCCTGGAGTCATAAGGCTAGAACGTAACAGGACCAGAATGCAGGAGCAGAGATACGGGTGCTTCGCCTGGTATCGCTGAGAAAAACAAAATTATAAAGGCGTTGAATTAACTGAATCCGTAGAAAGGAAATATACAAGCTAAAGTAAATATTTCGGAAATCAGAATTCTGCAATGAATTTCCACTAGTGTCGTTATTTCCCGATCGATGTCTGTGTGTTCTTTCCTATTAAGAATGGCGGATAAGAAGAGGAGAACAACAATCAAAAGGCAAGTCGCTTCTCTCATTCTATTTCTTTGCGTGTGGGCCCTCGAATGCGAGACGGTTCGCTATTCTGTGCCTGAGGAAATGGAAAGCGGGTCCTTTGTGGCTAATGTAGCAAAGGATCTAGGGCTAGACCCGAAGAGACTGTCTGCTCGCAGGGCCCGTGTGGTTTCCGAAGGCAGCCGCCAGCATTTCCAGCTAAACAGCAACACCGGGGACTTGTTTATTAAAGAGAAAGTGGACAGAGAGGAATTATGCGGGGAAGCGGAGCCCTGCATGGTGCAATTTGAAATAATCCTGCAAAATCCCTTACAAGCCTATCCCGCTGAGATAAGAGTTTATGATATAAACGATCATTCTCCAGTATTCTCAGACAAGGAATTTATTTTAAAAATCCTGGAAACGTCTGACCCTGGGTCTCGATTTCCCTTGGAAAATGCCCAGGATTTAGATGTGGGAAACAACAGCCTCCGGAACTACAGCATTAGCGATAATAATGACTACTTCCATATTTATACGCGGGTTCGGAGTGACGGCAGGAAATTCGCAGAGCTGGTGCTGGATAAACCACTGGACCGCGAGGAGCAGCCGGAGGTGAGTCTAGTGCTCACGGCCGTGGATGGCGGCTCCCCCCCGAGGTCAGGCACAGCACAAATCCGTGTCATTGTCCTCGATGCCAACGACAATCCCCCTGTGTTCTCTCAAACCACTTACAAAGCTCGAGTTCTGGAAAACAGCTCCAAAGATTATCTGGTTGTCACTGTTTCTGCTACTGATTTAGACGAGGGAAATTATGGGGAAATATCCTATTTTTTTAGCCAGAAATCCAAAGAAAACAGTAAAACCTTTCATATAAACCCAGTGACAGGGGAACTTCGACTCACAGGCCAATTGGATTTTGAAACGATTGAAACATATGAGCTAGATGTTCAGGCCACAGATGGCGGGGGGCTGTTTTCCCACTCCAAAGTGCTTGTGGAGGTGCTGGATGTGAATGACAATCCCCCGGAAGTTAAAGTAATGTCCCTCACCAGCCCCATACCTGAGGACTCCTCGCCTGTAACAGTGGTGGCGCTGTTCAGCGTCAGAGACCGGGACTCTGGGGACAACGGGAGAACAGTCTGCTGCATAGAAGATGATCTTCCATTTTCTTTGAAAACAACTTTCAAAAATTCCTACTCTCTAGTGACTGAATATGTGCTTGACCGAGAGAAAGTATCGGAGTATAACATCACCATCACAGCCAGAGATTTGGGAACTCCCAGACTCTCCACTGAGGAGAGAATCGTCGTGAAAATATCAGACATTAATGACAATTCCCCAGAGTTCAGTCAAACATCATACACTATGTATGACCGAGAAAACAACGGCCCAGCCGTCTTGATAGGGAAGGTCAGTGCTTTTGATTCGGACTCAGAGCAGAATGCCAAAGTGACATACTCTCTATTGCCTGCCGAGGTAGGTGGCCTTCCGCTTCTCTCCTATATCTCCATAAACTCGGAAAATGGGAATGTGTACGCTCTGCGATCCATGGATTATGAACAGATAAAAGAGTTCCAGGTCACTGTGAGAGCTGCAGATGGCGGGTCCCCTCCACTGAGCTCTGAAGTCATTATCCGAGTTGTGATAACTGATGAAAATGACAACGCGCCCTTCATTTTATACCCTCTGCAGAACAGCAGCGCCCCAGCTAATGACCTAGTTCCCAGATCGGCGGAGGCGGGTTACCTGGTGACGAAGGTGGTGGCTGTGGATGGGGATTCCGGTCAGAATTCTTGGCTTTCCTATCACTTGTTGAAGGCCACTGACCCAGGTCTCTTCACTGTGGCTTCCCAAAATGGTGAAATAAGAACCACGAGGCTAATAACAGACCGAGATACGATGAAGCAAAAACTCATTGTGCTTGTTAGAGACAGCGGAGAATTGCCCCTTTCTTCATCTGCAACTCTGAACATAGCTCTAGTGGAAGGCTTCTCGGACGCATACATGCAGTTTACAGATGTAGCTGTGGAAGAGGAAGAGAATGGCACATTAACTGTGTACTTAATAATTTCCTTGTGCTTAGTATCGTTTTGTTTTTTTATTTCAGTGATAATATTTATAATTATCAAGCTTTATAGAAGAAGGAATTATGGAGAAAAATACATGTCTGCTTCTGGCAATTGTTGTGGTGACAGCAACTTCCAGAATAATTTGGTAGATATAACGGGTAACGGAACTCTGTCTCACAGTTATCGTTATGAAGTCTGCTTAACATCTGGATCAGGAAACAGTGAATTCAGATTCCTCAGACCCATTATCTCCTCTCTTCCACCTCAGCATGGCAATGCTGGAACGGACTCTGGAAAAGAACAGGATCTTCTTACTAACTTTAATCTGACCATGGATATGAAATCAGCGAACCAGGTAAAATTAACTTCTCATTCTCTATAGTTTTTTTCTTATTTTTTTTATTATTGATTTAACATATGCCCACATTTAACCATATTTAAAGAAAACATCATAAATATTTCACAATTATTCAGAATGCTACTTTTATGTTCTATTGGTTCTTGCAAATGAGTTTAGTGTTGATCTGTATATATTTAATGTTTCGTAGTCTGTGTTTTGATTTAGAAACGTTTGGAATATTAGATATCTTCAGAGACAAGTACCGGATAGTATTAATATACTATTGGTCCATTGAGTATGCACGTTATAAGGAAATGATTAACCTCCTAATCTCTTTTGGGGAAATATTGTCCGAGTTGTCCACCTCTCCTCGTTTGGGGAAATATTCTTGAATATTCTAGTAGGGATAACTGGTTTTTGTCTTTGATCAAAGACTCCTGGTGTCATTAAAGAAACAGACTTTGTCAGAAGCGCGGTTTAACAGGGAATTGTAAATGATAAATTAATGCATCCAGCTATTTTCCCATTGTTATTGTTACTGTCACCCAGGACCGAATTAAGGCAAAGGAGGCCCTAGGTATACTCTATGAGGGCCCCATAACACCACTCCCACACTGTGACCCCACCCACATGGGAAGGCTCTATCCTCCTTCTGCTGGGATGAGCTTGTCTTTCGGGCTAGCTGCTGTCTCAGGAGTCAGTTGCACTCATTTTATCTTTCTAGAGTTTTCCTTGCATACATGAGAGCTGGACATATCTTTAAATGAAAGTCGAGACTCTGATCTAATGACGTGACTCTAAGAGCTAGGGCCCTAGGAGTCTCTGCTGTTACTCGAATTATGTCATGTAGCCAACCTTAACTTTGTCATATTGCTTTATTCTGTAATGGAAATATCTTGATGCATACTATTCACTTTATATATATTGTGGATTGACTTTATATATACAGTGGATGTATAGTGCATTTGTCGAAAACATATTGAAAGCTGTAGAGTCTCAGGTTATATTGAATCATCAGAATTCTATCTGGTTTTTAACTGATGTGTTAGTACAGCAGAAGACTATTTTAATGAATAGAAATTGAGCAACTGATCTACTTGGTGTTGTGAAATTAATTGATGGTGTTGTGTCCTGTGGTATAGAACTTGCAAGTTTGTATTTACACTATATTTTGCAGTGTTTTATATATTTTTGTAATAAATAATGTAACTTAAATTAATATTAAGGATTATTAGAAATAGATTCCTAGAGTCAGAAATTGAATTTTAAAATCTTTCATTATGTTGTTATCTTGGCCTTTGCAGGTAGTTTTGCAATTTATTTCTGGTTTGATAACACTAGGTGATGAAAGATTATATGGCAGATTTCCAGACTTTTTCTTCTTTTGCTATTGTAGAATGTTTCTAAAATGTGTGTGTGTGTGAGTTGGATTCAATTGACATTCACTTACAACCTACCTTAACTCTTGCTTTAACATATTTTTTATTTTGGAATTTTCTGCTCTAGAAAGGTTTAAAATCAGGTTGGCATATAAAAGCCATAAGAGTGGGGACCTGTTCTGACTCATCTTTAGAAATCCACTGAAGTAGGGCTGCTGTCCTAAATATGTTAGCAAGTTGATAGGAAGCTTATGTTTTGAGGAGATTTATACATGACACAGAGTAGAGGATGAATGGGTGTGAGGATGAACGAGGGGGAGACATTATTCAAAGGGAAATCATTAAACATTTCACATTATATATATAGAAAATGTTAAGCGTTTACAGTTTTAAAAACAGTGAAAAGACCATTTTTGCCAGTCCACCTTTATGCTTTCTATGACCCGTGGGTGTTTCCCATGACCCAATCCCATATCTGTCATAACCCACTGCACTCCCATTTCTTTCATGGTCCTCTGAATTCTTTTTCTGTGATTACCTTCCTGACCCTACCTCCTGTCCCTTGTCCCCTTTCCATTCCCCCTATCATGTTTGCAGAAGGTTATGATTTGCTGGTTATGATTATGCTATCTGTATGCATGTATCATTTTTGTATTAAAAGTTATAAGTATTAGCTTTATACCTGGATTTCAAATGTTTGCCCCTGGGGTAACACCCATGAAGTAATTAGCCAGCATATCTTGGAGGGACTATTCAAATTGAGTGGCCCATCGAAAGAACATTTAACTGACAATGGACCATGGGAGATGCCCATCTACACTTAATGGAATTTCCTGCTGTGACTAGGCAAAATGCATGGACATGTGACTTGCCCGTGTAACTCCAAACTCCATCTTGTTGCTGTGATTTTCCACAATAAAAACAATGGAATGCCCTCCACATGGCAAAAGCTATAAAAGGCCCTGGAAACACCTCCATTTGGTTTTCAGTCCTGCTTCTTACCTCTGGAGGAACTTTGCTACAAACTGAAGCTCTGAATGACTCATCCAAATTGTGGATGTACTCCAGAGACTTGACTTAAGCCAGCAGTTTATTCCATCACTGCTACAAGCCTGAACCAAGAACTTTGCCATTACTGGATATAATCGATTCCTTTAACCAATTTTAACTCTCATCTTTCTTTCTTTCTTTCTTTCTTTCTTTCTTTCTTTCTTTCTTTCTTTCTTTCTTTCTTTCTTTCTTTCTTTCTTTCTTTCTTTTTACAAATAAACCTTTAGATTTTAGATACTAAAGGATTGGCATCAGCATGATTTTTGGGTAAGATCTAAGTTATATATTGACCTGGGTGTATGGCTGGTCCTTTGGGATCAGAAGAACTTATTATTTGATGAAATGGGTTGTAAAGAACCACTCATCTCTGAATCCAGTGTTTTTGGTGGTGATATAAGAACTAGAATGCCTGAGGAAACTGCCTTTATGTTTTCTTGTTAGCCAGTATGGTGAAACAGGAATTTACTTTTGTGGCTGGTTTGGTATATCTTATAAAAGAATAACCATAAATTCTGGGTTGTGTTTGCCCTATTTCTTAGCGGTTCATCCTGAGTTTCGATGAATTTCTTCCCCATTAATGAGTTTCCTCTTGTAATGTTGAGCAGAGAATTTTCTTTTATTTCCATCCTTGGAGAAGGGAAATTCATGAACTTGTTCGGGTCCATGTTCCATGAGAATTTGCCGCACACTGTCATCACATCTGGGCCATAAAGCTGGGTCCCCATACTGTAACTTGTTTGTAACTTCCTCATCCTTTCTTCCTTCTACTTAATTTACTTCAATTCCTGCATGTGTCTCTGAAGGTGAATAAATTTTCTCCACTTCCATATCAGTCTGATGCTGTGAGCTGCCTCCAGCTAGAAGTAAGTTTCCATCATCTTGAGTTTCCAAACTGCTTTTTTAAGGATGTGAGCTACCATCATCTTGAGGTAATATCCCTTCGTCTTGATGTTCCAAACTGCTTCCATGCGGATGTGAGCTAACCTCCTCTCCAAGTAAAATTCCTTCATCTGGATGCTTCCATGTTTATTTGGATTAAAGAGAGGATATTGCAGGAAGGATCCCTGCTGTTTTGCTTGGTCATTTTCCTTCTCAGCCTTTCGTTTATGATACTCAGCTCCTGAGGGTTTTCTTTTTCCTCTTTCTGCCATGGGGTATTTGAATATTGTTATGTACTGTGCTACTGACTGCAAGCATTATAGCATTAAGGATGGCTGACGCACCCACCACATGGTTGGCGATTTAAACCACATTGCAGCCATCCCAACACGTCTTTTCACTGCTTAAAGGTTCAGTGATTAGTAACATACACTCACTTACCTATTAAAACAGTTAGTTACAGTGTTTACACGGAAACAAAATTACCTTTTTCGACATTATAACCCGACACCGGTTGTTTGGAAAGTAATCCCCTTCCTCATGGTTGCCCGCTTGGAGTGTGATGTCATCACTTTCGTAGTCTATTAAGCGTTAACACTGTTACTTTTCTTTTATGGACCTTATTTATTACATGTGAACCAGTTATAACAAAGAAAAGTTCATAATTATACTGCCTGATAATAACGCTATGGTTTAATAAAGCTTAAAGATACTCACATTTTGGATTTATAATGCTGAAAGACGTTATTCTTTATTCTTTGGCACCAAGAAACACAATTTTCCACAGTATTTGTTTGATTCTTAACCATTTACCTGCGATGTGTGTTAAAATGTATGACATGTATCAATGTCAGACATGTATCAACTCGTGATATCTCTGCTTTACATGAATTTCCGGCTATTTGACCTTGATGTATATTCGAGTTAGGTGTCACTAGCATTGCAGCTCTTGCCGCTGGTGGATGTGTTTCACTGTGGCTGAGTTATTGCTTATCAAATTGCAGAGTGGGTCATCTTGACCCTATGTCGCAAATTGAAAAAAAATTTGCTAAAATATTATTTATTTTTGCAGTAAATAAAATATTTGACGTATTAATAAATCCTCAGAAATGTAGAGAAATGAATTATAGGCACACGGGAATTGAAATAATGACATCTTCATTATTTTATTTACTTCCGGTTATTACGCCTGGTGGCACTGCTGCCCAAGAAGGCATAGAAAGAAAACAGTGGCACTGGGGAGTCCATTGCTCAAGGAGACTGCAGACAAGCAGGAGAATTGACGTGATCAGTGTGGTGCAAGAGAGGTGATCATAGCACTGGGGAAGAAGCGCAGAACAATCCATTTTAGCAAAAGAAGGAAACCATTCACAAGCCCAGCTACTGCTGATGGATGTATGACGACAGTTTGGAAAGTAACAGCCTTCACTGAAGGGAGTTTATTGTCTGTATGACGAAAAAAGTGGGCTGCTCGGGAGAAACGGGCGTTGAAAAGGCAAGTCCTGTGTCTGGTTCTTTATCTTTGTGTGTCGTGGCAGAATCGGAAATGATTCGGTATTCTGTGTCTGAATAAATTGAAATTGGGTCTATTGTCACTAATATTGCAAAGGACATAGGACTTAAAATAGGAAAACTGTCTACTCAGAAGGCCCTGATTGTTTGTGAAGGAACAAACAGTATTTTGAAATCAACCGTGACACCGGCGATTTGTTTATCAAAGAGACAGTGGACCGAGAGGAGCTGTGCGGGCAAATCGACCCATGCACAGTAAATTTGGAAATATTATTGGAAAATCCATTGCAAATGTACCCAGCTGAAGTGAGGGTTTATGATATAAATGATCATGTGTTTGTTTGTTTGTTTGTTTGTTTTTGTTTGTTTTAAAGGAACAATTTTTAAAAATCCTGGAAACATCTGCCCCTGGATCTTGGTTTCCACTGCAAAACACCCAGGATTTAGACGTAGGAAATGACAGTATCCAGAACTACAGCTTTATCTTTAATGCCCATTTTCACTTGTATGAACATGGTGATGGCACTGGCAGAAATATGCAGAGCTGGTGCTGGATAAAGCATTGGATAGAGAGCATCAGCCGGAGGTGAGTCTGTTGCTCATGGCTGTAGATGATGGTTCCCCTCTGAGGTCTGGTACTGCACAAATCCCTGTCATTGGTCCGGATGCCAATGACTTCTGCAGAAAAGGAGGGTACCCAGAAGTCACCTACTACAGGACAGGCCCAACAAAGAAAGCCACTAGCCGTCAACTACAGCCCCCAACTAGAACCTCTCCAGCGCATCACCAAGGATGTACAACCTATCCTGAAGGACGATCCCTCACTCTCACAGACCTTGGGAGACAGGCCAGTCCTCACTTACAGACAGCCCTGCAACCTGAAGCAAATACTCACCAGCAACTACACACCACACAACAGAAACACTTGCCCAGGAATCAATCCCTGCAACAAACCCCGTTGCCATCTCTGTCCGCATATCTATTCAAGGGACACCATCATAGGACCTAACCACATCAGCCGCACCATCAGGAGCTCATTCACCTGCACATCTACCAATGTGATATATGCCATCATGTGCCAGCAATGCCCCTCTGCTATGTACATTGGCCAAACCAGACAGTCTCTACACAAAAGAACAAATGGACACAAATCAGGCGTCAAGAATTATAGCATTCAAAAACCAGTAGGAGAACACTTCAATCTCCCTGGACACTCAATAACAGACTTAGAAGTGGCAATTCTTCAACAAAAAAGCTTCAAAAACAGACTCCAATGAGAAACGGCAGAACTGGAATTAATTTGCAAATGGACACCATCAAATTAGGCCTGAATAAAGACTGGGTGTGGATGAGTCACTACAAAAACTAATTTCCCCCCTCCTGATACTCACACCTTCTTGTCAACTGTTTGAAATGGGCCACCTTGATTACATTGAACTCATTAGCACTACAAAAGTGATTTTTCCTCCCTTCTTGTCAACTGTTGAGAATAGCCCACTTCCACCTTAGTTGAATTGGCTCATTAGCACTGACCCCCCCACTTGGTAAGGCAACTCCCATCTTTTCATATGCTGTGTATTTATACCTCTCTACTATATTTTCCACTCCATGCATCTGATGAAGTGGGTTTTAACCCATGAAAGCTTGTGCCCAAATAAATTTGTTAGTCTCTAAGGTGCCACAAGGACTCCTCATTGTTTTTGCTGATACAGACTAACACAGCTACCACTCTGAAACCAGTGATGAGAAGGTGGATATGAGTCAGCAGTGTGCCCTTGTTGCCAAGAAGACTAATGGCATATTGGGCTGTATTAGTAGGAGCATTGCCACCAGATCAGGGAAGTGATTATTCCCCTCTATTTGGCACTGGTGAGGCCACATCTGGAGTATTGCATCCAGTTTTGGGCCCCCCCACTACAGAAAGGATGTGAACAAATTGGAGAGAGTCCAGCACAGGGCAACGAAAAAGATCAGGGGGCTGGGGCACATGGCTTACGAGGAGAGGCTGAGGGAACTGGGCTTGTTTAGTCTGCAGAAGAGAAGAGTGAGGGGGGGATTTGATAGGAGCCTTCAACTACCTGAAGGAGAGTTCCAAAGAGGATGTTTGAGTTCCAAAGAGGATGTCGGCTGTTCTCAGTGGTGGCGGATGACAGAACAAGGAGCAATGGTCTCAAATTACAGTGCGGGAGGTCTAGGTTGGATATTAGGAAACACTATTTCACTAGGAGCTTGGTGAAGCACTGGAATGGGTTACCTAGGGAGGTGGTGGAATCTCCATCCTTACAGGTTTTTAGCCCGGCTTATCAAAGCCCTGTCTGGGCTGATTCAGTTGGTGTCAGTTCTGCTTTGAGCAGGGGATTGGATGATATGACCTCCTGAGATCTCTTCCAACCCTAATCTTCTATGATTCTATGACAATCCCCCTGTGTTCTCTTGGGCCACTTACAAAGCTCAAGTTCTGGAAACAGCGCCAAAGATTATCTGGTTGTCACAGTTCCTGCTACTGATTTAGATGAGGGAAATTATGGGGAAATATCCTACTATTTTAATGAGAAATCTGAAGAAAATATCAAATATTTTCATATAAACCCAAAGTCAGGAGAAATTTGACTCCAAGGGGAACTGGATTTTGAAGTGATTGAAACATATAAGTTAAATGTTCAGGCCACAGATGGCAGAGGGTGTTTTTCCCACTCTAAAATCCTTGTGAAGGTTGTGGATGTTAATGACAGTGCCCCAGAAATGAGTGTAACATCCCTCACCAGCCCCATACCTGAGGACTCCTCTCTGGAGACTATAGTGGCCATTTAAATTATCAGAGGCTGTGACTCTAAGGACAATCAGAGAACACTGTCCACCATCCAAGATAATCTTCCTTTTGGCCTGAAGCCAATGTTCCAGAATTACCACGCTTTAGTGATCAAAGGCAGACTGGAAAGAGAGGGGAAAAAAATCATCCTACAATTTATTTGCAGTGGATTTCGGTTCTCCCAGTCTAAGTACCAAGAAGACTGTAACCATGGAATTGTCCAATATTAATGATAACCCCCCAATATTCAATCAAACATGCAATGTTATGTATATCAAAGAAAACGACAACCCAGCTGTACTGATAGGAAGAGTAAATACCACTGATATGGATTCAGAGCAGAATGCCAAACTGACATACTCACGAGTGTCGAGTGAAATAGGTGACTTTATTTCCTTTATTTTCTTTTCTTTCCGGAAGATGGGACTGTGTACGTTCTGTGATCCATGGATTATGAACAGATAAAAGAGTTCCAGGTCACTGTGAGAGCTGCAGATGGCAGGTCCCCTCTACTAAGCGCTGAAGTCATTGTCCGAGTTGTGATAAATGATGAAAATGACAATGCCCTACCCTCTGCAGAGCAGCAGCTCCCCAGCTAATGACGTGGTTCCCAGATCAGCGGAAGGGGGTTACCTGATGACTAAGGTGGTGGTTGTGGATGGAGATTCTGGTCAGAATTCTTGGCTTTCCTACCAGCCGCTGAAGGCCACAGACCCACGTCCTTTCACTGTGAATTCCAAAAATGGTGAAATAAGAACCATGAGGCTAATAGTAGACTGAGATTCAATAAAACAAAAAGTAATTGTGCTTGTTAGAGACAGCGGAGAATCCCCACTTTCCTCATCAACAACAGTAAATATACTTCTAGTGGATGGATTTTCAGACCCTTATAGGCAATTTGTTGATTCATCTAAGGAAGCAGAAGATGAGCAGGACTGAACATTGACTGTGTTCTTAGTACTTTCCTTGTGTTTATTTTCTTTTCTTTTTCTGGTTTCAGGAATAATATTTTAGATGCAAGTCACATTTACTAAATGTACAACAAGAATCTGTATTACTTCTGTATGAAATTTGGAATTACTGTATGTGGTAATTAAAACACACTTTGCAGTCCACACTGTCTCTCTGAGGCTCCTTACTCTAGTAATCGTTTTTAAGAGACAATGGAAGGTCGTTTGATTTTCTGTTTTTAAGTTTCTTTATGTTCTTTATGGTGAGAGATAAATATTCATTCATTTCTGAATGTGTGAGCAAGGAATATGTTTTCAATTGCCAGTGGTTATTTATTAGACCTGGGGATTCAGCAATATGTTTCACACCCTTCCACTTAGTTTTATGAGGCCTTAAAATAATTTTCCAAGAAGTATTCACTTCCAATTTGATATTCAGAATTGTTAAACCAATTTTGTAGATAGGTCAGATGTCTTTCCATTTGCTTAGTTTATATGTGTAAGAAATTGCTGGTACATGTGGCTTGTTCCATTTCACTTAAATCTTTTAATTTCTAAGCACTTCTAGACAATAACATTTCCCAATTCTGAACTTGCAATGGGCATAGAGTAGATTTTATAATTTTGATCTAATAGTCTACTTTTTTTAAAAAAAGAGGGTACACCTTGTTGCCTGATCTTTTGATTAGGTATTCTTACAGTCATGATCTGGCAGGTTTCAGATGTTTCTAGATCAACCACAAAATTTTAGAATTGGTACAAGGAGGAGGACCCGGGTGTGTGCAGGAGAGACACTCACACTTATGAAACACCCTTTGAAACTGTAATATTTTTATTAGCATTAGCAATATGACAAACACTACAATCCAGCAAAGTAGACTGAGATAATATAAAACAACTAGCATTAAGTGCATACTCACAGCACCCTTTGCAGGGACCTAAAATGGGTGAGACAGATAACCCTCGAGTAGTCCTAGTTCTGACATAGCAGGAAGATCTCAGCAGCTTAGGCCTAGGTCAGTCCCTTTGTATTAATGCCTGATATAGGGCTGCCATGCATATTCATGAGGGTGTTCAGTCCCCAATATCCATATTTAAACTTCTTCATCCTAACAAGGTCAGGGTGTCCTTCGCTAACAGGCTACCTACCGTTTTACCTCAACTATATTAACAATTGGTTACCAGAGCATTCTTGAGGTTGAACATCTGTGGAGATTCATATCTTAAAATACCCTAAATGAGCATAAACTGGTGTTTTGTGGTTACTTGTCAGCAGTTCAGCATACCTGTGTATCACAGCATTCCATTTTGTGACATCTTGTGATAGAAGGTCAGTCCTATTAGTTGCTTATACTAAGTGTTTTAGGCCTTGGTCCTCAATTAGATTAACTAAGCTATTGTCTTACAGGCTCTGAGGCCTGTAGACTTTTGCATTATCACTTTGATTTATACCTATAGCTTACCTAGCATATACCTACATCAATAGCCAAATGGCTGTCTACAACCTTTGTTTGGAAATCCATTGGAATAAAGGAATGTAGGATGAAAGCTGTGGAAATTAATCCCTATTAGAAATTGAAACATTGGCAGAAGATTCATTTCTATGTACAATCAAAATAAATTGCCATTTTAGATATCTATGCCCTTACCCAGCAAACTAATGAGAGGATTTTACCCTTAATGAAAGAATTCTGGTGGCTTAGCGGGGTAATAAATGAAACAGACAACGAATACACTGCTCAGACAGGGAATGTATAGGTGACAGCTTCATATTTATTGGAATGGGAGCATTTTATACTGGGTCAACAAAAATTGTACTCCTGATGAAAATGTGTGTTGAAATTCATTATGAAAATCTTTTGTGTGTTATCCCAAAAAATATTCCTGGTGAAAAGCCAATACTTTCTGGGAATTCACATGACATAAATTATTATTATTTCTTATATTCACCTAAAAACAGAAAATTAATAGCACATGCTGAATACTCTTTGCCTTCCCAGAAAATTTCATCATTGTGATGGGGACATCAAAGAATAGTGAAGCTATTTTCTCTGAACATCTCAGGAGGATGATAAACAGCAGCTACTAAAGTTTGGTCCTTATAACTTGGATCATAGAGCTTTAAAAGAGCTGGCTGGGGAGCTCCCTGGACCCTTAATGTTGATTTTCAAAAAGTCTTGAAACACTGCAGAAGTTCCAGAAGCCTAGAAGAAAGCAAATGCTGTGTCAATATTTTGCAAGGGTAAATGGAATGACCGAGTGTAACGGTCCAGGGACTAGAGCCTGGGTCTGCAGAACCTCAACAGCTGACATTCACACATTTCTACCAGGAGGTCATAGAGAGCCACACTCAGGGAGCACTGTGGAGAGTAGGTGCCACAGTAAGTACCACCAAGGGAGTCAGAGTGACAGTACCCTGAAGCCCTCTCACTTGCCAAGTGCCCTATTTAACCTCAGGGGTTGCCCCAGGTAGTTGTCTGGGAAACCACATAGACTTTGGCCTGCTGTGACTTCAGACTTCACCTTGTCTCCCGATCTCCAGTCTTCATTCCCAGCCTGACTTTGACTCTGATTCCTGCCCCTGATTCCAGCCTGGTACTACCTCTGACCTCTGGTCCCCAAACTCAGCCTGACTCTGACCCTGACTCTTGCTTACTGAACCTGGGTGTTGTGATTCCTCCAACTCCTGCTCAGTGACTACTGTCCCTGAGATGCAGACTCAGCCCAGCTGTAACTATTAGGCCAGACCACCTAGGCCCTGGTTCCTTACACCCAGGTAATTATAGGCTTGTCAGTCTGACATGGCTCCCTGACAAGATAATGGAGCATGGGATAAATATTATTCATTAATAAAGAAATAAAGGAGGGTAATATAATTACTGCTAATCAACATGGGTTTATGGACAAAAATCCTGTCAAACTAATTTGATATTTTTTGTTGATGAGATCACAAGTTTGATTGATAAAGGTAATAGTGTGTATAATATACTTAGACTTTTGTAAGGCCTTTGATTTGGTACCACACGACATTTTGATTAAAAACCTGGACTGATAAAATTATCATGGCACACATTAAATGGATTAAAAGCTGGCTAACTGATAGGTCTCAAAATGTAATTGTAAATGGGGAATCATCATCCAAAGAGTGTGTTTCTAGTGCCATCCCACACTGACCCTATGCTTTTTAACATTTTTTTCAATGGCCTGGAAGAAAACATAAAATTGTCACTGTTAAAGTTTGGATATGACACAAAAATGGCGGGGTCATGGTGGGGAGGAGACAGGTCACTCATACAGAGTGATCTGGATCATTTTGTAAGCTGGATACAAGCAAACAATATGGCTTTTTAATGGGGCTAAATGTAAAGGTAGGTATTTAGAAAGAAAGAACATAGGCTATATTTACAGGATGGGGGACTGTGTCCAGGGAAACAGTGACTCTGAAAAAGATTTGGAGGTGGTCAGTTATCTGCAGAACATGAACTCCCCAGTACAATGCTGTGGCCAAAAGGGCTAATATGATTATTGGATGCATAAACAGGGGAATATTGAGTAAAATAGAGAGATTATTTTACCTCTGTATTTGGCCCTGGTGTGATGGCTACTGGAACACTGGAATACAGTTCTGGTGTTCAGAATTCAAGAGGATGTTGATAAATAGGAGCAGGTACAGAGAAGAGAGGCTAGAATGATTAAAAGATTAGAAAAATGCCTTATAGTGATTGATGCAAGGAGCTAATTCTGTTTATCTTAACAAAGAGAAGATTAAGGAATGATTTGATTATAGTTTATAAGTACTTACAAGGGGAAATATTTGCTAATGTGCTCTTCAATGTAACAGAGAAAGATATAACAGGATCCCCTGGCTGGAAGTAGAAGCTAAACAAATTCAGAAGGAGAATAGTATGTAAACTTTTAACAGTGTGAATAATTCACCATTGGAACAATTTATCAAAGGTTATGGTGGATTCTTCATCATCTGCAATTTTAAGATCAAGATTGGATGTTTTTCTAAAAGATCTTCTCTAGGAATTATATGGGGGAAGTTCTCTGGCCTGTGTCATACAGGAGATCAGACTAGATGAGCACAATGCTCCATTCAGCCTTGGAATCTGTGACTCTAGTAATTAAATACAACTTTATGATTAGCTATGGAAAGAAGTAACTGTTGTGAAACAATTAAGTACAAATTATAGTAAAAAGCATACAAAAATAAATAAATCCAGACCAAAAGAAATAAGGGTAAAATGAAAAGACCAGTTATAAATTTTCAAATTACTGTGGTTTGGGGAAGCATCTGCTTCAGTTTAAGTTATACTATTTTTACCTGTTTTACTAGCTAAAGGAGAATATTAGGAATTCAAGATTTCACACATCTCCTAATCTCAGATGTCTCTGATAGGCATTCCAATTCTAAAAGGAACCTGAATTTTTAGAACTGAAATAATTTGGGTAACAGATTAATGAAATACTGTAGATGTGATAGTTTAATCCTTTCATTTTTCAAGCACTATTCATATGTACTTACAAAATATATTAAAATGCTATGAAAAGAATCTCAATTCATGTTATTTTTGTTGGTTCTATATAAATCTCGATCAACAAATCAAACAATAAATATTTTATGTGTTTAAATATGTCTAGGACACGACGCAACATATTATTTTATACATTTTTTTAAAAAATCAGGAAAAAAAATAACGAACATAAAGTTCAGACATCTGCTGGCGCTGTTGGCTAAGAAGGGCTTACAACTGCAGATTGTAATGCACTCCTGAGAAATGAAACATCCCACGACCACAAGATCAGACGTGCAGACTCTTTCTCTGGAATTGCTGAGAATACTACAAAGGGATTCAGATCAATTAAAATTCTAGAAAGGAAATATTGAAATTAAAGTACATCTTCCGGAAATAAGAATCCTGGGATGAATCTCGACTAGTGATATTATTTCAGGATCGCCCTGTCATGTGTTTTTATATAAACAATGGCGGATACCGAGAGGAGAACAGCATTCAAAAGGCAAGTCGCGTCTCTCCTTCTGTTGCTTTACGTGTGGGCCATCGGATCCGGAACAGTTCGGTATTCTGTTCCCGAAGAAATGGAAAGCGGGTCCTTTGTAGCTAATATAGGAAAGGATCTAGGGCTAGACCTGAAGGAGTTTGTTCGCAGGACTCGCATTGTTACTGAAGACGGCAGCCAGTATTTCCACCTAAATGGCAATACAGGCGACTTGTTTATTAAAGAGAAAGTGGACAGAGAAATATTGTGCGGGCAAACTGACCCCTGCACGGTGCAATTTGAAATAATCCTGGATAATCCTTTACAATCTTATCGAATTGAGGTGAGGGTTTATGATATAAATGATCATTCTCCAGTGTTCTTGGAAAGTGAACTACGTTTTAAAATCCCGGAAACGACTCCCCGAGGATCTCGGTTTCCTCTAGAGAGCGCTCAGGACTTAGATGTGGGAAACAACAGCCTCCAGAACTACAGCATTAGCACCAATGCCCATTTTCGTGTGTATACCGGTGAACACAGTGACGGCAGGAAATATGCAGAGCTAGTGCTGGATAAAGTATTGGATAGAGAGCATCAGCCGGAGGTGAGTCTGTTGCTCACGGCTGTAGATGGCGGCTCCCCTCCGAGATCCGGCACAGCAAAAATCCTTATCATTGTTCTGGATGCCAGCGACAATCTCCCTGTGTTCTCTCAAACCATTTACAAAGCTCGAGTTCTGGAAAACAGCCCCAAAGATTATCTGGTTGTTACTGTTTCTGCTACTGATTTAGACGAGGGAAATTATGGGGAAATATGCTATTCTTTCAGCCAAAAATCCAAAGAAAATAGCAAAACCTTTAAGATAAATCCAATGACAGGGGAAATTCGACTCACAGGCGCAATTGACTTTGAAATGATTGAGACTTACGAGTTAAACATTCAGGCCACAGATGGCGGGGGTCTGTCTGCGCACTGCAAAGTGCTTGTTGTCGTTCTAGATGTGAATGACAATGCCCCAGAAGTGATAGTAACATCCTTCATCAGCCCGATACTTGAGGACTCCTTGGCTGAAACAGTGGTGGCGCTTTTCATTGTCAGAGACCGGGACTCTGGGGACAACGGGAGAACAGTATGTTCCATAGAAGATGACGTTCCGTTTTCTTTAAAAACAACTTTAAAAAATTCCTACTCTCTGGTGAAAGTACACTTGACCTAGAGAAAGTTTCCACCTATGATATAACCATCAGTGTTCAGGATTTGGGATCTCCCAGTCTCTCTACTGAAAAAAACCGTCACAGTGAAAATATCCGACATTAATGACAATTCCCCAGAGTTCAATCAAACATCATACACTATGTATGTCCGAGAAAACAACGGGCCAGGGATAAAGATTGGCAATATCAAGGCTTTTGATTCGGACTCAGAGCAGAATGCCAAAGTGACATACTCTCTATTGCCTGCTGAGGTAGGTGGCCTTCCGCTGCTCTCCTATATCTCCATAAACTCGGAAAATGGGAATGTGTACGTTCTGCGATCCATGGATTATGAACAGATAAGAGAGGTCCAGGTTACAGTGAGCGCTGCAGATGGCGGGTCCCCTCCACTGAGCTCTGAAGTCATTATCCGAGTTGTGATAACTGATGAAAATGACAACGCGCCCTTCATTTTATACCCTCTGCAGAACATCAGCTCCCCAGCTAATGACCTGGTTCCCAGATCGGCGGAGGCGGGTTACCTGGTGACGAAGGTGGTGGCTGTGGATGGGGATTCCGGTCAGAATTCTTGGCTTTCCTATCACTTGTTGAAGGCCACTGACCCAGGTCTCTTCACTGTGGCTTCCCCAAATGGTGAAATCAGAACCACGAGGCTAATAACAGACCGAGATACGGATGAAGCAAAAACTCATTGTGCTTGTTAGAGACAGTGGAGAATTGCCCCTTTCTTCATCTGCAACTTTGAACATAGCTTTAGTGGATGAGTTTTCGGACTTGTATATGCAGTTTACTGATGTAGTTGAGGGAGATGAAAAGGATGACACATTAACTACGTATTTAGTAATTTCTTTGTGTTTAATTTCGTTTCTTTTTCTAATTTCAATAATTATATTTTCAATAATCAAGCTACTTCGGAGAAGAAAGTATGGAGGAACATGCATGTCTGCTTCTGGCATTGTTGATGGCGATGGCAACTTCCAGAATAATTTGACGCGTAACGGAACTCTGTCTCATAATTATCGTTATGAAGTTTGTTTAACATCTGGTTCGGGAACTAGCGAGTTCAAATTCCTGAGACCTGTTATCGCCAGTCTCCCAGCTCAGCACAGCAATTCTGGAACGGATTTCGTGAAAGAACAGGATCTTGTTATTAACTCGCATCTGAATAAAGAAATGGAATCTGCCAGTCAGGTGAGACTCTCTGCTGCTTAAATATATTTCCCCTCTTTTCTAGCCCAATATGCAATATATTATTGTTTTAACGCCTGTATAGATTTCAATAATATTAATTGAACTTTTATGTTGAAATATTTGCAGTATCCCTCTGTATTTCCTCCAGTATACATATGGTGTATGGAAGTGATTTTAATACTGGTGGGAGTTAATTATATAATTTTACTTGCTAAGGTTTTAGTTGAGATATCGGTGTTACTGTTTCTTAAACATGTTACCTTGTTATTTTCACGGAAGTGGAAATTAAAATATTTCTTTAAGTGTTACATCAAAACGGTTTCACTGAAATATAGAGAATAAATCTCTGAATGGGGAGGAGGGAGATATTGCACAAGAGATTCGGAGCTACCGGATGCAATAGAAGTCAGAGTGTGCGAAAATGAGTGATGTGTAATCAACTGCTTTGGGAGCGCCGATTTGTGCCCTTAGAAAAGAACACTGTTGTCCTGAGCTGTCAACGTTTCACAAGGCGAGTTCTTCTCTTTCCTTTCCGAGGGCATTTGTAGTATGCAAATTCTGGCGGTGCTTAGTTTATATCTCTAATATGGAAACAGTTCCTCTCTGTGATCGATATCTTGGAATCGTAAAAGAAGGCCCATAGAACAGTCAAACTCCATTAATGAAAGTTTTTTAAATATAAATGAATGGTTTTATGTTATTCTCCTTAAAATTATCCTATGCAGGGAGTTAATGGTGTGTTTTCCAATTCTTTGCTCATTCGTTGTTTCCGGAAAGCTGAATCAGCATATTAATTCCTCCTATCCTGCTAAATGTATCGGTAAATAGCATTGCTTTTTTGTTTTCTTCCTTGGTATTCTCTCTGATTTAGAGTCCAATTAACCGGTTATAGAAAAGAGAAACTAGGAAAAAATAAATACTCAAAATATTGACAAGTATGTAATCGTTTGAGAAGCTATAAAACATTAAAATCGTAAAGTCTTATTATCTTGAAAAAATATGGCATAAAATAATCCGTTTTGCTGAAGATTTCAAAGTCAATACAGAATGGTTTAATAGTATTTTGACAAAATGCACTGAGGATAAGAAAATAACTTCATTTTGAAGGTTACTACATCCTTCTTCCGTTTGTACCGTCTTTCCATCTGCCTGCCTCCCCCCCACCCCATATGCTTCAATTTCGGTATGTTATCTTAGTACCAATTGTGTGTGTGTATACGGGCGCACACACACACACATACAGAGAGAAAGATTGTATGCGCTATAATTACTCGTCAACTTCAATGAAGGATTTGATTTCAAATACAGGAAATAGCATGAACTGAATGGGTGAAATGCTAGATAACTAATGTTAATGGTAAAACTCCCACTAACTTAAATGGGCCAGGATTTCACAGACAATATCTCTTCTCTGGATAAAGCAGAGGATTGAGATGAGGGAATCCATAGACTGAAGAGTCGGTCCAGAAGTTCAGCCATGTTTTCTATTTGCTGTTCAGTGAAGGAGGTAGAAGTAATTGCAACTTCAGTATATTTCATGTTGATTTTTATACTGTTCTTTACCCTCCTGCCACTTACACATTTAAATAGGGACTAACAAACAAAAAATGAAATTGAGTAGATGTTCTGATAAAGCAAGTGAATAACGCGAGGTATTCTAGATAAAGCAAAATGGGGAAATTAGCTATTTATGTTGTATCTGTGAACTTCTGGGAGATATTAGAGCATAATGGCTGGTTTCCATCCTGTGGCTGTATTTAACAGGGGTCCCATATAGTACTCAACCAAGACTCTTGGGACCCATACCAGGAGACTGAAGTTCACTTCCTGTTGGCCAAACCATTTTCAGTTGTAAAGATTGTTTCACTTTCTCATTGTAGCTCTGAAAAATGTGGAAGTCTACTACTGAATTTAGTGAGAATTGGATCTGGCCCTCTGTGGATAAAAAATATCGTTCTTATTCACCACCTACACTTGTTTGGGAGCCAGTCACCTAGTCATGCAATGTAGTGTCGACACAAGGGTTTCAAGGACAAGAGAAAATATTGCCAATTAGCTTGGACTGGCTATGAAGTTGCATCCTAGCTGTTGCATTCACCACGGCTGAATTTGCCTCCCACTATACCTATAGTGAACCTGAGATTGAGGCGCAGACCCTTGTGATTCTTTTTCAGCATCTCTTCATGATGGACCATAATAGCCTCCTTACAGTACCCCTGGGGGGGGGGGATTCTGTGCCAAACAATTAAAAATTCTGCATCAAAAAATTAAAAATTCTGTGCACAATATTTTAAAATTCTGCAAATTTTATTTGTCAAAATAACCCTACATAATTACACCAGTTTCAATTATTTTGATAATTTGTTTCAAAATACCTGTCAGCAAGTATGTAACAATACAGACACACACAAAAATTCCCCTGAGGACTAGAGTGTTTAAGAAATCCCGGTAACAACCCAGTTCCTGTTTCTCTGTCCCCTTCACACACACACCTGAGCCCAGCTGTGCCCTTCCCCCCCCAGACCAGACATCTTCCCCCTTTCTTCCCCAGAACTCAGGGATCCAGAGGAAGAAACAGCCTGATGCTTGGTCCCAGGCTAGTATGGAGTTTCCTGAGTACAGCCCTCACCTTCTCACAGGGCATGTTGGGAACTGCATCTGCCAGGAACCCTCTGGCTCCCTGTCCCTCCCCCCGACAGTATCTTCTATGTGCGAGCTGGGCTCTGTGAGGTCCAGTAGCCCCTCAAAGCGAGGGCTAAAAATCACTGCAGCCCATTTCTGTGGGGGAAAGGAAATTCTGGACACACAGTGTTAATTTCTGCAAAATTCTGCATTGCACAGTGGTGCAGAATTCCCCCAGGAGTAAATTTAAGACAATATGAACTCTAACTTCTGGAAAATGTACATCTCTCTTTGCTTATATCAAGTTCCCTTCATACAATAAGTAAATGTTAGTTTGGGGATCATTGCTGGATTTTATAAAAGTAAAGTGTTCTGTTAACTTGTAATTGGCAGCAGCTATGCCACCTTCCAAGCCCCCCATGAATGAGCCACAATCTCATGAATTGAATGAGAAGTTCAATCCTTCTTTCTGTTAAGACTGCCAGCAAAAGGATGACAATCAGCTTTATATGATGTTCCTTTTTCCCAATTCAACTTGTCCACTGTAAGATCCTAATTCTAACGAACAACTCACTTCACATAAACAGTGAACAGCCACCTGAAAACCATCAATGTTAAGAAGTTGACAGTAACATTGTGTATAGTTAGAGTCTTTTCTTTCAATCTCCAGATGCATTCCAACCTCATTACACAATTATAAATGATTGTACAGAGATATAACTGATTCGCAACCATTTTATCAAGAATATCTTTCCGGGGCAACTCTCTCTGTCTTTCCTCACATATTTGTTGAATACTCGATTCTGTGTCATACTAATTTTATCTCCACGAGTTTGTGATGAGCAGGAAAGCAAAGGCGACATATATAGATCATTACAAACGAGTGTTCATAAAGCTAACCAATAAATTATGTAGTTTTAAATTACTCAGATGTTATAGAAAAATATTTTAGGGATATTTTAGAAAGCGTTAGAAAAATTGTTATTTGGAGTTTCTCTTGCATCTTTCCAGTGGTAAAGTCAGGTACCTTTGTTACTATGAACGGAAAAGTGCAGGTCTTAAAAAGAGAGGGAAAATGAAACTTATAAATGTAAAACATCCTAAAATGACCCAGAATAGCTTTCTTTTCATAAAAAATGTTAGGACTTTAAGGGCTGATATATATGGTATTCGGGGGTATACAGGTTTGCTTGACCCACTGAAAAGGGCATGGATTATTTAGGGGGGAAATGCAAAATTTGGGGAAGAAAGTATTTTTCAGGCTGACCATTTTTAAAATATAGAAGCTATTGGAAGGTGACCAGGGGTTAAAAAACCCCCATAAATTAATCCCATGGCTCTTTGGGAAGGTAATACACTGACAGGATGCCTGTGCAATTTTCAAAAGTTGCTTTAATATATTACTGCCAGGCCATATGGAGTAGCTCAGGACATTGAGTGCCTACCTCAGGGCAGACACCCCAAACTGGTGATGGGTTCCATGATTAGATTTCACCAAATCAGTAACAGGTGTGAACTCCTGGAATACTATAATAGTTTTACCTTGGAGTTACAGTCAGTCCCCCTAGATTTTCCAGTCTATCTTGCACCCAGACAAACTGGATTTAACCATAAATGGTCATTTATACCAAAAATCACAAACATTACAGGTTACTCCCAGTCCCAAGAGACCAGTCACCCAGGTCAAGTTGCATTCTAGAGCTCACACCAAAGGCACCCTGGTAGTCAATTATATAGTAAACTAACTATAGGTTTATTAGCTAAGAAAAGGAAATGAGATCTGTTGAGAGGTTAAAGCACATAAAATATACCTACAGGTGAGTCACAGTCTCTAATTCCCAAATGGTGGCAGAAAAGTCTTTTCAGGGTAGCCAGATTGTTTCTGGGGATTTCTGCTTTGCTTCTGGTACCCTTCCCTGTAACAGTCCAAACAGTCCTGAGATGCAGGATCTTTCCCTGAATCCAGAGGTCTCACAGAAAACAAGCTGACAGGCTCACCACCCTGATGGGCTCTTTGGTTGATAGAGAGATAGGAGCACATTTAGAGTCTTTGATCTCTGATCAGCACACACAGTGACCACTTGCCTTCAAATTAGCACTTTCCTGTTAAAGTTCTTCATTGCATTATGCAAGGCTTCTTTCTCATTTGATGGGTTCTTTAGCCACAGAGGAATATAGAATGTAAATGTTTGCTATTATATTATAACAGGATACGTATAAGTGAAAACAATGCATGTAACATCCCATTAGTTTTCATTAAGTTGAATACCAAATACATTCTTAAACAATTAACAATCACTTTAATCTATTCTAATACATATGTGAATTGGTTTGGGGCTTTGGCATGAGCTGGCACCTGGCATGCCAGCATCACAATTACATTGATATCACCTCCAAATCTATGCTATATATTAGGGCTATTGATTATCACAGTTAACTCATGTGATTAACTCAAAAAATTAATCATGATTAACCACAGTTTTAATCACACTGTTAAACAATAGAATACCAATTGAAAATTATGAAATATTTTGGATGTTTTCTACATTTTCAGATATATTGTATTCTGTGTTGTAATTCAAATAAAAGTGTATATTATTTTTATTATAAATATTTGCACTGTAAAAATGATAAACAAAAGAAATAGTATTTTTCAATTCACTTCATATAAGTACTGTACAAGTATCATGAAAGTGCATCTTACAAATGTTACATAACTACACTCAAAAGCAAACAATGTAAAATTTCAGAGCCTACAAGTCCACTCAGTCCTACTTCTTGTTCAGCCAATCACTAAGAGAAACAAGTTTGTTTACATTTACAGGAGATAATGCCACCCCCTTCTTATTTACAATGTCACCTGAAAGTGAGAACAGGTATTTGCATGGCACTTTTGTAGCCAGCGTTGCATAAACATTTTTGTATGCCCTGTCATGCTTTAGCCACCATTCCAGAGGACATGCTTCCATGCTGATGATGCTTGTTAAAAAAATAAAGCGTTAATTAAATTTGTGACTGAACTCCTTGGGGGAGAATAGTATGTCTCCAGTTCTGTTTTACCTGCATTTCTGCTATATATTTCATGTTATAGCAGTCTCAGATGATGACCCAGCACATGTTGTTCATTTTAAGAACACTTTCACTGCAGATTTCACAAAAATAAAAGAAGGTACCAATGTGCAATTTCTAAAGATAGCTACAGCTTTCCACCCAATGCCTTCCAAAATCTGAGAGGGGCAAGTATAAAAGAAAGAATCCCAAGAAAGAATCATCTGTCCCCCCACCTTCAATCCAAAAGAAGAGAGGAAACGCTAACCTTGTCAACCGAAGTAAAATGGATGGACTCTTGACATGACTGTTTCTATTAGGACTCCTGAGGAATTATCCCCATCCAAAAGAGACTTCTAGAATTTTTTTGGTTTTAATATGCTAATTTCTGGAATAGAATAAGCACTCTAATTTAGCAGTGCCCAAACCAGCTCCATCAGGAGAACTGTTATAAAAGGAATACAGAGAAAGCTGTGAAAACAAGGATTGTTAGTTTTGCTTGAAAATAACATTCTGTGTTATAGTCAGATTGGTTGAATATTAACACACATATGGGCATATGAATCTAGGACAAAATAGTCAGACTTGTCTGACAGAAGAAAGTAACAAGAAAAACACCAACCCCAAACCCAGACTCTTTTTGGATATTAACTGCTCACAAAGGGCATGTTATTACCGGGTGGAATCAATGAGACCTCCCACTTAAAATTCACGGGCAGGATGTGGTTCAATATTTGAAATACCTGGGGATATATTGCTAGCTAATGAAATAACTAGCCTGACTGATGTACCAAAAAAATTACAAGTTTATATCAAACATTCCATATTATTTTTCCAGTCAGTGCTTTCTAAAGATGCAGTGGATTCAGAAATCTACTGCAGTGGCTGGGTACTATTTTCACGAATTTAGTAACTTGAATGCGGCTGTAAGGAACTGAAAGATTCGACAACTCTCCCCCAAGGGAAGTCCTTGTGTTGTAAAAGAGACTTCCAGAGTCGGAAAAGGATTTTCAGAATAAGTAGAATTCTCAAATTATAAATATGAATATAAAAGATATCTGTAGCTCTGCCTTCTACATTTCCTTTACATTCACTTCTGTTTTACACTAAACAGACTTAAATACTTTGCAGATGTGACTGTTCCATTTACATGCGAGACTGATAGCGGATGGCAAATATACAACAAAATTACAGATCTTTATAAATAGATTCAAAATGCAATCAGTATCAGCTGAGACGCTTGGTGGCAGTATTGGCTAAGGAGAACAGAGATCGACAACTTGAAACATTCGCGCGAGACTGGAATAGTTTATGTATGCAGGAGCAGGGATGCACACAGCTCTCGGGAACTACAGAAGAGACTACAGCAAGTGACATTATTTCACTACAGAGCTCTTTATATTTTCGCATTAAAAATGGCGGATAAGCAGAGGAGAACAACAATCATTAGGCAAGTAGTGTTTCTCATTTTATTTCTTTGCGTGTGGGCCCTCGGACCCGGAACACTTCGCTATTCTGTGCCTGAGGAAATGGAAAGCGGGTCCTTTGTGGCTAATGTAGCAAAGGATCTCGGGCTAGACAAGAAGAGACTGTCTGCTCGCAAGGCCCGTGTGGTTTCCGAAAGCAGCCGCCAGCATATCCAGCTAAACAGCAACACCGGGGACTTGTTTATTAAAGAGAAAATGGACAGAGAGGAACTGTGTGGGCAAACTGACCCCTGCATTCTGCATTTTGAAATAATACTGGAAAATCCCTTGCAGTCCTATCGGGCTGAGGTGAGGGTTTATGATGTAAATGATCATTCTCCGGAGTTCTCAGAGAATCAGCTGCTTCTAAAGATGCCCGAAACCACTCCGCCTGGGTCCCGATTCCCTCTGGCAAACGCCCAGGATTTAGATGTCGGGAACAACAGCCTGCAGAGCTACGCCATCAGTTCAACGGACCATTTCCGCGTATACACTCGCCATCGCAGCGACGGCAGGAAGTACGCGGAGCTGGTGTTGAAGACACCTTTGGATCGCGAGGAGCAGGCAGAAATTAGCTTCATGCTGACTGCGATAGACGGAGGCTCCCCAGCGCGGTCCGGTGCAGCGCAGGTACGAATAACTGTTCTGGATAGCAATGATAATATTCCCGAGTTTTCCCAAACTCTTTATAGAGCACGGGTTTTGGAAAATTCCGAACAAGATTACGTGGTTCTGACAGTTTCCGCAACTGATTCAGACGAAGGAATTAATGGAGCAATATCATATTCATTTAGCCAAAAATCCAAAAAGAGTGTCAACGCATTCAGTATAAACCCGGTAAATGGGGAGATTCGACTTTTGGGACCACTAGATTTTGAGGAAACAGAAACCTATGAAATAGACGTTCAAGCTACAGATGGCGGGGGGCTGTCAGCGCACAGCAAAATCCTGGTGGAGGTGGTGGATGTCAATGACAATGCCCCAGAGGTGAAAGTAACATCTCTTATTAGTCCGATACCTGAAGATTCCTCTGTTGAGACAGTGGTGGCCCTCTTCAATGTCAGAGACCGTGATTCTGGGGACAACGGGAGAACAGTCTGCTCCATAGAAGACGATCTGCCGTTTTCTGCAAAACCAACTTCAAAAAATTCCTACTCTTTAGTGACCGAAAATACATTTGACCGAGAAAAAGTATCGGAGTATAACATCACCATCACAGCCAGGGATTTGGGAACTCCCAGTCTCTCCACTGAGGAGAGAATCGTCGTGAAAATATCAGACATTAATGACAATTCCCCAGAGTTCAATCAAACATCATACACTATGTATGTCCGAGAAAACAACGGCCCAGCCGTCTTGATAGGGAAAGTCAATGCTTTTGATTCAGACTCAGAGCAGAATGCCAAAGTGACATACTCTCTGTTGCCTGCCGAGGTAGGTGGCCTTCCGCTTCTCTCTTTTATCTCCATAAACTCGGAAAATGGGAATGTGTACGCTCTGCGATCCATGGATTATGAACAGATAAAAGAGTTCCAGGTCACTGTGAGAGCTGCAGATGGCGGGTCCCCTCCACTGAGCTCTGAAGTCGTTGTCCGAGTTGTGATAACTGATGAAAATGACAACGCGCCCTTCATTTTATACCCTCTGCAGAACATCAGCTCCCCAGCTAATGACCTGGTTCCCAGATCGGCGGAGGCGGGTTACCTGGTGACGAAGGTGGTGGCTGTGGATGGGGATTCCGGTCAGAATTCTTGGCTTTCCTATCACTTGTTGAAGGCCACTGACCCAGGTCTCTTCACTGTGGCTTCCCAAAATGGTGAAATAAGAACCACGAGGCTAATAACAGGCCGAGATACGATGAAGCAAAAACTCATTGTGCTTGTTAGAGACAGCGGAGAATTGCCCCTTTCTTCATCTGCAACTCTGAACATAGCTCTAGTGGAAGGCTTTTCGGACGCATACATGCAGTTTACAGATGTAGCTGTGGAAGAGGAAGAGAATGGCACATTAACTGTGTACTTAATAATTTCCTTGTGCTTAGTATCGTTTGTTTTTTGTGTGTCAATAATAGTATTTATAACTACCAAGCTTTATAGAAGAAGACATTATGGAGAAAGATACATGTCTGCTTCTGGTAATTTTTATGGTGATAGCAACTTCCAAAATAATTTGGTAGATGTAACGGGTAACGGAACTCTGTCTCACAGTTATCGTTATGAAGTCTGTTTAACATCTGGATCAGGAAACAGCGAATTCAAATTCCTCAGACCCATTATCCCCTCTCTCCCACCTCATCATGGCATTGCTGGAACGGACTCTGGAAAAGAACAGGATCTTCTTACTAACTTCCAGCTGAACACGGACGTGGAATCAGCGAACCAGGTTAGATTAATTTCTGATCTTCTACAGTCTTTTTATTTCATTTTCGTTTATTATTTATTTAAAGTTTACATTAAAAGATAATGTAGAGGTTTTTATTTTCAAAATTATTCAGAAAGCTATTCCTTTCACACTCTAAGGTACGTATAAATATTACCTTTACAATTTGAATTTAGTATTTATCTGTGTACATTTAATGTTTTGTATTTTATGTAATTTGGTTTAGAAATATTTGGGTTATTAGATATCTTCAGCAATGAACAGATGTGAGAAGATTTGGAGAATATTGAAATACTAATGGTGCATTGTGTATGCATATTATAAGGACATTATTAGTCTATCTTTTTTGGAAATACTCTGGAATGTCCTAGTAGGGTGTACTGATTTGTGCTTTTGTTAAAGAGTGCTGGTGTTATTAAAAATCAGACTTTGCCATAAGTGTGGGTTAACCGGGAATTGGAGACAATAAATTAATGGACCTAGCCAGTTCCACACTGTTATATTGACCCACTGTTACCCATGAAACTAATCGAGGCTCTAGGTATGCTCGGTATGGGGCCTCATAATCCCACTCCGACAGTGTAGCCCGACCCACTTGTATTGGCTCAGCTGGGATGAGCTCTTGTTTTAGGCTAGGTTTCAGAGGAACAGCGTGTTAGTCTGTATTCGCAAAAAGAAAAGGAGTACTTGTGGCACCTTAGAGACTAACCAATTTATTTGAGCATGAGCTTTCCTGAGCTACAGCTCACTTCATCAGATGTATACCGTGGAAACTGCAGCAGACTTTATATACACACAGAGAATATGAAACAATACCTCCTCCCACCCCACTGTCCTGCTGGTAATAGCTTATCTAAAGTGATCAACAGGTGGGCCATTTCCAGCACAAATCCAGGTTTTCTCACCCTCCACCCCCCCCCCCCCACAAATTCACTCTCCTGCTGGTGCTAGCCCATCCAAAGTGACAACTGTTTACATAATCAAGTCGGGCTATTTCCTGCATAGATCCAGGTTTTCTCACATCCCCCCCACCCCCATACACACACAAACTCACTCTCCTGCTGGTAATAGCTCATCTAAACTGACCACTCTCCAAGTTTAAATCCAAGTTAAACCAGAACATCTGGGGGGGGGGGGCGGGGGTAGGAAAAAACAAGAGGAAACAGGCTACCTTGCATAATGACTTAGCCACTCCCAGTCTCTATTTAAGCCTAAATTAATAGTATCCAATTTGCAAATGAATTCCAATTCAGCAGTTTCTCGCTGGAGTCTGGATTTGAAGTTTTTTTGTTTTAAGATAGCGACCTTCATGTCTGTGATTGGGTGACCAGAGAGATTGAAGTGTTCTCCGACTGGTTTATGAATGTTATAATTCTTGACATCTGATTTGTGTCCATTTATTCTTTTACGTAGAGACTGTCCAGTTTGACCAATGTACATGGCAGAGGGGCATTGCTGGCACATGATGGCATATATCACATTGGTGGATGTGCAGGTGAACGAGCCTCTGATAGTGTGGCTGATGTTATTAGGCCCTGTGATGGTGTCCCCTGAATAGATATGTGGGCACAATTGGCAACGGGCTTTGTTGCAAGGATAAGTTGCTGGGTTAGTGGTTCTGTTGTGTGGTATGTGGTTGTTGGTGAGTATTTGCTTCAGGTTGCGGGGCTGTCTGTAGGCAAGGACTGGCCTGTCTCCCAAGGCTAGCTGCTCTCTGAGACATTATACTGTTCTTTACAGAATTTCCCTTGCCTCCATAATAGCTGGATACATTTTAAATGAATATTTAGAATCCATACAAATGACAACGCCCCCATAATTTTATACCTTCTTCAAACAGCACCTCCCATGCTATAGAACTGGTTCGCAGAGCAGCAGAGGCGGGTTACCTTGTGATGTCAGTAGTGGAGATTCTGGTCAGAAATCTGGGCTTTCCTGCCAAACTCTGAAGGCCACCGAATCAGGTCATTGTGGAACTCCATAATGGGGAAATAAGAACCATCAGGATAATAACAGGTCCGAACAGTATAGAGAAAAGCCTAATTATTATGGGTATGGGCGCACTATCCCCAATACTTTATTCTCAGTTCCTAAATCAACATTTCAATGTTGATACGCAAATTTGGAATAACCCAGATTTTCAAAAGAACGCTTTGCGAAACGATTTGTTATCGATGTCCAGGTGAACTATTAGCTTATACAATTCTGTTTTTGCTGTTCTCCTTTTATCGAGCAACCATGTTCTTCATGATTTTTCAGTGTTTATGTTACACTTGACATCAGTTTTATTATGTACTGGCAATCGATTCTATTTGTGTACTTTCCCGATATGTGGCTATATGATATTTAATAGGTTGCTTAAAGAAGTGTGTGCATGTGTTTAATAGATATAAACTGTTTCGATAGACTTGTTTTCAAATTTTAGGTATTTGATTTATTTAACTCTTTTTGTCATAAAGAAAAGGGGTACTTGTGGCACCTTAGAGACTAACCAATTAGTCTCTAAGGTGCCACAAGTACTCCTTTTCTTTTTGCGAATACAGACTAACACGGCTGTTCCTCTGAAACCTGTCTTTTTGTCATGAAATTGTAAACATTTTAACTCTATGATTAGGCTATTTTGCCCTTTATTATTTTGATTTAATCCACGAATTCATTTAATTCAGTTGTTAAAATGCCACTTTATGGTTGGATGAAGGAAGTCAGGAGACATAAATCTTGGCTTTATCCATGTACTGGAAGCATTTGAGCCTATGAACACTCTGGGCCTGTTTAAAGAAATGCCATATATAGATTGAAAAGTAAAAGAGACTGACTGCTTATTTATTTATTTACTCTGGTGTTGACTACCTGTTGAGGTTTTTCAAACACATAAAAAGACATTCCCTGCTATGAGGAACCTACAATCTAAGGGATCCCCTTGAAGTCTAGTAAGGAGACCTTTTAGGGACTAGAAATAGTTGCCCTTCATGGCTCTCTGGACTCTATAGAATGTCTCTATTCTCAATCTCCCTGTTGAAAGGGGGCAGCAATTTCCTGTGATTATTGATCCCCAAGGGAGCTGATAGGTCTGGAAATCTAAGCCTTGAATGTTTGTCTGTTGTCATTGTTCCTGAGATGGTTTCCCATCATCATCAGCATAGCTGTGTGGACTGAGCTGGGACTGGGAAAAGTCCAGCAGGTCAGCTAATTATAGGTTGGTTATACCCAATGGAGTTGGGATAAAGAAAAATTAAAAAGGTTATTGGCATCCAGTGATTTCCTGAGAGTCAGACTGATTAGGGCTCATTTCAGAGTGGTTGGGAGAGTGCCTTCCCTGAAGGATACATTGATTATTTCCTTCCGGAGGGGACCTATGTGCTGTTCGCAGGTTTTCAACAGCACACGGGCAAAGATCCATTTCACACATGGTGGACTTCCCACACGGCATGTGTGGATACTGTGATTTCACAGAAGACAATTGCTGAGGCTTGTGTTTTCAGTAAGTCCTCGTCCTTGAGCTGCTGTGGATCTGAAAAAGTGTGTCTTAAACCACCAGCATGCTTACCTTTCTGCTGTCCTGCATCATCTGGCACAGTTCATCCGTGAATCAAAGTCACCTGTGTGCGGTGAGAGAGTAAGAGCAGAATATCAGTGACATAGGACATCAGATGACTACGTTGTTCCTAAAGCTGTCAGAACTCTGTGTCTGTGTCTGGTTCCTTGTATCCTTTAGGACAGTTTGGAAGTTCGGTGGAATCACTAACTTTTACGATCGCGAGGAAGATAGGGAGGGCAATTTGTTTTTCAGACTATTTATTGAATCAAGGGTTGGGAAGAGCAATGATCTCTATCCAGAGGAAGTGGTGATTGGATCAGGAAAGCGAGTATTATTCATTTCTTCCCTGTTTACTCGCAGTCCAAATATTAGGTCCGGTATGTGGCCAGCTTTGTGTGTAGTTCCAGTGACCAGTTCGGAAAATTAGCTTGCTGCCTTGGTGAATACAAGAGTATGAACCAGTTTGTGTGTGCGTGTACGCCTACGTGGGTATTTAAAACCACTGATTAATCGATTTAGATTAATAGATGTACGGTTTCGGATGGTTTTATTCTCTTCTACACCTGAGACTGGTTGAATGTAGTGTGGCTCTGCATCCTCATTCCTTGACTCTGATTTCCGGTTGAAATGCGCATTTGGTAGAAATGAGCTGTGTCATCAAAATCCCGGTAGTGCTTTCCAGCCACCTCTCCTTGCAGCAGGAAAGCCTGGAGCCTCATTAGTTATTAGATCATGCCTGGTGATGGCCGAAACGGGGACATAACAACAGAATGAACTAGTGCCATGTTATGTATTTGTAAAACGGGTGAGGACAAGAGAAATTCAGCATTCTGTTACTCCTCTTCCTAAGTACAGACAATAAATGTGATATCTTCGAGATAACGGAGTGGAAGGGCAGGTTTTTCACATACACTCCTAAACGGGCTTTAGTAAAACAGCATACTGTTTTTTGTGAAAAAATGTAGTCCTAGTTTTATTCTTTTTTACTTTTAAAAGATCAGCGGTAACTGAAGTGTGCACACATTTTGCAATGATAATTTATCTTTTCTGTTTTGTTATATTATATTATACTGATAGATATCCATGCATTTTTCATTTCTGAAATAAAGCTTTTTTCTCCATCCAGAATTTATGCAACGTTTTTATCTATTTAATTACTTTTATTAATTTTATTGATCGTTTTATTACTTTTTCTGAAGCTCAAAGGAGGAAAATCATTGGAAGAATATTTTGAAACGGGACGAATCCCTTTTTAAAGCCGCTTGGTGGTGCTATTGGCCAAGGCGGCGCTGAAACAGAAGTGTGCGTCCAGTAAACCCGGCAGTTCAGCCAGACAGTATCGGTCAGGGACGCCGGAGCGCAGACACCGCGGTATTACTTTGCAAGGAATGAGGGACTGAACAATGTTTAGCGCGTTCGGAAGCGGCATTATAGCTTTACGTGTACCACAAGGGATATACAATACAATCTACTTTTCCACATTCTGCAATATTTTCGTCTGGAAAATAAGGGGACTTCCTGACTGTTTTGGAGTAGATTTGTGAGACGAATGGCCACGACAAACCTGAAAATCGCATTAACAAGGCAAGTTCTGTGTTTCTGTGTTTCTGTCTCTGCACCTTATGTTCTCTCTGAAACGATTCACTATTCTGTACCCGAAGAGATGGAAAATGGGTCCGTTGTAGCTAATATTGCAAAGGATCTGGGGCTGGATTTGAGAAAACTGTCTGCCCGTGGGGCCCGGATTGTTTCAGAAGACAGCAAGCAGCACTTTCAATCTGAACGCAGTACAGGGGCTTTGCTAATTGAAGACCGAATAGATCTCCAGGAGATTTGTAGGAAAATTGTCATGTGCACTGTACATTTTCAATTATTACTGGAAAATCCATTGCAATTCTTTTGAGCTGAAGTGGAAATTTATTATATCAATGACCATTCTCCAGTTTTCTCTGAGGACAAATTAATTTTCAAGATCCCGAAAACAATTGATCCTAGATCTCGTTTTCCACTAGAGGGCGCTCAGGATTTTGATGTGGGAAGTAACAACCTCCAGAATTATACTATCATTCCTCCTAATGAATATTTTAACGGGATCAAAATGATGGTGATAAATACTTAGAGCTAGTATTGGAAAAATCACTGGACAGAGAGGAGCAGCCTGAGATCAGTTTCATTCTCACTGCTGTAGATGGTGGCTCTCTCCCAAGATCCGGTACAGCACAAATACACGTCATGGTTCTGGATGTAAATGATAACGCTCCTATCTTTACTCGGGAGTTGTACAAAGTTAAGACTTTGGAAAACAGCCCAGAAGACTCTATGGTTGCCACGGTCATAGCAACTGAGTTAGATAAAGGACTTAATGGGGAGATAGTTTATTCATTCAGTCAAAATGCGGGGAAGAGCCATTCAGCATTCAAGATAAACCCTCTGAGTGGTGAAATCCGAATAGTAAAGCCTCTGGATTTTGAATTTACTGAAAAATACGAGATTGGTATTCGAGCCACAGATGGCGGAGGTCTGTCTGCACTCTGCAAAGTCCTTGTGGAAGTTTTGGATGTGAATGACAATCCCCCTGAAAAAAGAAAAGGAGTACTTGTGGCATCTTAGAGACTAACAAATTTATTTGAGCATAAGCTTTCGTGAGCTACAGCTCATCGCTCATGAGCCTCATACCAGAAAACTCATCTCCTAAGACAGTGGTGGCCCTTTTCAGCATTAAGGATCTCGACTCCGGGGAAAATGGGAGAACATCTTGTTCTATTGAAGATCAACTGCCTTTTGCTCTAAAACCAGCTTTCAAGAATTATTATGAACTGGTGACAGAAAAACCTCTGGACAGAGAGAAAGATTCACAGTATGTTATAACCATCACCGCTACAGACTCAGGGTCCCCCTCGTCGCTTACTACCACTGAAGACATTACGATGCAAATATCGGACATCAATTACAATGCCCCTCTGTTTAATCGGGCATTTTGCACCATGTATGTGCATGAGAACAATAATCCAACTGCATTAATTGGCCCCGTAACTGCTGTTGATCAGGATTTAGGACAGAATGCCAACGTGAAATATTCTATAATGCCTGCTCGGAAAGTTGACCAGTCCTTATATTCCTACATATCTATTAATTCTGAAAACGGAAATATATATGTTCTACGGTCATTGGACTATGAGCTTATAACAAATATCGATGTCCTAGTACAAGCTTCAGACTTTAGCTCTGCTCCATTAAGCACAAATGTCACAGTCCATGTAACCATTACTGACGAAAATGACAACTCTCCAGTTATTTTATTCCCCCCGCAGAACAGCTCTTCTGCCTCAGTTGACTTGGCTCCCAGAACAGCGGAGGCAGGCTGTCTTGTAACTAAGGTGGTGGCTGTAGGTGGAGAGTCTGCTCAGAAGCCTTGGCTTTCCTACCAACTCTTCGGGGCAACTGATTCTGGTCTATTCATGGTGGAGCTTTAAAATGGGGAAATAAGATCCACCAAGCCAATAACTGAGCGAGACTCTTTCAGGCAGAAACTCACCATCCTTGTTAGCGACAATGGACGACCGCCTCTTTCCACTACTGCGGTGCTGAATATCCTTCTGGTGGAGGGATTCTCTGACGCACATATGCCACTCACTGACTCGACTCAGGAGGAGGAAAACGGCAGTACATTAACTATGTATTTAGCAATTTCATTGGCTTTAATTTCATTTCTCTTCCTGGTTGCGCTAATGAATCTCATAGTTAATGAATCTCATAGCTAATGAATCTCATAGTTATGTAACAAAAAACAATTTAAGGAGAATTACATGTCAACCTCTGGTATGGTTTATGGAGATTGTAACTTTCTGAGTAACTTGGTTGATGTAAGTGATACGGGAACTCTGTCCCACACTTATCTTTATGAAGTCTGTTTAACAACTGGTTCGGGTAACAGCGAATTCAAGTTTCTGAAACCGCCATTCCCAGTCTCCCAGCTCAGCACTGTAATATAGAAGGGAATGTTGAGAGAGAAGCGGATTTTCAGAATATTCTTAACCCCAGTAAGGAGGTGGATTCAGAAAATCATATGAGTATACGTTGATATTATTTTTCATTGTTTTTCTTTAAATCTTGTTATATGTGTTTATGAAGTGGGTTGATGTTTTTCACACAAAATGATACTGAAGTTTTATCCAGGACTGTAGTGTCATTTGACACTGTATAAGAAGTTAAAGGAACTACATAACTGAGAGAAACAGAATTTGGTCCCTAAGGGGATTAGGATGACTTGCTGAGTTTTTGTTTTTCTGTTTTTTTGTTTGAAACTTCTGGAAAGTGTATATGCGCTGTAACACAATATTTTCCTTTTATGCTTAGCAAAACCAAGGGTTAATTACAAAGCATGGTGTACTGGACTGTTTATTTGGATAAATCCTTTTCTGATTTCTTTATAACATTTCTGAATATCTTTGTAGAATTAACAGGTTCCGAAACCCTTCTCCTTCATAAACTTCGCTTAGTTAAATTTCGCAGTCACATCGAACTTAATAAAATGTAATTGTACACAATGTGACAGTCACATACCTTCAGACAATGATGATATACTAAATGAAATGTAGTTTTCAGGCTGCTTCCAGATGCTAAAGGGAAGAGATTCCCGCTTCTTTTGATAGAGTGATTCACATTGTTTTACTAAATCAGTTTTGCTTGTGTGTGTTTGCTTAACAACTTCAGTGTGATATTTTGTTGCCACAGGAAATAAATGTTAGGAAAAATAGTTTTAATCCAACCAATGTAGTACTATATGACTATTCTACCATCATCATGCAATTTAATGAACTACTTTTCAGATTTTTTTCCATACATACACCATAATATTTTATACTTGCGCATGCAGATAATGGCGCTGCTTGCTGTGGCATGTTTTGTCTTGTTAGCAATTTATCGGATGATCCGATGACATATATGATCTATATCTGTATCTGTTGCTTAACAATTTTTAAGAAAAAAGTGTGACAAGGTAATGGGGAAATCCGTGAGAGCCGTATACTCCACTATGGTATTTCAACTCATAATTGAAAGCGGCAATTGTCTTTGAGCAATAAAGAAAGGAGAATTAAATTCTACACAAGAAAAGTGTCGTTGGGGTGAGATTTCTCTGCTGAGGAGATTAATAAATTAGAACCAGAACTCTACCTCTTGTGCATTATCTTCCGAGTGTCTCCTTGAGTAATAAAGTAATCTTCCCTCAGATTATTTAACCGTTTGTAATGCTGCCTCCATTGACTCTAGAGCCTGAGTACCAACCTCAGGAACGATTGTTCGGAACCAGGGCACAAACCTCAAATTGGATGTGAGTTCAGATTTCACCAACCACTATCAAGTGTAAAGCCTCAGGCACCATAACAGCCTTAACATGGAGTCACAGACAGTGCCCTTGGGTACTCCAGTCTGTCCAGCTAGCCAGGTGATCTTACCTCTGTGATAGATGGTTGCTTACACCAAGAATCATAGCAGTATTTAGGTTGCTTCCGCTCACAAAGGACCAGTCACTTACCCGTGGTAAATTGCACCTTAGATCTTACTCAAAAGACAAGGCTTGTAGACATTCCTATAATAAACTATATAAAGATGTGTTAAATAAGAAAAGGAAACCAGGGAATAGGTGAAAGCAGGTAAACATAGATACACAAATGAGTTATGATCTTAAGTTTCAAAAGCTAACAAAAGATTCTATAATCATCAAGTTCTATATGTCCTTTCTGGCTAGCGCAGGCTAAGCGGCTGGGGATCTCACACATATGCCTAGAAACACTTCGCCCCTCAAAGTCCAAGCAGCATAACAATGACTTGTCCTTCCTTGTTAGGGGTTTTTTATCCCTCTCCAGCCCTGTGCTCTGAGCTACAAACTCAGCTGCTGGGAGTCCACTTCCATGACTCATTTTAGGGGGCAGGAAAGCAGAACAAATCTGTTGTCCTCTTGTTGATGGTACCTACAGAAATTCCAGTTGCAAAGTCCCACCGTAGTCTGTCTGATAGCTACAGACATTTCCTTTTGGGAAGGATATAACACCTTCTGTTGTAGATCAGTCTTTCATATTAATTAATGTCTGTCTTCTGTTTGGTTATTTACACAGTCACAGAGGTTCAGGATACAACCGCTCAAATATTACCTTACAATGTGGACTACAGATGTTATAAGTGAGATTAATGCATGCAGCAGCTCACAAGCATTAAATCAAGTCTAAACATACTTAGAATTCTAATACCTATTTTAACAGCACTAACACACAAGTCAGCCAGATTGATTCAGCTATGTGTTTGTCGGTGTTCAGTTGAGACCTAGGGACTCTGGCATGAGCTGTCACACTGTTTACAACCCTTATTACACAAATTGATATTGGTGACTATTGAGTACTTGGAAAATCAAAAGGTAGAAATTTAACTCCAAAAATCCAGTTAATACAAACGTTGAAGAAACTAATTACCCACTGATCACTCCACCATTTAGTAATTTATTACTTGACAATGAAAATATCCAATGTAAGAGTCCTGGAGCAAATCTTTAAGTAGCCTGTAAAATAGTGATAAATGTGAAAAGATGTTATCACACCGGAATAAGTATGTTGCTGTTGTATTTGCTATTTGAAATTCCAATGAAGTGGCGTGGAGGTTTAGGGGCAGACTGTGTGCTCCCTCCATTCCCTATGTGCCACCCGAGTGGAAGCCGAAGCCCCCGACAGACCTCAATAGCTATACGTGTCTGCCCCTAGCTGCGAGGCGGGGATCCTGCCTCCCGCAGAAAGGCAGTCACCCAAACCCAATTAATTCTGGTTATCTCCAACTATTCTATAGTTTCCAGCGGACAGAGATTAAAGTAAGCGGGAGGGCAGGAGAGGGTGAACAGAATGCCCCTGGCTTGTGTAAGCAGCTCTCCCTCACAACTGTCCCTCGTCCTTGGCTGGTGATAGGAACCTGATTCAATCTATCTGATTAATTGCTAGGGTACCAAGCTTAGAGGCACAAGTTAAATATTCCCAAGTAGCTCTATCCTGAGCCTGGATTGATCTAGAGAAGAGTATCAGATAGCCATAACAGGCCCCTTGACTGATCCCGGCTCTGCTGCTCCCAACGGAAGCTGGGTAGCAGAGAATCTGCCCTTTAAAACGGTGAAAGCTACTTAAAATATATGATAGAACAGAATCTGTTATAGGACAACATTTTGATTTGTTTCCATGGCTGAGGCATTAGCATTTCTCTAAAAGAAAGAGAGATCTGGAAGAGTATTCTGAGAATGTGCATCAAAATAAGCAACATTTAAACTTTCTGCTTGTATAATTTGCTTACCGATGAAGATGGAGCATTTCAAACTTGATTAGGATAAACCTAGACATCTGGGTTCACATCGGTCAGTAATATATAAATAAATTGGTTTTTCCTTTCTACATAAAATAATAACAATAATCAGGAAAACTCGCTCCTTTTATGCAATATTTCAATTTTTTCTGTGTGGTGCCTCAAATCAGTACGTTCATTCGAGTACTGAAAAGGGGGAATGGGGCTGGAGGGAACAAAAGCTGCTATGAGGGGAAATGGAGAGCCAAATCCTGAAGTCTAGTTCCTAATGAAACAAGTCTTTGTGTACTTATTGCCAAATTCTAGTCGCATTCCGATTATCTGGAGTTTGTTAACCCTTGAAACTCTCTATTTCTCTTCAGCAAACTGTCAGGAGGGAGGGATCCTCACAATACAATAAAAATTACATTTTGGTCGCTATACGTATGCTGTCAAAGAGATAAAACTGTGTTAGATGATTTAAAGATATTGGCACAAATACTAAAAATATGAATAGAACGTACTTATTCAATTTTAATCAGCTCTTTTTCAAGGAAAATGCGATTGGCTGTAATGGAATTTAACTGAGCCTAGGACTGAGCAAAATTTAGCAAAAATGGAGTGAGAACCTCTGGATTTGGCCCAGTTATTATATTTAATTAGTTTTCTGTTTTTACCATAAAGATGGCACTTTGAGACTATATAATTCTGCACTCTACGAAAATGTTCGTATTTTCTCTTTTCATTTTCACCTATATATGTGATGTTAAATACCATTTTGTGTCACTTTTCAAGACTTCCTTGCATGAGTACAGAATGAAAGAGCGGTATTTCTCAATATATTCAGAATATTTGCTGTACAAATATTTCCATTGCAGACCTAATTACATTATTCTGCGAAAACCCATCTAAAGTATTATTTATGTAATAACGTTTAGCTTTATTGAAAACAAATCAATATAAATCACGAAAAGAAAAGAACATTCTCCTAAAAATAATCGCAGCTTCCAGTACTTCGCAATGTTCCGTTGATGCTCTGAGCGGCGCTGTTCGCCCGTTAAGGAGAGAAATGAAAATCCAGTTCAACCAACTCTTTCCCCTTATACACACCGCACAAGCAGAGATGGATCGACCACACATAACAGTGTTTGGTTATGAAAAGGGAATATAGGGACTGTACTTTGCCTTTGAGCTATTTTTACATTTTTCCAAACTTCTTGTGAGGTATGCATTAAATAATAAACATAATACCGATTACTACAGTATTCGCCTAAACAGAAGTCAGAGGCATCTTCACTCCTATGGCAGACAAAGTGTCTGGAATTGCAAAGGGCGAGTTCCGCTTTATTTTCTTATTATTACAATTCTGGAAACAGTTTATGGGAAGATTCGCTATTAGATTCTTGAAGAAAGTCAGAAAGATTCTTTCGTGGGAAATATTGAAAAGAATCTGGGGCTGGATATAAAGGCTGAGCACACGGTGAAGTGGACAACGAGTTGAAGTGGAAATCTAGGACATTAGTGATAAAGCGTCCAGCTACCGGAGAGACAAACTTTTGTTAGAAATCAATGAGCTCAGGGCTCCGGGGACGCACTTTTTTCTACACAATGCCAGAATCGGGAGGTGGGATCCAACTCACTACAGAGCTGCAATATACATTTCAACCTGGATGTAAGGACACACGCTGGTGGCGCGAAGTATTCCGAACCGGTTTTGGAGAAATCCCTGGACCGAGAGGAGCAAAGTCTTCACCATCTCACAGTTGCAGGTCAGTTATAGCTCCGATCCAGGTTATTGTTCTAGATGCAAACGACAACCAGCCTGTGTTTAACCAGTCCATATATAAAACATATGTGGTGGAAAACGTGCAAGAAGGAACCTTGGTAATTAGACTTTTGGAGACTGACAAAGGCGAGGGAGCGAACAGTGTGTTTAAACTACTTCTTCGGGGAAGCATCTGAGGGAATGCAGAGGATTTTCCACTGTAATTCCGCCACGGAAGAAGTAAGAAATATTGGAACATGGATTATGAGGAAGCTCAGCTGTATAAAATAGAGGTAAACGCTAAGGAAAGTCGCGGACGGGGGATTATTGTAAAGTAATTATATATGCTATTGAGGAAAATTATGTCACTTCAACGCCTGAAGCGTTCTCTCTCTTTACCTCTGTCTCAGAAGATATTTCAACTGGTTCAGGAATCGCGATTTTTAATATAAACAATCAAGGTTCAGGGAGAAATGGTCAAGTAACACTTCCATCCCAGAGAATTTCCCGCGTCAGACACAGAGATCATTTGATAATTATTACAAATTGGTGATTCACAGAGTCCTGAACAGGGAGCAGGTCTCAGATTAAAAATGTAACAATCACAGGCACAGACTCCTCCATTCACTGTAACCAAGACAAGTAAGATAATTTCAGGAAAAAATGACAATCCACCTTTTTTAGCAGTGAGTCCTGCCTCACTTATTACCCGGAAAACAATCTGAAATGAAACTCTGTGTTTTTCTGTGGAGGCACTGTGACTAGAAGGAGAATGCCAGTCACTCCTAAATTGTTGATAGTGGTTTTCATGAAATTCCTAATATAGCCTACCTCTCCATTAACTCAGAAGCTCTGTTTCTGCACTCTGCGCTCCTTCAATTACGAACAGTTCTGGAAGATTCGTTTCCAGTGCAGGCTTAATATGGAGGTACCCCATCTCTCAGCAGTAATGTCTCCGTCACTCTTTCTATATTGGACAATACCGCGGGAACTTTGTACTCTTCCATTCCCACCGATGGCTCCACGGGAGTGGAGTTGGCCCCTCCCTCCTCCGAGCCGGGTTACCTGATCACTAAGGCGGTGGTGGTGGATGCAGACTCCGGGCAGAACGCCTGGCTCTCCTACCAGCTGCTGAAGGCTACAGAGCCGGGGCTCTTCTCTGTGGGACTCCACAGCGGAGAGATCAGGACAGCACGCTGCTTTGTAGACAAAGATGCGCTCAAGCAAAGTCTGGTGGTTTTAGTGAAGGACAACGTGCAGCCCCCTCTCTCTGTCACGGCCACTGTCACGGTGGTGGTCATAGATTCATAGAGTTTAAGGCTAGACGGCATCACCAGATCACCTGGTCTGAACTCCCATACATCATCGCCCCGTACCCACACTCTAAATCCAACTGAAAGTAGACCGAAGTACTCTGAAACCTTACAGCTCACAGGAGACAAGACTATTATGTTCCACAGGCAGACACTAGGAGGGACTGAGGTGCATCAGTGCCTGAGGTCCTGCAGTGGCGGAGAAATGATTCTGTCAAGAGACCTGAACCCACATGCTGCAGAGGAAGGAAAACAAAAACCAAAAGAAACCAACCACCAAGGTCACTGCAAATCTGACCTGGGGGAAAAGCCTTTCTCCACCCCACAAAAGAAGATCAGTTAGACCCTGAGTACATACTTCAGCAAGAACAAGCCAACCAAGGACCTGAGAGAGTGAATGCTTGGTGACACCTCAGAGCCCTGGCTCTGCTCCTCCAATGTCCCATCTTTAGCTGTGGCCATCTCTGATGCTTCAGAGAAAGGAGAGAGAGAGCAGGAGTAAAAAACAGAATATATTTGGCCTTTCTGTGTGTGTGGATCCCTCCCTGACCCCTGCAGTTGGTGGTCTAAAACCCTGAATTATGAGCTTTTAGGAACATAAGGCACGAACAGAAAGTGAGCCCCTGGGGTGCTGAGCCCTGTCGCCTACCATCACAAGCAGTCCCATCATACAGTTGCACTTATAAATTTGCTTATCTCTTAAAACTAATTTAAGTTGTTTGCCCTCACTGATAGCATCCTCAAAATCCTCCCCGGTTTAAGCAGCCTTTCAGGTCCTGCAGACACCTAGTCCAATTTCACCTCCTATTTGGGGATGTGATAGCGTCTGTTTCCTGCTTGTTCTTTATCTTTATAATAGTGCTACTGGTCCTCAGACTCTGCAGATGGAGGGACTCTCAGCTATCTGACTTCTCCGGTGTGACTTTTAGTGGAGTTCCCATGTCCTAGTACATGGTATAGAGGGAATCAGAGCTTTTCTTCACACAAATTATGATCCCGATGAGTCTGTAACTGGGGAATTTAAAATGGTTCGGTTTAGTTTGCCGAGGCAAGTAACTCAAACGACTCCCTTAAAAAAAAAAAAAAAAACAAGAAAATGATCAAAGGTATTCAAACAGGTCTGAGAAAAGTTTGAATAAATCTAACGAAGAACATTTAATTAATCGGATTAGTCCCTCGCATGTGTATATTTTGTGCTAATGACGATTTAGAGTGTATTTTGTTATTTATGTTTACATATTATGTGGAAATTAAATATGAACATTTTAGACCTCTGCACATACATTTACATCTTGTAACATTAGTAATTTTAAATGTTTTGTGATTAGCCAATTTTTTTCTACTTTCAGATGAGCGTGGGCTTATTTCTGTACATCATGTAATCTAATTTTAAGCAACTGAGGTTAAATTAAAAAGTTTATTTATTGATGAACAAACTCTTCGTTTCTCCTTTCATTAATTTCTTGGTGACACCTCTCCCATTATCTAATTTATTCCAGTGAATTTATTAATCTGTATGCACATTTTAAGAAGTGAAATACTTCTACTACTTCAAAATGTTACTGTCAAACATTGTGAAGTATGATAAGTGACAGTATTTAAAGAATAATAATGCCAAATATAATGCTAAAGTGCATTTGTAAGATCTATAGTCAAAAGATGGTAATGGAAGTAATGCTTTTACAAATTTATATAATTATAACGAAGCATCCTTTCATTCTAAAACACAAGGGTATTTCCACCTTATTGAAAAATCTGTATTCCCTCAAAATATGGGCTCATACGTGAAATGACTTTAGAAATGACAAATTCATTCACCAATGCAATTTCTTTTAGGTCAAGAGTTCTAGGAGATGAATTAAATTGTCATTGGTATGGCCTAGTAAATAAAGCACTGGACTTGTACTGGGGTTTACTCTCAGCTCTGCCCCTGGCCAGATGGGTGACCTTGGGCAAATAACTTAATCTCTGTGTGCCTCAATTTCCTCATCTGTAAAGTGGGGATAATTATACTAAACCCATCTGTAAAGCACTTTGAAATCTACTTATTAAAAGTCCCGTATAAGAACTAAGTATTACGACTATTTTAATATGTCTGTTTTTTTTATGTGTAGTATCCCAACAATCTCATGCCTCAACATATGTCCACATTAGTCTATGTAATTTATGGAAGAAATCTTCTTTTCTTATTTCTGTCTATTAATATATGAACGTCTATAGGCATTCTATTGTTGGAAGTGTTTTTAACACACAATTCAATCAATTTAAGGGATTTATACTTCACATTTTAATAGATATCATGTAGATAGTAATTTTATTAAGAAGTGACATATGTCAGCAAAAAGCATAAAGTATATCATATTTCATTATACAGGTTCCCCTCTCACACTGAGATTTGATGTCTTTCTAAAAGATATATTCTGATTCAGTCATAATCAGACTGTAGAGTGTTCCATTACATTGTAGAGAATAATAATTATATATATATATATATTCACATATGTATGCATGACAGTTCACATAGCATAATGTAACAATACGTTTAATTACATATCTAGCGCTTTAAAATGACTGAACAATTGAAATGTCAGTATTAAAAAACAAAACAGACCGTTCACAATGGAGTATTCTGCAGTCATTGATATAGACTCTGAGTGTCGCTGTTCGCTAACTATGTACAAACAGTCTAATACGAAATAGAGCAAACCCATTTAACAGCAAAGACAGAGAAGCCGCAGGATGCAAGGTCTGAATAGAAAAAGAGGACCTTGCTGATTGAATCTAGACCTTACATAGGATGCCGTAATGAAGATTTGGTCCGAGACAACAGCATACAAATTCCTGATTCCTAATCACTGCAGACATCGGTAAGAAAACTGGAAGGCAGCTCTTCATCCCTTTTGAAATGGCGGACACACTGAGTAGACAGGATTTCAAAAGGCGAGTCTTGCGTTGCTGTATCTTGGTCACCGTTTGGGAGGCAGTTTCGGGACAGATTCATTATTCGATTCCTGAGGAAATGGAGATAGGATCCTTCGTGGGGAACATCGCAAAGGACCTGGGACTGGATCTAAAGGAGCTTTCAGACCGCGGAGTAAGCCTTGTTGCCAGAGATAGGACACAATATTTTGGTTTGAATTTGAAAAACGGCCATTTATTTGTCAACGAAAGGATGGACAGCAGATCTGTGGTCATATTGCAAAATGTGTGTTAAATATTGAGGTGCTTGCGGAAAATCCAGTGAAGCTTTACAGAGGCGAGGTGGAAATAAAGGATATAAATGATAACTCGCCCAGTTTCCCAGAAAATGAAAGCGCGTTAGAAATCAGCGAGTATACTGCAAGAGGCACACGTTTCCCATTAGAAAAAGCTCATGACCCTGACGTAGGACTGAATTCGCTACAAAATTACAAATGTAGCCAAGACAGCTTTTTATCCTGAATGTAGAAACCGGAGATGACGGTGTAAAATACCCGGAATTAATATTGGAGACATCTTTGGATAGAGAACAACAAGCAGTTCATAATTTGATCCTCACCGCCACTGACGGTGGGGATCCTGTAAAAACAGGATCAACAATAATCCGTATTGTGGTGTTGGATGGAAACGACAATGCCCCAGAATTTACGCAATCGGTGTATAAAGTGAGTGTAAAGGAAGACATTCCTGTGGGTAGTGTGGTGCTCCGGGTAACAGCCTCGGACAGGGATGAAGGCATAAACGCACAGATCAAGTATTCGTTTCTCAAAATCTCAGAACGGGTTGACAAAAAATTTAAATTGGATCCTGAAACTGGGGACATCCAAGTAACTGCAAAGCTTGATTTTGAAGAATTAGTATTTTATGAATTTGACATACAAGCGAGGGACGAAGGCGGGCTATCAGCCTACTGCAAAGTTCTGATAGAGATTACTGACGTTAATAATCATATCCCTGGGATCACCGTCACATCTGCTTTCAGTCCCATTGCCGAAGATTCCCTCTTAGGTGCAGTGATTGCTATTCTTAATGTGCATGATCGAGATTCTGGGGAGAATGGTGAGGTCACTTGTTCTATAATTCCAGAAAACCTCCCATTCAAATTAGAGAGGTCATTTGATAATTTTTACACTGTGGTGACTGATAGAGCTTTGGACAGGGAGCAAGTCTCCGAATACAATGTCACTGTTGTAGCCACAGACTGAGGGATTCCTCCTCTCAGCTCAAAAAAAAAAAACAGTCTTTATAGAAATTTTGGATAAAAATGACAACCGGCCTGTCTTCGATCAAAAATATTACACGGCCTATATCCCAGAAAATAGCACCCCAGGTGTTTCTGTATTTCATATGAAGGCAAATGATGTGGACTGGAGGGAGAACGCCAGAGTCACTTACTCCATTATTGAAGGAGACAGAAGCGAAGTGCCTTTGTCCTCCTACATTTCTATTAACTCCGAGACTGGGGCTCTCTACGCTCTGCGCTCCTTCGATTACGAACAGTTCCGGGAGATTCGGTTCCAAGTGCAGGCTCAGGATGGGGGTTCCCCACCTCTCAGCAGTAATGTCTCCGTCACTCTCTTTATACTGGATCAGAATGACAACAGCCCGCACATCTTACACCCCTCCTTTCCCACCGATGGCTCCACGGGAGTGGAGTTGGCCCCTCGCTCCTCCGAGCTGGGTTACCTGGTCACTAAGGTGGTGGCGGTGGATGCAGACTCCGGGCAGAACGCCTGGCTCTCCTACCAGCTGCTGAAGGCTACAGAGCCGGGGCTCTTCTCTGTGGGACTCCACAGCGGAGAGATCAGGACAGCACGCTCCTTTGTAGACAAAGATGCGCTCAAGCAAAGTCTGGTGGTTTTAGTGAAGGACAACGGGCAGCCCCCTCTCTCTGCCACGGCCACCGTGACGGTGGTGGTGGCTGACAACATCCCCGAAATCCTCTCCGATTTAAGCAGCCTCTCAGCTCCTGCAGACCCCCAGTCCAGCCTCACCTTGTATTTGGTGATCGCTGTGGCTTCCGTTTCCTCCTTGTTCTTTACCTTTATCCTAGTGTTCCTGGCCCTGAGGCTTCGCAGGTGGAGAAACTCGCAGCTGTTTGACTCCTCGAGTGTGACTTTCAGTGGAGTTCCCGTCTCGCAGTTTGTGGGGATTGATGGAGTCAGAGCTTTTCTTCACACTTCTGCCCAGGAGACTGTCCTATATAAGGACTGTGGATTAAAGGAATTCTGCTTTCAAGGGGGAAGTGCTTCAAACACTCTTACGGGTATTAATTCTGCTGTCAACAAGCAGACTGAATCGTTTGATGAAGAAACAAGTACCAGAAATGCTCTCGACATCTTCTTGGAGGTGAGTGTACTCGGCTGAATTCGATATTTCTTTGATCTCTGAGTAAAACACTTCAGTTACTATATTTCCATTATATTTTGTAGTCTTTTTGTCAATCGTATTTGTAATGATATTTTAAAAGGAAGAAAGAGCTTTTTATTGAGTACACATGTTAAAAATAAGTTTATGGAAACAAAGATTTCAAATCAAATTCTGTTTACAGAAAAATGTGGCTTAATATTTAAAAATGGAGGAGGGTTGGATTGATTGACTCTCAGAGAAAAATTGATAAAACTACTAGTGGCCATTTCTTTCATGTTGTATATTTTCTGTTAAGGAGTTCAGAATTTCCATTCTTAATTTCTCCACATATACCTCATACACATTTTTTTATTTCTATATTATTATATCCTAGCTGTGTTTTTAAAAGGCCAATCACAGTAGCCTTATCACTAAATTAGTCCCTATCAAAAATTTAAGAAATTGGTGCCTAAAGTTGGGATTCTATATCTGTAGGAAATGCCTAAACTTGTGCCCATTTATTGTTTAGAATCAGGTTACTTGTGAAGATACCCAAATTTGGATGTAAGAGACAAACTGTGGGCACCCATTTTTAAAATTCTTGCCAAGGACACTTAAACAACATCTGGGGATTTCTTTCCTCATAGGTTCTTCATCTAGAGCTTAAATCCTAAACCTATTCGTGATAAGCAGTTTCTAATCAGAAGGAAGACCTAAAAAGAGTTTAAGGAGCGCTCTAAATCTTTATTTTGATCATGAAAAATCGTCAGTGATCAGTGCAGAAGATATCTTCTTTACAAAAATGAAATGTACGTGAATAGTTTACACTGACAGCCCTCAATAAAATAAACGCCCTTTGTCAGGTTCCTCCCCCACTCTGAATTCTAGGGTACAGATGTGGGGACCTGCATGAAAAACCTCCTAAGCTTATCTTTACCAGCTTAGGTCAAAACTTCCCCAAGGTACAAAATATTCCACCTGTCGTCCTTGGATTGGCCGCTACCACCACCAAACTAATACTGGTTACTGGGGAAGAGCTGTTTGGACGCGTCTTTCCCCCCAAAATACTTCCCAAAACCTTGCACCCCACTTCCTGGACAAGGTTTGGTAAAAAGCCTCACCAATTTGCCTAGGTGACTACAGACCCAAACCCTTGGATCTGGGAACAATGAAAAAGCATTCAGTTTTCTTACAAGAAGACTTTTAATAAAAATAGAAGTAAATAGAAATAAAGAAATCCCCCCTGTAAAATCAGGATGGTAGATATCTTACAGGGTAATTAGATTCAAAAACATAGAGAACCCCTCTAGGCAAAACCTTAAGTTACAAAAAAGATACACAGACAGAAATAGTTATTCTATTCAGCACAATTCTTTTCTCAGCCATTTAAAGAAATCATAATCTAACACATACCTAGCTAGATTACTTACTAAAAGTTCTAAGACTCCATTCCTGGTCTATCCCCGACAAAGACAGAATATAGACAGACACACAGACCCTTTGTTTCTCTCCCTCCTCCCAGCTTTTGAAAGTATCTTGTCTCCTCATTGGTCATTTTGGTCAGGTGCCAGCGAGGTTACCTTTAGCTTCTTAACCCTTTACAGGTGAGAGGAGCTTTCCCCTGGCCAGGAGGGATTTCAAAGGGGTTTACCCTTCCCTTTATATTTATGACACCCTTTATTACCATTACAATCCGTAACGAAAATGTTATTCTAGTATATTATAAATCTAATTTACATTGGCCATTGCTAAAGGTTTGCAATCGTAAACTCTTATTCCCCAAATAGCCTAGATATTATAGATACCCCACATCTAATGTCATTTTAGCAAGTCACATTTTAAAAGCAGACTGCCTTATAAAGATGATGGCATTATTCCCTATTTGATGTCTGGCTAGCCTAGAATACAAATATTTTATGAGATTGCTAATTTAGTTCATAAAAGTAACTCTGTTGACCTAGTATTTTTAGATTAATGTCAGGTATTTAACTTAATACCACTTGATATTCATATTGAAATCTAATACTATAAAATAAATAAGTTACATATTGGGTATAAACTAATTCAGACATGAAACTTTATTTACTATGTCAAGATAATCAGATGGTGGTGTTTCTAATGAGGCTCAGCAAAGTTGGAGTCAAAGCCCAACTTTATTCAGTATTATTATCTGTGATCTGGAAGAAACTATAATCATTAACATTTGCAGATATCATAAATATTGATGGGCTAGTTAATAACAGAGATCCAGTCAACCATGCAGAGAGGTCTGTAGGCTGGGAGCAGTAAAAACATACATTTTAATATAGTCAAATACAAGGTCATGCATTTAGGAGCCATACATTCAGGATGGGAAGCTGTACCTGGGAAAGTAGTTACTCTGGAAAGGACATAGGGGTGATAGTAGATAATTCACTGAATATGAACTCCCAATGCAGTGCTATGGCTTTATTCTTTCAACCTGATTCTTTGATGTATTAAAGGGCAATATAAAGCAGGAGTAATGGAGTCATAGAGCCACCAGTTTTAATGACAGAAGGGACCACTAGATCATCTAGTCTGATCTCCTGTATATCACAGGCCTCCAACACCACCCAGCACCAGCACACTAAATCCAACAAACAAAATGAAACCAAAGTATTACAGCACACAGGAAACTAGTCTATTATGTACCACAGGCAGAAAATAGGAGGGACTGAGATGCACTGTACTCAGGCTCCCTGCAATGACAGGGAAATGATTAAGTGAGAAATAACCAAATAATCCTGGCAAATGACCAGCACCCACACACTTGCAGAGAAAGGCAAAAAACCTCCAAGGTCATTGCCTATCTGATCTGGGGGATAATTTCTTCCTGATGCTACATATGACATCAGAGAATCATATAATTGTAGGACTGGAAGGGACCTTGAGAGATCATCTAGTCCAGTCCCCTGCACTCATGGCAAGATTAAGTATTATCTAGGGTATCTCTGACAGGTGTTTGTCTAATCTACTCTTTAAAATCTCCAATGAGAGAGATTCTACAACCTCCCTAGGCAATTTATTCCAGTGCTTAACCACACTGACAGTTAGGAAGTTTTTCCTAATGTCCAACCTAAACTGCCCTTGCTGCAATTTAAGCCCATTGCTTCTTGTCCTATCCTCAGCTGTTAAGGAGAAAAAAATTTCTCCCTCCTCCTTGCAACAGCCTTTTATGTACTTGAAAACTGGTGTCATGTCCCTTCTCAGTCTTCTCTTCTCCAGACTAAACAAACCCAATTTTTTCACTCTTCCCTCACAGATCATATTTCCTAGACCTTTAATCATTTTTGTTGCTCTTCTCTGGACGTTTTCCAATTTCTCCACATCTTTCCTGAAATGTGGCGCCCAGAACTGGACACAATATTCCAGTTGAGGCCTAATCAACACGGAATAGATTGGAAGAATTACTTCTCATGTCTTGCTTGCATCACTCCTGCTAATACATTCCAGAATGATGTTTGATTTTTTTGCAAGTGTTACACAGTTGACTCATATTTAGCTTCTTATCCACTGTGACCCCCAGGTCTCTTTGTGCAGTACTCTTTCCTAGGCACTTATTTCCCATTTTGTATGTGTGCAGTTAGATACTGAACATATGAACAAGAACCAGCCAGCCAAGCACCTAGGAGAGGGAATGCTTGGCTCCAACTCAGAGTCCTGCCTCTCCCCACCCAATGTACTATCTCCAGCCATGGCTATCCCTCCCTTCATCAAAGGAAGGAGGTTAAAAAAACCCTCCCAGAATACATAGGTGAGGAATCTCTTTCTGACTCCCTGCTAGTGGCTGGCTGAAAGCCTGAAGCATGAGCTTTAGGAACATAAGACATAAACTGGAAGTGAGCCTCAGGGCTGTTAAGCCCTGACCTCTAACCCCCGCTTCCCCCATCACAAGCAACCCCATCAGACAATTGCACTCATTAATTTGTCCGGTTCTGTCTCTTAAAACTAATTAAATTATTTGCCCACAAAACTCCTATTAGGAGACTGTTCCAGAACTTCTCCCCTCTCATAGCTGGAACCCTTCTTTCAGTTTCCAGCCTGACTTTGTTCATGGCCAATTTTTATCCATTTGTTCCTGTGCCAACATTGTGCTTTAGCTTCATAAGAACGGCCATACTGGATCAGACCAACCTTCCATCTAACCTAGTATCTTGTCTTCCAACAGTGATCAATGCGGGGTGCCCTGAGGGAATGAGCCCCCAGCCCCATGTATTTATAGAGAGCAATCATATCCCCTTTCAGGCTTATTTTGCTCGACTAAACTAGCCAAGAGCTTCCAGTCTCCTCTCATAACCCCCTCCCCCATTCCCATAAACACCCTAGTAGCTCTTCTCTGCACTTGTTCCAGTTTAAATTCAACTTTCTTGAACCTGGGTGACCAGAATTGTACACAGTATTTTATATGAGGTCTTACCAGTGCCTTGTACAAAGGATAATACTTCTCTAGGGTGATATTATCTCTGTATATGGCACTGGTGACACTGGTCATGGAATAGCGTGTCTAGTTTTGTATAAACAAATTAAAATGGATGTTGAAGAAACTCGAGCACTTCAGGAAAGACCTACAAGAGTTTCCTGAACTAGAAAACATGAGAGACTTAAGGAGCTCATTCTATTTATGTCATGGAAGAGAAGGTTAGTAAGCAACCTGGTCAAGGTCTTTAAGTACCTGCATAGGGAGCAGATATATAATACTAGATGGTTCTTTTAGCTAGCAGACAAAGTCTTAACAAGATCCAGTGCCTGGAAGTTGAAGTTAGATACATTCAAAGTGGAAATAAGGTGCACATATTGAATAGTGGGTGTAATTAACTATCAGAACAGTTTACGGAAGAAAGTGGTAGATTATCCATCATTTGGCATCTTTAAATAGAAATGGGATATTTTTCTAAAATATTTGCACTAGCTCAACCACAAATTATTGGGCGTTGTTCAGGAATTAATGGGTGAAATTCTGGAGGTCAGAGTATGTGACCCTCTGATTTTATAGTCCATGAATTTATGAATTTGTCTAACTAAGGAAGAGTATGCATGGATCCTTCAGTTAGAATCTATGCTCCTTTTCCTCATGGTTGTACTTTTGTGCCTCTGTTTGCTTTGCTTTTGTTCAGATAGTGATTCCTCAGAATTTTTGAATGCCAGCTGATTTTTAAACGATCCAACACAATTAGATATTTAAAAAGTCTTAAATAGAATAACATATGATATTGAAATTATTCAGCCAAAACAGTCTGAGCGCTGTGAGCAAAGGCTTTTTCTGCCTCTCTTTGAAAAAGTATTGGCAATTTTTTCCCAGATCATTTTTAGCAATTGTCTGCATCTGGAAAGAAAGAAAGAAAGAAAGAAAGAAAGAAAGAAAGAAAGAAAGAAAGAAAGAAAGAAAGAAAGAAAGAAAGAAAGAAAGAAAGAAAGAAAGAAAGAAAGAAAGAAATCTGTTCCACATTTGCCCGCTCTTTGAGTGCTTTATTTATTTATTTATTTATTTATTTATTTATAAGATAGCTTTATCGCTCCATAATATTTTGGTACGCTTTAGGCGCTACTCTGGTCTTTTCTTATATTGAGAATTTTATATTGAAAACTTACATTTTTTTCATACGCAAGAGTTTTCATCTTGAATTTTTTCACTTGCCTGGTATATACTTTGCGGGTAGAGGCATTGGAAGGCTCCACGTTCATTTTTCTGCATTTAGTGAAACAAAAAAATGCGACATTAAAACTCTAAATGTGACAAAAGACCAGCGTGGTAAATATATTTACAATCTCATAGTTAAACTGAAATGTCACTCACAGATTAACCAATTTATAATTTTGTTTCCTAACGTGTTGTAGATTAATTAGAGAGGAATACGACAATGCAAAAATAATATTATCTACCAACGTTCCGGAAGGAAACAACCACTTCAAGTTTATTGAGTTTCATTAAAATTCATTTTCCATCTCTTTTATATCTTGTAATAATCACCTCAGTTATTAAAACTACGAGGAAGCTTCTATTTTTCTCGGTGCACTGAGTGACTACTGTGCCTCGGGTGCTCCCTGGGTTTTCTTGCATTCGCTGTGATATTTTCCAATATTTTCAGAAAATTTTTGGCCAATCTGAAAGCTTCCTCAGCTCCTTCTCTAGGAAAATATGAAAGTCCTCATCCCTTGTCTGAAGAAGTGAAATATTTTGAGGATGAATCTAGAACTTGATATGGATTTTATATTACGAAGGCAGAACAAATTTTGTTAAAAACTAAATGTAAGACAGTATACTTCAGTTTATGATTGAAAATATGAGAGTCGCTGTTTACCAGTGTGGATCAGAAGTTCTGGAACAGAATCAGCAGATTTCCTTGGCAATTTACATAGCACAAAACACAAAACAATTGCTCAGAATGACTTGGGTATAAAAGAGATCTCTTGCGCTGGCAATTTATTGCCCACTCCAGGCTGCCTTAGAGTATTTTTCAGTTTAAATAACTCTTATTCTTGCTTATGATATCACTGCGTAAGAGTCTTTCATAAGAATCGGAGATAATTCCTCAGATGGATGAGCATTTAATCCCATTATGGAGGATGGGGATTTATATGAGATGAAATGCTATATAGAGAATAATGCCTAAATCCAAGGTAAAATATATTACTTTTTAATGTCTAGATTGAGAATGGAAAGTCTGAGCTCGAGTTTTGCTTTGGTGTTTTCTGTGTTCTTTTGAAAAACATTTTTTTCAACCATGGGCGGATTTAGCGATAAAAGCACAAAGTTAAAATAAACTGTAAAGCGTTCCTATTAACCGGAAGATGTTAGACAGTTAAAAGTTAGCGACGGGTTCTAACTAGAGTTCTTCACCCTGGAAATATTCTCTGTAGAAAAGGTTTTTTATAAGAAGTGTGCTGACCCAGGGGCTGATTGCATAGTGATAGGATGGATTTAAATCAAAGGCGGTTAGTGAGGTTTCTCATCTAAATGTTCATGTCCAGTTGTGGAAGCGTTGTATGATTAGGCATTTAGGTACTTTCAGAGAGATGCGCGGAGTCATCTGGAGTGGTGTTGGAAAAGGAAGGGAGAATAGTGAAAAATGAAATCGGTTTCGCTCTTCATATATTTTAAGGTTCATTTGCTATGACTGTGTAAAGGCTTGCTCTACAGTTGGAAAATTATGTGCATAGCTATGCAGCTATAATTGTAATATAGTACATATAAGGTTATATATATTATATAAGAATATTGTATAATATTATGTGTGGTGTACTATTGTTAATTATAATGTTATAATTATATCAGCATAGCTATGACGGTAAAATCATCTTGTGGACACACTTATCCCCTAATAATAATAATAATAATAATAAATAATAAATACATTAATAATGAGATTGTGGCCATCTAGAAAAGAGATTTAAACTGGAAAGTGACTGCAGAAGGTTTGAAAATAAAATTCAGGGCTGAACTAAACATTTTGATTGAAGAAATACCTGAATGAATATAAGAATAGTGACAAATCACGAGTAGAAATAATTGTCCACTCTCACTGATAAGGAAGACTCTGTTGTTGATTTGTAAGAACAGGAAGAAATGTGGGAGATTACATCAACTGCCTTGACTGGGGAGTGTTCCCGTTATATATAAGTCAAATTCACGCTTGGGATCATGGTGAGTGCTCGGTATTGCTGTACGTACAAGTATCAACAATGGATGGGGGGCGGGTGGAGGTGAGGGTTGCTTGTTTGCACGTGGCAAGAAGTTTGGAGGTGGTGTTTTTTTCATTTGAAGATCTCACCAGAGTTAGCTATACTTTTATCAGTTCCACATTTGATTATTTCATTGCATTGTGTCCATGGGGCTACCCTTGAGGACCACAGGGACACTTCAATAGTGCAGAATGCAAATATACATATATTTCCTGGCATTCTGGTAAGGAACACATTGCAATTGTACTCTGCACTGGAATAGAACTGGTTTCTAGATTAAGTTTAAAGTATTGTTTTGGGCCTAAATAAGCTACGAGTTAGTTTGGGCATTGTTATTTCCCTTAGTGTGCTACTGTGATAGTTTGGATAAGTGGAGTCACTGCAGCTAAAGTTTAACAGGATAATTTATATAACAAATTAAAAGAAGAGGGACAAATCGGAGGGCATTTGAAGGGTTCTGGATTCTGAACCTTATTCTTAGTTTGACAGAGCCTGGATTTACAAGAATTTGCATGACCTGTCTATGTTATGAGGCTTCCCCTAGGAGGGTAGGTCAAATGGACACCTGAATTAGATGAAGGGGGGAAAAGTTAATGTGGTGAAGGGTCTATTTTTGGTTATTGAACCACAAGAACTCTCTTGTATGAGCTTTTAAAAAATGTGTGTAAATACCTATAGTATAGACAAGTTCTTTTGGATAAATATAAATAAATAAGGCCAAATCCTGAAGTCTTTACTCGAACAAAATTCCTAATGACTCCAAGTGACACTTTCCATGGGAAAAGATCTGCAAGCTCGAGAATTAATTATTCACTATAGACTGTATATTTATATGTTCCGGGTACTATACTTTAATGTAGTTTTCCCTTTGAGGCACGATACAGAGAGTTGCAAATTTAGCTTTATATTTATAATTTTCTTATGAAATATAAATACGAAAAGTTATTCACTTCCATCATATGAGCTGCAGCCGTTAAATGTCTGATGAATATACTAATTTTTGCTGAGAATTGAATGTAGTTTTACAGAGCGGAAGAGGAAATTCTGGATATAAATGATAATGCTCCCAGGTTCTCCAAATTAAAAAAAAACTATGTTAAAAATAAGTGAGATCACAGCATCCGGAGCGCGGTTTCCTCTAGATGACGCGCAGGATCCTTATGCGGGGATTGATCTTTCTCCAGAGCTTTGATCTCAGTGACAATAAACGCTTCACTTTGGATGTGCAGTTTACCTGAGGCTCGATATGCAGAAGTTGTGTTGGAGAAAGCTCTGAACCAGAAGGACCAGGTTGTTCATTGTTTAATCCTCACAGCCACTGACTGTGGGGATCCGGTCACAGGATCTAGGCAGATAGATCCATGTCAGTTTACAAGGAGCCAACTTTTAGTCAACCTGAATATAAAATGGCAGAGGTGCTTAATGACTTCTCTGTTTTGGTTTTCACAAGGAAGGTTGGTGGTGATTGGATGTCTAACATAGTGAATACCAGTGAAAATGAGGTAGGATCAGAAGAGGCTAAAATAGGGAAAGAACAAGTTAAAATTACTTGGACAAATTAGATGTCTTCAAGTCACTAGAGCCTGATTAAATGCATCCTAGAATACTCAAGGATCTGACTGAGGAGATATCTGAGCCATTAGCTATTATCTTTGACAAGTCATGGAAGACTGGAGAGATTCCAGAAGACTGGAAAAGGGCAAATATAGTGCCCATCTATAAAAAGGGAAATAAGGACAACCCAGGAAATTACAGACCAGTCAGCTTAACTTCTGTACCCAGAAAGATAATGGAGCAAATAATTAAACAATCAATTTGCAAACATCTAGAAGATAATAAGGGTATAAGTAACAATGAGCATGGATTTTTCAAAAACAAATTGTGTCAAACCAACCTGATAGCTTTCTTTGACAGGGTAACAAGCCTTGTAGATGGGGAGGAAGTGGTAGATGTGGTATATCTTGACTTCAGTAAAGTTTTTGATACTGTCTCGCATGACCATCTCATAAACAAACTAGGGAAATGAAACCTAGATGGAGCTACTATAAGGTGGATGCAAAAGTGGTTGGAAAACCATTCCTAGATAGTAGTTATCAGTGGTTCACAGTCATGCTGGAAGGCCACAATGAGTGGGATCCCACAGGCATCAGTTCTGGGTCCGGTTCTGTTCAATATCTTCATCAATGATTTAGATAATGGCATACTTATAAACACTTATAAAGTTTGTGGTTGATACCAAGATGAGAGGGGTTGCAAGTGCTTTGGAGCATAGGATTACAATTCAAAATGATCTGGACAAACTGGAGAAATGGTCTGAAGTAAATAGGGTGAAATTCAGTAAGGACAAATGCAAAGTACTCCATTTAGGAAGGAAAAATCAGTTGCACATATACAAAATGGGAAATGACTGCCTAGGAAGGAGTACTGCAGAAAAGGGATCTGGGGGTCATAGTCGACCAAAAGCTAAATATGAGTCAACAGTGTAATGCTGTTGCAAAAAAAAAAGCAAACATCATTCTGGGATGTATTAGCAGGAGTGATGTAAGCAACACATGAGAAGTAATTCTTCCACTCTGATTAGGTCTCAATTGGAGTATTGTGTCCAGGGCCGGAGGAAGACCTTTAGAGGCCCTAAGCACTGAAAAGATTATGGTGCCCCCCCATATGTAATTCAAAATAAAAACCATACTATATCATAAAATAAAATTTTATTTTTCAAAATGACACATAACTTACATTTATGCTGAAATTAAAATAGCTTCTTTCTAGATTTTCTGATTGCAAAATTCTGGATAAGTTCATCGAAGCTGACTCAACAAAGCATGTCCGCTTCCATACACAATAAGGAAAGTGAAACAAGTCTGTCCTGACACATTGTTGTTCTCTGTGGGATTTTTATTCTTTTTATCTGTGAAAAAGAGCGCTCTGCGGAGCAGTTAGTAATCATCAATGTTAGAAAAATACGTAGTGCGATCTCTACATTTGGAAATACACATTGTATTCCGTCTTTCAATATTGTGTCATGAAGATCAATGTGACTGAATTTCATTTTTCCTGTTTCATTAAACTTTGCATGCATATAGTAGTGGAACTGCCGTGCTTCTTGACAGAGATTGATGTTCAAGTCAACAGGGTATGAGTCAACTAGTTTTTGGGAACCTTGTGAATATTGTTCGTCAGATAAGTCCATATCATTTAGAAAAGAAAATCTACTTGATACTTCTTTGTACACTTCACCTCTCCTCTTCATATGAACTTCAAGTGTATCAATTATAGCTTAGTAAGTAGATATGCAAAATTTGTCTCTAGGATTCAATGCTGTTTCTGTTGCACTGCTATCATTTGCTTGTTTTTTCCTGATTCGCTTGCGGGACTGGGCTTCTTTATAGTTAGTATCAGGCAAGATATTTTTTGATATATCTTCAAATCTTTCAAAATCATTCCTCAAAGTGTGTAATGATTGACAGAGGACTGCACATGTTTTCAAATCCAATTCTTTTTCTTGGAGAGCTTGACTTGTGTGGTAAAAGTGTCATAAAATTTCATTCCACATGGTCAATATAAATACAAACTCTAGTTCTTGCATCTTGTTTGCAATGTTTTCTGCCTCTCATATAGTTTCTCCCTTTTGTGATTGGTCTTCAGCTATACTTCTAATGCATCCACAATCTTTGAGTAGGACTCCAGAATTGCACTTGTTGTCACTGCATGTGCCTCCCAGCGAGTATTAGAAAGAGATTTCAACACATGATCATTGCCCAAATATGCTTTAAGAACTGCCCATAGGTGTGTTAAGGCAGAGAAAAATGTATAAAGTAACTGGACTGTTGAGAAAAAACTTACTGCCACTAGACAACAATCAACAGCACTGCAGCCAACAAGATTGAGAGAGTGTGCAGCACATGGTAAGAATATGGCATATTTGTTCTGTTTTAAAAGGTTCTTCTGCATTCCTTGGTAATGCCCTGACATGTTGGCAGCTTTGTCATAAGATTGACCTCTGTACTTTGAGAAATCTATTTTGCAAACTTGGCACAGATAATGCAGTACTTGATTTGCCATTTCTTCACCAGTGTGGCTTTTCAAACTGAGGAATGTTACAAATTGTTCAACAGGTTTTCCAGCTGTGGGAGACACATATCTTAGTACAATACTCAATTGATCAATATGGGAAAGATCAGGTGTAGAGTCAACAGATAAACTGAAGTACCCAGCAGTACTTATTTCATCCACAATAGCTGAATGAACTTTGTCACTCATTAGACCAATGTGTTCATCACATATTGTCTTGGATAAGTATGATGGGTTACCTTTGCCAGCATTCCCATATTTTGAGATATGGTCTGCTAAAAATGGGTCAAACTGAGCCACAAGCTCCAACAAGAATATAACTTAAAAGAATATGTCAATAATAAAACATAAATTTATTGCAATACATGACAGGATCTGATTTCCTCGTATTATTTCATCTACGTTAGTAGGATGCCCCCCTGGTTTAGGTGGGTATAAGTAATAAAAAGAGAACAGAAAAACAGGGGAAGAGTGTGTAGTGGAGTGTAAAGAAGTCTAACAAAGTTCTGATTTTTCCCATGATGACTACTTTGATGCTTTTTTTGAAATATCAAATATCACATTTTTTAAAAAAAAATCTCATTTTTTGGTGCACCCTGCTTTACTGGTGCCCTAAGCAAATGTTTAGTCTGCCTACTGGGTAATCCAGCCCTGATTGTGTCCAGTTCTGGGTGCCTCATTTCAGGAAGGATGTGGACATATTAGAGAGTCCAGAGAAGAGCAATAAAAATGACTAAAGTTCCAGGACAGGGATTGGTAACTTTTAAGCCCCCTGGTGGGTCAGGCCGGTTCATTTATTTGCTGCATCTGCAGGTTCGGCCAATTGTGGCTCCCACTGGCCGTGGTTCACCATCCCAGGCCAATGGGGGCTGCGGGAAGTGGCGCAGGCCGAGGGATGTGCTGGCTGCTGCTTCCCACAGCCCCCATTGGCCTGGAGCAGCAAACCGCAGCCAGTGGAAGCCATGATCAGCCGAACCTGAGGACATGGCAAGTAAACAAACTGGCCCGGCCAGCCAGGTAGCTTATCCTGGTGGGCCACGTGCCAAAGGTTGCCAATCCCTGGTCTAGGAAATATGACCTATGAGGGAAGATTGAAAAAATTGGGTTTGTTTAGTCTGGAAAAGAGAAGACTGAGAGGGTACATGATACCAGTTTTCAAGTACGTAAAAGGTTGTTACAAGGAAGAGGAAGAAAAATTGTCCTTTTTAACTTCTGAGGATAGGACAAGAAGCAAAGGGCTTAAATTGCAGCAAGGGAGGTTTAGGTTGGTGTGATGGGGCGGCTGCCCCTCACTGGTAGATAAGCCTGGGGAGGCTATGCAGAGGCAGCCAATGAGGAAAAGGCTTATAGTGACAACCAATCAGGAGAAGTTTTACTGGAACAGACAATTAGGGCCAGGCTGGCCCAGGGATAGGTCAGTGGTTTGAGCATTAGCTTGCTAAACCCAGGGTTGTGAGTTCAATTCTTGAGGGGGTCATTTAGGGATCTGGGGCAAAAATTGGGGATTGGTCTTGCTTTGAGCAGGGGGTTGGACTAGATGACTCCTGAGGTCTCTTCCAACCCTGATATTCTATGATTCTAACCCTGATAGCCTATGATCATATAAGAAGGGGCCGCTGAGCAGAGGAGGAGGCAGTCACTCCCTGAAGGGTGAGGGAGGAGGACTGGCTGCTTAGACGTCTGGAGCACCATGGACAGAGCAGTGCTGGGTAGGGTCAGCAGAGTAGAAGAAAGCTCCAGGCTGATGGCTGCCAGACTGAGGCCCTGATACAAGAGCAGAGAAGGTGCTAGGGCTTCAGGGAAGCTACCCAGAGAAGGAGATGTCAGAGTTGGAGGAGGGGCAGTACATGGCTGTCAGCTATAGGGTCCCTGCGATGGGATCCGGAGTAGCGGGCGGGCCCATGTCTCATCTCCCCTTGCCCCCACTTGCCACTGAGGGGAGTGGCCAGTGAATGGACTGCAGTTTGCCACTGAGACAAGCAGCTAGAATCGGGACTGCAGTTTGCCACTGCGGCAAGTGGTTGAACTAAGGACTGTCGGTCCCCCAGAAGGAGGGAAAGAACCAAGTGGGGCAGAGCCAGAGGCCTGTGTCCAGAAGAGGATGATGCAGTCCGGGGAGCGATGTGGGTCCTGCACATGGAGACAGGAGTGACGATGGGCAAGACACCACTAGACGAGGGCACTCTGGTGAAATGAGAACTAATTCCCAGGACAGCCAGCAGGAGGCGCTGTGGTGGCGAGTCACACCCTGTTCCAATTGGACATTAGGAAAAAGTTTCCTAACTGTCAGGGTGGTTAAGCACTGGAATAAATTGCTTAGAGAGGTTGTGGAATCTCCATCACTGGAGATTTTTAAGAGCAGGTTAGACAAACACCTGTCAGGAATTGTCTAGATAATTAGTCCTGCCATGAGTGCAGGGGATTGGACTAGATGTCCAGTTCTATAATTCTATGAAAATGAGAGTGGTGGGAAGCCTGCCAGAATGTACAGTAGTAGTTTCAGTAAATGCCACAGACCCTGATGAAAATTTGTATTCAGAGGTAATATACTCACTTATTAAAATACCTCAGAAAGCTTCCCAAATATTCATTATTAATTCTATAACATGAGAGATTAAAACTAAAGAACAATACCAAATTCTGTTAAATGAAAGTCCAAGCACAAGACAGTGGAGGCTAGTTCAGTCGGTGCAGAATTTTGTTACAAATTACTGATGTTATTAATAACATGCCAGAAGTTGCAATGAAATACCTTCTCAGCTGTTTAACAGACAGCTCCCCAGGGACAGTTATAGCCCCTTTTAGTGTGCATGATCATGATACTGGACAGAATGGCCAAGTCACATGTCATCACAGAAAATATCACATTTCACTTGAAAAGTAAGATGACAATTATTACAGGTTAGTGAATGACAGAACGTTGGACAGAGAGCTGGTGTCTGAATATGATGTAACTAAATTTAGATAAAAATAATGCCAGAATTGCATTCTTAAGGAATGTCAAATCCACTAAGGCCATATCTACACTACAAATAATGTCAACCTAAGTTACGTCTGCAAACAGCTGGTGCAGATATTACATGACTTGTGCATGTTCAAAGTGTGCTCCTTGTGTCAGTGGTGCGTGTCATCACCAGGAGTGCTTGTATTGATGCAAAGTGCACTGCACCGTGGGTTGCTATCCCACAGTACAGTGTGCCACCATCCAGTGCAGGGTGTTTTGGGAAAATTTTCCAATGCCTTATGGGGCTGTGTCATAAATATAAAGGGAAGGGTAAACACCTTTAAAATCCCTCCTGGCCAGAGGAAAAATCCTCTCACCTGTAAAGGGTTAAGAAGCTAAAGGTAACTTCACTGGCAAAATGACCAATGAGGAGACAAGATACTTTCAAAAGCTGGAAGGAGGGAGAGAAACAAAGGGTCTGTGTCTGTCTATATGCTGCTTTTGCCGGGGATAGACCAGGAATAGAGTCTTAGAACTTTTAGTAAGTAATCTAGCTAGGTATGTGTTAGATTATGATTTCTTTAAATGGCTGAGAAAAGAATTGTGCTGAATAGAATGACTATCTCTGTCTGTGTGTCTTTTTTGTAACTTAAGGTTTTGCCTAGAGGGATTCTCTATGTTTTGAATCTAATTACCCTGTAAGGTATCTACCATCCTGATTTTACAGAGGTGATTCCTTTACCTCTATTTACTTCTATTTTTATTAAAAGTCTTCTTGTAAGAAAACTGAATGCTTTTTCATTGTTCTCAGATCCAAGGGTTTGGGTCTGTGGTCACCTATGCAAATTGGTGAGGATTTTTACCAAACCTTTCCCAGGAAGTGGGGTGCAAGGGTTGGGAGGATTTTGGGGGGAAAGACGTGTCCAAACTACATTTCCCAGTAAATCCAGTTAAAATTTGGTGATGGCAGTGGTTATTCCAAGGACAAAGGATAAAATTAATTTGTACCTTAGGGAAGTTTTAATCTAAGCTGTTAAAAGTAAGCTTAGGAGGTTTTCATGCAGGTCCCCAGATCTGTACCCTAGAGTTCAGAGTTGGGGAGGAACCTTGACAGGCTGAAACAAGTGGCACAAGGGTAACTGGGAGCATGGGTTCAACTTCCCATAATGCAGTGTTCTCCATCCCATAATTACATCAGCACATCTGAAATATTTTGTGCCCCTTTTCAAAATCCCCACAAACTCATGCATCCCTTCTTGCTGTCCACCATCTGTGACAGAAGCGTGGAGCCTGCATATCTCTGCACTATTGTCATGAGCCAGATCCTTCAGTATTTGCAGAGCTGCAAGTGGAGCCACTGGAAACATGCCAATTTCTTGGAGGCTAGTTTGCTATGGGACATAGAAAGAAACAATTCAAGGTTGTTGGTGGCATTCACAGAGCAGCTGCAGATGGAGGAGCACCAGTTCTGGGCCTGAGAAACAAGTACTGACTGGTGGGATCACACTGTCATGCAGGTTTGGGATGATGAGCAGTGGCTTGCAGAACTTTTGAAAGCACAAGGTCACATTCCTGGATCTGTTCAGCCCCCTAGCACAGGGACTGCAAAATGAGAGCCATGCTGACAGTTGAGAAGCAAGTGGTGATTGCACTGCGGAAACTTGGAGCACCAGTTTGCTACTGATCAGTCGGGAATCAATTTGGAGTCAAGAAATCCACGACAGCAGCAGTTGTCATGCAGGACTGTGACTCTGGGCAATGTACAGGACATAGTGGATGGTTTTGCAGCAATGAAGTTTCCAAACTGTGGTGCAGCGATAAATGGCATGCATATCTCTATTTTAGCACCAGCCCACCTTGCCACAAAGTACATCGACAGAAAAGGATACTTTTCTATGCTAAAACAATCACTGGTGGATCACCATGATATACGATATATATGACATGATATACTGACATCAATGTGGGCTGGTCAGGGAAGGTGCATGACACACACCTTCAGGTACACAGAACTGTTCAGAAAGCTGTACGCAGGGACTTTCTTTCCTGACCACAGGATTACCATTGGGAAAGTTAAAATGCCAATAGTGATCCTGGGAGACCCTACCTACCGCTTGCTCCAATGGCTCATGAAGCCATACACCAGCCACCTTGACAGCATCAAGGAGCATTTCAACTACAGGCTCAGCAGATGCAAAATGACAGTTGAATGTGCCTATGATCATTTGAAGGGTCTCTGATGTTGTTTACTTATGATATTGGACCTCACTGGAAAAAATATTCCAATGGTTATGGCTGCCTGCTGTGTCCTACCATAATATCTGTGAAGAAAAGGGGGGAAAGTTTCCACTGCAGTGGAGCGTGGAAGTGGAGCAGCTGTCTGCTGAATTTGAACAGCCAAATATAAGGGTGTCATAAATATAAGGGGAAGGGTAAACCCCTTTGAAATCCCTCCTGGCCAGGGGAAAGCTCCTCTCACCTGTAAAGGGTTAAGAAGCTAAAGGTAACCTCGCTGGAACCTGACCAAAATGACCAATGAGGAGACAAGATACTTTCAAAAGCTGGGAGGAGGGAGAGAAACAAAGGGTCTGTGTCTGTCTGTATGCTGCTTCTTGCCAGGGACAGAACAGGAATGGAGTCTTAGAACTTTTAGTAAGTAATCTAGCTAGGTATGTGTTAGATTATGATTTCTTTAAATGGCTGAGAAAAGCATTGTGCTGAATAGAATAACTATTTCTGTCTGTGTATCTTTTTTGTAACCTAAGGTTTTGCCTAGAGGGGTTCTCTATGTTTTTGAATCTAATTACCCTGTAAGATATCTACCATCCTGATTTTACAGGGGGGATTTCTTTATTTCTATTTACTTCTATTTTTTATTAAAAGTCTTCTTGTAAAAACTGAATGCTTTTTCATTGTTCTCAGATCCAAGGGTTTGGGTCTGTGGTCACCTATGCAAATTGGTGAGGCTTTTTATCCAACATTTCCCAGGAAAGGGGGGGTGCAAGTGTTGGGAGGATTGTTCATTGCCCTTAAGATCCAAGGGTCTGGGTCTGTAGTCACCTAGGCAAATTGGTGAGGCTTTTTACCAAACCTTGTCCAGGAAGTGGGGTGCAAGGTTTTGGGAAGTATTTTGGGGGGAAGGACGCGTCCAAACAGCTCTTCCCCAGTAACCAGTATTAGTTTGGTGGTGGTAGCGGCTATTCCAAGGATAACGGGTGTAATATTTTGTACCTTGGGGAAGTTTTGACCTAAGCTGGTAAAGATAAGCTTAGGAGGTTTTTCATGCAGGTCCCCACATCTGTACCCTAGAGTTCAGAGTGGGGGAGGAACCTTGACAAAGGGCTATAAGAAGAGCTCAGTGTGGAGCTATGTAGCTCAGGGAGGATTTGAAAGACCATTTAAATAGCGAGTCACAGTAGTGTGTATTGCTGTAGTATGTTCTATCTGGCCTTGCTCTTTTGCAGCCCAGTATGAATCCTGAAGTGAGTGTTGTATGCATAGGAATATAACATTATCAACGAACATAAGAACATAAGAATGGCCATACTGGGTCAGACCAAAGGTCCATCCAGCTCAGTATCCTGTCTACCGACAGTGGCCAATGCCAGGTGCCCCAGAGGGAGTGAACCTAACTGGTAATGATCAAGTGATCTCTCTCCTGCCATTCATCTCCACCCTCTGACAAACAGAGGCTAGGGACACCATTCCTTACCCATCCTGGCTAATAGCCATTAATAGACAACCTCCATGAATTTATCTAGTTCTCTTTTAAACCCTGTTATAGTCCTCACCTTCACAACCTCCTCAGGCAAGGAGTTCCACAGGTTGACTGTGTGTGCTGTGTGAAGAAGAACTTCCTTTTATTTGTTTTAAACCTGCTGCCCATTCATTTCATTTGGTGGCCCCTAGTTCTTATATTATGGGAACAAGTAAATAACTTTTCCTTATTCACTTTCTCCACACACCTCATGATTTTATGTACCTCTATCATATCTCCCCTTAGTCTCCTTTTTTCCAAGCTGAAAAGTCCCAGCCTCTTTAATCTCTCCTCACATGGGACCCGTTCCAAACCCCTAATCATTTTAGTTGCCCTTCTCTGAACCTTTTCTAATGCCAGAATATCTTTTTTGAGATGAGACCACATCTGTATACAGTATTCAAGATGTGGCCATACCATGGATTTATACATGGACAATAAGATATTCTCCATCTTATTCTCTATCCCTTTTTTGATGATTCCTAACATCCTGTTCACTTTTTTGACTGCCGCTGCACACTGCATGGACGTCTTCAGAGAACTATCCACGATGACTCCAAGATCTCTTTCCTGATTAGCTGTAGCTAAATTAGCCCCCATCATATTGTATGTATAGTTGGGGTTATTTTTTCCAATGTGCATTATTTTACATTTATCCACATTAAATTTCATTTACCATTTTGTTGCCCAATCACTTAGTTTTGTGAGATCTTTTTGAGGTTCTGCAGTCTTAACTATCTTGAGCAGTTTAGTATCATCTGCAAACTTTGCCACCTCACCGTTTACCCCTTTCTCCAGATCATTTATGAATAAGTTGAATAGGATTGGTCCTTGGACTGACTCTTGGGGAACACCACTAGTTACCCCTCTCCATTCTGAAAATTTACCATTTATTCCTACTATTTGTTCCCTGTCTTTTAACCAGTTCTCAATCCATGAAAGGATCTTCCCTCTTATCCCATGACAATTTAATTTACATAAGAGCCTTTGGTGAGGGACCTTGTCAAAGGCTTTCTGGAAATCTAAATACACTATGTCCACTGGATCCCCCTTGTCCACATGTTTGTTGACCCTATTAATGTTTGTTGAACCTATTAAATGTTTGTTGAACCTATTAATATTGTCTGATAAACATGTTATGGTTAATGACAAAATGAACTAACAGGAAATTTTTGGGTGTCAGACATGCTCATCACCAGCCTGCATATGTTGTTAAGTAATAAAGACATATTATGTTCCAAAAAATTGAATTTTATTCTGTGACATCAACCAGGCAAATAAAAAATCATTTAAAACATTATAAAACTTAATCAATTAAGGGAACTCAACTTATAAAGAGAAAAGAACTGTCATTTCCTTTTCAAGTACACATACACCAACCAAGTCTTTCACAGGTCAGTGTATTTGCAGCTGTGATTTTCTTTAATGTCTCCTGAGGTGGACTGGTAGGGGTAGTGCAGCAGCCCCGACGTCATGTGGAATGTTGAAGGGGGATGTAGAAAGGGCCCAACATTGAGTTGTCTATGGGCTGCAGAGGGAGGCAAGCATGGGATTCTTGGAGCTGCAGGTCTACCAGTGTCCACAGCATCTCTGTTTTCTGCCTGAGAAACCCCATTGTGTCCAGGTGCATCCCCCTCTCCTTTTCCTGTTTGGAATCCCAGGCCTTTTTCCTCTCCACTCTTTCTTTCTCCATGCTATCTCCAAGGATCATCCTCCAGGCCCTGGTCATGTTCTCTGATGCAGCACAGGCTTGCAGCATTTCCTGGAACATGTAATTCCAAGTCCTCTTCTTTCTCCTCCTTATCTGGCTCTGGTCTTCTGCTGGTGTGGAAAGGGAGACTCTCAAGGCCACAATACCAGCAGCTGCAGATACAACACCCAGAGGTACCATTGTCAGGGTATTCAAGACAGAAATTGAAACTTAGGATACTGAACTCACTCCCCTTGAACATCATAAATTTTAAGCACTAAATTCTCACTTCTCCTGAATGCATCTGATGAAGTGAGCAGTAGCTCAAGAAAGCTTATGCTCAAATAAATTTGTTAGTCTCTAAGGTGCCACAAGTACTCCTTTTCTTTTTGTGAATACAGACTAACATGGCTGCTACTCTGAAACCTGTCGTTTCTCCTTGGGATTGATACAGTATGGCACCAGTCATAGCACCAGCCCTGGTGAGTATGGGGCTCCAGGGGGCAGTGTTGTGGAAATGAGAGGGGGATAGTTCACAGGTATGACTATATGTGTATAGGGCAATGGCACCTGAATACTGGTAATCCTTCTCCTCCATGTCCCAAGAATCTGCTCATAGATATCAATGTTTCTATGGCTGGATTGGAGCTGGCCTGCACAGCCTCTTCTCCCCACAAACCCAGGAGAGCCAACTCCACCTGTGTACTCCAGACAGGAGCACATCTGCAGCATGGAACCAGCATGGGCAGTTGGGCAGTTGCACACAACAATGGAAAGTTGCTAGGTGTGCTTGCCAAGCTGGGCAGCCAGGAAAAGGAATTTCAAAAATTCATAGGGCTTTAATGGGGATGCGTGTCTTCCTGTCCATGTGGCTCTTTGGTAGTGGAGTTCACAATCATGACCAGAGCAGTTACTGTGGGGCACTGGGGGACATCTCCTGGAAGCCAGTAACAGTCAATGTAATTAACACAGTGTCTACACTGACACTGAGTCAACCTAACTACATCAACCTTGACTCTATGCTGCTTGAGTAGGTAGTGTTATTAAGTCAGCTTAGCTAGATAGTTAAGAGCAGGGGCGACATTGGGGGGAGGGCTTGTGGAGCTTAAGCCACCCCAAAATTTTCCTTTCCTGCCCCCTGTAGCCGCCCCTTAGCAGCTGCTGCTCTCCAGCTGCCCAACTCTGAAGGCAGAGTGGAGGGAGAAGTGGCTGCTGGCCAGGCGCCAAGCTCCAGCAGCAACAGAGAAGTAAGCCTGGATGGGAGGTTAGGGTGCCTGAGAGCAGCCACTGGCATGTGTCCCTGCCTGCTGGGGTATTCTACCCATGGCAAGTGAAGGGTCCTCGGCTCTCCACAGTGGCCTGGACTGATCCATTCTGGCCTGGGCTCCCGGGCACTGCCACCACCGTCACTGCTCCCTTACGGCTCTGCTGGCCCAGAGCCCGGTCTCCCAAATTTTGCTAATAGTTCTAATGATCTTCATAATGGTTACTTAAAATTTTTCATGCTGAATTTGTCAAAGTATCATGAATTTAATATCCATGATATTTTGACAAATTTATTAGGAAGAAGTATTACATAGAGTAAGTAGTTGATTGATATAATGGATAAGAATGGCCATACTGGATCAGACTAATGGTCCATCTAGCCCAGCATTCTCTCTTCTGACAGTGGCTAGTGCCAGGTGCTTCAGAGAGAATGAGCAAAATGGGACAATCATTGCGTGATCTGGCAGTCAGAAGTTTAGGGACACCCAGAGCATGGGGTTGCGTCCCTGGCCATCTTGGCTAATAGCCATTGATAGGCATAATGTGTATTTCAGAAGAATATATGCACAGTTATGATATAAACATTTAGAATATATTTTGTTTAGCGTTATTAACTGCTGTTTTTAACAGAAAATTAAAAACTATATTTCACCTTTTTTATAAGTTCACCTTCGAAGTAAACTGAAAATGTGTTTTATAGATTATCTGACAAAATTTCTAGATTTACATAGGTGTGTTCTGTATATCAGTGAGAAACAACCAAATAAAACAAAAAACAAGAAAATATGCTCTTAGCAATTTTGTGAAAAAATCTAATTGTGAAATGTTTTGGAAGTTCTTGTACCTTTGAGGATCGTTTACATACCAATTTAAAATTCTCTACCTTGTATAGAAAACCTCTAACTCCGAAGTGCAACACCATCTCTGGTGAAATTCCAGTGAATTTAAAGCGAGAGATTTAAATAGACTCAAAGAATCATAGAATTTGATGTTGCATTTTTATATTTTTAGTATTAGTTTTTAAAACATTTAATAATGAATTTCGCATAGAATTAGATTTCGATTAGAAGACATATCCTCACATATCCATCGCTCCTACATGCACGTCATATTTAGTCAGAGATATGATTTTGCATACTAAATAATGATAGAGTGTTTAGGTTTTGGTACTGAAAATGCCTATTTTATTTTATTTTGTTTTATTTTATTTTATTTTATTTGTTATTTTTAAAAATAAGTGTACACAACAGAGAATGAGTTTCAGTTTATTAATTCTGCACGCTGCAGTTACTCGGCAAAGACTCAGCGTGTCGCCGTTGGCCGACCAGAAGAGGCGGCTGCCGATCCATTGGAGCCTCCTGCGGTGCTACGAAAATAACAGAAACAGCAGCAGGATATTCCTGCCCTGTCGCTGATACAATACGTCATTTTTCAGGATTATTGCAGACAATTGGGTGGCAATTGTGATTTTTTATGTTTGTCATTTCCACGGATTCTTTGAGCCGAACGAGAAATTCACATATCGGAACTGTTCAGAATAAACCAAACTGGACATTCAGTAAAGATGGGAGAGGAAACCAGACACAGAGAGCCGGACCCGGCAGTCAGACGGCAAATACTATTCTTTCCCTTCTTATTCTCTTTCTTCGGCCGGGCGGTCTCGGAGCAGATTCGTTATTCGATTCCTGAAGAAATGGCCAAAGGTTCCCTTGTGGGGCACCTCGTCAAGGATTTGGGACTGAATGTGAGAGAACTGCCTCAGCGAAAGCTTAGTGTTGTCTCTGGTTTTGAAAAGCATTACTTCGCTACTAACACAGAAAATGGAAACCTGATTGTAAATGAAAGGATAGATCGAGAGGGAATATGCGGGGAAGCATCTCTTTGTGTCCTCAGTTTTCAGTCGGTTGTGCAAAACCCTTTTAATGTTTTTCACATGAATGTCGAGATCCAGGACATTAATGACAATGCACCGCGGTTCAATACTGAATACATTGATTTAGAAATTATTGAATCCACACTGCCGGGTACGCGATTTCCACTAGGAACGGGAAGAGATCCAGATGTCGGCACCAATTCACTACAAAATTACCAGCTCAGCCTCAATCAGTATTTTACCCTGGCGGTGAAAGAAAGCCCGGATGGCAGTAAGCAGGCAGAAATGCTACTGGAGAAACCTTTGGACCGGGAAAAGCAGAGATACCATCACTTAATCCTGACGGCTCTGGATGGCGGAGATCCAGTCAGAACTGGTACAGCTCAAGTTAGAGTTAATGTCACTGACGCCAATGACAATCCCCCAGTCTTCACTGAAGAGATCTACAAAGTCAGCCTAAGGGAAAACCTTCCAAAGGGCTCCTTAGTGCTTCAGGTGAGAGCTTCTGATACCGACGAGGGTTTAAATGCAGAAATAATGTACTCTTTCAGCAATGCCCCTGACAATGCTCGCAAACTATTCAGTCTGGATCCCCGAACGGGTGAAATTACAGTGACGAGTCCTTTGGATTTCGAAGAGGCGAAATTTTATCAGGCGGACGTGGAAGCAAAGGATGGGGGCGGTCTGACCGCTCATTCTAAGGTGCGAGTACAGATCCTCGACGAGAACGATAACGCCCCTGTGATTGACTTCACAATAATCTCCAATCTGGTTCCCGAAGACTCTCCCCCCGGGACTGTCCTGGCTCTCATTAATGTCCGTGACCCAGATTCCGGAAAAAACGGAGAGGTTACCTGTGGTGTGCAAGGTAATTTACCTGTAAAATTAACACTTTCTTCTAGTAATTCTTATAAACTCGTAACCGAAAATATTCTTGACAGAGAGACAATCTCTGACTATTCTATCACAATCACAGCCACAGACAACGGCTCTCCCTCTCTCACTACTCAGAAAACCATCCTGTTGCAGATCTCGGATATCAACGACAACGTCCCTGTCTTTGAGAAACCTTCCTACACCGCCTATGTGCCAGAGAACAATCCCTCGGGGGCCTCTGTTTTCAGTGTAAAAGCCTCAGACCGGGATCTGGACCGGAACGCCCGAGTCACTTACTCCATCCTGAGCGGCAACCTCGAAGAGGTGCCTCTCTCCTCCTACATCTCCATTAACTCCCAGACCGGAGTGATCTATGCGCAGCACTCCTTGGACTACGAGCAATTCCGGGAGTTTGAGATGCAAGTGAAGGCCCAAGACGGCGGGTCCCCGCCTCTCAGCAGCAATGTCACCGTCAGGGTGTTTATTGTGGATCAGAATGATAACGCCCCTCGCATCCTGTACCCTTCCCTCGGAGCCGATGGCTCCGCCTTATTCGAGATGGTCCCTCGCTCCTCCGAGGCAGGTTATCTGGTGACTAAGGTGGTGGCGGTGGATGCTGACTCAGGACACAATGCCTGGCTCTCCTACCACGTGCTCCAGGCCACGGACCCGTCGCTCTTCAGCATGGGGCTGCAGAGCGGGGAGATCCGGACAGCCCGCGCCTTTGCGGACAGAGATGCTGTGAAGCACAGGCTGGTCACCCTGGTGAAGGACAACGGGCAGCCGCCTCTGTCCGCCACAGTGACTCTCAACCTGGTGTTTGCCGAGAACTTCCAAGAGGCTCTTCCGGAAATGAGCGACCAATCGGGTGACTCGGAATCTCAGTCTGATTTACAGTTCTACTTGGTGCTGGCTTTAGCCCTGATCTCATTTTTTTTCCTGTTAACAATTTTAGCAGTTCTTATAATGAAATTTCGAAGATCAATGAACCACACCGTTCTCCAGTGTTTCACTCCTAGTTTGTATTCCAAATCCAATGCCAGATTCCCACCAAACCATGGCGACGGGACTTTACCATATTCTTATAACCGATGTTTACCCGTAAACTCCGGAAATAGCGATCTTAAATTTCTAAAACCAAACGACCAGGCTATAATAGCAGAGAGTATCCTTTCGAGTGACAACTCTGGAATGCTATTTCTGAGCAATAAGTGCGGCGAACCCAAATCTGAGATCAGTGTTCCTGATGAGGTGAGTTTTGCATTAGATGCCTGTTTGTTATTTGGAGTATGAAAAGTTTTAGTAAAATAAAACTAGATTTTTTTTTCTTTTAAAATGAACACCGTGATTAAGTGGTGAATATTACCATACTCCTAGGAAAAGAACGTTTAATATATTTATTAGTTCTCTTATTTGACAAGTATTGCAGAGAGGATTTGTGAATTACTGGTTAAATGTGCAAGTTAAAATTCTTATGAAATAATGGTTATATTAAAATACCCATAAAATTGGTTTCCCACACCCATTTTTGTCTGTACTTTGGCGAATAACTCCAAACCCTTGTCGGTGATCTCTACGGTAGTCCTTTAAACTTGTTGTTAATGAATGAATTACTCTGAGTGTAGTTGGGAGCTTTATCTGCATTGTTGTTTTAGGAGCTAGTCGAGTGAGGTCATTATGACAAGAAGTGTTTTAGTTTTTCTTCAATTTCTTAACCTCTTCCTTCTTTCATAGCATCTGTATAGGGTGTTATTTCACTCAAGGAAACGCTAAGTTGTTTGTATAACCGGTTGCTTTTTCTTGCTATTTTTAATGTTGGAGAGAGCTCTTTGGGGTAGGGATCTTCTCTACTTGTATGTTTGCATAGTGATCAGCTCCAATGGGGCCCTGATTCTGAATGAAACCACTAAGCTACTGGTACTAAAAATATTTTGGACTCTGCTTTTTGATGCTTTTTTAAGTTTTTACTTATGTTTTACTAAAGAAATAAGGTATCGTTTACATATGTTATTGAAGATTCATTTATTATATGATGTCACATTGATAATGTGCTTTTAAAGTGTACTTGCTGTTTACTTTCGGATGTATGGAACTGAATATAATGCTGTGACATTGGATCCCTTGAAGATTGACTGGTTGATGCATTGGGTCTTGAGTCCACTATTCTGCCAGTTTTAGAAGGTCTTTTAGATGGTCATGTGTCCACTAAGTATATAATCCATCTTCTGTTAATTTGTTACTTCTTTGCACTATTGTTGTTAAAAGGCAAACACAGGTTCAGGAACACTTTTCACAAAGCAATCACTCCATATCTGATCTTTCAATACCTATCCTCAAAGGAAACTTGCACAACACCTCTCAGTTTTTGACTTGACTGTAACCATACTCCCTTTCTAGCCACACCTGCTGCAATGGAATCCCCATTCCAGAGTTGTCAGGTATACATAACTACTGCAGAAACAGGTTTCTCTACATAATGTTAAGAGACAGAGTGCATAATACCAGCATTTGTATATATTTACGTCCACTATAATAACCACAGAGTTGCACATGGTGGGATTTAACTCTCTCACATCTATTTCATTCAGAGGCAATTAGATAGAACATAGAGCACAGGCGTATGCTTTCTGGCCACATACTCTTTTCCGGGAGCCATTCTGACTTTTGCTGTGCCACGGAGTTCAGCAGGTATGGAGCAATACTCTGTGCCCCTGGAATTAAGGGGAAATATTCAAAAAGTGTCAGATTTCTGTTTTTTTATTTTCTTTCGTTATTTGAGAAGATTTGCCTCAGAATCAGATTTTGCACCATATCTTGTCATTCAGGCATGCTGGGGATAGAGTAATAATCTCCATTTTATACAAACTAAGCATTCTGAAGCAATTCACCAGACTTCAAAGATTTCAGAGAAAAACTTTCTTTCCGTTTGTAGACTGATACAAGGACATTAGGGCAAGTCGTTACCTAATCAAAAATGATTGTACATTAGAAGTGTGGTTCCAGTTTACATCATGATGTATTATATATTATATGAACACCTTTAACAAAATAACTGTTTATCCTGTAGGAAAGATTTTCCATTTCTATCTTTCCAAATGATAAAAGATATCATGTTTATTCTCACATACTGATGAAAGTTAGGATTTATTAGAAAGTGGGTGGATATACAACATCACGCTCAAACTTGGTATTCCTCAGCGTTGAAAATAACTTGTTTGTGTTTTTCTTTTCCATAAAAAAACTGTATCTCTTAAGGAGGAATAGAAAAAATATTTTGAGTGCTGAATTTCGAGTGAGCATTCATAACGATTTTCTATTATTTTGTATTGTTTCCTAATTCTCTAGGAGAAATCATTTTGTTTCATTAAAGAATCTGAGACTCTAAACTTCATCCTGAAATCATGAAAATATTTTTCCTTCATTTCCATTAAGATATATTCTACATTTGAAACATAATTATTTCATTTTGATTTCAGTGCATGTGTCAATGGGCATTTGGGTATATAAGTAAGGCATACAGAGTGAAAGGAAAATTATTAGCACACGCAGAAAGCCTCAGAATCTTTCGCAAATACTCCAAGTATGTGCAGTTATTGGTTGACACTGAATGCTTTATCAGAGAAAGAAAGGCAGAGAGAGATTCATCATCCTTTCCTCGGCAAGTACCTTTATAGGAAGACAACTTAGATGGAAGAACTGAGCCCATCACTGCTTTAAATTAAGTATTTGTGATTTCTGAATAATTCCTATGCACAGCGCTCTATATAAAGCAAATGTAAAGAAAATATGAGTAGGAATATCTGGGAGTTCCATGGGAGCCGGGAATGGCATTTCCACTATTCTATTCCTGGAGAAACGCCTTTCTCTCTTTTGTAGAAAATATTGCAAAGAATCGGCCGAGGATAAATGGGAATTATGAATCCCAGGGTCCGTGTTTTCTCCAGACCGTAAACTAGATATTTTGTTTTGGTCATATATGTATCACAGGAGGAGTAGACCGAGAGCAGTTCTGTGGTAGAATACCGAAGCGCCTGTTCAACTGTGAAGTGCTTGTGCAGAATAAAATGAGACTTTATGCCCTTGGAGTTCTTATAACATATTAATGACAGTTTCCCCATCTATTATATAATTTTAAAATAAAAACAAAATTACAGCCCATGAGTACGGTTTATTCTGCTGGGCTGGTAGGAGTTAACTCTCTTACTGGCTATTCATCCAGCAATAATGAACATTTCACGTCAGGTGTGAAAAACAGAGCAGATCATGCAAAATATTTAGAAATGGTACTTGAATAAAGTCCGGTTAAAGGAAAAATAGTCTATTCTCAAAGTATTCTTCCAGTCAGGTCTGGCTCTGCAAATATCCGCCTTACTTTGCTGGAAGCAAAGGATCCCTCTTAAAAATAAATCTTTCTACAAAATTAATGCTTCTGAAAATGAGCGCAATGGTTCCCTGTTGGTCAGAGCAAGCACCACTTTATATGGATGAACATTAAATAGAGATATCGTATTCATATAGTAAATCACCAAGGCTTCATAAATCTTCATAAAAACAAGATCACGTTTCTCTTGTTTAGTCGCCGACGATTCTTCTTTGGAGAGAGTAATATCTGTATTAAAAATATGAGAGCAACTGAGAGAGATCGGTGAGGTCACGTGCTTTGTCTCAGACAATCTCCTATTTGGTTACCGAAGTAATTTGAAAATTATGACAGTTTGGTGACGGACAAAGCCCTGAACAGGGAGCAGGTCTCGGATTATAATGTAACTGTCACAACGGTACACTTGAAATGAGTTAATAGAAATAAACCTGACCTTGTCTAATTTTCTATATGTAAAATTAATTAAAATGATCATCTAAACTATCAGATAATATATTTATAAAACTCAAAATATGTGTAAGGTAAAGACACTTTAGAAAAACGATAATCGGAAAAAATGATTTAACATATTTATGTCCAGAATAGCAGTTCTGTAACAACCCACATAACTTTAAATTATTGTTATAAAATATCCACTGTGTCTCCAATGTTCTGTGGAGATGAAAGCATAAGTCTACATTTGCAGACAAACAGCTAAAATGTATTTAATATAACTTAATATGATTAAACTTCGAAATAATATTTTATAAATATAATTGTATATATACTTCGCTCACAAAACAATATTCCCCTTTAAGAGAAAGTAAGTGTTACTCCCTTTCCACAATCTCCCACGCAAATTATTTCCTCAGATTATTGGTTGATTGGTTTTCATCAGTACTGTAGAAGAAACACAATGTTATAGTTAATAAAGCATTATGATAGTTCATTGCCACATAGAAAGAGGGCAGCAGAAATTCTGAGCCTATATCTGATCTCATTTACTACACCAGCAGTCAATGGAGTAACATGAGTATAAAGCTGCCTTAAATTAAATCAGAATGAAAACATACACACGCACACACGCACACTTTTTTTTTTCAAATGGAGACTTTTGAGTTAATTCTTGAATCGGGGAAATAAAAAGAATTATCTCTGCGGAGTGCACGTTTTCCATCTTCTGCTTTCAAACAATCATAGAATCATAAAAGTGTAGGGCTGAAAGGGGTCATCTAGTCTAGCCCCCTGAGCTGAGGCTTTTAATTTTTCACTGTTCACTTTTTGGAACCTCTCAAGTCTGTCACTTGGAGCTCCCGAGTATGATACCTTTAAAACTGTAGTGCAAATGAGGACACACAGTGAGACTAAAAATTAAGTTAATGTAGCATCTGAGTTGGTGCAGTTATTGATTGAGACTCTGAGCGCCGCTGTTCGCCCAATAAGACAGAGAACTGCAATGAGAGATCCAGCCAGTCCAGCCCCGCTGTTACAAAGCACAGCACATAGATCAGATCCACACTGATTGCGTTTGGCTGGAAAAGAGGAAGAAAGGTGAGTGCTTCTAGTTCTTTGCTGATTTGGACTTTGTGCTTGTAGCTTCCGAACCATCCCAATATATCTGGGGAAACATATATAATCAATAGGATCGGAAAATATCCCGGTGATTTGGAAATGGCGGATAAAGAAAGGAGCTGGGATTGCAAAATACGAGTCCCGCTCTTATTCATAATTGTGACAGTCTGGGGTACAATTTCTGGACAGATTCGTTATTCAATTCCTGAAGAAATGCAGAAAGGCTCTTTCGTGGGGGATACAGCAAAGGATCTGGGACTGGATATAAAGGAGCTCTCAGACCGCGGAGTCAGGATAATTTCCAGAGGCATGAAGCAATATTTTGCTCTCAGTTTGAACAATGGACATTTATATATTAGCGAAAGAATAGACAGAGAACAGATCTGTGGCCGGATAGAGAAGTGTTTATTAAATTTTGAGATTCTTGTTCAGGATAAAGTGAAGCTTTTTGCGGTTGAAGTCGAAATAACGGATATTAATGATAATGCGCCGAGTTTCCCAGTGGAGGAACTGGAGTTAAAAATAACTGAAACCACGGGAAAGGGGGAGCATTTTCTTTTGCCGGAGGCTCGGGATCCAGATAAGGGACTCAATTCCCTCCAAAGCTACCAAATTAGTAAAAATAAACACTTCTCTCTGGATGTGCAAACGGGAATTGATGGTGGCAAATACGCAGAGCTGGTTCTTGAAAAATTATTGGACAGGGAAGAAGAGAAAATTCATCAGTTAATCCTTACAGCTGCAGACGGCGGAGATCCAGTCAAATCTGGCACTGTGAAAATCAGAGTTGTTGTTATGGATGTAAATGACAATGCGCCAGTTTTCAGCCAGTCTGTCTATAAAGTGGCTATTATGGAAAATGTCCCTGTCGGTTTCCTGGTGCTTACAGTAAACGCCACTGACCAAGATGAAGGAATTAATTCAGAGGTAATATACTCATTTAGAAAAATAGAAGACAAAGCTGCCCATATATTCCAGTTGAATTCTGGGACGGGAGAAATATCAGTTGTAGGGAATCTGGACTTCGAGGACTCTGAAATATATGAAATGGAAGTACAAGCTCAGGACGGGAGTGGATTATCGTCTCGAGCCAAAATCTTGTTAAGGGTCATTGATGCAAATGATAATGCCCCGCAGATTACTGTAACATCTCTTCGCAAAGAAATAATTGAAGACTCTCTTCCTGAAACTGTAATTGCCCTTATAAATGTACAAGACAGAGATTCCGGCGTCAATGGTGAGATCACATGCTCTATCCCAGCTAATCTCCCATTTCGATTACAGAAGTCATTTGATAATTATTACAGTTTGGAGACTACCAGAGTCCCGGACAGGGAGCAGATCTCTGATTACAATATAACTATCACAGCCACCGATCGAGGCACTCCTCCCATCGCTACAACCACCTTCCTCTTACTGAAGATATTAGACAAAAACGACAACCCGCCCATTTTCAGCCAAACAACCTACGCCTCTTACATCACAGAGAATAATCCTAAAGGGGCTCCCATTTTCACATTAAAGGCAAACGATGCTGATTGGGAAGAGAACGCCAGAGTGACCTATTCTGTTACTGAAGGTCAAATTCAAGGAACTCCTCTCTCCTCCTTCATCTCCATTAACTCCGAGAGTGGGGCTCTCTACGCTCTGCGCTCCTTCGATTACGAACAGTTCCGGGAGATTCGGTTCCAAGTGCAGGCTCAGGATGGAGGTTCCCCACCTCTCAGCAGTAATGTCTCCGTCACTCTCTTTATACTGGATCAGAATGACAACAGCCCGCACATCTTACACCCCTCCTTTCCCACCGATGGCTCCACGGGAGTGGAGTTGGCCCCTCGCTCCTCCGAGCCGGGTTACCTGGTCACTAAGGTGGTGGCGGTGGATGCAGACTCCGGGCAGAACGCCTGGCTCTCCTACCAGCTGCTGAGGGCGACAGAGCCGGGGCTCTTCTCTGTGGGACTCCACAGCGGCGAGATCAGGACAGCGCGCTCCTTTGTAGACAAAGATGCGCTCAAGCAAAGTCTGGTGGTTTTGGTGAAGGACAACGGGCAGCCCCCTCTCTCTGCCACGGCCACTGTCACGGTGGTGGTGGCTGATAGCATCCCCGAAATTCTCTCCGATTTAAGCAGCCTCTCAGCTCCTGCAGACCCCCAGTCCAGCCTCACCTTGTATTTGGTGATCGCTGTGGCTTCCGTTTCCTGCTTGTTCTTTACCTTTATCCTAGTGTTACTGGCCCTGAGGCTCCGCAGGTGGCGAAACTCGCAGCTGTTTGACTCCTCGAGTGTGACTTTCAGTGGAGTTCCCGTCTCGCAGTTTGTGGGGATCGATGGAGTCAGAGCTTTTCTTCACTCCTGCTCACATGAGGTTTCTCTAACCACGGACTCCAGAAAAAGTCGGTGGAAATTTCCTAGTGGAAGTTGTTCAAATACTCTGATAGGTCAGCATCCTTCTGAGAAATCAGGGCCTCTTTTAATTGCAGAAGATTCAAATATTAATAAAGAAGGTCAATTCATCAGCCAGGTAGGTTTCATGGCTTTGTTTTTAATGTTGATTTCCGTTGAAATTTTAGCTTTCAATGTACTAAAAAAACCCTACATGTTTGTGCGCCTAAATCTCAACTGTGATTCTGTGCGTGTGCTTCCCAGAATACCGGCTGGCGTTCTAGGAAGTTGTGTCAAGCATTAATTTTTAGATTTAAAAATGTAATCGGACATAAGTCATTGAATCATTTTTTCATTGAACAATCTTTCTCAATCTCTCTCTTTCTAATTCGTAAGAAAAAACAATCAATTAATTAGTTAATGTATTAATTAATTTTCTTAGAATGAGTCTGCTCTTGACATCCTATTGTATACATTTCTTTCCTTCCTCATCATCATTTTCCTGTTATTGTAGGTATGCATTTGCAAAAATCTTTGATTTAAACCATAATCTAGGGCCCCATTTCGAGAGAGAATTTAGTCACCTGATTAACTTTGAACACATTCTTAAATCCCATCAATATAAAATTAACAGGTGCTTTCCTGATTTCTGGAATAGAAAAGTAAAACTAAGAGTGTTTCTGATCTCTCCTTGTAGTGTCTTCCATAGTTTCTTACCTAGCACAGAAATTGCTTTGCCCCTAACTTCTGGAAACTTCTCCCTAATTATCCTTTGGGTCATAGATGAGGAGATGGGCTCTGATGTAAGGCTGTGAGGTGACTCAGAAAGGTATGCAAACATGTGCCTACTGTTCAGTATGTTCAGATGCTTCAAGTATTCACCCTTAGGTATGGTGCTGAATTGGGCTTGAGAGTCTTACGGATTAGGGGCTAGATTCACAAAATGATTTAGGCACCTAACTTCCACTCTAGTTGCCTAAATCCCAGAATCAGGCTACATTGGGATTCACAAAGCCCCCACTCAACTGCCCCCGAACCTCGTAGGTGCTTAAAATTGTTGGGCATCTAAATGTTTTCAGTAAAATCTCCCCAGGTGCCTATACTTCTGCTTCTAACTATGCACACTTCAGCCCCACAAGAGATGTCTGGATGCCTAAGCCTCAGAGCAATGGGAAAAAATAGGCATTCTTCTGCTTAACTTGCCTGCAGGGCGCAGTTCGGCAGGGAGGCTCGGAGAGCACCTACCAGACCAGGCTCTCACATAAAAGCTTACACACATGGGGGGAGGACTACCCTGAATGCGTTAAGCCCAGTAGTTGAAGTACTCACCTAGGATGGGGGAGATCCCTGGTTCAAGTCCCCCCTCTGGCTGATAGGGAGAAAAGATTTGTATTAGGATGTGCTACCTCCGTGCTGAGTGCCTTAGCCACTGGCTGTAGGACATTCTGATATGGAGCTCCCTCAGTCTCCCTTGTTGGAGCTGTTCCACTGTGGATTAAATAATAAAAGAATTGCTGGGCCAGAGCAAACATGCAAATGGCTCTGTAGCCTGGTGGTTAAAGCACTCATCTGTGAAGTGGAAGACCCAGGAGCTAGTCCCCTTGTTCCAATGACTTTTTAAAATTATTTACCCACAGTGGCACAGTTTCACCAGGAGAGACTGAGGGAGACCCACATCTAAATGTCCTATGCTCAATGGCTAGGGCACTTACCTGAAAGGTAGTAGATCTCAATTCAAATCCCTTCTACCCCTCCACTAGACTTGACGTGAGCATCTCCGGTATCCCAGCTGACTACCCTAATCACTGGGATAGAAGTTATGAGAGATGTTCAGGTTCTTCTCCTCGTTCTCTCTTCCTTCCCCTTCACACAGGTTCTTGCTGTGGTAAAGGCCCCTAACTCCAGAGGGTTCACAGCTAAGAATCCCAAGCAGAGGGAGGAAACAGTGATTTAAGGCCTATCTCCTCCTCTTGGCATTTTCCATTGGCTATTTTAGGCTAGGAGCCACCTGCATGCTGGCTTTTGTGAATCCCATTCTGAGGTGCCTATCTCTCACCATTCATTGTAGAGGGAGTTAGGCATCAAACTCAGACTTCCTGAATCCCACTGATTTTCTAGGTGCCTAAAAGTTAGGTGTGCTAATGCTCAGTTGTCTATGCTTAAATTGTTAGAACTCCATGGAACCGACTATCTTTTATTTGCTCTGTAAAATGCATGTCACTCTTTACTACCACCACTATTTTTACTACCGATACATAGGATAATAATGATGATGATAATAATCCTTACACTTTGCAAACACAGACATAGGATAGAAGTAATTGAGTGGAAAGACAAAAATTTGCAAGAGATTTTGGAGGACAGAGTCTCAAGTGGAGACAACTTTTAGCACAGGTCTGCAAGACTACTGGCAGTTTTAGGATGAATGTGAATTTCCTACTGTTTAATGCTGAAATTTTGAAATTGTTGTGAATTATCCCTGAATTTTAAGAAAATATTTGAAATTGTGCTTAGGAACTAAAAAGGATGTGAATTGGCTTGGTGAAAATCTTTGCAGTCTCTACTTTGGATCAGAAATGATATCCTATTTTGATTTATACATTAAAGATTGCATTATATTTTTCTTGCTTGGGTACATTTAGGATTATGCCTTTCTTTCTGTTAAAGAAACAAAGTAGGTGAGGTAATATATTTTATTAGACCAAAGAAGAGCTCTGTGTAAGCTCTAATGTTTGCCTGTCTTACCAACAGAAGTTGGTTCAACAAAAGATATTACCTCACTCACCTTGTGTCATAAATATAAAGGGAAGGGTAACCACCTTTCTGTGTACAGTGCTATAAACCCTTTCCTGGCCAGGGGCAAAACCCTTTCACCTGTAAAGGGTTTAGAAGCTAAGGTAACCCCTGCTGGCACCTGACCCAAAATGGCCAATGAGGGGACAAGATTATTTCAAATCTGGATGGGGGGGGGGCAAAGGGTTTGGTCTGTCTGTGTGATGCTTTTGCCAGGAACAGATCAGGAATGCAGCCTTACAACTCCTGTAAAGTTAGTAAGTAATCTATAAGTAATCTAGCTAGGGTTAGATTTCCTTTTGTTTAATGGCTGGTAAAATAAGATGTGCTGGATGGAATGTATATTCCTGTTTTTGTGTCTTTTGTAACTTAAGATTTTGCCTAGGGGGATTCTCTGTGTTTTGAATCTGATTACCCTGTAAGGTATTTACCATCCTGATTTTACAGAGGTGATTCTTTTACCTTTTCTTTAATTAAAATTCTTCTTTTAAGAACCTGATTGATTTTTCATTGTTCTTAAGATCCAAGGGTTTGGGTCTGTGTTCACCTGTACAAATTGGTGAGGATTCTTATCAAGCCTTCCCCAGGAAAGGGGGTGTTGGGTTTGGGGGGATATTTTGGTGGGAAGATGTCTCCAAGCGGGATCTTTCCATGTTCTTTGTTTAAAACGCTTGGTGGTGGCAGCATAGGGTTCAAGGACAAGGCAAAGTTTGTACCTTGAGGAAGTTTTTAACCTAAGCTGGTAAGAATAAGCTTAGGGGGTCTTTCATGCAGGTCCCTACATCTGTACCCTAGAGTTCAAAGTGGGGAAGGAACGTTGACACTTTGTCTCGCTAGTATCCTGGTACCAACAGAGCTACCACAACTTTTACTTTTTGTTAGTAAATTGCGATTGGTTTCAATCTTACTCATGGGAAAGGATTTACAAAAAAGTGGTACCGTAATAGGACTGATTACACTTTCCCCCTGTGCCTCATTATACTGATGTTAATAAAAGAAGCTCTGTCACACCTAGGATCTGGTAGAATGGAGAAATGGAGAATTGATAGGGGCTATGGTCTGATCTGATAGAAATCTCTCTCTCTTTTTCTCTCCCATTACTTTACCGTAACACTTTCCCACATAATTCTAGAATACATAAATAGCTATACTATAAAGGACACAGAAACATAGATAAACCTCAAATTAAAGACGTGAAGTACACTTTTAAGCCACCTCTTTACAACATTTGTATGGCTTCTGAGTAAGACATTATTTTACCACAGAATGGAAAGATTCGTTTGACTAAAGTTTTAAAATATTTTACATTTTAAATGTACACGGAGAAAGACATTTTTCTTCTGTACAGTCTATGATCTTCAGGAACTTTTTGATTAGATCAGTCTAGCTGCAATTCTACGGCAGAGACTCAGAGTGCCGCTGTTGGCCAATGCCATGACAGAGCTGCTGCTGAAGATCATTTGGAGCTTCCTGCAGTGTGATTTCTCAGTCACAGAGCTCAGATCGGAGAAGAGATACAGCCTGCAGAAATTTCAGACGGTATTGCTTAACGGAGAAATCATCCCTCTGGAAGTTGATATGAAAACAGAAAGATAATTTGATTTTCAGTACTCCTCATAATGCGGAATTTTGGTTCTCACGAAAATATACAAAATACAATACTGGATTCTCTTCAGAATACATCCGATTAGAAATTCAGCAGAGCAGCGCTGATCAGGATGGAATTACTGTGCAGAGAGAAATCTTGCAGATTCAGATGGCAAGTACTGTTCCCCTTGTTATTCTTTTTGTTCTGCGGTGCGGTCTCAGAGCAGGTCTATTATTCAATTCCTGAAGAAATGGGAAAGGGGTCTCTTGTGGGGAATCTTGCTAAAGATCTGGGGCTGAATGCCAAAGAACTGCAACACAGGAAATTGCGAGTTGTCTCTACGGCAAAAAAACAGTATTTTAGAGTCAGTACAGAAAATGGTAATTTATATGTAAACGACAGAATAGACCGAGAGGAAATGTGTGGGAAAACATTGCTTTGTGTCCTAAATTTAGAAGCCGTGGTTGAAAACCCATTAAATATTTTTCATGTGAACGTGGCAATCAAGGATATAAATGATAATGCACCCGGCTTCGGAAAAAAATCTGTTGATTTAGAAATAAGTGAGTCCACCTTGGTAGGAGCAACATTCCCCCTAGGAAATGCTCTGGATTCGGATGTTGGGAGTAATTCGCTACAGAGTTACGAGTTCAGTTCCAACCAGTATTTCATCTTGGCAGTGAAAGAGAACAAGGACGGGAATAAATACCCCGAGTTAGAATTGGAAAAACTTTTAGATCGTGAAAAGCAAAGTTCCCACCTCTTGATCCTGACAGCTGTGGATGGGGGAGATCCAGTGAGAACTGGAACGGTTCAGATTAGGATTAATGTTACTGACGCCAATGACAATCCTCCCACATTCACTGAAAAAGTGTACAAAATCGGACTGCGGGAAAATCTACCACAGGGCTCGTTAGTGCTTCAAGTGAAAGCCACTGATATGGATGAAGGTTTCAATGCAAAAATCACATATTCTTTCAGCAACATACCAGACAGTGTTCGTAAATTATTCTCACTGGATCCCGGAAACGGAAGCATTACAACCAGAGGTGTTATTGATTATGAAGAGGCAAATAGTTATGTACTTAGTGTGGAAGCCAAAGATGGAGGAGGACTGGTTGGTCATAGCAAAATTGAAGTCGATATTACAGATGAAAATGACAATTCCCCCCAGCTGACACTTACTTCTATGTCCAGTCCCATTCCCGAAGATTCTCTGCCTGGGACAGTGATAGCTCTGATGAATGCATACGATAAGGATGCTGGAGAAAATGGCAAGATCAACTGTCGCATTAAAGAGGAATCTCCTTTTAAAATAATCTCGTCTTCTAAAAATTACTACAAACTCCTCACAGACAGCACCCTGGACAGGGAAAGGACCGCGGAGTACAATATCACAATCACCGCCACAGACAAAGGCTCTCCCCCACTCTACACCCAGAAAACCATCCTCTTACAAATCTCGGATATCAATGACAACGCTCCTGTCTTTGAGAAACCTTCCTACACCGCCTATGTGCCAGAGAACAATCCCTCGGGGGCCTCTATTTTCAGTGTAAAAGCCTCAGACCAGGATCTGGACCTGAACGCCCGAGTCACTTATTCTATCTTGAGCAGCAACCTAGAGAAGCTGCCTCTCTCCTCCTACATCTCCATTAACTCCCAGACCGGAGCGATCTATGCGCAGCGCTCCTTCGACCACGAGCAATTCCGGGAGTTTGAGATGCAGGTGAAGGCCCAAGACGGCGGGTCCCCGCCTCTCAGCAGCAATGTCACCGTCAGGGTGTTTATTGTGGATCAGAATGATAACGCCCCTCGCATCCTGTACCCTTCCCTCGGAGCCGATGGCTCCGCCTTATTCGAGATGGTCCCTCGCTCCTCCGAGGCAGGTTATCTGGTGACAAAGGTGGTGGCGGTGGATGCTGACTCAGGACACAATGCCTGGCTCTCCTACCACGTGCTCCAGGCCACGGACCCGTCGCTCTTCAGCATGGGGCTGCAGAGCGGGGAGATCCGGACAGCCCGCGCCTTTGCGGACAGAGACGCTGTGAAGCACAGGCTGGTCACCCTGGTGAAGGACAACGGGCAGCCGCCTCTGTCCGCCACAGTGACTCTCAACCTGGTGTTTGCCGAGAACTTCCAAGAGGCTCTTCCGGAAATGAGCGACCAATCGGGTGACTCGGCATCTCAGTCTGATTTACAGTTCTACTTGGTGTTGGCTTTAGCCTTCATCTCGTTTTTGTTCCTTCTGACAGTTACACTGGCTATTGTGATGAAATTGCGAAGATCAAAGAATCTCCCAGTTTTGCAGTGTTTCGGTTGTGATCATTATTCCAAGGCGCGTCCTGGATTCCCACCAAACTACTGCGATGGGACTTTACCATATAGCTATAATCTGTGTTTATCCGCAGATTTCGGAAGAAATTACTCTAACTTTCTAAATCTCAGTAGTCAGAGAAGTGTGGGAGACACCACCCTTTCTGTTGAGAACTCTGTGATGATATTTAAGAAAAATAATGATCCAACGTCTGAGAAGGACAACATTCCTCCGGTGAGTTTGTGCACCGATGTGTTAAAATTTTTTGCCACAGTATAATCTGGTTAATTTTAAAAAACAAAACACTTTTCTATTTGTAAGGACGATTTAGGGAGGAAGTAGGGTAGTGTACGCTGTGGAATAATTAGCTTTTTATAATTCAGTTTTACTATGAGGTGTATCATATATTTTGTTTATATGAATTTTAAATTCCTGTTGAAAATACTAGTTAAGAAATTTTGTTTTACTTTATCAGCTTTTTTCTCATCATCCTTTACATTCATCAACTGTAGAGGTCTTTATGGTACAAAGAGGCACAGAGTTATGTAAATATGGGTAAGAGAAATAATTCAAAGTAATGGGAAAGACGTTGTGAATTTGTTTCTCATGGGATTGTTATTTCTGTTTGTGGCTGCATATGGGTAGTAGGGTTAGCAAAAAGAGTAAAGGAATCCTCTCGAAACTTGATACAGTGTCTTGTAGTTCGCCCTAACGTGTACACTCCCAGTGTTACTAGCTCACATTGGATCAGACTTTCCAAGGGATTCAAATAGTGGCACATCTTTTCCTCTTAATTTTATTAGTTTTCAATTGGTAGATTTTCCCCCACGCTCCACTTTCTGTGTTCCCAATGTATTTACCACCTGGGTAAATACTCATTAGGTGTCACATCAATTTTATTGTTTGTAGGAGTGCAGAGGTATCCATGGCCATTCTGTGAGGACTCTGGCGCAGGGGTTTTCTCCTTCTCTCTGTCAGAGGACTGCTGCTTTCCCACCATTTGAGTGGATTGATCCATTAAGACAGGTTTCAGAGGAACAGCCGTGTTAGTCTGTATTCGCAAAAAGAAAAGGAGGACTTGTGGCACCTTAGAGACTAACCAATTTATTTGAGCATGAGCTTTCGTGAGCTACAGCTCACTTCATTAAGTTACCAAAGCCATTCTCATTTGCCGGAATGAACTGCATCCCAGCTGGTGTATGCATACATTTATAAGCACTTTTATCCAGACGTGGTTTCACCGGTGGCATTCTCCCTTGCGAAACCCTCGGTGTGAATTAGAACCTGTGTAGAAGAGATCAAAAATGTTGCAGGACTACAAGAATCTCTTATTTCACCAAAGTTGGTTTGTTTTCCCCTTTGATAGTAATTCATGAAACTGTTGGGTATAATCAGACTGAATATTGTAGGTAGAAATGTGACCTGTCTCTTTCCAGATCACAAGCCTCTAAAGTACCCGTTTGGTCTCAGGAAGCATTTCTGGTGGGACAAAATTTCTACTGTCTGAGAGGTTTACACACCATATTCACACAATTCTGAGCAGAGCAGAAGATCTTTCCATGTTATCTTCACAGCACTGACTACTTTCTCGATTTAAGTGACCGGAGTGATTCCAGTATATCTCTCACCAGGATTGTCTTCCTGGGAGCCATAATTCTCTCCACCCCCTTTCACCAACCCACCAATCAGGATGAATCCTTCTTATTGTGGGGTTCAGAAATCAAAATGAGTGTCTGGTTACAGCTTCTAAGGCAATCTTCTCAGTCAGTCAACTCCAGTAAAGCCACGAAACACAACTCAGAGGTACCTACAGTCTATTTTATTAGGTGTCACTAACCAATGTGCATGATGATCGGTCAAGGTGCTGTTGACCTAGTATGTGAAGTGATATGTTTAATGGCAACTTGATCTCCTGCAATCAGTGAGTGGTGTCAAAGCACTCCTGGGCATTCAAGAAGATATGTGCACAATTGGTGTCACCCTGCCTGTGAGAACTGTCTGTACACAATATATACAGTTCTCTAACGAGTCAAAGAACCAGTGTGGGTAGAAACAGTGAGAGTTTCTAGTGCAAGGCACTGAGGGGAGAAGTTTATTGGGCGAAAGGGAGAGAAAAGAGAAAAGGTAATAGTTTATAAAGAAACAGAAATCAGTCAGTTCTCAAATCAACACCTTCCTCACCCCTACCCAGCCATTTTAGCATGGCACGCAGGCCACAGAATATGAACCTAGTTATCTCAGCATTGGGTAAGGTTCAGAGAAACCCGCTGCAAAGGTTTCACTTTTAGTGAACTCTGCTGATGCAGAATACTTCGCTCATTAGATGAGCACACGTGATGAAATGCCTCTCGCAAGACTAAGCCTACTTGGGATGTCTCTTACAATTATAAAAATGAACTCAAGCCATTGGGATATATATAAATTTACTATGGATGTTAACGAACTGTTCATTTCCATATCTCCATGTGTGTTTATGTATATTGATTATGGTGTTCTTATTTTTAAAATGCAGAACATAAGAATATCCCAGGCATATCTACACTGGGGAAACCCCATGTCTCTCACTAGCTAGTTAATGTTTTATCTGGGTTGGTGCAATTATTGGTAGAGACCCTGAGAGCCCCTGTTCACCAGCCAGGAAGAGAAATGCACTGAGAGATACAGCCAACTCCGCTTCTCTGTTACATAGCACATCCAAATAGAGAGATAAGACTCACACTTACCGAATCTGGATACACAGAGGAACATCACCAAATAACTCAGTCATTTACCGATTAAAGGTTATTTTTGGAACAGTTCTGTTCTTCAGAAAAAAAATTTATATTAGAAGTATTAACTATCAGTAATCCGAATACAATTAAAGAGTTATGGAAGTGGAAGAAGCACAGAAGCGCCGGTACAGCAAAAGAAGTGCCCGCCCTTCTTTGATTTATAATTATTGCAATTCGGAAGGTAGTTTCTGGGCAGATTCTCTATTCCATTCCCGAGGAAATGCAGAAAGACTCTTTCTTGGGGAATATCACAAAGGATGTGAGATTGGGTATAAAGGAGCTCTGATTCTGCAAAGTCTGCGTAGTTTCCCGAGGTAGGACTCAGTATGTTACCCTCAATTTTTAAAACTACCATTTATATGGGAGATTACAGAGGCCACAAAAACCCCTGGGTACAAGTCACTTCAGTAAGGGATGCAAAGATAAAATTTGTAGACAACATCAGTGACTGATTCTTGGAGCAGATAGTCCGGGAACCCACAAAGGGAAAGGCAATTCTTGATTTAGTCTAAGTGTAGTACAAAATCTGGTCCCAGAGGTGAATCGCTTGGTAATAGCAACCATCACTTAATTATATTTAACATCCTTGTAGGAGGGAAAATAACAAAGAAACGCACAACATTAGCATATAACTTCAAAAGAGGAAGCTAGTTAAACAGAAATGAAAAGGAACCGCCAGAAGGGTGAAATGTCTGGAAGAAGCATGGAAAATATTTATAAACACTGTAATAGAGGCTCAAACTAAATGTATACCCGCCCCCCCTCAAAAAAAAACAACAACTGGAGGACCAACAAAATACCACCATGGTTAAAGACCAGAGAAGAGGAAGCTGTTAGCGACAAAAAGGCACCCTTTAAAAATTGGAAGTCTAATCCTACTGAGAAAATAGAAAGGAGTATAAATTCTGGCAAGTCGAATGTAAAAATATAATTAGTCAGGCAAAAAAAAGTTTAAAGAGCAACTAGAAAAAGACACAACTAATAGCAAAAAAATTCAAAAAAAAATTAAGTCAGTCAGAAGCAGGAAGGCTGCCAAACAATCAGTGTGGCCATTGGACGATCAAAGTGCTAAAAGAGCATAAAACAAGGCCACTGTGGAGAAGCTAATTGAATTCTTTGCATTAATCTTAATTGCAGAGAATGAGAGGGAGAGTCCCACACTTTTGTTTTTAGGTGATACATCTGGGGAACCGTCCCAGACTGAGGTGTCAGTACAGGAGGTTTTGGAACAAATTGATTAACTAAATGTTAATAAGTCACCAAGACCAGACCATATTCACCCAAGAAGTCGGAAGGAACTCCAATATGAAATTGCAGAACTACTAACTGTGGAATGTAACTTATCCCTTAAATTAGCCTGTGTGCCAGGTGACTGGAAGATAGCTAATGTAAGAACAATTTTTTTAAAAGGCACTAGAGGTGATCCCGGCAATTGCAGGCTGCTAAGCCTAACTTCAGTACCAGACAAATTGGTTAATACACTAGTTAAAAAACAGAATTATCAGACACACAGATGAACATGACTCTTGGGGAAGAGTCAACATGGCTTTTGTAAGGGAAAATCATATCTCACCAATCTATTAGAATTCTTGAGGATGTCAGCAAGCATATGGATAAGTGTGATCCAGTGGATATAGTGTACTTGGACTTTCAGAAAGCCTTTGTCAAGGTCCCTCACCAAAGACTCTTAAGCAAAGTCAGCAGTCATGGGGTAAAAGTGAAGGTCCTCTCCTGGATCAGTTATTGGTTAAAAGATAGGAAACAAAGCATAGGAATAAGTGATCAATTTTCACAGTGGAGAGAATTAAATAGAAGGATCCCCCAAGGATATGTACTGGGACCAGTGCTGTTCAACATATTCATAAATGAATTGGAAAAGGGATAAACAGTAGGATGGCAATGTTTGCAGACAATATAAAATTACTCAAGATAGTTAAGTCCAGGGCTGACTGTGAAGAGTTACAGAGGGATCTCACAAGACTAGGTGACTGGGCAACAAAATGGTAGATAAACTTCAATGCTGATAAATACAAAGTAATGTAAATGGAAAAAGATAATCCAGATTATACATACAAAATGATGGGGTCTAAATTTGCTCAAGGAAGAGATCTTGGAATCATGATGGATAGTTCCCTGAAAACATCTGCAGAATGTGCAGCAGCAGTCAAAAAAGCTAACACAATGTTAGGAACCATTAGAAAAGGGATAAATAATCAGACAAAAATATCATAATACAACCATATAAATCCATAGTATGTCCACACCTTGAATACTGTGTGTGGGTCTGATGGCCCCATCTCAAAAAAAGATATATTAGTATTGGAAAAAGTCAGTAAAATACAGTACAGAACAAGTCAATAATAATAATGTGTGTGGAGAAAGTGAAGAAGGATGTGTTATTTATCCCCTCCCATAGCACATGAACCATGAGTCACCCAATGAAAGTAATAGACAGCAGGTTTAAAACAAAGATAAAGAAGTATTTCTCCACACAACATACAGTCAACCCATGGAAATTTATGCCATGATGTGAAGGCCAAAAGTATAATTGGGTTCAACAAAGAACTAGATGAATTCATGGAGGATATGTCCATCAATAGCTATTATCCAAGCTAGTTAGGGATGCAACCCTGTGCTCTGGGTGTCCCAAAACCTCAAACTACGAGACGCTGGGAGTACATGAGAGGGAATGGATCACTTGATAAATTGCCCTGTTCTGTTCATTCCCTCTGAATCATTTGGCACCTGCCACTGTTTGAAGACCATTGGTATGACCCAGTATGGCCATTCTTATGTTTTAATGGGTTTACTCTATGGGGTAACTCATATATGATCATACCATTAAACAATTAATTGACAGATAGATAGATTAGATTAGATTAGACAGACAAACACAAGTGGCAAAGTTAAGCTGCATGGACAATTTAAAAAATTCTAGATTTTTAAGTATTTTGGTTTGTAATTTTAATTACCTTTTAGCCTCGTTTATTGTGGAATTATAAAACTTTATATTTAGGAAAGAAAATTTGCTGCTGTTCTGAGGTTTCTGAGGTTCATATAATTTCTGCAATATAAAAGTTATAATCGCATTTTAACTGCATATAAGGGGAATGTTAGAGATAGCCTGAGTTAAAGTAGACTCTTTACAAGACTTTGTTTTCAGAGGCTCACAGCCTTTTCAATCTTTCAAATTTTGTGCTGAAAACTGGAAGGCTTTCCTTCTAGCTGAGATTGAATCTTTCTAAAAGGTTGGGGCAAAAACACTTGAGCCACCTTTGAGGCTGAGGACAGCAAAACCCCCAAACCCTAATATTTCTATTATAAAAATAATCTCAATGCCCTTTCAGACATCTCTAGCACTGAACGGAAAAGGTTAGAAAGCTGACTGCCTGCAGGCAGATTGTCTTTAGATAGATGAAATTACTTTTATCCTTCTGATTAAAATTAGTTCCATTTGGTCAATTTATAAGGGTTTTAAAGTAATAGCTTTTTTATACACTGTACTGTTTGATTGTAAACATTAACACTTTTTAACAACTATGTTCCAATATTTACATGACTGAAAATGTTCAGATAACATTAAGGTTAACATTAAGGTAAGCACTGAAGAGTAAATAACTGCCTAAGTAAATTAAGATTGCAGCCACAATATTTACTCTCTCTTCCTTATTGATAAACCTTATGAAACAGTTTTTATTAGTAGGATCACAAATAAGTAGGTATATTTCTAGGCCTTGATGTGGCAGTGAATAAGGGAGGCTACAGTAAATGAGGAACAGGTCTGAGGCAAAATACTGTTCATAAATCTGTAGTAACTCCACCAAAGTTATTGTGAATTGATGGCCTAGACCAAAACCATCAGGCCCCAAATGAAGCAAAGGTCCTGTAGAAACAATAGTATGTGAAAATATAATTACAGACTGTATTGCAGTGTAGGTAAGTATTGTCAGGACTGAAGTAGGAATGCTAACCATTTATTCTAGAATGCAACTATACTTTTCTTGAGGTTTTTTAAGTAAAGAAAAATAGAATAAAAGATGGAAACGTTTAAAGAAAAGTAAGATACTTTAAACCACAATCTGAACTTTGGAATCAGAGGGAAAGAGAGAGAGAAATTTTAAGATGATCTGCACAGGATTGTCGACGAATACTGAATGACTTAAAGGGTTTCCTTTTGTTGGCCGGAGCATCAGTGGAAGATATAGGACATATTTATTATTATTTTCTTTATTATTATTATTTTTTATTTATTTTATAATTGTGGCAGTGATAGTGGTGAAAAAGGTGCAGAATTCTTATCAAAGTTTTCCTTTATTCAAAGTATTAACTAGCCATTGCTAACAAAAAAGGCAAAGATATATACAGTTTGACTGAAAAATCCTTTTCCCCTTGACTAGTCGACTTTCACTTTCTTTCTTCTCGTGATGTCATTACTTACAGTAGCTCTCCTGAGTCTTACAGTATAAGATGGAACTGAGTTCCTAATGTAAAACAACAACAAAATATTACATCTCTCTTCTTCATACAGTGCCAAGGGGAAAATGTTTGTTTTCTTTTGTAGATCACCTTCCAAGTCTCATTTGGCCAGTGGATAGTTTTGGTCACTTCAGATGAGTCAACTGCACTTTAGAAAATACAGCACTTTAGAAAATATTGTTCTTTGTCGTTTAGGAGAAATTTTCTCTTACTCTCACATTAGTCAATAATCCCATCATTTTATACTTACACGTTGATTAAAATATTCAGATTTGCTGAATGCAAAGTGGGGGGAAAGTTTCTCTTCTGCACGTAGCAATAACATTTCTACAATTTCTAATGATTCTTTGGAAACGGAAAAGCAAAAAGTCTTTGTCGACAATGAATAGCCACATTTCTCTTATAACTTTATTTCAAATATCTTTTTTCTCGACTCTTCAGGTCATTACAGCAGCTCAAAATCAGGGGAAACGATTATTTTCCATTTCAAGATGATGTTTTAAGTATTGCGAGTGAATAATTAATGGATTTTAAGAAAAAGTTCCCGAATTTAATTAATTCGATGACTCTGTTTGTGTTTGTGGAGTATTCATTAAAAAAAATAGAGGGAGGAGCACACCTAAAAAAATAAAACACCTAGGCAAAATAAACTCAGAGAAAACAACAGGGACATTTATCTGAGCTGGTGCAATTATTGGTTGAGGCTCTGAGCGTCGCTGTTCACCGATCAGAGAGCGAAATGCAATGAGAGATCCAGCCAGCCCATAACCGCTGTTACACAGCTCAGAACACAGAGATCAGATTCACGATCAGTCAGAGAGATTCTAAAGAGAACCTTGTTAGTGGAATAATCTCTGAATGAAACAGTCTCGATGCAAACTTCAGTTGCTGGGGAGACAAAGGACTGGATATAATACCACACTGTTCACACCGGTGACGGGGAATCAGAGTAATACCATTACTAGGGCAGGAAATGGCCGATAAACAAAGACTCCGGGATTGTAGAGGGTTGCTGTGTTGCTTTACGTTGCTTTTCCTTTGGGAGGCAGTTGCTGGGCAGATTCACTATTCGATTCCTGAGGAAATGCAGAAAGGCTTTTTCGTGGGGAATATCGCAAAGGATCTGGGGTTCGATACAAAAAAACTCTCAGACGGTGGAGTTCGAATTATTGCAGAAGGTAGGACGAAATATTTTGCTCTGAATTGGCAGAACGGCTATTTATATACCAGTGAAAAGGTGGATAGAGAAGAAATATGTGGCCGGATCTCAAAATGTTTGTTACAATTGGAGATTTTTGTTCAGGAGCAGGTTAAACTTTATACAATTGAAATTGAAATCACCGACATTAATGATAACGCGCCAAGTTTCCAAGTAGAGGAATTAGAGCTAAAAATCAGTGAGACCACAAGCACTGGGACGCGCTTTCTTCTGCCAGACGCACAGGACCCAGATATAGGCAGTAATTCAATTCAGAGCTTCCAATTCAGCAGCAATAGGCATTTCTCTCTGGACGTGCAAACGGGAGCTGATGGTGCAAAATACGCTGAACTGGTGCTAGAAAAAATTCTAGACAGAGAAGAACAAGCCGTTTACAATCTAGTCCTCACAGCCATTGACGGAGGAGACCCAGTCAGGTCCGGCACTGCGAGAATCCGCATTATTGTTGAGGATGCAAATGACAATGCGCCAGTTTTTACACAATCTGTTTATAAGGTGAATGTTTTGGAAAACGTGTCTATAGATACCCTTTTGGTTACAGTGAACGCCACTGACCTGGATGAAGGAATGAACGCCGAGGTAACGTACTCCTTCCGGAAAATATCAGAGAAAGCTTCAGACATATTCCAGCTGGATTCTAAAACTGGGAAATTGACGGTGACAGGGCACTTAGACTTCGAAGAAAGTGAATTATATGAAATAGAGGTTCAAGCCCGCGACGGGAGAGGACTATCTGCTCGCACAAGGGTTTCGTTAGTTCTTATGGATGTAAATGATAACGCTCCGGAAATTACAGTCACATCTCTCATCAGTTCTATCCCCGAAGACTCCCCAGAAGGAACTGTGATCGCCTTTTTAAAAGTAGGAGACGCAGATTCAAGAGAGAATGGTGAGGTCATATGCTCTATCCCAGGCAACCTCCCCTGTCGGTTACAGAAATTATTTGACAATTACTACAGTTTGGTGACAGACAGAACACTCGACAGGGAGCAGGTCTCGGATTACAATGTAACGATCACAGCCACAGACGGAGGGACTCCTGCTCTTTCCACAACCACGTTCTTCCTGTTGAAGGTTTTAGACAAAAACGACAATCCGCCTGTCTTCAGCCAGACACTCTACACCTCTTACATCACAGAGAATAATCCTAAAGGGGCTCCCATTTTCACATTAAAGGCAAACGATGCTGATTGGGAAGAGAACGCCAGAGTGACCTATTCTGTTACTGAGGGTCAAATTCAAGGAATTCCTCTCTCCTCCTTCATCTCCATTAACTCCGAGAGTGGGGCTCTCTACGCTCTGCGCTCCTTCGATTACGAACAGTTCCGGGAGATTCGGTTCCAAGTGCAGGCTCAGGATGGGGGTTCCCCACCTCTCAGCAGTAATGTCTCCGTCACTCTCTTTATACTGGATCAGAATGACAACAGCCCGCACATCTTACACCCCTCCTTTCCCACCGATGGCTCCACGGGAGTGGAGTTGGCCCCTCGCTCCTCCGAGCCGGGTTACCTGGTCACTAAGGTGGTGGCGGTGGATGCAGACTCCGGGCAGAACGCCTGGCTCTCCTACCAGCTGCTGAGGGCGACAGAGCCGGGGCTCTTCTCTGTGGGACTCCACAGCGGCGAGATCAGGACAGCGCGCTCCTTTGTAGACAAAGATGCGCTCAAGCAAAGCCTGGTGGTTTTAGTGAAGGACAACGGGCAGCCCCCTCTCTCTGCCACGGCCACTGTCACGGTGGTGGTGGCTGACAGCATCCCCGAAATCCTCTCCGATTTAAGCAGCCTCTCAGCTCCTGCAGACCCCCAGTCCAGCCTCACCTTGTATTTGGTGATCGCTGTGGCTTCCGTTTCCTGCTTGTTCTTTACCTTTATCCTAGTGTTACTGGCCCTGAGGCTCCGCAGGTGGCGAAACTCGCAGCTGTTTGACTCCTCGAGTGTGAGTTTCAGTGGAGTTCCCGTCTCGCAGTTTGTGGGGATCGATGGAGTCAGAGATTTTCTTCACTCCTACTCACATGAGGTTTCTCTAACCACAGACTCCAGAAAGAGTCAACTGGCGTTTCCTAATGGCAGTTGTTCAAATACCCTCACAGGTCAGCATCCTTCTGAGAAATCAGGTCCTCTTTTAGTCGCAGAAGTTTCAAATATCAATACTGACGATCAAGTCTCCCTTCAGGTGAGTTTCTTAAACCACAACTTTCTCTTTGATGTGGAAAGGCTTATTTCTTGGTGTGTTTTATTGGTTTGTAATAGTTCCTGTAGAGCAACAGTTCATTCTCTAAATTAATGAAGTTTTACTTACTACACTATGCAGTTATAAATAATTTTCCAATTATTGACTTGTAATGTCAAGGATACACTTTTAATTTTTCTGTATTACTTTTCAAAACTTTAATGCTCACTTACATGCAGTGGGTGAAAACGAATATACTAGTATATCTATATTTATTTGACTTCTACTTTATAATATTTTACTTATGGTGGTGTCTGGGGTCCAACCGTCAGCTTGAGAAGTATTTATTTTCATACCAATGTGAATTGTAAAAAGCACAACTCAAATAATATCTCAAAATATTGCTCCAAACTTGGAATAATCTGAACAAGTTTAAATGTCTTCTTACAATAAAATCCAGATTAAAAACACTGTAATTGTGCCTTTGTGGGTCACAACTGAGAATACCAAATTCAGGACAAACTGCTGAGAAATGGGGAGGATATATCCCAAATTAGTGGTTATTCTCTCATGAGATATAACAAACCAGCAACAAAAGTAAACTTCTGTTTCACCACACTGGCTAACAAGAAATCATAAAAGCAATTTCCTTAGATATTCCAGTCTTTGTATCACCACCAAAATACTAGACTTAAAGACGAGTGGTTCTTTAAAACCAGTTTAATCAAGCAAAGAGTTCTTCTGATCCCAAAGGACCAGCCACACACCCAGGTCAATATATAACTCAGATATTACCCAAAAATCACACTGTTGTCAATCCTTTAGTATCTAAAATCTAAAGGTTTATTTATAAAAAGAAAGAAAGGTTAAAGGAATCAAATACACATAATAATTGCAAAGTTTTAGGTTCAAGCTTCTAGCAGTGATGGAATAAACTGCTGGTTTAAGTCAAGTCTCTGCTTGCTTCCAAATCATTGGAAGGACCTCACTCCCTTGGGTAGAGTGCTCCCATTAGTATAGTCCATAGCCCAGAGGTCTGGGCAGGAAAGAGGCAAAATTGAGGTGTTTGCAGGGCATTTTATAGCTTCTGCCATGTGGAGGGAAACATTGTTTCAAACAAAGCCCTCAGCACAGCTAGTGGAAAATCACAGGTGACAACACAGTGTTTGGAGTCACATGGGCAAGTCACATGTTCATGCATGATTCCACTTGGACACAGTAGAAGTCATTACCTATACCTCAAACAGCACGTTCCCAGGAAAGTCCATTCAGTGTAGATGGGTATCTTCCATTGTGAGTTAAATGTTCTTTTGATGGGCCACTCAATTTGAATAGTCCCTCCAAGATGTGCTGGCTTGTACTACCTTCTGGGAGTTACCCCAGGAGCAAACATTTGAAATCCAGGCATAAAGCCAATGCTCATAATTTTAAATACAAAAATACATACTTTTAAATACACAATTTTTAAATACATGCATGCAAATAGCATAATCATATTCAGCTATTCCTAACCTTTCCATAGATACCTTACTTGACAACCTTTGTACAATATTTGTTGCAATTATACAACAGTGGTAGCAACAATGATCTACAAGGTCATATTTTAATCAGTTAATGCCACAAACACATAGGCTTTGCACTTTGCTTAGGTTATCTGTAAACGGTCTTTCAAAGGAAATGCAGTCATGCAGTACATAGTGGATTGTCCCTCACTAAAAAAATCCCTGTCTTCAGCACCATTAGCCTTCATATCTGGAGACTTTGCAAGAGCGTCCTCGCTGCCTGGAGCAATCAGGGTGGAGCATAAGGAGACAGACAGGCTCTTAGAAAGCGCAGGAGACTAATAAAGTGTGGCCTTGTAGTTGCAAGCAAAAAACAATCAATTGTTTTTTGTAAAAAACTTGAAAGTTAATACAGTCTGTAGGTACAGAATGCTCCATAAGAGGAAAAAATGTTAAAAAGATAGAAAGCTAAATTAACTAATTAGATGAAATTAGATATTAGATGAAATTTACATTCGCCTTTATGAATAACTCCATCTAGAAAGCACTGTCACAATCCAAGCGGAAGATGACGAAGGGATGGATAATTGTGAGGTCTGTGTCGGAAACAAACATGCCTCACTTCCTTGCCATACAGACATGGCAGGAAAGGCATTTTCTTGGTCTCCTCTAATAACCTGAGTGTCTGAGGATCCCTTCGAGATGATCTCCGAACTGCCAAATGTATTAACAAATCTGGCGTTAAGTATATAAATTTAAAATTCTTAGTAATATGTAGTTATCAAAACGCTTGGTGAGAGTTTCTGCTAACTTTCTCTTCATAAGAAAATGAGAAAAAGAGGATCCCCCCCCACCACCATCACCACGTTGTGTTGAAATGAAAGAGTGCAGTTATCTACTAATACAGTTAGGTGAATTTTCCAGTAACAATTAATAAGCTATAACTTAACACTCCTGATCTTCGCTATATGTTCTCTTATCTCCAAGTAGTAATAAGAGGCTGTTGTATTGATATCTATATCTACTGGAAAAGGGCGGGGGGGGGAGGGGCTAAAGGGTTCCTTGTGAGAACACCATGACATGCATTCTAAGGATATCAACTGAATTTTAAACATGTCTTTCTAAAACTAGTTTCCGGTGGATTATTTTAATTGACTGCCACTTCCGATGTATAATTTAATTGTAATTATTTTTAAATATGCTCTTTTCTCTGAGATAGAGTGATCTGCTTAGACTACAGTAAAAAGAGTTTAAGTTATTTAAAGTTAATGCCATAATTCCGTATTAAAGCCAGGAATTAAGTTCTGAGTAGGTTTGGTTATAGTAATGAAGAGTATAAATGTATCTTTATTAGCTGTAATGTTTGGAGTCTATTTACTTCGATCTCCAGAAATAGATCATCTTACCTCGGAGAAAATATTTAATAGACATAGACAAGATCTCAAGGAAATATGGGTAAACTGGGTCTTATATCTGAATGGGAAATCGTTGGAATATTCAGAAAGCAAGAGCATTTGTTTTCAGAAGCTCCGTTTTTCTACGTTGAATCAAACTGTCTAGTTATGCCCCAAATGAAAATAGGAGTAAGTTTATGGTATAAATTTGCTTGTATTTCGAGCACTGTTGTAGCGGTTGGTTTGACAAAGACATTTTTGCTTTAAGTAGTTCTTTACATTATTTTACCTTTGCCATTTATTCAAATAAATTGGGGGTCAGAGTTATTCTCTATTCGGCGCTATGTCGTTGCATTAACGAGATCCGCCTAGATGCAGTTCTCCGACTGAGACGCAGAGTGTCGCTGTTGGCCAATGCGATGAGGGAGCGGCTGCTGGGGGTCCATGGCAGACTCCGGCAGTATCGCAGGCAGCCTGTACAGAGCGGAGAAAAGACATAGCAGAGATATATCCACACAGACTCACTGAAAACATCAGTCTGACAGGCGTCTCCATGAAATATTGAGAAGAGAATCCATTTTATTTATTCAGCCTTATCTCAGAAGGTTTCAATTTAGCTGGAATCTAAAACTCCCAATGTGTTCGGAATGGATGAGGAGAACAAGGCAGTGAAATTAAGAGGGAAATGGATAAAAACAAGAGACAGAAACAGGGTCCGGAGATACGAATGGCAAGTACTGTTTTTTCCCTTCTTATTCTCTTTGTTCTGCCCGACGCTCTCTGAGCAGCTTCGCTATGCGATTCCTGAGGAAATGGCCAGAGGTTCCCTCGTGGGGAACCTTGCCAAGGATTTGCGGATGAATGTCAGAGGGCTGTCATCCCAGAGCCTCCGTATTGTCTCTAGCTCAAAAAGTCAGTATTTCGCCATTGGTGCAGAAACTGGAAACCTAAATGTAAATGACAGAATAGACCGAGAAGAAATATGTGGAAAATCCCCCCTTTGTGTTCTAAATGTCGAAACGGTAATTGAAAACCCTTTCAACGTTTTTCATGTGATTGTAGAAATCCAAGATATTAACGATAATCCGCCGTATTTCACCAGAAGCAATGTTGATTTAAAAATAAGTGAATCTGCGCTACCCGGGGCTTGGTTTCCATTAGAAATAGCGCAAGATCCTGATGTTGGGATCAACACAGTACAGAATTACCAGCTCAGCCAGAACCAGTACGTTGTCTTGTCAGTGAAGGAGAGTGCAAATGGCAATAAATACGCAGAGTTAGTTGTGGATAAGCATTTGGATCGGGAGAAGCAAAGTTTCCACCACTTCATGTTTACGGCTGTGGATGGGGGAGACCCAGTCAGAACTGGGACTCTTCAGATAAGGATTAATGTCACCGACGCCAATGACAATCCCCCCGTATTTACTGAAGAGATCTACAAAGTCAGCCTGAGTGAAAATCTACCACAGGGCTTCTTAGTGCTTCAGGTGAAAGCCACGGATAAAGATGAAGGGTTATATGCAAAGATTGTCTACTCTTTTAGCAACATACCCTACAGTATTCCTAGACTATTCAAGATGGATCCTGATAACGGAGAAATTACAACTAAATGGAATCTGGATTATGAAATGGCAAACAACTTCTTATTGGATGTGGAAGCGACAGACGGCGGAGGTCTGACTGCTCACTGTAAACTTCAAATAGAAATTCTTGACGAGAATGACAATGCCCCAGAGATAACGCTGACATCTTTGTCCAGTCTAGCTCCCGAAGACTCTTTGGAGGGGACACTGATAGCTTTGATCAATGTCATTGATCAAGATTCTGCTGAAAACGGAAAGGTCATTTGTCATTTAGAAGAAAAATTGCCTTTTAAAATAATATCATCTTCTAATAATTACTACAAACTCGTCACAGACAGCACCCTGGACAGGGAAAGGACCCCGGAGTACAATATCACAATCACGGCCACAGACAAAGGCTCTCCGCCCCTCTCCACCCAGAAAACCATCCTGTTGCAGATCTCCGATGTCAATGACAACGCCCCTGTCTTTGAGAAGCCTTCCTATACCGCCTATGTGCCAGAGAACAATCCCTCGGGGGCCTCTATTTTCAGTGTAAAAGCCTCAGACCGGGATCTGGACCAGAACGCCCGAGTCACTTATTCCATCTTGAGCAGCAACCTGAAGGAGCTGCCTCTCTCCTCCTACATCTCCATTAACTCCCAGACCGGAGTGATCTATGCGCAGCGCTCCTTTGACTACGAGCAATTCCGGGAGTTTGAGATGCAAGTGAAGGCCCAAGACGGCGGGTCCCCGCCTCTCAGCAGCAATGTCACCGTCAGGGTGTTTGTTGTGGATCAGAATGATAACGCCCCTCGCATCCTGTACCCTTCCCTCGGAGCCGATGGCTCCGCCTTATTCGAGATGGTCCCTCGCTCCTCCGAGGCAGGTTATCTGGTGACAAAGGTGGTGGCGGTGGATGCTGACTCAGGACACAATGCCTGGCTCTCCTACCACATGCTCCAAGCCACGGACCCGTCGCTCTTCAGCATTGGGCTGCAGAGCGGGGAGATCCGGACAGCCCGCGCCTTTGCGGACAGAGATGCCTTGAAGCACAGGCTGGTCACCCTGGTGAAGGACAACGGGCAGCCGCCTCTGTCAGCCACAGTGACTCTCAACCTGGTGTTTGCCGAGAACGTCCAAGAGGCTCTTCCAGAAATGAGCGACCAATCGGGTGACTCGGCACCTCAGTCTGATTTACAGTTCTACTTGGTGCTGGCTTTAGCTCTGATCTCATTTTTGTTCCTCCTGACAGTGACCCTGGCCACTGTGATGAAATTGCGAACGTCAGGAAAACCCAGTGTTCTTCGATGTTTGAATTCTGACATCTATTCCAAGGCCCATCCCAGTTATCCACCGAACTACTGCGATGGGACTTTACCTTATTCCTACAATCTCTGTTTAGCCACAACTACCGGTGATAATGGCCTTAATTTATTGAAAACCGATGGTCAGAATGATACACCAGGGAATATTCTTTGCAGTAAAGATTCTGGAATGTTGTATCTGAGCAGCAACAGTAACGACCCAAACTCTCAGTCCAAAACTCTACCGAAGGTGAGCGAATGAACTGATCCATTAGTGTTCTTCTTAGTATTTGCCATGTCTCGGTATTTTTAAAGGTAACCTGATTATTGATAATCTTAATTAGAATAAGAAAAGGAGTACTTGTGGCACCTTAGAGACTAACAAATTTATTTGAGCATAAGCTTTCTTGTGCTTCATCGGATGAAGTGAGCTGTAGCCCACAAAAGCTTATGCTCAAATAAATTGGTTAGTCTCTAAGGTGCCACAAGTACTCCTTTTCTTTTTGCGAATACAGACTAACACGGCTGCTACTCTGAAACCTTAATTAAAATGTTTAGTATCTAAAAGATCGTGTATTAATCCGGAAGAAGAATTTTTCGTTTTGTGTTTTTTATTTATGTTGACCACACATTTAGTTGGAGGTTGTGAATTTTTGAGAAGTGTATTTTGATATGATTGTGATATTGGCATGTCAAGTTCCAGCTCATGCCAAAGTTCCCATGTTTTAACTGACAGCTGACAGATACAGAGCTGGACTCTTTCTAGCTCACTTGTGGGTTAATGTTGATAAAGTAGGTATTAGATTTAAAAGAAAGTGTTTAGACTGTATTGACTGCTTGTGAGTTGCTGCCTGCATTAATCTTACTTGTTATATCTATGTTCCATATTGTAAGGTAATATCTGAGCCGTTGTATTGTGAGCCTCTGTGATGGTATGAATTGCCACACGGAAGAGGGACATCAGTTAGTGTGAAGAGGGTCTCTTGTACAGAAATTATGCCCATCTTTAAAGAGGAGACCCAGAGATATCAGACATTCTAAGGGGTCATTCTAAGGGGTCATTTTAAAGAGCTCTATTACTGTGTGAAACCTCTGCCTTTTGGACTTACATGTTCCTATTTATTCTTTAATTAGTACTTTTTTAAAGTTTAAGCTAAAGTGTTTTATCCTTTTTAGAGAAAAGTAGATCTTTTAAAAATGTACTTTTCGCCTTTAAAAAATTGTGTCCTTTATTTGTTAGTATCCTAGTATCTCAGCAAGAGGTGCCATAATATAGAATGTGCTGGACTGTGGCTTTCAGTTGTCTAGTGGATATCTGTTTTGTTCTAAAGGTTTATTACTTAATGCATGTGCACTGGTATTTGTTAGAATCATAGAATCATAGAATATCAGGGTTGGAAGGGACCCCTGAAGGTCATCTAGTCCAACCCCCTGCTCGAAGCAGGACCAATTCCCAGTTAAATCATCCCAGCCAGGGCTTTGTCAAGCCTGACCTTAAAAACCTCCAAGGAAGGAGATTCTACCACCTCCCTAGGTAACGCATTCCAGTGTTTCACCACCCTCTTAGTGAAAAAGTTTTTCCTAATATCCAATCTAAACCTCCCCCACTGCAACTTGAGACCATTACTCCTCGTTCTGTCATCTGCTACCATTGAGAACAGTCTAGAGCCATCCTCTTTGGAACCCCCTTTCAGGTAGTTGAAAGCAGCTATCAAATCCCCCCTCATTCTTCTCTTCTGCAGGCTAAACAATCCCAGCTCCCTCAGCCTCTCCTCATAAGTCATGTGTTCTAGACCCCTAATCATTTTTGTTGCCCTTCGCTGGACTCTCTCCAATTTATCCACATCCTTCTTGTAGTGTGGGGCCCAAAACTGGACACAGTACTCCAGATGAGGCCTCACCAATGTCGAATAGAGGGGAACGATCACGTCCCTCGATCTGCTCGCTATGCCCCTACTTATACATCCCAAAATGCCATTGGCCTTCTTGGCAACAAGGGCACACTGCTGACTCATATCCAGCTTCTCGTCCACTGTCACCCCTAGGTCCCTTTCCGCAGAACTGCTGCCTAGCCATTCGGTCCCCAGTCTGTAGCGGTGCATTGGATTCTTCCATCCTAAGTGCAGGACTCTGCACTTATCCTTATTGAACCTCATCAGATTTCTTTTGGCCCAATCCTCCAATTTTTCTAGGTCCTTCTGTATCCTATCCCTCCCCTCCAGCGTATCTACCACTCCTCCCAGTTTCGTATCATCCGCAAATTTGCTGAGAGTGCAATCCACACCATCCTCCAGATCATTTATGAAGATATTGAACAAAACCGGCCCCAGGACCGACCCTTGGGGCACTCCACTTGATACCGACTGCCAACTAGACATGGAGCCATTGATCACTACCCGTTGAGCCCGACAATCTAGCCAGCTTTCTACCCACCTTATAGTGCATTCATCCAGCCCATACTTCCTTAACTTGCTGACAAGAAAACTGTGGGAGACCGTGTCAAAAGCTTTGCTAAAGTCAAGAAACAATACATCCACTGCTTTCCCTTCATCCACAGAACCAGTAATCTCATCATAAAAGGCGATTAGATTAGTCAGGCATGACCTTCCCTTGGTGAATCCATGCTGGCTGTTCCTGATCACTTTCCTCTCATGCAAGTGCTTCAGGATTGATTCTTTGAGGACCTGCTCCATGATTTTTCCAGGGACTGAGGTGAGGCTGACTGGCCTGTAGTTCCCTGGATCCTCCTTCTTCCCTTTTTTAAAGATTGGCACTACATTAGCCTTTTTCCAGTCATCCGGGACTTCCCCCGTTCACCACGAGTTTTCAAAGATAATGGCCAATGGCTCTGCAATCACAGCCGCCAATTCCTTCAGCACTCTCGGATGCAACTCGTCCGGCCCCATGGACTTGTGCACGTCCAGCTTTTCTAAATAGTCCCTAACCACCTCTATCTCCACAGAGGGCTGGCCATCTCTTCCCCATTTTGTGATGCCCAGTGCAGCAGTCTGGGAGCTGACCTTATTAGTGAAAACAGAGGCAAAAAAAGCATTGAGTACATTAGCTTTTTCCACATCCTTTGTCACTAGGTTGCCTCCCTCATTCAGTAAGGGGCCCACACTTTCCTTGGCTTTCTTCTTGTTGCCAACATACCTGAAAAAACCCTTCTTGTTACTCTTGACATCTCTCGCTAGCTGCAGCTCCAGGTGCAATTTGGCCCTCCTGATTTCATTCCTACATGCCCGAGCAATATTTTTATACTCTTCCCTGGTCATATGTCCAACCTTCCACTTCTTGTAAGCTTCTTTTTTATGTTTAAGATCCGCTAGGATTTCACCATTAAGCCAAGCTGGTCGCCTGCCATATTTACTATTCTTTCGACTCATTGGGATGGTTTGTCCCTGTAACCTCAACAGGGATTCCTTGAAATACAGCCAGCTCTCCTGGACTCCTTTCCCCTTCAAATTAGTCCCCCAGGGGATCCTGGCCATCCGTTCCCTGAGGGAGTCGAAGTCTGCTTTCCTGAAGTCCAGGGTCCGTATCCTGCTGCTTACCTTTCTTCCCTGTGTCAGGATCCTGAACTCAACCAACTCATGGTCACTGCCTCCCAGATTCCCATCCACTTTTGCTTCCCCCATTAATTCTACCCAGTTTGTGAAGAGCAGGTCAAGAAAAGCGCCCCCCCTAGTTGGCTCCTCTAGCACTTGTGCCAGGAAATTGTCCCCTATGCTTTGTGTTGAACAATAACAGATGATTATGCACGATGTACCAGTATTCTCCACTTTATGCACATAACCTGATATCAATTCACTTTCAATATTCCCTAGCAGCATTTGATTAGCTCTCAAAATGTGTGGAATATCATTTTATCTGTACTTCCATGAGGAATACTATCTATAAAATTGTTCATTAATTGTAGCAGGTGCTTCATTCCATGGTAAGTGATGTTACATATGGAACTGGCATGTTTGTGGATGAGGTGTTCCCTGTTCCATATCATATGTAAATATGATTATGGGGTGAAACTTGGCTCCAGAGGAGCCCTGGTTCATTCAATTTGATCTATCTGTTTGCACTTTGTGTGATATGGACAGTACATTAAATAGGATAAAATATTTATAAGACCATTCCCTTAATTATGTCACAATATTTTCTGGGCAGAGCATTCCACTTCTCCCTCAGAAATATCTCTAATTTCTTTGTTCTTTCATAAAAAAGGAAATTTAAAAATCTATGTTTTGTCATACAAAAGGATATAGTAAAAATAAATTAGGTTGCCAAGTGACACATTTTATAGTGTAGAAATGTCAAAGTTAAGGTTGCCAGTGCAACCCTGTTGTGAATATACATATGGCACAGCATTTATTTCATGGTCATATGCTATTTTTTATTGAGACCATGACTCAGTTGGAACCTGTAAATTGAACAGTGAATGAGTCAGAGATCTGCAGTGAACTAAGCAAGGGCTTACTGAGTGCAGAAGTTGAACAATGTGCAGTGAAGGTGGCAATGATCTGGTGGGATCATGCAGGCATCCTGATTCACACTGAGAAAGTAGGGCAATCAGCTAGTTATCTTAGGTGCCTGTACACGAACTCAAGAAGCCTGGGAAACAAGCAGGAAGAACTGGAAGTCCTGGCACAGTCAAGGAACTATGACGTGATCAGAATAACAGAGACTTGGTGGGGTAACTCACATGATCAGAGCACTGTCATGAATGGGTACAAACTGTTCAGAAAGGATAGATGGGGGAGAAAAGGTGGAGGAGTTACACTGTATGTAAGAGAGCAGTATGATTATTCAGAGCTCCAGTATGGAATTGGAGAAAAGCCTGTTGAGAGTCTTTGGGTTAAGATTAGAGGCAACAACAACAAGGGTAGTGTTATGGTGGGCATCTGCTATAGATCACCAGACCAGGAGGGTGCGGTAGATGAGGCTTTCTTTGGACAACTAACAGAAGTTTCCAGATCGCAGGCCCTGGTTCTCATGCGGGACTTCAATCACCCTGACAACTGCTGGGAGAACAATGTAGCAGTGCACGGACAATCCAGGAAGTTTTTGGAGAGTGTTGGGGACAACTTCCTGATACAAGTGCTGGAGGAACCAAATAGGGGCCATGCACCTCTTGATCTGCTGCTCACAAACAGGGAAGAATTGGTAGGGGAAGTAGAAGTGGGTTTCTAACTGGGCAGCAGTGGCCATGAGATGGTCAAGATCTGGATCCTGACAAAAGGAAGAAAGGCGAGCAGCAGAATATGGAACCTGGACTTCAGAAAAACAGACTTTGACTTCCTCAGGGAACTAATGGGCAGGATCCCCTGGGAGGCTAATATGAGAGGGAAAGGAATCCAGGAGAGCTGGCTGTATTTTAAAGAAGTCTTATTGAGGCCGCAGGAACAAACAATCCCGATGTGCAGAAAGAATAGCAAATATGGCAGGTGACAAGCTTGGCTTAATAGTGAAATCTTCAGTGATCTTAAAAACAAAAAGAAAGCTTACAAGAAGTGGAAACTTGGACAGATGACTAGGGAGGAGGATAAAAATATTGTTCAAGAATGCAAGGGTGTAATCAGAAAGTCCAAATTGGAGTTGCAGGTAGCAAGGGATGTGAAGGGTAACAAGAAGGAAGTGTGGGACCCTTACTGAATGGGGGAGACAACCTAGGGACAGATGATGTGGAAAAAGCTGAAGTACTCAATGCTTTTTTGCCTCAGTCTTCACAGATGAGGTCAGCTCCCAGACTGCTGCACTGGGCAGCACAGTAAGGGGAAGAGGTGAGCAGCCCTCAGTGGTGAAAGAACAGGTTAAGGACTATTTAGAAAAACTGGACATGCACAAGTCCATGGGGCCAGATGGAATGCATCTGAGGGTGCCGAGGGAGTTGGCTGATGTGATTGTAGAGCCATTGGCCATTATCTTTGAAAACTCGTGGTGAATGGGGGAGGTCCTAGACGATTGGGAAAAGGCAAATATAGCGACCATCTTTTAAAAAGGAAAGAAGGAGAATCTGGAGAACTACAGACTGGTAAGCCTCACCTCTGTCCCCTGAAAAATCATGGAGCAGGTCCTCAAGGAATCCATTTTGAAGCACTTTGAGGAGAGGAAGGTGACTACAAACAGTCAACGTGGATTCACCAAGGGCAAGTCATGCCTGACCAACCTGATTGCCTTCTATAACGAGATAACTGGCTCTATGGATATGGGGAAAGTGGTGGACATGATATATCTAGACTTTAGCAAAGATTTTCATACAGTCTCCCACAGTATTCTTGCTAGCAAGTTAAAGAAGTATGGATCGGATGAATGGACTATAAGGTGAATAGAAAGCTGGCTAGATCGTCGGGCTCAGTGGGTGGTGATCAACAGCTCAATGTCTAGTTGGCAGCCGGTATCAAGGGGAGTGCCCCAGGGGTTGGTCCTGGGGCTGGTTTTGTTCAGCGTCTTCATTAATGATCTGGATGATGGGATGGATTGCACCCTCAGCAAATTCATGGATGACACTCAGATATAGTGGAGGATAGGGATAGGGTCCAGAGTGACCTAGACAAATTGGAAGTTTGGGCCAAAAGAAATCTGATGAGGTTCAACAAGGACAAGTGCAAAGTCCTGCTCTTAGGATGGAAGAATTCCATGCACTGCTACACGCTGGGGACTGACTGACTAAGTGGCAGTTCTGCAGAAAAGGACCTGGGCATTACAGTGGACAAGAAGCTGGATATGAGTCAGCAGTGTGCCCTTGTTGCCAAGAAGGCTAATGGCATATTGGGCTGCATTGGTAGGAACATTGCCAGCAGATTGAGGGAAGTGATTATTCCCCTCTCTTTGGAACTGGTGAGACCACATCTGGAGTATTGCATCCAGTTTTGGACCCCCCACTACAGAAAGGATGTGGACAAATTGGAGAGAGTCCAGCAGAGGGCAACAAAAATGATTAGGGGTCTGGGGCACATGACTTATGAGGAGATGCTGAGGCAACTGGTCTTATTTAGTCTTCAGAAGAGAACAGTGAGGTGGGATTTGATAGCAGCCTTCAACTACCTGAAGGAGAGTTCCAAAGAGGATGGTGCTAGGCTGTTCTCAGTGGTGGCAGATGACAGAACAAGGAGTAATGGTCTCAAGTTGCAGTGGGGAAGGTCTAAGTTGGATATTAGGAAAACCTATTTCACTAGGAGGGTGGTGAAACACTGGAATGCGTTACCTAGGGAGGTGGTGGAATCTCCATCCTTAAAGGTTTTAAGGCCTGGCTTGACAAAGCCCTGGCTGGGATGATTTAGCTGGGGTTGGTCCTGCTTTGAGCAGGGACTAGATGACCTGCTGATGTCTCTTTCAACTCTAATCTTCTATGATTCTATGAATGAGGCAGGAGATCAGAGAGTGAATAAAGAGTATAAAAAAATACCAAACTACTTCAACTTGTGCACTGAATGGGGCGAGGGCCTTATTGAAAAATAGAATGTGATTGTGTAATTCAAGAATATATTATAATATATATGCTGTCATAAATACAAAGGGAAGGATAAACCCCTTTAAAATCCCTCCTGGCCAGAGGAAAAATCCTCTCACCTGTAAAGGGTTAAGAAGCTAAAGGTAACCTCGCTGGCACCTGGCCATAATGACCAATGAAGAGACAAGATACTTTAAAAAGCTGGGAGGAGGGAGAAAAACAAAGGGTCTGGGTCTGTCTGTAGGCTGCTTTTGCTGGGGACAGAACAGGAATGGAGTCTTAGAACTTTTAGTAAGTAATCTAGCTAGGTCTGTGTTAGATTATGATTTCTTTAAATGGCTGAGAAAAGAACTGTGCTAAATAGAATGACTATCCCTGTCTGTGTGTCTTTTTTGTAACTTAAGATTTTGCCTAGAGGGATTCTCTATATTTTGAATCTAATTACCCTGTAAGGTATCTACCATCCTGATTTTACAGAGGTGATTCCGTTACTTCTATTAAAAGTCTTCTTGTAAGAAAACTGAATGCTTTTTCATTGCCCTAAGATCCAAGGGTTTGGGTCTGTGGTCACCTATGCAAATTGGTGAGGATTTTTACCAAACCTTCCCCAGGAAGTGGGGTGAAAGAGTTGGGAGGATTTTGGGGGGAAAGACATGTCCAAACTATGTTTCCCAGTAAACCCAGTTAAAGTTCGGTGGTGGCAGTGTCAATTCTAAGGGCAAAGGGTAAAATTAATTTGTACCTTGGGGAAGTTTTAACCTAAGTCGGTAAAAGTAAGCTTAGGAGGTTTTCATGCAGGTCCCCACATCTGTACCCTAGAGTTCAGAGTGGGGAAGGAACCTTGACATATGCAAAACAGGTAGCTTTAAGGTGTCAGGGACAATTTTATTTATGGCATTTCTAGATTTTCAAAGTATTTTATTTTGCAACTATTTTTATCTTTTAATTTGTTTTATGGAATGATACAATTTTTAATTAGGAGATAAATTTTGCTACTGTCTTATTTTCTCATATGTTTATAATTTCTGGTATGTAAAAGCTGATTCTTCTCGGAATGCTAGGGATAATGTGAGTTGAAGTTGTCTTGTTATTTTCATTGCTTGTTTTCATTTTCTTACTGTTTTCTAATTTTTTTAAACTTTATGTTCTGATAGTGCCCAAGTCTCTACTTCTAACTGAGGGTGAATCTTTTTGGAAAAATTGGGTAAAAAGAGTTTAGCCATTTTTTATAATGAGGATAGTGATGAAATTCATTTCCTATTATTAAAAAGAATTCCAATGGTTTTTTTCTAGCTCTGAAGAGAGGAGTACAAAGTTGACAATCTGTAGAAAGATTGTTCTTAGCCAGAGGAAATTCTTTGCAGCCTTCTGATGAAAACTAGTTTGATTTGGTCAGTTGATAATGGTTTTAAAATCATGTTTTATTCATATATTGTATTGTTTGGTTTTAGACATAAAAACTTTTTAAAAATTATGGTCACATGTTTAAATGACAGAAGGCAGCACAGTGCATGTGTTCATAATTAAGGCTATGTTTTAGTCATGGGTATTTTTAGTAAAAGTCATGGACAGGTCATGGGCCCTAAACAAAAATTCACGGGCCCATGACCTGTGCATGACTTTTACTAAAAATACCTACCGTGACTGAAACTTGGAGGGGGGTGCTCAGGGGCAGTCTGGGGGCACCGGAGTGCTGGGGGAGGCAGTCAAGGTGACCCGGGACCCCCTCTGGCACTGGGGGAAAGGGGTGCATCCGGGACCCTTGCTGGTACTGGCGGGGATTGGGGGTTGGTGGGGCTCCCTACCTGGCTCCGCATCCCTGCAGCTCCTAGACGGCGGGGGCAGGAGCCAGGGCAGGGGCTCCTCCACTACTCCTGCCACAAGTGCCAGCTGCTGCAGCTCCCATTGGCTGGGAACCGCAGCCAATGGGAGCTGTGGCTGCAGGTGCCGGCAGCACATGGTACAGAGACACCCCACCCCACACCCCTCGACTGCCTAGGAGCTGCAGGGGAGCCCCCCATCCCAGGTAAGCACCCCCCTCAAACTCCTGCCCCTAGCCCTGAGCCCCCTCCCACACACCCAAACTGCTGCTGCTGGCCATGGGGCTGCTGGGCTTGGGCAGCCCCTGGGCCAGCACCAGCCAGTCACTGCAGAAGTCACAGAAAGTCACAGAATCCATAACTTCTGTGACCTCCATGACAGACTTGCAGCCTTATTCATAACTAATTTAGAAATATTCTGACTCCCTCACTGCAGTATAAAGTTGAATTCTCATGTGCTTAAAGATAGATACATGCTTATGCATGTTTCTGAATCTGGGCCTGAATGAGGCAAGATTCAGTGAATAATGAATGGATCCTATGGCTCAGTCCCCCATTCTGGGCAACATAATGTTTACAATTAGAGCAGGGTATACCTGTATTTGCTCTACTTAAATCATTTTAGTGACAGCAAATTTAACTCCTTACCTTGGAACGGGTCCTCTAACGTGCCCACTGCACCCAGGAGGAGTCACACTGACTTCCATTGGATTCCAAACAGGTGCATGGACTTTTGCTACTGGATAAAGATGCAGGATCAGGGATTTGTGCTGTTGTAATTGAGAGCAAAATTTGACCCTTGGTACACACTCTGAATGGTGCTCAGGGAATGCGACAGGGACATATATTATAATATATTGGATTTGATTAGATTATAACCTTTCACTATATTAAGATTGCAAAATCAGGCACTGAGAAGTTAGGAAATAACAGAATTAAGGCTGTGCATGCAATTTTAATTTGTTTCCCTGTGTGTATGCATCATGCCACAGTCTTTAATTGTTTGATCACATACTTTTCCCCTGCCTCATTCAATGCACGGGTGGACTGTGTTCACTGAATGGGAAGCTGTTCAATTATTTTTTCCATACTTAGCATTCAGTGTGTGGCCTCATAACTTATTTACTGCAAAGAGGGTGACCTTATAGAAAGTGTGAACAATCGGGACAGGGAGTGTGGGGTAATAGGCGCAAATATAAGAAAAAGCTCCGAATATCAGGACTGTCCCTGTAAGATCGGGACATCTGGTCACCCTAACTACAAATCACTGAAATCCTGCATTATTATTGAAATCCTGCTGAATTATTAATTTCATCATGGGTTTCCTCATTGTGGCCTTTCATCACCATAGTGTCTGAGAGTCTCACAAACATTAATTGATCTTTTTAACACTCATATGAAGTAAATTAACATTATTATCCCCAATTACAGAGAACTTACAGTCCAAATTGTGAAGTGTCCCATAATTTTGGTAACACAGTTTGAGACAGGTCCTGATTTTTCACAATATTTAACATTTTATAGCACTTTATATGTTCAAATCACTGCACATGTTGATTTCAGTTCTAGTTGTGAATGTTCAGTACTTCTGCAAATCAGGTCCCAAGTATCTGAAATTAGGCTTTCGGAAAATGAGGACCACACCATGAGTGGCCACCTGTGAAAACTTTGGTATAAGTGACTTGCCTAGCATCACATAAGAACTTTGTGGGAGATGCAAGTATAAGATTCGGTTCTCCAGGGTGGCATTCAATGTCCTTAATCAGGAAAGCATCCTTTCTCTTCCTGTAATACCAGGCTTCATTTATTACACAACGTCCAGATTTTACAACACTTGAAGCAACCTTAATTCTGACATTTCCTGACTTCTGAGTGCTTGATTTCAGAACTTTAACATTACTTTAATGTAAGGTTCAGCTTTTGGTGTTTCCATTTGTCAATGTATATTCCTAGGTTTTTTAAAAACTAATTTTGGGGAAAAAACAGAATTTGTTGTATGGAACCATATTAACCTCCCACATGGGTCATCAGCAGGGTTGGGACCTTCAAAGCCACAATGTTATCCTCTCTGTGGACCAACCTCTAAAGTGGGAAGAGACAAATATTTCCCCAGTGCATTTCACAGCTACTTGCTAGACAGCAGAGGACTGCTGAGACTCAGAAATTCTGTGTTTGGTTCCAACTTCTGAAGAAAACTGTGTTGTAGTGATTACAGACCCTTCCTCCCTGTTCTTCCCCAAGCAAACCCCTTCTGTGCTTTTTGTCTTCAGCCTGTACTTGTCCCAGTCATTCTCAAAGCCCTGCTCTCTCCTTAGTCTCCTCTAGTCCCTGTGTATTCAAGTGAGGCGACCCTTCTTCAAACTGTGTGGGTGCTTGTAAGAGGGGCCCTGAGATCACAACAGAGACAGTCTCCTTGCTTTCAGTTCCAGTACAAGGTTCTAAACAGCCCCTAACTAACAGGAGGAAGGAAAGGTCTGAGCACCAGCAGCCCTGCAGAGGAGCATGCTTAGTCACTGTAACAGGGCCTCCTCATCCCACTTCTATCTCCATCTACACAGCAGAGACCCATGTGCTGGTACAACACCTTGTGCAGTTTATTTATATATGAGTCCCACCACCTTCACTGCATACATAGCACCTTTCCAAACCTGCTTTCCCCCTTTTCACTTCCTTTCTGTGCCTATTTGTGGGCTCTGGCTAATGGCTTTTTTAGCCTTTCTGCCCTGTCCCACCCACAAATTAAGCACAGGCCTGCCTCCTCAGCTCCAATCTGCTATGCCTGTTTGGATCTGCTGTGAACAGAGGGCTGACTCAGGGTTTCATACCTAGCACTCTATCATAGTCGCGCTGTTATTGTGGCACATGTGCAGTCCCATTGCATGTAGAATCTCTGTGGGGATAGATCGTTCTCCATGCAGACAGAATCTTTAGAGAACAGAGCTGCCTGCTTCTGAATCTCTACTGAGAATGTGCAAACTCTGATTTTTCATAAGTTTATAACTCAGCTAAATGCTTGCAAATCTTCACAGGGACTGCAAAAGGCACAATCCTAATACTATGGTGCCCACCCAGTAAATTTGCATATCAATGATCCAAAGCATCAGGTCAGGAGAGCTTCTCAATTAAATAAAAATAATGAGGAGTCCTTGTGGCACCTTAGAGACTAACATATTTATTTGGGCATAAGCTTTCATGGGTTAGAACCCACTTCATCAGATGCATGGAGTGAAAATACAGGAGCAGGTATAAATACATGAAAGGATGGGGGTTGCTTTACCAAGTTTGAGGTCAGTCTAATGAGAAATCAATTAACAGCGGATACCAAGGGAGGAAAAATAACTTTTGAAGTGGTAAGAGGGTGGCCCCTTACAGACAGTTGACAAGAAGGTGTGAGTAACAGTAGGGAGAAATTAGTATTGGGGAAATTGTCTGTATTTTCACTCCATGCATCTGATGAAGTGGGCTCTAACCCATGAGAGTTTATGCCCAAATAAATTTGTTAGTCTCTAAGGTGCCACAAGGACTCCTCGTTATTTTTGCTGATACAGACTAACACAACTACGACTCTGAAACCTCTCAACTAAATGGTTCTAAGAATTTTTTCAACATGAGAAAAACAATATGTTTTCCCCTAATTCTATTCTCAGAAATGCCTGAACTGTTTTAGCTGAAGGTCGAAAAACATTCAGCCTGAGGAAGCATGGAAAATTTCAGTCCAAACAATTAAATTTGACAAAGTTTAAGCAACGGAAAAGAGTTTTATAATTGCAAAATTAAGCACTCCTAAATAGGCATTGCTACCAGCTCTAATTTAATGGAATTAATTACTGTACGTTATTAGGTATACACAATATTTAGCCTTCTTCTCTTTTGCTTAATAAGTTGTTTAAAGATGTTTCATACCCTTTATGTGTTCACTGAACATTAGCCAATTTATGAATGAATGAATACTAGTTTCACACATATGAATGTCTCCATTGACTAAACCGGCTGTTGAATCAGCCCGAGAATGAGTCAGAATTCCCATAGAAACAGAAGTAGCTGAACATGTTATCTAAAACTGTATATCATGTGTACCCACAAAGAGGTGTAATTAAAGTTGTATGCACAATCTTATTTTGGGGATTTACTGAAAGGTGAGTGCTTAGCTTTGCAACCTTAACATTCTGTTAAAATAGATTTTGTATGGATTTTGACTATGAAAGATAATAAATATATTGTATTAAAATAATATAGCAAAACTGATTACTAATTTAACAGCTAATATGTTTGCAGAGCATATGAATCTAAATCTTAAATAGCAATGGCTCAGGCAATTCAATCACTTATGCTTGTATTTATAAAGTCACTGAGATTATTGAGATGTATGAACTTCTCACATGGCCAGGTTTACTGGGCTGGTACTTAAGAGTATTATTATTAAATTATACAAAAGAGTCGAAGAGCAGTAAACCAAAGAACAATAATTCTTTAATTTGCATCATGAAGAAAAACATTGTAGATGAGACTTGAATGGTAGATAAACAGAGAGTAAGAGAAACGGACCAGCAGAAAGACAGAACTCGACATTTTAAGCATTTCCGATTTATAATGACTGGTGCATCTGAAGAAGTGAGGTTTTTACCCACTAAAGCTTATGCTCAAATAAATCTGTTAGTCTTTAAGGTGCCACTGCACTCCTTGTGGATTATAAGAAACAGTTCCAGAGTTACATCGAAATTCTATCTGTGTCCGCATGTTAATTAAAAAATTAGACAGATGAGAACATCTAAAGAATTTAAACAATTTGAAAAAATGAACTCAGGGGAAGTTGATTTTTTCTGAGATGCTGCGGTTATTGGTTGAGACTTTGAGTGCCGCTGTTCACCAATCAGGGGGAGAAATGCAATGAGAGATCCAGGAAGCCCTGCTATTGTTACACAGCACAGAACACAAAGAGATCAGACTCACGTTCATCGGGTCTGGAGACTAAAGGGAACATCATCGATTGAACTCAATCCCTCCTCCACCCAGGCTTCGAAGAAGTATTTCGGAAACACTCCTCTAAAGAGTTGTATCTATAATAGCTGTACAGAAATCTCATGAATACCAATCTGAGGCAATTCTTCGCTTGCTGGAAATGATTGATTCACAAGGGCACCGGAACTGGTTACCGTTTGGGAAGTAGTTTCTGGGCAGAATGGTTATTCGATTCCTGAGGCAATTAAGAAAGTGTCTTTCTTGGGGATATCGCAAAGGATCTGGGGCTGTGTAAAAAGGGGCTCTCAGACCACAGAATCCAGATCATATTGAAAGGTGGGACGCAGTATTTTCTCAGTCTAAACAGCGACCATTTATATTTGTGAGACAAAATAGAGAAGAGATCTAAGGCCGAATACAAGGTCTCTGTTACTTCTTTGAAGTTTTAGTAGATGATATATTAAAGGTTTTGCAACAGAAATGGAAATCGCAGACATTAATGATGATGCGCCAAGCTTCCAAGCTAAATGGAAACTTTTTAAAGACATGATAATAGAGGCTCAACTTAAATGTATAGCCTAAATTTAAAAAAAAAATAGTAAGAGAACCAAAAAATGCCACCGTGGCTAAACAACAAAGTAAAAGAAGCAGTGAGAGGCAAAAAGGCATCCTTTTAAAAGTGGAAGTTAAATCCTAGTGAGGAAAATAGAAAGGTGCATAAAATCTGGCAAGTTAAGTGTAAAAATATAATTAGGAAGGCCAAAAAAGAATTTGAAGAATAGCTAGCTAAAGACTCGGAAAGTAATGGCAAATAATAATAATTAATAATTAATTAAGAACATCAGAAGCAGGAAGCCTGCTAAACAACCAGTGAGGCCACTGGATGGTCGAGATGCATAAGGAGCACTCAAGGATGATAAGGCCATCGCGGAGAAGCTAAATGCAGGGGTGAAAAGAACTTAAATTTCTTACCGCTATGGTTGTATTGCAACCCCCTTTCCCACCTCCACTCTTACACACTTAGCTTCATGGATCCCTTTGTATGACTTTGATACAGTAGCTGTCTACTAGTTTTATTGGAGAGCAGTGGTTCCCAAACTTGTTCTGCCGCTTGTGCAGGGAAAGCCCCTGGCCGGCGGGGCCAGTTTGTTTACCTGCGGCGTCCACAGGTTCGTCTGATCGCAGCTTCCACTGGCTGCAGTTCGCTGTGCCTGGCCAATGGGGGCTGCGGGAAGTGGCGCGGGCTGAGGAATGTACTGGCCACTGCTTCCAACAGCTCCCATTGGCCTGGAGCAGTGAACTGCGGCCACTGGGAGCAGAGATCAGAGGAACCTGTGGACGTGGCAGGTAAACAAACCGGCCAGGCCCGCCAGGGGCTTTCCCTGAACAAGCAGTGGAACAAGTTTGGGAACCACTGGTCTAGAGTATTGGTAGTAGCTTTAGGGTATGTCTACACAGCCAATGTTAAAGCGTTGCCCTGGCAGCGCTTTAACGTGGCTGTGTAATCAGGACTCCTGCGCTGGGAGAGAGCTCTCCCAGCTCTGTAATAAAACCACCTCTGCAAGGGGAATAGCTAGCTACCAGCACTGGGAGCGTGGCTCCCAGTGCTGTAGCACTGTCTACATTGCCACTTAGATTGCTGAAACTTTACTCGCTCAGGGGTGTGAAAAAACACTCCCCTCAGTGACGCAAGTTTCAGGGCTGTAAAGTGCCAGTGTAGACAGTGCACCAGTGCTAAAAACCATGCCCCCAGTGCTGGCAGCATTCCCCTCCTGGAGGTGGGTTTTTTATAGTGCTGAGAGAGCTCTCCCAGCACTATGCCGGGATTACACAAGCCATGTTAAAGAGCTGCCGGGACAGTGCTGCCAGGGCAATGCTTTAATGTTGCTAGTGAAGACTTGCCCAAAGCTAGCCTATTTTACCCATTTGTGCTGAATGCTTCAGCCACTTTCTTACTGGTACACTGTACCAGCCCACACCAGCTTACTTTCACCTCTGATTAAACGAATTCCTTTACGGCTGAGGATGTGAGGGAGATTCCCAAACCTGAGCCATTCTTTTTAGGTGACTAATCTGAGGAACTGTCCCAGATTGAGGTGTCATTAGAGGAGGTTTTGGAACAAACTGATAACTACTAACTGCAGTCTGTAACCTGTCATTTAAATCAGCTTCTGTACCAAATGACTGGAGGATAGCTAATGTGATGCCAATTTTTAAAAAGGGCTCCAGAGATGATCCTGGCAATTTTAGGTTGGTAAGCCTGACTTCAGTACCGGGAAAATTGGTTGAAACTATAGTAAAGAACAAAATTGTCAGACATAGATGAACATAATTTGTTGGAAAAGAGTCAACGTGGTTTTTGTAAAGGGAAATCGTGCCTCACCATCTACTAGAATTCTTAGAGAGGGTCAACAAGCATTTGAACAAGGGGGATCCAGTGGATATAGTGTACTTAGATTTTCAGAAAGCCTTTGACAAGGTCCCTCACCAAAGGCTCTTAAGCAAAGTAAGCCGTTATGGGATAAGAGGGAGGGTCCTCTCACAGATCGCTAACTGTCTAAAAGATAGGAAACACAGGGTAGGAACAAATGGTCAGTTTTCAGAATGGAGAGAGGTAAATCATAGAATCATAGAATATCAGGGTTGGAAGGGACCTCAGGAGGCCATCTAGTCCAACCCCCTGCTCAAAGCAGGACCGATCCCCAAGTGAATCATCCCAGCCAGGGCTTTGTCAAGCCTGACCTTAAAAACTTCTAAGGAAGGAGATTCCACCACCTCCCTAGGTAACACATTCCAGTGTTTCACCACCCTCCTAGTGAAAAAGTTTTTCCTAATATCCAACCTAAACCTCCCCCACTGCAACTTGAGACCATTACTCCTCGTTCTGTCATCTGCTACCACTGAGAACAGTCTAAATCTAACCTCTTTGGAACCCCCTTTCAGGTAGTTGAAAGCAGCTATCAAATCCCCACTCATTCTTCTCTTCTGCAGGCTAAACAATCCCAGCTCCCTCAGCCTCTCCTCATAAGTCATGTGTTCCAGTCCCCTAATCATTTTTGTTGCCCTCCGCTGGACTCTTTCCAATTTTCCCACATCCTTCTTGTAGTGTGGGGCCCAAAACTGGACACAGTACTCCAGATGAGGCCTCACCAATGTCGAATAGAGGGGAACGATCACGTCCCCCGATCTGCTGGCAATGCCCCTACTTATACAATCCAAAATGCCATTGGCCTTCTTGGCAACAAGGGCACACTGTTGACTTATATCCAGCTTCTCATCTACTGTAATCCCTATGTCCTTTTCTGCAGAACTGCTGCCTAGCCATTCGGTCCCTAGTCTGTAGCGGTGCATTGGATTCTTCCGTCCTAAGTGCAGGACTCTGCACTTGTCCTTGTTGAACCTCATCGGATTTCTTTTGACCCAATCCTCTAATTTGTCTAGGGCCCTCTGTATCCTATCCCTACTCTCCAGCTTATCTACCTCTCCTCCCAGTTTAGTGTCATCTGCAAACTTGCTGAGGATGCAATCCACACCATCCTCCAGATCATTAATGAAGATATTAAACAAAACTAGCCCCAGGACCGACCCTTGGGGCAATCCACTTGATACCGGCTGCCAACTAGACATGGAGCCATTGATCACTACCCATTGAGCCCGAAAATCTAGCCAGCTTTCTACCCACCTTATAGTGCATTCATCCAGCCCATACTTCTTTAACTTACTGGCAAGAATATAAAATGATGGGTTCTAAATTAGCTGTTACCATTCAAGAAAGATATCTTAAAGTCATTATGGATAGTTCTCTGAAAACATCCATTCAACATGCAGCGGCAGTCAAAAAAGTGAACAGAATTTTGGAAATCATTAAGAAAGAGCTAGATAATAAGACAGCAAATATCATATTGCCACTATATAAATCCATGGTACACCCATATCTTGAATACTGGATGATAACACCCAATCTCAAAAAAGATATATTAGAATTGGAAAAGGTTCAGAATTGAGCAACAAAATTATTAGGGGTATGGAACGGCTTTCGTATGAGCAGAGATTAATAAGACTGGGACTTTTCAGCTTGGAAAAGAGACGATTAAGGGGGGATATGATTGAGGTCTATAAAATCATGACTGGTGTAGAGAAAGTAAATAAGGAATTGTTATTTACTTCTTCTCATAACACAAGAACTAGAGGTCACCAAATGAAATTAATAGGCAGCAGGTTTAAAACAAACAAAATGGAGTATTTTTTTACACAACACACAGTCAGTCTCCCATATTCCATAGCTGCCTTGCAGTTCAGCAACACAAAAATGAAAGCTGCTCTGACAGTAGAGAAGTGAGTGGCAATCACTATTTGGAAGCTTGCAATGCCAGACAGTTACCAGTCATTGGTGAATCAATTTGGAGTAGGTAAATCAACTGTGGGAGCTGCTGTGCTCCAAGTGTACAGGGCCATTAATTGACTTCTGCTATGAAGTGTAGTGAGTCTGGGAAATGTGCAGGACATAGTGAATGGTTTTGATGCGATGGGGTTCCCTAATTGTAGTGGAGCAATAGATGGCACGCATATCCCCATATTGCCACCAGACCACCTTTCCACAGAGTACATAAACCAAAAGGGATACTTTTCAATGGTGTTGCAAGTGCTGGTGAATCACAAGGGGCGTTTCACCGACATCAGTGTAGGATGATTGGGAAAGGTTCATGACATGCAAATCTTTAGGAACTCAGGTCTGTTAAAAAAGCTGAAATCCTGGGGTTTTTTTTTTCAGACCACAAAATGAACATTGACAACGTTGAGATGCCTATAGTTTTCCTGGGGAATCCAGCCTACCCTTTGCTCCCATGGCTTATGAAGCCATACACTGGCCATCGGGACAGCCGTAATGACCAGTTCAACTATAGGCTCAGCAAGTGCACAATGGTGGTCGAATGTGCCTTTGGTCATCTAAAAGGGCACTGGAGAAGTTTACTAACAAGGTTGGACCTTTGTGAAGAGAACATCCCCATGGTTATAGCTGCGTGCTGTGTGCTCCATAATATCTGTGAAAAAAGGGGGGAAATTTTCTGCAGGTGTGGGCAGTTGAGACAGATTGCATGGTAGCCATTTTTGAGCAACCAGACACCAGGGCAATGAGAAGAGCACAGCAAAGGGCGCTAAATATCTGCGAGGCTTTGAAAAGCCATTTCATTAATGAGTCACAGTAATGTGAGCTGCTTGTCTGCACTGAGTTTTCCAAAACCTTCACCTGGCTTGTATCACTGTCCCTGTAAAGCCAACCCCCTGTCCAAGCCCACTGCTTCTACTCAATAAAGAACATTTATTTCTTAAATCCATTTACTTTATTTAACAAACATAAGTAAAGAGGGAGAACAAAAAAAAGGTAACTTTGGGCAAAAGGGATTGTAAAGTTGGAATGGGAGAAACGTTTTCAGCTGTGTAACGTAACACCACATTCTAGACCATCAAAGCTCTGTGAATGGGCACCTTCAGTTCCTTGTACCCTCCCCCTGAGTTAAGTGAAAGGGCTAATGGACTTTTTGTCCATGCCTCATGGAACACTTGGGGGAGGGTGATTCTGCACAGGCAATGCTGCCTGACTGTCCACCAGGGTCTTCAGAGGGACTCTACACTCCTGTTTCTGTTCTGGCAGTTCAACCAGACACCTTAACATGTCTGCTTGGTCCCTCATAATCCAAAGCATCTCATCCTGTGCTGCACACTCTTGCTCACGGGAAGCTTTCCATGTCCATGTCTAACTTCTCAGACAGTGAAATCCTCCATGGTCTCACCTCTGTGTCAGCGCTCCCGGAGGCATGCATTATCTCAGTGAACGTGTCCTCCCATGTTCTCTTTCTCCTCCTTCTAATCGGTGAAAGTCTGCTTTCAGGTGTTGATGGCATGCTGAAGGACACATTTCCAGTGGTCAGTCATAAGAAAAAATAACGGAGCCATTGTACCTGAATAATATGTTTCCATAGCAAGGCCCTTTTCAGAAAAAACAAACAAACCAACGTTATTACACTAGGTGCAAGCCATAACATAATCAGAATCTGTAACCGTTCACTGCACCATTTTGCTGCTCCAGTCATGGCGAGTAGCGTCCCCTGCGCCCCCCCCCCCCGAGTCATGGGTGACCGCACTTTTAATGAAGTTTATGGCAGGCTTATGTTGGGAGCAGAGGTAGCTAGTCAAACAATGGCCCTTCCACATAGCACCATGGGAAGCTGTTTATGAATGGGGCGGAGGCAGGAAACATTTTCACTCCCAAATTGCAGAATCTCATATGTGGGGCCCCAGTCCCCTATTAGCCACTTAAACTACTCGCTGACCCATGCCAAGAACAGTAAAGGCACATTAGTGGCTGCGTGGTTTGGTGATCCGGAATGTGGGAGGGTGGAGTGGGTCTACATGCTCTTTTTTTTCTTGTAAGAGCACTTTTAATGAGAAGTTTCCCCTAGGCAACCCTATATGATATCAGTCTCCTGAGGGTAACAGAGCTGGAAAGGAAGGAGATGCTGCAAGTGTCTGGCTATAAACCTGGTCCTTATGTTGTTATGCTGTGTACTGCAGTGATGACAACAGAATTAATTCAGGAGTTGCGTGGGAAAGTGTCCTACCATAGTGGAAGAAATAAGACTGCCCTGCCCAGAAACCTTCTGCAAAGGATTGCAGAGTACCTTCACGAAAGTTTCCTAAAGATATCCATGGAGGATTCCTGGGCTATCCCAGTCCACATAAACATTATTTTCCAGGGGCCACCCTGTGCATAGGTGGAGCGGCCTCTTGTAAACACAGAACCACAGCACCTCGCTTTTTCTTCACAGTAAACATGTAATATCACCAAATGTGCGTGCCCACTAAAGTTTAACTAGACTTTGATTGTAACTGTATACTCACCAGAGGTGCCTTCCCCGGCATCGTGGTCAGCCACCATGATGTCCTGCAACCCACAGGACTCCAGGGTTAAAAATATTTCCTGGCTCTTGGGGAGAATGGATCCACCACTCACCTGTCTCCCATTCTCCTCCTCTTACTCATCCACCATATCGTCCTCCTTGTTGTCCCTAGACTCACACACCTGTGGGATGTCCATGTTGCTTTTGGGAGTACTGGTAGGGTTACTCCCAAGAATCGCATGCAGCCCATTGCAGAACCGGCATGTGTGGGCTTCAGCACCAGAATGCCTGTTCGCCTCCCTTGACTTCTGGTACACTTGGCAAAGTTCTTTTATTTTCATATGGCACTGCTGTGTGTCCCTTGTGTAGCCCTTCTCCCTCATTCCACATCTTTGCATAGATGTCAGCATTTCTTCTGCTGGATTGGAGCTCTGCCTGCACAGACTCTTCTCCCCACACAGCGATGAGATCCATCACCTCCTGTGCAGACCAGGCTGGAGCATGTTTGGGGTGTGTAGTCTTCATGATCAGCTGTGCTCAAACTGGCATGCTCCCAATTCTGATCAAACCAGAAATGGGAAATCAAAAATTCCCAGGGCATTAGCAGGGATGGGGCTGTTTCCTTTGTACCTGGCGGCAGTGCAGTAGAGTTGAGAACGATCTCTAGAGTGGTCACAGATGAGCATTGTGGGACACCACCTGGAGGCCAATTAAGTTGAATTACACAATACTGCATCTTCACTGCCTTGCAGTCGACCCATGAAAATCAAATTAAGTGCTACACCTCTGGCAGAGGTGGATTGCAGAAGTTGACATTAGAAGTAACTTAGGTTGGCATAAAGGACCTGGTAGTGTAGACACATACATTAACAGGTCAACTTAAGGTGGCTTTCTTGACCTAACTCCGTAGTGTAGACCAGGCCTCAGCTAAAATGAAAGCAAAAGGGATGGGACTTCAAATACAGTGGGACAGGCACAGGCTGGGGACTCAGACCGCAAGTACTGTTTTCCCAATACTTTATTCTCTTTGCTTTGCCGAGTGCTCTCTGAACAGACTTGATTCCTGAGGAAATTGCAAAAGGCTCCTTGTGGGGAATCTCAAGTATTTGAGACTGAATGTCAGAGAGCTGCCTCAGAGAAAGCTCTGTGTTCTTGCTATGGCTAAAAAGCAATACTTCGTTGTCAATGTAGAAAATGGAAACTTGTATGTAAATGACAGAATAGACCGAGGGGGAACAAGCGGGAAATCTCCAGTCTGTTTTGTAAAACTGGAAAGTGTAATTGAAAACCCTTTGAAAGTTTCCCATGTGAATGTTGAAATCCGGGACTTAAATGGTAATGCACCGCAGTTCAAAGGAAGTAACGCTGATCTAGAAATGATTAATGAACATTGCCGGGTGCCGAATTTCCACTGGATTCTGCACAGAATCTGATGTTGGGAAGAATTAATTACAGAATTACCAGCTCAGCCCAAACCAACGTTTCTCCCTAGCAGTGAAGGGTAGACAGGATGGCAGTAACTACTCAGAACTATTCCTAGAGAAACACTTGGGTGGGGAATGGCAAGTAACTCATCACTTGATCCTGACGGCTGTGGAAGTGGGAGATCCAGTCAGAACCTGGACTGCTCAAATTAGGATTAATTTGACGCCAATGAGAATCCCCCGGTATTCACTGAACAGATCTACGAAGTCAGCCTGAGAGAAAATCTATCAGAATAATTCTTTGTACTGCAGGTGAAAGCCAGGAATAATGAGGAAGGTCTTAACGCACGATTCACATTGAGGATCATACATTCAGCATCATACCAGAAAATGGTCCGCAAATGTTTACTCGGGATCCCAAAAACGGTAAAACTACAACTAAAGGAATTTGGGACTTCGAAGAGCAGAATAATACATCTTCGGAGCGGAAGCCAAAGACGGAGGGAAATAGCTGCCCACAGCAAGGTAGAAGTGGATATTGTTAATCGGAAGGACAACGCCCCCCAGCTGATATCTGCATCAGTGTCCAGCCCACTTCTCGAAGACTGTCTCCCTTGGACAGTGGTAGCTCTGATCTGCTTATCCGTCTGAGATGCAGGAGAAGATGGCAAGGTTAAATGGCATATAAAGGGTAACTCTCTGTTTCAGATAATATCCTTTCCTAACAATTATTATAAAATGGTCATGGAGAACACTCAGGCGGAGTATAATATTACAGTTATAGCCAGAGACAAAGACACCCCCATCTCCACACAGAAAACCATCCTGTGTTTTGATAATTACTTCAAAAAGTATATTGTTTTGCTTTGTGTGTTCAGTTTTAAAATATACCTTAATTAGGACACGATTATATACAGTGCTGAAAAAGTAAGCTGGCACATAGGGAAACAGACACCACTTTATTTATTTGAGCAGTTGTAATTATTAGTTGAGACTCTGAGCGCCGCTGCTCACCACTCGGGGAGAGAGACGCAACGAGAAATGGAGCAGACAGACCAGTGTTTTACAGCACAGAACAGAGATTAAATCATCTTCAAACGGCAGCATCGCTGAATAAATCCTCTGCACTCGGCTTGGATTATAAACCCAACAGAAGAAAGCCTGTCTCCGAACTCTGCGTGCTGGTTTAATCTCAGACGTCTCTTTAGAGAGTTGGAAATGGCGAATGTACACATGCTGCTGGAAAACAAAGGACGAGTCCTGTTCTGCCTCATATTAGTTAATGTTTGGGAGGCAGTTTCTGGACAGATTCGCTATTCGATTCCGGAGGAAATGCAGAAAGGCTCTTCCGTGGGGAATATCGCAAAGGATCTGGGGCTGGCTATAACGGGGCTCTCAGACCCTGAAGTCCGCATTGTTGGCAGAGGTAGGACTCAGTATTTTACTTTGAATATTAAAAGCGGCCATTTATACCCCACGGAAAGAGTAGACAGAGAGCAGATCTGTGGCCAGAAGCAAACGTGTCTGCTAAATTTTGAAATTATAGTAGAGGACAAAATGAAGGTTTTCGGAGTTGAAGTTGAAATCACAGATATTAATGACAACGAGCCCCGCTTCCAGGAAGATGAATTGGAATTTAGAATCAGTGAGTTAGCCGCTGTGGGAACCCGATATTCTCTTGAGGGGGCGCAGGATCCAGATTTGGGAACCAATTCTGTGCAGGGCTATTATCTCAGCAGTAACAAACACTTCTCTCTGGATGTGCAAACGGGAGCTGATGGGGACAAATATGTCGAACTGGTGCTGGAAAAGTCTCTAGACCGGGAAGAACAAGATGTTCACGATCTAATCCTCACAGCCACTGACGGGGGAGATCCAGTCAGGTCCGGCATTGCGGAAATCCGCGTTATGGTCCTTGACGCAAATGACAATGCACCAGTTTTCAGTCAGCCTGTCTATAAAGTGAGTGTTTTGGAAAATGTGCCCGTCGGGTCTCTGCTGCTGACAGTAAACGCCACAGATCCGGACGAAGCGATAAATTCGGAGGTCACATATTCACTCCGGAAGATGAAAGACAAAGCGTCCCAGATATTCCAGGTGGATTCTAAAACGGGGGAAATATCAACTGTGGGAAACCTGGATTATGAGGAAGCTGCATCATATGAAATGGAGGTTCAAGCAAAGGACGTTGGAGACCTCTCGGCCAGGTCTAAAGTTCTGATAGCTGTTATTGATATCAATGATAATGCTCCTGAAATTACAGTCACGTCTGTAATCAAGTCAGTAAGTGAAGACAGCCCTCCAGGGACTGTGATCGCTCTAATACATTTACACGATCGAGATTCAGGGGAGAATGGAGAGGTCACGTGCTCCATACCCAGAAACATCCCATTCAGGTTACAGAAATCATTTGACAATTATTACAGCTTGGTGAGTGACAGAGCATTGGACCGGGAGAGGGTCTCCGATTACAATGTAACTATCACAGCCACAGACCGAGGGACTCCTCTTTTATCCTCAACAACAACTATTTTAGTACAGCTTTCAGACATAAATGACAACGCTCCTATTTTCAGCCAGACATCCTACACTTTGTACATCACGGAGAACAATCCCAGAGGAACTTCCGTTTGTTCCCTGAAAGCGAATGATCCTGACTCGGGGGAGAACGCCAGAGTCACTTACTCCATTACTGGAACTCAGATCCAGAAAGCTCCGCTCCCCTCCTCCATCTCCATTAACTCCGAGACTGGGGCTGTCTACGCTCTGCGCTCCTTCGATTACGAACAGTTCCGGGAGATTCGGTTCCAAGTGCAGGCTCAGGATGGGGGTTCCCCACCTCTCAGCAGTAATGTCTCCGTCACTCTCTTTATACTGGATCAGAATGACAACAGCCCGCACATCTTACACCCCTCCTTTCCCACCGATGGCTCCACGGGAGTGGAGTTGGCCCCTCGCTCCTCCGAGCCGGGTTACCTGGTCACTAAGGTGGTGGCGGTGGATGCAGACTCCGGGCAGAACGCCTGGCTCTCCTACCAGCTGCTGAGGGCTACAGAGCCGGGGCTCTTCTCTGTGGGACTCCACAGCGGCGAGATCAGGACAGCGCGCTCCTTTGTAGACAAAGATGCGCTCAAGCAAAGTCTGGTGGTTTTAGTGAAGGACAACGGGCAGCCCCCTCTCTCTGCCACGGCCACTGTCACGGTGGTGGTGGCTGATAGCATCCCCGAAATCCTCTCCGATTTAAGCAGCCTCTCAGCTCCTGCAGACCCCCAGTCCAGCCTCACCTTGTATTTGGTGATCGCTGTGGCTTCCGTTTCCTGCTTGTTCTTTACCTTTATCCTAGTGTTACTGGCCCTGAGACTCCGCAGGTGGCGAAACTCGCAGCTGTTTGACTCCTCGAGTGTGAGTTTCAGTGGAGTTCCCGTCTCGCAGTTTGTGGGGATCGATGGAGTCAGAGCTTTTCTTCATTCCTACTCACATGAGGTTTCTCTAACCACGGACTCCAGAAAGAGCCAGTGTATCCAGTCAGCATTAAACTATTCAAATAGGCCGATTGATGAGAAAAAGGAAGGTCTCTTAATTGCAGAAAATTTGAGGAATAATGAGGGGAATGATGCGCTTGGTCCGGTAAGTTTTCTTTACTTGCTTTTTTAAATGTTTTGACGCGTAATTATATAGTTTTATTCAGTGGATACTGGAAGCAGCTCTTGTGCAGAGCAAACATTCGGGGGAACCCTGCTTGTCTCTCTTCCTGCGATCTTGGTTCAGAACCTGTAAACAGTCGGAGAAGGCAGGATTAGGATAAAATCGTCTATACTCATGCATTAATAGGAGATGAAACTATCTGTTGTTGTTATTCAAGTGTGACAGACTCTAGTTCACATTTTTAAACCGAATTTAGTAGGGCATGAGCCGAAGAAAAATAAATTATTATACCTTTCTAGAATGGGTTTTATCAAGAATTCACCGGAACTGCTTCGGAATCTCTATATTTCTAACACCGAATACTCTCCTTAAGGAAGGCTTCCATAAGGAACCTGTTCACGTTTTTAAGTTTTGTATTACAGTGTTTGTGAGAATAAAATAAAATATCCTTCGATATAGTGAAGATTGTATATTCTGTGTAAGATACATTTGTCTTTTTAGTGCACAATTAGAATAGAAGAGGGGAAAATATCTTGAAAGCCAACTTTGAAAAATATAATTGCATAAGAAATTACTTAGGACAATTACATTTATTTTACATTATTTATTTAGTTTCGTGCCCAGACTTGCAGTTTCGTTTAAGGACATAAACAATTACACCCATTTTCTCATAATTTGGCTCGTTTATGTTAAGTGACGTTACATCTGGTGAGAATAAAAATATTGGTAGTAGGAAAAGAGGAGTACGTGGGAGACCTGGTTAGCATCAGTGCTTCACTCCCTGCCTTACAATGGCAAAGACACTATGTAGTCTCAAGGTCCTGCAAGACTTCTCAATACGTCTAGTTTTCCAGATAGCAGTGGACGCTAAAAACACTTTCTTGCCACCTATGGCTAGCCCGATTGCTGCATCCAACAGGTAGTACCAAGACTTAGCCACAGTGATGCATGCATTTGTAACCTCCAGGATCAACTGCTGCAATTCTCTATATTTAAGAACAAAGTGCCATTTAAAAAGATAAGACTAGTTAACACAGGTACTCTAACATATTTAAGCAATTCAGATCAACCTGAACCCATCATCCCAATGACATACTGGATGCCTATTCAATGCCAAATCAAATTCATAGTACTTGTACTCACTTTCAAGGCTCTCTGTAGGATAAACTTAAGTTAGAGGAACCCTTTCAGTTTCACTCACTCTGGCCATAGTTATTCATAACAATAAAATTAACCAGTAATTGTGACTATCTCCACACACAGAAAATACAGGCTCCAAAATGGGGGAGTGGGGGAGAGGGCAGAGTTTTGTAACAACTGACTCATGGCTAGAGAACTCATTCTGGAGAGGTAAGGGAAAGCACTGTGGTGCTGTATGGAATATGGAAGACACTTTATGATACTGATACCAATATTATAAAATTGCAAGGAATGTGACCAGATAGGCCATGTAAAGTGTCTGTGAAAATGTTATGATTTGCCAGGTAGGATGATCTTGTTTATATGGAGTGATAGCTCAGTGGTTTGAACATTGGCCTGATAAACCCAGGGTTGTGAGTTCAATCCTTAAGGGGGCCAATTAGGGATCTGGGGCAAAAATTGAGGATTGGTCCTGCTTTGAGCAGGGGGTTGGACTAGATGACCTCCTAAGGTCCCTTCCAACCCTGAGATTCTATGAGATGTTTGTATCACCTTTGTACTGTGAGTTATAGATATGTATGGTATATCTGTATTTCAAAACTTGTCCTGCGTTTCTGAGTGACAGATAGAATGGGATCAGCACTAAGCCTGCTTGGTGGCCCATCAAGGGACATCAGCTGTACAATGAACCCATTGAAAGAAGGCAGGGGCTACACCTTATGAGTCAACAAGAAATGTAGGGCATGCCTGTGGACAGAGAACTCTAGGGTTTTTTCCATGCCATGTGCTGTGAAGCTTGTGTTTGGGACAAAGGAAATACTAGCCACATAGCAAAAGAATATGAAAGGCAGCTGCATCTTCTCCATTTTGTCTTCATTCCTGCTTCTTACCTCTGGAATAACTTTTTCTACAAATAAAGCTCTGAACAGAGGACTGAATGACCTATCCAAGCTGTGGATGTATTCCAGAGGAACTTTCAAGCCAGAAAACTCACCAATACTGCTAAGAATCTGATATATGGACTTTGAAGTCTCTGTATGTATCTGAGTGCTTTTTTATCATTTAACAACTCTCTTCTTGTTCTTTGGGGTTTTTTTTACAATAAACCTTTAGTTTTAGACACTAAAGACTGGCTGGCAGCGTGATATTTTGGGTATGATCCAAAATAATATTGACCTGGTAAGGTGGCTGACCCTTTGGGGTCAGAAGAACATTTTGTATACTGAGCAGATTTTGTAAATAACTTCTCACTGTACTGGACCTTTGTGCTGATTGGGAGCCAGGAAACTGAAATACAATAAAGGGGGCTGTGTGGTTTCTCTTTTTAGTTTCTTGATAACTAGTGTGGGGGATCAGAAGCATAGAATCATATGCTTGAATCATAGAATCAAACCAGCATCGTTTGTGACTGGTTGGTGAATTTAACTTCAGTGTTGCCCACCAGTTTTGGGAGTATCTGCTCTCCCTTTTGCAGCCTGCCCTGCCCTTGGCATTTTCAGTGAGGGCTTTCCCAGGCACACCAGGTCACAAGCACAACCCTATTTCTTGAAATAATGAATGCAAAACCCATCTTCTCTCTCCAGAATATACAAACTTCACAAGATCTAAGAATAAGTATTTTATTCTCAAAGTGATACCAGAATTAAAACATAAACATAATCCCCATGTCTTCCATCAGGGCTCTGGCTCTTGGGAGGAAAATGCAATAATAATAAAAATACAATTACACTTTATTTTGAAGCAAACAACTTTGATAAAGGATAAAGAAAGTGCTACTGTAAACTATAGAGATATCCGTGGGTGTTTGGACAAACCTTTTAAAATCTAATTAAGGCTAGAACAGACTGGATTGAGAATAATTTTTAAACATTTATATTAAATGTATTAGAATACCTTTCCTCTTGTCTAGATCTCTATCGGTGACTTCATTAGTTTTAAGAACAGGAGTACTTGTGGCACCTTAGAGACTAACAAATTTATTAGAGCATAAGCTTTTGTGGGCTACAGCCCACTTCATCAGATGCATAGAATGGAACATATAGTAAGAAGATATATATATATATATATATATATATATATATATATATATATATACACAGATAAATAGGAAGTTGCCATACAAACTGTGAGAGGCTAATTAGTTGAGTTTTGTGTGCTGCAGTTCTCCGGCTGAGCTCAGAGTGTCGCTGTTGGCCAATGTGGTGTGGAGCTACAGCCAGAGATCCATTACAGCTGGCTGCAGCCTGATTTCTCAATCACACAGTGCAGATCGCAGAGAAAACAACCAGAGAGACGCGCACACAGCCTCGCTGCTCAGAGAAAGCCTCCCTCTGGACTCTGGTGTTCAATTAGCCTGAGAAATTGAATTCATTTTCTTTTTATTACCTGGGATATTTACCAAATATCTGGATTTATAAGCACTTTTTGTACAGAATAAAGAAGAGAGCGTACATGAAAATGCGTGGTATGGAAACTAGGCAGAGACCGAGCGGCAGGGCAGTCACACGGCAGGTACTGTTGTTTCCCTTCTTATTCTCGTTGTTCTACCGGGTGGTCTCGGAACAGATCCGTTATTCGATTCCGGAGGAAATGGCCAAAGGTTCCCTTGTGGGGAATCTCGCCAACGATTTGGGATTGAGTATCCGAGAGCTTCCGCAGCGAAAGCTCCGTGTCAGTTCCGAAAAGCAATACTTCAGTGTGAATGGGGAAAATGGCAACCTGTATGTGAATGGCAGGATAGACCGGGAGGAGATATGCGGGGAAACACCCCTTTGTGTCCTGACACTCGAAACGGTAGTAGAAAATCCTTTGAATGTTTTCCATGTGACTGTAGCAATCCAGGACATTAATGATAACGCCCCGAGGTTCAAGACAAACAACATTGATTTACAAATTATTGAATCCGCACTGCCTGGTGTGCGATTTCCACTAGAATCTGCGCAAGATCCAGACGTTGGGGTCAACTCATTGAAGAGTTACCAACTCAGCAAGAACCCGCATTTTATCCTGTCAGTAAACGAGAGTCCAGATGAAAATAAATATGCTGAGTTAATTTTGGAAAAATCTTTGGATCGGGAAAAGCAAAACGCCCATCACTTGATCCTGACGGCTGTGGATGGGGGAGATCCAGTCAGAACTGGGACGGTTCAGATTAAGATTAATGTCACTGACGCCAATGACAATCGCCCCGAATTTACTAAAGAGATCTACAAAGTAAGCCTGAGAGAAAATCTACCAAATGGCTCCTTAGTGGTTCAGGTGAAAGCCACGGATCAGGATGAAGGGTTAAATGCCCAAATCACATACATTTTTAGCAACATTAAAGAAAATGCTCTTAAATTATTTCATTTAGATCCTGCGAGTGGAAGAATTACAAATACAGGGATTCTGGATTTTGAGAAAACAAATACATACACAATACGTATAGAAGCCAGAGATGGGGGAGGACAATCTGCTCACTGCAAAGTTCAAATAGAAATTCTTGATGAGAACGACAATGCGCCGGAAGTGACGTTCACATCTGTATCCAGTCCCATTCCAGAAGACTCAGTACCAGGCACAGTGACGGCTCTGATCAAAGCCTATGACCGAGATGCCGGTGAAAATGGAGACGTCACTTGTCATCTTCAACACAATTTGCCTTTCAAAATAGTGTCGTCCTCTAATAATTATTACAAAATTCTCACAGATAGCACCCTGGACAGGGAAAGGACCCCAGAGTACAATATCACAATCATAGCCACAGACAACGGTTCTCCTCTCCTCTCCACCCAGAAAACCATCCTGTTGCAGATCTCCGATGTCAATGACAACGCCCCTGCCTTTGAGAAACCTTCCTATACCGCCTATGTGCCAGAGAACAATCCCTCGGGGGCCTCTATTTTCAGTGTAAAAGCCTCAGACCGGGATCTGGACCGGAACGCCCGAGTCACTTACTCCATCCTGAGCAGCAACCTAGAGAAGCTGCCTCTCTCCTCCTACATCTCCATTAACTCCCAGACCGGAGCGATCTATGCGCAGCGCTCCTTCGACCACGAGCAATTCCGGGAGTTTGAGATGCAGGTGAAGGCCCAAGACAGCGGGTCCCCGCCACTCAGCAGCAATGTTACCGTCAGGGTGTTTATTGTGGATCAGAATGATAACGCCCCTCGCATCCTGTACCCTTCCCTCGGAGCCGATGGCTCCGCCTTGTTCGAGATGGTGCCTCGCTCCTCCGAGGCAGGTTATCTGGTAACTAAGGTGGTGGCGGTGGATGCTGATTCAGGACACAATGCCTGGCTCTCCTACCATCTGCTCCAGGCCACGGACCCGTCGCTCTTCAGCATTGGGCTGCAGAGCGGGGAGATCCGGACAGCCCGCGCCTTTGCGGACAGAGATGCTGTGAAGCACAGGCTGGTCACCCTGGTGAAGGACAACGGGCAGCCGTCTCTGTCCGCCACAGTGACTCTCAACCTGGTGTTTGCTGAGAACTTCCAAGAGGCTCTTCCAGAAATGAGCGACCAATCGGGTGACTCGGCACCTCAGTCTGATTTACAGTTTTACTTGGTGTTGGCTTTAGCCTTGATCTCATTTTTGTTCCTCCTGACAGTTGCACTGGCCATTGTGATGAAATGTGGAAGGTCGATGAATTTTCCAGTTTTGCAATGTTTTGGTTCTGATCATTTTTCCAAGTCAGGTCCCGGATTGCCGCGGAGCTACTGCGATGGGACTTTACCATACAGCTATAATCTGTGTTTAACCGCAGACTCTGACAAAACGGCGTTTAGTCTCCTAAAATCAAATGGTCAGAATTTCATAGAAGAGAACATTCTTTGCAGGGGCAACTCTGGAATGCTACCTATGAGCAGTAAATCTGCTCCTGGAGATCAAAAGTCTGTAGCCGAAGCACTTGGAAAGGTGAGTCTTTGTACAGATTCGCTCCTACATCAGGGCTTTTAAAATTCCATTTCTTTTAATTCGAAATGAAAGTTTTAATTGTTAAAAATATTGTTATTTGGATTAGTTATTTCTAGTATCATCAACTTTTATCGCTTTACAATAGGGGGTTTAATACATAGATTTTTTTGTCAGTGGAGTGTCTGAATTTTCTTCAGTGTGTCAAAGTAAAATGAATCAGCGTTTGTTTTTTTTAATTATGAGATACATTGTGAAACATAATTTTCTTTAGGAGTAGCTTCCTTGTAGCATTTGAAAATGAGCATATATTGTCAGTTTGTGTGTATACAGATAAAATGTACAGGCACACGTATTATATAGGCATACTTAAATGTATAATAATCTAGGTATAAAACAAAATTATACATTTATATATATATGAAAACAGCTAAAACACTCAAATACACGCTTGCATCCACAATGCATATACTGCCCTGAGAGTTTTCTCTGTTCCTAGTCTGTTCTATTCTATGTAGATGTTTATACCTCGCTTATCACCATAATGTCTGAGTTCCTCCCAGTAGTGCATTCACAGAATCATAGAATCATAGAATATCAGGGTTGGAAGGGACCTCAGGAGGTCATCTAGTCCAACCCCCTGCTCAAAGCAGGACCAATCCCCAATTAAATCATCCCAGCCAGGGCTTTGTCAACCCATTCAACAATGTGAGTACACATCTGCCATCTAGATTAGAGAAGTCAAGGTCAAAGAAGCGTGCCTTGCATTTGGAACAGAAAGTGGTGACGTTTGTGATGGTCCTTAGTTCCTGAGAGAGTTCCTGCCACAGTCTCTGCTCCCAGAGAGAGTTCTTTCCCAAAACAAATGGTTTTAATCTTATTGTTCAGAATTCCATTTTTCCAGAGCATAGTGGTTGACCACGGTCTTTGTCCCAAAGCATTACAGTCTTTTCGGTGTTCTGGGCCCAAGGAAGTGAGCACTTGAACAATAAGGATCATCACGTTGAGCAACATTTTAAATTTTTTTGTAAGCCAGTGTAAACAGTAGAGGACAGGCAACCTATGTTGTTGAGGAGATGAGCTGCTGCATTTTGTACTAGTTGGAATTTTCAAAGTGCTGAAGGTTTCATGACTAAATATATTGCATTGCTGTAATCCAGTCAAGAGGTGATACAGGCATGAATAACTGAGGCCAGGTCCTCATTACCAGGATGGGATGGAGTCCAATAGCCAAGTGGAGGGGAAAGAAATCATTAATCACAGCTGTTGTTGTTTGTAAGACCTCAGCATCAGCAAGAAATCCAATAGTACACCTAGACTACAGATTGAATTTACCAAGTGTAGATGTGAAATTTCAGGTAAAGGAGACTTCACTGTGACTGCAAACTCCTCAAAATACTTTCCGCTCCCACCAGCATCACCTCTGTTTTGCTCAGTTCCGACTTCAGCGAGCTATTCTTCATCCAGGAGCTGATTTCATCTAAGCACTGGGCCATCTTGGTGGTAATGGTATTGTTTTATGTAGTGAAGGATAGGTGAGCCAGGACCACCTGGGCCACAATATAGATTTTAATAAGGCTGCATGAGTTTAAAATAATGTCAGAAATTGGCCCTTTTTTATAAGTAGACAAATTTGCACAGTTATAGTTAATATGTAACTTAACTTTTTGATATCTTATGTACTGAAGGTGATTGATGTGTCATGAGATTAAACTGGTAGTGGCTCTGTATGTGTGTGAGTGCGTGCATGCATGTGCATGTGCGCACCTCTGTGTGCAGGAGGTAACGAAATTTACTTGAAATTTTTAAAAAATATAAAATAGATTGATTTGCATATGTTGAATTATTTTGTAGAAAGTATATTTGGAGGGATTTGTCCATGGTCCTGTGAGATGCTTTTCATTTTCAACACCTAATAATTGTCCAAGAGATCTTTTATCATTGATAAGTAGTAAGAATTCTAGGAGAGAACCTCATGTGGTTTTTACACATTCGTTTTTCCAAAAAAAAGGACATTCTTAATTATGTTAAGCATTTTCTATTCTCTGTAAGAAGACTTCATTTTAGAAAGAAAGAAAGAAAGAAAGAAAGAAAGAAAGAAAGAAAGAAAGAAAGAAAGAAAGATTTCCCTCATCCTGTGAAACCTTACTGAAAGAGACATTTTATAGTGTAAATGACGCAGAAAATTAGCCAGTTAGCCTGACATAAATCCAAGAGAAAACAGTCATAGTACCTGATACAGGACTTTATCAATAACATTTATAGGTCCAGTTGCTAGTATCAATCAATATGTTTTCATGGAAAACAACTGTTATTAAATGGCCTTGACATCTTTTTTTATAAGATTACAAGTTTGAATCACCAATGAATAACTGTGATTATTTTGGAATCTCACAGGGATCAGATCTCAATCTGGTGCTATTCCATATTTTTGTCATTGATGTGGAAAAAAATACAAAATACGCGCTGATAAAAATTTGCAGATGACAGAGAGATTGATGGAAAGGTAAATAATTGTAGGTGCGGGTCATTGATACCAAGAAATCTGGATCGCTGTATAATCTGAACCCAATCAAACGCCATGTGTTTTAATAAGACAAATGCAATGTCATACCTTTACAGACAAACATTATCGACCATACTTTTGTTTTGGGGGAGTATGGGACTATAATCTTGGAAGCAGTGAACCTGAAAAAAGATTTAAGGGTTGTTATATCAGCAGCAGCAGCAGCAACATCCCTGAGTATTATATCATGAGAATTTAAAAACAAAACCGAAAACAAAACAAAACAAAACACAACAATTAGCCTTCACAACGTACAAAATCTTTAAGCATAAAAAGGGGGAAACTACTATCTAAAATTTATCCCCGTGAGTCACCAATAAATCCTGACCATGAACGGATTCAATAGGTTTATGCATGTCGTAGCCATATTAGTGCAAGGATATTAGAGGGAAAAGGTGTGTGAGGTAATAAGAACCAACTTGAAGAAGCTGGTCCAATAGAAGATATTACCTCACCCACCTTGTCACCCTAGGTTTGGTTGAAACCTCCCCAGAATTCCTGCATTTTCGGTTCTCAAATGCTCTTGTTCTTCGACTTTCCTTAAAATTCTCACAGCGCCTAAGGGTAGAATTGGAGGAGAGAGGCTCCATACAGTGATTTTTAATGGTCCATTCAACAAGTTCAGAGCTGAAAGGGGGACGTGAAATGGGATGGTGATTGGAGAGGCAAGTAGGGACAAGGGTGGAGTGGTCTGTTTGTTTATTTAATGGTAGAGAGTAAAATATGCTTTTTTGAGGGGAAAGAGCCAGAGGAGAAGGAAGGGGTAAAGAAAACAGGGAGGGAGAGGATGAGAGTGGACACAAGGGTGATTAGGAGATGGGGTCACTGGGACATATGGAGAGGTTACTGTGGAACTCTTTGCCAGAGGATTGTGTGAAGACCAAGACTATAACAGGGTTCAAAAAAGAACTAGATATATTCATAGGTCCATCAATGTCTATAAGCCGGGATGGTGTCTCTAGCCTGTTTGCCAGAAGCTGGGAATGATAGACAGGGAATGACAGGTTTCAGAGTAGCAGTTTGTTAGTCTCTAAGGTGCCACAAGTACTCCTGTTCTTTTTGACAGGGAATGGATCACTTGATCATACCTGTTATGTTCATTCCCTCTGGGTCACCTGGCATTGGCTACTGTCGGAAGAGAGGATACTGGGCTAGATGGACCTTTGGTCTGACACAGTATGGCCATTCTTATGTTCTTATGTTAGAGGAGGCGAAAAGATGAGAAACTTTTGTGTATTTGACAGAGGAAGAGAGTTGTACCGTCAGGGTGTATAAACATCTGAATGAGCTCTCAGTGTGATGTTGCTGCAAAAGGGGTAGCAGCATCACTGGATGTATAATCTGGGGGATATGGAAGAGGCACGGGTATTGGCACTGGAACAATTTGTGTAGAGCCATTGAACCAAACTGTAAACACTGTATATAATGGAAACCACTTCAAGCCAGGAAGTGTAGCAGCACCCCCAGCACAGCTATTTTCAGCACCTATGGGGATATGGAATAGGAGTAGAGAGATGGTATTATCTCAGCATGCTATATTGGTGAGATTGTCCCTGGAATACTGTGTCCATTTGTGGTGTCCACACTTAGAAAGAGATGTTGAAAATGGAAGGGGTTCAGAGAAGAGCTACAAAAATGATTAGAAGACTGAACAATATACCTTATAGTGAGAAAATTAATGAGCTCAATTTATACAGTTTATTAAATAGAAGGTTAACATCCAACTTGATCATGGAATATAAGTAGCTACACTGGGAAAACATACCTGATTTAAGAGGACCTTTAATATAACAGACAGATATGACAAGAGTCAATAACTGGATCCTAAAGGTAGAGAAACTCATATTGAAATATTAGGCAACTTTTTGACAGTGATAGTAATTAACTACTAGAAAAGCTTTGATAAGAGAATTAGGTAATTCATCGTCACTTGGAGTCTTTAAAAAACGTTTGGCTGTCTTTCTAAAAAATATGATTGAACCACGACTTGTAATGATCTAATAATGCCACTTACTCATTAGGGAAGAATAGTTTCCGCACTGCAGGAATTGTTGGGTGAAATTCTCTGCCCTGTGTTGTGTGGTAGGTCAGACTAGATGCTATTCTTAGTTCCTAACGGCCTTAAAAATTGTAACTCTGTGACTGATTGATCAAAAACATTAAACGTACAGTTGCTTATTTAATTTCAGTTCCAACACATTCAATTGTTGACATTTTGCATTCTGTACATAAAAATAATATTATTTGGGGCAGAATCTGCTCTTATTTATACAGATAAGAATTTAGAGTAATAATACTTATAATTTAAATAGCACTTTTTATTCAGACATTTCCAATGGTTTGCAAAGGTAAAGTTGCCAACATTATCTACCATTTTTAAAAATTGAAAACTGAAACACAGAGGGCTTAAGTGACTGGACAAAGGCTGGGGCAAATCAAGGGCGAGGTGGAATATAACCGCAGTTTAATGATTCTCGCTACCTTGTCTTGTCCACTGGATCAAGCTGCGTCCAGATTCCTCATTCTGCCTTTACATTGCTGAAACTGAGATCAGAATTTGGCTCCCTCTATACAGCTACTATAGGTCACTAATTATAGGAATTCAGGGAAACTTTCTCTTCCAGACCTAGAAACTATCTAATCATACACAAAGACATTCAAAAAAATGAATCAAACAGCTGTGGAACCCTAACCTACAAAACTTTACAGAAAACACAAGAAGGCGAAATTAAAATTAATTCCAAGCAGTTTATACTTTTTTGTATGAATTATGCAGTTTATATTTGTCAAATGAGTTGCGATTCTAACTTTCTGTTTCACGAGATCAATTTAGTTGTAGTTCTGCGGCAGAGATTGAAAGTGCCGCTGTTGGTCAAAGCGGGGCAGGAGCTGCTGCTGGAGATCCATAGGAGCCCCCTGCAGTGCGATTGCTCGGTAACACAGCGCAGCTCTTAGAGGAAACAAAGCAGGGGAAAGCTCTCACACACTTGCTGGGAAAAGAAATCCTTTCCTGGACTTGTGGTGTGTTACTAGGCAGAGAAGTTCATTTTGTTTATATGGAAGTGACTAGTCTGGAAAACCTTTCAATGTAACAGGAATTTAAAACAAAGAATTTATTCAGACCAGACAGGCAAGGAGAGCATATCGGAGAGTGACTGAGATGGAAACCAGGCACAGAGAGCCGAGCCGGGCAGTCACGCGGCAGGTACTGTTGTTTCCCTTCTGATTCTCTTTGTTCTGCCGGGCGGTCTCGGAGCAGATTCATTTTTCTATTCCAGAGGAAATGGCCAAAGGTTCCCTTGTGGGGAATCTCGCCAACGATTTGGGGTTGGATGTCAGAAAATTGCAGCAGCGAAAGCTCTGTGTCAGTTAGGAAAAGCCATACTTCAGTGTGAATGGGGAAAATGGCAACCTGTATGTGAATGGCAGGCTAGACGGCGAGGAAATATGTGGGGAAACACCCTTTTTTGTCCTGACGTTCGGTTGAAAATCCTTTAAATATTTATCATGTGAACATCGAAATCCGGCACATTAATGATAACGCCCCGCGGTTCAAAAGAAACAGCGTTCATTTAATCGATACTATCAGGCGCGGGATTCCCAGTAGAATCTGCACAAGATCCAGATGCTGGAATCAACTTGCTGCAGAGTTACCAGCTCAGTAAAACCCTGCATTTTATCCTTTCCGTGAAGGAGACCCCAGATGGCATTAAGCATGAGGAAAGAATTTTAGAAAAACCTTTGGATAGGGAGCCACAAAGTTCTCATCACTTGATCCTGGCGGCTGTGGACAGGAGAGATCCATTTAGAACGGGGACAGTTACGATTCACTTTAAAATTTCTGACGCCAGTGACAATCCTCCAATATTCACTGAAGAGACGTACAAGGTCAGCCTGAGAGAAAATCTACCAAAAGGCTCCTTCCTTCTTCAGGTGAAAGCCATGGATAAGGATGAAGGATTGAATGCGAAGATCACCTACACCTTCAGCGACATTCAAGACACAGGGCGCCAATTATTCAGCGTAGACCCAGAGAAAGGAGACACTACAAGTAAGGACCCCTGGTCAATATCACAATCACAGCCCCAGACAAAGGCTCTCCCCCCCTCGCCACCCAGAAAACCATCCTGTTGCAGATTTCGGGTATCAATGACAACGCTCCTATCTTTCAGAAACCTTCCTACACCGCCTATGCGCCAGAGAACAATCCCCCGGGGGCAGGGCTGGATTACCCAGTAGGCAGACTAAGCATGTGCTTAGTTTAGGCAGACTAAGCATGTGCTTGAGGTTTTTCTTGGAAAAAAATTGATATTTCAAAAAAATCATCTAAGTAGTCATCATGGGAAAAACCAGAACTTTGTTAGACTTCCTTACACTCTACTACACACTCTTACCCCATTTGTCTGTTCTCTTTTTGTTACTTATCCCCACCTAAACCGGGGGGGGGGCATCCTACTAATGTGGATTGAAATAATGCCAGGAAATCAGATCCAGTCATGTGTTGCAATAAATTTATGTTTTATTATTGATATATTCTTCTGAGTTAAATTCTTGTTGGAGCTTGTGGCTCAGTTTGACCCATTTTTAGCAGGCCATATCTCAAAATGAGATATGGCATAAAATGCTGGCAAAGGTAACCCATCATACTTATCCAAGATAATATGTGATGAACTCATTGGTCTAATGAGTGACAAAGTTTGTTCAGCTATTGTGGATGAAATTAGTACTTCTGAGTACTTCAGTTTATCTGTTGACTCTACACCTGATCTTTCCCATATTGATCAATTGAGTATTGTACTAAGCCCTGGTCTACACTAGGACTTTAGGTCGAATTTAGCAGCGTTAAATCGATTTAAACCTGCACCCATCCACACAATGAAGCCCTTTATTTCGACTTAAAGGGCTCTTAAAATCAATTTCCTTACTCCACCCCTGACAAGTGGATTAGCGCTTAAATCGACGTTGCCGGCTCGAATTTGGGGTACTGTGGACACAATTCGATGGTATTGGCCTCCGGGAGCTATCCCAGAGTGCTCCATTCTGACCGCTCTGGACAGCGCTCTCAACTCAGATGCACTGGCCAGGTAGACAGGAAAAGAACCGCGAACTTTTGAATCTCATTTCCTGTTTGGCCAGCGTGGCAAGCTGCAGGTGACCATGCAGAGCTCATCAGCACAGGTGACCATGATGGAGTCCCAGAATCGCAAAAGAGCTCCAGCATGGACCGAACGGGAGGTACGGGATCTGATCGCTGTTTGGGGAGAGGAATCCGTGCTATCAGAACTCCGTTCCAGTTTTCGAAATGCCAAAACCTTTCTGAAAATCTCCCAGGGCATGAAGGACAGAGGCCATAACAGGGACCCGAAGCAGTGCCGCGTGAAACTGAAGGAGCTGAGGCAAGCCTACCAGAAAACCAGAGAGGCGAACAGCCGCTCTGGGTCAGAGCCCCAAACATGCCGCTTCTATGATGAGCTGCATGCCATTTTAGGGGGTTCAGCCACCACTACCCCAGCCGTGTTGTTTGACTCCTTCAATGGAGATGGAGGCAATACGGAAGTAGGTTTTGGGGACGAAGAAGATGATGATGAGGAGGAGGTTGTAGATAGCTCACAGCAAGCAAGTGGAGAAACCGGTTTTCCCGACAGCCAGGAACTGTTTCTCACCCTAGACCTGGAGCCAGTACCCCCCGAACCCACCCAAGGCTGCCTCCTAGACCCAGCAGGCGGAGAAGGGACCTCTGGTGAGTGTACCTTTTAAAATGCTATACATGGTTTAAAAGCAAGCATGTGAAAGGATTACTTTGCCCTGGCATTTGCGGTTCTCCTAGATGTAGTCCTAAAGCCTTTGCAAAAGGTTTCTGGGGAGGGCAGCCTTATTTTGTCCTTCATGGTAGGACACTTTACCACTCCAGGCCAGTAACACGTACTCGGGAATCACTGTAGAACAAAGCATTGCAGTGTATGTTTGCTGGCATTCAACCAAAATCCGTTCTTTATCTCTCTGTGTTATCCTCAGGAGAAAAGGAGTACTTGTAGCACCTTAGAGACTAACCAATTTATTTGAGCATGAGCTTTCGTGAGCTACAGCTCACTTCATCAGATGTATACCGTGGAAACTGCAGCAGACTTTATATATACACAGAGAAGATGAAACAATACCTCCTCCCACCCCACTGTCCTGCTGGTAATAGCTTATCTAAAGTGATCATCAGGTGGGCCATTTCCAGCACAAATCCAGGTTTTCTCACCCTCCACCCCCCCACACAAATTCACTCTCCTGCTGGTGCTAGCCCATCCAAAGTGACAACTCTTTACATAATCAAGTCGGGCTATTTCCTGCATAAATCCAGGTTTTCTCACATCCCCCCCACCCCCATACACACACAAACTCACTCTCCTGCTGGTAATAGCTCATCTAAACTGACCACTCTCCAAGTTTAAATCCAAGTTAAACCAGAACATCGGGGGGGGGGTAGGAAAAAACAAGAGGAAACAGGCTACCTTGCATAATGACTTAGCCACTCCCAGTCTCTATTTAAGCCTAAATTAATAGTATCCAATTTGCAAATGAATTCCAATTCAGCAGTTTCTCGCTGGAGTCTGGATTTGAAGTTTTTTTGTTTTAAGATAGCGACCTTCATGTCTGTGATTGCGTGACCAGAGAGATTGAAGTGTTCTCCGACTGGTTTATGAATGTTATAATTCTTGACATCTGATTTGTGTCCATTTATTCTTTTACGTAGAGACTGTCCAGTTTGACCAATGTACATGGCAGAGGGGCATTGCTGGCACATGATGGCATATATCACATTGGTGGATGTGCAGGTGAACGAGCCTCTGATAGTGTGGCTGATGTTATTAGGCCCTGTGATGGTGTCCCCTGAATAGATATGTGGGCACAATTGGCAACGGGCTTTGTTGCAAGGATAAGTTCCTGGGTTAGTGGTTCTGTTGTGTGGTATGTGGTTGTTGGTGAGTATTTGCTTCAGGTTGCGGGGCTGTCTGTAGGCAAGGACTGGCCTGTCTCCCAAGACTTGTGAGAGTGTTGGGTCATCCTTTAGGATAGGTTGTAGATACTTAATAATGCGTTGGAGGGGTTTTAGTTGGGGGCTGAAGGTGACCGCTAGTGGCGTTCTGTTATTTTCTTTGTTAGGCCTGTCCTGTAGTAGGTAACTTCTGGGAACTCTTCTGGCTCTATCAATCTGTTTCTTTACTTCTGCAGGTGGGTATTGTAGTTGTAAGAAAGCTTGACAGAGATCTTGTAGGTGTTTGTCTCTGTCTGAGGGGTTGGAGCAAATGCGGTTGTATCGCAGAGCTTGGCTGTAGACGATGGATCGTGTGGTGTGGTCAGGGTGAAAGCTGGAGGCATGCAGGTAGGAATAGCGGTCAGTAGGTTTCCGGTATAGGGTGGTGTTTATGTGGCCATTGTTTATTAGCACTGTAGTGTCCAGGAAGTGGATCTCTTGTGTGGACTGGACCAGGTTGAGGTTGGTGGTGGGATGGAAATTGTTGAAATCATGGTGGAATTCCTCAAGGGCTTCTTTTCCATGGGTCCAGATGATGAAGATGTCATCAATATAGCGCAAGTAGAGTAGGGGCTTTACGGGACGAGAGCTGAGGAAGCGTTGTTCTAAATCAGCCATAAAAATGTTGGCATACTGTGGGGCCATGCGGGTACCCATAGCAGTGCCGCTGATCTGAAGGTATACATTGTCCCCAAATGTGAAATAGTTATGGGTAAGGACAAAGTCACAAAGTTCAGCCACCAGGTTAGCCGTGACATTATCGGGGATAGTGTTCTTGACGGCTTGTAGTCCATCTTTCTGTGGAATGTTGGTGTAGAGGGCTTCTACATCCATAGTAGCCAGGATGGTGTTATCAGGAAGATCACCGATGGATTGAAGTTTCCTTTGTGCTGGAAATGGCCCACCTGATGATCACTTTAGATAAGCTATTACCAGCAGGACAGTGGGGTGGGAGGAGGTATTGTTTCATATTCTCTGTGTATATATAAAGTCTGCTGCAGTTTCCACGGTATACATCTGATGAAGTGAGCTGTAGCTCACGAAAGCTCATGCTCAAATAAATTGGTTAGTCTCTAAGGTGCTACAAGTACTCCTTTTCTTTTTGCGAATACAGACTAACATGGCTGTTACTCTGATTCCTCAGGAGAGTGAGATATAATTCATGGTCATCTGGTTGAAATAGAGTGCTTTTCTTCAGGGGACACTCAGAGGAGCCCATTCCTGCTGGGCTGTTTGCCTGTGGCTAAACAGAAATGTTCCCCGCTGTTAGCCACAGGGAGGGGAGAAGGTTGAGGGGGTAGTCACGTGGTGGGAGGAGGCAAAATGTGACCTTGTAACGAAAGCACATGTGCTATGTATGTAATGTTAACAGCAAGGTTTACCCTGAAAGAGTGTAGCGACTGTTTTATAAAATGTGTCTTTTTAAATACCGCTGTCCCTTTTTTTTTCTCCACCAGCTGCATGTGTTTCAATGATCACAGGATCTTCTCCTTCCCAGAGGCTAGTGAAGCTTAGAAAGAAAAAAAAACACACTCGCGATGAAATGTTCTCCGAGCTCATGCTGTCCTCCCACACTGACAGAGCACAGACGAATGCGTGGAGGCAAATAATGTCAGAGTGCAGGAAAGCACAAAATGACCGGGAGGAGAGGTGGAGGGCTGAAGAGAGTAAGTGGCGTGCTGAAGAGAGTAAGTGGCGGGCTGAAGACAGGGCTGAAGCTCAAATGTGGCGGCAGCGTGATGAGAGGAGGCAGGATTCAATGCTGAGGCTGCTGCAGGACCAAATCAGTATGCTCCAGTGTATGGTTGAGCTGCAGCAAAGGCAGCTGGAGCACAGACTGCCACTGCTGCCCCTCTGTAACCAACCGCCCTCTTCCCCAAGTTCCATAGTCTCCACACCCAGACGCCCAAGAACGCGGTCGGGGGGCCTCCGGCCAACCAGCCACTCCACCACAGAGGATTGCCCAAAAAAAAGAAGGCTGTCATTCAATAAATTTTAAAGTTGTAAACTTTTAAAGTGCTGTGCTTAAAGTGCTGTGTGGCATTTTCCTTCCCTCCTCCACCACCCCTCCTGGGATACCTTGGTAGTCATCCCCCTATTTGTGTGATGAATGAATAACGAATGCATGACTGTGAAGCAGCAATGACTTTATTGCCTCTGCAAGCAATGATTAAAGGGAGGAGGGGAGGGTGGTTAGCTTACAGGGAAGTAGAGTGAACCAAGGGGCGGGGGGTTTCATCAAGGAGAAACAAACAGAACTTTCACACCGTAGCCTGGCCAGTCATGAAACTGGTTTTCAAAGCTTCTCTGATGCGTACCGCGCCCTCCTGTGCTCTTCTAACCGCCCTGGTGTCTGGCTGCGCGTAACCAGCAGCTAGGCGATTTGCCTCAACCTCCCACCCCGCCATAAACGTCTCCCCCTTACTCTCACAGATATTGTGGAGCACACAGCAAGCAGTAATAACAGTGGGAATATTGGTTTCGCTGAGGTCTAACCGAGTCAGTAAACTGCGCCAGCGCGCCTTTAAACGTCCAAATGCACATTCTACCACCATTCTGCACTTGCTCAGCCTGTAGTTGAACAGCTCCTGACTACTGTCCAGGCTGCCTGTGTACGGCTTCATGAGCCATGGCATTAAGGGGTAGGCTGGGTCCCCAAGGATACATATAGGCATTTCAACATCCCCAACAGTTATTTTCTGGTCTGGGAATAAAGTCCCTTCCTGCAGCTTTTGAAACAGACCAGAGTTCCTGAAGATGCGAGCATCATGCACCTTTCCCGGCCATCCCATGTTGATGTTGGTGAAACGTCCCTTGTGATCCACCAGAGCTTGCAGCACTATCGAAAAGTACCCCTTGCGGTTTATGTACTCGGCGGCTTGGTGCTCCGGTGCCAAGATAGGGATATGGGTTCCGTCTATAGCCCCACCACAGTTAGGGAATCCCATTGCAGCAAAGCCATCCACTATGACCTGCACATTTCCCAGGGTCACTACCCTTGATATCAGCAGATCTTTGATTGCGTGGGCTACTTGCATCACAGCAGCCCCCACAGTAGATTTGCCCACTCCAAATTGATTCCCAACTGACCGGTAGCTGTCTGGCGTTGCAAGCTTCCACAGGGCTATCGCCACTCGCTTCTCAACTGTGAGGGCTGCTCTCATCTTGGTATTCATGCGCTTCAGGGCAGGGGAAAGCAAGTCACAAAGTTCCATGAAAGTGCCCCTACGCATGCGAAAGTTTCGCAGCCACTGGGAATCGTCTCAGACCTGCAACACTATGCGGTCCCACCAGTCTGTGCTTGTTTCCCGAGCCCAGAATCGGCGTTCCACAGCATGAACCTGCCCCATTAGCACCATGATGCATGCATTGTCAGGGCCCATGCTTTCAGAGAAATCTGTGTCCATGTCCTGATCACTCACGGGACCGCGCTGACGTCGCCTCCTCGCCCGGTATCGCGTTGCCATGTTCTGGTGCTGCATATACTGCTGGATAATGCGTGTGGTGGTTAATGTGCTCCTAATTGTCAAAGTGAGCTGAGCGGCCTCCATGCTTGCCTTGGTATGGCGTCCGCACAGAAAAAAGGCGCGGAACAATTGTCTGCCGTTGCTCTGAAGGAGGGAGGGGCGACTGACGACACGGCTTACAGGGTTGGCTTCAGGGAGCTAAAATCAACAAAGGGTGTGCCTGTACATCAAGGAGTATTTCAGGCAGGACTGCACGGAGGGTTCCAATAAGAAATGGTGCACCTAAGTTATCGTTGTTATTGGAACAAGGAGGTTAGCCTGGCCTCTGATTGATACATGGCTAGATTTACCTCGCTGCACCTTCTCTGTGAGTGACTGCAGTGTGATCTAGACAGGGGAGGAGGCAAATGAGTACAAAACAAATCTGGTCTATTTCTTGTTCTGACCCACTCCATCTATCTTTTACATCTTTGGCTGGCAGCAGACGGTGCAGAAGGACTGCATGCCATCCACATCTCATGGCTGCTCGGCAGAAGATGGTACAGTACGACTGCTAGCCATCTTCATCTCTTGCCTGCCTGGCATAAGATGGTACAATACGACTGCTAGCAATCCTCATCTCTTGCCTGCCTGGCAGAAGATGGTACAGTACGACTGCTAGCAGTCCGTATCGCCTGCCCGCTCACCATAAGACGGTTCAATAGGACTGACTGCAGGACTAAAGAGAATGACCTGGTCAAGTCACTCCAAATTTAGTCCCTGCGCCCATGTCTGCCCAGGCGCTCCCAGCCGACGTGGCCAGGAGCACCTCGGACACGACGAGGACGACTACCAGTCGTATTGCACCGTCTGCTGCCAGAAGGCAATGGGTTGCTGCTACTGTGCAGCAAAGCCGTACCGCGTCTGCCAGCACCCAGGAGACATAGGGTAACGGTTACCTGAGCTGGCTCCATGCTTGCCGTGGTATGGCGTCTGCACAGGTAACTCAGGAAAAAAGGCGCGAAATGATTGTCTGCCCTTGCTTTCACGGAGGGAGGGAGGGAACGGGGGCCTGACGACACGTACCCAGAACCACCCGCGACAATGTTTTAGCCCTATCAGAGTGCTCCATTGTGACTGCTCTGGACAGCACTCTCAGATGCCCGATTGTTTGCCATTGCTCTGACGCTGGGAGGGGCGCTTACAGGGTTGGCTTCAGGGAGCTAAAATCAACAAAGGGGGTGGCTTTACATCAAGGAGTATTTCAGGCAGGACTTCACGGAGGGTTCCAATAAGAAATGGTGCACCTAAGTTATTGTCCTTATTGGAACAAGAAGGTTAGCCTGGCCTCTGATTGATACATGGCTAGATTTACCTCGCTGCACCTTCTCTGTAAGTGACTGCAGTGTGATCTAGAAGAATGAGTCCCCTTGACAGGGGAGGGGGGGAAGCAAATGAGTACAAAACAAATCTGGTCTATTTCTTGTTTTGATCCACTCCATCTATCTTTTACATCTTTGGCTGGCAGCAGACGGTGCAGAAGGACTGCATGCCATCCACATCTCATGGCTGCTCGGCAGAAGATGGTACAGTACGACTGCTAGCAGTCCGTATCGCCTGCCCGCTCACCATAAGACGGTTCAATAGGACTGACTGCAGGACTAAAGAGAATGACCTGCTCAAGTCACTCCAAATTTAGTCCCTGCGCCCATGTCTGCCCAGGCGCTCCTGATCGACCTCACAGAGGCGACCAGGAGCACCTCAGACATGACAATGACAGCTACCAGTCGTACTGTACCGTCTGCTGCCACAAGGCAAGGGGTTGCTGCTACTGTGTAGCAATGCCGTACCGCGTCTGCCAGCACCCAGGAGACATAGGGTGACGGTTACCTGAGCGGGCTCCATGCTTGCCGTGGTATGGCGTCTGCACAGGTAACTCAGGAAAAAAGGCGCGAAATGATTGTCTGCCCTTGCTTTCACGGGGGGAGGGAGGGAACGGGGGGCTGACGATATGTACCCAGAACCACCCGCGACAATGTTTTAGCCCCATCAGGCATTGGGATCTCAACCCAGAATTCCAATGGGCAGCGGAGACTGCGGGAACTGTGGGATAGCTACCCACAGTGCAACGCTCCGGAAGTCGACGCTTGCCTTGGTACTGTGGAAGCGCTCCGCCGAGTTAATGCACTTAATGCACTTAGAGCATTTTCTGTGGGGACACACACACTCGAATATATAAAACCGATTTCTAAAAAACCGACTTCTATAAATTCGACCTAATTTCGTAGTGTAGACATACCCTAAGATATGTGTCTCCCACAGCTGGAAAACCTGTTGAACAATTTATAACATTCCTCAATTTGAAAAGCCACACTGGTGAAGAAATGGCAAATCAAGTACTGCATTATCTGTGCCAAGTTTGCAAAATATATTTCTCAAAGTGCAGAGGTCAATCTTATGACAATGCTGCCAACATGTCAAGGCATTATCAAGGAATGCAGAAGAAGCTTTTAAAACAGAACAAATATGCCATATTCATACCATGTGTTGAAATCTCTTTCTAATACTCGCTGGGAGGCACGTGCAGTGGCAACAAGTGCAATTCTGGAGTCCTATTCAAAGACTGTGAATGAAATAGAAAGTATAGCTGAAGACCAATCACAAAAGGGAGAAACTATATGAGAGGCAGAAAACATTGCAAACAAGATGCAAGAACTAGAGTTTGTATTCATGTTGACCATGTGGAATGAAATTTTACAACACGTTTACCACACAAGTCAAGCTCTCCAAGAAAAATAATTGGATTTGAAAACATGTGCAGACCTCTGTCAGTCATTAGCAAACCACTTACACACTTTGAGGAATGATTTTGAAAGATTTGAAGACTTATCAAAAGATATCTTGCCTGATATTAACTACAAAGAAGGCCAGTCCCGCAAGAGAATCAGGAAAAAAGAAGCAAATGATAGCGGTGCAATAGAAACAGCATAGAATCCTAGAGACAAATTTTGCATATCTACTTACTACGCTATACTTGATACACTTGAAGCTCATATGAAGAGGAGAGGTGAACTGTACAAAGAAGTATCAAGCAGATTTTCTTTTCTAAATGATATGGACTTATCTGATGAACAATATTCACAAGGTTCCCAAAAGCTAGTTAACTCATACCCTGTTGACTTAAACATGAATCTCTGTGGAGAAGTATGGCAGTTCCACTGTTATATGCACGCAAAATTTAATGAAACAGGAAAAATGAAATTCAGTCACATTGATCTTCATGACACAATATTGAAAGACAGAATACAATGTATATTTCCAAATGTAGAGATCGCACTACATATTTTTCTAACATTGATGATTACTAACTGCTCTGCAGAACGCTCTTTTTCTCAGCTGAAAAGAATAAAAAACCCTCAGAGAACAACAATGTGTCAGGACAGACCTGATTCACTTTCCCTATTGTGTATGGAAGTGGACATGCTTCGTGGAGTCACCTTCAATGAACTTATCCAGAATTTTGTAATCAGAAAATCTAGAAAGAAGCTATTTTAATTTCAGCATACATGTAAGTTTTGTGTCATTTTGAAAAATAAAATTTTATTTTATGATATAGTACAGTTTTTATTTTGAATTACATATGGAGGGACACCATAATCTTTTCAGTGCTTATGGCCTCTAAAGGTCTTAATCCGGCCCTGCTTGGGGGCCTCTATTTTCAGTGTAAAAGCCTCAGACCGGGATCTGGACCTGAACGCCCGAGTCACTTACTCCATCCTGTGCTGAAGCATCAAGGAGGTGCCTCTCTCCTCCTACATCTCCATTAACTCCCAGACCGGAGCGATCTATGCGCAGCGCTCCTTCGACCACGAGCAATTCTGGGAGTTTGAGATGCAAGTGAAGGCCCAAGACGGCATGTCCCCGCCTCTCAGCAGCAATGTCACCGTCAGGGTGTTTATTGTGGATCAGAATGATAACGCCCCTCGCATCCTGTACCCTTCCCTTGGAGCCGATGGCTCCGCCTTATTCGAGATGGTCCCTCGCTCCTCCGAGGCAGGTTATCTGGTGACTAAGGTGGTGGCGGTGGATGCTGACTCAGGACACAATGCCTGGCTCTCCTACCACGTGCTCCAGGCCACGGACCCGTCGCTCTTCAGCATGGGGCTGCAGAGCGGGGAGATCCGGACAGCCCGCGCCTTTGCGGACAGAGATGCTGTGAAGCACAGGCTGGTCACCCTGGTGAAGGACAACGGGCAGCCGCCTCTGTCCGCCACAGTGACTCTCAACCTGGTGTTTGCCGAGAACGTCCAAGAGGCTCTTCCAGAAATGAGCGACCAATCGGGTGACTCGGCACCTCAGTCTGATTTACAGTTTTACTTGGTGTTGGCTTTAGCCTTGATCTCATTTTTGTTCCTCCTGACAGTTGCACTGGCTATTGTGATGAAATGTGGAAGGTCGATGAATCTTCCAGTTTTGCAATGTTTTGGTTCTGATCATTTTTTCAAGTCGGGTCCCGGATTGCCCAGGAGCTACTGCGATGGGACTTTATCATATAGCTATAATCAATGTTTAGCCGCAGACTCTGGCATAATGACCTTTAGTCTCCTAAAATCAAATGGTCAGAATTTCATAGAAGAGGATATTCTTTGCAGAGACAACTCTGAAATGCTGCCTATGAGCAGTACATCTGTGCCTGGAGACCCAAAGTCCGAGGCCGACACACTCCATGAGGTGAGAGTCTGTCGTGATGCGCTAGTGTGTCTGCCTGTGTTTTGAAACAGTTTTAATTCTAGTCAAAATTAGATCTCTTGGACCTTTTTAGTAATACACTATTTACTATACGTGTTGCTTGACTAATTAGTTTATGAATATATATATTGAATATGAATATATTTTCCATAATGAAGCTTACTTTCCATAAAGAACCTTTTAACCTTTTTTTTTTAAAGTTATTTCATGTTGTGGTGCTAAGTTCATTGGTAAGACAAGTTGAAAAGCTATAATTTTCTGGTAAGTGTGGAATATGTCATGATGCACTAATCCCAAAAGAGATATAGAATATCACTAAGTAGTTTCAAAGTATTATAATAATTGTCATGTTAAGACATTACTTTATTTCCACATTATCATAGCTTTCTCTCCCTTTGACTTGGAATGGGTATTAATACAAATGTAACCATAAAGATATTTTTAATGTGCCTCATCCATAGCATGGGAGAATAAAGTGGCACAGAAATAAAAATAGTTACATAAATAGAAAATTTCCTGATAATATGATTAAATTATTCCCTAATCATTAACAATGATTCTAGGGTAACAGTTTAATTTCTCGGCAGATACACAGTTTGCTCTCCCTCTCATTCCTGTCTTTCTTTTGCCTTTTTTCCTTCTGTTCATCAGTCTCTGAGGACTGAAGCATTAATATCTAAAACAAAGCAACTAGGGACAAATGCTTGATCTTCTCAAAGGAATAAGATACAAAGTTTGCATATAGATGTAAGAGATGTAAACAAAACCTATGAGATATTCTTTCATAATTGTGACAAAGTTCCTGCTCTACCTTGGTGGGTCTTGCACTTATTGGAGGATTTGCTCGCCTTGGAGCTTCACGGCAGCCCTCAGCTTGGCCGTTTTTCTGAATTCACAGTCCAGGTCGACTCCTCCTGTGTCTGACCAGGAGTTGGGGAGGATCTGGGGGGAACCCGGGCCCGCCCTCTACGCCGGGTTCCAACCCAGGGCCCTGTGGAATGCAGCTGTCTAGAGTGCTTCCTGGAACAGCTGTGCGACACCTACAACTCCGTGGGCTACTTTCCAATGGCCTCCTCCCAACACCTTCTTTATCCTCACTATAGGACCTTCCTCCTGATAATGCTTGTACACCTCAGTCCTCCAACAGTCCGCGTTCTCACTCTGAGCTCCGAGTGCCTCTTGCTCCCAGCTCCTCACACGCACACCTCAAACTGAAGTGAGCTCCTTTTTAAAACCCAGGTGCCCTGATTAGCCTGCCTTAATAAATTCTAGCAGCTTCTTCATTGGCTGCAGGTGTTCTAATCAACCTGTCTTAATTGTCTCCAGAAGGTTCCTGATTGTTCTGGAACCTTCCCTGTTATCTTACCCAGGGAAAAGGGACCTTCTGAGCCTGGGGTTAATATATCTGCCTTCTATTACTCTCCGATAGCCATCTGGCCCGACCCTGTCACATAATCCTTTCGGAGACATTTTCTCTATCTCCTTTTCCATGCAATAACATGATTTCACAGGTATTTCATTTTCACACATCAATAAAAATTATTTGATTTATAAGTAAATTTAAATGCTAATTTACAGTAACTATATATCCCCACCTGTATAAATAAGGTACTTTTGGTCTTGACTCAGGTGGGAGCACCAGTACCCCATGATCTGCATTGGATGTCTTTTGATTTCTAAATGAAGTTTAAGGTGCTCACAATCAACTATAAATTCTACTACTTGAGACCCTTTCTCCCCCTATGTGCATGTGATATACTGGCCTAACTGGACTAGATGGAAACACCAGAATTGGAGTGTAACCATGCCTCAGTGGGTCACAACTGCAGATGTCAAATTCAGGATGAATTGCTGAGAAATAGGGCAAACACAACCCCAAACTGGTGGTTATTCTTTTATAAGATATACCAAACCAACCACAAAAGTACACTCCTGTTTTACCACACTGGCTAACAAGAAAACATAAAGGCAGTTTCCTCAGGCATTTTACTATTTCTATCACCACCAAAAACACTGGATTCAGAGATGAGTGGTTCTTAAAACCAGTCTCATCAAATAATAGGTTCTTCTGATCCCAAAGGACCAGCCACACACCCAGGTCAATACATAACATAGATCTTACCCAAAAATCATGCTGGTGCCAATCCTTTAATATCTATAATCTAAAGGTTTATTGAAAGAAAGAAAGAAAGAAAGAAAGAAAGAAAGAAAGAAAGAAAGAAAGAAAGAAAGAAAGAAAGTTAAAATTGGTTAAAGGAATCAATTACATACAGTAAAGGCAAAGTTCTTGATTCAGGTTTGTAGCAGCTATAGAATAAACTGCTGATTTACGTAAAGGCTCTGGAATACATCCACAGCTTGGATTCAGAGCTTCAGTTTGTAGCAAAGTTCCTTCAGAAGTAAGAAGCAGGATTGAAGACCAAATGGAGGGCCTTTTATAGTGTTTGCTATGTGGAGGGCATCCCATTGTTCTTACTGTGGAAAATTACAGCAACAAGATGGAGTTTGGAGTCACATGGGCAAGTCACATGTTTATGCTCAATTTCCCTCAGGTATTCCAGGAAGCCATTACCTACACTCCAGACAGCACGTTTACCTGACAGTCCACTCAGTCTAGATGGGCGTCTCCCATGGTCCATTGTCAACCAAGTGTTTCTTGATAAGCCACTTAATTTGAATAGTCCCTCCAAGATGTGTTGGGTGTTACTTTGTGGGCATTACCCCAAGAGCAAACATTTGAAATCCAAATATAGATTTATAACTTTAAATACAAAAATGCCTCATGCATAGAGATAGCATAATTATAACCAGAAAATCATAACCTTTTCATAGACACCTCACTAGACAACCTTTGTACAATATTTTCTGCAAATGTATAACAGTGGTTGCAACAATAGTCTATATGATCATATTTTTTGTTTTGTGTCAGATGGGATCACCAGTGCCCCATGATTTGCATTGGCTGTCTTTTGATTTCTAGATGAAGTTTAAGGTGCTCAAAATTAACTATAAATTCCTGTATTACTTGAGACCAGTCTACGTGAGAGATCCTTTCTCCCCCTATGTGCGTGTGGTATACTGGCCTAATTGGAATAGGCGGAAACACCAGAACTGGAGCCACAACGGGATAAATTAGAGAAGGGGGAAAGCTGATGGCAGGGTATTTTACTGTAAGTGTCCTTAACTTTGGAAACTAGTATCAATCTCCAACTCTGATGATCTTTAGGGCATGCTGCAAAAAACATCTGTTTTCAGGAGCTCTTAGGAAAGAACCTTGTTGTTGTTGATGAACGTGGAGCGTTATAGATATTTTAATTTCCCGAGTGTAGGAGACTTCCTCTTGGGATTAGGAGAGAGGCTGCTGGATTTGCTTTTATTTATACTGAACTTTACATGCGCAAAATTATTTAGTGCAACGCATAGACATTTTTGTTCTCGTGAAAAAATAAAATACAAATAAAAAGTAAATAAATGCATTCTGAAAAGAAGGTCGGAGAAAATACTTATGGAAAGAGAATGAAAGAATGTACGCTAAGCATTCGTATGTGCAGTAATGTCTAAGAAAACAACAAAAATAGGAACGATTCGTCCTATTCGAGTATGATTTATATTCAAGGTCGATTTGTTGCAGTATGAAACATAGTTGTGAATTATCCCCAATTTGAAGGGGAGAGAGATAACGGAATTGATTTGTTCGTGTGACAGTAATTTTATGAAATTACTGCATCAAGATGAGGAGTATCGCTAACAGTAAGTACGCCATCACAGCAAGATTTGTAGATTTATTATGTAGTTTTAAGACTCGATAAAGCATATGATGCCGGGGGGGGGAAAAACATATTGAAAGCCAATTTAAAAAGTAAAGGAGTACTTGTGGCATCCGATGAAGTGAGCTGTAGCTCACTAAAGCTTATGCTCAAATAAATAAATTTGTTAGTCTCTAAGGTGCCACAAGTCCTCCTGTTCTTTTGTGAATACAGACTAACATGGCTGCTACTCTGAAATTTAAAAAGTATTAATGGGAGCTGTTGCAGTTATCGGTTGAGACTCTGGGTGCCGCTGTTCACCAGCGAGGCAGAGAAATGCAATCAGAGATTCAGGCAGCCCCGCCCTCTGGTTCACAGCACAGAGCACAGAGAGTTCAAACGGTCTGGAACGCAGCCTTCACACAAACGGTTGCATGGATGATCTCAACAGTAGAATTATTATATGAACTAGTAGCTCAGGAAAGAAAACAATAAAAATTACACTAAACTACAGCGTCCCGAGATTAGGATTCTGCACCTCTACTTCAAAGATCTGGAAATGGCGGATAAAGCAAGGCTCCGTGACTGCAAAAGACTAGCCCTGTTCTGCTTTACATTGGTTAGCGCTTGGGAGACAGTTTCTGGGAAAATTCGCTATTCGATTCCTGAAGAAATGCAGAAAGGCTCTTTCGTGGGGAATATCTTAAAGGATCTGGGACTGGATTTAAAGGAACTCTCAGACCGGGGAGTCCGCATTGTTTCCACAGGTAGGACTCAGTATTTTGCTCTGAATCTTAAGAGCGGTCATTTAATCACCACAGAAAGAATGGACAGAGAGCAAACCTGTGGCCAGCTAGAGACGTGTCTCTTACATCTTGAGGTTCTTGTTGAGGATAAAGTGAAGCTTTTCATAGTTGACGTTGAAATCACAGATATTAATGACAATGCGCCCCGCTTCCAGGAAGATGAATTGGAATTTAGAATCAGTGAGTTAGCCGCTGTGGGAACCCGATATTCTCTTGAGGAGGCGCAGGATCCAGATGTGGGAGCCAGTTCTGTGCAGGGCTATTATCTCAGCAGTAACAAACACTTCTCTCTGGATGTGCAAACGGGAGCTGATGGAGACAAATATGCCGAACTGGTGCTGGAAAAATCTCTAGACCGGGAAGAACAAGATGTTCACTATCTAATTCTCATAGCCACTGACGGGGGAGATCCAGTTAGGTCCGGAACTGCACAGATCCGCATTATTGTCCTTGACGCAAATGACAATGCACCAGTTTTCAGTCAGCCTGTCTATAAAGTGAGTGTTTTGGAAAATGTGCCCGTCGGGTCTCTGCTGCTGACAGTAAACGCCACAGATCCGGACGAAGCGATAAATTCGGAGGTCACATATTCACTCCGGAAGATGAAAGACAAAGCGTCCCAGATATTCCAGGTGGATTCTAAAACGGGGGAAATATCAACTGTGGGAAACCTGGATTATGAGGAAGCTGCATCATATGAAATGGAGGTTCAAGCAAAGGACGTTGGAGACCTCTCGGCCAGGTCTAAAATCCTGGTTAGGGTGATTGATGTTAATGATAATGCTCCCAAAATAACAATCGCTTCTCTCTTCAGCTCAGTCAGCGAAGACAACCCTCCAGGGACTCTGATTGCTCTATTAAACATCAGAGATAAAGATTCTGGAGAGAATGGAGAGGTCACATGCTCAATACCCGGCAACCTGCCATTCCGGTTACAGAAATCATTTGACAATTATTACAGCTTGGTGACTGACAGACCCCTGGACCGTGAGCGGGTCTCGGATTACAATGTGACGATCAAAGCCACAGACCGAGGGGCTCCAAATTTGGCTTCCAAAACAACAATTTTAGTGCAACTTTCAGACATAAACGACAACGCTCCCATCTTCAACCAGACATCCTACACTTTGTACATCACGGAGAACAATCCCAGAGGAGCTTCCTTTGGTTCCCTGAAAGCGAATGATCCTGACTCGGGGGAGAACGCCAGAGTCACTTACTCCATTACTGGAACTCAGATCCAGGAAGCTCCGCTCCCCTCCTCCATCTCCATTAACTCTGAGACTGGGGCTCTCTACGCTCTGCGCTCCTTCGATTACGAACAGTTCCGGGAGATTCGGTTCCAAGTGCAGGCTCAGGATGGGGGTTCCCCACCTCTCAGCAGTAATGTCTCCGTCACTCTCTTTATACTGGATCAGAATGACAACAGCCCGCACATCTTACACCCCTCCTTTCCCACCGATGGCTCCACGGGAGTGGAGTTGGCCCCTCGCTCCTCCGAGCCGGGTTACCTGGTCACTAAGGTGGTGGCGGTGGATGCAGACTCCGGGCAGAACGCCTGGCTCTCCTACCAGCTGCTGAGGGCGACAGAGCCGGGGCTCTTCTCTGTGGGACTCCACAGCGGCGAGATCAGGACAGCGCGCTCCTTTGTAGACAAAGATGCGCTCAAGCAAAGTCTGGTGGTTTTAGTGAAGGACAACGGGCAGCCCCCTCTCTCTGCCACAGCCACTGTCACGGTGGTGGTGGCTGACAGCATCCCCGAAATCCTCTCCGATTTAAGCAGCCTCTCAGCTCCTGCAGACCCCCAGTCCAGCCTCACCTTGTATTTGGTGATCGCTGTGGCTTCCGTTTCCTGCTTGTTCTTTACCTTTATCCTAGTGTTACTGGCCCTGAGGCTCCGCAGGTGGCGAAACTCGCAGCTGTTTGACTCCTCGAGTGTGACTTTCAGTGGAGTTCCCGTCTCGCAGTTTGTGGGGATCGATGGAGTCAGAGCTTTTCTTCACTCCTACTCACATGAGGTTTCTCTAACCACGGACTCCAGAAAAAGTCAATTTACCCTACCAAAATTAAACTGTTCAAGTACCCCAACGTGTCCTTCAATTGATAAAGAAAAGGAATCCGTCCTCGTGTCGGAGAATTTGAGTGTGAGCAATGGGGTCCAGCCACTCCTTCAGGTGAGTCTGCCTCTTTTGGTAGTGTGGTTTGGACTTTGTATGCCCTGTATTGCTTTTCCATCTAGAGAAGAAGGTGAGAGTGTTTTTCCTTGGCTAATACATAAACGTGTATTTTTGTACAGTTCTCTGCATCCTTCATGTGTAAATGTTATATATATATATATATATATATATATATATATATATATATATATATATAATTTCACATTTTATCAATTCAAAGCATTTACTCAGATGTAGTTTTAAAGTGGGGACTTCATTTTTGCACCCATATGCATGGTTACATGGCTTGGAAAGTTACAAATATATTGAAATGTGTATCTTAATAAATTTGTAACATGGTGGAAGTCACTGTTTAGCTGAAATAATACATCTTAATTTGTAATGATTGTTACTTATACCCCTCATTTAGTAGACAAGTCTCTTGAAATACCCAAATATATAGTGGTTTATTTTGACTAGTTATAACTATCTGAAAGATAAAATAGGTTGTCGAATGTGTCACTGAAGCAAAGAGTCATTTTTTTATGGAATAGTGGGAACAAATTTATATTAAAAGTTGAATATAGCTTTATTTTTACACCATATTATTGGACCACACATACACTTCCCTCAAAAGAATACCCCTTTCCCTGAAATACTATGACACATGTCACCCCATAGTAAAGCATGTCTGTGTAGTGTGGCAAAAATAAGAAAATTAATTTTAATGTTTCTTGTTTTTACAATATTGTGATACAGAGGCCCATTGGTGGTTCACTGTTCAGTGCCAGCAACTCTGGCATACTCACCACACCCAGCACACTGTTGTCATGATATATATCCAAAAGGTGGTGTGTTATATATGATTGGAAAACAAATAACTCAATTATCAATATTCTTTTGTGATGTATGTACAAAGAGTTATGGAAATGTGCTAGTGTTATGTTCTTAAAATGTGAGCAATGTAGGAGGTAGCAGGACTCCCTAAACCTTCCCTCCCAGGTTCCACTGTCCTTCATTTACCTTCTCTACTGCCCCAGTGGCTGCATTCAGGGGAGTTTTCTGGGGAAATTGCTTCCCAGCAGAGGGTTGGTTCTTCTTTCTCCCTGTCCCTTGTTAGAGAGGAAGGCTGCTGGAATGGAGGTCAGCCTCTCAGAAAGCCCCTGGATAGGGCTTTACAGGCTCAGTCTCTGAAAGTCTATTGCCTCTTTGTGGTGTTTATCTCCTACCCCTCTTCCTGGGGTGTGTTACTTGGCTGTTAGTTGGGGTGGCTCTGGAAGCAGTGTAGTCCACATGGCTTTCTTGTCCTCACCTGGCCTGCTTCTGCAACTCACAGTCTCTGCATGGAGCAGCTTTCTTCCTGGTCACCACCCCTTCCTATGGTAGGCTTCCCCTTATAAGTCCCTCCTCCTCAAGGAGAAACGAGCTGTGCAGGTGTACCTTATTAGTACAGCACAGTCCCAGAGGAGCTCCTTAGCCTCCTCCTGGCCAGTGAGAAGGCATGTCCCTTCACAGGCAACAAATGCATAAGACCAGTCTTCCCTAGACAATGGGATGTGTATTTCCTTGGCTGACTATTCAGGTCCTCATGCAGAGACAATAAAGGTGCATTTACATAGAAGGTAAACACAGCCATCAAGCTAACAAGGGGAAGAAGGAGAAACTCAGTTATCACCAGCAGGGGAGGGACCAGCATGAAGTCTTCACCAGACTGCATGAAGTCTCTTCCCAGAAGGAGAAAATGGTGTACTGGACTATAAAGACAGGGATCTTAACCTCAAATGACAAAAAATTGAATCAACTGATAGTGTATAATATTACTGTATTATAAAAGTGTATCCGATAAGGTGTTTTATGAAAGCTAATGACACACAGGTGATTAATATCATTGTAAAATGCAGGTATTAACACTATATGAGGAATTATGAATATTCACTGATATTATGCTTAAAATTGTGTGTCCAAACAAAAGGAGAAACAGGTTTTCTCCCAGACAGAAGGGAAGGCAGCTGCCTACTGGTCTCCAGTGAAATTAAGCAAGGTGTGACCAAAAACAATGGAATCCTCGTTTACATATGAAACCTCAGTGGCACAGGAAATTCACAGGAAGGGAAGAACAGCACGAGGTCATCCAGAGTCTGGAAACAAAACAGTGACAGGCACAAGGGGCCAGACCTCGTGCAAGCTGAGAACAATGGGTCCTTCAGTCAAGGGGGTTGAAGTCTCTGGGAACTACATGTATGTAAACTTGATTAGGCAAAGACCTTTTACCTAAGAAAACAAAGAAAACCAGCACCTTGTACTTCTGTGGAAAGATCTGACTGAGAGAAAGTCAACCATGGCTAGAAAGAAGAAAGATTGATAAGAAATCTACCTTGAACCAAGGCAATAGCTTGTTAAGTTAAGTCTCTTATCTGAAGTGATTGTTAACTCCAGTTAAAGTAATAAATTATGGTTTTGACTCTTTAGAGGAGGAACAACCTTATTAATTCTCTGAGTGTTCCAGGAAAGGGCTGGATACTTCTGGGCAGATGATTTAGGGGAAATTCAGGACCGGGTGTGTGTTGAGGTCACCCTGCAGGTATAACGAAGGCTGGTGGAGACCTCAGAGTTGTGAGTAGACCTCCGTGTTCAGAAGTGCTGAACCAGAGCTGCATGGCATACAGACACTCAGGGAACTGCATGCTTGTCTGCTGGCTGTTGATGACCCAACTCTGAACCACAGTAGCAAAGCATGTAAGGCACCCAGATTTATAGGGCAGGTGGTAACACAACCTCTCACGGGTCTGGACTGCACCCAGAAACCTGACAGATATAACAGTAGTTCACTTGTGAAAATGTTTCTTACTTGTTTGAATCATAAGATCTTCAGAATGATTAGGCCCAGAAATTCCCAGTTTGCTTTGTTTTGTTTCCGTTGTTGAGTAGAAGTGTCTTTTGATATTTTCAGAGACATAGTAGAAAACTTACAAAGATGTTACAGCTTGTTCTATACACAATATAGGAATGATGGAAGTTCATTGGAACTCATTAAAGAAAGAAGCTAAAGAACAGCTGTGGGAGGGGTTCAGGTGGAAATAAGAAGAGGAAGTGTTTGACTAACTATGTCACAATACCAGGAAATTTAGAGAAACTTAGAACTGAAAAATTATGTCCTACTTAAAAGAGAATTTTTAAGTGAATGGATGTTTGTATTTTGTATTGGCTAGAGCAAAGTTCAGCTATCTGTTGCTAGCTATGGGCAGAATATGGGTGGAGGGGAGGGTGTAGGAGATTGGATCAAGATAAAAAAGATTGGTCTAACACCATGCACTTTAAGCTGAGTGGACAAATGCTCTGTGCAGGGTTGTGTGGGCCTTGAAGTGGATGGAAGCACAATTTTGTTTCTTTTTTCACTCTCTCTCTCCACTGTTGACTGTGGCTACATCCTGGGTCATACTCATGCAGAACAGTATGCCCATGTAATGAGAGCAAGGTTGAAAAGAATTTTAAAATGTTTTTACATATAAACTCATTATTGACTTCTGGCATGAATTGTGGAGAGTAGGAAATGAGGGGAAATGTGGAGGAACAGAATTCTGGAAGGAGATATGAAGGGATTTAGACTGGGGTTAGGGGTCTGGGTATCAAGGAGCTGTATTATTGGTCTTGAAAGGTGAGAGTCTTGGATAGGAAGAAAGAGGAGGTGCATGAATGAGGCAGGATATTGACAGAAAATGGAAGGAGATTGAAGTAATTATAGGGCGCTAGGCATAAGGAAGAGAAGAGCAGGGTATTCAGGGAGCAATGTAGGCTGGGTCAGCATACTGGGATGCACAAAGAGGAACAGGGATTTCTAGGTGCCCCACATCTGGGCCTTGACAGACTGAAATTGTTGCATGTTGTATCATGACTTCAGGCCAAATTCTCCTCTAATTTATACTCTGTCTCCGTGCCTCCCTATGGACTTTGTAATGGCTGCATATTGTTTACTATTAGCAGAATTTTGCTTTTTATAAGTGGAAAAGTTCAGATACTTCTGTTTATTGTTTCACTTGCCTGCTTTGATATCACTGACTAATGTGTTATGGGAGGAAACTGGTTCTGTGTGTGTGTGTGTGTGGTAAAGATAGTACAGTGAATTTATTTAATATGTTTTATGTATAACATATAGGTATAAGTGTTTGGTTTACATGGGCTAAAGTCTTTTGAAGACTTTATTTTATTAGGAATATGCTCTTGGGATGTTCTTTATTTCCAAAACCTAGTATTTGTACTAAAAAAAGATAAACACTGTCCTATATTAACAGTCCTATCAGAAGTCTAATGTGTGTTTTATACCTTAACTTTTCAGAATGAAAGAGCACATCCTTCATTTTGTAACATTTTTCTGTCTTTTGTAAGAAGACTGTAATTCTTAGAACCAAAGAAGGAATAAAAGAAGAATGTTTTAACATATTTTAATAAGATATTTTAAAAGCACAAAAGGGAATGGCCCATGTAATTGTAGTCTAGTTAGCCTGAAGTTATTTTGGAGAAAAATAATGAAATTGTAGCTGTAGGGATCTATAAGTAAGAAATTAGAGGACAGAAATATAAGTATTGCCAATCAACATCATCTCCTGAGAAATAGGTCTTTTCAGACAAACTTTATGCCATCCCTTGGCTAGATTATACCTATGATTGATAAAGGTAATTGTGTTGATGTAATATATTTAGATTTTTGTCAGATGTTTGATCTAAAACTGCAGGACCAACTGATTAAAATGTTAGCACTATCCAAATTAGATATTATTGTGGTTGGAGTCACCAGATGGCACATTGTTATTAGTTTTTGTAAAGCAGGCTCTCTTCTGGGAGGGAACTGCAAACAACAAGAAAGTTTCCTGTTCACCTTAATGTCTCTGACTAGAGTCAGTTACTGGTGCAAAGTTGCTTCTTGGAAACCGGATATTGGTGTTTCAACTGAGATTTCTGAGAAAGGCGTTTGCTTGAGTTTGTTCAAGTATGATCTCCACCAACAGAAAACCATCCTGCAAGACACCAAAATCTGTTACCAGTTGGCAAATGGATGATAATATGATCCGTAATAAATGGCTTTAAGTTTTATTGAGTGATAGATCTCAAAATTTCAAAGTAAAGGAGAACTCACCAATTATGGCAATGTTTCTGGTTGGGTGCAGCAAGGATTACTTCACAGTCTAATGCTTTTCAAAAATTACCAGTGACTTCGAAGAAAGTACACGTTTGCTGATGAACTGTGCAGATAACTCAAAGATTGGTAGAATGATAAATAATGATGAAGCCAGACCATTGATACAGAGGTATATAGACTGTTTGTAAGATAGATGTTATTGAATAGAATATATTTTAATACAGTCAAATATGAAATCATCTTTCTAGGAACAAAGAATATAGGCCATTCTTACAGGATAGTGAATAGTACCCTGTAAAACAGTGACTCTGAAAAGGACTTATGCCTCATGGTAGATAATTAACTAAATTACAGCTCCCAGTGTGAACCTATAACAAAAGAGCTCACGCAATTTTAACATTACCTGCAGTGAAACAAGAGCATGAATATCAACCTCTGGGTGGATGGTTTGAAAGCAGGACCCAAATCCCAAACTAATTGTGAGGTTTGTACTTAGACTTCACCAACAATTGCCAAGTGGAAATTCCTCAGGTATTATAACAGGCCTTAATATGAAGTCACAGACAGTCCCCTTGTGTACTCCAATCAATCTTGCTACCCAAGGAAGTATCCCTTTGTGATAGCTGGGCCCTTACACCAAGAATCACAGCAGTATTCAGGTTACTCTCAGTTCCAAGGAATTAATCTCTTAACCCCGGTCTAATTGTGCATTAGATCAGTGGTTTTCAACCTTTTTCTTTCTGAGCCCCCTCCCAACATGCTATAAAAACTTCACAGCCCACCCGTGCCACAACTGTTTTTCTGCATATAAAAGCCAGAGCCAGTCTCAGGGGGTAGCAAGCAAGGCAATTGCTTGGGGACCCACTGTCACCGTGCCTTCACAACTGAGAATACCAAATTCAGGACAAACTACTGAGAAACAGAACAGACACACCCCAAAACTGGTGGTTATTCTCCCATAAGATATACCAAACCAGCAACAAAAGTAAACTTCTGTTTCACCGCACTGGCTAACAGGAAGTCAGAAAAGCAGTCTCCTTAGACATCCCAGTCCTTGTATCACCACCAAAAACACTAGACTTAAAGATGAGTGGTTATTTAAAACCAATTTAATCAAACAAAAGGTTCTTCTGATCCCAAAGGACCAGTCACATACCCAGGTCAATATATAACTCAGATCTTACCCAAAAATCATGTCGTTGCCAATCCTTTAGTATCTAATATCTAAAGGTTTATTTATAAAAAGAAAGAAAGAAAGGTGAGAGTTAAAATTGGTTAAGAAATCAAATGCATACAATAATTGCAAAGTTCTTGGATCAGGCTTGTAGCAGTGATGGAATAAACTGCTGGCTTGTTAAGTCTCTGGTTGCTTTCAAATCATTGGAAGGTCCTCAGTCCTTTGGTTAGAATGCTCCCATTAGTGTAAGTTCATAGTCCAGAGGCTTGAGCAGGAAAGGAGTCTACTTGTATGACTCATATTCACAGGAAGGAGGACAGAGCAACAAATGTTTTTTGTCCTCTTGTTGATGGTACACAGTGAAATTCCAGTTGCAATGTCCACAATAGTCTGTCTGGTATTGATGAACCTTTTGTTTTGAGAAGGGCTTAAGAATTTCTGTTGAAGGTCAGCCCTTCACACTAAATGATCTCTCTCTCTCTCGTCTGGTGATTTACACAGTCTCAGAGGCTCACAGTACCGCTGCTCAAATATTACGTTATTAAATTGTAGAATCATAGAAGTGTAGGACTGGAAGTGACCTCAAGAGGTTTTCTAGTCCAGTCCCCTGAACTCAAGGCAGGACTAAGTATTATCTATACCATCCCTTAATGGTGTTTGTCTAACCTACTCTTAAAAATTTCCAGTGACAGAGATTTCACAACCTCCCTATGCAATTTATTCTAGTGCTTAACTACCCTGACAGTTAGGAAGCTTTTCCTAATGACGAACCTAAACCTCCCTTGCTGCTATCTAGGCCCATTGCTTCTTGTCCTATCCTCAAAGGTTAACAAGAACAAATCTTCACCCTTCTTCTTGTAATAATCTTTTATGTACTTGAAAACTGTTATGTCCCCCCTCAGTCTTCTCTTCTCCAGATTAAACAAACCCAATTCTGTCAATCTTTCCTCATAGGTCATATTTTCTAGACCTTTAATCATTTTTGTTGCTGTCCTCTGGACTTTCTCCAATTTGTCTACATCTTTCCTGAAATGTGGCATCCAGAATTTGGACACTAGAGGCCTTATCAGTGTGGAATAGATTGGAAGAATTACTTCTAGTGTCTTGCTTACAACACTCCTGCTAATACATTCCAGAACAATGTTTACTTTTTTTTTTTTTGCAGTAGTGTTACACTGTTGACTCATATTTAGCTTGTGATCCACAATCACCCCCAGATCCCTTTCAGCCGTACTCATTCTTAGGAAGTCATTTCCCATTTTGTATGTGTGCAATTGATTGTTCCTTCCTAAGTGGAGTACTTTGCATTTGTCCTTATTGAATTTAATTCTATTTAATTCAGACCATTTCTCCAGTTTTTCCAGATAATTTTGAATGTTAGTTGTATTTTCCAAGCAACCTCTCCCAACTTGGTATCATCCACAAATTTTATAATGTACTCTCTATTCCATTATTTAAATCATTTATGAAGATCCTGAACAGAACCAGACAGGACCTATCCCTGGAGGACACCACTTGATACAGCTTGACTGTAAACCACTGATAACTATTCACTGGGAACGGTTTTCCAACCAGTAATGCAGCCACCTTATAAGTAGCTCCACCTAGGCTATATTTCCCTTATATGGGATGCAGATGTTATAAATGAAATTAATATATGCAGGATCTTACAAACATTTAATAAAATCTAAACACATTCTTATTCTAATACCTGTTATAACCATAATAACAAACAGATGAGCCAGGCTGATTCCAGCTATGCATTGGTCAGTTGAGACATGGGAACCCTGGCATGAGCTGTCCTGGTGTGCCAGTGTCACACCCCCAATGAAAAACCGGTGTAGGAAGGGATGTCATTGATACTCCTGACTAAGCCTCATAATCCACCATCCATGATAAGGCATCTGCCACTACATTTTCTTTTCCCTGGATATACATTATTTCTGTGTCATACTTCTGTAGTGCTAGGCTCCTGCATAGTAGTCTCAAATTCGTCCTATTGGCCCTGTGCAACCAAATTAACAGGGAGTGGTCCATTAGAACCTTAAATTTTCTAGTAGGCAGATAAGGCTTAAGTTGTTTAGCAGCCCAGACTATGGCACAACATTCCCTCTTGATGACATCATAGTTCTGTTACATGTGGGTCAGTTTTTTACTTAAAAAGGCAATGGGGTCGCTGTTGTCCCCAACCCAGCCTGCATTAGCAATGCATGTAACCCAATATCAGAAGTATCAGTGCACAGCACAAGGTTTGCTGAAATCAGGGATAACTTAAACTGGCAAAGCCTCTTTTATGCCCTTGAAGCCTTTCTCACAGACCTCAGTCCATATCACCCAGTATGGTTTTCCCTTTTTTATAAGGTCTGGTTGTGAGGCCACAATGTTGCTAAACCCCTTTACAAACCTCTGGTAATTACTCGCCAGAGCAATAAACCTGTTTCTTGGTTCATGGGCTAGTCTTGGTTCTTGGACCTGCTTCCTGCTTCGTGGGGCAGGCCAATTCCCAATGGCTTTTACTTTTAGAGGAGCAGGGCGAACAAACCCACTGCCCATCCTGAATCCTAAATTAAGTACTTCTGCTGCCCTCATCTTGCATTTGGACACCTTGACAGTGAGCTTGGCTTCTCTAAGCCTCTCCAATGCAATTTCCACATGGTTCAGGTAGTCCTGATCTATCACCACCCAGTGCATGAACCTTTGTCATAGCTGGTTCCTTAAACCAAGAAGCACAGCAAGGTTTATGTTATTCCCAGTCCCAAAGGACCAGTCACTTACCCCAGCTCAATTGTACCTTAGATCTCACACCAAAGACAACACTGTAACTAATCATACAACAAACTCTATAAAGAGTTATTAAATAGGAAAGTGAAACACAACAGTTATTAATAAGGTTAAAGCAGGTAAACATATGCACAAAAGACATACAATCAATTTTCAAAAGAAAATAACAGCTAAAATTGACAAGCTCTATGTATGATTTAGGACTAATCCAGGCTAAGCAACTAGGGATCTCTTGCTTATGTTTAGAAAAGTTAGCCCTCCCACTCCCAAGTAGAGATAATAATTTCCTTTTGTTTTGGGTTTTTATTCCCCTCCTGCCATGTCTCTGAATGGCAAACATAACTAATGGGAGAAGTCCCCTTGCATGATTCATCTTCACAAGGAGGAGGACAGAATAACAAAAGTCTTTTGTCCTCTTGTTGACAGTGTGCAGGGATCTTCCAGCTGCAGGGTCCACAATTGTCCATCTGGTATAGATGGACCTTTCCTTTTTGGAAGGGTGTAACATCTTCTGTTGAAAATCAGCCCTTCACATTAAATGATGTCTCCCCCTTGTCTGGTGATTTACACAGTCACAGACGCTCACAATACAACCATTCAAATATTGCTTTACAATATGGGGTGCAGATATTATAATGAGATAAATGCATGCAGCAACTCACAAACCTTCAATAAAGTCTAAACTTTAAACACGTTCTTTCATCCTAATACCTGTTTTAACAATACTAACATAACATATGAGTGAGTCAGACTGATTCTGGCTATCTATTGCCAGTGTTCAATTGAGACATGGGCACCTTGGCATGAGATGCAACCTGGTCTGCGAGCATCACAGTAATTCTTAGATGTATAATGAGAATAATATCAAGGGATGATAACTCCTGAAAGGGGTACAGTAGTCTGGACTTCAAAGCAAGAGAGTTCAGACACATAAATTCAGTAGCCATAGAATTTACTTTTTTTAGTTTCTGGTTCCGAATTCTCAATTGTATATATTTTGTTGTCTCATCCTGGGGCATATTTTGCGTTCATTTACGTAGATGTGAATTTGGAGTAATAATAACATTTAGCACCTAAATAACAATTTTCATCCATAAATCTAAAATGTTTGCAAAAGTACATAATCAGAGAGGTATCCTCCTTTACCAACTGATCAACTAAAGTATGGAAAACATAAATTGCTAGACAACACCAGACAATGGCAAGGACATAGTATAGCTTAGGTCTCATGATTCCTAATACTGTGTATTATCTATTGGACCAGACTGCCCCCTTCACTTTAGACGAATTCCTATCCCTTTACATTGCTGTAACTGAGATTAAAATCTGGCTTTGTGTATGGAAGAACAGCAAATCTATCACATATTACAGGAATTCAGGGAAGCTTTGCTGCATGGGTTTGGGTTTCCAGATAGAAAATTTTCCTTCTTAGAAATATAAGTAATGACGCTTTTATTCGTAATTAAACCGACTTGTTACTGAATATACAAAACTCACAGAAAACAGAGGGGAGTGGGCGTGTATCTTACTACTCATTTTTACCGATTCTTTTAACTTTTTCCGATACATAGGATGGTTTTCTCTAGTCATCTGTTTTAGGACTTTCATTATGCTCTTTAGACATGAGCGTTTTGATGAGACCAACCAGTTGCAGTTCTGTAACTCAGACTCAGAGTGCCGCTGTTAGCCAGTGCAGAGCTGGAGCTGCAGCCGGATATCCACTAAAGCCTCCTGCACTGAGCTTGCTCAGTCAGCGATTACACAAACCTACATACAGTTCGCTGTTGAGAGACACCCAGTCTCAAAACTCTCCTGGAAAATTAGATTGAGATGGTAATTTTATTTACTCTCCAACACCGTGGATTTTGACATTCTAACGGGGATTTAAAGCACAAAATCGAAGTGGAATAAATAAGAAAATAAAAGCAAGCCTGAGTGGGATGGAAAACAGGCAGAGACCGAGCGGCCAAGCAGTCACACGGCAAGTACTTTTGTTTCCCTTCTTATTCTCTTTGTTCTGCCGGGCGGTCTCGGGGCATATTCGTTACTCCATTCCTGAGGAAATGGCCAAAGGTTCCCTTGTGGGGAACCTCGCCAAGGATTTGGGATTGGATGTCAAAGAACTGCCGCAGCGGAAGCTCCGGGTCAGTTCTGAAAAGCAGTATTTCAGTGTGAATGGGAAAAATGGCAACCTGTATGTGAATGGCAGGATAGACCGTGAGGAGATATGTGGGGAGACACCCCTTTGTGTCCTGACATTCGAAACGGTGGTTGAAACCCCTTTAAACATTTACAACATGGATATAGCAATTCAGGACATTAATGATAACGCCCCGAGCTTCGACGAAAATAACGTTGTGTTAGAAATCAATGAATTTACACTGCCAGGGGCGCGCTTTCCACTCGAATCGGCACAAGATCCAGATGTGGGACTGAATTCACTGCAAAATTACCGGCTCAGCCCAAATCAGTATTTTATCCTGGCAGTGAAGGAGAATGCAGATGGCAATAAATACGCAGAATTAGTTTTAGACAGACCTTTGGATCGGGAGCACCAGACTTCTCATATCTTGATCTTGACGGCTGTGGATGGGGGGGACCCTGTGAGAACTGGGACCGCTCAGATTAACATTAAAATCACTGATGCCAATGACAATCCCCCAATATTCACTGAAGAGATCTACAAAGTCAGAGTAAGTGAAAATCTAGCCAAAGGCTCCGTAGTGGTACAGGTGAAAACAATGGATAAGGATGAAGGATTATATGGAGAAATCAGTTATTCCTTCAGTAATGCCCCCAAAAATGTCCTGCAGTTATTCAAAATAGATCACGAAAATGGAGTAATAACAAATACAGATATTCTGGATTTTGAAGAGACGAATAAATATACGATGGGAATTAAAGCCAGGGATGGGGGTGACCTGACTGGCCACTGCAAAGTTCAAATAGAAATTATTGACGAGAATGACAACGCCCCCGAAGTAACCCTTACATCCGTGTCCAGTCCTATCCCTGAAGACTCAGTGGCCGGGACAGTGATAGCTCTTATAAGAGCCCGTGACCGAGATGCAGGAGAAAATGGAAAAATCACCTGTCACCTTCAACACGACTTGCCTTTTAAAATACTGTCCTCCTCTCGTAATTACTACAAAATAATCACAGACAGCACCCTGGACAGAGAAAAGATCCCAGAGTATAATATTACAGTTACCGCCGCAGACAAAGGCACCCCCCCCCCTCCGCCCAGAAAATCATCCTGTTGCAGATCTCGGATATCAATGACAACGCCCCTGTCTTTGAGAAACCTTCCTACACCGCCTATGTGCCAGAGAACAACCCCTCCGGGGCCTCTATTTTCAGTGTAAAAGCCTCAGATCGGGATCTGGACCGGAACGCCCGAGTCACTTACTCCATCCTGAGCAGCAACCTCGAAGAGGTGCCTCTCTCCTCCTACATCTCCATTAACTCCCAGACCGGAGCGATCTATGCGCAGCGCTCCTTCGACTACGAGCAATTCCGGGAGTTTGAGCTGCAAGTGAAGGCCCAAGACGGCGGGTCCCCGCCTCTCAGCAGCAATGTCACCGTCAGGGTGTTTATTGTGGATCAGAATGATAACGCCCCTCGCATCCTGTACCCTTCGCTCGGAGCCGATGGCTCCGCCTTGTTCGAGATGGTGCCTCGCTCGGCCGAGGCAGGTTCTCTGGTGACTAAGGTGGTGGCGGTGGATGCTGACTCAGGACACAATGCCTGGCTCTCCTACCACGTGCTCCAGGCCACGGACCCGTCGCTCTTCAGCATGGGGCTGCAGAGCGGGGAGATCCGGACAGCCCGCGCCTTTGCGGACAGAGATGCTGTGAAGCACAGGCTGGTCACCCTGGTGAAGGACAACGGGCAGCCGCCTCTGTCCGCCACAGTGACTCTCAACCTGGTGTTTGCCGAGAACTTCCAAGAGGCTTTTCCGGAAATCATAGAATCATAGAATATAAGGGTTGGAAGGGACCCCAGAAGGTCATCTAGTCCAACCCCCTGCTCGAAGCAGGACCAATTCCCAGTTAAATCATCCCAGCCAGGGCTTTGTCAAGCCTGACCTTAAAAACCTCTAAGGAAGGAGATTCTACCACCTCCCTAGGTAACGCATTCCAGTGTTTCACCACCCTCTTAGTGAAAAAGTTTTTCCTAATATCCAATCTAAACCTTCCCCACTGCAGCTTGAGACCATTACTCCTCGTTCTGTCATCTGCTACCATTGAGAACAGTCTAGAGCCATCCTCTTTGGAACCCCCTTTCAGGTAGTTGAAAGCAGCTATCAAATCCCCCCTCATTCTTCTCTTCTGCAGGCTAAACAATCCCAGCTCCCTCAGCCTCTCCTCATAACTCATGTGTTCCAGACCCCTAATCATTTTTGTTGCCCTTCGCTGGACTCTCTCCAATTTATCCACATCCTTCTTGAAGTGTGGGGCCCAAAACTGGACACAGTACTCCAGATGAGGCCTCACCAATGTCGAATAGAGGGGAACGATCACGTCCCTCGATCTGCTCGCTATGCCCCTACTTATACATCCCAAAATGCCATTGGCCTTCTTGGCAACAAGGGCACACTGCTGACTCATATCCAGCTTCTCGTCCACTGTCACCCCTAGGTCCTTTTCCGCAGAACTGCTGCCTAGCCATTCGGTCCCTAGTCTGTAGCTGTGCATTGGGTTCTTCCGTCCTAAGTGCAGGACCCTGCACTTATCCTTATTGAACCTCATCAGATTTCTTTTGGCTCAATCCTCCAATTTGTCTAGGTCTTTCTGTATCCTATCCCTCCCCTCCAGCGTATCTACCACTCCTCCCAGTTTAGTATCATCCGCAAATTTGCTGAGAGTGCAATCCACACCATCCTCCAGATCAGTTATGAAGATATTGAACAAAACCGGCCCCAGGACCGACCCTTGGGGTACTCCACTTGATACCGGCTGCCAACTAGATATGGAGCCATTGATCACTACCCGTTGAGCCCGACAATCTAGCCAGCTTTCTACCCACCTTGTAGTGCATTCATCCAGCCCATACTTCCTTAACTTGCTGACAAGAATACTGTGGGAGACCGTGTCAAAAGCTTTGCTAAAGTCAAGAAATAATACATCCACTGCTTTCCCTTCATCCACAGAACCAGTAATCTCATCATAAAAGGCGATTAGATTAGTCAGGCATGACCTTCCCTTGGTGAATCCATGCTGGCTGTTCCTGATCACTTTCCTCTCATGCAAGTGCTTCAGGATTGATTCTTTGAGGACCTACTCCATGATTTTTCCAGGGACTGAGGTGAGGCTGACTGGCCTGTAGTTCCCTGGATCCTCCTTCTTCCCTTTTTTAAAGATTGGCACTACATTAGCCTTTTTCCAGTCATCCGGGACTTCCCCGGTTCGCCACGAGTTTTCAAAGATAATGGCCAATGGCTCTGCAATCACAGCCGCCAA